>NW_026137620.1:1252793-2505587 GCF_009805555.1 Andrographis paniculata | reverse complement strand
GTTCCCATATTGTCCGCGAGAGTCTACTCGGGAACTCAGTTCAGCGACGTTACCTCCTTCAAGGAAGACCACAAGAAACAGACTACGTTGGATAACGTCGACAATGGAAGGATTCTCGACAATGATTGCGAGGACGGTAAATCGAGTTCAGATGAGGAAGACGATGAAGACAGAGAAAGGATTCTCGACGGGGATTGCCAGGACAGTTCATCGAGTTCAGACAGCGATGGTGACGACGAAGACAGCGGAAAGATTCGCAAGAACAGCAAATCGAGTTCGGACTACGAGCACGAGAAGCTGAGCTCAAGGTCAAAGCGTAAAAATGAAAAAGGACGACTTGGGTCGAACAGCAGTCGCTCGATTTCAAGTAGAAGTAGAAGCAGTCGGCGGCGGCTAACCTTCGACGATTCTGAAACTTTGAGGTGTGAGAGCAGCAACAGCAACAGCAATAAAAAGGTCCCCGATTGGAAGCAGGATGTAGAAGATTCTCATGATCGCGGTGAAACCTCGGATTAAGCTAAGCTAGTCTTGATTCCACGAACACCAACAATTTTCTTGCATGAAAAAAAGGTTGGATAATCGAAAGACCAACAGATACGACAATCTGTGGATTCTATGTTGTATACGAACGAGGTTTCGACCTGCGTGCATGGTGGTTTCATGAGAAAAGCATTTTTGTCCCTGGGAAATTCTTCCTTTGATCCACACTCTAAAAATTGCTATTATAAAGTAACAACGCCAATTAAGGAGAAAATCAATAGCATTATTCTCCCACGCGACCTATATATGATATACTATCAATCCAGGCCGTCTGCGACTTTTTCAAGGCCTAAGCAAAAATAGATTTTAGAATCTATAAATACACGATTAAATGTATTTTTAAAATGATATCAGTGACATTGGCGTTAGCTAGACAAGAAGTTGAAGGCAGTGGTCTGACGACAGTGTTGACTCGAGAGAAAAAGATGAAAATCGAATTGACCGATGATTCTTCCGGAGGTTCGAATAGTCAGAAAAATTGAGAGAAGGTGAACGAGAAAGTAGAGTGAGGAAAAAATGGGTTTTGGTTTGGGTGGGCGGGCGGGTGGGCGCAGCGCGCGACAGAGGCGAAATTAGAGACCGATGCAAGAGGGGCTAGTTCTTAAATTTTTTTAAATAACATGATTAAAAATATATATTTTAATATTGTATTTTTTAAGTTGATATATTTGAAGATAAAAAACAGTTCTATTTATTAAAATTATCTTATTATCACAACTAAAAGTATATTTTACTTTTGTTGTATATATATATTGTATTATCTTATAATATTTCTAAAAAATTATATGAAATTAAAATACTAGGCATAAACATATTTAATTATTTTTATAGCATTATTTATGATGTAATTTAAATATTTTTAATATACAAATATATAGATACTTATATAAAAAAATATATATATTTAAACAAAATTTAAATAAAATAAAGGGGGTGGGGCCGGGCGGGGGCTGGAGCCCCCTATGGTGGTTCCGCCCTTGGCAGCGCGGCAAAGACATGAAAGTGAAAGGGGAGAATGTAAGTGAACTATTGAATGTCGAAAGATGTAATGCAGTGTGGTCAGGGCCGTTCTTGACTTTCGAAGGGCCCGGAACAAAATAAAAATTAGAGGCCCTTACATATATATATATATATAATTTTTTCTAGCATAAATTTTAAAAATTGCGTAAGACTCTCTTATATTTTAACAAACGCTGTATGAAACGCTGCCATACAAAAAAATATAGATGAAAAGTATTTAATGGAACATTTTTAAAGTATAAGGAAGTTCATGTCAATTTTAAAGTATATAGAGAATTTACACTGAGTTTCGAAATCATAAATAATTTTTGCCTAATAATAATAATAATAATTTTGCCTAATAATAATAATTTTGTCTAATAAATAATATTTATATATAACATAAATAAATAATGAGTCCCAATTTAGATTGGGCCTGGGTGATCACCCCTTTCGCCCGGACCCAGGGACGGCCCTGAGTGTGGTTAGGAATAAATAAATTAAAATAAAAAAAAATAAGATTAGAGTTTTAAATTTAATTTTAAAATTAAAATTTAATTGGATAATAATATAAAATATAAAATATAAAATAAAATTTAAAATTTAATAATTATGATAGGCTAAAATTTAAAGAAAAATGACCCTCTATGAACCGTTGTTCACTTTACTCTTGCTAATAGCCGCCTCTGTGTCAATCAATTCCAAAATCAATCCAAGTTATTTAATCCTTTTAAACTTCATTAATTTCATCCAAAAATATCCAAACTTCAATAAAAATTATTTGCAGTTATTCCATTCAATTTGCATCAATAGAATGTTATTTAGATCATCTCCACATTTTTGCAGATATCCATAGTGTTACTTCAAAAATAGAATAACACTGTTTTGTGGTATTTTTTATATTTTTGGTATTTTTGGGTGTATTGTGTAATTTTAATTTTTTAGTAGATGATATATAATTTTATATTTTAAAAAGTTGTATGTAATTTTATTTTTTTTGGAAAAATAATGTATAATTTTATTTTTTAAAAGTGATATAATTTTAGTTTTTGGAAAATAATATATAATTTTATTTTTTAAATTGATATATAATTTTACTGTTTGAAAAGTGATATAATTTTTATTTTTTTAAAAGTGATATGTAATTTTATTTTTTAAATTAACGTGTAATTTTACTTTGTAAAAAGTTATGTTTAATTTTTTATTTTAAAATTAATTATTTTATATATTTTCCACAAAAAAAATTTATAATATGTATGTATAATTATTAAAAAACGATATGTTTGTATTTAAATTTAAATTTAAATTTATTTAAACTTGAAAATAATATATGTTATAAAATTATTTAGCAAATAAAATTAAAATACAAAAACACGTTGCATAGAATGCAAATTACATAAAATATTACATTGATAAAATTCAAATTACATAAAACAGATTGCATAAAAAAATTACATTGATAAAATACAATTACATAAAATATTAAAATATATTGATCTAATATGGAGGAATATCAGCATTTCCATCTCCACCAATACCACTGAAATATTGAGAAAACATATTCGAAGAAGACTGTGGATTTGATCCCTGAAATTCCATTGTTCTTTTCTATAAAATTTCATCTTTCTTGAGCTGGTAATAAGCACGCTGAGCAGGATCAGAAATAGCATTAAAGTCCATATTCATAATTTTTTCCTCGCATGCCATTCTTTTAAATGCTAATTTCTCTCGTTCCAATTGCAAAAATTCTTGCCTGTGCAAATTTTATTTTTGTAGTATTTCCAGAACCATTGAATTTTGTTCTTTAACTTTACTAACATGAGCATCTTCTTTATCTTTATTTTTCTTCTGTTGTTTTGATTTTTTCACCCCTATGGGGCGCTCATATAAAGACCCACCAACATTATAATTTAAATTTAATCCACTCTCATCATCGTCTAAGTTAACAGAAAATGATGAATTTCCAGGAGATTCAAAAGCAGTGTTATCCGACAATGATGATACATGAGTGAAATTATTTTTTCGAGGTATTTTATATGGGTTTCTAACTTCATTATGATCATTAAATTTTTCAAAATCTTTTAACAAATTCCAAACATGATCAAATTTAAAATATTTTTTAAATTTTGCATCTTCCTTCGTTTTAGTATCTCCTTTGCTTGATTTAACTGCAAACAAGATTTTAATGTTACAAATAGAACTTTCAAGCTATATATATATTAACAATAAATTTAAGAAATGACTTACAATATCCATCTCTGAAGCTCCACTGGGTTTTAAAGTTTCTACTTTCTTAATACAAGCAAGTAACTTTCGAACAACTTTCTCCATGGCTTGGATCCGATTTTGTATAGATCTTGTACTACGTATCTCCCAATCAGGATTTTTAGTTTGGTTGTATGCATCAGTGATTCAATTTCAAAATTGATCCCTAGATTGCTGCCTTCCGGTAATTGGATCTTGCGAGATATCTAAATAATGTTGGCATAGCAACACATCTTCATCATGAGTATAACCACCACCTCGGATGGATATTTTGAGAAGAAATTTTGATAAACTTTTGTTATATTAGAATGAAGAGTGAGTGATTTTGGTGCAATAATTCAAAGAGTGGAAACATGTATTTATAGACAAATTTTGGATAGATATAAAATCTTATCCATTGTGAAACTTAATCTCAGACGTTCATTTAGATTTCACAACACCCTAACCGTTGGATCAAAACACTTTTTTGACCAATCTCAATTATTTATATTATATTTGACTATATATATATATTATAACAATATACTTATCTATATACAAAACAATCTGAACCGTTCGTTTGGATTTCATCTTCATTTCATCCGTTGGATTGGATATCTATATTATCCAATCATTTATTATATATTATAAATTATAAAAATTCATTTATCCATGTCAAAGTAATCATGAGCGTTCGTTTGGATTTCATTTACATTTCATCCGTTGGATTGGATATCTATATTATCCAATCAATTATTATATATTATAAATTATAAAAATCCATTTATCCATATCCGAGCAATCATGATCGTTCATTTGGATTTCATCTTTATTTCATCCGTTGGATGGATATCTATATTATCCAAATATTTCTCATATATTTATATTTTATCTAAAATTTTCATTCTATAAATTAGTTGACATTTAACGAAGGTTTATTCATCAAACTTATATTTACTTATCAAAACAATATTATTTCTTCAGCATGAGTAACTCTTCATCGTCAGATGATGAAGAAGTGAGTAGAATTTTCATGGAGTCATTTCAAGAGGATGAAGCAGCAATCTCCATATTGATGCAAAACAATGCTTATTTGGAGCAGTTACTCAATCCATCTCAATCAACCCATCGAGGCTCTATCCTAGGTCATCGAGTAATTAATCGTGATCGTGAAAGTTCAGATCGTAATTTATATATTGATTATTTTTCAAATAATCCTTTATATAATGAACAAATGTTTCGTCGACGATTTCGAATGTCTCGAAGTCTGTTTCTTCGTATTGTTGATACGGTTAAAGATCATGATCCATATTTTCAACAACGGAGAGATGGTCTTGGTAGACTTGGCTTGTCAACCTTACAAAAGGTAACTGCTGTTTTTCGGGTGTTAGCATATGGTGTGTACCTGCAGATTCAATTGATGAGTACATTAAAATTGGTGAATCAACAACAGTTGAAAATGTTAAGAGATTTTGTCGTGCCGTCGTAGAAATTTTTTCAACTGAATATCTTCGACATCCTAACGCTAATGATATTTCAAGGTTGCTTCATATTGGAGAATCTCGTGGTTTTCTAGGTATGTTGGGCAGTTTAGATTGTATGCATTGGAAGTGGAAAATTGTCCTACGGCTTTCGCAGGTCAATATGCAGGTCGTAGTGGATCACCAACTATTATTCTCGAAGCTGTGGCTGATTATGATCTTTGGATTTGATATGCATATTTTGGTATGCTAGGTGTCAATAATGACATTAATGTTTTAGAATCATCGCACTTGTTTTCAAATCTTGCTCTAGGTATTGCTCCTCCTGCACATTATACCCTTCAAGGGAAATAATACAATATGGGGTATTATTTAGCTGATGGCATTTATCCTAAGTGGGCTACTCTTGTGCAAACTATTCGTGATCCACGAGGTCTAAGAAAAAGACTTTTTGCACAGAAACAAGAGTCTTGTAGAAAAGATGTTGAGCGTGCTTTCGGAGTTCTACAATCACGTTGGCATATAATTGCTGAACCTGTTCGATTTTGGCAAAAAAATATTCTGCATGATATTATTACTGCTTGCATTACTATGCATAATATGATAATAGAAGAATAAGATCTCAGTGCACCTATCAGAGAAGTTTTAGAAACACTACCCCCATCCGTGGAAATGACAACCGATGAAACCATCCAACTTCAATAATTTCTTGCCCGACATAGACAAATTAGAGACAAAGATGCTAATTTTGCACTCCGTAATGATTTAATAGAGTATATATGGGAGCAATATAGTAACTCCATTGAATAAATATGTCGTATTTTATTTGAACTATTTTGTAATGTATGTTTTTGTAATAAATTGTTATGAAATAATAATATTACGTTATCTTTGTTTAATTATTATATCATATTTATCTTGATAGCATTTAATTATTTATTTAAAATTATTTTATTTGTAATAGTTATTAATTATAAATGTTAATTTTTATATATGTAATTTTTTAAAAAAATATAAATTATATGTGTATGGATCTAATGCAAAAATAAATTAAAGTTGGGGTGTAATTTATAAATATGAAAAGTTATATAAAATAGTATAAAAGAGGAATATATAGGAAATATACTTTCTAGAGTAAATGTTGGAGTTTATGGTTGGAGTAAAATTACTGTAGATCAACTGCATTTTTACTGTAGCAACTACAAAAATGGAGTGAAGGGTCGGAGATGGCCTTAGAGAAGGTCGAATGAATTATTTTTTTTTTGGATTAGATGATGATCAGTTCAAACTCGTGTTGAACTATGATGTTGCTAAAAAAGTTTGGAACATACATGAGAGATATCTAGAGTGAGGTCTTCCAAGCTACAAATGAATGACGATGGGAATACTGGATAATTTCATAGTATATTGATATTTTCCAACAATCGAGCACATATGTTGGGCAAGGACTATGGATATGGTTGGTGAATTCGTAAGGAAAGTACTAATATCCGTTGAGTGATTCAAATAATAACATTATTGTTATTAAATAAGGGAATAGTTAGGGTGCTGAATTGGAAAAATCAGTACGGTGCTAAATTGAAAACAGCACAAAGTCTTATCATACACAACACATGTTGTATATAATAATGATAAGTGATGTTGCTTCATAATTATAGCGTATTGTATAATAGTATGAGGTATGCTGAAACCAATCAATTAGTATTTGTGTTATATAAGACTATAGCATGTGCTGTTAGTTCATGTGTTGCATTTGTGTTGTTGGTTCATAATAACAATATGTGGTGTGCTGAAATCACGTATTGATTGTGATATATAAAACTATAGCATGTGTTGTTAGTTCATGTGCCGCCATTAAATAAATAATATGTGCATATATTTTACGAGATGTATTAAGTTATATTAAGAATTGCAATAGTTAAAAAGTGGAATTTCTAATAATAATAATTGTTGTCAGATTTATTGTATCATAACTAATAGCATAAATAAAAAAATTCTCCTTTGTTCTTGTTTGTATTTCTTGGCTCTACATTTCTCTTCCTCTTCTGCTAACACTTATCACAGATCTCATAAAATTGGTTGCTCTAGACTAAGTTAAGGACCAGACATTCAAAACATAAATGAATTGATTAGAAATGTTAAGGGATTTGAGGTGAATCACCTAAAAGAGATGAAATACAAAGGCTTAGAACTTGAATGTGATTAATAAAATAAAACGTAAATAATTAAGTTGGTGACTTAGATGATGATGAACTAACAATTGTGGTTAAATTCTAAAGTGGTGAAAAAGTTGAGGTTAATGTTTAAACAAACAAAATGAGCATATATAAAACCAAATACAAAGCCTCAATTCAAACCCCGAGGATCCAATCGTTCAAAATCCAAACTCTAACAAATCATTATTACAATCAAGTTTAATCAATTGTGAGTTAGTTTGATTATTTGAGAGAGAGAGTTACGTAACGTGATGCTTGGCATATCGAAGCAAGAATTGGTATGCATTGTAGTAATCTCCATAGACTATCATAGCGTTGGGGTTATCCTGTTGGAGCTTTTGGATGCCTCGCTGCAGCTCTTGGTTGTGGTACGCTGCGAATGCATTCAAATGCTTCAGGCAATGGTGCTTGTCATAGTCATCTGCAACTGCATTGCTGCTTTCGAAAGCAAAAGCGGTTTTGTAGATTAGGAGACACCCCTTTGGGAAGTTTCCGGGGATCACCAATCTTGCGCCGCCAAATTGAATAACTTGCTTTATATATATATATATAATTAATCATGTTGATTTTTAATATGCCATGTTGTGTGTATATGATGATTGATAATCAAAAGTTGGACTCAACTATGAGATACCTTTGCAGCGTTGAGAATCGCGGCCAAGCAGTTCAAATCCAGCAATAAAATATGTTATCCGTTTATGTCCATGGAGGTAGCCAACTCGTTTTTTATGCATCACGTAAATTTGTGTCTTCTTTACGCTTTCTGTTTGTTATTCGATCATTAACCCTAATCCGTCGTAACAATCTGGTTGACACGATGTGTTGTGTTGTGTTGTTGTTGCTCCTATTCTCTCAGTGATCAATATTTTATGAAGAAAACTTAAAAGAATGAATGAATGGACAAATACTCAATACTCTCCACACCCTCGTGTATTTGTTTGGAAATTTGGATTTTGATTTGAAATTTAAATAGTAAAAAATTTGAATTATAATAGTTATATCGAATCAAAATCTTATAACCCAATCTAATAATCTCTGTTGTATTCTACTCCTAATCAATATCTATTGTATACATATCATTATATGATATTAATATATGTATATATATTTAAATGATTTATAGTTTGTAAAGTCTATTTATTTATTTTTTCTTGTTATAGAAGCTGAGTTATTTTTTTGGAATACAATAATAATTATTTATATTTTTCTTTACTAAAAAAAATAGCATAATTATTTCTTAAAATTATTTTTGATAATAAGATCATTTAGTATAGAAACATATATATCAGCTCCACTGGTTCATTGTTTCTCAACACGATCATATGCACTGTATAAGAGCATTTACAATACTCTTTTTTATTGCCTTGGAGAACGCATTTTAACTGATGCCACATTGAAAAATAAATAAATAAATAAATACTAAAATACGTCTTATTGTAAATTTTTGCCGGAATGTTGCCAACGCATTGGACTTTATTGCTGTGAACCAAATTTTACTATCATCTCTTTTATTTTTATTTTGGCAAAATACTAAAAAAATATTATATTCCCTCTTGTTCCAATACAATAGTCTTATTTACCATTTTTTTTCTTCCTAAAACAATAGTTTTATTTTCTTAAATAATCATATCACCGTAAAACTATATCTATTTTTTCATTTTTATTACACAATTGTCACTATTTTTTACACTAATACACTCAAAAAGGCAAAAAACTCTTTTATCCATACTTTTTATCCACCGACAATATTCCTTAAATCTTGTGTCCAATCCAATTCAGACTATATTTATGGGACGGAGGGAGTATGATTTTTAGAATTTGCTGAAAATCTTTTGTTAGTTCTAAAGTTTCAAAAAACATACTTGTAGTTTTCAAAATATTAATACAACCCTCTCCCCTCCCATCCTCTTCCCTAATTCTTCTTTACAGCTGCCATTGTAGCAGCACCATGTTCTTTATTTTTTTTATTATTATTTTTTTTTGCTTTTTCTTTTTCCAATTTTCTTTCTTCTTTATTCTTCTTTCCCAATTCTTCTTCATGCATCCGCAGCGGTACCTGATTCTTTCTTCTTTTTTTTTTATTATTATTATTTTTTATTCTTTTCAATTTTCTTTCATTCTTTTTTTCTTCCCCAATTATTCTTTCACGCCATAGCCGTAGCTGGTTCTTTCCTTTTTTTTTTAGTTTTTCCAATTTTCTTTCTTCCTTCTTCTTCTTCCCCAATTCTTCTGCACCATGTTCTTTCTCTTCTTTTTATTTTTCCCAAATTTTCTTTCTTCATTCCTTCTTCTTCTTACCCAATTCTTCTTCACGCAACACCAGCCGCACAAGGTTCTTTCTCTTCTTCTTTTCGTCAATTTTCTTTCTTCATTCGTTTTCTTCTCCGCTTCTTCTTCTCGCTGCACTCGTTCTTTCCTTCTTCTTTTTTCTCCTTCATCACAGGGTTTGAATCTGGTTTCGATTTGAATCGAAATAGGCGGTTCAAAAATTGGAGAACCGGCTAATTGGAACCGGATGGGCAAATTGATTTTAAATTGATTTCTTTAATTTTTGGATTGATTGAAACAAACAAAGAAATCAACGATGAACAATAACTTCGCCATTCTTGTCTCCTTCTCATGTCCATTCGATTGATTGTTTTATAAATTTGAGATCGATTTCAAGTTTGGTTGTATTTAGCAGATTTAAAATAAAAATTAAAATGAATAGAGATTAAATTTTAAAAATTTGCAGAACAATAAGAGGAAGGGGCTGCTGTAAATTTAAAGAAACCCGGTTAGAGGGTATTTTAGTAATTTCGTACATAAATATATCAGTTTATAAATAAAAAATTATATTTCAGGCTGACATATCACCATCGTTAAATCTTAACGGATAGTGTAGAGGAAATATTCTTCCTTGATTCCTTAGCCATAAAGATTACAGATACATATATACAAGTGATGAAGCGTAATTAACGGATCTAAATTATTTTACAATAATACTAAGTATCCTGGCTATATTTATCTTCACCCTCCGCAAGCAAAGTGTGGGATTTGTGAGCACGCGAAGCTTGGACCTGAAGTACTCTAGTTGTGCACGAGCCAAACTCTTTGTGAAGACATCGGCGAGTTGAAGATCAGAAGGCACAAACTGAGTTTTAAGCTTGCCACTTTCGACCAACTCCCGTATGAAATGACAGTCAATGTCTATGTGTTTGGCACGCTTGTGAGAAACAGGATTTTGAGACAAAAATAGTGCGCTCTTGTTATCACTTAATAGAACAGACGGAGATTTGGGAAGAGAATGGAGAACACGAAGAAGATTCGAAACCCAAACCATCTTCGAAGCAGCGCTTGCCATTGCTCGATATTCTGATTCATAGCTGGAGCGAGAAACAATAGGTTGTTTCTTTGCACTCCAAGAAACAAGATTTGAACCAATAAAAATAGAATAGCCATAAGTGGACCGTCGTGTGTCAATACACCTAGCCCAATCCGCATCAGAATAGCCAATCAAAGTATCATCACCGGGTGAGAACAAAAGACCATGGGATATGGTTCCTTTAATATATCGAAGAATGCGCTTGACTGCCTGAAAATGATCCATCTTGGGGTTTTGTTGGAACTGACTAACGGTATTAACAGAGTAGGCGATGTCTGGGTGAGTAATAGTTAAATATTGTAGCGCCACAACAAGAGAGCGGTAAAGATGTTGATGAGAGAAGGGCTCACCAGCAGCAGTGAAAGAAGCGTCAGGCGCCAAATGAGTAGCAACAGGCTTGGAGTCGAGCAATTCTGCTCGGATTAGAATGTCACAAGCATACTTGGTCTGGCTGAGGAAGAGACCCGAGGATGGATATGTGACTTCAAGACCAAGAAAATAACCAAGCTTGCCAAGGTCCTTTATGGAGAATTCCTTGCGGATGCGATCAATAAGTAAGCGATAGCAACATCATTATTACCCATCAAAACAATGTCATCTACGTAGACAAGTAGATACATATAGGTGGTATCCTTCTTGAGCACGAAGAGGGACGTGTCGGCACTGCTGCAGCTGAAACCCAAATTAAGTAGGAAAGTCCGAAAACGCTGGTACCAAGCTAGAGGAGCCTGGCGAAGCCCGTACATGGCCTTTTTAAGCTTACAGACGTAGTCAGGATGAACAACATCAATATAGCCCGGTGGCTGTTCCATGAAAACAGACTGAGTTAAATGACCATTCAAGAAACATTCTTGACGTCAAGTTGATGCAAAGGCCAGGAGCGCATAACCGCAAGCGATAAGATGACACGAACTGTAGATGCTTTAACAACTGGACTGAAAGTGTGAGTAAAGTCAAACCCAGGAAGTTGGCTGAAACCTTCTGCAACCAAACGAGCTTTATATCTGTCGATGCTGCCGTCAGCGAGAAATTTAATGCGATAAACCCATTTGGAGCCAACAACATTGGCATTGGACGGCCGAGGAACAAGCTCCCAGGTTGAGTTAGAACGAAGAGCATCTATTTCTTCATTCATGGCAGAGACCCAAATAGGAGACTTCAAGGTAGATTTTATCCCTTTGGGTTCAGAGACTGCTGTGAGAGCAGAGTATAGCAAGTTTGCCTGTAATAAAACAACGTCCACAGGATAACGTCGAATGGGTTTTAAAATACTAGACTGGGCTCGTGTGCGCATATAATGAGGTGGTTGAGCCAAACGCTGAGCAGTTGGTGCAAGTGTTATATTCAAAGCAGGCGGCGGACTAGGTGGAGGCGTAATGGCCGGACCCGGTGCAGGGTCCGGTTCCGGCACTGGTGGAGATCCAAATGCCCCATCGTTGCAAAGACGACAAGGCAAAGTGGTTGTGGGCTCCGAAACCCGTGGAGTGGAGGATGGCATTAAGCGTCGAGCAACAGGGGACGGAACAAGATCTCAAAACTCAGATAAGTCAAGTTCAGAAGCTGCTCTCGGTGAAGATGTTGAAGCATACGGAAAACTAAGCTCATCAAAGACACCGTGCCAGCTGATGTAGACACGAGAAGTAGAAATATCAAGACACCTGTAGCCCTTGTTTTGCGTGTTGTAGCCAAGAAAGACACATGCTGAACTTCTTGGAGCAAATTTATTTGTAGTGTAATCCCTGAGACATGGATAAACACAACATCCAAAAACATGGAAAACATCATAAGCTGGAGGACGTCCATATACTAGTTCAAAAGGCGACTTCTGACCCAACAAAATAGATGGAGTTGATAGTGAACACTGCACAACTGAAGGCCTCTACCCAGAAATGCATAGGAACAGATGAATGAAATAAGAGAGCCAAGTTTGTTTCAGTAATATGGCGGTGTTTGCACTCAGCACGGCCATTCTGAGCTGGTGTGTAAGGACAAGACGTGATATGATGAATCCCACAAGTAGAAAAATGAGATTGTAAACGAGTATTAGTGAACTCACTTCCTCCGTCACTCTGAAATTGCCGTATTTTAGTAGATAGTTGGTTTTCCACAAAAGCCTGAAAACGAACAAACACATCAAAGAATTCTGACTTTGCTTTAAGTAGATAAAACCAAGTAAATCGGTTGTAATCATCAATAAAGATAGTATAGTAGCGAAAACCGGTCTCAGACATAATGGGAGAGGGACCCCAAAGATCACAGTGTACTAAATCAAGTAATGAAGCATCACGTTTATCATTCGTAGTAAAAGGTAATCGTTTGCTTTTTGCCAATTGACAGGAACGACATAAGGTTGGAGAAGGCAATAAAGAAGTAATAGAAACAATGCCAAGTTTATTCAACAGAGAAACCACAAAATGAGAAACATGACCAAGTCTATTATACAACAAATCAAAAGAAGCATGAAGCTTTGTATTCCTTGTAACAGTAATGAAGGCAGTAGTGGGTGAATCAAGCACATAAAGCCCACCTTCAAGCTTTCTTGTGGTGAGCAGCTTGCCTGTGTCTTTGTTTTGAATAAGAAACCGATAATGATCAAACAAGACATGCACAGGATAATCATGAGTCAATTTACTGATAGATAGCAGATTTTTAGTGAGCCCCGGGACAACAAGAACACCGTGCAAAGTTAAATCACTAGTAATAGATAAAGACCCAATATGAGATATGGATAGTGTCGCACCATTACCAACTTGTACAGAGTCAGACCCTGAGTAGGGTAATGTAGAGTCAAGGTGATCAACATCTGACGCCATATGAGTCGAAGCACCTGTGTCTAGGAACCAATCTGAGGCGTTAAATGAGATAAAGCAATCCGCTGAGAGGGCCTCAGCAAGATTAGCCGTTGAGGCCTGACGAGAAGGCCAGTCAAATTCACGATCAAAGCGACGTGGACAATCGAAGGCCTGGTGATCCGATTCTTGACGGCAGGGCTGACAATAAGAGGGCCGGTTGCCGTTGTTGCGACGGCCGTGTCCACGAACACGACCACGGCCACGGCCGCGTGGCTGGAAAGGCGAAGAAAAGCCATTGGTACTGCTGCCTTGCCCGCGTTGCTGATGTACGGCATTGAATGCCGGCTGGACGAATGAGGCCTCTTCCACGGTCTTTAGAAATAGTTCGTGGCTTTGAGCACGGGCCAGTAAGGTCTGGAAGTCCGGCAGCGGATCCTGGGCCAATTGGGCAGCGATGAAACTGGAGAAAGAAGAACCGAGGCCCCTCAAAAACCACGTTGATCACAGATCGACTTGTAGTGGCGGCCGTACTCGGAGACGGACCGCAAACCACGTTTTAAAGAAAGGTGATCATCCTTAAGGCTCAATTCTCGAGCTTTAGAGTCGTGACGATAGGCCGATTCTAGGGCTTGCCAGACGTCTCTGGAGGAGTTGCAACCGATCACAATCGCGATTCCTCTGTCAGTGTAGAGACAAGAAATGATTTCAGGGTTTGATCACGAACGTAGCATGAAGCATACGCTGGGTTAGCCACTGTCGCACCCTCCGTAGTGGTGACGGTCGCCCGAAGGAACGGGGCTGGAACTATCAACAAGGGTCATGAAATTCTGACTCGTGAGGAGATGATGAATCTGAGCATGTCACAACAAATAATTAGAAGAAGTAAGTTTGATGGGGACCATGTGAATTATGGTGGAAAGAGGGAGGGTAGGGGTTTCCGTTGTGGTAGCCATGGTAGACAAGGAAGAAGACGGCAACGCAATGAAGAAGGAGATGTTAGCGCAAGGTTTCAGACCGGAAAGGCTGATACCATGTAGAGGAAATATTCTTCCTTGATTCCTTTACCATAAAGATTATAGATACATATATATACAAGTGATGAAGCGTAATTAATGGATCTAAATTATTTTACAATAATACTAAGTATCCTGGCTATATTTATCTTCAGATATGGATTTTTTTGCAATATTTCGAAAACTACAAGTGAATTTTTTGTAAAACCACAAAGGTTTTCAGCAAATTCAAAAAACTACCTCAAAATTTTTACTATTTTGCCTTTTATTTTTAATAATGATACTCTTAGCTTACTCATTGTTGTCTTGAATTGTAGTGTGTCTTAAAAAAATCTTTTAATTGTTTTATATTTAGTAATGATATTATGTGGTTTAAAATATTTATTGCATATTTATTTAAGCCGTCAAAATTTGAATGAATTCTTCGGCTTTTTAAAAAAGGATATTGAAAAAATTAAATTGAGAAAAACTAACTATAAATGAATAAATGAAAGAATTAAATTGAGGAACGATAAAATAAACAATAAGAAGATCAAAGTAAAAATCAATAAAAGTCAATAAAAAGTGTTGGAAACAAAGTGGCTAAAAAATCAATTTTGGTCCCAATATAATCAAAATTTATCAATTTTGATCTCAATTTAAATAATTTCAATCAATTTTGATCCCACCGTTAAAAAACTAACGGAAATTGCTGACGTGGACGTAACGGAGGTGACGTGGCACCTGACCTGAAAATTACACGGCCATGTATAATTATACACGACTATGTTCTCACACGGCCGTGTATATTTCAGTGTATAATTATACATGGTCATATTGTTACACGGTCATGTATAATTTTACACGGCCGTGTACCTTTCTATTTTGGTCTAATTTTTTTTTGTTATATATTTTTTTTAAAAAAAATATTTCAATTTAAAATAGTTGATATACTTAAAATGAAAAAAAATCAATAGTAATTCTAATATCAATAAAATATATCAATTTTAATTCATATATAAAAATTTATAAGATATATTCTTTTGAAATATTTTGTCTAAAATACTACTTCATCCGTCCCGTTAGAAAGTATACATATTTCTATTTTGAGACTTCCAATTACAAAATAACAATTTCATTAAATACTTCATTTTTTTCCACAATTACACTTACTTTACATCACATTATTACTTTTATACAAAAAGTAAAGGCAAAAATGTCATTGCATTACTTTTACCTACCCACTACCATTAAAATACTATTATTTCTTAAATTTCGCGCCAAAAGTAAATGTATACTTCTTACTTGGACGAATGAAGTATTATTCATAAAAAAAAATTTCTTTTACAAACATTCAATTATACATCTATTTTTTATTTTTGTATATTATAGTAGTACAAAAATTAATTTATTATTTAAATACAATTATATATGTCTATGTTGAAATTGTTTGAAATTGTATTGAAATGTAAAATTAATTTTTAATACTATAATATATAAAAATAAAATATAGTTGTGTAATTGAATATTTCTTAGAGAATTTTTTTTTAGTAAAACAAAAACTTCCAAAAGAATATACTCGATAAATATTTATATTTGAATTAAAATTGATACATTTTAACTATATTAGAATTACTATTGATTTTTTTTTTTCATTTTAACTATATAAACTATTCTAAATTCAAAATATTTTTTAGAAAAAAAAATAATAAATTAAAATTTTAGATCAAAACAGAAATGTATCTGGCCGTGTAAAATTATATATGACCATGTATAATTTACATTGAAATATACATGGTTGTGTGACAACATGACCGTGTCTAATTGTACATGTCCGTGTAGTTTTTAGGTCATCTGTCATGTTACCTCCGTTACGTCAACATTAGCAATTCCCATTAGTTTTTTTAAACGGTGAGATCAAAATTGATTGAAATTGTTTATGATGGAACTAAAATTGATGAGTGTTTTACATTGAAACCAAAATTTAAAATTAATAAAATTTGATTATATTAAAACCAAAATTGATTTTTTTTTTTTTTTCAGAGAAAAATAACAAGAAATAAGAAAAGCAATTAAAATAAAGAAAACGACTGAATTTCTGGAATGGATCGGCCTGCTCTTCTGCTTCCACGGCTGTTGCTTTTATTTTGGCTAGGGTCGACCAACAATCAAATCTTATCGATACTAACTTTGTTTTTTTGTTCAACAGGATAATATTGATCTAAATTTTGATTCGATTTCTATTTTGGCTCAACCAACACTATTATCAATTAAATTTATCTCAAAACTAAATATAAGAGCTATCTATATTATTTTTTTTCCGACGCCTCATGTCACCTGCCACACATGGTTCGCCTACTGTGTCTTTCCCGTCGGGCCTGATTTGCTTGGTATTAGGTCCGGCCGGGGATTTACCGAGTGCGCATTTTCGAGTAGCGGCTGCGGGTTCCACGTCATCAAAAAAAATTTATCTCAAAATTAATATTGACATAACAAATATAAAATATTATAAAATATAAAAAATTTTAACTATTGAAGGTATTTAAATTTTGGCTAGTTAACTATTGAAGGTATTTAATATGTGAGAAACTACTACCTTTTTTAATTTTTAATTTTTACTTTCATTTTTAACATATAATAATAATATCAAATATAAAAATTAGGAATAACAATGGATCGGATATGAGTCGAATTTCGCCGGATGCAGACTCGAATATACATTATTGGATCTGAGATTCGAATGGGACATGTCTATACTAGGACCTAACAATATTTGAACATGACCTAAAATATATTTAATAAGATCCAATGGATATGATAGATTCGCAATAATTTTATAATTTTTAAAAAATTAACTAAAAATTAAATATGAATTCGGACCTGATATATATTAAAATTTATATATTTTATTCAAACATATTACTTTTTTTGTTCCACATAATTTGTCCCTATTTTCTATTTTCTATTTTCGTTCATCCCATATAACTTGTCATTTCATATTTTGTAAATATGATTATACACTTTAATCACAATTTAAATTTTAAATTTTATAATTTTTTTAAATCTTAATTAAACTATTTAGTAACGTTAATATTAATCTATAATTATTTTTAGTATATAATAATTATTTTTACTGATACACTTCCGAGGGAGCATATTTAATATAATTATATAATTAGAATCATTATATATAATTGATATATTAATCAGATTGGATAGCTCCGATCCATTCTTAAACCTTAGACCCAATCTGAACCCAATTAAAATACACAATATCTCATTTATATTCAATTTTATACTCAAATAATTAAGCTCGATTTCAAATAAATCGATCGAATTTGGATCTATCTATGCCCAAACCCATTTTTATCGCTAATAGAAGCATACACACATAAACCCGGGAAATGATAACAAATGTTAGATTCGTCAGGTTCGATTACTTTAATTTACCTCCAATGAATTAAAATACCTTCGTTCGTCCGATTCTAAGTGTCTATTTATTTTTTGCGTGTTTATATTTGAATATTAATTATTATATCAAATATAGGACAAAGTAAAAAAAAATTACAAAAATATTTTCATTAGTGTCTTATAATACTAATAGAAGAAAATTTATACAAAAAATTATACAAATATAATACTAATATTTTTAATATTAAATACAATGGCACAAAAGATAATGTAACCCTTAGAGACGGACGAAGGAAATACCTTTTATGTATGGTTATATTATGTGATATGTACTTTTAAAACTAAAGTATTAATAAGATAAAAATTTTAAATATAATAGTCCATACACAAAAACACAATTTATTGGGGTACAATAACTAAACCCAAATTTTTTCTATCATATATTTCTCCGTCTCATATTTATCTATTCATTTACTTTTTTGTATGAAATTTTAGAAATATTGATATAATAGTGGAATGTAGTAGAAATAGAGGTAAAAAATTAAACTATTATTATTAGTATTATATAATATAAAAGTAATAATATTTGTGTAATATATTGTATATTGAAAGGGTATTTTTAACGTTAAATAGATAATACAATTATTAAAAAAAATGAATATTTTGTTATAAAACGAATTAAAATAAAAAAATAAATAGACGGTGGCAGGAGTAATAAAAAACTCGTTATTAATTACTGCTCCATTTAGAAAAAAAGAAAAAAGAAAAATCCGTTAAAAAAACATACCTACAACGGCGGACCAACGGCGCTGCTCGACCCACACCCACCCGCCCCACCCGATCCAACTTCAGAGCATGACACCTGTCTTGGTAGCCCGATTTACTAACACGTGTCCCATGTCACCGACCCCCCTATAAATACCCGTTCCACTTGCCACAACCTGGCCTGCCTATATGATGGAGGTCACCAAGTCATCCTACACCCTCGCAACCCCGCCGGAAAATCCCGCCGCCGCCGGCCGCTCCCGCAACCACCGGAAGGGCTGCATGCGCGGCAAAGGCGGGCCGGACAACGCCCTCTGCAAGTACCGCGGCGTCCGCCAGCGCACCTGGGGCAAGTGGGTCGCCGAGATCCGCGAGCCCAACCGCGGCAACCGCATCTGGCTCGGCACCTTCAACACCTCCCTCGAAGCCGCCCAGGCCTACGACGACGCCGCCCGCCGCCTCCACGGCACCTGCGCCAAGCTCAACCTCCCGCCGCAGCCATCGGCGGAGCTCTACCTCGAAGCCGACCCGCCCGAGGACTCCGTCTTCGGCGAGGCCAACTGCGTCTGGGACACGGCGGCGCCGACGCTGCTCAGCGCCGGCTGGCCGGAGCTCCCCATGGAGAATTTCGCCGACGTGATGACGACCGGCGATTGGGATGACTTCCAAGTCCCCTGGGCCTTCTAGAAGGATCTGATAGTCGCGATATTGTGGTTTTATATTTAATTTTACCACGTGGGTTTTTTTTTGTTACCTTGTGATTTTAGTCATTTCATAAATACACACACACAGATCGATTTGTAGAATATTACATAATTTGTTGTTTGGGTTAACGTTTGTGTTTTGAAGTAGTGAAGGATCAAAGGTAGTGTTTGGGAATATAATACAATAGGATACACATTTGAATATGAGTCTTCGATTCTTGTATGATGAAATATTACATGTAATTTGTGTATATTCACGAAATACGATGATTAATACACACACACACACACACACATCATTGTCTTGCCTACGAATCTGAATCCTCTTATCGTGTACAATGAGAGATTACGGATGTTTTCCTATAGGTTTTTCCTAGTTAGTTTTTGTAAACCCAAATCAATTATGAGTTCGATTGCAATGAAACATTTTCGAAATTCTTTATTTTAATTTAGAATTTCTATTATAAAAATTTGTACACATATTTATAATGATGTATAAATTATCACCTAAATAATGCAAAAATCTTACTATTTTAAATATATTTTAACATTGACCATTCCAGATCTTTCAATTCTTCTTTCGGGTTCGAGTATTTCACTTTTTCTACTCTTTTTCCCTTCCTGTTTTCAACCTTTAATGCCATCCCCTTCCACGGTATTTTTTGTATGATTTATGAAAATGGGACCCATTTACCGAGAGGGAACACCCAAGGCACAGGCTTATCTTTGAGTCATTTAGATTTAAATCCATCTTTATCTTAAAAATTTAAATTCAGTTTTTCTTTATTTTGTATTTTCACTGCAATATCTATTTTTTATTTTTAATTATATTTGACTCTTTAATATTTATTTTGCACTTAAAATTACCATATAATTCTAATCCACTAAATTATAAATTGGAGGAGACAACAAGAGCCCAGGACCAACCCAACCCATTCCGCAATTGGAGGAGACAACAAGACCCAATTGGATTAACCCTGTCTAGGCAGCAATCAAGAAGGTAGCAGCAACAATGGAGAAGGTGGTCTGATCCATTCAACGAGTAAGAGGGAGATTGTTGGAGTTGCTGGAGAATAATTAGGGTAGCAAAAGACAGATGTCATTCATCATGTGATCTTCATCTTCTTAATTTATGTTGTATTAATTTTCTATGAACTTTTTCTTTCAACAACAACCTTTTTATTTGTTACAGCTTTCTTTTATAAAATTCTAGTTTTTTTTTTCTTTAATTTTCAGCCCTTTTCCTTGCATTATTAGATTTATTTTTTCCTTTCCATCATGTTAATTATTTGTTTATCGCGAGATAGCCCGAATCCTTTCTTTAAGAGGCCAGAGAACTTTACGATTAAATCAATTCTAATAGACTTATCCGGTTAAACCATCGGTGACGATTTTGATGACAACAGAATTGGCATGTATAGTGGGACACCAACGTTTCGCGACTTTTGTATGCAACTTCAGAAGAGAAAACTGACACCGCCGAAAACCATGGAGATGTCAAAGAACAAGGAAATTGTCGGCGACTCGTGTTCGCACTCTGCGCAAGAGCCTGCCCCACGCGACGAGGCCTCTGCGGCTATTAGAAGGCCAGACCCCATTGTTAGGCTTTCGGCCAGCATGCTCCGGGAGCAAATTCAGGGAGAAATTCAGTCTTCTCTCCACGATTCTGTCATATAACTATCCAAGTAAATTACCAACGTGTTCAAGCCCACCATCCGAACTGAATTTGTGCTGTTTCAGAAGGATTAAACTCGAAAAGCCAAGCCCCCGATGGCCAGCTCCAATCCGCTGGAAATCTGGCCACCCGCCACCTTCGCAGCCAGCTTTGGGGTAGATCCGACCTCCCAGCCGCTCAAATATGGTAAGGTTGTAATTTTTGGTAAAAATGGATCTGGAGAGCCTCCGTTCAACACCCGAAAGCTCGGAGACTTTAGCGAACTAGTTGGGCAGGCCTCTTCCAGGCCGCCTCTGACAGGCGGAATCGGCATGACCTTCGGGTCAATACCATCGGCTTCATATTGGAATTCGGGTTCGTCACTCACCGGAACCACCCCCAGTGCTCCAGCCCTGTTCCAGGCCTCCAAGGACATCCGACGGCCGGGCAAGGGACCGCCAATACTTGAGGGTAGGGCCAACGGCGTTCCAACACCCTCATTCACTCCAGGACCTTCTGGGATGATGTGAGGACCAGGGGGAGCTGTCCCAGTGACATCCCAATACACTGGGGGCAGGTGGCTGCCACGGAAGGCCAGTTCGCTGCTGGTTCCGGAATATAACAGAAATTTGAATTTTCTCCCCAAAAAGCCCCTAGAAATCCCCCAACACAGCAAACCGCAGCATTCAGGGAAATTATGGGAGGCCTTAGGGTTCGTTTCCCACCGCTGGAATCTACTCATCAGGTCTTCCCGCAGCCGGCAACCCGCAATTCTCCGCCAGCTCAAGCAGCTCCCGAGCAGCTTAGGGGGCAGGCAGAAGTGCTGCTTCCGCCACTCCTAAATCCTCAGGTTATTAAGGATGCAATTTGGAGAATTTACGGTGATCACATCCGTTTACCAGCTAGGCCTCACTACCAATGGCCTTTCCCAGGTACATTTATTTGAATCACCTGTTGCCTCGCAACGATTGAATCCCCGAATTCACATTTTTTTCGGGTGAAGATTCCCATTCCACCATCAAACATGTTAGCTGATTTACAGCTCAATATGGAGGAGAATACGAGAATAACGATTGGTTTAAACTCCAGCTCTTCTATTTGTCTTTGACATATCCATCTTTTTTGTGGTACACTTTGTTACCTCCGAATTCCATCCATATGTAGGCAGACATTGAGAGGGCCTTCAACGAGCGTTTCTACAACCTTCCTCCAGAGGTGACCGTCTCCGATTTGACAAATTTACGTCAGCGCGGGGATGAATCTGTGGAGCAGTTCTTGGAACGCTTCAGGAGGTCGGAAAGTAGATGTCAAGTTCGTATACCAGAGAACCAGGTGGTGAATATGGTAATGGATAACATATTGCATCAGCTGCGTTATAAACTAGTCCTCCAAGAGTAACATGACTTCCGGCAGCTGACATCCAAAGCTGTGAAGGTCGAGTAGCTCGTCAAAGAGGCTCAAACGACCCGAAATAAGAAGTTTCGGGGAGGAAATCACTGCATTTTTGCCCAAGAACGGGGTGCCGATGTCGAGGAGGAGCAGGAAGAGACATTTTTTACTGAAATTTCACGGGGAAAGACATATACATGCCCAGCTCTTAAGCTGCCCCGACGGAAGGAGGTGAATTCGAAGATATCTTACTCGTTCGGCATCCCCAAGACGGAGCAGATTTTTTAGTATCTGCTGAAAGACAATTAGCTCCACCTAAAAGAAGGTCACAAAATGCCGACCGAAGATGAGCTGAACGGAAAATCGTTTTGCATGTGGCATGGAGTATATGGTCATTAGATTGGTAATTGTATCACCTTTCAAAATAGGGTCCAAAAATACATCAAAGAAGGCCACCTTAAGCTGGCTGAAATACCAGACATGAAAGTAGACATGGAAGCATTACTGGCGCCGATAAACATTGTTGGGATGCGTCCAGCCAGGGCTAGAAAGTCAAATCCAAGTTTTGGAACATATGGTAAGGGAGCAGGCCCTAAAAAACAAGTGTTTGAAAGGCTTGGAAGGTCGATCAAACCTCTAAGGAGGAGTACAGTGTGGTACAGACTTTCCCCAACAAACATAGTCGCGGAAGTAAACTTCAAAAAGGGAGGCGAGGTTTGACGAGTAATCTCCGTAGATCAGGTGGTGAACACACTACACCAAACCCGTCTTCCTAGGAAAGCGCCCGACGGTGGAAGCTGGACAAGGAACCGGAAGGAGCAGGCAACGCGGCCTCCTACTAAGACTCAAAAGAGAAGAATGCACGGACAACGCTTGACCGCTCGCCTTTCCCAGGAGTACCAGGCTGGGGGCAGTAGGTTGATGACCGTGAAGGTCAGACCAGGGGGCAGCAGCCTCAGAACTCGGAAGGAGATGTTTCCAAAAGGCCGAAACTTGGTCGGGAGGACCTTTGTCACTAATTTCAGACCCGAAAGGAGTAGAGGCCAAAAGGAGTTTTCGCAAGGGCTGAATACCCCACTGAACCTCACTTTACTATGGTACTCGAGGAAGTCCAGATTCTTGAGGATGAGCCGATGATCGATGCCCTTGATTATGATGAAGCGTCAGAGGCTACCTTGGATATCATAACTTCCGACCAGGACTTTGAACGACCTTCGCACTATGAGGGAGACCTCAAGGTTAATACGATAGGTATGTTACCTCGAGAATTCGAAGCTCCTCTAGCCCAACCCAACTATCTCCAGGGAGATGTTTTGTTTGAAGAAGTTGGTTCATTGTGTTGGACAGAACAAGATGCTGACATTCCAAAATAAGGTCCAGAACCAGTGATCTTCCAGATATTAACGGACGAGAATACACGTCATTTGAAACCCTTGTTCCTCACCGTTCATCTTGATGGGCGGACTATTAGCAAGGTTCTAGTTGATAGAGGGGCGTCCATTAATGTCCTGACCTTGTCTACTCTAAGGAAGATCGGAAAAAACCGGAACAATCTCATACCAACAACCATGCGGACGACCGACTTCACTGGAAACGCATATACGTCAACAGGCGTCTTAATGGAGAAAGTGACAGTTGGAAAAAAGACGGACCAGATGGCTTTCTTCATCATCGAAGGGAAGCCTACTTATTCGGCCATTCTCGGGAGGGATTGGATCCATATTACCCAGTGTGTCCCTTCAACTCTACACCAAAAAGTCATTTTGGAACGGGGATCAAGTCAAGATGATGGAGGCCGAGGCTGATCCGGCCATGAAAGTGCATTCCGCAGAGGCCGTTTATGATTCCCCGGATGTATACCCACTGTCCATGAAAAAGATTCGAGATTAAAGTTGAGGCCGACACACGGCCTATTAATTCAGGTAGTTATCATGTCTGACGACCTGATTTTGCAAGATCTGGAGGCGAGGGTAGGCAGGTCTGGCTGTCTATTCATACAAATTGGAAATCATGCCGCCCAACCTTCTGGTAGGAAGCAGGGACATCCTCCCATCCACCTAATTACGATCAAGACAGAGAGGATATTCCGTCACCGATTCGAAGAGCTGCTCCATCTTTTGAGGCACAAGATCTACTGGAGGAGGTCAACCTGGGGGATGAGACAACCCCTCGGACGACACTGGTCAACGCCTTGTTGGATGACGGAAAGAATGAACGAATGATTGCTTTGATCCGGGAGTTCAAGGATTGCTTCGCATGGGCCTACCATGAGATGCCAGAGCTATCAAGGAGTTTAGTAGAGCATTGACTGCCTACTAAAGCTTCATTTCGGCCGCACAAAATATAAGGAGTGTTTTGTGCATTTTTACTTAAAATACAAGGAGTGTTATTTAATTTACTCATAAAATAAATATTTTGTATGAGTTAAAGTATATTTTTAGTTGTATATGAATTTTAATTGTTATAGAAAGTAAATTGCTTTGAATGAATAAAAAATAGTAAAAAAAATATATCGAATTAGGATGGCGATCTGAATTCTAGAGCACCACAATTTCAAGGGTGTCTTTGTTGGTAGTTTGAATTTTCGATTTTGAATTGAATAGTAAAATTTTAAATTTGAGTAATGTTTGATATGATATAAAGAAGAATTAATATAATATTTTGAATAAAAAATTAATTTTTAGTGTAATATAAAAGCATAAAATAATTATTTTATTTGATATTTTTTTAAAAAAAATATAAGTAATAAAAATCAAATAATATTAACCAAATAAACACACTCTAAACGGGGCAAAAATAAAATAAAAATAGAGTAAAATATATTTTTGGTCCATTTTATTTACTAATGCGTTAATTTTAGTCCTTCTATGTTTTAAATAAAAATTTTGGTCTCTTATTTGTTAAAACTAATTTAATTTTAGTCATTAACCATTATTTCCATAAAAATTAATAAATATAATTATTATTACTTATGTCACATACAAAAGTTATGAGCTTATTCGAAACTATAGATTACTTGTATTCATTATTGATATTAATTTATAATAGTATTATTTTTTCAAATATGTTTACGCAAATATTTTTTTTCTAAACAAGTCTTTTAAAATAAATTTAAACAAATTTATATAGTCAATATAAAAATCATTTGTTCTAAACAACATAGTTTGTCTTAATTATATTGTTAGCATAAGAAAACAAAAAAATAATTATATATTTTTTTTTGTGGTTAGAAGCATGGTATTAAATATAACGACATATACATTTTTTTGTTTAATAGAATAATTTGTGAGAAACAATTTTTAAGGATAATTTATTGGTATGGCGGTCCATATAACTAATATATCTATTAATTTTTTTAAAAAAATAATATTAAAGACTAAATTTGAATTATATTTATTGATAAAGAATCAAATTGTTGTTTGAAGACCTAAACTGACCTAAATATGAATAAAAGGAATCAAAATTATTATTTTAATAATATAGGAACTAAAATTATCACAGATATAAATAAAACAGAAAAGAAAAAACCTATTTTACCTTTAAAAGAGTAGTTTTATTGGCATTTTATGAGAGATTGAAGAGTTTAAGGGAACCTAAATTCAGGGCAACTCCAACCGAACTCTATATTTGGAGTTTGGTGTACAAAATGTAGTCGGTGGAAATGCTATAGTGTTGCCCCGTAGCAACACAATTTTTGGAGATGTGTTATTATTTTTTTTTTCTTTTTTTTTTTTAAAAAAAAATTGTATATTAATTCTTTTATTTATTTTTTAATTTTTTTTAAAAAGATAATATTAATTGTAGATATAAAAAATAGTTTAAAATAATATATAAAATAGAACAATTGAAGAATATTGTTTTTAAGTAGAAAATAGAGTTATGAATTTGAATAAAGATAATGTAACAATTGTTTTTTTTTTAGTTAAACAGTATAAATAAAATTTGTGGATTGAAGATCAGACTTTCACCTATGGGAGGAGAGTAGGCGAGTCTCTCCATGCTTGGAGATAGAGTCGTCAAAATGGATTGAGCCGTCGGGTTGGCCCGTCCCATCTCACTTTTTAGGAGGGTTGGGTTGTAATTTTGTAAATCCGTTAAAATGCGAGCCTAAACGGGCCAACTCACGTGGGCTAAGTAACTATAATAATTAGTACTCACATTTTAGAGAGTGGATTAGCCCGCAGTGGTGCGGGTTAGCCCGTGGGCTAAGTAACTATAATAATTAGTACTCACGCGTATGAACTAAATATTTTTTAATTATTTTTTACTGTCATATTAAAAAATAATAATAAAAGTAATCAAATATTAATATCAAAATATATTTTTATTTTATATAAACTACAAATATACTGTTATAAATACAATTAATTTATAAATAATGTACAAAGAGAAAAAAAAAATATCAAAATCATCATTGACATTTTATTTAATAAATAATATATTATTATTTTTTAATCTACTGAAAATATATATTTTTAGTTAAGACAATAAAATTAGCTTAAAGAAATTAATCAATATTGTCTTCACGTTGCTTTTATTTTCTAACTCTGTTATCAATGTCACTTTTATTTATTTCGATTTTTCATAATTTATTTTGTTCGTCTTCCATTTTATTGTTTGATAATATTTTTTAATTCTAGAATCTACAGTTTCATAAAATTAATTATAATTTATTTGTAAAATATTTTTTATTATTAATTTTTTTAAACACACTAACTAATACTATTTAGAATTAAAAGTTTTTTTATATTTTTTTATTTATTTGTAAAATATTTTTTATTATTAATTTTTTTAAACACACTAACTAATACTATTTAGAATTAAAAGTTTTTTTATATTTTTTTATTTATTTTAAAATATTTATTATTTAGATTTTACAATAAAACTATTTTTAGCTATTTTTAAATATTAATTACAAAAATATTTATAATATTATTTTTTTTAAAAAAATCTGTGGGCTAACCCGCTTAGCTCGCCACCCGCCGGTAGATTGGGTTGGATTGATGAAATTCTGATCCTCCCCGCCGCAGATTGGCCCGCAAACAATCCGCCTATCTACGAATTATGGTGGATTGTGGGTCAATCGGCCCGTTAACCTATTTTGACGGGTCTACTTGGAGATTCCGAATATTCCATGCCAAGTTAACTTCACCCAAATTCATCAAGTGACACACGCAGCAGCTTCAATTCTTCTTAACCCTTACCGGTGGAATAGGATGTTGTCCATACCGTACGTAACCAATCCAATCCAATTGAATCATATCCATACTTTCATACCAACAGTTGCTTTCGCTTCACTTAATTTAATTGGCGTCGCGATGATTCGATAGCATGCATCTCCCTGATCTCCCCCGAGAC
This sequence comes from Andrographis paniculata, assembly GCF_009805555.1. Classification (NCBI taxonomy): domain Eukaryota; kingdom Viridiplantae; phylum Streptophyta; class Magnoliopsida; order Lamiales; family Acanthaceae; genus Andrographis; species Andrographis paniculata. Next base: position 2,477,678 of record NW_026137620.1, on the reverse strand, counting down.
GAGCCATTGGACTGTCCAAACGATGCCTTATGTGTATTCGGCTGCGGTTTAGGGACACGACTTGACAAATATCTCATATATATATATATATAGAAGGAAACCGTGTCGCAGATGCCTTAGCAACTGCAGCTGTTTCTCTCCCGATTGAATGAATACTTCTTCCGACAGATATCTCTTCGTCAATTAGAGGCCTCGGTCTCTCGACTTTTCGTTTCAGATAGCAGGCTTCACCCTCTTACTTGATTTTGAATTAGCTTAGATCGATCATATTTGGATTAGATAGCTTAGGACTTGGTATTGTTGATGCCTTAAAACGTATTGCCTTTGGTTTTTTAATACTTAGACTTCCTAAACTTGCCTTGTCTATTTGCTACTGGGGAGCTAGCGGATGCAATCAACACTTGACAACAAACAAGTCGCCCGCCGCAATGCCAATGCCAATGCCAAGGGAACGAGCTATGGCCTACGCATATTCACGACAGGAATTTTCATCCATAGAGCTTCAAAAAACTTATCATCGGATACATATGACTTTCAAGAAAAATTTGTCGTCAGTTACAAGTTTTCTACGCGATGCAATGCATATAAAAATAACATCGATAGTTGGAAGATAGTTGTCGCTAAATATCATAGAAAGATGCAAGTGTGTTCTTCCGTCAAGCAGGGGCGAGTGAGACTAGACTTTCGACGTAAACATTGGCTTCGAGGAATGTACCAAAGTTGGCAATCGTAGGACTCACAAACCGGCCATCCACCGGGTCGTAAACCATGAAGCACGATCCGTAAGCCATTAGTACCTCGCCACTTGACCCGAGCCACAACGGCGTCCAAGGATCCGCCATGTAAGGAATACTCACAACTTTCTCCCAAGAATCCCTCACACCATATTTTCTCATCATCCAAACTTCTGCGCTTATTTTCGGGAAGTCGCAAACGACACAAAGGCAATTCATTAACACTCCCAACGACGGCAGAAAACCGCCCTCGACGTAGCGAGGCTGCGCCACAATTCCCGACGACTCGCGGGCCAAGTCGAAGGAGACAATGTCCCAACGGGAATCGAATCCAACTCTCCTCCCCCAATGAAGGCTTCCATTAACAAACTTTCCTACATCATCAAATGGCAGGCCCTCATCGAACGCGGCATCGATTCTTGTCCAAGAATTGGTGTTTAAGCTGTAGACTTTCACCATAGTCTCGTACGACCTGCCGGAATCGCAGAATCCGGAGAGGATTCCGACAACTTTGTAATCCCGGCCGTCGAATCCGAATCCGTACTTGGTTACGAACAGCCCGTTCTTGATCCTGTCGTCGGCGTCGGGCAATTTCCGGGACATCCGCGTGGAGGGGTTCCAGAGGAAGAAATGTCTGCCGTTGACGGCGATGCAGACGAGGCCGTTGCAGGAGCCGACGACGCGGACAGAGTTGTTGGGGGATTTCATAGGATAATCGAAGTCAACGGCGGCGGCGGGGTGTCCGGAGAGCAAGGGAGGCAAGGGGCAGTGTTTGAGGGTGTAGGAGGGCAGGAGAATGGTGGAGATGAGGTGGTGGCGAGGGCATGAGAGAGAGAGTGAGAGAGAGAGAGAGAGATGGGCTGCGATGAAGTGGGGGCTGGAGATGAGAGAGCGCCATGATTTGGAAACGCAGCGGAATCTGAGGAGGGACTTGACGGGCAGCCTTGCGAGGATTTCGGCGAGGACTTCTTCGGGCAGGGGCAGGCTTCCGCCGGCAGAGAATGAGATGGAGGATCGGCGGCGGCGGCGTCCACTCATAATTCGAAATGGAATGGAATCAGCCTATTTCCAAAAATCGGGCATAAATACAAGGTATGTATGTACATAGGGACTTGGGTGTATTTAAGCTTTCTTTCCATAATAAATTCAATTTGCCATTATTTACTCTTCAAATATTTTATAAAATATTACACTAAAAATATATTTTTTTTCTTTCAAAAAAATACTATATAAGTTATTTAGTTTCCACTATTTCAAAATCTTCAAAAGACTAATAAATTATATAACAATAGTAAAAATGTACAAAAACATCTCATATTTAATTTATTACATTAAACTCACATTAATGTCAAATTTGATGATGTTTGATTCTAAATAAAGAACTAAATTATGCAAGTGTTATACATTAAAAAATAAAAAATATTTTAAATAATTTTTTTAAATAAAATAAATAATTGATCAATTATTTATTTTTATAATTTTTTATAAAAATTATATAACAATTTTTTTTAAAAAAAATTATAAAATAAAGGATTAATCAATTATTTATTTCTTTATTTTATTAAAAAAATTATTTACGATATTCTATTTTTTTATTTATATAAAAATTGCTTAAATTTTTATTTATAACCAAAGATCAATTGTGGATAAGAAGATACATCGTGCAAACTTTACATTAATACAAAAGACTTTCACACAATAAATAAAATATATAATATTTTGTGTATTTTTATTAAAATATAAGGAGATATTATATAATTTAACTTTTTTAAAATTTCAAATTTCTTGAGGTTTCTCTAAACAAAGCTTTTGAATTTTAAATAATTGTATAATATAATATAAATAAAATTAATGTAATGTTTAAAATTTAAATTAATTTTTTATATAATATAAAAATAAAATAAAATAAAATAAAATTTAATATAACATTTTAAAATAAATAATAAAAAAAAACCAAAATTCTCCAATCAATAATACCTCTAACGATAGTAGTAGTCTAAAAATCCAAATCGGCATTTATTTCATTCATTTGGATATTTTTTGGATGACATAGGAACCCGCAGCCGCTACTACTCGAAAGTGCGCACGCGATAAACCCCTGGTCGGACCCAATACCCTGCAAACCAGCATTCATTTGGATTTTGGAACACAAAATATTTGTTTGAGGCTATTTATTTATTTTAATTTTTATGTGAAATTTCAATCAGTACTATTTAAAATGGTCTCATTTAAATAATTTGTTTCTATTTATTCATATATTTCACACCCAATTATTAATTAATGTTAACATTTTTATCCTTCTCCCTTTCCCCATATTTTTCAATATTTTTTATTTTTCTTATATACTTTACAATATTTTTAAAACATTAAATAGTTAACACACTTTATTCTATTATATTATTCAAGTAAAAAAAATACATATATATTTTTTTCACTTAGCATATCACCTCATTTTCACTTTATTCTATTCACCTAAATCTTTGTGCCCGAAATTCAAAGGTTGATTTTTATATGGGATGAAGGGGTACTTGTTTCGTTGTGTAAAAATATGCTTATTTTTTTTATACTCTCGTATGTCCAATTTAAAAGGGTTTTTTTTTTATTATTTTGTAATAAATTAAAAAATAATAATATTTTATTGATGAATAAAAATATTTAGCATCATTTTGATATTTTCTTTTTGTACTTTTACGTGTAATGATATATTTTTAATCTGCGGTAAAAATTAAATAATATTATTTTTATATTTGTATGTAATTGTTTTTAGTATAATAGAAAAATATATTTTTTCGTTGGATAAATGAATATATTAAAAAAAATATATATATTTTTTCAAGGCGGCAAGAATATATATTAGAAAAGAAAATGAATGTATTTTTACGTGACAAATAAATTATTTATTTATCGGGATATCATCTTGGACGGAATCACAATTTAAAATTATGTAAGTAAAAAAATGGTGTGCGAAGAAATCCCTGCACGGCAGGCTACATGTTGTTGAGGGCGGCACCCGCAATCCTCCATCAGTATCAGACGCCTAAATCCTCTTTCTCCGGCGCCATCAATCCTCCTCCTTCCCGACTCTGTTCGATCCAATTCCACTCCCGCCGAATCGCATATAGCCCTGCCTTGTTGTCGTATTCATCCCCAATGGCTACTGGCGAGGCGACGGTGCGGTCTTCTCCGGCGGTGATTAATCTGAACCCTATCGACGCCACTCCGGAGACCTTCAAGGAATTCGGGCAGGTAATCGAGGCCTCACCCGACGGGGACGAGTTCGGCCCCGCCGACGCTCAGCTCGACCTCTCCCGCGGCATCCCTAGGTCTTCCCTTTCTCTCTCTCTTATCCTATCATATATTCAGTCAGTCATACATATTAATTTCTGTAATTCTGTTTTAGGTCTTTTGTGCATATGACGATTGCAATCCTGTTATATTAGTAAATTAATTTTGGTCACTAAACTATGAATTCATGTCTTAAACTGATGGGTCCTGTTTGAGCTCTTGCCCTAAACTAAATAAGGAAGAAATTGGATTAAATTAAAGGTGCAACAATAGATTCGATTAGTGTGTGCCCTTATTTGTGCTTTAGCTTAATATTAAAAAAAAAAAAAGGGTGTGTTTGTCTGGGGGTTTGGATTTTGAGTTGGGATTTGAATAGTAAAATTTTTGAATTTGAATAGTGGTATGATGTGATATAAATAAGTAGTGATGTGATGTTATGAATAGTGTAAATCTTTCCAAATCCTTCAAACAAACACATTAGCTTAAATAGTTATTTTGAGTAGTATTTTGTTATGATAATGGTAAGGGTTTGTTTACTTGGAAATTTAATTTTGTATATTTTGGAGTAGTAGTTTTGACATGATGCTTTGAAAGAGAAAATAATATGCTTTAATAGAGGATCGTGAGGATGGCATGGTAAAGAGAGATCGAAACAAACTTCAAGTACATACAGCTTTAGGCTCGAATACTTCTTTAGTTCTTGATGTTCTTGAGGGTGTGTTCTTTTGGAGTTTTTTTTTTAATTGTTCTGTATGGAAGTCTTGATGAGTTTTCAGTAAAAAGATTGAAATCAAACTCCAAAGAGCGCACTCTTAATCTTTTATTGATTTTTCTTCAATGGAAAAAAAAAATGATGTAAATTTTAAAATGAAAGTGTGTGTGTTTTGGGGTATTTTTTGTGTCTGTGTTTTGAGTTTTAATGTATCTTAAATGAAATTTGAATGTGATGTTCATATGAAAAATGAATATTGGATGAGGTGTCTTTTGACGGAAATTAAAAGATTGCACAATTAAAAAAAATAAAAATCATACAAACAGTATTTTTAGTGTTTGTGTTTTTATTTTTCATGTTTTTCAAATTAAATTATTGTTAATTGTGGTGTTATCATTTATCAATAAAAGGAAAATAGATGTTCGATGTGATCTCTTTATAAGAAAATTGAGAAATTGAATAAAAATACTCGAAGGCTCCATTTAGACAGATTTTTGGAGTTTTGAAATTTTGAAAATTGTAAAAAAAAAATAGTATTTAATCTAAAGTTTTGTGAGAGAAAAATGTATAGAGTGTGATGTTCTTAAAAAGTTGAATAGTGCCAAAGTTGAAACTTGGTACATCAAATTTAATTTGCATGTGGTGTTACTTTGGGTTTGTTTACCTGGGTTTGGTTTTCTGTTTTGGTTTTGGGTATTAGTTTTGAACAATGAGTTAGATGCAATGTTTGTATGAGAAAATTCTTGTCTTTTTTTTATAAGTCCCGTAAGGGATGACGATTCAGATACATGTCTTGTCTGCTACACATGGTTCGCCTAGTGTAACTTTCTTTATCGAACCTAGTTTGTAGGCTATTAGGTTCGGCCTTGTTGGGCCTAGAGTTGAATGGCGAAAAAATTAAAACTAAGCTCCTAGACTCAATGTGTTTTACCTAATATTCTTGCAAAAAATTGGCTTTATTCTCTTTCAATATATATGTATATATATTTACAGTCAATCTTTTAATGTTACTCTAAAAACATCAAATTCAGCATTCCTCCTTCATACAAAACATTACGGACAACTATTTTTTCCCTAAAACCATCAATTCAACACTCAATTTTCACTTAGGGTGTGTTTGTTTGAAAGATTTTGTAGGATTTCTACTATTTACTAAATTTTTTTCTCCAAAAAAACATTAAATCAAATACTTATTTTCTATTTTTTATATTATACTAAAAATCAATTTTATATTCAAAATATCACATCAATCCCCCGTTTATATATCCCTAAACCCTTTATATTACATCATGCCACTATTCCAATTCAAAATTTTTACTATTCAAATTCCAAACAAACACACCCTTAGTATATTACACGAGCACAAACACAAAAAAAAAAAAAAAAAAAATCTAAATTTTTATTCAAAACATCGCATTGCATGCCTATTTATATTACATAAAATATTATTTCAATTTAAAATTTTACTATATTCAAACCCCAAACCCTAAAACATATGTCGGAAAAATAGAATATTTACATATGATGTGGAACATAAGTTTAAAACACATTTAGGGAAAAGGTATTTATATAGTGTGAAAACAAGATTAAATACACAATCATAGACATAACTCAGTAGACTAAATATTAGAACTGGAGATTTTTTTCAAATTGTGTTTTGTGCAAAAAGTTTTGATGGCAAAGAACTCCAATTGTGCATTGTTATCTATTAAGTGGTAATTAGCTTAAACTTTTTATAGGATCGACTCCTAACATTGCTGAACTTCAACTCGATCAGGTTCTACATCATGCATATCGAAAACAGGCCTCTCAAGTTTTCAACCATCACGCACCACGCCAGTGTGACCCAATGCCTAGGTTCAATCGGCGGCCACACATGGTATCTTGGAGTTGCAAAGCCATCCATCATAGATCCAACTGAAGGGAAGGCAGCGAATGCAGTGGAATCCCACTGCGGGCATTACTACTCCCCTCCAGTCGTCGATGAAGTGCAGGTTTTCAGAGTGTCGGGTCCCAAGTTTCTGAAGCTTCACCGGGGGACATGGCACGCGGGGCCATTGTTTGTCGCCAAAGCGATGGACTTTTACAACCTGGAACTGAGCAATACCAATGTGAGTGTTCTAAAGTTTCCATTAGAGAAGAAAAGGATGATTTAAAGTTACATATTTGTTTGTTTGGTGCAGGTTGTGGATCATACAACTCATAGCTTTGCCAAGAAGAATAATGTTGTGTTTTCATTTGATGAGTAAGAATATTGGCTGTTTTGTGTTGTGTTGTGTTGTAGTTTCATCAATAAACTCTGTTGTTATTCTTGTATTGTACATTGTTTGTTTGTATTTGAATATATATGCTTTCCACAGCTCTTACGGTTTTTTTTTTTTTTTTTGCTTATTGGTTGCGATGGTCTTTTTTCGCCATTAGTTATTGATAATATTTTTCGCTATGGAGTTTTTGAATTACTTTAGCAATTATGATGCAATGTCTAAATAATAGAAATTTTTGCTCAATTTTTATAGATCACTTGTGGATTTTGTTACTTTGCCTGTTAAAAAGAAAAACTTTTCTAAATAAACAGAGGGGTTTGTTTTTTGAAAAAAAACTAGAGTTAGTATTAATTAAACCCTTAATTAGATAGCAATATATGGCACAGACATGACCTGACTTGACCATCGAATTAAATTATCTAGGTGCATCCCGCCTATAAAACAAACAGCGTATCCTATTGTCACGAACTGACATTTCTGCTTCAGGTTCTTGGTCATAGTCCGTCCTATATGTGCAAGCCTTTGTACTGTATAGCTAATTAACGGCATATGTCTTTGTGCATGTACTTGTTCCGCATATTTCACTCACATTATATGGTATGCCTAAGCTTGTTGCGCATAAGGGACGGCTGGTTTAGACCTTTGGTCTGAGCGTCGGGCGTGTCAGCTTCCGGTACATTACAAATGGTATTAGAGTCGACTTTGACGTTGGTGACGAACGAAGCGGACGGGTCAGTAGTTCTCCGAAAGAAAGCATGCTGAGGGCATGTCAAGGAAAGACATATCTTAAGTGAGGTTGGACGTTCCAAAGTGGAGTGCTCCTTAGAGAAAGGGAGTATGCTCGACCATGCTAGTATGCCAAGACGGGCAAGCTTTGTTCGTGAGGGAGGAGCCACATTAGGGACAATCTTCGGGCGAAAAATGCAAAAGCCGCAACATGGGTGTCCCGAATAGTGTACGGAGACGAGCGGCGGAGTGGGCGAGTTGTGGACCGGTTATGGAAAATCTCACTGGCGCTTGGTAAGCACAAAAAGTGGTGCGCACAAAAGGGTCAATGGAGTGACGCCTGGAAGCATGCCGAATGTACAAGAAACAACGTCGGTGCACTCAGGTGGCGTCGCACGAGAGTGTTTGCGACTTGGAGGGGGAATGTCATGGACTGACATTTCTGCCCCAGGTTCTTGGCCATATTCCGTCGCATGTGTGCAAGTCTTTGTCCTGTACGGCTTATCAACGACATATGTCTTTGTGCATATCTTTATTTAGCACATTTTTTGGCCTTTGGCCTGGGCGCAGGGCGTGTTAGTTTTCGGCACGTTCAATATAACCAAAATTTATCAATTTTGCTCATAATATAAAAAAAAAAAACTCATCAATTTGAGTCTTATTATAAACAATTTCAATCAATTTTGGTTACACTGTTAAAAAAAAAACTAACGGAAATTGCTCACGTTGACGTAACGGGGTTGATGTGGCAGCCGACTTGGAAACTACATGGCTATGTTGTCATGCGGCCATGTATAATTCATTATACAATTATACATGGTCATGTTTAATTCTACACGGCCGTATACTTTTCTATTTTGGTTTAAAATTTTTTTTTTTAAAAAAAAAATTTTGAATTTAGAATAGTTGATATAGTTAAAATTAAAAAAATCAACCGTAATTATAATATAATTAAAATGTATCAATTTTAATTCAAATATAAAAAAAAATTTATAGGACATTTTCTTTTGGAAGATTTTACTTAAAATTCTAATATTCATAAAAAAAAATTTCTTTTACAAACATTCAATTACATAACTATTTTTTATTTTTTTATGTTATATTGAAAATTATTTTATATTTTATTAAAATTTCAACGTAGATATATATAATTTGTATTGAAATGTAAACTTAATTACTATAATATGCAAAAATAAAAAATAATTGTGCAATTGAATAGTTTTAAGAGGAAATATTTTGGTAAATAGTAGAATTTTAGGAAAATCTTATAAAAGAACATACTTATAAATTTTTATATTTGAACTAAAATGATACATTTTAATTAAATTAGGATTATTATTGATTTTTTTCTATTTTAACTATATCAACTATTTTAAATTTAAAATAATTTTTTAAAATAAATTATAACAAAAATAGAAAGGTACACGGGTGTGTAGAATTAAATATGACCGTATGACAACATGACTGTGTATAATTGTATATGGTCGTATAGTTTCCAGATCAGCTACCACGTCAATCCCGTTACATCCACGCCAGGAATTTCCGTAAATTTTTTAACCGGACAAAAATTGATTAAAATTGTTTATAATGGACTAACATTGATAAGTTTTTTTTATATTATGACCAAAATTGATAATTTTATTTATATTAAAACCAAATTTTTTTTTTCTATAAATAAATATTGATATAATATTTTAAATATAATATAAAAAAATCATAATTGTTTGATTGAATGTAATAAATATTTGTAATATAATATAAAAATAACTATAATTATTTGATTAGTTATTTTCAAAGGGAAAATGATTTTGAATAATAAAATATGTTGTAAGTTCACAAAAAACATAAATCTTCACACGAAATTCAAAATCTAAATAATAAAATTTTAAAATTTTGATTTGAAATTCTTTTATACAAAACATAAAAAAATTATATTGATAATATATAAAATAATATTTGTAGTGAATTATTGACTTTGGTGATATAATAAAATATAAATATTATATATTGAAGATCGTGTCCAACATAAAATTGGTTGAAAAAATAACCGTAAGTTTTGATTTTTAATAATAATTTTTTTTATATTAAAATATTTTTTTGATAGATAAAGTCGTAATATTTTGAATATAAAATAATTTTTTAGTATAATATAAAAAAATAAAAAATATATATTTAATTTAATTTTTGAATTTTTTTAGAATAATAAATAATCTACCAATCTAGCAAACAAATACTGAAATAAACAAGTTCAGTAAGAAATAACCTGGTGGCGTGGTGAGTGTAAAATCATAGGTTCAAACGAAAGGCAACGAAGAAAAAAAAAAAAAAAAAAACACAGAAATAAACAAACTATTTGTTCACTTTTGTATTTTTCAATGTCGGTAAATAAATAGAATATATATTATGTTAATATACGTGTGTGTATATATATATATTATATTTTTCTAATATTTATAGAAAATCATATTACTCTTATTATATTTATAGAAAATGATATTACTCTTAAAAAATATATATATATATATTGAGTAAACAAAACAAAAGAGAAAAATCAAGTTATAGAATTTAAATAAATACCACAATAATAATACAAACATTCTACATAAAATTTCACACAGAATATATCAATCCATAAAACTGAAGAATGAAAGCAGAACATAAATCCTCGGGTTTGGTTTTGTTTCTTTATACATTTTTTTTATTTATTTAATTTTCATTTGAATAATATTTCGATATATTGAAAAAACTATATTGGTTTCTATTAAAAATCTTATAACCATTTTGATTTCAAACCAAATCCACACCCCCCATTAGTTTTAGTTTGTATTTTTCATCTAAATTTTAATTCAAATATTTTTAAAAAATAATACTCCTTCCTTGTGGCTTTGCCATATATATATATATATATCTATTTCCGTTCGTCCCAAACACATAAATTTCTTTTTCTCAATATCACTACTTTACAAGCACTGAACCATTTTTCGTCAAAAGTAAATATATATATATATATATACCTTAGAACAGAAAAGAGGGAATATATTTTTATAACAAACTACACGAATCAAATACCAATTATTTTGATTAAAATTTAAAACCAAAAACATCTGTACAAGTAAAAGCTTCTCCGGTGATGCCAAAACTTAATAAATTCCAGTCAAAATCGTTATAGATCAAATAGTGAGACATATTCCCGAGTTTGATTCCGGGTGAATATGTGTGGTGTAAAAAAATAAAATAAACAAATTACAATTTATCCTTTAAAATAGGCCAGATATTAGAAATGAACTCAAAGGATCATCAAAGTACAAATTTACCTAAGGAATACCGAAAATATTTATATTTTTTTCGAAATACTGTACCTGACGCAAGAAGAGGATTGCATTAGTTTTGCGCACCTCGACCCTTCCTGCATCGATTCAAAACGAGTTTTTCCACCAAAATTGTCATCCAACCAAATGAAAATCAATTCAAGTATAAAATCCACCATCATACTAATATATATATATATATATTCGAGATTCAATTCATGGCAACGGCATAATAGTAAAGGTAATAGTAATAATTCACAACCAACACCTTTAAAATGGCGTTCATCACCAGTCATTCATTTCTTTCAAACATCAATATAACCAGTCTTGCCGTTGGTAATCAGTTGATCGACCGAGCATCAATCCTCCTCAAATGAAGAAATGGGGAGCGCCTCTGCAAACGCTGCTTTATAAACGTCGATCTGCCACCCAACAAAAGGAAATTAATTGAGCGAGCAATTCGACATTTAACGTAAGGAAATTGAGCAACTTACCAATGGCCCTCTAAAGCTGTTAAATGAACCGAAGAACTCGAGAGCCAAATTTGATCCGACTTATTAATAGCTTGACTCGACTTATTTATACAAATAAACGAGCCGAGCTCAATCTTGAAAATTATTATTTCTATAAACAAGCCAAGCTCAAGCTTGGGTTGCAGATAGCTTAACTGAACTCTTGTTAGTGATAATATATTTACATATTATAATTTTTTATATCAAATTTTGTATTTATTAATAAAATTTGAATATTTTATTATAACAGATTATGAATAAAACTATATATATATTTTAAATTTGTATATTAAAAAAATATAAATGATATGTATAAAATTCGAGTCGAACTCAAGCTTGAATTTGAGCTTAACGAGCTGCGCGCAAACCACTATTTTAGCTCGAATTTTTAAAAAGTTAAGAGTCGAACCTATACTGCTAACAAATTCAAATCGAGTTCGGACAATAGATACTCAAGTTCGCTCGGCTCGTTTACCAGCCCAATAGCCACCCTATTCCAATGCTTCAGAAAACTATAGACCACAATTTATCATTAACCTCAAAGCCGACAGCTACATACCATACTTCTTAAGATTGCATTACGATTAACGCATCATATTTCAGTACAATAATTACTTAGCACATAGGAGGCAAAAGTAGACAAAGCAATCTGTTTACCTTTAATGCTGATGTGACCTCCCCACCACCAGCCTAGTTTCAAAGTTAGAGACATCAACAGAAATCAGATCTTTTCAATACAACTAGAAGATTAATTCCAAGCCTCCAGAAATTCACATACCTCAAATCGTTTCTCCACCCACGGTATACGGTCCCAGCTATTGGATTTTACTAATTTCCACGGAACATAAGGAACTCGGACCACCTCTACAGGCTGTACAACCTTAAGACTATCTGTAAATGGAGCAAAAATCAGCATATTTCTGCATAATCTTTTCATTTTCTGATAATGTTTTACAAATCAATATCATAATAATGCAAGGGTGCACTTGATGGCCGACAGCTGCATTCCTAAAAGCAGTTACAGAATAAAAAACCGAGGCATCTCTAAAAGGAGATAAGAACATTTCAAGACATCATCTGCAATGGCAATCTACAGCAAACCATCATGAAGTAAAAGAAAAAGTTACACAATTAAAATTAGAAGTTGCAATAAATAGCACAGCTGGAAGTCATGGAATTCTGTGTAATTATGCGACTGCCAAAAGTTATGATCCCACAAACAGACTTACTTGTGACGAATGCTTCTGCCCACAGTTCACGCTTTGACCATAAAGGTGCAACTTCCCGAAAAAGTATGCCGAGTCTCACGCATGCTCTGCATGGGTTTAGAATTGTGAACAACAACGATTTTCTCTAACAAGACTTTCTGTTCACAACAACCATATCTTCATAATCCATGTGTTTATATGCCATATATGAATTCTCAGCATGTTTGTGGACATTTTAAATATATACATACATAAATACAAGAGTGATTGATGAAAAAGATGCGACCACGTATGTTTAAAGGCTGCGAGGAATAGAGAATGTTTCTCAGAAGGAACGAACTTACTCTTTTATCTCTTGGCGTATTATTCCTGGAAGGACACCATCTTTTACAGGTGCTGTCTGAACTTCAAAAGATAGAAAGTCTGGCAAATTACGTTTCCCAGCATCGTATTCTTCCTCCTGAAGCCATAATTTCAAGAAACATCTCAACTTATTAAGTACAGTATAGTACAAAGACCACATATGCCTATCAAATATATGTTATGCATGATAAAGCTTTATATTAGAACAAAAACAAACACACTTTCAAGATACTGGACATCATAAGTTTTTCAATCATAAATTGGAAGCAGAACGTGGAAGTACTAAAATATGCTTTTACAGAAAGGTCTTCAACAAATAATGACAACAATGCTCAAGCTCAAAATAGCGGGAGAACACACCATCTAGGAGACCAGAAGGAAAATGATACTCCCTCTGTCATGTAAAAATAGGCTCATTTGGTTTGGACACAGGTTTTAATATGGTGTGTACTTTTTGCCTTATATAATAGAAAAAATAGAGAAATAATTAAAATAGTAAACCGTAGTATGATATTATGCTATAAAAACAAAGAAAAAGGCCAGGCCTATTTTTTTATGACAAACAAATAAAGAAAGTGGGCGTATTTTTTATGACCGGGAGTAGATTGTGTACCAAATGATTTGACTTATAGGTGAACGTTATTTTAGGTAGTGAAACGCTTTCGCTTCAAAACAGATTAAAAAAGAAGGGGGATGCATAATTGGATTCTCTTTTTCACTTAATTTATAAACACACAATTTAGACAAATGATTAACTCACTTAATTAGTGTAGCAAACTCATAATAATCAAGTTTAAAAGAAACTTAACTCAATTCCTTGTTTACTATGCAGCCAAATGAAGCACCACCATAGTAACTATGCAGCTAAGTAAATGAAGACCATAGTAACCCAATGATCCTTATTCATTACGTAAATTATCAAATTTATGTAGGTTAATGCATGTGAAAGCTTGTGTATTGAATTCCTGTGAGAGCATAAAACTTCTGTATTAACATAAGTTGCGTGACATTCAATAGCAAAGTCCAAAAGAACCTTCAAGAAATAGAAAGACCAGATTGGCAAACAATTTTGACCATATTCAAACCTCCTTAGAACCGAACTTGATGAATCTTTCAAAAAATGAAACCCCTACAAGTCAATACACCAATACCTACCAACATTTTGATAATAAGCATTCCTAAGGTTAGAAAATTTTCCTTTTTCCCCATTATACCACCACCTCTCGTAAGTAAGCCATTGTTGTTTACAAAGCGACACAAAATGGAACAAGGAAATCTTATTGCTTGTGAATACATTTGACAAAATTTCTTACTCACTCACACTCTTGAACTATTGCTAACTATAATATTTTGGTTTACAAGTGAAATACTTTTATACATTTGACAAATTTTCTAATTATTCTTCTCCCCTCGTATACCTTCTAGAGGATCACCTATTTATTCAAGTTTATGGTTGCCAACAGCCATAACCCTCATACACCTTCTAGAGGATCTCCTGTGGACAACCATACAACCATGGGGACATAATGGCGAACACAGCTCACTGTGTATGAATATTTAGAACTTTATATATCATATCTTATAAGTATTAAATAATCAGATTTCTAGTAATAAAGAACTATACAATAAACAATAATGTAATACACTAATCCAATGTTTCATTAAGGTATTTGGGTCCGGTATAGTTATAGGCCTGATATAATAGTAGCCACTTATAGGAATTATAATACAGTCCAAAAAGCTACTATTATTTTATCCTATCAATAAAATGTCCAAATTGTCCTTCCCTTCCCTTCCTTAAAATGTCCAAATTGTAATAATTTTTTAAAATAAATGTTATAGTGAAAAAAATATTAGAATCATTTTATATAAATAAATAACAATCTTTTTGTTTAATAGTTATTTGAAATTTATTTTGATTTCTTTTAATATTTTTAAATAATGAAATATAAGGCGGCGAGAATAAGATATAAAATATATCTTAAAATTAATTTTTATATAATGAATAATAATAAAAAATAAAAAAAAAAAAAAACTATATCAAATTATATATATGCCATAATAATATTATAATTATATTTTAATTTATTGTTATATATCATATTGCTTTATTTAGAAAGAAAATTGTATAAAATACATTACACTCCAATATAAATGTATAAAATAAGACTACGAAGGGTATTTTGAACAAAACGAATAATCGTATCACATGATAAAAAAAAATAAACATAACATAACTTTATCCAATATTTAATAAAATGAAGTCATTATTATATTAATTAATCCATTAATTATTGAATCTATTTGAATAATCCTAGGGATTATACTACTATCCTTTAAACTAACCGGCATCCTAAGACTAAATAAATAAAAAAATAACACCAGTTTAGTGTGGAATCAGGGGCACTAAAGCAGATTACAAGATGAAAAATAGTTAAAGCCTAAATCCATGAATAAATACACCGACAGTGGGATGAAGTGGCTAGACAAAGTGGCGGACAGCAGCAGCAAGACCAGGAGAGAGCAGGGAAGAGAGAGTAGAGAAGAGAGAAAGGATGACAAGTTAGGATTTGATCGGGCTCAAGGGTTTAGGGGCTCAGGTAGGTGTGGTTTGGGGCTTGGGCTTACCAGGGCTAGGGGTTGGGCTAGAGACTATCAACATTATGGGTTAGCCTGGACAGTGACATGGCATTGCCATGGCGTCACCGTAGTGTCGCCAAGGCGTCGCCACGTCGCCTTGTTTAATGAGGCGAGCTGACGAGTCTTAGTGTTTCCTAGAAAGCATCAAGACACCATGGTGTCGCCAATTTATTAAAGTTTATGGTTTCCAACAGACATAACCCACATTTCAATTCAATCTTGATTCTTGACTATTAGAGTCAATTAAATATACCCGTGATGCTAAACCATCAACAATAAAAACAAGTTAGCAAATAATTTTAAAAAAACCGACCAAAGTCAATTTAGATTTGATTGACTAAATAACTCATGTAATTCAAAATCACATCCTGAATGTACTTACTAATGGCACGATAACTCTAGCAAAGAACGACAGCATTCAACAAAGGGAATTTTCACAAGTATCCTCACCTTCCAAGAAACAACGAAAAAGTTCGACACGCAGCCTTCTAAAATGTGTTCGCCATCTTCGGACAATAGAAGTTCAGTAAAAGAAGGTGGCCTCAGCTTCTCCAGACGCTTCCTTACCCTAGAGTCACTAGCATTATCAAACAGTGGAGATATGCGCAAATAAACTACAAGCACCAATCTAAAACCTATGAAATAGTTATTATCTAGCTAGAGAGTGCCACATAATAGTTATTATCTTCCTGAATTATGATAATTCAGGTCGCACAAACTGAAACACCATCGTTAATCAAATTTGGTTGAATTGATTTTTGGGTTCTCACATGCAACACGTGTTTATAACAAGCATCTTCGAGTCAACTAAACGAATCTAAAAAGCATTCAAAACTAATCTAATAATTGGATATTACACGTGTTTATAACAAGCCATCTTCGAGTCAACTAAACGAGTCTAAAAAGCATTCAAAACTAATCTAACAATTGGATATTACACGTGTTCATAACAAGCCATCTTCAAGTCAACTAAACGAGTCTAAAAAGCATTCAAAACCAATCTAATAATTGGATATTACACGTGTTCATAACAAGCCATCTTCGAGTCAACTAAACGAGTCTAAAAAGCATTCAAAACCAATCTAATAATTGGATATTACACGTGTTCATAACAAGCCATCTTCGAGTCAACTAAACGAGTCTAAAAAGCATTCAAAACCAATCTAATAATTGGATATTACACGTGTTCATAACAAGCCATCTTCGAGTCAACTAAACGAGTCTAAAAAGCATTAAAAACTAATCTAACAATTAGATATTACACGTGTTTATAACAAGCCATCTTCGAGTCAACTAAATCAGTCTAAAAAGCATTCAAAACTAATCTAATAATTGGATATTAATTGCTCAAGATCAAGTTTAAGTTCAAACTAGTATATACCAAACAAATGAAACTCATGCTAGAAATTCCTATAATACCCACTAGTTTTTAACAAAAGCACAGTCTGCACCTCAGGGCGAGAGATTCTTCCATTTTCCACTCTCATATTTTAATAGTATTTCTATCTTTCGAAAAAAAAAAAGAAAAAAAAAAAGAAATTGTATATTTTAAATTTTTATAAAATTCTATATGATATCCATACTGAACATTTTAATTTCAACTATTCATATTCTCAATCAAAAGTTATTTGTATTTGTTCAGTAAATGTAGGTAAAAGGTATATATTGAGTTCATAGCTAATATAACATACAGATAGAGAGAAGAAACGAAAGATACCAACTTTTGGCTTCTCTCCTGTGAATTGTATTAACTAGTAGGTTCGAAGCGTGCATTAAGTAGATTGAATCGACCTGCTCAACTCCATTAGTGATTGAATACTATTGACACCACAATTCGAATGGTTTAATTGAGTCAAGGAAGTGTAGCTGTTCAAGCTAACGAATTGATCATTTCAGTTAATAACTCAAATCCCAAAAACATTAGATAAGAATAAACAAACAATATGATATCTTACCTGACCCAATCTGAATACTTTGCTTCAGCATATTCCCTGCGTCGACCCACCACAGCCAAACGTGCAGGATCCTCTCTAACCGGAGCATATTGTCCTATATGCATATACACATCAATTGCCTCACAAATCCTTCCTTCTTCCAAAATAACCCTCATCTCATCCGGATTCTCAAAATGCCCACCCACAAGGGTTGTTATGGACAGTTCCTCAGTAATCCTCTCTTTCGAAAGATAACATATTGCTTTCTTCAAACAATCATAAACCAAAGAAGGAACTACCGAGTCCCACGCCACTGTCCCAGTCGGGAATCTCCAAATTGGGGACGTAGGGCCGCCGGTGTTTCCAAATAAAAGATTAGGATTTTCTTTCAACAGCAATTTGAAAGAATTTGAAAGCCTGCACATATGCTTTTCCCATAACATGAGACATGGGCCCTTGCCAAAGGTGACTGTCCGAAAAGTTGTATAAGCACCTGAATGTCACAACTAATTCATTATCGGAATCCATAAATAAATAGCTTTCCAACATATAGAAGCTAAATTGTAACTATCCAACATACACCACCACTGTCACCCAAACCCTAATTCATTCGTTCCCAGGCCTAATATTAGAAATGTACCTGGACGAGCTTCTAGAAAAGCTGCAACCGGTGTGTCCTTCTCTGGTAAAACCGCACCGTTTTTGAAAATCCAACTGCTTTGAGACATGATCGTCGTTTTTTGAAAAACCAACAGCACCGCTCACTGTTTGGACCAGAGAGAGGATGACGAAGACGACAGATAATCGGGGCAGAGGAAGATGAAGACGATCGAAGAAAGCTAAGTTAGGGAAGAGGACGATAAAGTTGCTCCGGCGTTCCGAAACGAAGGTTCCGGTACCGAACTTACTTCCAACAGCAGCGGGGTGAAATCGCGAAGAAGAGAAGGAAAAGAACGGGGAAGAAGAAGAAACAAGAAGTGGGTGGGGTGTGCAGCGGTGGGAATTTGGGGAGAAGAGGACAATGGATGGATGGATGGGTCGGTGGGGAGGAGAAGACGATGGATGGGTCGGCCACTGTACTTAGGTTTAAGGTGATGTAGTAATATAGGCTGTTTTTGTTTGTCGCTTTTTTTTTATTTTTTTATGAGGTGGAAACGGTATTGGGTATTTGTTTGTCCTTAATTCACGGTAATATTTATTTTATTTTTTTAAAAAATTATAATATTTTTAAATTTAAATATAATTAATAATATATATATATATTTCATTTTAAATAAAAAAATAAATAATTATTTTTCTCTAATCACATTATTTAATATTCAAATTATTTTACAAAATATAATTATACTCTAATATTAAAATATTTTTAATTTTTATTTAAATATTACACATTAAAATTATTTTAACTATTAAATGAACAATTACTTCACGCTTAAAGCAAACAAAAATTTTTAAACATATTCATTAACTAATAAAATACTATTATTTTTTAAGTGTGTTTGTTTGGGGATTGGATTTAATTTCTACTGTTCATCCCATTTTTTTTCCTAAAAACATCAAATCAAACACTTATTTTTTATTTTTTATATTATACTAAAAATCAATTTTACATTCAAAACATCACGCCAACAGCTATTTATATCACATCATACAACTATTTAAATTCAAAATTTTAATTATTCAAATCCTAATTCAAAATCCAAACCCCCAAACAAACACACCCTTGATATATTACAAAAAAAAAACTTGAAAAAGAAAAATACTTATTTGGCAAACAAATCCTTATGAAAGATTTGGGAGATTGAGCTTTTAAAATGAATTTATTTGTAATATTTAAATTTTAGTAATTGATTAATTTGTAAAAGGAGGTAAATATTTATAATAATTTATAATAAATATTTTTTAATATGTATTCTTAAATATTATATTATTTATAATTTACACATTCAATTTAACATATAAATTTTCATCTTATTAATTTATTTATATATTTTTAAAAAATATTCATACTTTATATTATTATTTAATATATTAAATTAATTATATACAAATAAATTACTCTTTTTATTTAATATTATTATATATAAAAAGTACTACTAATATAAAGTATAATACTATTATTTAATTATTAAATTAATAAATAAACCCACCCTAAAACAAATTAAGGAAACGAAACTTACCGGAGTTTCGACCGGATAATGGCGACGGACCTTCATCTCAGTGAAAAAGCCGGCGGCGAAAAACAGGAATGAAAAGAAAGAAAGAAGAAGCAAAATTTAAAAAAAAAAAAAAAAAAAAAAAAAAAAAGAAGAAGAAAGATTTATGAAGAAGGGGGAGAAAGATGGGGAAGGGGCGGCGGGTGTGGAATTAGTTAAGGAGTGTCAATAGGGTGTGATGGATAGGGTTTGTTTTAGAGTGGGTTTATCTATTAATTTATTTATAATTAATAGAGTATTATACTCTATATTATTTCATCAGTCTCCGATATTTTGTCCGTTTCATAGTAGATACGGAAATTAGAATTTAGGAGAAATATAATTAGTAAATAATTCAAAATATATTAGTGAAAATAATTATCGTATAATAAAAATAATTCTGAATAAGATTAAAATAATTGATTAGTATAATTAGAATTAAAAAAATTATAAACAAAATCTTTTAAAATAAAATTAAAGTATATAATTCTCTTTTTTTAAAAAATGACAATATAAGTGGGACGGCAGAAACGGAAATATGGACATGAGATGTGGGAAATAATATGGATTAATTTTTCTTTTTTTTTTTTGATGATATGTATAAAAATATAAAATATATAATTTTAAATAAAATTTATGATTGATTTATATATTACTTCCTCGTCCCAAAAGTATAATCTTATTGTTGCGCACGAGATTTAAAGAATATTTATATTATATTGGTAGTGGGTAAAAAGTAAGGATAAATGACTTTTTTTCTCTTGTGAGTATATTAGTGTAAAGAGCAGTGACAATTGTGTAATAATAACGAAAAAATATGGATAGTTTTATGGTGATATGATTATTTATGGAAATGAGACTATTATTTTGGCACGGATAAAAATAGTAAACAGACTATTGTATTGAGACGGAGAGAGTAGTATATATATAATACTCTTTTCATTCGACTCTAAAGTCACATTTATTTTTTGCGATATTGTATTTAACATTAAAAATATATTTATATTTGTATAATTTTTTTGTACAAATATCCTTCTATTGATATTATATAACACTAATGGAATTACATTTACAATTTTTTCTTAATGTGTACGTTAAAAGTAAATGAAACTCTTAGAGTCGGACGAATGTAGTAATATTATCAAATAAAAGGAGTAATTTATTTGTATATATTCACTCTGTTCACTCAGCATTTGTAGATGAATTATTATTTTTTGTGTGATATGAAAAATTGTGTTAGTAATATAAAAAATAATATGTTATGTTGAATGGTTGAATTTTTATGAGTTAATAATATATATCTTTTTATTAATATGTGTGCATATTTATATTTTTTTAATAATATTTACGAATAATTGTTCGATTTATAAATGCTGAGTGAACCGATTGACTAGATTGGTAAATTATTTTATTTTGTATGTTGTATAAAGAATTGTGTTAAAAATACAAAATGTATATTTTAAGTTGAATATATAATTTTTACTCTTTTGTAATGAATATTTGAAATTTTTTTGACTTTTTGTAATAAGTATTTGAATTTTTTTATTTTTTTTATTTTTGTAAAAACTATTTTGTGTTCTTTATTACTCATAATTGCGATATAAATAATAAATATTTTTAAAAATATATAAGTAAATTAATATGATCGAAAAAATTATGAAAAATTAAATGTGTAAATAGTAATAATATTGGTAAATAAATATAAAATTTAAGAGTATATATTAAAATATATGTAAAAATTATTTGTTATTAATAAAAAAATATATGATGTGGTCTTTTTGAGTTTTTTTTAATGTATCATTAATTATTTTTATATTAATTATACAATTTTTTTATACCTTAAAAAATATATATGTATTCAAACTATTTCATAAAATAAATACATCCGTATATTTTGCATACAAAAATAAAATAAAATAAAAATATGTATAGATTTGATTGAATCGAGAGGATATTATTTAATCTTATAAATATAATTTTTTATTATAAAAATATTTTCATGTATATTTAGGGTGTGTTTGTTTCAAAGTTTTTTTTTTTTTTAGCAAATTCTATTATTCACTAATTTTTTTTCCCAAAAATATTAAATCAAATATTTATTTTTTATTTTTTAAATTATTTTAAAAATTATTTTTACATTCAAAATATCACATCAAAACATATTTATATCACATCTATAATTATTCTAATTCAAAATTTTTATTATTCAAATTTTAAATAAGCACACCCTTAATTAAAATTATGATTTTATATAATATATTAATATTTTTATGATTTTTATTTTTATTTTTATTTTTATTTCAATGTAATTATTTATTATATATATCACATAAACACTCTCTTATTCTCTTGCAAATTAATCATTACATTCCACATAATTATTAAAATCCAAAATCTTACAAACAAACACATTTTCAATATGAATATTCGTATAATATTCCACCATCACCATAGTTCCAAAACTACTTTATTTTCTACTATTGAAAGTGTTTTTTTTTCCCTTTTTTTTTTTTTCCTCGGATTTGATAGATAAAATAAGATGAATACTCGTAATGACAAATATTAGATATTATCATTTATAGATTGATTCAAAGAAAATAATGATAGTAATGTAAATTTTGCATCTATAAATAGTTGTATACACCAGTTATATATTTTAACTCTATTTATTACCAATTTTACGTAAACATCAGCTAATATCAAATCAATCCTTTAAAATAGAATAAATAATAAAAAAAATCATCTTAAAAATCTCTTTCAACAGAAACTTTATCTTTAGACAATTGATGAAGTGCTCAAATTGTGTAAAATGTAATGCTTTTAAATGTTTATGGAAATGTTTTACATCAATTTATATATATCATTATGAAAATACATAATCATGAACCTGGATATAAATCATTTGTACTATTCGCCAAGTTTGTATCAAAATTTATAGGCATAAAAATCAAATGACATGAGCATATACAAGTATTGTATGAGATTATACATTACATTACAAGTATGTTATGAGTTTTTACACTCTTGGTCAGCTAGTATTTAGAGTTAAAAACATAAGTTTGCAAGATGATATACAATACCTAGAAAAATTAGAGCTTATTATCACCTATATTTTGCTATGTTTGTTGAAAAATTAGAGTGAAAATGAAAATAGTTGGAGGAGAAAGCCAAGTCGAAGGAGACCTCTTTCCATAGAGCGAAATATGGTCATTAGTGTTCTAGTGTATCTATATCACTCCCAAAGGTAAAACAACTCATATCCTCTTGCAGTAGCACTACTATCGAAATGTCTGATGAACATAAAAAGAATATGATAGTTAGAAGAAGGAATGAGATGAGAATTTCAAAATTATTTGGAGAGGAACTTGTTTTAGGTCTAAAGGGTCAGACTTACCTATAGGTTCTCCACTCAATAAAATTTGGATTTTTCTCTTGATACGATCTCAATAATTTAGAAAATCATCGTAATAAGAATCATACCATCCGGATAGGATATTAAATATATGGTCACAAATTTAGATGTAGAGATAATTAATACGGTAAATATTATCTATTTAATAGATAGAATTTTTTTTCAGATTTTTCTATCCAAAATGTGAGCCCATCGACTGGGTCTCACGCCCGATACAAATTTACAGCTCGGTTCAGCGTATTATTAAATAATGTGATATGAATGATAATAATTTACTAATCATCTCATTTATTTATCACATATCGAAATTTGATTTTGAGAATAGGTTAAATATTTAATCGATAATTAATTTCCGAAATTCACAAAATGAGAATTTCTAGATAGTGATATACATATACATGTCAATTGCCTCATAAAGCCTTCATGTATCAAAAATTACCCTCTCAGCCAAATTATCTAAATGCCCACCCACAATAGTCGTTATCATTACTTTCCCTTCAAATTCTATTTTTTTTTGGCAATATACCCTATCATTTTCCTCAAACAATCAATAACTACACAAGGAACTACCATGTCCCATGCCAATACCCAGCTTGATAATTTCCAAATTGGGACACAAAGCCATCAATTTTTTTAAATAATACCGGGTTTTTCTTTCAACAACAATTTGGAATAATTCGAGAGCCTATGCATATGCCTTTCGCAAAACATGAAAGATTCGTTATTGTTGAGAGTCTAAAGGGATGTATAAACACTTGAATGTCACAACAAAATTATTATCCGAATCCATGCGCAGGTTTTACAATATCTAGGTTTTACAAAAATGACTACTTTTGCAAACGTGTATGTATTTTTTCAGCGAGATAAATAAAGAACATAAGTGATAATTGGATATACGTAATGGATATATATATATATTTTTAAATTTTCCCAATGATTGTCTATCATTTTCAAATTTGATAAGTACATGTATTTTCATTCCTTAACCAAGTATAAAGTTAACAAATTATTAGCATTTAAGTTGCCATAACATCATAATAAATGTTGGTGATTTTAATAAGACGGCTACCGATTAATGAGATCCTGCGGCATTATGGCATTCCTCTCGTATCGCGCTGTCATTGTTTTCATATAGAGTTGGAGACTATATCACATCTCTTTATCGATTCGGCAGTCGTTAGACGAGTGTGTGAGCACTTTGCGACTCTATTTAGGCTATCATTGCCGGAGACACATACTCCACATATTCTCGTGTCTTTATGAAGACTTTCATCGGTGCACTCTCAGAGCATTAGTGCGTATGTTCCATTGTTGATACCATGGTTCATTTGGATTGCTCGGAATGATGCGAAGCACAGGGGGATTCGTGTTTCTTCCGAGAGGATCATATGGAAAATTTATTCACACTTAAAGATTTTGTGGTGCGCTAGGATTCTTCTACAACAGCATTGGGAGGACGATTTTCATGTTGCAAATAGGCTTGGGTTTCAATACCCCCTTTCAGTTCATCGGCCTCCGATTATGGTGCATTGAGAGGTACTGCCTTCGGGATGATTCAAGCTTAATACAGATGGTGTATCGCTTGAAAATACCGGATTAGCAGGAGCGGCATGTGTTATTCGAGACTCGACAGGTGCCGTACTAATTGCTTTTTAGACCCCGATCCCGTATGCGACGAACACTTTGGCAGAGCTTCTGGTGATCCAGACTGGACTTAGGTTAGTGATTGATCGAGGATTGATGCTATTATGGATCGAGACGGACTCGACAACATGCATATCTTTGATCTCCTCCGAGTCAAGCCACTCGACTCTACGGAGATGTCTTATGTGTATTCAATTGCAACTTCGGGATGTGACTTGGTGGATATCTCACATATATAGGGAGGGGAGCCGCACCGCAGATGTTTTGGCGACTTTGACGGTTTCCCTTCCTACTGAGCGGATACTTCATCCGGTGGAACTCTCTTCGGCGATTAGAGGTCTCTTTCAAGCGGATGCAAAGGGACTTTCGTGCTTTCGCTTCAGGTAGCAAGCTTATCTCTAGTTTTACTTAGTTGATTTGGGACTTGATATTTGCTCTCTATTGATGATAGGCCGTATTGATTATTGTTAGTGCTTGGTTAGACTTAGTACTTAGTTAATACTTAGTTAGATATTGGCATGGAAACTTAGTACTTAGGTTTATCATGTTGGTTGTTGGCATGTATTAGACTATGTTGCTCGTATCAGTAGAACTATGCACAACTTGATTCCGTTCGGGTACGTAGGTAACCTACTTTGGGTGTAGCCGTTGCTATATAATTTTTTTTTTTAAAAAAACAAAACTATATCCATTTAAAAACATATTTAAATGCACTTGTTTTTTTTTAAATACAAAAATCTCACAAAAGATTACATACATATACCAAATATATAATTGATCATATTTTCAATGATCGGTTATTAATTGATATTGAGTGCGTTAGATTCTTAAAAGTAAAGTAAGATGAAAACAAATATAGAATACATAATATAGCAGTTCAAATTGATCGAAGTTAATCTATATTTGGGGACTTCTCTCCGCAATAATAAATTAAATTATGTAAGTTATGCATCATTTAATTTTACATCCAATCACCTGCTATACATATATATAGTCTTTAGCCTAAAAAATAACCTACATCGGAGTTTTCGGTTTAACGATCTACTTTCTTAAGTGCAAGACTTATTATTGATTGAATGTGATTTGATACACGTGTCAACCAACAAGAATACAAAAATGATAAAAACATTTATTACATGCTTAAGAAATCATACCCCGATGATGATTCATAAGAAGGATCAAACATTCATGAGGATAACGTATATAATAGATAAACATCTCTATTTTGTACGTCTACTTGTTCATATACTGCACAACCTCTTTGATATTTAAGTTCTAAACACACATTATTATTATTTTGCTTTTCTTTTAATTGTTACTTAGATTACATCAAATTTATTCATCTTGGATTTGGTTAGGATCTTCTTTTCTAGTTAACTTTATATTCTCTTTATCTCTTTTTGATAATTGATCTTTCTTTTGATATGTTTGGTTATAAACACTACCTCTCTCCACAATCATGAATTTTTATTCACTTATTTTTTCGAGCAAACTAACAAACAAGCATAATGCAAAACTAGACAATAAAACAACCCCTATATATTGTATTGCATGTATCACAACCACACAAATCAAGAGTCTATTATCTCATCCTTTGTGGTATAATCATAAGCAAAGAAAGTTGGCATACCAAGAAGAAACATCCTTTAAAAATGTTAATTAAGTGGAGTATAATCTTTACAACCTTTAGCCAAATTCTACTATCAAAATAATCTCAATTTTATCAATGCACAACACCTACATAAATTAAGCAAACAAAAAATAAAAGACTTTGTCAAAATTGGTTGTTGGGTATAAGTATGAATCACACATAAATAAAAAATATTGCACCTGACTGATGCAAAAGAAATATAAATTCCCCTTGTCGTTACTATTTTTCTTCAAAATCTATAGTATATAATTTTCGCCTACCTCTTCGATCAAATCTGGTAAGATTTGTTCATGTAGCTCTCTTGTTAAAATATGGATTTTACAAACAAACCAAAATTCATGTAGAAAGTTTTCACATTGCACAAAATATTTGTACTCAAAATAATTGACGTTCTTTTAACTGGAGAGATGACCACATAGAGACTGGTGTTATTATAGATAATGAAGAAATTATATTGAGAAATTAAAAGGTTTAAAGACATAAAAAAGAAAGTAAAATAGTTGGAAAGTGAAATTCAATTCTTAAATAAAGATTTTTTGTGATTGCTCTTATTGTTGTATTATTCTTATTAATTACTTTGCAATTATAATGATTTGTTTTAGTATATAAATACTTATGAAAAGATAAATTAATTTTCAATTATTGGACTAATATTTTATTTCTGTAAGTATTTTTATGACCGATGAATTTTTCTTTTCAACACTTACGACTGATGAATGAAAAGATTAATGCACTATATATATTTTTACTACATTTCTAAATCAAATTGGATTGAGTGAGACGTTTTTGCAATAGGTTATTGGTCCACCTAGTAACATAGAATCATCTTGAAACTATCTAATTGGATTTGGTTAAATGTAAAATTTTTTACTCTTTCCAGTTTTTTACATAATTGGCAAGATGAAGAATAATAAATTTTCATTAATTACTAAGATATTAAGTTTGTGATTACTCTAAAAAATGATAAATTTATCTAGGTGTAGTTATATAAATGCGAGTGGTGGTTGGACACATGACTTATGTAACGAGTAGTGTTAGCCGCCTGGTGAAATGACTTGGAGCCCTTACATCTTGAGCTCACTGTGAGATTACAAAAGAATAAAAATGAAAATAAATCGACTAAACGATGAGTGTTACAAATGATTCACACCAACCCTTATTTATAGGGGCTGATACAGTTTCTAGAATATTGAAAGTTATTTACAACTAACATCCGGTTGGTATTTTGCTTCTCAACTATTCAATCTAGCATATGTAAAAATAAAAGGTTGATATTTCTTTCATATCAAACAAAGTAAGTGTAGTGTAAAACAAGATAGATTTTAATGTGTTGCAACATATAAGTAACCACATCTAACTAACCGACAAATCACGAGCCTTTCTACTTCAGGAACGAACTTCGCGACATACGAATATTGGATTTCTGAACTTCCTCATAATACAATTTTCTCTGTTGTTGGCGTGTTTTACGAGTGAAAATACTAAAAAATATTGAGACATGTGAAATGATAACAAAAATAAAAAAACATATACATTCCTAGGCATTTTTGACATAATTAAGATCAAATTTAGCCAAGAATTCCATTATATCCACATAATAATTTCTAAGAGAACGTATTTAAATTCGTACTATCACTTACTTAATATTTTGTAACTGTTTCACATGTGCTACTAACAACCCCGACTCAATCATAAACTTTCAACAATTAATTTTGATTGCCTTAGAATCTTTTGGGGTATATATGTTTATGATATGTTTCAATAGTTGAAGTGACATAGATAAAACTAGAGAATTGATATTTTATTTCAAATCAACCTTCAACTATTTATATCGCATAAATTCTACCAAACTTTCAAACAAATATTCACAAGTTTGATTTTATAAATAACATATATTTTGTTGACACCGTTAGTACTTTCATTGTATTGTATTGTGATAATATCAACATAAAAGAACTAACGATGATATATCCATGCCCATTCTTCCACTTTGGATAATCTTTTCAACCAATCATTTTTTAATAAATAATGTTTTACCAATATTTTGTTCCATCCCTTCAAAAACTTACAAGTCATATATTCATCTTTCAAATTTATGTGTAAAGAATATACACTCAAATGTATTAAAACATTCTAATAATTCTTTCAAACATGTAATTTAAAAAAATGGACAAAAATAAATTAATTTAATACATTGAAAATTATTTATTCTTTTAAAAAATACAACTAAAATATATTACATCATTTTGATATATATGTCAAATACATACTTTATTATGAGTCTGAGACTATGTCAAAGTTAATGAATTTTTCATGATCATATTCTATAAAATTTTTAGAAGGCTTTTTTCCATACATGATATTAGTGAAAGTGTTAAATAACCATTCAAAAGAGGGAATAGTTTCATCGTATAATAGTGTCGCCTCAAAAAAACTATTTGTTTACGATGATTAACATAAAAAAATAAGGCAAAATGATATTTTTTCCTATTCTTTATACATGTAGCATTGAAACTAAATACAACTCCAAGATCACCATAATTTTCTTTCATCCTTCCATCAATCCAAAATATATTTGTAATTATGACATCCTCGTCCACTTGAATGGGATAAAAAGAATTTGAGTTAAAAAATAATTTAGAATACTAAATATAACCAAACTAACACATCAATTTTTATTTGTTATAACATCTCATCAACATATTTATATCATATCAAACAACTAATTCAATTGAAGTTTTATTATCCAAAAATTTAAATTCAAACCCAAAACCAACACAATTTGGGATAGAAAATACATATATATTTTTTTATATTATATTAAAAATTAATTTTTATTCAAAATACTATTACGTTAATACATATTTAAATTACGTACTATTAGAATTATACTCTTTCCATCCCATCTTTTATATCCGATTTCCTATAGATACAAAAATTTAAGTAAAAAATATTGGATAAGTAACTAAAAAGAATATTAATAAAAATAATTATTATATAATATAAATAATTATAAATTAAGATTAATATAACAAATTAATTTAATTAAAATAAAAAATTATTAAATAAAAAATTTAAAATATGATTATATTATATAATCATTTTTTCAAGAAAAAAAATGACAAATAAAATGACAATTGAAAATAAAAATAATATACAAATAAAATGAAACTGAGAAATATATATATTTTCGTTCAAAACTCAAACTCCACAAACAATACAACCAAATAGAAGAGATCTAATTTCACTAATGCATTTAGCATTATTTCTTATTATTCATAAAAATTATGCCCCGTTTAGATTGAATTTTGTCAGAATTTTTTTGTTCCTAATTCTAAAAAATATATTTTATAAAGGTTTGTATTCACTTTTGTATAAAATCGAAACAACTTTTGAAACTATTACATTAATACATATTTAAATTACATAATGTTAGAATCATATTCCCTTTTTATCTCATTTCATGTGTCCAATTTATTATAGATACGAGAATTTAGGTAAAACATAATTAGTAAATGATTAAAAAATATATTAGTAAAAATAATTATTACTCCTTCCGTCCCGCATAAAATTTCTATTTTTTTATTTTCGCCCGTTCTACATAATGTCCATTTCTTTTTTAAAATATAATTATACATTTTAATCTCATTTTAAATTGTATAATTTATAATTATTTTTTTTAATTTTAATTAAACTATTTAGTTATCTTAAACTTAATCTATAATTATTTTTATTATACAGTAATTAATTTTAATAATACATTTTTCAATTAGTTACTAATTATATTTTATCTCAATTAATTAGTATCTACAGTAATATAGACAAAATATGTGGAACTAATGGAGTATATAATATAAATAATTATAAATTAAAATCAAAATAATTAATTAATTTAATTAAAATTAAAAAATATTACTTATAAAATTTAAAATTATATTAAAATATATAATCAATTTTCCAAAAAATAGAATAAATAAGATGGACAAATAAAAATAAAAATAATATACAAATAAAATGAGACCGAGAAAATAGTTTTTTTTTTTTTTTTTTTTTTTTTTTTCAAAACTCAACCTCCACAAAAAAATACAATCAAATAGAATCAAAAGACTTTTCACCCGTGCAATTAAAATTATTTGTTATTATTCACAAAAATTATGCTTCTTTTGAATTGAATTTTGCTTTTAAAAAAATATTTTATAGGCACATATTAAGTTTTGTCTAAAAACATAAACAACTTTTGAAGCTAAATATTTTTTTATAAGCATATTAGAGTAGTTTCTGAAAAAATAAAATAAAATAAAATTTAAATTATTATTTTACCTACAATAATAATAATAGTAATAAATATATTTTTAATAATAGTGAACAATTTAAAATACTTTAAATATAATTAATAAAATTTAATAAAAATACATCACATTCTTTTTTGTAATTTTAACAATTTACTTTTGATTCTACTTCTACCTTTGGCTTATTTTATTTTTCTTTTTCAAGTCACTTTAAACCATTGTTACTATCTTTAAAAATTATTAATCCATTATTTATTTAAAATATGATGTTAAAAATCAATTACAATTTAAATATTACATTCAATATTTGTTTATATTAAATTAAAAAAATATTTTATTTAATTGTTTTTTCTATTATTAACTCAAATTAAAATATTCAAACATACGTGTTCACCTAACACCAGAATCACCTGTTTCATTATATTAATATTAAAAAGACAGTATAATATAATACATACACATCATATATAAATAATACCTACTTGTTTTTCAAAAAGTAAAAGAAAAAAATAAATTAATTTAGAAAATTATTTTTAATATTACCAAAATATTTTATTATACTTAACCTAAAAGATAACTAAAATTAAAAATAATGTGAATTTGCTTGGTTTGAATTATTTAATTTTCTCAATGTGATATTTGAATTAAATAATACTCTCTCCGTCCATAAACTAATGTCCTACTTTTCTATTTGGACGTCCAATAACTATTGTTCTATTTCCTTTTTTAAACACAAATTTTATATTTTTACCCTTCATTCATTTATTACTTTTAATTTCTACCCTACAATTATAGGCAAATTTGTCAATTCATAACAAAAAGACAATCACTCAAAAAAATCGTACAAATATACTTTAGGACAATAGAAATTGAAGGGAGGGAGTAGTATTTTATAAAATAACAATAATATTTATTTATTTATTAAGAAAGATTCGAATTAAATAATAAAAATTTGTATACAAATTATAAAACCTAAACACTCAATATAAACACACCTAGAAATCATAGATAATATAGATAAAATTACAACATTGCCCTTCATTTTGTTTGCGAAACAGCACATTTTCCGACGTGGATTCCCGCTTCTCCAATTAGAGCCGTACAGTTGTAAAAACCCTACAGACAGGTCCCTCCGGTTTGAGTCAAAATCGCGTGAGCACACTAAAATCGCATTATAATTAAAAACACGAGATTGGTTAAATTTTGAAAAAATTCCAGAAGCATCGTACATTACCAAACCTCATCGAATCGCTGCTTCCTGAAATGGAAAAAACTTGAATGCAGCATCCATGGCCTCCTCTCCAAACGCCGTTTCCCTTCCGGCGGGTGTCCTCGTCTCTCTTTCTATCTCTATATATGTATCTGTATCTGTATTTGTATCTATAGCTATCTCTATATATATACATCCTCCCCACCCACCCCTACCCCTACTCGCACTCATTTCCAGACACATCTAATGGGAGACCCTTCCAAGTCCGCCGAAACCCTATTCCCGATGGAGACCGTCTTCCCGCAGATCCCCGACGAAGCTTTCAATCTGTTCCACTCAATCGATCGGGAACTGTACGCCCGCCTCGTCCATAATCTCCGGCGGGATCCGGCGGAGTCCGTCGAGGTTATAGGTTTCTGGATGTGGCTCGAGAGGGAGACCACTAATCTGAAGCTCGTTTTCAGGCTGCTCTCGGTGCCGCCCCCTTTTCTCAATGACCTTGCCGACGAAACGGCGTCGTGTCTGAAGTTCATCGCCGATCAGAATTACGATAACAATAACTATTCTCATTATAATAATAATAATAATCTCGGCGATGGCAACAAGTTTGAGATTCCCTTGTTGCGCGAATTCCTGGGAAATCCGGCGGTGGCTCTTCCCTTATTTCATCAGAATCGGGTTTCGGTGCTTCAGGGGGTAGCCAGTGTCGTCAACACTGTCTGCGCGCGGGCTTTTGCTGACATCATCCCTCCGCCGCGTGGCGGCGGCGCCGGCGGTGGCTACCAGGTGGCGGCGCCGGTGCACGGTCCAGTGGTGTATCATCCTCATCCGAACGCGCCGCCGTTTGTGCCGGGAGGTGGACTGGTCCAGGTTGCGTCGCCTGTGGCGGCAGGAGGAATGGGGTTTTCGATGCACGGGGTTGCACCACCACCGCCGCCGCCGCCGCCGGGGAGCTTTCCTCCTCAGGCAGGGAGGCGCCGCAAAGAAGTGTTGGGCGGCGGTGGTGAGGAATCTAGGAAATTTGCAGCAGGAGAAGTGCCGGTGGATGATCGAACAATTTTCTTGACATTCTCCAAGGGCTACCCTATAAGCCAAGAAGAAGTCAAGGAGTTCTTCTCTAGGTTAATTAATTCAACAACACTTCTATATATTTCAATTTCATTTCTAGGTTAATTCAACAACACTCATATATAT
This sequence comes from Andrographis paniculata, assembly GCF_009805555.1. Taxonomy (NCBI): domain Eukaryota; kingdom Viridiplantae; phylum Streptophyta; class Magnoliopsida; order Lamiales; family Acanthaceae; genus Andrographis; species Andrographis paniculata. The sequence continues at coordinate 2,444,397 of NW_026137620.1, read as the reverse complement.
GAAGTTCAATTTCATTTCTAGGTTAACTTCAAGAATACTTATATATTATATATATATATATGTCTTATCTACGTTAATTAATTCAAAACTTTTATATATATATATATATAATATATATCAATTTCAATTTCAATTATTGGTTAATTCAAGAACACTTATATATATATATGAATTTTATTTTCATTTCTAGGTTAAATTCAAGAATACTTATATATGTCATCTCTAGGTTAATTAATTCAAAAAGCTTATATGTATATATATATATTTATATCGATTTCATTTTCATTTCTAGGTTAATTCAAGAACACTATATGGATTTCATTTTCATTTTTAGGTTAAATTCAAGAATACTTATATATATCTTCTCTAGGTTAATTAATTAAAAAACTTACATATATATATATATATCAATTTCATTTTCATTTCTAAGTTAATTAATTCAGAAAACTTATATATTCATATTTATATATATCAATTTCATTTTCATTTCTAGGTTAATTCAAGAATACATCCATATTTTAATTTTATTTAAACAAATATTACATAATTCGTTCTTGTAAGAACCCTAATTAAATGTTAATGAATGAATTGCAGAAAATTTGGGGATTTCATCGAGGACTTGATAATGCAAGACGTGGGAGGAGAGGAGCAAGTGCTGTACGCGAGAATGGTGGCGCGGGTTGACGCCATGGGAGTGGTGCAAGAAATAGTCGGGGGAAACAATAAGGCTAAGTATTCCATAAACGGTAAGCATGTCTGGGCAAGAAAGTATGTGAAGAAGCAACATCTGCAGCAGCTCAGGGAAAGCAGCACTGGAGCAGGAACAGGAACAGGAGATTCTTCTTCTGCTTAATTCTTCATCAGAATTGCACCAAATTATTACATCTAATAAAGGGACAAGCACTGTGTGTCTGCTGCTGGTGCTCCACAGACAGGTAAACCTAAAGACAATGAACTCATAGGATGGATAAATGGATTTATATAGATATATATAATTTATATGCATGGTTGAGTATATTATACATAATGGCCGTACAACAAACATACATACTTTTTTATTGATAATATATATATATATTTATATGGAAGTAGAGCATGAAGTACTACTTTACTTGATATCATTTGAATATGTTGGTGGGTGTAATTAGGGTTTCTATTTTCCTGTTTTTTGCTCTTATCATGGTTTTTTTTTTTTTTTTTTTAAATGGAAAATAGTACACGACCAAGATTTAACTAAATATTGATAACTTTAATAAGAAATAATTTTGTTAAATTGATAATAAAATAGAAGTATAACTAATCCAATATTCGGAAAAATTTCAGGATTGTGTTTCATTTGAAAATTTTTTGGGTATTGACACTGCTTCATCTAGTCTATTTTTTATAGATTTTTTATTTTTATATGTTCTCTCTTATCTGTATTTGAAATGACTACCAGGTTAAATATTTTAATGTTAGGCAATCAAATCTAATTTGTTTAAGTACTTTTCTGGTTTGTAATGTAATTAGCTTAATATTAAAAATCATCTTGATAGTTATAATCAATTATTTATTTTATATAACTAATTTATCGAAAATTTTGATAAGAATTAATTTTGTTAAATTGATAATAAAATACAAGTTACCTAATCCGATATTTGGAAAAATTTGAGGATTGTGTTTTATTTGAGAAATTTTCAATTTGTGACATTGCTTGTCTATTTACCACAGATTTCTTGTTTCTATTTTTTCTCTCTTATCTTATCTGTATCTGTATCTGGAATGACAATCATGTTAAGTTCTTTTAAAGTTAGACAATCAAATCTAATTTGTTTAAGTGTTTTTGTGGTTTGTAATACAATGAGCTTAATATAAACACTCAATTATATATTTTTTTATAACTAATTTATTGATAATTTTGATAATAATTAATTTTGTTAAATTGATAATAAAATACGAATTAGCTAATCCAATATTTGGAAAAACTTTATGATGGTATTTTATTTGAGAATTTTTCGGGTTTTGACATTGTTTGACGTAGTCTATTTTTGACGGATTGTTTGTTCTGTTTGTCCTCTCTTATTTGTATTTGAAATGACAACCAGGTTAAATATTTTAAAGTTAGGCAATCAAATCTAATTTGTTAAGTACTTTTCTAGTTTGTAACGTAATTAACTTAATATTAAAAATCATCTTGATAGTTATAATCAATTATTTATTTTATATAACTAATTTATTGATAGTTTTGATAAGAATTAATTTTGTTAAATTGATAATAAAATACAAGTTAGCTAATCCGATATTTGGAAAAACTTGAGGATTGTGTTTTATTTGTGAATTTTTTAATTTATGACACTACTTAACCTAGTCTATTTACCACAGATTTTTTGTTTCTATTTTATCCTCTCTTATCTATATTTGGAATGACAATCAGGTTAAGTTCTTTTAAAGTTAGGCAATCAAACCTAATTCGTTTAAGTTTTTTGTGGTTTGTAATACAATGAGCTTAATATAAATATTCAACTTGATAGTTATAATCAATTATATATTTATTATAACTAATTTATTGATAATTTTGATAATAATTAATTTTGTTAAATTGATAATAAAATATAAGTTAGCTAATCCAATATTTGGAAAAACTTTATGATTGTGTTTATTTGAGAATTTTCCAGGTTTTGACAATGTTTGATCTAGTCTATTTTTGATAGATTTTTTGTTCTATTTGTCCTCATTTGTCTGTATTTGAAATGACAATCAGATTAAATCATTTTAAAGTTAGACAATCAAATCTACATTTTTAAGTGTATTTCTGGTTTGTAATACAATTAGCTTAATATTAAAAATTATCTTGATAATATAATCAATTATTTATTTTTATAACTAATTTATTGATAATTTTGATAAAAAAATAATTTTGTTAAGTTGATAATAAAATACAAGTATAGCTAGTTCAATATTTGGAAGAACTTCTTAATAGTGTTTTATTTGAGAATCTTGTAGGTTTTGACATTGCTTGACATAGTTTATTTTTGACATTTTTTTTTGTCATCACTTATCTATATTTAAAATGACAATCAGGTTGAATTCCGGTAAAGTTTAGGCAATCAAATCTAATTCATTTAAATTGTGTATTTTCTGGATTGTAATATATTAGCTTAATATTAAAAATCATCTTAATAGGTATAATCGATATTTATTTATTTTCTATAATTAATATATCGATAAATTTGATTATTTTTGTTAAATTGATAATAACATACAACTATAGCTAATTTAAACATTTGGAAAACTTTCAGATGGTGTTTTATTTAATAATTTTTTAGATTTTGATACTATTTGTCATAGTCTATTTTTGACCGAGGTTTCTTATTTATTTATTTACTTTTTTTTGTTCTCATATGCATTTGAAGTGCAATAGGGTAAAATGCTTAGAAGGTTTAGGCCATCAAATCTAATTTATTTAAATTGTATTTTTTTGGATTGTAATATAATTAGCTTAATATTAAAAGTCATGTTGATAGTTATAATCAGTTAGTTATATTTTATAACTAATTTATTGATAATTTTAATAAGAATTAATTTTGTTAAATTGACAATAAAATACAAATATAGCTAATCCAAAACTTGGGAGAAATTCTTAATTGTATTTTATTTGAGAATTTTGTCAGGTTTGAACACTGTTTGTATACCATTTTGGATTTTAATATAGTTAGCATCTTAATATTAAAAGTCATCTAGATAATTATAATTTATTAATTAATTATTTTTTTATGGGTGTGTTGTTTTGGGGTTTGAATTTTGAGAATAGTAAAAAAATTTTTAAATTGAAATAGTTGTATGGTGTGATATAAATAGTTATTGGGTGATGTTTTGAATGTAAAATTGATTTTTATTATAATATAAAAAATTGAAAAATAAGTGATTTGATTTGATATTTTTGAGAATGAGGAAGAATGGGTGAATAATTAAAATCTTTACAAATCCTCCTAACAAACACACCCTATAATTAATTTACTGAAAATTCTGATACATTGATAATAAAATAATAGTATAGCTAATCCAACGTTTTAGGAGAACTTTCGCATTGCGTTTTATTTGAAAAATTGTCAGATTTGAAACTGTTTGATTTAGTCTATGTCTAAAAAAGTTTTTTTTTTTTTTTTTTGTTTTCCCTCTTATTTGTACTATATATATATATATATATATATTTGAACCTTACAATCCACATCATAGAAGTTCTGTTAATTTATGGGTTTGATATGAATATGTTGGTGCATGCAATTAGGATTTATTGATTTTGTTAAAATACAAGTATAGCTAATACAACACCCGAAAGAACTTTTGAATTGTATTTTATTTGAGAATTTTTCAGATTTTGACACTGATTGATCTAGTCTGATTTTAACAAAGTGTTTTTTTTTTTTTTTTTTCATTTTTTTGTCATCTCTTATATGCATTTAGTGACAATCAAGATTAATTTAAATTTAATATATTTAAGTTCTTTTTTTTTGGTATTGTAATATAGTTAGCTTAATATTTATAATTAATTTATTGAAAATTTTGATACGTTGATAATAAAATACAAGTATAGCACATCCAACACTTGAAAGAACATCCAAATTGCATTTTCTTAGAAAAAATTTCAGATTCTCACACTGTTTGACATAGTCTATGTCTGATAAAGTTTTATTTTTTTATTATTTTTTATCCTCTCTTATTTGCAATATATATCGATATAATGTATATAAATTTAAACATTCAATAATAATCAACATCATAGAAGTTCTAGTAATTTATGGGTTTAATATGAATGTTTTGATAGGTGGATATAGGATTTCTATTTTTAATTGTCTTATCATATTTTTCTGGATTTAAATTGAAATTCTTGATTTCAATTAAAAACTTTGTATTTATTATATTAATTCCATATGAAAAATGAATATATAAAAAATTGAAAGAAAAAATAAAAATAAAAGTCAAAAGTGTAGGGGCAAAAATAAAGAATTTTTTTTCTTTTTTTATAAAAAAAACAGAGTATAATATATTTCACGGTTCAAAAGTGTTCAAAAGTAAATAGATAGGAAAAAATTCTCCTTAATCGTGAAGCATGGTAGTATTTTTCCTTTGATTTCTTTTTCTTTCGATAATTGAGTTATTTATTTTTCTTATTTGACGATTATAACATGTTATTTCATAAAAATTCTTATCAATTATCATATTTGTTTAGTTCTTGAATTAGTACTATTATTTTGGATTGTTTGTTTAAGAGATACATAAACAATCACTTTAAATAGGATATCTGTAGTATTTACAGTTGAAGTTACAATGAAATTGCATTCTTCTGGAGTTCAGATAATTAAAGATAATTTGTTTCTCTTAGTAATTATTTGAATTGTGTTTTTTTGGATTGTAATACAATTAGACAATAATTCCTAACACCTGTTCTATATTAGCTTAAATATGTTATAAGTCTTATTAAGATTACCTATAGTGTAAGACAATAAGTTATTATCAGAATTTATTGATATTTATAACCTATTTATTTATTTTATGACTAATTTATTGATAATCTTGATAAGAATTAATTTTGTTAAATTGATAATAAAATAAAGTATTGCTAATCCAACACTTGGTAGAACTCTTGAGTCAGCATGTGAATTTTGCAATTGGTTAGAGGTTTTTAATAGTAAATTATTGAAATAGAATAATTATTTGATGAAATATAAATAAGTGTCAATATAATCAGTAATTTAAATAAAAAAAAATTAATTTTTAATATATAATAAAACTTACTAGCAGCATCCAAGTGAGTAGATATTTTGTGACATACTCCTCAAGTTTCAGTTTCAGATGTATGTTTGTTTGGGGATTTGGATTTTGAGTTGGGATTTGAATAGTAAAAAATTTTGAATTTGAATAGTTGTATGATGTGATATAAATAGGTGTTGATGTGATGTTTTAAATGTAAAATTTATTTTTAGTGTAATATAAAAAATGAAAATAAGTGTTTGATTTGATATTTTTGGGGAAAAAAAATGGGATAAATAGTAAAAATAAAATCCAATATCCAAATAATTTTCACAACTGCAACACTCACTTAGATATCGATATAATTTTTTAAGAATGACAAGGAGATGTGACTTGTTTCATTTGTAAGCTTTGTCCTCCGCAATGCAATTCTACACATCAACCCAAATCTCGATTTCGGGTTTGTTTCTTTGTCACCAAACTCCACATTTCTTCTACTATTTGGATTCTGCGTTTTTCGAAAAAAAATATATTTTTTTCTCTTACAAAATATCACATCATACGTTATTTTAATACCAAACTCAAACTAAAATTTTCTCAAACTTACGAAGAAAATTAATTGCAACCACAAAGACATTGTTTCACCAAATAGTGATATTAAAATAATTTTAAAATTTCATTAAAAAAAATCTCCAAGTTCTTAAATAGTATAAATAATACATCATTTATTCTTTTCTTCTACTATTCTCTTAATTTAATTGAAAACATATTATATAATTATCACATCTTCCACTATTATTTTATTTGAAAAAAATTAAATAATTGAATAAATATATAAAAATTAACACATTCACTATAAATTTTGAAATTACTTCAATTTCAGTTTTTTTTTTTTTTTTTCTTAATATCAGCTATTTGATCCTTTTTGTTGTCATTTGTTAAATTTTAAAATTACTTCAATTTTAATTTTTTAAAACTTGTTATTATACTAATTTTTAGTACAGCCTCAGTATCAGCTATTTGACTCTTATTTTTGTCATTTGTTTTTAGTAAGGGCGTGTTTGATTAAGAAGAGATGTTTTGAGTTAGAGATGAATTTCAATTTAAGATGAGTTTAAATTTAGTGTATAGTTATGGTCTTGAGTTTTAGAATAATAATAATATAATTATTAGCGAAAGTGATGTAATATTGAAATATATATATATATATATATATATAGATCTAATAAACATTTATTAATTAATAAGAATTTAGTTAGATATTTTTTGTAGAGAATAATTTGGGTTGTGTTTTATTTGAGAATTTTCTAAAATTTGACACTCTAAGCCTACGTTCACCGAAAACTCACCGGCTTCTCTTCGTTTCACTCTTCTCACTCTCTAGCTCAGATAAAACAACATTAGTTATTTTGTCGAATTAAAAAAAATTACCATAATACTTTTATCACATCATATAACAACAAATAATCAGATAAAGATAATTTTGAAAAATGAATACCTCGTAATCAAATAATGTGATGTCTCAAGGAATTTAAGAAAAATCATCTGACATTGGGAATTTTTTGATACCCATTCTTGGAAAGTTAATTAAAAAATTTTAGAGGTATAATTAATTGTAACTATAAAACCATTATTTTACCAAATATGTGTAGAAGTAATAACTCATTAAAAGGATTTCAAAACTTCGTAAAGAAACAATCTAGGAGTTCTTAAAAATTATAAATAAATTTTCATCCGTCATCAAATATATGTTCACTATTTTTTTAGGTGATCATTAAAAATATCTTTATTTAATTTTTTAGCAAAAAAGTACATTATCTTTTTTTTTTTTTTTTTTTTTAACTATAGTATTATTCACTTTTATTAAAAGTTGAGTTCAAACATTTAAGCACACAATTAGACAAGGAGGAAGTACATAATTTATCTATCTTTTCTTCTACTATTTAATCTATTAGTTTAATTAAAAAATATTTTATTTAATAACCATTGTCAACTATTATTTTATTTGGAAAAAAAAAACTCAAAATACATTTCTAACTGTTAATGTTAAAACTTTTTATTGATTAGCTTCACATGTTTTTAAGGAAAAAAATATTAAACATTTAAAAGAAATAATACAAGTTAATACTTGGATATCAATATTTCAACTGACAATTGTTGCCACACAAAAATTTCATCAATAATGGTGGGTCGATTTCGAAGGATTTTAATCGATTGGATCAAAATGACTTGGGCCGATCACTACAAAAAAAAATAATATATTTGTAACGGAATTCCGTCCCTAAAGTTCACGTAGCTAACGTAATTCTATTCCTATTTCCGTCTCTAATGTCATTAGTAACGGAAAAAATAGATTTAGAGACAAAAGTTTTGTTACAAAAATGATTTTTTCTTGTAGTGAATGTTTAATATTTTTTTGTGAAATTTTTTTTTTCGTCTCAAAATAATTAACCTTTTTATTAGTGTGAGGTATTTAAAAAATAATATTTAATTAGTTAATAATAATATATTATGATATTATTTTAGTATTTTTTATGTAATTAATAATACTGTTATTTTAAAACATATTTAATATATACGATTAAAAAATTAGAATATGTATTTAAATATTTTAAAATTATATCGCAATAAAAATAAATGCAAAATAGAAATAATTTTGTAGAGAATAAAATATTAAATAATACAAGTAAATAAAAAGTACGTTTATTTATTTACAATTAACATAAAATAACTTTATAAAAGATGAGAAGATTAAATATAGATAAAAATATTTATTGTTTTAAGAGAAAATAAAAATAAAAGAGTTTTGAATGGGTCTTGCGGATGTATAATATTACATATTATGTAGTTAATTAAGTTGATTTATATTTATTTAATATGTTTTGATATAGTAAATTATAATCAAAATAGAAATGTGTTATGACATAGACATAGATGAAAAATATATCAATCGTTGTAAGACGAAGGAGTATTTAATTTGATAAATAATACCTATTTTTATTTACTTTTTTTATTGATAAAAAATACCATTTCTATTTTATTAAATACTATTATAAGTATAAAATATGATAAACTATCTTTAATTTTTAAAAAGTATTTCTCAAAACATTTAAGGTGAAAAAAATTAGAAATTTACAAGAATTTTCTAATGTGAATTATAATTGTGGCTTTTAAAGAAAATATTTGACAAATAAGAAAGAAAAAATAAAAAAAAAATTATAAAAATTATAATAGATATCTATAAGATATTTGTCAGACTAGTCAACAGTGACAAACTTCGGAAAAGTCTCAAACACAATTCAAAATATTCTCTATAAAACATATCTAACTAAATTTTTATTGATTAATTAATATATATATATATTATCAATATATTTTTTACACAACAAATTTAAAATCATCTCAAATTTAACGTTTCACCCCCTCACCAAGCACACCTTTACCTAAAACATAAATAACATAAATTACAACAAAAAGTTTCAAGTGATTGACATTGAAGCAGTTTTAAAATTAATGAAAATATATTTCTTTCGTATAGTTTTTCTTTCTTTTTAGTATTTAAAATTTCTTAAAATTTACTTGTAATATTAACTAAAAAATAAACTTATTGTCAATTGAAATATCCAATAATTTACTTTTATAATTACTTTGAAAGTTTTAGTAATTTTTTCTAAACAGATATGACGAATATAAAAAAAAAAGAAAAATAAAAATAATAGTTGGAAATGTTATTATATATATAATGAGAATTGAATATAATATTTTTAAAGAAAATTAAATTGAATAGCAGAAGAAAAGGATAAATTATATATTATTTATGATTTTTAAGAACTAAATTATTTTTGTATGGAACTTTGAAATATTTCTAATGTGTTATTGAGCTTACGCATTAATTGATAAAACAATATTTTTTCGTTGCATTTAACTTAATGCCGTTGAAATTCTTTAATTGACTTTAATTTCCAAGCATGGGTATTCAAAAATCTCCAAGTCGGATGTTTTTTCTAGAATTCATGAGACATTGTGGGTCGAAATGTGGTTGATATTGTGTCGGGTTGCTTTTCAAAGGGAAAAACTCATAAAGAAAACAAATCATAGTGTTCATTGTCATTCCGAAGAACTCTCATCATCGATACCTGAGTTACTTTTATCCAATAGTATGTGTTGCACAATGTGCTTGACATAAAATATATTCCCACTCATGAGCATAGTGTATTTATATTATACTGGAATCAATTTTACGTCCAAATACTTAAATTATTCAAACAACTATCTAATTTAAAATTTAATTATTACCTAAGCCAAATTGCAAAATCCGCAAACAAACTTCTCTATGGAGTTTTGAGATTCTTTTAATATCACTATTTGGTAAACAATGTCTTTGCCTTTGCAATTAGTTAATGTCTTTAAATTCTTTAATTAGCTTTCCAAACATGGGCATCGAAAATTAATCTCGGTCAAATGGTTTTTCTCGAGTTTTAGACATGGGCATCGAAAATTAATCTCGGTCAAATGGTTTTTCTCGAGTTTTTGTGAATTGATATGTGAATTGTATATAAAACCTACCTAACTAAATTCTTATTAATTAATTATGGTATATTACATCATTATTAGTTTGTTCTTTTATAAATCCAAACCAAACTAATGTTATTCACTTTCGTACAATTTGTAATAAAAATATATATTTTCTTTCATTAACATCATAGCAAAATACTATATATTTTTTTTTTTAAAAATCAAATCAATACTCCATTTCAAATCAATTTCAAACTATAATTAAATAAGTCTATGTTTTTCCACATCACATATCATTTCCCCTAATAATTACTTCTCCCATCTCATATAAAGTTGTCTATTATTTCTATTTCAGTATGTCTCGTATATATATATATATAATACTCCCTCCATCCCGTAACAAAGTATCCATTTTTCCATTTTAGTTCATCTCATAACAAAGTATCCATTTTCTTTTTTAGTAACTGTACTATCTACCTAACATTACAAATACCCTTACAACTTATAATATATTACACAAATGTCATTACCTTTATATCACACATGCTAACAAGATTATTTTAGTCATTTCTACTTTATTCCTACTATATCCCAATATATTACTAATATTTCTAAAACTACGTGCAAAAAGCAAATGAATACTTTTTTTGGGACGGAGGGAATATATTTTTTAAAAATTAGTATATATTTTAACTACATTTTCAATTTCATAATTTTAATTTTTTAATTTTAATTCGATTATTTAGTTTTTTTAATCTCAATTAATAATTACTTGTATTATATCATAATTATTTTTAGTAATACAATTTAATTATAATTTTCTTAAATTATTGTATCTATGATAAACAAAAGAATTTATTGGAAACATAATGGAGTATTTTGTTTCTATACAAAACTCAAAAGCGCAACCATACACAATAATTTAAATTCCATTTTAAATAAAAATTCATTCATTTCAAACTCAGCGCTTCACCCTTAACATTAATACGAAAGTACTTTTAATTTTTTTGTTTTTGTTTTTCTGGATTTAAACATTTAAAATTTTGTAAAACCTATTTATAGTGTTAATTGAAAGATAATCTTATTGTTGTTGGTTTGGAAAATAATTTTCTGCCTAAAATTTTTCGCCAAGAGGATTGGTAGGTTCTCGGATAATTCGATGCAAATTTCCGATGATATACGATAAGTTTATGAACAAATCACACAAAAATAATCGAAGAAAGACGGTGCAAACAAGTTATATTGATTCAAGATCGATTCAACATTATTCTACAAAAATAAAAGAAAAAATGCAAAGAAAATATAAAAAAAATAGTAGATTGAGAAAAGTTTTTTTTTCTCACACCGCTACTCTTCTCTTTTACCCAAAATACATTCATGAATTGGCATTCAAGTGCTTCAATTTCTCATTGTAACATTTCTCTCACTTTTTTCCATGTCTATAATCCATTACCAATGAATTAATTTGTTTGCATTTCCTCTTCATTTTTACTTGCATAACAGCCACTTTGATTGTGTTATTATGGTGTTGGTAATGATAATTCATCCCCCAACTCTCCATTCCAAACATCAACAATCTCATGTTATCGATTAAACTGGTTCTTCATCGGGTTTGCAGTCTTTTGGGCCGCTGCTAACATTATCCACCATTGATCGATCCATTTGAATATTTGGACATGACACTAACAAAATTATATTGCATCGGCCCAAGTTATTTTGATCCGATCAATAGTACTCTGGAATCGCCCCGCCATTATTGATGGATTTTTGTGTGGCAGCATAATGTCCCCCTATATTTCACAAAATATTGAAATATTACATATGAAATACATTTTTTGAAATATATGTACCTGAATCGCCAGGGTAAAAGCCAATTGGCTTGCCACAAAAAATGATAGCTTGCCACAACAAGTTTCTATCTATTGGATCGACTTTGCAACCAACTGTACCGAAAAATGTCTCATTAAAGTTGGTGACAACATTCTATGCCAACTTCATATAGCGAATAGTGCAACTTGACACAATCTCATCATACCCTCACTTCTTGACTTGATTGAAATGATCAACTCAAAATTAGACATCATGGGTGGCAGTCTGTGCGGTCGAAAATTTATTTTAATCGACAATAAATGCTTAACCAGCTTTCTTGCCAGCCCGAAATTTCTCTCGGAAGAGTAATCACAACATTGGAGAGTCAAGCCTTTTAGCCGCAAGCGATCAAGATCAAAAATTTGGGCACAAAGCCAGCTTGTTCCATCATATCACCAAAATTTATTTTCAGCAATGTATCTTGATCCCCGAGCGTTGAGCAATATCCTCAAAGCTAGAAGGAACAACTCAAGCCATCAAGTTTTTCCTTGCTCGAACAACATTAGTGAATTTTCACTTGATCTTCCCGTCATTGAATCAACGGCCTTATTTTAAAGTCAGTTGCGTTTAGAATACATTACACGCCAAGTTCTTGTATCACGTCCTGCCTATCGGCTTTATTGTTTTCTTTTATTCCTCCACTAATTCCATAAATTGCCACTTCTTCAAACTTCTTAGGAACATGATAAATGTCGAGTCGAAAGTCTGGGACTTATCGGTACCCACTTTTTGACCGGCGATTGGATTTCCGATGATCGAGCACTAATCAAACTCCATCTTTTCCATGATCGTTTTAGAATCTATTTCCAAACTCGATCGGCTTTCATTTTGGACATTTGGCGACCAATTCAAACTTTTTTTTTTGCTCATGAAGATTCGTGATTTGTTCAAATCTTCTTACTGTCACCCATCTTCTTTCACAGCAGTCCGTTTGGTGATCGAGTTGAATACTTTTTTGCCCATAGTGAGTTGTGACTTATCTAGATCCACCCGCTGCCACCAAGAAACCGATTTGGCAATCAAATTGAACTATCTTTCGTCCATGGCAGCTAATAACATGCTCAGATCCTTTTGCCGCCACCCATTTTCTCTTGCCACAATTTGTTTTCTCACCTCATCGGGCCAATTCTTTTGGTAGATCGTCTAATTTTTCCAATATGCACTTGTTTTGAATTTTTTCCGCTAGCCTTTTCCTTTGGCGGCGTCTCTTTTGTGTTTGTGTCAAGTGTTTTGGCCCTTGAGCCATCGACGTCTTACAATTTACAAACCATTCATCCAATAGTGGCACAATTTGTAGTTTCTTCATTGAATGAGAGCGAATATTCACCCAATCGACAATGATAACATCATAGGTATTGCAATCTTTTTTAGCATCAACTTCCACGACCATTGTTGATGGGCGCAAATGATCTTTTAGCGTTGGCCTATCCGCCAACGATATGACGTTCATTCCTTCCATAAAAGAATCGCTATTGTTGTCTTGTTTTTCCGGCTCAACAAAATTCTCATCCTCAATGATGATAAAAGGCTGATCGGCCGGCCGAAATTGTTTGACGGGCTTTCTTTTATTTGTCATTTTCTCGGCCTGAATGGCGCAAGAAATAAGTTATTGAAAATCGCTGAACTCTTGCAAAGTGAGTTTTTCATTAAGTTGTTGATGCATGTTTCTTATTTCTATATGCATCGCTTGAGTATCCAAAATTTGTATATTGCAACGATTCTTCAAATGTCGAAATTGCTCAATATACTTGTCTACCAGTTCATCAATTTTCTGATTTTTATTCATCAAAAATCAACCAATGTAACTTCAATCGGAGAGCTATAAAATCAATCGGGAAACGCCTTCTCCATCTCTTGCCACGACCGTATAGAGTTTAGCGGTAGTGCCAAATACCAATTGAATGTGACACCAGTTAGTGATAGCAAAAACATTTGAAGTTTATGTTGATCGCTAGCTTTGTCACATTGTGCAATAAAATGACTCACATGATCCATACTTGAACACTTATATTCTCCCGGAAAAAGAGTATATTTAGGCATTTTGATGTTATGTGGCAATGGCATCATTTCACCTATCCAATCGGGATATGGCTACTGATACGATGTTTGATCAATTGGGCGTAGTTGTTGCCCAAATACTCCACAAACAGCCTCTGTCAATGTTTGAGGATTGATGGTGGTTTGAGAGACCGGAGGGGCTGGCGGACCAATCTGCTGCCCCCAAAATATTGTACCAGTAGCATTAAGATCGTCTGTTGGAAAAGCAGTTGGCGACGGAAGCTCATGACATAGCGGCTTAAAATAATTGGTCATTGATGCATCAAATTGTCGTTGCCCTCCAATGAACCGATGCTCCAAACCCGGCGGTTGAAATAAAGGCATCATACCAAGAGAAGTTATAATTGCCGATCAGCGGAAGAATTGACAGTTGCTGCTCTTGAAATTCCTACTGTAAGTAATGACCGCTAGAGCCATTGAATGGTTGTTGCCCCCCAAACGATTGTTGTTGTTGTAGGATTCCTTGCCAATGGAGCAAACTAGTTCTATTTGAACTTCCAAAAGTGGTTGTATATATCGTCTGCCCTATGAGTGTCCTATAAATGACGTTAAAATCGCCTGTTGGCGGAACAATCGATGATGGAGATTTAAAATAATTGCCCCCAAAGCAGCACATATTCGTTGCTCCCCAATGGATTAAGGTGGTGGAGCAGCCTCTTAAGAGAAAAATACATTTCTCGCCTCTACTCCATAATCGACCATCAGAATATTGTTGTATTCAACGGTGGCATTTGAAAATAGTCTTTATGCGGAGCGCCAAATTAATGTTGCCTTCCAAATCCATCGGGGTTACCGCTACAATTTGGAATAGCTATTGTGCTTGTCGAATGGTCCAGCAATGTGCTTGAACATGTCCAAATTTTACTGTGGGCATTTATGAATATATAGTTGAAGGAGAAGTCGAAAAAAAATACCTAATTTAAGGTTAACTTGCCCTGAAAAATGATATTTCCACTTTGCATCAGAGTCGACATCATTTGGGATTGGGAGATTAGAGAAAAAGGTAAATTATATAATATTCCCTTGTGTCTTAGTAAAAATGCACAAAACACCTTATGTTTTGTTTATTGCGTGAAACTCTCTCGTATTAATTTAAAGTTTGCACAAAACATCATCTTCGTCCAAAGCTGATGTTTGATTCTAAATAGAGATCTAAATTACGCAAATTTCATACAAATAAAAGACGTAAAATATCTTAAATAATTTTTTGAATATAATAAATAAATAAATCAATCAAAAATCATTTATTTTTATAGTTTTTGTAAAAATTAGATAACAATTTTGTCTTCAAAAAATTATAAAATGAAGGATTATTTATTTATTTATTTTATTAAAAAATATCACTTAAGATATTTTCTCTCTTTTATTTGTATAAAACTTACATTAGTAGGTTCATATTTATAATCAAATATCAGTATTGGACGAAAAGGGTGCTTCGTGCAAATTTTATATTAACACAAGGGGGTTTTATGTAATAAATAAAAGACGAGGTATTTTATTCATTTTTACTAAAATACAAAGGGGTGTTATATAATTTACCTAGAGAAAATAACATCTTGTAGTTGCTAAAAATTGTTGGTTCTCCTCTTGTCGAATGAAGGCCATTTCATTGCTTATGGCCGGCCGGAGAATGTCGACCACTTGTCGCAACATATCATGCGTAAAGTCTCGAAGGCTTGCCTGCATCACTGATGATATTTTCTCACTAATAAAGGCAGTCGCCATCCGCTCGGACGAAACGCTGCACTTTACACGCGAGGTAGCACCTTCTCGACATAAATTCTTTCAGATGGACAGCCCATGGAAGGCGTCCGAAAACTTGTAACTGTTCTTTTCTTGATTCGCCATTCGAAATTTTTTTTATTGGTAATCGCATATGCAGTTGCCTTCCACTGGGAGTGTCAGTTATGTTGGCCTGGAAAATAGTTTTCAGCCTAAAATTTTTGCCGGGAGGATTGGTGGGTTCCGAGGCGACTCGATCCGAACTCCCGGTGGTACGCGATAAGTTTAGGAAAAATTCACATAAAAATAATAATAAAATTAAAAGATGGCGCAACGAGTTATATTGATTTAAGATCGATTCAACATTATTCTACAAAAATAAAAGAAGAAAAAATGCAAAAAAAATGTAAAGAAAATAAAGATAATTTTGTAGATTGAGATGTGGTTTTTTTTCTTCACACGGTTGCTCTTCTCTTTTATGCAAAATACCTTCATGAATTGACATTTAAGTGCTTTAATTTCTCATGGTAACATTTCTCTCACTTTCTCATATCTATAATCCAATACCAATAAATTAATTTGCTTGCATTTCACTACAAGAAAATATCATTTTTGTAACGAGATTTTTTCGTCTTTAAATCCACTTTTTTCGTCACTAATAATATTAGAGACGGAATTAATGATGGAATTACGTTAGCTACGTGATCTTTAGGGACGAAATTCCGTTACAAATATAATATTTTTTTGTAGTGATTTCGAAACAATTATGCAAGTAAATACATTGGATATTTCAATTAACAATAAGATTATCTTTCAACTAACACTATAAGTAGATTTTGAGAAATTCTAAATTGTAAAATCCAAAAAAAGAAAAAAAAAATACAAAAATAAATACATTGGATATTTTAATTGACAATTGATTTTTTTTTTCTCCTCTCTTATTTGCGACATTATTATTATTATTATTATTTTAATTTTCAATTACTTTTTATACTCTAAGACATAAAATTTCTCTAAATCTTCATTTTCTTCCACCGTATTAAATATTTTTTACATTCAGCTCTAAATGTCACATTTACTTTTTGTGTATTGATCTTTAATATTAATTATTATATCAAAACATGATCCAAATTAAGAGAAAATAACAAAAATACTTCTATTAATGTCTTATAATACTAATATAATAATATTTGTAAAAAATATTATAAAAATATAAATATATTTTTAATGTTAAGTACAATGAGATTAAAGGTAAATATGATATTTTAGAGGCACACGGATTTAGTACTTCATATTTTCTAAAAAATATTTTTAAAAATAAAATATGAGTTTGTTTGCTTAAATTTTTTTAGATAAAATGATTTTCATAAATATTATTAAAAAAATACAATATAAATACATTAACACAATATATAATATAGGCTAAATTGCACAAAATTCACCCGTGATTTCATGAAATTGCACCAAATCCCTCGTACTTCTAAAACTGCGTCAAACTCTCTCGCGATTTCATAAACTTTGCGTCGTCTAACCCCCTCAACAGTCTTTATTTAACGGTATTTGACCTAAATGCGCTCAAATTGCGAATAAATTTTAGAATCTCAATTTCTAAACCCCTAAAATTACAAATATATTTATTTTTTTATATTTATCCTCAAAAAATAGTAAATATACTAAAAAAATAGTTATTTTTCTTAGATTTTAAGAGTTTATTTTTACTATTTTTTTAGGCTAAATATATAAAAAATAAATATATTTGTAATAGGGGTTTAGAAATTGAGATTCTAAAATTTATTCGCAGTTTGAGCGCATTTAGGTCAAATACGGTTAAATAAAGACCGTTGAGGGGGTTAGACGTAAAGTTTATGAAACTACAAGGAAGTTTGATGCAGTTTTAGAAGTACAGGGGATTTGGTGCAATTTCATGAAACCATGAGTGGATTTTGTGTAATTTAGCCTATAATATATATATATTTTATCTATTTACAAAAAAATTAATAATTTAACACAAAATATTATTTTTTATATTAACAATAAAATTTCTTATATCTAACATAAAAAAAAAATACATTTATATATATATATATTTAGAAATATATTAAATTAATATTTTATTTATAAATAAGAAATCACTTTTTTTTTTTTTTAATTTTTTATCATACTACTATTTATCATAGAAGAAAAATCATCCAAATTCATTTAAATTCGGGACCTTTCAAATTAAAATTTTCTAAAAAACTTTTGGGGAATCTAATCCTTTAACAAAGTAAGTTCTTATAAATAATATATATTATATATTACAAATATCAAATTCTATATTTATTAAATAGATAAAATAGGCCATGGTCCGAGAAACATATATAAAAACACATTAGTTCCTATATTGATTCCAAAATTAGAATAATATTAAATTTTTATTTAAATAATATTTTAATATAATATTTAATTTTTATTACAAACTGTGTGAGATGAATAATATAATTTTTTATTACAGAGACATCCAAAATTTACATAGAATATTAATTAAGAATCGCATGTGCTGTACTAATAATTGTACTAATAATTTTATATTGAATATAAATGAATATTTTGAAATTTTTGATATACTAATTTTTATAAAAACATAAATAAATATATAATATTGACATATTAAATTTTTATTTAAATAATATTTTAATATAATATTTAATTTTTATTATAAACTGTGTGAGATGAATAATATAATTTTTTATTACAGAGACATCCAAAATTTACATAGAATATTAATTAAGAATCGCATGTGCTGTACTAATAATTGTACTAATAATTTTATATTGAATATAAATGAATATTTTGAAATTTTTGATATACTAATTTTTATAAAAACATAAATAAATATATAATATTGACATTTTTTTTTCCTTGATTGTATATGAGAATTAGCTAGGTTTATTATACGGTGAACCTTAAGGTTATATTGCATAAAGTTAAATATTGTTGAAAAATTAATATATAATTATCTATATATAAAGAAATAAAATAAATATATTGTCGGCTTGTTTCCTCAATTTTATCTAAAAAGTTGAAGAGCATTTTTATTTTAACTATATAAGTATCTCAGTAATTATTAATTATTATTATTATCATCGTTTTTAATGAAAAAAAATATTCCATGCAAATCTTATAATAGTATGTCATATTTTTTTACTGTAATAAGTGTGTTATTTTTTGGAAATCATATTTTTCAAAAACACATTTTTTTTAAAAAAGATTTAAAATATTACACGTACTTATTATTTTAATATTATTTTTACAATTTCTTATATCTCATATAAAAAACATATATCTTCAGACCATTTGACTAAACAAATAAAAACTAAGCAAAATAGCAACTCTTTTAATTTGTTTCAGCAGAATTTTAACACATTTTCAGTGGACAGCAGGTATTCCGATCATCTTCTCCAAACTCTTCCGATCTTGTCAATCTTCTTTCACCGGCGTTAGGGATTCAATGTTCGGCTCATGCATAGTGCGAGATGGCCCGAGGTAATCACGTCTCAAGATTGGAGGTCAGCTCGTCACTCTAAGCCTCAACACCCACCGAAATCGGCGCTTAGAAAGACTTCTCACTCACCGGAAAAACTCATTGAAACTCACCCAAGAAACATTTCCCTCTCCCTCGCTCTCTCTATGTCTCACGGTTTTTTCGGTCTAAAAAAATGACTCACTCTAAAAAAAATCCCCAAACTCCCTTACGGTTATAACCTATTTTAGGTAAATGGGTTAGGGATTGGGATTATAGGTTTGGGCTTAGGATATGGGTTAGAAAGGTTTGGGCTGATCTGGTGGATCGGGCTACGGAGTTGACCAACTAATTATTTATTCGAGAGATTCGTTAGATTAGGCCTCGAACGGCTAAAATTCCCAACAAAAGAAAGAAATAAAGAAAGAAAGAGATACAAAATTATTTAATGTAAAAAATCTAAAATTTGAGGAAAAAGTACTTCATTCATCCCGAGCCTCACATCTCATGTCACTTCAAAATTAGACACTTTAATTATATTTTAAATTTTATAATTTATAAAATTTTATTTGAATATATAATTATTTGTATTACTATAACTAATTTTATAAATAATTTTTAATTTTTTACTAAACATATCATTCCTATATTATATATATATATTTATAAAATAAATAATATGATTACTATAAAAAATAAAAATTACTTTAATTATTTGATTGAACTTGGAAACTTCGATATTGATAATAAGTATTGGAGTGCTCTTAAAATTATTGAGCTTTTTATTTTTAAGAATATTATTATAAGAATACATTTATAGAATTTTTGGTACAACAAAATACTTCAAAATTTTCAAATATATAATAAAGTTTTAAAATTATCGACTTATAACACTCTTCATATAATGAAATAAGATTTTTTGTACTTTTAAAATATTAAAGATATTATATTTAATAGAATTTTAGAATTTTCTAAACTCATAGCATTGAACACAAAATTGACTATATATTTTATATTTTTGAAATATTGAAAATATTATATATCGCAAAAAGTTCGGAATTTTATATCTTTCATAGAATAAACTAGAAAAATTCAGAATTATTTTATATTTATATTATTTAAAATGTATTGTAATACCTAGTATCATAATAAACGGTTTATTATTTGGCCCTTCACATATTGCCTTGGTATAAAAATTTTGATTGTTCTTTAGCTTCGATTAGTATGCCCATACGCTCTAACAAGACAAAAAATTCTTGTCTCCTATAATTATGTTAAGAAAGCATTGATCTATGTTTAATCTCTTGTTACGGAAATTCTAGGAAATCAAGAAGAGACAAACAAGGACACAATAATACAAGAATTTGGTAATCCAGTTCGATCACGATAATCTACGTTTAGGGGTGCTGCCAAGCCAATAATTTTACTATAGAATACGCACACATGTTAAAGTGAGAATACATGGATATTTATAGCCTAAGTCTTTGTCAATAATATCCAAATCATATCTATATATCTATGATATAATATTCAAATCATATCTATATATCTAGGATATAATATTCAAAACATATCTAAACAATATCCAAACCATATCCTAGACTTAGAATATAATAAGGCTTCATATCTCAACAATCTCCCACTTGAAGACTGATTGTATCTTTCACTTCAATATTTTACTTCATCCCCAATGACAGCGCCAAGCCTCCTTCTTCACTCATCGAGGTCCATTGAGGTTGAATACAACCTCAATTCATCTAAGGTCACCACCTTAGATTATCTTTTAGGATTGCTCATAAATTGGCTCACTATTCCCACTGTATGTTATGTGCTTTCCACCTCTTAAAGGTATCAAAAGGGAAATATACTCATACCTCCCATTGTGGCGTTGTCAATGAACGCGGTGTAGTACTATGAGCCTCCAATGGTCGATACTTGACCAATTCCAACTTTTCTTTTTCCGGTCTCCCCATCTTTTGAGAACGCCACATTTCGTTGCTTTCCTTTTCAAAGATACAATCCTCGCATACTCCAATATTGACGGACTTGAGACCTGACAATCTTCCCTTTCCACAAATGATAATTAGTTCCATTCAAACTAATCATTCTATTTGTATTAGCCTCCATCATTCAAGCAAGTAAATAACACCAGAATTCAACCGAGCTCTGATACCACTTGTTACGGAAATTCCAGAAAATCAAGAAGAGACAAACCAGGACACAACAATACAAGTTTTGGCAACCCAGTTCGATCATGATGATCTACGTCTGGGGCGCTGTCAAGCTAGGAATTTTACTATAGATATAGAATACGCAGTCACATATTAAAGTGAGAATACATAGATATTTATAGTCTAAGCTTTTGCCAATAATATACAAATCATATCTCTATATCTAGGATATAATATTCAAATCTTATCTAAACAATATCCAAACCATATCCCTAAATTTATAATATAATCAGACTTTATATCTCAACATCGATGCCTATAAAATGCTATGCGTTTTTCATTCACAGATCTTGCGAAAAGGGTACATGTTTGTTCCTCTAATTTTCGCTCACTCAAAAATTATTGGCAAATAAAAACAACAATGCAAAGAAGAATAATAGTAATAAACAAAAATAAATATTTATAATATATAATTACTGTGGTAGCTTGTTATTTGCGATTATAACAACTAGAAGAATAAAATGTCCGAAAACAAATACACTTAAGTCTTTTTATATGTATAAATTAAATATCCTTTATGGGTATTGTATCTACGTTACTGTAAATTCAAGAATTAACAAAAATTTAAAAAGAGTATAATTTATAAATAATTAAAAATATATTAGTGAAAGTAATTATTGCATAATAAAAATAATTATATATTGAAGTAAAATAACTAATTAGTCTAATTAAAATTAAAAAGTATATAAATTAAAATTTTAAAATAAAATTAAAGTGTATAACTTTTTTTAAAAAAGAAAAATGACAAATGAAACGGAAAAAGAATAGAAGATGGATATAGTAAGTGAGACAAATGAAATATTATTTTGCAAAATTAAAAAACATTAATAGTAAATTTGTTGAGAGTGGGATTTGAACCCACGCCCTTTCGGACCAGAACCTTAATCTGGCGCCTTAGACCAACTCGGCCATCTCAACCCATATTACAAATTTAAATTTTTTTTTATATTAGTAAAACATTCTTAAATAATGAGATCTCGATGTACTTTTTAAATAAAAAAAAGTATTTCGCTACATATTTGATTAGAGTGGAATTTGGACCAAAATCTTAAACTAGCGTCTTAGACCAACTCGGCCATCTTAACACATAATTTATATGTAAATATGTTCGTTATATATGGTAATTGAATTGTACTTCAAGGTGTCCATTCGTGTAGTATAATATGCAGACCATTTGTAATGGATTCCTAACAAAAATTAAAATATGCACTTATAAATTCTTATAAATTATATGAAATAATAAGTTTTAAATATTTATTTTATTATTATTTTGTAAAATTTCAAATTACTCTATTACTAATTTAATATTATACATTTATTTATAATATTATACATATTTTTAGTGTCAAGATCCAAAATTTTTGAGCACTAGAAAAGGACGTAGACTTCTCACGCCCAAAGGCAAGCCTAATAATATGTTCTAGAATCAAATGAGTACAAGAACTTTGAATTTGGAGTTTTAATATAGGCCTTATTTCAAATAAAACTATATCAAGGCCACTATAATAGCAGTCCACAGGTACAATTTGATTACAAAGTTTTCTTTTTGAACTATTATGTTTTTATGATCAATTCAAAACAAAGTTGTATTAAAATAGCTTTGTATCTTATATCATATCATATATGGATATATATAGGGATGTAAAAAATATTTCAAATTCCAAATCATATTTTAAATTTTAGTTAATATTTTTCTGGAATTATGAAGTGAATAGATTGAAAAACTTATATATTTTGAATTTTGGATTATATTGAAAATTCCATTCAATCCTAATGTAAAATGTATTCAAATATTAATATATTGTGTTATTATATACATTTGAAAATACTATATAATACTCTCATGTTATTTGGGAAATTTGTGCCAAAACTCCCATAGTTTTAAAACTATACGTTATATTCATTTGTTGTTTGCATAAGAATTCATACTTACCTCTACTTACTTTCCTTTACTAATGTGAATTTTCGTCATAGTGTAACCATTATACCTTTGGATAATTATATACGGTAATGAAATTTTGTATTTAAAAAAAAAAAAAAAAAAAAAAAAAAAACTATTCTTTCTAATTCACCCATGTTGACAAGATCATCATCCTACTATTTGACAATTGGTGATTAGTTGTTGCATTTTAGTGGGTTTTTATCGAAATTTTATTTTATTTTCGTATCGAGTACGTAATACCAAAAATTATTGAGAATCTATATGGTAGATTTGGTACTATTGTAATATCCGATCCATAATCGAGTTGGCCCATTAGATATTTTGTTAACTAAATATCTTAAAGTTGATATTATCAATATGTAAATTTCAAACAGCTGTAAATTTTATAATTTATGTTTAACTTTTATGAAATTTGTGGTAATGCATAGCTTTTTAAGTTATTTTTCTAACGCCACAAACGGTGAGACAATCCGAGTTCAAATGAAAGAGTTATAGTTAAAATAGTATTAAAAGGTTTGTTGTATATTCAAATACGATTTTAAAAAACGTCAATCCGACTTTATCTCCTCTTTTAAACATAAAATATTACTTTATCCCTTATATTTAACCTTTATTTCATCCTTCAAACACTCCAAGGGAAACCCTAGCCGTCACCCGCTTCCCTCCCACTCAAGTTGAGGTGATTATATAGTAAGTTTTATACCTTTTTATTCTTTATTCTTAAAATTCGATTTCATAATATGTGTGCATTATTTTAAGTTATTTCATTTATTTAAAGTATGGACTTACTTTTTTAAAACCATACTCATATTCTTCATTATTTTATCTTCATTTTGACATATTATATGAGTTATTTGAAAGACAAATGAATTTTATATGATTTTCTAAAGTTACACACTCATTATCTTCATGGAAAAATATTACAGAGTGTTCGACGGTTTTTCTGTAACTTTTGGATACTATTTTCATACTTCTAATTCATGTTAAATGTGGATATTTGTGTAACCTTTAATTAGATACCAAATTTGTTCCATTTGGATATAAAATGAATTTTATAAAAAAATTTAAAATTACACATCGTCTTTCTTGACAAAGGATCTGATCAGTATGTTTAACTTCTATTGTGTTCTTCTGGATTTTTTTTGTGTTTTTGTTTAATTTAAAATATAGATATATGTGTTCCCATTCATTAGATACAAAGTTTGTCTAATTTGAGTGTAAAATAGATTTTTAGTGATTTTTATAATACAACTGCTCTGTTTTTCCGAAGTGAACAAACTATCTGAGTTAAGATAATATTATGTATGTAATTAAAATTAATAACTGCATTTTTATTCTTTGAAATATAACTTAGGAATATTAGCTTTGATTTGACACTAGTTTCATAATGTTTGAGCCAACGATGAATTTATGGTGAATTTTATAAGGTTTGCCCTAAATTTGAGTAAGTTGATTGATCGAATTTGATGATTAGGTGATGTCCGACCGAACCAAGTCCCATGAGTCGGTGGTAGTAGAGTTGGGTAGCTTCCCCTAAGTAAGTTAAGGGGTTAAATTATGCATATTTGAAATGATTGATCATCTAACTACGTGTCTTAGTTAAATAGACTGGTATAATTATATTTTGTTATGTGATATGTGGTGAACTTGCTATTAAGAATTCATAATTTTTGTAAGCCATGGATTTGTCTAGACTTAGCCTTTGATTGGAAAGTCAATGATTAATTTATGTATGTCATGAATTTGGCTAGACTTAGCCGTTGATTGGCAAGTCGATTATCAATTTGTGTATGCCGTGGATTTGGCTAGACTTAGCTGTTGATTGGCAAATAGATTATTTATTTGTGTATGTCGTAGATTTGGCTGGACTTAGCCATTGATTGACAAGTCGACTATTAATTTGTGTATGCCGTGGATTTGGCTAGGCTTAGCCGTTGATGGGGAAAGTCGATTATTAATTTGTGTATGCCGTGGATTTGGCTAGTGTTATGAGAAAACAAGAAAGAAAACAAATAAAGAACACAAAGGTTTTACGTGGTTCGACGACGGTGTGTCAACTTATGTCCACGGGCAGGAACTGGAGAGATTTTATTATATTGATTCAAAGAGTTACAAGCATCGTCAAACAGTTAGGAACCATAGCTATCTCTTTATAAGTGCCTCAAAACACCCTACACCCTAAGCCCATTTATTATTAATTAAGATGAGCCCAAAAGAAACCCTGCCAATTGAAACAACCTTTTCACTTTGGTTCCGGGTCGGGTAGACCGCTAAATCCAAGTCACGTTTTAACAATCTCCACATTGACTTGGAGTTTCTCCAACCGCCAAAGGTTCCTCAGTATTTCTCTCAATCATCTCCTTCATTCTAGATGCCCTGAGGAGACTTTACCTCATACGAATATTCACCAAGTTCAAGCAACGCTTGAATTTCTCCGTTGGTAGCGCTTTTGTAAACATATCTGCTGGATGATGTTATGCAGTTTTTTTCTGAATAAAAAACCTGTCTTCCTCCAGAATATCATGGATAAAATTCAATCTTACATAAATATGCTTGGTTCTCTCGTGATACACCGGATTTTTAGCCAAACTCAAAGCACTCTGACTATCACAGAATAACACTAGTTTATCCATCTTCAGATCCAAACTCTACACCAGACCATGTAACCAGATTCCCTCCTTAATACCTTCAGTCATTGATATGTATTCCGTCTTAGTCGTCGACAGTGGAACCGTAGGTTGTAAAGTAGACTTCCAACTAACTACACATCCAAACAGAGTGAAGATAAATCAAATCAATGATCTTCGTTTCACCAAGTCACCCCCGTAATCAGATTCTGCATAGCCAACCAGACCATCACCATGGCCTTTATCATCATATACCAGACAAATATCAGACGCTCATTTCAGATATCGCAAGATCCATTTTACAACTCCCCAGTGAGCTTTACCTGGATTAGCCATAAACCTGCTCACCATAATCGCATAAGCGAGATCCGGTCTCGTACATACCATCGCATACATAAGATTTCCAACTGCACTTAAATATGGAACCTTCTTCATGTAGCTAACCTCTTCATCTGTAGCCAGAATAGTGCTTCGATCAAGTTTAAAGTGTGCCGCCAAATGGGTACATACCGGTTTGGACTGATCAACATAGAATGCTTGCAAAACCTTTTCAATATACTTTTCTTGAGAAACCCATAGCCGTTCTGCTTCTCTTTCACGCCACATCTCCATACCCAGTATTTTCTTTGCCGCATCTAAATCCTTCATCTTAAACTCACCCTTTAGTAGAGCTTTCAAGTCATTAATTACAACCATGTTTTTAGCTGTAATTAACATATCATCTACATACAACAACAGATACACAAAGGAATCACTAGAAACTTTCTTCGAGTAAACACATTTATCAAACTGATTACGAGTATAACCATTAGACACTATGAAAGAAATCAAATCTCTTGTACCATTGCCTCGGACACTGCTTCAAGCCGTATAGAGATTTCTTTAATAAGCATACCTGGTCCCTTTTAGAATTGTCGAACCTCTCCGGTTGAAACATATAAATTTGTTCTTCTAGATTACCATGAAGGAATGTTGTTTTTATATCAAGCTGCTCCAGCTCCAAATCAAAAGGACCCATAATTTCTAAAAAAACTCGGATGGTTTTGTGTTTCACGAAAGAAGAAAAAACTTATGGTAATTGGTTCATTCCTTATGTGAGAACCCTTTTTCCACCAGTCTCGCTTTGAACCTAGCAGGTTCAACACCAGGAATTCCTTTATTTTTATTAAAGATCCACTTGCATCCTACTGGCTTCACCCCTTTTGGTAGTACAACGAGATCCCAAGTCATGTTCTTTTCAAAAGACTACATCTCTTCATTCATTTAATCCAATTTTCTGCATCTTTACTCGCCATAGCTTCTTATATATTTTTGGCTCATCAGAGTCAAGATCATCTTCAACTGCAATGCATAAGCCACAGAATCCATATCACATGTATTGACACATCCTGCAAACCTAGCTGGTTTCTGAATATTTCTCTTTCCCTTTCTAGCTGCTACAGAATCTTCAACCACAGTACCAGTGTCATCAGCTTCCTCCTCAACCGGTTTCCCTTGAGGTTTTGACTGATCTGGTTGGTCGTATTGATCAATAGTATTATTCTGTTGTTCTTCCTCTAACACAACTCTGTCAGGAGTCTCAAACTCCACATTCTGGTTAGCACCACAATCTTTTGTTCCTGCAATACTTTCATAACCTTTACTCTGATCAAGCATAGAAAATTCATCAAAGGTTATATCTTTGCTAATAAAAAATTTACCAGGATTTTTACCTTCTGTACACCACAGTCGATAACCTTTTATTCCTGTTGCATACCCTAGAAATATACATTTTACCGCCCTCGGCTCCAGCTTACCATCATTCACATGAGCGTATGCAGGGCATCCAAATATTCTTAGATTAGAGTAATCAGAGGGTTTGCCGGACCATACCTCTTGAGGAGTCTTTAAGTCAATTGCAGTTGATGGTGATCTATTAACCGGATAGCTAGCAGTGTTAACTGCTTCAGCCTAGAATGGCTTAAATAAGCCAGCAAATATGCGCATACACCTAGCACGCGCCATGAGGGTTTGGTTTAAACCCATTTTGCTGTGGTGCCTCACTATACTTTCTTTCTTGCATAAATCATCAAATGGAGCGTTCCAGAACTCCAACCCATTATCAGTTCTTAGAGTCTTGACCTGTTTACCCGTCCATTTTTCAGCCATGGTTTTCCACTCCTTGAACTTCCCAAACACCTTATCTTTAGTCTTCAAAAAGTACAATCAGACTTTTCTTGAATAATCATCTATGAAAGTAACAAAGTAAGAACAAGCGCCCTGCGATTTCACTAGAGAGGGACCCTATAAATATGAATGAACATACTCCATAATTTCTTTTGAAGTGTGATGGCTTGTACTAAACCTCACCCTGCGTTGCTTCCCATATACACAAGCATCACAGAATTGAATTTCACCTGTCACATCCCCACCAAATAAACCCTGTTTGCTCAGCATAGATAACCACTGCTCACTCATGTGACTTAATCGACGGTGCTATAAATTTGTCTTCTCATCATGTTTATCCAAGGACTAGGATACCGCCGCCGTTCCCATCACTGAACTGCCCTGTAGAAAATAAATAATATGCTACAGTTTTCCCTTCATCATCACCAGAGCACCTTCCAGGACTTTCACCCACTGAACGTCACTATGATATTTTAAACCATTTTTGGCTAAGGTGCCAAGAGAAATCAAATTCTTTCTGAGTTCAATAACATACAAGCAGTCAAATTTCCTGAGAGTACCATCATGCAATTTTATCTGCACTATCCCGCTCCCCTTTATGGGGAGAACCTTATTATCACCTAACTTCACCGTTCCATTCCACTTCTTGAAAGAATTGAGTATATGACGAGAGAACGTCATATAGTGAGAAGCACCGGTATCCATAATCCAGATATCAACAGTACTAGCACTACACATTGTCAGAACTTCACCAAGGTCCCTATAATCAGAACTTTCTTGTACCACAGCAGCACTACCTCTGTTACTAAACTCAACTTTTGCATTTCCTTTCTTCTGTGGACAATCCCTTTTAATGTGCCCCTTCTCCTTCCAAACACTTATCTCTTGTGGTCTTCCACTGCCTGCAAATAGATCTGAACCAAAACCCTCTTTCATATTAACCTTTCTTTTTAATTCTTTGGACACAAGGGCATTTTTAACATCATTAACAGACATTGTAGTTCTACCGTATAACATAATATCTACAAAATTCTCATATGATTCAGGTAGTGAACATAGTTAAATTAGGGCTTGATCTTCATCATCTATTTTAACCTCAACCCTTCGAAGATCAAGAATAATACGGTTAAAACTATCAAGATGATCTATTACCTGAGTACTTTCGGACATCCGGAGGATGTAAAGTCGGTTCTTCTGATATCGCATGTTCGTGAGAGAGTTGTTCTGATGATTTTCACACAGTTTAAACCATAGCTCAGAAGTCGTCGTCTGATCGACAACCTCCCGTAACACCCTATCAGAATCTGACAACAAGATCGTGGAATGAGCCATTGCCAAAATCTCTTTCTCCATCTCCTCTTTCGTGTCTTTAAAAAACTTGTCTTCTCCCTCCAACGCAACTGCACATCCCTGTTGAACCAGAAGTGCTCTCATCTTGACCTTCCGGAGCGTAAAGTCATTCGACCCATTAAACTTTTCCAGATCAAACTTATACGGGGACATCTTCAATCAATTAGATATGACTCTGATATCACTAGTTATGAGAAAATGAAAAAGAAAGCAAATAAAGAACACAGAGGTTTTATGTGGTTCGGCGACGGTGTGCCAACCTACGTCCACGGGCAGGAACCGGAGAGATTTATATACTAATTCAGAGAGTTACAATCATTTTTGAATGGCTAGGAACCATAGCTATCTATTTATAAGTGCCCCTGAACACCTTAAACCCTAAGCCCATTTGTTATTAATTACGATAAGCCCAAAAAAAATCATGCCAATTAAAACAGCCTTTTCGCTTTGGTTCCAGGTTGGGTAGACCGCTAAATCCAAGTCATGTTTCAACAACTAGATTTATCATTGATTGGAAAGTCGACTATTAATTTGTGTATTCCGTTGATTTAGCTAGACTTAGCCGTTGATTGACAAGTCGATTATTAATTTGTGTATGCTGTGGATTTGGCTAGACTTAGCTGTTGATTGGAAAGTCGATTTTTAATTTTTGTATGCCGTGGATTTGGTTAGACTTAGCCGTTGATTGGAAAGTCAGTTTATTAATTTGTGTATACCATGGATTTGGCTATAGACTTAGTCGTTGATTGGCAAGTCGATTCATAATTCGTTAAGTCGTGAATTTGGCTAGACTTAGCCGTTGATTGGCAAGTCGGCTGATGTGTTTTTAGCCATGGATTTTGGCACGTTGTTGTATGACTATCATTTATTGTTGGTAAATTATTTCGTGCATTGCATATTTAATTCCTTACTCAGCTTTAGCTGATGTTTACTACCATCTTTCATGCAGAGTTGATTTACGGACCTTCATCCACGTGATGCATCATAGGGATAAGACTTTATTTACATGCATGACTTTTTATTTGATAATGTCCGAACTTGTGATTTTACATACTCCCTATTTTGAGATTCTTACTTTTGAGATGCATTGAGACCTTTTAATACATGTAAAGACTTCTTACGATTACATATTTTTGAAATGCTTATGGGTGTTGGAAAATATAATTTAAAATTTCCATAAAAAAATATTTACAGTCACTATTATAATGTTTTAGCCTTAGCATTAGGGCACATTATGTTTTTATTTTTTACGTGATATTATTCTGGTGTTGGCGTGTGGCACTTTAAATATATATATTTTTTATTTGGGGTGTTACAACTATCAAAGTGTTGAATGATTTTAAAGAATTTTTTGTTGGAATGGTGGTGTATGTGCATTCGAAATTTTATTTGAAAAAGATTAAATCATTTTTCTTTCAAGCGTACGTTTTTTGTTATCCAAGAGATTTGTGTTTCTCCATAAATGAATATATATATATATATATGTGTGGGCTGATGGTTAGATCAAATGGGAGGGGCCTACGATACGGTATTGGGATAGCAAAGTTGTATGGTTTCCAGACATCGCCAATGATGGGGTGTACTTCGATTCCTTCTTTGATATGTACGGTCGAGCTGAAGGTAGAACACCAATAATCAAGTTATGATATGGTGGGAGTTAGTGGCGGAGCTAAAAAAAATTTTGCGGGGGCCGAAATTTTTTTTATATAAATAATATATAATAATTCTAAAATTATAGAATATAATAAAAAAATTTATAAAAAATTACAAACAACTTTTTACTTTGTTTTATTTGGGTTTTTCAGATATTTCTAAATATTTAAAGTGTTTGAACCGAAATTTTTACATGTTTGAGTTAAATATACGTAATAATAATATTTTTATTAAATTTATAGGGGTGGCCAATTACTTCAATTTGAAAAATTATACAAATACTATATAATAAAAATACAAAACTCAAATAATTAGGGGGGTACAACGATGTTCGGCCCCCCTATGTCTCCGCCACTGGTGGGAATAATGATCTTTCTATTTCGTTTATTGGAGAATTTTATTGTATTTTTGCAAGAGAAATAGAAGAAAACTCTTGGGCAAGATCAAAATGCAGACGAGAAGAAGCTTTCCAATAAAGTTTATTTGTGGAGAAAATCAAGCGCTAAAAGTCCAACGTAACAGTGACTCTTGGCTATGGAATAAGATATTAGGGCATCTAAATTTTCACGGTCTCAAAGTGCTTTTAAAAAAGAGATGGTGTATGGGTTACCCGAATTTGAGAAAAAAAAATGGTGTATGCGAAGGTTGTATGCTCGGAAAGCAGCATCGTCTGCCATTTTCGAAGGAAATTGTTGTTGGGTTTTCCTCCTAAGTGAGGAAAAATAATTTTGGTAAGTGTTGATATGATTTGGTTTACTCAAATATTGAAGTCTATTATTGCCAAAATCAAGTAAATCAAAAAGCGATTTGGATAGGGAGACAATCTGGATAGACAAAAGATGAAGATCATATGATGATTCATTGTCCGATCGAGGTGAAATTTTTTAGAGATTCTATACATGCATTGATATTGATTTTGTACAATAGGATTTTGATTTTGATGGTCAGATTAGGAGAAATGAAGGTTTTATCGAAGTTGTACTTTTTCGGATTCTTTACTGCGCAGATTTGGTTTTTTGTTAAATTCCGATCAAGTTGAAATTTGGTAGGCATATTCCTGAATTCTAAATATTTGGTTTTTATGATGAGATTTGAATTTGATTGTTAGAATAAGAAGTTGTATGATCGTGTGTCTACTACTTATGTTTTAGTTGTGTATTGTGCTCTTTTGGTGATTTAAAGGTTTGAGCTTGGTGTTTGACCTTGTAATCTTAACGTATTGTCTCTTGTGCACTATTTTAGCGGTATATGGATATTGTGATCCAAAAGAATTTGAGATTAGTAGATTTTTGGATAGACTAGGGTCCCATGGTTTTACTTCTCATATTGAGAAGGTTTTCATGTAAAATTCTTGTGTTTATTTATTTTGTCGCTTTGGATGTGCTAGTTATTTGTCATTTGCATAGGTTCGCATAAGAAATGGATAGAAAGTGGTTCGGTTTCTAACCAAAAATTCCATGGAGAATCAAAACTGTTTTGGAGCTTGTACATACGGATGTATATGGCCCCTTGAAAACAACATCTCATTGAGGTAACAAATAATTAATTCTTTTCATTGACGATCATTCCAGAACGAATTGGGTATACTTTATGAAATAAAAATATGTAGTATTTTCTATTTTAAGAAGTTCAAGAGTATAGAGGAAAAACAAAGTGGCTGATTTATTAAAATATTAAGGAGTGATCGTTGGAAAGAATACAAATCAAATGAATTTCAGCAGTTGTGCAAAAAATAGGGCATTGAAAAAAAATTAATAGTGAGCTAGACATCGTAGCAAAATGGAGTTTCCAAAAAGAAAAATCAAAGTGTTAGAGATCGTGAAGATGCTGATTAATGACAAAGGTTTACCAAAAGAATTTTGGTTTAAAGTTGTACATACATCAATTTATTTACTTAATCGATGCCAAACAAAGGCTGTTTGGATTCGAACTCCAATTGAAACATGGAGTGGAAGAAAGCCCTTAGTGAAACACTTACGAAATTTTTAGAGTGTGTTATGCTCCTCAAGTTCCCAAGCAGAAGAGGTATAAAATTGATAAAGTAAGTGATCGATGTCTATTTTTTGGTTATTATTCACAATCTAAGGGATATAGATTGTTTAATTTTAAAACTAACAAGATCATCATTGGTTGAGAGGTATATTTGATGAAGAAGCCATATGGAGTTGGATTGATAACAAAGTTGTAAGACAAGTTGCATGGCAATATGACGAAGTTGAAGTTGCAACAATTGGAAGAGAAAATAATGGTGATAGTAGTGATGGGTCATCAGATTTATTAGCTTCCAACAGTCCAGATTTAAGCAATCAATCATCGAGTACTCCAACTTCCAGCACTCTAGATTTATCCCCGCGGAAATTTTGATGGTTAAGTGATGTTTGTGCTACTTGTAATTTTTGTGTTCTTAAATCGGAAAACTTTGATGAGGCATTTTGAGATTCGGGATGGAGAAAGGCAATGGAGGTTGAAATTTCTACAATTGAGAAGAACCATAAGTGGAAATTGGTATAAAAGCCACAAGATAAGCAAATTGTTGGCATCAAATGGGTGTACAAGACCAAGTTAAATTTATATAGATCAATTTACAAAAGAAAGGCAAGACTTGTGGGAAAGGGTTATTCACAACAGTCCGACATTGATTTTACAGAAATTTTTGCACATGTTGCTCGTTTCGACACAATTCGGACAATTATTTCTTTGGCGGCACAAAAAAGTTAGAAATTATACCAACTAGACGTCAAATCTGCATTTTCTAAATGGCACATTGAAGAAAGAGGTATATGTAGACTTTATTAAAGACAGTCTAAATCGCCATTTTGCATTCCCTCATCGGCACATTCTCCTTGGTCTTTGCAAAAGGGTTCCACTCCCACTAGTCGTCCAAATATCATTCTCCATCGACTAATTCTCATCGAACTACATAGAATTGTTTCTATTTCCCTGAGCCGCCAATTCTCATCCCTAGTCGCCTAATTCCTATCGGACAATGCCGAATTGTTTTGAGTCTTTTTAATTGACCTATTTGCATCCTTTTTCAGTCATTTCCTATCAGCATTTCTTATCGGTCAATCATTTGTTTGAGACCTAAGAGCTCCAACATTTTTTTTGTAATATAAATAATTGATTAATGGGTAACGCAGAACAATCTCTTTTTTTTTTCTTTATTTTAAATATCTAAGTTTCTTTTTTTTTGTATTATTAAAAATTTTCTTTAGAAAATTATATATATTGATACATTTTGAATTTCTAATTTTATTTAAAAATTATATTATATTGATATAAATATAAATATATAAAAAATTAAAATTAAAATATTTTTGGGTACATCAATGACCAAAATGGGTCAAAAAATCTTATCAGCAAAAAAGACATACGTCGTTGGAAATAAGATTTTGGAACATATTACAATCACATAATTGGTCAAGAAATAGAAAAGTGTTTTTGTGGAGAATTAGTACCACAGTTGATGTACAAATAAGTCATTGGAAATGACCAATTGTACGATAAGCTATATGTTAGTATTTTGGTATATACTGCAAAATAGTTAATAAGAAAACTAAATTAATCTATATGGAATTAAAACAAAAAAAAAAAAAAAAAATTGAATACAAACTTATTTTAGTGCAAATTTTCCTTATAAGAAACTCTAATACAATATTTTGTGTGATATTTCATATTTGTATGGATTTTAATAGAATTTATTAGATCTACCATTTTTAAAATGTATATATTTGTTTGGAGGGTCTACTATTTTTTTTTATAAAAAAGTTAAATATAATTTTTTTTTTAAGTAGGGGTGGTAATTTTTGATTTACTCGATATATGAAAATTGAATATGTTTGTTTGTTTTAGAATAGATTCATTTTTTTCTATTGTACTGGCCCAACCCGATTTTGAACCATATCGGACAAACTCATCCCAATTTCAAATTGTGTTTGAAAACATAGGCCCGGGAACTACTTTGTTTGAATCCGTTTGAGCTGGACTAATCCACCTTTTTTATATAAACTTTAGTAATAGTTCATTAACATTACCAAAAAAAAATGAATTTGGCTTCTAAATCTGTCTTGGAATCAATTCTGTGACGGTAAAAATACATATATAATAACTATTAAAATTAATTAAATTTTTTGGTCTTGGAAAATCCGAGATCATTTAAAATAGTCTCGAATTTTTTGAAGTCATATTAAATATATATTTTATTATGTTGAATGGTCTTAGAATTTCCGAAGGCATATGAAATATATTGTTTTATTATATTGGATGGTCTCGAAAATTTTGAAGCCATATTATATATATTATTCTATTATATAGAGAAGACTCAACATTTTTCGAATCCATTTAAATTATCTCGGAATTTCTAAAGTTATATTATGTGTATATATATTATTTTATTATGTTGAAAAGTTTCGAAAATTTTGGAGCTTTTCAAATTGTCTCGTTATTTTTGAAGCCATATCATATACATTATTTTCATTATATGAAGGGCTTGTAAATTTTCAAGTCCATCTAAATGGTTTTAGAATTTTTGAAACTATATTAGATATATTATTGTAGAAAAAATTTCAATAAATATCTCGTACCTATGGTCAGTTGTCACTCTTACCTTTTAATTGTCACATTGACAGATATATTTCACACGTGTCACTTTTTCGTGATTTTTGTCCTCTAGCCGTGCATGAAGTTCACGACAGATACAATCTCACGCGTGCGGATTGGAATTGTGATATGGAAGACAATAATCAAAAATAATGCACTTGTAGGATATATCTTACCAGGCTAACAATTAAAAGACAAACGATAATTACTCGAAATTTCACCTATTTTTATACTCAAAATTACACGAGACTTGCACAATTAATCTGAAACAACCAACCAAACGAACCAACTAATGATATTGTTATGTCCATCCGAGGTTATTTAGGGCCCTAAAAATCTTAAATGATAAAAAATGTAAAGTTATTTTTAGAATTTGAATTGAACGGAACTTGCACGGTTTATCCAAAACGACCAAACAAAATGTAAGCCTATTTTTAGACTCCCAATTAGATTAAATTTGCATGATTCATCCGAAACAACCAAACAAATTAACTAATAATATTTTATTGTCAAATCGAAGTCATTTTGGGCCCTAAAAATCCTAAATGCTAAAAAAGAAAAATTAAATTAATTTTTTTACAAGAAATTGAATGAATGGCCTAATACAAGCTCATCAATGCACAGGAGTTTGTCTAACACCGAGTCATCAATATATAAGAGTTGGCCTAACCGAACTAACCCACTTTCAATCAATCGGATAGCCCAGCACCGACCTATCAAACATAAGAATTAGTCTGACACTGACTTAACCATTCATCTTATTAGCTAACCTAGCACCAACTTCACTACTTTACAAATCAACAATCACACATAACATAGGACGTAATCATATATCCACATAATCATTTTACAAGAAATCTCAATTCATATCAATTCGGCTATATATAAACAATATGCTCATCATGTTCTCATATCAATTCACATTGACATATAATCATTCTTATAGTCTATCAATCAAGCGACAATCAGATGGCCTATCAGACATGCAATATTTATCCCCTTACATCACTTACAGGAATCTAATAAACTCAACTACTATCGACTCGTGTCACTTTGTTCGGTCGAATTCCACAAAACCACCAAACACGAGCAATCATCTTACTTAAAGTTAGCCCAAATCATAAAATTTCACCATAGATTCATCCTCGGTCAAACAATTATAAAACTAGTTCCAGATCAAAAGGTAACATTCTCAAACTTGATTTCAAAGAACAAAATTTTTATTAATGTTTCAAATCATACCCATAACATGATCTTAACTTACACAATTCACCCACTTTGGAAAAATAGCGTAGTTCTATCGTAAAAATCACTAAAAATTTATTTTACATCCAAATGAGATAAAACCAATCTTTAATTAAAGCTAACACATGTACTAAAGCTACAATTAAATAGAAATATAAAAATAAGCTCCAAGAGAGAAAAATATTATTTAAGAAAACTAAGCTGTTCTAGTGTGAAACTTTAGAAAATTATATAAAATTTATTTCTACTCAAATGGGAAAAAATTAGTCTCTAATCAAAGTTAAAATACATATATACACCTCTAATTATATACGAGTATGAAAAAAATACTTAATAATAACAAAAAAGTTCGTTGAACACACTGCTACATTTCTCACTAAGAAAATAGGGAGTGCAACTTTAGAAAACCATAAAAAATTCACTATTCCTTCAAATAACTCATTTGATATGCCCAATCAAAGATAAAAACCACGAAGAATCAACATATATTTTCAAAATAGTAGGCCCATAGTTTAAATAAACAAAATAACTTCGGATATACCCAATGCGTACTTTCAAGTAGCGGTTGCGGGTTCCCACGTCATCCAAAAAAAAAAAACTTCGGATAATTCATAAAAGTCGTAAGATCGAGTTTAAATGGTGAAAAAGAAAAAAATATGAAAAGCTTACCCAAAATAATTTCAAAACAGAAGTGGGGGAGATGGGAAGTGGCTAGGGTTACCTTGGGGTATTTGGGAATAAAATAAGAGTGATGGGTTAAAAATGATGTTTTATATTTTAAAAGAAATTTAAAGTTGTTAACACGATTTTTAAAAATGTATATTTAAAAAAAAAAAAAAAAAAACAGATCTTTGGTCAATGTTTTGACCATAAAATTTTCATTGTTCGATTGACTCACTGTTTCCGGTGTTGGAAAGCTAAATCATAAACCTATCCAATGACATAAATTTCGTTCAAAATGGACAAGGATTCATAAATTTGTAGCCATTTGAAATCAACATATCAACAACAATAATTTTAAACATTCAAATAAATAAAACACCTAGTGACCTAACTCGACTACGGGTCGGGTATTGCAATCACTCCACCACTAACTTTTATTTTTTTCTTCAGGATTCTCTTGTCATTTGGCATAGCAAGAAACAAACAGTCGTCTTTTGGTCTAAAATTGAATTTGAATGTTGTGCCCTTACTTATGCTACTTTTAAGTTCTTGTGGCTTCGTTGACCATTTGATGATCTTAAGGTACCTCAGCAATCTATTAGTATTATATATTACGATAATAGAAATGTTATCCAAATTTCTCACAATGACATAAGTGCACTAAACGCATCGATATTGATTGTTATCTTGTTCATTATCATATTGCTTATGGGAATGCTAGATTATGTCATTTTTTTTTAAGATCAAACTACGGATATCTTCGCCAAATAATATAATTTTGATTATTTTAAATCTGATCTCTTGCACAAATTGAAGTAAGATGTATATGTATATTTATTATTCATATATTTTATTGTAGATTATATTATTTTATGGATTATATTAAAATTTATTGTGTATTTGGTTATATCTATTTAATTTATGTTGTCGTTATTTGAATTCACCAAGTCAATATCATGCTTATTTTATAAGCCTCTAATTTTATTATTGAAAAAATAAGTATATAATTTTTACAAATTTTCATATGATATTAGAGTCGAAATGTTTCATATTAATATTCCAATCCCAACACTCTCATTTATCATCAATGATGTGAAAGATTTATAAATGACGTAAATTCCTCTTGCACATGAAAAGGTGTTATAGTTGCTTTAATAATTTAAAAATAAATAAATTATACATATATATATATTTTTTTTATCAAGTTTAAGGTTTTAAATAAATTTTCATTTAACAAATATAAACAATTGAACAAAAATTATTTTTAGTCTCATTCAATATTACAATTATCAATGTTGATTCCATTGAAATTTTTTTTTTATCAATTTTGGTTCAACTCAAATGAAAATTTATCAATTTTAGCCCCATGATGGTTTATTGGGATTGAACACGACCGTGTTAATTTGAACACAACTGTGTTGGATAACTCAAAAAAGTGATTTGGCGTCTCAAACAGCCAACACGACCGTGTTGATTACCCTGCACTGAACATGACCATATTCATGACCTTGTTCACGGTCATGTTCTGAACACGGCTGTATTTTTTCCCGTATTCATGCCCATGTTCTGAATACAACTACATTTCTGCTCATTTTCAGTATTATGTTCTCAATGCATCCATGTTTTAGGTCATGTTCATCACCCTGTTGTCAACCAGACAATTATGTTCTAGGTCATGTTTTCAATGTAGTCAAATTGTAATTCGTATTTATTATTATTTCACTTTTTGTTAAAATTGTTTGATATATATTTATAATTCAACTAAAATATTTTTCAATTATTTTATAATATAAAAAATAATCAATTTTTAATAATTAAAAGATTATTGCAACAAAATTTATAAAAATAATAATATATTAATATATATTTTTAAGAATCATAAAATTATATATATTTTAAAAAAGTAATAGTAAAATTTTTAAAAATAGTTTAATTTATAATTTTAGAAATAGAAATTATAAGTAATTATAGTTTAAAATAAAAAAATATAAATATTATTTAAAAAATTTATAATATTTATAATAATTGTAATTATATATTTAAAAATTTATAATGTAATTTTAAAATAAATTTAATTTATAATTTTAAAAATATAAAATATAAAATAATTATAGTTCATTATTTAAGATAAAATAATATAAATGATAATTGATATTGTTTTAAAATTTGTTTAGTAAAAATATTATAATTTTTTAAAAATAATATCTATATTATCTATTTTAAATTATAAACTATAATAATGTTATATATAAATTAAATTTATTTTTAAAAAGTTTATTATAAATTTTGAAAAATATATCATTACGATTATTAAATAAAAATTAATATATTATTATTTTTATAATTTGTTTTGCAATTATTTTTGAAATATTAATATTTAATATATTTTATATTATAAAATATATTGTAAAAAATAATTTGGTTGACTTATAAATATATATCAAATAATGATTACAAATAAATTAAAATAATAATAAATATAATTTATAATATGACTATATTAAAAAAAAAAAAAGGTCATACACATGACCTAAAACATAGTTGTATTGAACAAGGTCATAAACATGATCAAAATTATAATTTTGTTTAGAACACGGACATGAATACGAACAAAAATACAATCGTGTTTAGAACATGACCGTGAACAAGAATATGAACAAAACCATATTCAGTGCAGGTAATCAACACAGTCGTGTTCAATTCCAGTAAACTATCATGGATTAAATGGATTAAAATTGATAATCTTTATTTAAATAGAATCAAAATTGATAAAAAAATTTCGAAGTAAAATTGATAATTATAATATTTAACTCGAAAGAATATTCCAAAAATGTATAGAGAAAAACAGCACACGAGTTTGAAGGGTAATTCGGTCAATATGATTCCTAGTTTAGAGTACAGTTATGTATTCTATATTATTATTACAAGGTTTGGAGAGACATATGGAAGGGCATTGTGGTATTTAAATGAACGTTAAGGGGTGTAGATGTAATTTCAGTCAGCACCCAACCTAGCTGTATTGGCTGTTGCGTCTTCTCTCACCACAAAAGGGTAAAAACAATGAAAAAGCAAGAAACCATAGAAAGAGAGAAGTCTCTCCTTTCCTCTTCTCTCTCTCCCAGCTCGTTCTCTCTCCCTCTCTCTCTCTCCTTTTTCCTTGCGTCTGTCTCTTATCACTTCACTTTCTTTTCGGCTTGGGTTCTTTCCTTCGCCCCTCCACAAAACCAAGAACAATTGTGTTGGATTTGTTTGTGTGAATTGGGAATTATGGATTTGGATTGATGACTTTGCCTTGTCTTGTTCTTTTCTGTGATTTCTTTTTTGAAACCCTAAAATTTGACTCGCCGAGGATTGAGCTTCATTGATTGAAGAAGGGCGGGTTTGGATGAGATTGAGACGGGGCATCGTAAAGAGGAGGAAACAGGAACTGCACCGGAAAGAGAGGCAGGAATAATAGTGGTTTTTGATGCCGCCGGAGCAATTGCCCTGGGATCGAAGGGATTTCCGGAAGCACGAGAGATCCGCGTCCGAACAACGGTTTGGTGGCGGGGGATTCGGCGGTGGAGGGCCGCATAGGTGGCGGGAGCAACACCACCACACCCACGGGCCTCCGGCGCCTCCGCCGCACCCGCCGCCTTATCATCACCACAATAACCAGCAACAGCAGCAGCAGCAGCGTTGGTATTCAGATTTTCGCTCGTCTCGCCCTGTCCCGTCTGGTGAGTACCAAATTTGGGATTCCCAAAGAAATTTGCTTTCAGATTTTTACCAGTTGAGTCTTTTTTGAGAAGGATTTGAGTGTTCTTTTCCGGTTCAGACAAATATAGGGCGTTATTTCCAATTTGACTAGAAGGATTGGATGTGGTGCGCATATTTGGGCGACGGATTTTAACTAGTTTTCTTTGGGTGAGTACTTTTTAGGTAGAAAGCCTTTCCATGTTGTATTTTTGTGTATGAACTCTTGAAATTAGTCACCATAAAGCTGGTTTAGGACCTTTCTTTTTAGTTATATGGCTCTATGGGGGATTTGGTGGATATATTTAGTGCAGATCTGATGTTTTAAATAAAAATTGAAGAGTTTTTCATGTGGATATTGTTATATAGATCTGTGCCCTGCCTTCCCTCTTTTGGGGGTAATTTCGTTGAATTACTATGCTAGAAGATATATTGATTTCGATATGGTTGATTTATGAAATAGTTTCTTGTGTTAATTGTTTTTTCCACTCTTTTTGGCTTTAAAATTTTTTGCTGAAGGCCATAGTAAGCAGGGTGGTTGGCATGTGTACCCAGATGATGCTGGTCCTGGATTCATGCCTTTTGGATCGAGATATGGTGACAGACATATAGAAGATGATAACTTTCAATCTCTAGGGTCTCGCAACGATGGGAGGTATTTTAGGAACAATAGGGAGAATAGGGGATCCTTTAATCAGAAAGACTGGAGATCTCCTTCCTGGGAACCTGCTGCAACCTCCAGTGGTCCAGGGAGACCTGCAGCTGATGTTGGTAATCCAAAGCCTGTAGCGAATTCTGAAATATGGCATAATAGCAAGTCCAATGACTCCTCTCATCATCCTCTTCCCACATCGAGTCAATCTTTGTCTCTTATGAAAGAGCAGGAGAGAAATGATTGTACACCTAATGTGGGGGATAGCTCATGCCAGAAATCTGAGAAAGAAAGTGGTCTAGAATCAGTAGATTGGAAGCCCCTGAAATGGACTCGGTCAGGAAGCTTGCCTTCGAGGGGCCCTAGTTTTAGCCAATTGAGTGGCGCTAAGAGTGCTGGAGCAGATGCTATTGAGACAATGGTTGAGGTGCAGCTGAAGAGTGCAGTGCCTGTTCAATCTCCTTCGAGTTCCAATGCAAAGTCCAGTGTTCCTGCTTCGCGTGAAGAGATTGCTTCCAGGAAGAAACCGCGACTTGGCTGGGGTGAGGGTCTTGCAAAGTATGAAAAGAAGAAAGTTGAAGGCCCTGAAGATGGTGTTGCAAAAGATGGACTAATAGTTAGCATCACAGCTGCAGAAACTGTGCAGTCACCTTCTGTGAACCTGTCTGATAAGAGCCCTAGAGTTGCAGGTACTTCAGGTTGTGCTTCGCCTGCTACGCCGTCATCCTTTGCTTGTAGCTCTTCACCAGGTAATAGTCCTGGACCTTTATTAGAATGTAACTTATTCTCTTCTTAGTTGTCTGTCAATGTGACCTCTTTACCTGCTGTTCGTGCACATCTGAGCTGCCGAAGTAATATAAAGGGAACATACCTTTTCACTCAATAACACAATATTTCTGTTGATTGCATGCTTACTTGGTTAGCATGTTTGCCTGTTTCAATATTCTATGAATTATCTTCACTTGCTTGAAGTGCATTCTTGTTTCATATTAACAACTTGCATACCCCATACACATGGTGCTGGTTTTTTATGCTATAAATATTGGGGTTCAGGTTACAAGAAATTTCCCTTTATATTTTTCCGTAAGGTGCTGTTGCTGATCTAGTAATTGAATTGATTAGGATTCTTAGAAACACAGGACATGAGGGGTTAAGGTTTTAATCTTGTGAGATTTTGCCTTTTTTGTTTTTGTAATATTTCTTCTGAATACAGCTCCTCAGAATTTATGTACCATATGATGGATCCTATCTCTGTGGCAGAAAGAGCAGAAAAATAAATGAAACTTTAAAATTAAGAAATGCAAGATCAATTTGTTCTTTTACACTCATTTGTTATAGAGCTCAATTATGTAAACGGAATATAACTCATATATAGATAGATAGGCAGTAAGGAATCCTAATATGCAAACAAAGATCTTTGAGTTGATATCTTTAGTGGCTTATAAAAATGTCCTAATCGAAATTGAAATCACTTCCTGTTTACATCGTTTATCTGATTCAAAGAGAATATCCTGATGGTCATCATGTTTGATCTTCTTATTCTAAGGCCTCTTGTTTCAGTGTACTTTTGTAATTGTTACCTTCACATAAGCACATGCTCTATCACCCTCGCATTCATAGCTGTTTCTGGTCTGCTCATATATCTGGTTTTTGCTTTCCAACCTTTCTCATGTTCTTGTGTCGCTGGAAAAAATTCTTTGTTGAACGTTATTAATTTATTCTTTTTCCAACAGTCCAAACTAATTGTTGATTGGAGATGGGGTTTCTTGATGTTGTATGGCTTGAAAGAACCTGAAATCCAATACATTTAGGTGAAGTACAAACTGTCTTGCTTTGTGAAACTGATATCATTAGAATTAGATAGGGAGCTTTCTTTTATTATTTACTATTGGGCTGCGTAAGTATAGGGGGGGAAGCATTTACTTGAAAACAAGAATTCTATTTTCTGTCCTTTTCAAAGTGCCTCAAGTACCAAAGTGACAAAAGCAACAATTATACATGGAAGTTGTTATCGATATTTTGAACATAAGCCCAATTTACGGTTAAAAAAAAAATATGCTAGAAAGGCATGCCTTTTGGAAAAGGGTGATTTTGGATGGAAAGCATCACAGCTGTTTGAAAATAAAGCTGTTTTTTAAATGAAGGTATGTGTGAATTGGATAGTGGGTTGTGCATATTGCATTTGAATGAATACATTTGATTGTTAATCGATCAATATGCAATTAGGTATGAAAGCAACCAACATGGATAGCATACTACTAAAACTTTTCTTGCGAATTGGACATGCATGTTTGATTCATGGATGTTATGGCATCTCAGTGCCCGTAGTGTGGAAAATTGTGTATTTCATTAAATAATGAAAAAATATGGATAAAATTGGTTGATGTTGCTCCAAGAGTTCATATAACTTTATGTGGTCTATCAATGGGGAGATGTACAGTAAAAGGCATGAGTATAGATAAGCATCCTAAATGTCATTGTTATTTATTATTATTTGCCTTATGAACTCTATTAGAGATTTATTTGATTTATTATATATTTTTCATAGAAACTTGAAGTTAACTATTGCTACTATAATAATGATAACAATAGCTGGTCATTTTTTTGAATTAAATCATTGAAGGGGACTGTGTGAGTGCTGGTAATGTCGTTTGTATTAA
This sequence comes from Andrographis paniculata, assembly GCF_009805555.1. Taxonomy (NCBI): domain Eukaryota; kingdom Viridiplantae; phylum Streptophyta; class Magnoliopsida; order Lamiales; family Acanthaceae; genus Andrographis; species Andrographis paniculata. The sequence goes on along the minus strand of NW_026137620.1, from coordinate 2,399,478 downwards.
TGTACTCAATAGTTCTCTTACTTTGCAATTTTTAAATATGCAGGTATTGAGGAGAAAGAGTCCATCAGGCCTGCAAACACTGATCAAGAAAATGTTAATTTGTCTTCTTCACCTTGTATTACATCCAAGATGCACCATGATGGACCAACTTTTAATTTAGAAAGCATTGATCTCACATCTATTGTCAAGTTGAGTTCTCTCATAAATGATTTGCTACAATCAGAGGACCCAAGTTCCGGAGAAGCAGATTGCGCACAAACAACCTCAATGAGAAAGTTGTTGGTATGGAAGGTTGATATACTAAAAGCACTTGAGGTGACTGAGTCTGAGATAGATTTACTTGAAACCGAGCTAAAGTCCCTGAGAGCTGAACCTAGTAGTTGCTTTGAATGTCCAGCTACCTCCGGTTTGTTGCCAGGAGAGTTTCCTTTGAAACCTAGTGAAGAGCAAGCTACTGTTTCAGCTTTTACTGTTGAGCCTGCTCCTCTTCCGGGTGGTTCAATTGGAAGCATGAATGTTGAGACTATGCCTGCTGCAGTGAAAGAAGAGCGTGAGGCGTTAAAAAATGAGGGGATAGATAGTCCAGGCAGTGCTCCAATTACAATCAGTGAGCCCCTTCCTGTGGAAGATGTCAATCTTCCCGATACAGCTGAATGCAAAGGTTTTGTCAATTTGGACTCCAGCAATTCCAGTAACTTGAATCTCCTGTGTATAGAGAATGGTCTCAACAATGAGATTAACTCTTCTCATGTTGATCTTTCTGAACTTATCAAAGACAGTTGTCAACATGCTAATGTTGAACATGTGCATTGTGGGAGAAACCGTGGTTATGACTGTATATTGGCTTCCAATAAAGACACTGCTAGTTGTACTTCAGAGGACTTAAATAAGTTATTACCCTCCGGACACTGTTCCTTTGATATTTCAGTTGCATCCAATGAATCATCTCTAGGGCGGAATTCATCAAGAATCAAGGAGAAGTTTCTAGTGAGGAAACGATCCCTCAAGTTTAAGGAGAAAGTTATAACACTGAAGTTTAGAGTATTTCACCATTTCTGGAAGGAAGGTCGCATGGTATCTGTAAAGAAACTGAGGGGAAAATCTCACAAGATGTCAGATATGAGTCAATCTGGGCATAAGAAGTATCGTACATCCAGTCGCTCTCGAATTTCGTACTTTGGTATTGTTTCATTTGCCTACATTTTTCTATTTTGCATCTTTCATCGCTATATTATTCTATGCTGCAATAATTCTTGTCTTAGTTTTTCATAGAAATTATGATGGCATATAATTTGCTCTATGCACCATTATTACAAAATGACTTGCATTTCTATTAAGATGAAATCAAAACTTCATCCTTTTTTTGAAAAGACAAACTGGCGGATGATACATGATACAATGAATAGTGAAGGAGACTTAGGCTTTCTCAGTAGATGTACTTTCTACAAGATCACAAAAAGGCTGACTCGAGAAATGCAAAAGCAAGAAATGTCTCCAAAGCTCATATTGGAATTGGCATTTTCTTAAAAAAAGTTCTTGTGGGTTATGTTGCTTATGATGATGTTCTGTTTTTTCCATATTAATCACGTTCTTTCTGTTCCGTAAGTTTGACCCATTAATTGTTGTGATGGTTTTCTTTTGAGAGTTCTATATTCAACATCTTAAGGAAGATTCTGTGGGTACCCTGCTTCAAAGTCATTTGTTTTTCAAGACCTTATTAAGCGTGTTGCATTGCCCTTTTTTTCTTTTTTTTTTTTTTGTTTGTTTCAAGAGTTTTCTCTGATTCCATTAGTCATTTGATCTTGTTTCCCAGCTAATTTCTGTCACTTTCTAGTATTATAATTTTGTTCTAAGTATGATAAAATTTAACCAAGTTACTTGTCAATGCTAGCAAATGTTGTGGTCGGAGAGCAGACACTAGTTAAAACTTATAATTTTTGCTAATTTAAAAATGGCCCAAAATCCTTCTCTTTAATTGTGACAAAAAAGAAGAGGAGTATCTGGTTCAATTTCATATATTATATCAAAATTTCACTCGTGAACATCCGGTAATTGTTCAGTTCGAATGTCTTTGAATGATGTTAGCAGTATATCAACACTTCTTTTTTTTTTTTTTATCGGATTGTAACCTGCTCACTATGTTTCTGCTGTAGATTTCAACATGAAGTCCTGTTTACATTTGATGATTTGCAGCATTCACCACCAGTTCCCTTGCTTTTGATCTAGGATTAAAAATATAGAATGAAAATTAGGTATTATTAGTTACTAAGATTGAGCTGGCTTCAGTTTCAGATATGCCAAGAATTGATAAAAAGTTTCCTGAATTTGACGTTCCGTTTTATTGTTGGATAGCGTTGATTACAATATTTCCACCGATACTTATTGCAACCATTGCTCAAGTGCAAGTATTTGCTTCAGCTCGGTGACGGTGGAATTGTTTCCTGACATTCTTCAAACTGTCTTCCTACATTGCAGCTTGGAACAATCAAACAGTGTCTGCAGAAGAAGTAATTAAGTTTATCAATGGCTTGCTCTCTGAGTCAGCATTCAAACCCTGTAGGAGTACTTTGAAGATGCCAGCCTTAATATTGGACAAGGGGACAAAGATGTCGACGTTCGTTTCAAGTAACGGCCTAGTGGAAGATCCTTGCGCCGCTGAAAAAGAAAGGTCGATTATCAACTCCTGGACTGCTGATGAGAGGGAAGTTTTCATTGATAAGCTTGCTACTTTCGGGAAAAATTTCAGGAAGATTTCTTCGTTTCTGGAACACAAAACAATAGCTGATTGCATTGAGTTCTACTACAAGAACCATAAATCCGAATGCTTTGCAAGAGCCAGAAAGAAGTCAGAGTTTTCGGAACAGAGAAAGCCTCAAAACACCACATACTTGGTTGCTACCGGGAAAAGATGGAACCGTGAGGTCAATGCTGCGTCCCTCAACATTCTTGGCGAAGCTCCGAGGCGGGACAATGGTTCGCTGCGGAGATCTAATAGTCTTGAAATTTACAGCAATGAAACCGTAGCTGCCGATGTTTTGGCTGGCATTTGTGGTTCTCTGTCTTCCGAGGCAGTGAATTCTTGCATCCCGACTTCTTTCGACAATGCTGATGGGTACAAGGATTGGAAGTATGCAAGAGTTGGTTCTGGCTCTAAGCGGCCCGTGACTCCTGATCGTACGCCGAATGGCGATGACGAGTGCTCAGATGACAGCTGTGAGGAGTTGGACTCCGCCGACTGGACCGAGGAAGAGAAATCCAATTTTGTTCAAGCCATGTCGTCATACGGGAAGGATTTTGATGTGATAGCGCATTTGGTCCGAACGAAGTCCAAGGATCAGTGCAAGATATTCTTTAGCAAAGCTCGTAAATGCCTTGGGTTGGATCAGATTCATCCTGGATCGGTGCATGCTGTTTCGGGCGTTGCTAATGGAGGCGGCAGCGATACCGAAGATGGTTGCGTTGTGCAGACGGATTCCATCATTGTCGATGATAATGGCCCTGTTATCAAGTCGGAAGCAGATCTCTCGATAGCTGCTGCTACATGTGAAAATAACAAACATCGTACGAACCCAATCTTGGAGAGTTCATCAATGGATGATAAGCAGATTGCAAACCATGGTGCTTCTAGTGAAGGAAAAAGCGATGGGGTCATATTCTCCGCCCCGGATTCAGCTAAGGGGACTTTGGCTGATTCTGACTTTGCAGGATCATGTCGGGGAGAAAATGACGTGAAGGATTACATGTTGCACGTTGATTCGGGCACCAAGGAAGTAGAAGATACAGACGCCGATCCTGCTGAATTCACTGCCAATACCAGTCCAAGAACTGAGATGACATCCGATCCTAAGCCAGCTGGAAATGTCTGTTCGATGAAGGAAGCTGAGTCGGGTAGCCGAAAAGAGAGTTCTGAGAAGCCAACATCGAATGTTTGCTTGACATTGATGGAGTCAACGATGATATTTTCAGTTCCCATATCGACGTTCCAAAGACGCCTGAACAATAATAGTAGTAGTAATGTCGCCGGTGGGATCACTGAAAACAAATCTCCGGAAACAGTCCCATTGTGGGATACTGTTGACTCTCCCCAGATTCTCAGGGCCCGGGAGATTGGCGGCGATGTGAGTTTCAAAAGAAATGCGGTTCAACATGCTCCGCGGCTGGATGGAAATACGATGCAGCAACAATCAAATCAAGCTTCCGATTTCTCCATTCAAAAGTGTAGCACAAAAGATGGCTCTGGCTCTGGCTTGGGTTGCTCGTCTGATCTGGACAAGCCATCGAGGAACGGCGACGTAAAGTTGTTTGGTAAAGTATTGATTTCCTCCAAGCAAAAACCGAATTCCTCCTATGCAGAAGAAACTTGCAGCAACAATAAGGCAAGGTGCCAGTCGCTGAATCTCAGATTCAGCACCGAAGATCAGAAGGCTGCCACTTTGGATCATTCCACGACAATGTTTGGGCGTAATGAGTTTATCGGGTCTGAGAATGTCCCAGTTAGGAGCTGCAGCTTGCCGGATACAGGGATGAGTTTTCCTAAGTACCCTGCTGTGTCGTACGCCAACCATTCCAAATTGGAGGTACAAGGCAATGAGTGCGCCCCGATGAACGGTGGTGTACCTATTCTCCCAAGCAGCAGCAATGGCATTGCGAGCTATCAGAATCGAGATAAGGATGTGGATGTGGATGTATTATTCTCCGAGATGCGAAGGTTTGACGCGGCAATGCAACAAGAAGCAAGAGGGATGATAGGGATTGGTGTTGTGGGCATTCCAGATCCTGTCAAAATGCAGCAATATTCGAAATCACACAACATTAGTTTGGCACAGACACAGCCAGCAGTGAGAGATAACAAAGATGCAGCAGCAGCAGGGGATGAACACAACAATAAGAACAACAACAGCAGCAGCAGGTAGAGAGGCACAAATATGCATGCTTTCAACAAAAGAAAAGCTCTCGTATTCTATCTCATCCAATCCATTGTATTATATAGGGTTTTTTATTTTAATTTTTATTTCGATTTTTAATTGTAGTTTTAGTTTTAGTTTTAGTTTGTGGTTCAGGTGTTAGCAAAGGTAGAGCAGTTTGAGTGAGAAACGGTTCTCTCTGTTTTTGGGTCTCTTAAGATAATTATTCGTAGATGATGAATGTAATTAAGGCAGGGCAGGGCAAGGCAGGGCATCCCATGTATTTCCTCATTTGTTGTATCCCATGGAGCTTTTTGTTTGTTGTGTATGCCTCAATAATCCATCTCTCTCTCTCTCTCTTCAAAAGAATATGCCTCTTAATAAATAGATGACAACCCATGTGCCTATCCACCCGATTAACTCAACCCCGACCCGACCTGAACATAGGTACCAAGTGTAGGGGCCTGTGATTTTTTGTTTTAGCAGTGGGGACAAACAAGTACAACAAAAACATGACCTGTGGCTGTGGCTATGGTGGTGGGGACGAGAATAAATACTCAGTCAACACACATACTCCCAACCACTTCATCTACACCTAATTATTGCTCTCTCTCTCTCTCTCTCTCTCTATCTCTCCACATCATTTTCACACAAACCAGAAGAAAAGCAAGTGACCCAAATTAGTGGGTGTGAAGATAAAATATACAGCACAGCACAACATTGAGTCTCAATCTTCTAGAACTAGAAATGTGGTTCTACATATCCAATCGACTAAAAACTGCAGTGATTCCAAGTTCTATGCTATGCTCAATTTGGCATATTCAACTAAGAAGAATGAGTAATTTTGATAACCACTAAGTATTCTTATATAGATAAAGCATAACATTTGACACTCATCAAGACTATAGATATTAGCAGTGCATGAAGGGATATAAGGAGAGCACAAAAATGGAGCAATGTAATCATATTCAAATATAATCCAGAGACATCGCAATGGCGGGAGATGATGAATTACCAGGTCTGATTCCAGAACGTCGAGATGATGTCTTATGGTGTTAACACTTAGCCAAAACCAAACATATTGCAACAACAGAGATGCTGCTCAGAGTCGGTACAAACCATCTTCTGCTGTGGATTCTTCTTGCATCTGTAGAATAGGTGGAAGAGGAGCAGTGATCTGAATGATCTGCACAACAAGGAGATAAATTGTGTTTTCACTTTGGAACCATACAAATATCATTCAGCAGATTGGCTATCCTCATTTATTGAATTTTGATTGGACCATTGTGTGCAAAAAAGTTAGGAAAACCATCATCTACAGCACCAAAGACCATACTGTTTGGATTTCTATAAAGAAAAAAAGACCATACTGTTTGGATGCATAAGAAAATGTGGTAAAGTGTACTAGCTTGCAACCAATACAAAATGGAAATCGAAACTGAAACCATGAGTAATCCTCTTCAATACCATATTAGTATAATTTCATGATATTTTATGAACAAAAGCCTGCCTTAGTACGTAAGAAGAGGGTTTTATGTGGTTCCCAAACAAGCTCATAAATGCTGTTTATGTGGCAGTTAGTTACTACTTGGGATTTTGAATTGTGCTGGATCCATGTAAATATTTGCTTATTGTTATAGTACATGATGGACCATTGGCAATTACTAATACAAATGTAGAACTTGCCAATAAGAGACTCGGTAGACTTGTCCATAACTCATCATTTTGAACTAGGAAAAACTCGACATTTGTTCCTACCTCATTTGTAACAGGATGGGGAAAAACTACACGGTGTGCATGTAAATTATATCCACAGTCCCCCGGAACAGGTTTTTCAGGTCTTTTATATCCTCTGAAACCCAAAACAGAAGTGTAGTTATTACTGCACATAGATAAACACAGTATTTATGGATAGATTTCCTCTAAAGAATTATAATAGCTAGTAATCCAGTTGCCAAAAGGCTTCAGCAATAAGCGGATAACAAGGCTCATAAAATACTTGAAGTTGATATCAGAACATCACAACCATTAGATAAGGTGGCCTTTATAATTTTTCTTCCATGTGGACAAAATTAGAAGTTTAGAAACTATACTTGTTAATGCTCCCTATTGGTACATTTTAGCGACATTAATGATTGTCTCACTACCACTTCAAGATACCTTGAGATATCTCCACAAATATGCATTTCAAGCATGAAAGACATGGGGGGCCCAGGATGAGCAGGTAGCATCTTATCCTACTCATATAAAAACTTATAATTATTCATAAATGTAGGGTCTCTACTCTACCTTAAAAATAGGCAATATTTATATAGAAGCCCATACCAATCTTCCTTACCAATAAAAGCCAGATCTATCAGCTACATGCTTAGTTCTTATCCATAAACTCGAGCTATTTTTGTGCGTGCCACATGAATAGAAGATATACTTTATTTACTTTTATAGGATATAGAAATAATCCACTGTTGTGAGGTCCAAACGAAGGCAGTTAAAAAAGTGATAATTATCTCAACTGCAAGAGTAATAGAAGTTTTTTTTACCCATCTTGAGCAAAGCTTTGATCTAGAGATTCATGATCAGAGAAGTCTGGTACTCCACCTATGCTGTAAAGAGGATCACCTGCTAAGAAGTATACTGTCAAACAATGGCTGCTTGTAAACATACAGCAATAAAAAGAACAAACCTACAATGAAAGACAAAAAAAGAAATAAAAAAATTAAGAACTTTCTGAAGGGAAAATAAAAGATTGAATAGTATAACAATTGTTTTTGTTCATCAAAGACATACTGGTAATATGATACCATATTGTGCATAAATTAGATGATGTCAACGGGTTGTCAACCCAATCTCGTCTAAAAAATTAGGGCATATGTTCATCTTCAAAGGTCATCTACATAATAGAGACGTCATTACTCTTGGGCAGGAAGGGTATTCTACGCAGACTACAAAAGATGCTTTTACGTATTTAATACTAACACAAAAGGTTTTATGTATCTAATAAAACACAGGGTAGTGCATATATTTTTACTAAATCACAAGGACATATAATACAATTTACCATTAAAAAAAAAAAAAAAAAAAAACAGCCAAAGAACACACCCTCATTTTTGTGATCATCTAAAATATTGAAATAACAACATATTCCTCTTCTCAACACAACATATCTCCTATATAAATTCAGCATATTATATTAAAGATAAAAGCATATCAAAATCTTCATATTGCAATGATAAAACACTTATCAATATTTGATAGTTGATCTGCCTCCCAAAAATGAATTTCATTTCAACTGCCTGTTGGGAAATAAGAGCATTTCAAAAAGTTCTAAATATTTGGCATTTGAAGATATACAATAAAAACAATATTTGTTTGCTCACTTTAACCATTTTTTTCTTTTGTTTCATATTTTTTACTATTTAATATCTTAGTTTTCCTTAAAAACTATTATGTCTAAAAGTTACTTTTTATTCAAAACATCACATTTAATAATTATTTAACCTCAAAATAAAAAACACAAAAACAAAAGTAAAACACAAAAGCACCACCAAATGGCTTCTTTGCAGAGATGCTTAATTAGTGGGCTGTAAATTGAATTTAGTTCTATATTCAAAAGAATTGAAAAAATTCATATATATTCATGTCTAAATTATCATTCCACAAGGAAAATTCAGTTAAGAAGTAAAATCCTCATTCTTGAAAAGATGGTGATCTTTTTGTGTTATAAATACAGCTTGTGTTTTCTCGGTAAACTAAATGGAGAACATTTTTTATTTAGTGCAACAGCCCAGTGATAAATATGGTAGGAGAACCAAAACATGATTGCAACAGATACAGGATTTAAGAGTTTCAAGAGATAAATGTGTAATCCGCAATACAATAGCATTTGCTTGTCTAACTTTAGGTTTTGCCGTTTTTTAATATTCATCAATTCTTACCTCTCAAAACCGTGAAATCAAACAAATAATTTTTATTTAAAATAGGCAAAATTACACAGAATACATCCATGGTTTCACAAAATTGGAACAAATTTCCCATTCTTTCAGAACTACGTCAGACTCTCTTATGGTTTCATAAACTCTGAGTTTAATCCCCTCGACTGTCTTATTTAACCGTGTTTTGTCCTGTACACACTCAAACTGCGAATAAGTTTCGGAATCTCCATTTCTAAACCCTTAAAATTACAATTACAAATATAATCATTCTTTTCATATTTAGTCTCAAAGAAATTAAATATATATACTCAGAATAATTGCTTCCTCTGGTTTTAAGATTTTTTTTATTGTTCCTTAAGGCTAAATATAAGATGAATGAATGTATTTGTAATTTTAGGAGTTTAAAAATGGAGATTTTGAAATCCATTCGTAGTATGGGCACGTATAGGTCAAACACCGTTAAACAAGGATAGCTGAGGAAGTGAGACGTAGAATTTATAAAACTATGAGAGAGTTTGACGCAATTTTCAAAGTATTAGGGATTTGGCGCAATTTCGTGAAACCACATGTGGGTTTTATCCAGTTTTGCCTTTAAAATATTACATAAATGTTATTCATAACATAACATAAATACCTATTTACATCACATCAAAACCCTATTTGAATTTCTAGAATTTAGAACCAACTTTTACAAAGGCAATACTCCATATGAGAGATCAATCAAGTGTTGAACAATAACGAGATAATGAAAAAGAATCACACATGTTGAGAAAAAAAATGGCAAGAGAAAATGAACCTTCCATGAAATGGATCATTCAATAAATGAGAGGCGCTTACTATAACATAAATTTATGAGCTATAGATTCAAATGCAAACAAAATGTTTCAGTGCTCTCATAATTTAACAACATACCTATTAATGGATGCGCAATATAAGAAAGATGAATTCGAATTTGATGTGGCCTCCCAGATTGGATTTCAACCTTTTCAATGCGAAAAATCTAATATTATATTTCAGAAAACAGATAAAATTGGAAGAAACAAATAAAAATAGGCATATGTGTGCATGTGTATAAACGCACATTCATTAATTGTTAAACTATTAAGGATCTAAAAAGTTTTCATTAAGTGAGAGAAAAAACAAATAAAATGAGTTAGTGAAATGGCAATCATAAAGGTTGTTTGAAGGTTTCTTCCTACTGGCATTACTAATTTCAAAAGTCACAGGTGTGCATATATCTCAATTAAAACACACTTAACTTGATGGAACTACACACTCAGATTGGGCCCAATCTAAACACCAAATTCAAGGCTACGCACTCAATATTTGTTATTACCCATCCTCGTAGAAGTGAATTTGCATTACTTAATCAGCTAGCTAGTTCATAACAGGTTAAAAGAACTTAAAAATCTGCTCCAAATTATCTCTAATGTTGCATAGTGCAATAAATTATCCTCTGACACAATTCTCTCTTCCAAGATGGCCATTATATGAAGTCAGTATTCATATGCTGACTAATAGTCAATAATATTCGAAAAGGTGTAGAGAAATGCCTAAACTCTATTTGTTCATGAGATCTGCTCCAGGAAGATGTGAACTTCACCTTCAAAGACAAATCCATTCAGTTTAACCAAAATACTTATAAGAATTTGAAAGTAACCAGGAGAATAAACAGAAAGTAATTAATGAAAGTAGATGCAAGATTACTTCTCAGCATTACAAAATACAAACATTGGAATAGTGTGACATTTAATAAGAGAAGCTTTTTCATAGTAAAAATAGTCTAATAGCATGTCTATATTTCAACAGACAATATATAATTGAATGCTGCTAGCATTATAATGTCAAGTGTAATAATCAACCTGCACCAATGTAGAGTTTCTCTGCAAGTCTCTCTTCAAAACAGTAACTTTGCTCAAGGCTGATTTCCCTGACAAATTTTGTGCTTATTGTTCAGGGAAGGAGATGTACATTAATAACAACATAACAGTAAATAAAAACCGTAAGGTAAAAGACAAAAGGAACCAAGACTATTAATTTTCATGTGTATAATGGAATTTAAAAGACCTGAAGGGCAGGCAGCATACAACCCCTTGGCAACACCAGAATATCTGACCAGTCCAATGGGTTGATTAATGACAATCTGTCAAGAGATAATGTATGAGGAGTTAAAAAGCACAAGGGAGGAAACTGATGCTCTAATCCTTGCTGTCATTTATGAGGAATTTGTGCAAGACATTGAGCACTTAGAAAATCTATGTGAAGATAATGAGTATCAAATATGATGATACCTCATCCTCAACGATCACCCCACTGGCTAGGGCTCGGTATAGCTTTTTTATATTCCTTGTTACGTTTTGTCGTAGATCCATTTTTCTGTATATATAACAAGCATGAGTTACATGAAATGTCTGCAGGAAGCAAAAGAGAAAAGATAGAAACCTACATTTGAATGCTTTCCTTGAGCTCCGAATCAAAACACAATAGCTATTACCTCTTCATTAGTACTTTATATATATATATGCATAATATTATATAATAATTGGATTGTTTCATGATATACAAGGGAAATATTAGTTTTCAGTAATAAATATAGTAAATGGCTCCAAATCAAAACCCAGTAACCAATAACCATTGGTGCCTTATTTGTTAGTTTTAGCTCTATAAGTATCTATACAATGACTAACAATATTACAGTTTACATATTACGATACTAGTTTTCAGGAATAACAATATTAAATGCAAGTATGTATATATACAGGTTCATTTCAAGTTCAAACTCAAATAGAGGTAATCAAAGAACTTCAATAATTTTGCATAAAGTAGACATTTTTAGGAGTTGTAAATTAGAACTATATGTGTTAAAAACAAACATACTGGTATCTCCCTCACCTACATAACCCAACCATTGATGTCCCATCCGCAAAAAATGATGCCAGTCGTGATTTTGCAAACTTTGTTTTTGCACAAAGTAGTATTCCTAGATTCAAACACAAAAAGGAGACATGTTATTTGAAACCTTATCTAGAGAAGCAATCAATCAACAAATAACTAAATTATCAATTTCAGTTTAGTAAGTATACCCTTGAGCAGTAAAGAAATCTTATATGGACTATGAAATTAGATGATTTTAGTGTAACATTAGCCATAAGATAGTATACTTGAATTAAGAAAACAACGACTATCAAATAAAAAAGGCCTTCAATTATTAGTTAAACCTAAACAAAAAAATAATAAAAACAAAACAAAACAAAAAGAAAAAGAGAAAGAGAAATACTTTCATGCTGAGACAAATGCCAATGGAACTACTTTGGCAAAGAAAAAAAAACGCCAGTTTAGTTTTCTTACATAAAAAGTTAACTACAGCGGGAATAACAGTCTATCAAAAGTGATAGCCTAACATTATGCATAAAACTACACTCTTGAGACATATATTCGAATTAAATATCACAAAAATGTACTCTGAGGATAATTTGTGTCCGTGCACATGGAATAACTAGCTTTAAGGACTTACCTGATGTTCCCCTTCCAAGTCGGTGAACTGGAACAGGCTGAAGCTCCTGACATCCTGACATGGCCTGACTGCGTGCATGGCGTTGTAGTATGGTTAAGACTGTTCTCTGCTGGAATAATCCTCCAGGTAGAACTTGTAACCCTGAGGGTTTATTCAGAGCAATCTGAATGCAATGCACAATCAAAATTTAAGTTCTGAAACTAACCATTAACTAACTATTACCATGAACAAGACACAGAATATGTTATACTACACACTCCATGCCTAATCTAAATTTAATACCTCTCAACATATCATCATATTCATTTATGGATTGGAATGAGAATATTGAGAAGAATAATTCAAATTTAGCAACTATTGAGTTCATAATCGCCATCCCTGATGCAACAGGACATTTTTAAGTGTTCACCTAGTCCACTCCTCCATACACTATTATTAACCAGAAATGGAAGCTGGGTAAGCTGAATATGTAGAAAAAGAAATTCACTTGAAACTAGAATATTTGTGAACACAATATTCTGGGGCATTATTTATTCAACTTTTCTAGAAAATCAGCAGCATCTTTATAAACTACAAGCAAAGAAATTCTATTACTATAGTATTTATAAATTCTTCAACAACCCAAACTAGTGAACACATGAATTTCATCTCAATTGGTCTTTAGAATTTGAGAATACACCAAACACATAAATCAAAAGGCAAGCCTCGATCCATTCGTTTTTAGTTTACCACATCATTATCTTCATAAAGAATTTCCAGCAAATAGGGAGCATCAGGCTCTCTCCAAGGAAGCCGGTGATAAACTAGCTCTTCATTCCCCCTATACAGAACAGAAAACTCACATAACATCCCTGATCACAGAAGGACAGCATAAACATAATCCAAGCAACTCGAGTTCACCAATGACAGAAAACGATCAGTGGTCAAGTGACACAAAACAGTAGAAAAAAAAAACCTGAGGATCAAATCGGGGTCCGTCGCAACATTGCCATCTACAGTTATTTGCTTATTGCAAATTCTCTGCAACCAGCTGCTCAATATTCAATTCGCAATCAGGTTTGTTTACAATTCTTAAGCTGAATTCATCGTGCTTACCCGTTCAAAGGAGCAGAATTTTCGTACTTCCTCGAGTAGAACTCAATCAATGTCGCCCCTACGAATTCAACAAGTGAAACACAAAGGGGTTACTAAACACGGAGAAATAAATAAATAAATGATGGTGCGCAAGAAAGTGAAACAAACCAGTATCGGTGGCGCGGACGAGATCACGGTAGTATATGCCGTCGTTCAATTCCGGCCATGGATCTCCGAACGACACCATCATAGTGTGGGTACTGGGTAATAAGTCCTTCGACCCGAGGCAACTTCGTTATAACTCAACCAAGAGATTTATGCTCTGTTACACAAATTTTTGGAGACCTGGACACCTTTAAAATTTTTAGAAGTATGAAAAAGAAAATTAAAAGTTAATATTTCTTGATATTTTGTTAAAAAAAAAAATTGTGTTGTATGATTTTTTTAAAAATAAATAATGTCAAATAAAAAATTGATTATATAAATATTTTTGCATAATTTGTTATTTTTTGAATTTTTGAAAATTTTAAAAGAATATTATATCCAACATAAATAGTTCATATTTTCGCCCATATAATTTATTTTTTTTAAAAGTTATTATTGGTTTAAATTTTATATTTTATAATTAATCTATAATTATTTATATTATAAGAAAATTATTTTTACTGAAATTGTTTAAAGTTAAAAAACGGGTGGTCGATTAAATAAGATGTCCAATTCCTTCGAGTTTTATACGCAGCGGAAATATGAAACCGTCGGTAGTTTACACAATTTGAACGCGTCATTGTCTCACGGTTGAAATTGCAGTGTGTGTGCACGATTCTATGGGTGAACAAATGCAAAACAAAAACAAAAACACACAACCGAGTTTGGTGTTAAAACCTGGATTCAAATCCAGAAGTTTTAACTAAATCAAGTACTTGGTTTACACCATATAAGACATCAACCCGAACTATCTAACCTATCTTCTACTTAAACTCTATTTAGTTTATACTAACTCTCATGGACCGGCTGCTACTGCACCGTAACAACTCCAGCAGGCCAACAACCAAACTAAGAATAAAGTTGTTTACCGAATAATTATCTTCTTAGACTTCGACTCCAAGAGTCATTCTTCTCGTCTTCAAATCTGCATGGATAAGCTCTCTCAACACACTAAAAGACGGAAAGAATACACTATGAGTTCTTGATGCTCACCCACGAAAACAAATATACATACAAACAAAAATACAATCTTGCACACAAAACACAAAGTTGACTGTGTATCAACTTTGGGGCAGCTTGTACAGGGCAATAAATATCATACAGTACAAGAGGACATTATATACAACATTTCCTGCATTTCCTCTGTCCAACATACATACATTTGTCATGTTTTATTTAGTGTGGGACACGCAAAAAATACAACTGTGCAGATTTTCAAAAATGGTATCAACAGACAGCTGCAACAACCATTTGCACACTTGCTCATATGCCAAAAATATAAACAAAAAAGAGTTTTGACTTTTTTCAATATGCCAACATTTACTAACTATAATTTTTAAATTTTCATATCTAAAACAGGTAAGTTGAGGAAGGTTAGTAATAATTTGAATAAAAAAATATAGATAATTAGATTTAAATAAGTATTTTTACCTTTAAATTATGTCTTAAGCATAATTACAGGGAATTACACTCACTTCTTTTGAGAAATATTTGCTATAAACTTTCTATATTTTTCTAATTTTCAATTTTGTCATCATTCTAACTTAAATTCATTTTCATCGATTTTAATCCCAATTGACATGTTATTTTACGTGTAAGAGAGAAACACTTTTGGCGAGAGTATTATTGAAGATTTGGACGTCCTTTTGGTGATTTTTGGTGTCTTATGGTTGTTTCTTAATTTTGTCTTTTGATTGTATTGATAATGGGCTTTATGTATACTTGGATTTTGGTTGATGCTGTCCACAGATGTTACAGTCAATGTATGGATTATGGTGGACAGTCGCGGTCCATTCAATATGAAACAAATAATCCATTTGTTGCGGCCCAACTTGATCAATCCAACATATCCTAGAAATGATCATCGATTTTAGATGATTTGGCTGAGTTGAATAAGTAGATTTTAGGGATTTTGATTGAGATAATATTATGGAGTGAAGATATGGATTTATTTAGAATGATTTTGTTTTTTTTTTTTTTCTATATTTGACGTTCTTATCGTGTTGAGATTGTATAAATGTGTGAGATTGAATTAAAAGGGTAAAAAAATAGAAAAAGAACAGGGCAGAGAAGAGTGAATCGAAAGAGGGAACAAGATAATTGAGTTGGTAAAGGTTATAGGTGTGAATGGCTGTGGTAAGAAATTCTATGTGAGCGATAGTGCAAGATTTCTGAGGGCCATGATTCACACAACAATTTTGTACGCTTGATTCGTTCATCTTTGAGTATTTCCTGGGTTGGCACCCCCAAACGTAGATCTTCGATGCTTGAACTGGTTAAAAATTTGAATATTCCACGAACAACGTAACTCTAATTGTGTTGCTCGAATTTTTTTGCAAAAATCTGGTGTTGTTTAGAGTTGTTATTTATTTAAGGTGTTTGAGACCAAAAATTATTCAGAGGTCCACTCCACTAATAATAACATTGATGGCTTTCGAGTTGCCATTGAATTGAGCCATTTCTTCCGGAGTTTATTTGAGCCTTGGTTTATCCACAACCATGGTCTGCACCTTGTCGTCTTCTTTTCCTATTGACCAACCATGATGATCTTCTAAAGAGAAGTCCAACTATGTACCATTGAATCCCAACTTTTATCACTGATTGACATGATGAAATACATCCAACAATGAAGGTCTTATTACGAATGCACCTTCCTTTGCTGTCATGGTCACGTCCAAGATTTGAAAACTATAAAATCACGCAACATAGACTTGTTGTTTGCTATATGATCAAACCACAAATACACACACCGGTGAGATAGGATATAAAATAACATAAAGAAAATAATAACCTAGTTTGGATGCAATAGTATACATCTGGGCGGCTTCAACCCAGAGTCATCTTAACTCATCAAGGAATAGATCAGGCTTACAGAGTTACAATATACAGAGTTCGGATGCAACAATTTCTAGTATGATATCTCTCAACATGCAAATTCCTTGAAAACCTTATCTTTCTTCACATAACCAATTTGATTGTCACCCCCACCTCATCAAGAATCTACCAAAAAAATTCTTTATCTTCTCCTTAAAATATTTCTATCTCTTTTATCATTTTTTTTTTTTTTGGTAGATAACATGCCAAACAGAAGAATCAATAAGATCAATTTTCAATAGAGCCCACGGAATGAGAGTATGCTTTATCTTTAACAAGTTCATCATTTGGAGTGTCTGATGACATATTTTCTTAGAGCAGACTTAGAACTTGGCTAAGACCATTGTTGGCCATCATTAATCCACAACAAAAAATTTTCACTTGTTGGTGCAAGCCCAACATTTATTTTAGTGAAGATAAACATACCAAATCTTTACCAGTAAGGATAGGACTACTTTTTGATCATTAAGTAACAAGCTAGTTGGAGTGTGAGAGCAGATTCAAATCACAACATATTTGGGATTAGAAAAAGGATATCATTTTTTACAAAATTAGTTATTAAAGTATAGTAGGGGATCTCGAACCTTTTCTAATAGATCCTCACTGAACTCTAACATTATGATTAGAACCACAACCTCGAATTTTACAAATTCCATTATTTTTTAACACAATAATATCTTCTTTTTTTTTTTAATTTCAGAACCTATAGAGGAAGTTTATATTTGGAAAAAATTTGTAAGCATATACTAAAAAACAACCATTGATATCTAATGGACAATATAACATCGTTTAATACCTTTATAATGTTATAGAATTAAAGTATAAATGGTCTTTTTTATGAATTAAAATATTTTTAGTGAAAAAATTACAAAATTACAAAGAGAACTTAACGACGCCTACACGATTAGACTACACCTTATTAAGGCAATTAATACGAACTAACTACAAAGAAATAAAAAAAAAAAAAAAAAACTATTAAAAACAAAAATCAAACAATCCAAGACTTAGCTTCAAGCAATCCAATCCAATCATTCAAACTGATGGGCTCCCTATCCACAACCAATCAACAACAGCAACACAAAACTAGCCAAGGAAATACCAATTTAAAAATTGAACTCAGAAAAAAAATACCAAATCGACTAGCCAAAAAAAATTAAAACCAACACTGAGCCCAAGTAAACATCTACATCACAGTCCAACCCCTAACAATAATAAATAAATAAACCATCAACCCAATTCAATTTGACTTGAAAGGCCCTCCATAGACCCACCTCAAACTTAAAAATAAACAAAACCCACAGCCAAAATTTCTCTTATAACCCACCATGCCGCAACATCGTTATCACCGCTCAAATTAACTAATGTTCTTACAACCTTGCATTAGAGCAAAAAAAAATAGGCATAGTCTAAAAATCTGATTCAAATCCGATACAAAACAATCATACTCAGGTCTAAAAATATAGGCCAAAAAATCTTCGGATCGTGCCGGCTCAGTACATCTGATGAAATATTAGGTTATGGACTGGCTCGAATTGCTACCTTTATCTTGTATTGAAATACAAACAACCAATAAATGCAACCAATGTCGGCCCAAAATTCAAAAAAATTCAATGCACCAACACAACGTACCTGGATGAGTGTTGACTTAATTACAAAAACCGAATCATCTGAAAAAAAAAAAAAAAAAATTAAACAAAACAAAAGGAACCAAAAACACCATTTGATTACGTTTTGTGACAGCTCCACTAGCCACTAGCTTTCATTTATTATAACCAAGTCATCGGAATTGAAAAACCAAATCATAACTCCCACGCCAGCCAACTGCCAATAAAGGCTCAATAAATAATCAACCAGCCCCCAACAAACAACCTCCATCACCCACAACCAACAGTATGTTGGGCAGGAGGATCATGCCCAACAGTCATAGGGAACTAAAAACACCAATTGATGATGTTTTGTGACAGCTCCATATACTTATGAAACCATCTCGACTTTTTATCCATTATATCACTAGAAAGATTAGCATAAAACCGATGGACTTTGTACGGAGTGAGAAGACAAGCTCAATGATTTAAGTGTTTTGCATCCAAACAATCCAAACATTAAGTAAGTTTATCATAGACTAGTTTACCAAAATGTGATTCTTCAGTTAACTTAATATTTAAGATATTTCTTTCAAGAAAAGTTTTGTTGCTCCTAAAATAAAAAATTATGTGAACGTTCAGATAAGTAGGCGTCTTTTTTTTCTTTTTTTTTTTCTAGAACCATTAGAAATAATAAAATATCGTAGCAATGTGAACATAGCAACATCATTATCATTATTTGCAACATTCTCTTCAATGATAGTCTAAGAGATGATGATAATAACAATCATTTTGTAGTTTTAATGTGTGCATTATGTTATATTCTATGTAATAGAACAACAAATAAATAAACGCCATATTTGGTGTTGGAGCCAATTCTACATCGAGTTAGTGAGCACAAAACTTATATGCTATATATCAACTATTGTATTGTTCAATATATACCATAAATCAAAAGTCCTAAAAAGATTCTACTGTACGTGCCAATTTTTCTAATGAGGTGCGGAAATTACCATAAGTGTATTGATCAATTGTTGTTTTGACGAGTATAAATCAATCAATAGGTGAAAAATTATATCTGCATAAGCTTCTCATAAGATCAAAGATCACATGGTCACTACCAGTCATCGGCATCCATTTTATATATCCTTCTTTGATGTTTCAGCTCTAACCATCAGGTTGAAAGAACGCTCATACTATATCGAAAAGCATGCCCTAATCCTAAAATACATAATCAGGAAAGGAACACGGGCGCCCATGATAAGGAAAAAACAGCAAAGTTAGTGTTTTCAAGTGCCATACAAATTTATTCACATATTAACAACTAATTTGCAACGAAATTGAGAAACCATTCGAGAACACAAAGAAAATGTTCATGGAATGATAAGATAATAGGTTAAATCAAGGATAAAAGTTTCATGCAATGTAAAAGTTGTAGTATATGGTTCCCTTAAAAACAATTAATTATGTTCAAGTTTAATCAATGGTTTCAAGACTTTCATTGTCACTAGTAGTAGCATCATCGGCAGATATAAGACGAGTTGGACACGGACATATCCTGACATAGTATGGTAGCAGTGGTCTTGGGATTTTGAAAGAGAATCTATTCCTCTCGATCCCGGTAGCTAAATTGTCTGGGTTTGGGAAAAGGTACCTTAGAAGAGAATAAAACAAGGAATCCATATCAGAAATTGTAATATGATATAAATAATTTGATTTTTTAAGAGTGAATGGATACCCTTCAACTTCAACAATTGAACGAAGCCGTTTGTCTGATGGTGAAACATAATATCTGCAATAGATTGATTATTGGAAAGTATTCATGTTTTATCGTAGCAATGATTTAAAGGGAATTGAATAAAAGGACCAAAGAATTGAATTCTTACATATCTACAAATTTTGTTCCTCCTCTAGCTCTAATTTTCACGAGCCGTTGCCACCCTGGAGGTGTTTGGGGAAAGTTAGGCTTTTCAATTGCCCAAACCAACTACAATCTTGGTTTACGTCATCCAAATCCTTGCACGATATCTATGGTTTCCACTCTCGGGCTGCTTCACAAATGAAGGGTTGTGTATCAATGTGCTCTCGGATCTCCTCGTACTTTTCCTTTGTTGGGATTCATCTCCATTTGAAACAAATAGCACATTGGACTACCAAGGCAACTATTGTCGTCATAGTTTTCCTCGCTGATGGTTGAGTTTGAGAAGCATGGGGATCCATTGAGTATCTAGTTTGACCAACAAGATTAATATATGAATAGAAAAAATCTCGTATTTTTGAAGATAATGTCTTATAGCTTTTTAGTTTTAATCACTTATAAAATGTCTTGGCCTAACACCCAACAATTGTTAATTCAAAGTAAAAGTATGTGCTATAATTACATGTTGTCCCTAGTAAATAAGCCAACAAAATACTCCCTCCGTCCCATTACTGGATATCCATTTGTTTTTTGCACGTAATTTTAAAAATATTAGTATTATATTAAGATGTAGCAGAAATAAAGTAGAAATGACTAAAATAACTTTATTAGTATGTGTGATATAAAAGTATTTGTGTAATTGTAAGTTGTAAGTGTATTTGTAATGTTAGATAGACAGTACAGTTACTAAAACAGAAATGAATAATTTGTTATGAGACAGACTAAAATGAAAAAATAGATACTTTGTTATGGGACAGAGAAAGTATATAAAAATGATATACCATAAATACACAATATTAAGATATGATCTCTTTAATACTTATCAATGAAGAACATCTTCGATTTAAAACATCATACAACCACACACATGTATATAGACATGTAGGGTCTTAAAGAATGAGAAACCTGTGAAATGACTATTTTGCCATTCTGAAAATTTGTGAAACTCAGAGGGATATCATATTGCAAAATAAAAAATATTGGTTAAGACTAAACTGTCTTTGACCGAATTTAAGATATTTATGACCGTCTTAATATAATTTTGTTAGTGGTAAATATTTTTCCATAAATATTAATACTTATATTATTATTACTAGGTAACAAATAGTTTTTAAAGGATAATTTATAAGTCAATTTTCATTGAATGCATAGAATCTATTTAAGATTTTGATTTGAATATAAATTTAGAATAAATAATTTTGAAAGCATGCGTATTGAATCTCAAATCTATTTGATTCAAGATAAAATTTCTAAAAAACATTTTGATAGCATCAATTTAATTCTACAAAGTTTTACATCAAATGGGATTGAATTGATATAGATTTTCTAGAGTATTTTCTTTGTTATAATTTAAATTATCTTGAATCGAATATAACAATGAATAGAATCGATAAAGAAGCTATCATTAGACTAAGAGCATCATTGATTTCGTATTTGGTGGAATAGTTCAGAGTGAATAAGCAAAGTTTTCTAAGGATTAATAAATAAAAGAAATCAACTGTGAATATAATTTTACACAAAGCATGTTAAAACAGAAGAAATTAAAAAAATAAAAATAAATCAACCATTGTCAAAAATATCTTGATTAAATCTTTCAAAATGTTTATCAAATTTAAATCACTTTGTGAGGCTTTTTTAGCTTAAGTGGTGAGTTACGGCTTCTATCAAAATAATAAATATTTAGAAGTTAACCATAATTCAAAGGTCTATTCCAACATACATTGTAATAGATAATAATTTATTACTCCCTCCGTCTCAAATAAGGTGCAACATTTGCTTTTGACACGACTTTTTAGGTCGGTAGTATTAAGTAGGATAATTTATAAATTAGGTGGAGAGAGAAATATATATTTGGATGATGTGAGGGGATAAAGTGTGATGTAGAAATTAAGTATAATTAATTATTTCCTATTTTGAAAATATTGCATGATGTTTGGGACATATCAAAAAGAAAATATTGTAGGGTATTTGGGACATGGGGAGTACAATTCAGCCACCATCGAGACCTATAGTCGGGGGTTCCCAACACAAGGAATTTTACTATAATCAAGACAAAGTTGAGCAAGTTTTATATAGTGTGTTTGTTTGGGGGTTTGGATTTTGAGTTGTGATTTAAATAGTAAAAATTTTGAATTTGAATAGTTGGATGATGTGATATAAATAGGTATTGATGTGATGTTTTGAATATAAAATTATTTTTTAGTATAATATAAAAAATAAAAAATAAGTGTTTGATTTGATATTTTGGAGAGAAAAAAATAGGATGAATAGTTTATTTAAAATCCAATCCCCAAATCTTTTCAGGTGCGACTTGTCCCATAATCACAATCAAGAGAAAGACCAATTAAATGATTGATCCTATAAGTAACAGTTAGGAATGTCAATGGGGCTAGTTCGAAACGGGTTTTGCAAGCCCCGGCACCCGTCCTGTTAGAAAATATTATGACCCAAGACCCTCTTCGCCCCGCTTCAACCCGGCCCCAGGACCCGTAATGCTCCGAACCCGGCCAACCCGATAAACCCGCTTTTTTTTTTTAAAGAAAAAAAATTATAAAAAAATTAAAAATAATTTAATACTAAAAGAAATATGCGTCAAAGTAGCAAAAACTTATAATTCTAAAAATAAGAACAATTAAATATGACGATAGTCCGTAGTGAGGGCGGTCAGCAGTAGTTCCGACTATAAAGAGAATTGTAGGAGAAACAACTGCGAACATAAATTTGATTTAGAATTAAAGTTCTATTTTATATTTAAATTTTTAAAATAAATAAATAATATAATTTATATTGTATAAAAATATAAATAAATTATCATAATTATTAAAGTATCCGGGTTCGGGTCCAAGTTTGGGGTGGAGCGAGTTTATAGTAAAACTCGTAACCCGCCCCGAATCCGGCCGGGTCTAAAACTCAAAATCCACAATCCGCCCCGAACCAAATTTTTTAGACCCGAACTCACCCCATTAAGACCGGGCTTGGGGCGGATCTGGGGCTAACCCCGCCCCATTTGACATCCCTGTTAACAGTCCTACGTTGTCTCATGCAATCTTTGAATGCAGTTTCAATTTCAAATCGCATATATTTAAATCTATTCAAAGTCATTCAAATAAAAATTGACGAGCAGAACGCTACTTGTATCGTGCATGTCGGTTTTGAGTGGACAATTAAATCCCCGTGGGAGACATGCGCGGAACTACACGGGGGCTTTGAACCCCAATTATCAAAATATATGTATTTTTATGTAAAAAAATAATAAAACAATGTATTTTATAGTAATTTACTTCTCCTAATTTTTTTTTATTTTGTAATGTAAAAAATCATAAAAAATTTATTCGTTTGTGGATTTATACTTTTAGTTTTCCAATTTTTTATTGATTTTGCCCTCCTCTGAACTTTTACTGTTGTTTTCGTCACTGGTGGGAGAGATTGCTTATAAAAGGCCGTGCTTCGATTCATTCAAAACACACGAAAAATATCCAATTCCTCTTCTCTTCTATCTCTCCCCTCCTATTGCTTGTTTCCGGTGATATTTCCGGTGTGTTACCGATAAAAATCTAGGTCATTCTCCTTATTTAAATCTTTCGACATATTAAAAGTGTGCCTCATTTTAGTTCGTCGGAGCTCCAAAATATTGGGGTACCACTTAATTTGGAGATGAACGTCGTTCATCTTTGGAAACATTGTGCCACGAACTGGAGGCACTACCGGGGCGTATTCGTTTTTACGGAGAGATGTTCTACTTCGACTCGACGTGATTATCGAATTTATTTTGATAAAGAAAATTATTTGTAATTATCAAATTTGTTTCGATAAATTGATTATCAAATTTATTTCGATAAAGTAATTGTGAGTATCCGATTTATTTTGGTAAATTGATTATCGAATATACACTACAAAAAAATATCAATTTTGTAACGAGATTTTTTCGTTCTTAAATCCACTTTTTCCGTTATTAATGATATTAGAGACGGAATTAGTGATGGAATTATGTTAGCTACGTGAACTTTAGGAATGAAATTCCGTTACAAATATACTATTTTTTTGTAGTGATATTTCGATAAAATTATTGTGATATCGAATTTATTATGATAATTATATTATTGTAATATAATATTATTTTTATATTTCTAACCTCCCGTCGTTTCAAATTTTGTTTAAATTATTCTAAAGCTAAATATGATCAATTGTAATAATTCTTATAAAATTTGTAATTGGAGATCAAGTTATTCAATGGAGGGAATTTTTAAGCTTTTTTATCCACAATACTTACAATTTTAACCCAAAGATCAATTTTAATTCAATTAAGAATGGGCAATTTTGTTTTTTCAATGCTTTATGTTTTACTAATATACAAAATTATAAATAAATAAATAAATATTAATTTATTATTTAGTAATTTAAAATAATGATATTATATAATTAAAATAAATTGAGTTTGACTTATGTATTCAATTAGTATTAAAATTTATTGTTGGAATGAGTTTAGTACTATAAATGCTAAATAAAATTAAAAAATATGTGTTTTGTTATGATTTCAAATGCAAACTATCATTATTCATTCCGCATGATTTTTAATCGAAATATATTTTTTTAACATAAAAAAAAGTACATCAACATACCATTTAATAAAAAATTTCAAATTAACACTCAATTGTAGCTTAATTTCAACTTACAAACAAACAATCATATAGATATTAAATTGTATAAAAAGAATTTGAATTATTATATAATGATATATATATATATGCATATATAACTACCTTAAAAAATAATAATAATAATATAAAAAATTACAAAATTCAAAATAATAAAATCATTATTTAAAAAATTCATGACTTCAACTAACATCTCCGGACTTCTCAAAGATTTCATACATATCGACTTCAATGGCCTACCTAGTTCCAGATTCCCACGACTTCCCAAGACTTTTTGGCGTGTTTAGATAGTTGGATTTTCATTTTTCATTTTTTTTTTTTTTTTTTTTTTTTAATATCTTCTGTATAATTGGTTAGGGTCAAGTATAGAGTATCTCCGTTCTTTATTAGCCTTTACTCCGTCAGACCATCATCTTCTGGAGTTGGGTTCCTGCCCAAACCTCCATTTGACAGATAATGTTTCTTCGAGAATATTGCAAAAAATATACCTTATTTATACTCTATTATTACTTTTGTCTTATATTTATTTTGCTGATAAAATATATCATGTATGTTTGCAAAAATCGTTATTTTTGTCATTTAGCTGCACGTGACATTCACACCACGCGCAGTGACACGCGACCAAAATATATAAATAGCGACTTTTGCAAACATGTGGGATATATTTTGCCCACCGGATAAATATAAGACAAACGTGATAATGAGATATATGTGAGATACTTTTTACAATTTTTCCATGTTTCTTCAAAAAAAGAAAAAAAAAAAGGCATAGCAATATAGCATAAATCACCTAGACACCTCAGGTGCAAATGGGGTATGAAACATGCACATGCATATGCCACAAATGGGGACGGTGGAGAAATATAACAATTAATTATTTATCCGTAAACAAAAATTCCCAACAATCATAAAATTACCCAAATGATTCCACGCTGATCAACACCAACTTTGAATTCTACTTATTAACTGTTTCCACAAATATACAATCTAATATGAAGTTCTTTTAATATCTTCAAAAATTTTATTACATTGAAATCCTTATAAATATGTTGTATCTAATAATTTAAGTCGAACTAATAAACCACTACTAATATTTTTCCCATTCTTTAAAAATATATTCTCAAATCTTTTAAAGTAATAAGAGTGAGAATGTCTTCAATAATGTGTCTTATATAAGTCTATTTTCTTAAAAAGTAATCCAAATTTAGGTTTTTAAGGGCATCCGCATCAGAAAAATTTACAAAAGAGTTTCTTTTCATTCCACATCATCATTTCACTTTTCCACCTCAATAAAAACTTACATATATATATTTATATTTATATCAATATAATTTATTTGAAAATTAAATTTAAATAAAAATATATCAATATATATATATCATTATATAGAGAATAAAATTTTATATAATACAATAATATAAAAAATAATAAATAAATACAAAATAAAAAATTTGAGGGTATTTTTTGGTTACTCTCTGCAGCAACCCAAAAGTCATTTTATATTTTTTTTTGACTCCCAAAATTGCCATATGGAAGCCACCTATAAAAGAGAGGGTTTCTCTCCTTTGAGAGAAACTACCGATGTGGATGACCTAAATAAGCTAGCAGATAAGATAATATTATCACACTTTTTCAATTCATCTATGATTCATTCAATAATTACTCAAGATTGTCGCATCAAACTTGTATTATCGTTCTCCAACAATAAACTTGTATGTCGATCATTACTTTTTTCTCGATTATCTACTAATCATACATGCAGTTAGTGAGCCCACAACTCTATGCTGTATGCAGAGCTGACAACAAACTAACACAACACGATAATCCAACACAAATTCCAATACAAGATAATTAAATTTGAGTCAAAATTTTTTACTTAATTATGTATATGGGTCCACATGAACCTGAGAAGATAATAAATATGTTGGATTGGAGTTGAAACTTTTAATTCGAAGCCAACATCACAATCCATATGTTATTTATTAATATTAGTTAATGTATTATTCTATAGGTAAAATAATATTAATCTATTAATTAAAAAAATATTAATTTATGGAGTAATATATGTTCTTATTGTTTACTGAACTATGTTTCTTATTCGTCTTGTTGGAACAATTTTTCATTGTCCGTTGGTGTCTTGTTGAATTGTTGTCAATACTTGTCTAGCATTATTGTTTAATTTTAGAATTTTTTAAAATTGGTGAAGTGATCGATTTCGTGTTAATTAGGTCAGGTTTGAGATGATAGAATTCGTGTTGGATCTTCTAGCATGTTTGAGCGGGTTGGTTTCGTGTCGGATCTTCTGACCCATTTAAATAAACAAATCAATTTTGAATTGGGTAATTTGACCCGTTTAAAAACTCAACTGAACACAAACCCGACACGGTACAACCCATTGTTAGCTCTAGCAATATCATTTGTTCTTTTGTACAACATAAATAAAAAAGGAAAATTGATTGTACCTGCCAATTTTGTGAATAAGATGAAGAATTTACTGCAAAAGTTTAGAACAAAAATGATTTCATTTGGATAAAAATCAATCAAGTTGGAAAATCAATTTCTACACAAACTGTTAATAGAATCAAAGCTCAGTTGGGCACTGCAAGTCATTGGCAGCCATCTAATCCTTGTAAAATTTCTCAGCTCTAACCGTCAGGTTGGAAGAACGCTCATACTATATAAAAAACATGTCATATTTCTAAAATCCACTTTATGCCATCTAGACATTTTGCCCAGTATTTTATTAGAAAGATTAGCATAAAACTCATGGACTAAGTTTGGCTGTAAAGAGGGAGAGAGCAAGGGTACTGACTTAATATTTTTTTACAAAAAACCCAAATAACCAAGTTCATCATAGGCTAGTTTATGTACCAAAATATGATTCTTCAATTAATTTAATGTTTAAGATATTAGTTTCAAGAAAAATCTTGTTACTCCTAAAGTAGAGATTATGTGAACCTCTAGATGTGTAGGTGTCTTTGTATTATAATAATAATAATAACATAATATACCAATTATCTTTTCAAGTGTGACTTGTCCTATAGTTTCACGATCAAAAGGCCTTGACCTCCAAAGTTTCTATTATATCTCAAGGGAAAAGACCAATTAAATAATTGGTACTAATTAACAGTACTATATGGAAAATGAGAATTGTGCGACAAACGAATGTTCCACGATCATTTTGGTAAAATTAAAAAGGGAACAACTAATTTGTCCAACAAAATAATATGTTCAACCACAATAATGTTTCGATAAATATCTGCAGCACTACCCACTCGAACTCATTTTTATTATCAACTAGATCCTTATAATAGCCCCACAATTAGACAATTAATTCATTGATAAGAGTATCCTCAAGGATTTAACTTATCGGGATTAAACTAACCTCACAGTTTAACACGAGTCTTTCCACTGCACTTTATCCTTATTTATGCACAACCTGGGAACTTCTCAATGGGTCATCCATCCTCAAATTACCCTAAAGCAAGCATATTTAACTTTAGAGTTCTTTCAAGTGGGCTCTCGAAAAGGAATGTGCATATTGTTGACATGAGTAGTATATTCAATCTACTTAATCTCTATTCAATCTCAGATAGCCTAGCACCGATTTATCCATGCACGGGAGTTGACCCACGTTACATCCCAATGATCCATCAACTATGAGGCCCCTCAAAAGTCCGGTCAATGACTATGGGCTGTCGCAGGTTGGCTTTGATACCAACTAAGCATATTTAACTCTAGAGCTCTCTCAAGTAGGTTCCCAAAAAAGAATATGTATATTGTTGACACGAGTAGTTTATTCAATCTACTTAATTTCTCTTCAATCTCCGGTGGCCTAGCATTTGTTCATTCATACACGAGAGTTAACCTAGTACCAGCCCAAGGCCAGGAGTATCACACAGTTCTTCCCAACGTGCCACCAATGCTGCAAGTTCGGACTTCATCCATCAAGGCTTCAAAAGTGTGGTCTATGTCATTAAAAGAATTTTTCGTTGATCTTCATTTTTTGAGCCCACAATGAAAACTCAACATTAAAATTCCAAGCTTGCATAATGGCTTAATCCAACAGTATCTTTAATTGATCATTGGCACGATGCAAATCTTGTATGTCTAAAACAACATTGGTCAATGGATGGAAGTAGGCCTTGGATATTTCATTCAAACGTTTGCAAACAACTAAGAATCTTTTTTAACTGAACCTGGGAGTTAAATGGCCAAAGGGGGTTCGAAATCAGACAAGTAAACATGATTAGATAGTTAGAGCCATTCATTTTTTTTTCTTTAATTAAAAAATGATCAAATAAAACTTACTTAAGTTGTAGGATATGAAATAGAAATGGGAAACTCTGCGATAAAAAAAAAAAAAAAAAACCCTTCTATAGCAAAGGTTCGGGAATCTAGAAGACAAGAAACATTTGCTATGTTTAAATTAAAAGGTGGATTAAGAACCTCAACGTCAGACACTTTAAGGACATTAGGTTCTTTTCTCATATTATAGCATTTTATTTCATGGTCAATAGGATCGGACACTTGTAATTCAAAAAATATCAAGTATACTAAGGTGAACAACAAATTGTAACATCTGATATGACACACTTTCCTGGATCCCAGTCATATTCACTTAAACCGCACCTCATACTTAAGAAATGAAAGATATGATACAATAGGGGTCTTGAAAAGTTTAGTTAGCTTTTCATGTGAATAACAAATGAATTTTCCAAATTTAAGGATACTATCTACTCAAGTTAAGTTGCAGATGCATTTGTAAGCTAAAAATATGAGGGACCATCCTAAAAAAAAGAAAAAAAAAAATCATGTTTGGAGTTGGGATAAGTTGAGCTATTTTTAAAGGCTCTACTCAGATTGGACCCAACATATTCCCATCTGATTGTAAACCATAGCATGCCTTCATTACAAAAATATTATGATCAACAAAGCTACAATTAGAATCCAATTTTCAGACACAATCACAAGATATAGAACGAACCTCTTATACAAAAGGAGGATGAGTTGCTTCCCAGATATGTCGAGGAAGAAGTTTGTAGTGATTTCCAACCAAAATTGTCTTTTCTTCATTCTAGTGGAATGCTTTAACAAATTGTATAAGTAGAAACTTTCTTAAATTGGCTTCTTCATCTTAAAATAGATTGTTCTACAAGCCATCAATGATATAATGATTTTTTGGATCAATTGTTACCTCAAAATTATCCCTGAAAGCCAAAATCAATTTCACTATTGGGTCTTTTGATGACCACTATTTTAGAAATAAAAGAGTTGAAGACTCTGTAAATTTGTAACATAGAATTTTACTAACCTTACGAAGGACTCTAGTGACACCAAGAATGGTTGATGTGCAGATACTGGATATAGGTGACAGGGTCTCAATAATGATGGTTGGATAGTTCTTTGTATTATGAAAATTCATTTTCCGAATATAATTTTCAAACATTTTCTTGCCTCAAGGTACATGAAATTTGAATTGGCATAATAAAAAGATTCAATCTTGATTTCAATTAAATAAACCAAGAAAAAAAAACTAAAAGAAATAAAAGTGAAGAGACTGTAAACCTGTAGGGAGGATTCTGGATGTATTTTATAAAGGAATTATCAAATTATATTTTGTGTATTATCTCATATTTTTTCAATCTCAAACTAGTTCCTATATTTTATAGAAATACAAACACATCCCTTCAGTTTTAAAAGATGCAATCTTTTAACTTGAGATGACAATTTTGAACTTTAAACTCAAATACTAGACACATGAAGAAGACTGGGATGCCAGATTGATCCGGCGTCTACGTTTGAACTTTCTCTTATTTGGATTCAACAAATAAAAAGAAATGGAGTAAGGGTTTGAACTTATGTCTATTGGCAATAGGATACTTAAGTCTTCCCTCAAATTTATTCTATATTATATTTATTTTACATTAAACCTAGTCATACCAAATTACCAACAATATGCTAAATTCTAACAATCCTCCTCTTTTAGCATAATTCTCAAATCGGATACAGTATAGTTATACACTATAAATTCATGCATAAATGAGAATATCTCAAAGATTGAATTTTCATCTTAGTAAATCAGGATATTTGAAATATTCGAGAATTAAGATGTTCCTATATAAGATTGAACATTTCAAGTCATTTTAATACATGAAGGTAACATACACATAAGTTTACTATTCATTTCATTTCGTACTAGATATGTTATGATTCATGTGTCTCTATCCATTCACAAGCATAACGAAAGCAAGTCCAAACATTCTTCAAGTAGCAAAACTACAGATAGGATCTTCGGTCCCGGGCTTTGACCTGGTACCGAAAGTACCACACACATGCATATACATACATGTGCATGTATGTATAAAGTTTGAATTTATACATACACATATATGTATATACATTTATGTGTATGGATACTTCCAGTGCTCGGGACCGGGGATCCCCCACGTATATCTTTGCAAGTAACTCATTCCAATCTTGTTTCGTTCATTAACAATTTTTCAAGTAAGTTATTAAGAGAATAATTCTTAGCTTACCTTTCTTTAAGATCCGAACACAAATCAGAGACAAATTTGCAATATGTGTTCCAAACTTCAAAATTTGATCATTACAAATTGAATTCAGCTTCTAATATTGTATTAGAAGGGAATTTGGTGTCCAGTCATCTTAATTGATGAACCCTTTTGTCAAATTGTCAACTAAATTATGTTGTGACTAAACAATTCCACCAAAATCACCTTATTTGTGATCAATTCATAAATCATATTGTGTGTAACACCCATAGTAGTGAGTAAAATATCCGAAATCCGATATGAACCAAACCGAAACTTTAAATTTGGTTCAAATTTTCAGATTGGTTCGGATTGAATTTTTTAGAATAAGTCCATTCAATGCCTTAAAATTATCCTCCGGCGACGGTAAAAAGCACATGCACCTCATGTGAGCGGATTGACCTCGCCAGTGATTGTGTGGTACTCGTCGGAACTGATGTGGCAGAAGATGTGAAAATTAGCAATTTAGGACAATATCTCAACTCTGGGCCTTATATAAGTTTGTCCTTTGGCACCTCAGAAACACACATGATACGTAGCCTGTTGCAGACGTGGACCTTGCCAGAGTTCTGTTGTCGCACGATGTGGGTCATTGCCGGCGTGACGTAGAAATTCATTTTTCTTTAAAAATACATATTTTTTTAATTTCAATTTGTTATTTGAAATTAAAAATATATGTAAAAATAATTTAAAATGTAATTGTAAATAATTAAAAAATATTTTCACAGAAATACACGGAGAACTAAAATGTTGAAAAACATATTATTTTAATAATAAAGTATAATTACATTTAAAGTAGCACATATTAACATAATATATATAGTAAATATTTTAATAATAAAGTATAATTACATGTATTAAAATATAATTTTGATTTTATCACAATGTAGTTTGACCAGATTAGCAAAATATTTATAAGTAAAGTAGCACATATAAATATAACATAAAGCAAATATTTTAATAACAAATTATAAAATTATATTTTAGCAAAATATAATTTTAATTTCAGCACAATATACTCTTATTTTAACACTATATTACAATAAGCAAATTATACAACATATCACAAGATATAACCCATAGAGCAAATAGTAATATAATATATAGTCTCGTAAGAGATGATCTGGTGTTGGCCGTCGAACCATGTGTGATTTGCCCGTCTGGCCTAATTTGCAGGGTATCAAAAAAAAGAAATATATATATATATATATACTGATTTTAGAACAGAAATATAATCCACAATATATATTTTTTGTCTTATGATAATTTGATAATGTGGTTATATGACTTTTGATAATTTGCTAATTACTTCAAGAAGCTAACTTGATAAAAATCAACATATCCTAACTGTCGTCTTATATCTACATAACATACACGTTTTCATATATACCATATACATATAATAATTTATATCTATTTATTTATGCATCTTATTAGTTATTATTGATATATAGTCCCTAACATATTCTATAAAATAAGAAATCAAAATATATTATTTATAAATAATGGTTAAATTAAATAATGTATAATTTAAAATTAAAAAATTAAAAAAATTGTGCATAGTGCGGATTACATGTTAATATATATATATATATATATATAATATTACCTACAAAATTTATTTAACCACTAAATTTAACACAATAAAATCATTATTTAAAAGAAAATGCTATCAAATGAAAAATAAAAAATAAAAATATATAAAATAGGCATATCAAATACTCCATCGGTCCACTTACAAAGTTTACATGTTTCTATTTTGGGACGTCTAATTACAAAGTTTACATTTCATTAAATACCTATTTTTTTCCACAAATACCCTTATTTTACATCACATCATTACTTTTACACAAAAAAGTAACGGCAAAAATGTAATTACACTACTTTTAACTACTCACTATAATTAAAATATTATTATTTTTTAAACACCGCGCAAAAGTAAATGTAACCTTGTAAATGGACGGAGGGAGTATATAGGAGAAATGTCATTATATTTGTTGAACTACAAACAGTACTACACGTTGCTAAATTTAACAATAGATAGCTACAAATAAATTCAAAATCATAAATAAATAAAAATAAAACTAGTGAGTCCGTGCGATGCACAATCTTTTTTATAATTTATTTTTTATCCGTCAAAATTATTCATATTTTTTTATTTGCACGAAATTCATCTATTACTCTCTCCGTCAACTAAAAATAGTCAATTTGGGTTTGACACGGAATTTAAAAAAATAAATATTTTATTAAAAAAAACGATAAGTAATTGAGTATATTTTTGAAAATTTAGTTAAAAATGAAAGTAAACGAGAATGTAATAAAGTTAGTGATATTTATTGTAAATAAGTATTGAATAAAGTGTAATAATTAAATGTTGATTTGTTAACTTTGCCAAAATTAATAATATGATAAATTTAGCTAACGAACTAAAAAAAAAGTAAAAATAAAATTTGACGAACAAAGAAACTATTAGTTTTTGCAAATATACAAAATATTAATATTTAAATATTTTTTTATTAATATTTACTATACGTATCTTTATCATTGTAGCATATTATTTTCTTTAATTACTAACTTAATTCATATAAATAATTAAATATCTTTAACTATTTTCTTATATTTTTCTCAATTTTCCAATAAAATATATATACATATTTACAACATTGTCAACCTCAATTATATATTTAGATATATATATATATATATATTTTCCAATCAATAATGCATGTAGATCACTAGTCATAATCAATTATTGACGATACTGTACATATAATTTATACTAGCGTGTGCCCTGTGGTGTAGAATTAACAATATCTCACTCTTACCCCCTACGCCTAGTATATGACAAACTTTTTAGTTAGGAATAACGTTATTTAGGTAATATAAATTAATAAATTATTGAATTATTTCATCATTTTAGTACTGTTGGTATTTTATATATATTTAACATTATATTTCACGAATATTTAGAGAATAAAATTTTATATAATATAAAT
Source organism: Andrographis paniculata (assembly GCF_009805555.1). Classification (NCBI taxonomy): domain Eukaryota; kingdom Viridiplantae; phylum Streptophyta; class Magnoliopsida; order Lamiales; family Acanthaceae; genus Andrographis; species Andrographis paniculata. The sequence goes on along the minus strand of NW_026137620.1, from coordinate 2,365,270 downwards.
AAATAAATAAAATACGTTGATTTATATTTATTAAGATGTTTAAAATGAATAAATTTATTAAAAAAAGACGGGAGAGGGAAAAAAAAAATCATCTGTGGTGAAACTGAAAAAATCGTAATAACAAATATTTTTCTGAGAAAAAAAAAAGAAGTGATTATTAAATATTTTGTTAAATTACATAAATTAATATAAGGATATTGAACCATAGCTACTACTATACCAGACTTATAATTATACTGAGTAGTACTGTAAAACAAATGAACAATTCGCAAACTCGGCTCGGTTTCGTTTGATCTCACTAAGAGCTTGTTCGCTAAGCTAAACGAGTCGAACACGAACATAAATTTTAACTCGTTTCTATAATATTTATTAAAAAAATTAAATTAATAATTTTATATTTAATAAGTATATATATCTTTCTAAATAGTATATTTCATTCTATTTTTATTCAAATTTATTAATAAAAATTATAACTATTATTAACTAAATTTAAATTTTTTAAAAAAATTAAATAAATAAAATAAAAATTTTCTTAACGAGCCGAGTCGAGCTGAATATGAACAAAAAATTTGTTAAATGAGCCGAGCTCAAACAAAAATTTCAGCTCGTATATCTTAACGAACACGAGCCGAGCTCGAGTCCTTAACGAGCAGAGCTCAAACATGACAAAGCTCGACTCTATTCGCGTCGTTTACAGCTCTAATACTGAGATTCAAATATTTCAAAGTAAACATTAGATGAAGATGGATAAAGTAATATTATCCATCCTAACACAATGCAGTAGACGCAGCCTTAAAAAACTAAAAAATTATGCAGATCAAGAGAACATACTAAACTACAGTTTCTATGGTTAGTTGGATCGGGGTAAATGAGCCTTTTAGTTAGAAACTTTTCGAATGATACCCTCAGCTACATAACACCTTTGCTTTTGTGTTGATCGAAAATATGAACAACAATTATGGTTTCTTCTTTCGCTTTGTGGTCTTGGCCCGAACATCGCACATCTCCCGTTTGCGTTTCGTGGCAATGTTTTTATTGTTGTCGTTCTTCTCAGCAGCACCTTCGTCGGGACGACTATTGGACCGACCCTTTAAAGCATCATTCACGAAAAATTTTAGCCTCCACAAAGTCGCGTCGCTCTGTTTTCATGTATTGGGAAACAGCATCGATCAGCACAATAAGAGCCAATTTAGCTAATGAGAAGAGTATTTATTATATATATATATATGTGTGTGTGTGTGTGTGTTTGTCGAAGAGAACCTGAGCATTTAGGTCGAGTTCCACCTCTTCTGCAGTGGCTTGGAAGTTGGAATCGTTTTGAGCTACCATATCCAATGCCTTGCTCAGATCTTCCGGGCGTAAATTACAGAGCGCGGCCCCAAGATTTCTCTTCTCCAAAGTAGAGATGTGCCTGCGCAAGTGTATTTAATTTGGTAATAGTTAGCTGGGGGTGATAAACGAGCAGAAATGGGACAAGATCGACAAAATGTTAAATGAAAAAAGTAAGAACAAGCCAATCTGAAAATTGTTTTCCAAGACAGATTATCTTTTTATACCTTGGAAGAGTGACATTTCTCACTATTACTAAAAATCATTGCTAGGCTATCTTAGAAGAAGAACACACAAATAGCGTACCACTGTGAATTAATTGAAGCAAAGAATGGTGCTAAATTAGGCATTTCTGCAAATAGGATTTTACTATTCGGGCGCTGCGGATTATCATGTGAGTTTATATGCTTTCTGAAAACTGAAAATATTTCAAGAATTACTAGTGGTAAAATGCCAAAACAGTACTTATAAACTGCAGTGTTGCATGAAACCTTGCTCATAAAATACCTGACGACTAACCCCGTCCTTTCATAAACTCAAAAACCTATCCCTACGGCCCAACTATGCAATAGTTTCCTATCCCATGGTTTTGGAAGAAGAAAAATATGATCTACACACAGAAAGACCCTCAGCTGACGTTACATTAAATCTTAAACTTGCAACAGATGTCACACTATTATAAATGTATCAATAAGAGAGGAAGAATGTATGTGAATCAGAGAGAGAGAGAGAGAGAGAGAGAGAGAGAGAGAGAGAGGTGTTGACTAGAAAAGTTTTGCAATAGTTGGTTTGTTTGATTGTGATTTCAAATTGAAATCACCACTATTCATCATACACAGTTTTCAATAAAAATACAATAATTTTTTTTAAACAAAACATCACATCAAAATACTATTAAACAAAAACTCAAATCAACATTCCATTTCAACTTAATTTCAAACCGAAACTATCACTAGCCCACAAAATTTATTTGTTACTGTTTTACCTTTTACTTGCATTCTCAAAGGAAGGCCATGTTATACATTTGAATCTAACTACGAAAATTTTGAAAATGGTAAAATATAAGAGCAATACAGTCCCACTAGAAATTATATAAATGGCTGAATTGTCCTAAGCCTATACCGATATTGTACTTTGTATGCTGGAAAGTTCAATTACAACATGGTCAACACTCAACGTGTAATGTATTGTCTCACTCGCTCAAGAATTTAACAAAATTATTAGATACTAAAGAAGTTACAAGAACCTAACTTCACTATAAATTACTTTATAGTTCATCCACAAGCTTAATCAGATAATCCATCACCGAAAAGCAAATAATTGGTGCTTTTACAAGAAAGGTTACTGCTGACAGAGACCATGGGAGTAGGCACAAGACAAATGCATGTAAACACCCTACCTCAGAAAGTATAATATGAAAAAAAAAAAAAAAAAAAAAAAACAAAAATAAGTCCAGCAAGTTTTCATCAACAACAATATGACTAACCTGCAGTTTTTTTGCACATTTTCTCTGAATTCTTCAATCTGCCTAGAAATATCTTGAAGCTGAAACAAATTTTAAACAAATTATCAGCTTCATATCTAAGAATAATGCCATCATCACATCACTACCAAAATCATAAATTCTATCACACCTCATCATGTATGTCCCAGGCCATTTTTACATTAGCTGCCTCCTGAAAAAGCTGAAGACTTTTTTGTGCTTCAGCTTGCTCCCCTTCAAGTTTTTTTTCCTGTGAAACAGAAGTTCCCAAAAAGTGCTCATCTCTAACATATTCAAGTAGCTCAACGCCAAATTCTTGGGTGTGCTGGTGATTTCGAGTTTGTTTTCATATTAGCATTCTATAGTAAAATATGTTTTCACCTAAAAGAAACATTATATCAAATGCTTATTTTTATTTAAAACATCACATCAAAACTTGTTTTCCATTGCAACCATCACATCCAATACCTTATTTTCAATTCAAATTTGTTATTCCCATAATGCTGCAATATAAAACCGAAACACACCCCTTTACAAACTCATGATGTTCAAGAAATATTAATATAAAGACAAACGTATCAACTTAACTGGCAGTCACATCTCAATTTTGTTAGTTACCTCATCTGTAACTTTTGGCAAAAACTGAAGCCACTTCTCCTCAAATTTTTCCAATAATTTTGCTGCCATGGCATAAACCTCACTACTTTCACCATTGTACTTCATTGCATTCTTAAATACCAGGCAGATGTCCGAATATATCTCACGGACATGCTTATACCCAGTGCCATCCTTTGCTTCCATTTGATTTTTTATAGTACTGAAATCCATTGGCCTGTCAATAATCTGAAATAAATCATTTGTGATGAATCAATCTAACTGTATAGCCAAACCTTTTAGGCTATGTTTACTACACATGATTGTTGAATCTTCATGTGTAGTAAACATGGCCTTATGGAATTGCATACTCCAATTGTAAGCTTTCTTTCAAACCAGATTTAAAACCCAATTGCATTCAAGTTGCAGAAATTTTTTTTTAAAAAAAAAGACATCCGGAGACCTTCAATTATACACAGCAAAGTAAATGGGAAAAAAAAGAAAATGAACATTAATCCACTATCTTACCATAAATCAAACACACTTTCATACAATAAGTGCATGACTTATAGCTCTAAATTCATCTAATCATTATCTATCATTAAATATACATATGTGAATTCTATTAAATTTTCACAGCATATATAAACATTCAAAGTGGGATAAGATATAACACTTTTCTAGCACAACTGCTCAGCAACTGGGTTCCAAATGAAAAGGCTGTAATATCCACAAGTGCAAAAGCAAGTATGCACAAGAGAGAAGTCAATCAATGGAAAGCAGCCGATGAAGCAAACCTGATAGTAATCATGTAGCCCAAGTCCCTCAACATCCACTGGTTGCATAAAGGGCCATGCAAATTTGTGCTGTGTCATCTAAAACATTAGAATAGGAAACATGATAAGAACACACGATACCCGAAGCAGTGATGTACATGATTATTAATTTTCTCTTAATATAAAAGCAGAACAAACAAGAGGTCATCATATGACATGAAACACGCCCAAGCAGTCAGTATACAAGAGACCTGCCTGACGAAATATACTGCCAAACTGCCGCATAAGGTCTTGCATTCTCTTCGCTGCAGCAGCCTGTCTACGAGAAGCATCCAGTTGAAGCTTCTTCATGCTGGGGATATTTTTCTCCTTCTCTTTATCTTTATGAATTGAAGCACTTCTAGAAGTTTTTGGTTTTGCATTTTGCTTTGCATTTGAGTAAAACTGCTCAACTTCATTCACTCTTTGTTCAATCTGAAATTCAAATATAATAATTGGAAAACAAAATTGATTTCACAATTCAAGCGAACTCTATAGGTAAAGGATACAATTTCAGGCTACATAACAGAATATAAAAGCAATTGAATGAATCAGTAAAGCAACTTCTGACATAAAAATTCAAGGTACTTCTCCCTTTAGATCTTGAAATTAAATACTATCAACAGCACAGCTGTAAATGGCACCGCAAGCAGCCCAGGCCCTTTTCTACGGCGAGGCACGCCACATCAAGAGGCGTACCAAAGTCACTATTTCCATGGTGCAAGTGCAAGGCGTGGTTTCAATATTATTTATTAGATTCAACTGTCTAAAATTATCTGAAGCTATGATCAACAGCTCTTGGATTAAACATGTTAGTCGAAACAGTCTAAAATTATCTGAAGCCAAAACATAGTAGAGCATTTGGCAAAACAAGCTTACGATAGCATCTGGCATCACAAATCATCAAAGCTCTAACATTCATATTAATTAAGACAGCAAGATGCACATAAACTGCTTACTTTGTCAACCTTTGTGATTAGCTCATCAACTTTAGTCTTATAAACATCCACTTGGTCAGAATTACATTCCACCTTCCCTTGTCCCAAATCTATAGCTTCCTCAATTGACATATTCCCCAAATGCATCTAACCTTGTATAAAGACCCAATTGAATTACAGGCCAATTTCAAAAGGACATCGCCTCCACAGCATCATTAATCTACAATAAAGCCCCACAAAGATATAACCAACAAATGATTGGAACAAGATAATAAACAAAAAAAAAAAAGTTGCTGCAAGAAGAAAAACTATGTAGGATCATATACAAGGATAGGCCTCAGAGATTTATTCTCCCTCAATTGTTCATGCCTGAGATTTTATTCTTATTTTAAACCAATTATTGTCACCTAAGAACTCCAATTGCAAGGATCCAAAAACTGTACAGCAATCATCAAATCAGTCCATTCTAATGTACGAGAAGGGAAATCAAGCAAACATCTGGCCAACTTGCCTGTGAAACGTACATCAACCAATAAAGTATAAAATTCAAAATTAACTCGAATAGATCATTCAATAGTTCCACTTGCGCATCCAACTAGCTCCAATTCCCATCAAGCGGCATCCTATCCGGTGGTTTCGGAACCAAAAGCACCAATCGATATGATGCAGAAACTCAAACACGCGTGTATGAGACAGAGTGAGAAAGTGATTCACCTTGCAGCCCTCAGAATTCGTAGCTTGGGGATGAGGATGGTGGTGCGCTCCCCTGCGGCGGAACTCCATTGGTAACCTAAGGTCTGTTTGTTTGGTTTGAGGGTTTAGGAGGCCAGGTAAGGAAGGGAATTATAAAAATTTTGCTTTTGATTCAAATACTTCCTCAGTCCAAATAACAAGTATAATTACAATGGACGGTCAAGAGTAGTATAATAAAATAAAAATATTTATAAAAAAAATATATAGAATATTTAATAAAATAATTATTTTATAATTGGACGTTCATATCGATAATATTTTTTTTTAAGTGAATGAAGGGAGAGAATATTTTTTAAAGAGGGAGAGTCAATTTTTTTTTATAGGAAAAATAATTTTTCTAATAAAAAATTTTCATGTAATTTTTTAAATTTGCTTCAAATTAGAGTTAAATTTTATACTGTTGTGCCGTTATTTATATATTTTTGCTTTTAATGTTTGTTTTCTCTCTCTTCTATTTCTTCTTCTTTCTTGCTCTTTTCCCCTTCTGCTCCATCATATCTTCCCCTGCCGCCACCATCTCCGATCACCCTTAATCTTGGAGCAGAAAATGATAGAAGGAACGCGAGAAGAACCGCCGGCGGGGAAATGGCCTGAGACACAACAACCACTCCCCGGGTCGACCCGGACAGTCTCCGGCGGGTCCAGAACTCAGGAAGTCAAATCTAGCGGTTCAAACTCCAAAGACGGCGGCGACGGCGGGACACTCTGGCGTTGAACTCATACAAGGCATTCGAGGCCAGTTTCGTCGGGAAGGCCTGAAATAAGGCCATATTGGAATGAAATCGAAGCAAAAGACAATAATTAGATTTGAGCAATTCCCACTTGGTATGCGGCGGAAAGTGATAAATCCTTTTTTTTTTTTTTTTTTTTTGTCATATTGTTAAGGGAATAAAATTGAAAGTACAAAAATATATACGTGAGTAAAAATCAATTTTACTCCCAATCAAACCAATTTTTCTATTTTTAGTCTCATCCAAAAAAAAAAAATTATCAAAATTAATCATATACAAAAAATAAATTATCATTTTTACTCAACAAAAAAAACTAACATATAATGTGACAAGTGATTTGAAACAATCACGCCCGTGTTAATAATAACTGGGGGCGTGTCATTGCAGTTAAGCAATATATTACTATATTTATACCAACACGGGCTGGCCAGCCCGTGTTGATATAAATATAGTAATATAACACGCTTAACAAGGGTGTATTTGTTCCAAATCACTTACCACATCAGTTCCGTTATGGCCACATTAGTTTATTTCGTTGAAATTTTAAAGATGAGACTAAAAATGATAATTTATCTTTTATATATGATTAATTTTGATATTTTTTTTTTGAATTGGACCAAAAATTTAAAAAATATATATAAGTTTGATTGTGACTAAAATTGATTTTTATTCTATATATCTAAAAATATATATATATATATATATATATATATAAAGAGACTCAGACAGTACAGTAGTGTCCAAAAAAAAAAAGCATCATATGTATATATATCGATGGTGGATTTCTTTTCTTCCATAGTTGATGAGATAGCCAAAGTTCGTTCGCAGTTTCCCGGCAAGGGTGGAGGTTGCATGTTTGCAGCCACTTTTTTATACACTGATGGGATGTAAGGATAAGGTATTCTTGGGAAGGTGAAAACTTATATATTAGATGGATTTTTAAAAGTTGATAGAGATTTGCTGTCGAAGAAGAAGAAGAAGATGGGAATGAGGAACAGAGGAAGAAGAAGTGGGGAGGATGAAAGTAATTGGATGAAAGTAATTTTATTATTACCACGAAGTTTTAGAAATATTAGTATTATATTAGGATATAATAGAAATAAAATAGAAATTACTAAAATAACCTTATTAGTATAATGTGATATAAAGATAATGACATTTATGTAATATATTGTAAGTTGTGAGGGTATTTGTAATGTTAGGTAGATAGTACAATTACTAAAAAAAAAATAGATACTTTGTTATGGGACGGACTAAAATGGAAAAATGTATACTTTGTTATTGGACGGAAGGAGTATATGATTCTGTAGCACCACTCTCTGTTTAGGCGCGTGTTTTACAGTCTCCGTTAAGTATTAACAAAATGGTATATTTTGCAAAATTTTTTAAACCACGAGTAGGTAATATGAAATTTTAGAATTAGAGGGAGTTTTCAACAAATTAGAAAAACCACATGAGGGTTTTATGCTATTTTGCCGAAAGAAAATTGAAGATTGTGTGGTGGCATGAAAGATTAATAATTTTTTTATCATAAAGGTTGATAATGCAAGTTCGAATGGTGTTTGCTTGATATATCTAAATGATAGATTGAAAAAATGGGGAGGATTGACTTTAGATGAGAAGTTCTTACATTTGAGATGTGGTGTGCATATCTTGAATTTTATTGTTAATGATGAATTGAATGAAATAAAAGGTTAAATAGAGTGAATCTGATATGTTATTCTTTATGTGAGGTTTTCTTCCAACCGAACACAAGCATTTAAAAAGCTGATGGGAAAACAACGGTTGAATACAAATACTATTGCTTATTCGGATGTTGATATGAGATGAAATTCAATATATAAAATATTAGATTCCACCTTAAGAGTAAAATATTCATTTGATTTATTGGAATATGGAGATGAAAAATACAAGAAAGAGTTGAAAAAAAAATGACAAAGCGCCACACATAGAAGATGATTGGTCATATGGGCGTAGATTTATTCAATTTTCAAAGTATTTTTATGATACAACTGCAAAAATCTCTGGATTCAAATATGCAACGGAAAATTTTTTACATGAAAAATATTTTTCGTGTTGCATATAATATTTAATCAATTGTGGAAGATCTGGAGCCATTGGTTAGATGAATGATTTTCAAAATGTTTGCGAAGTTTTTCAAGTATTGGGGAGGATTGGAATAAAGTAAATCCAATCATTTATCTTGTGACCATCCTTGATCCTCGCCACTAAATGCATTGAGTGAATTTTATTGTCAATCATGTGTATAGAGAGAGTGAAGCAAAAGAATTAATTGCTTCAATCAATTCGGGATGTTGTGAGGATGATCTTTGATGAATATAATTCCACTTCAATATCTAACATTGAAATGGATTCATTGAGCCAAGGTTGCTCTAATACCACAACACATATTTCTCAAATTGCAAAAAAAGTTGGAAGAACTTAGAGCAATTAAAGTGCATGGTGCATTGAAGTCGGAGTTGGATAGATATTTAGACAATGAATGTGAAAAAAATTACCCAGATAAATTTTGATATCTTGTATTCGTTGAAAAGAAGATAATCAAAATATCCAACACTTTCTCGCATGGAGAAAGATGTACTAGTCATTCCAGTATCCACGGTTGCTACGGAATTTGCTTTTTCTACTGAATGGAATATTATAGACCACTCTCGAAGTTCTTATCCCAAAGTTGGTCGAAGCACTCATATGTATACAAAATTAGATTCAAAAGGGTAATCCTCAAATTGTGGATGTAAAAGATTTTGAGAAAATAGAAGCAGATATTTTTCTAAACCATATACTAATACTATATGTACATACATATATTAACCAATTTTTTTTTTTTTTTTTTTTTGCTTTTATTAAAAATTAATTTTTTTTTTTTAAAATATGTTGGTCTAGTTCTTTTCAGTACCATTTCAATTCTATTTCTTTGAAACTTCCTTCATGCAATGGATAATTAAAAAAAAAAAAACTAGAAGATAATGCAAAGAAGACACTTCTGATAATATTTAGTACAAAAAATTATTTTCTTTATATAAAATATAATTAAAATTATTATATATTAATATAAATTAAAATAATAATAATAATAACAATATATAAATTTAAATTTTAAAGGAGCAAAATAATGTATTTATATCAATTTTATTTATCTCAAACTAGGGGGGGGGGGGGGGGGTTGGGGCCAATTGCCCTCCAAACCCCCATTTACATCTGTCTATACTAATATATATATTTATATATTTGTTGATTTTTTTATAGTATGAGAAACACAAATTTTAAATTCGGAGAAATAGCATTGAAGTAATCGAATTATTCACAGTAAATTATTTTATATACTAATTAATTTGGTACATTAACAAATATTTATTTGTAGATGGATAATTGAATATTGATTATTATTCTTAATTATAATTTATATAATTCAATATATTTTATGAATTGATTTGCCTTGTTGAAATATGAGTAGAGACTATTCAAAAATATGACATTACAGAAGCAAAGACATGTACCTAGAATCATTAGGATGTTCTCTTTAAATAATTTGGTGATTTATGAATATTTTCTTTTAGGGTGTGTTTGGATTTTGAGTTGGGATTTGAATAGTAAAAATTTTGAATTTGAATAGTTGTATGATGTGATATAAATAAGTGTTGATGTGATGTTTTGAATGTAAAATTGATTTTTAGTATAATATAAAAAATAAAAAATAGGTGTTTGATTTGATATTTTTGGAGAAATTTTTTTGAATAAATAGTAGAATTTTATCAAAATCCTACAGACGAACACACTTAGTGACTTTATGGATACGCATAGTTTTGGGATCTTCATGTGAATGTATGAATTTCAATTTGGATATGCTGCATATGTATGTGTTTATACCTTTGTGGTCTTATTTTGAGATAATTGGATGTATGTTTTTTATTATGCATGTGTTTATGGTATTACGAATAATATTTAATGACATATTTTAACAATATTTGATGAATTGCATAAATTTTGAATATTTTTACGTGCTTGTTGAATATAGTTATTTTATATTTAATTTCGGTTCGGTTTAATTTGAAATATTTGTAAATATTTTTAGTTAATTGAAATTTTAATTATTTTTAAATATATTAGTTTTTTTAATTCAGTTTCGGTTCGAGTACAATTCACAGTTTCGATTATTTGTTCGATTCGATTCGGATACCAAATACATATATATTTGTAATTATCTGAACCGTGCACATTTATAACTTTTACACTAAAAAATAAAGACAAAATTATCTTTGTATTATTTTTAATTATCCAGTGTAATTAGAATAATATTATTTTTGAAAGTCCGCACCATGGATGAAATATTTTTAAAGTAAAGATAGTGAAATTAATTACATAAAAACACATTACATAAAAAAAAAAAAAGACATAAATTACATTGATAAAATACAAATTACATAAAAGAAATATATATATTAAAATATACTGATTTAATACAGAGGAATATTACCATTTTCATTCTCATAAATATCACTAAAATAGTGAGAAAATATATTAAAGAGACTGTAAATTTGATTTCTAAAATTTCATTTTTCTCTTTTATGTAAAATTTCATTAAACTTCATTGTGATCATTAAATTTTTTTAACAAATTCCGAACTTAATCAAATTTAAAATATTTTTTTAAACTTCATCCTCTTTCATTTAGGGATGACAATTTGAAACCACAACTAATTGTAAAACAATTTAAGGACTTTACCATTAAACTACATCTAAACTTTTGTTATTATTTCGTTAGTTAATATATATATATATATATATAAATATATTAAATATTGATTTTAGAAAATCAGGTCGGGTTAGGCTCGGCCCGAAAAAATTCGGGCCTATTTTTGGAGGCCCAAGCACGATTTTTTTTGTGTCGGATTTGGACCGAATTTTCGGACTGTGCCTATTTTTGCGACCTCTAATCTCATTTGTTTTATTTAACTACAAACAATACTTTGCCATTACAAATATAACTTTATATATATATATATATATATTAACAATAAATTTCAAATAAGACTTACAATATTCATCTGTAAAGCTCCATTGAATTTTAAAGTTTCCATTTTATTGATGCAAACAAATAACTTTCAAACAACTTTCTTCATGATTTGGATCTGATTTTATACGGATATTGCAGTCTATCAATCAAGATTTTTAGTTTAGTCATACGCCATTAGTGATTCAATTCCTAATACTAATGATATTGCAAAGTTGCTTTATATCATAGAATCTTGTAGTTTTTCAAGTATGTTTGACTGTTCAAAATATATGCATTGGACATAAAAAAAAAAAAAAAAAAAAAAAGTCTCATGGCTTTCACATATCAATATGCAGATCATAGTATTCTTAAATCCGTGGACATGACATGCATATTTTGGTATGCTAAGTGCTAATAAAGACATTCATATTTTATAGTCCTCGCACTTGTTTTTCAATCTTGTTTTAGGTATTGTTCCTCCGGCACATTTTACTCTTTAAGGAAAATAATACAATGTAGGATATTATCTAGTTGATGATATTTAACCCTAAGTGGATTACTTTGTGCAAACTATTCACAGTCCACGAGATTCAAATAAAAGATTTTTTGAACAAAATCAAATTTTTTGTAAAAAAGTTGTTGAGTGTGTTTTTAGAGTTTTACAATCATATTGGCATATAATCACTGTAGTTATCCAATTTTGCCAAAAAAATATTCTGCATGATATTATCATTGTTTGCATTATTATACATAATATAATAATAGAAGATGAATGGAATCTCAATGCACCTATCATAGAAGTTTTACAAGTACCACCTCCATCAGTTAAAATGGCAACCAATAAAACCATCCAATTTCAATAATTTATTGTCCGACATAAACAAATTAGGAACAAAGACACTTGTCACTCTGCAATGATTTAATAAAACATATATGTGAGGAATCTGCAATGATTTAATAAAACATATATGTGAGGAATCTGCAATGATTTAATAAAACATATATGTGAGGAACATCGTAACTTCACTGAATAAATATGTTGTACATTTATTAAACCATAAATAAAACATAGAGCAATTATCCCTTAGCCCTGCCTTCACCACAAACCTTAAACGAAGAATCTATTCCCAAATCACTCTCCTTGTAACAAACAAAAACATACACACACAATAATCATCCACACTTTCAATTATTGACACTATTCATTTTTTAAAAAATACACTCCTTCCGTCCCTTAACAATTTATTCATTTTTTCATTTTGATCCGTCCCATAACAAAATATCCATTTCTTTTTTTAGTAATTGTACTATCTACCTAACATTACAAATATCATTCTAATTTACAATATATTACACAAATGTCATTACATTTATATCACACAATACTAATAGAGTTAATTTAGTCTTTTTTACCTTTATTTCTACTTTATCATGATATAATACTAATATTTTTAAAACTCTCTGCTAAATATATAGATATGGGAATGTTTTACTTTTTCCAAAATTCGAAATTTCCAAAAAACCTCCGAAAACCTCAATTTAAACAAACTCAAATCATTTGTAACAAACAAAAACTCACACGCAATAATCATCCCAAAGTGTGGCATTTTTCAAGATCTATATTGTGTTCTTACGTGAGTTCTAGAACAAATTTTTTCATTCTTTTTTCTTTTTTAAAAATATTACATCAAACATTAATTTTTCTTTTTTTATATTATACTACAAATTTACTTTTCGTTCAAAACATCACATCGATATATATATATATATTTATATTGCATCAAAACAACTATTCAAATTCATTTTTTTACTATTAAAAAATCCTAAAACCCAAAATCTCATGTCCACAAACAAACACACCCTTTATCTACAGCATAACATTAACACAGCTCATCAATACACACAACTCCTACTCCAATTCCAAATTACTCAAATTATCAAGTGAAACAGGGAAATATTAAACCCACAAATCATAAGCAAGCAACAAGAACAGATTTCATCAAAAAAAAAAAAACAACCAAGATTACCACAGGAGCATAGATTATTGATAGAACAACAAGAAAGCATTCAAGAAGAGACAGAGACAGAAACAGAAATGGAATCAAAGGTTAACATTATTAACATTAACACTAACATTAGCATTACCAGTAGCATAAGCCTCGAGTGCTTCTCCAGTAAGCCTGCAAATCCTCCACTCCGGCAATACCTTAGCTCCCATCTGCTCGTAAAACGCAATCGCATTCACGTTCCAGTCCAGCACCACCCACTCCACCCGCCCGTACCCCATCTTTGTGGCCTGCGTCGCCACCGCCGACAGCAGCAATTTCCCCAAACCCTTCCGCCGGTAACACTCCCTCACGAAGATATCCTCGATGTAGAACCCAGGCTTCGCCAGAAATGTCGAGTAATTGGGGAAAAACAACGCGAATCCGGCGACCGCCGCGTCGTTTCCAATTGTTTGGACATCTCCGGCGTTGCTTCTGAACTCGCGCCTCTCGGGATCGTCGATTGGGAGATCGATGTGGATGGACTTCAGAATTGGAGCGAAATTGCGGTCGGTGGTGGCGGGGAACGGGACGGAGGAGAGCTCGAGGAGGAAGACAGTGAAGGAAGTAAAAGACGGCGGCGGATTTGGGGGGAATAGAGTGGCGGCGAGGGAGTCGGTGGTGGCTTCGAAGAGATGCGTGAGGCGTTCGAAAACCGCCATTTGGTGGATGAGCTTGTGAATGTGGGGAACGTCGTCCCTAGTGGCGAGACGGATGCGGGTGAAGAGCGTGTCGCCGGAAGGGGTGGATTCCGGTAGGGTGATGGCGGCTGCGGACGGTGGCTGCGGCGGTGCTGCGGCGGCTGCCATTGCTGGAAATTCGAAGCGTATCGGTTGAGTAAGGGTTTTAATTCGTACCTAATTGGGATATGGGCTCTCGATTGGATGCTAGGATTCGAAAGTAGTAGAACCTTCTGGCATTGTATATAAGTATTTGCTTTGTATTGTTTGGTTGTGTTTTAATATGTTTTTAGAAATAAGAAAAAATAATAGATAAAAGAAATTTGTTATAATTACTTGATCGGTTTCTTTATTTTATACCCTGTCCGTCCAATTGCAATTGAATGATTATTATTTTTTATTTTCGTCCCTCCCAAAAATAAAAATAAGATTATTATTTTCTAATTTAGTAATAAATATTCTTTCAAAGTGTAATATATTATAAATTAGGAGGGTATTTGTAATGTTAAGTTACAGTACCAAAAGTCAAAGGGACACGCTACCAAAAGTGTTATGGAGCACCAAATCCACCACCTCAAAGATCAAAGCTGCGGATCGTCCAAAGAAGACATCAAATCCAAAGTTGAGAATCAAATCGATTACACATAGACCAAAGGCGGCAAAGCCAAATCAAAGATCAAAGCCTCGGATCGTCCAAAGAAGACACCAAATCCGAAGCCGACGATCAAATTGTCCACATGCAGACCGAAGCTCTCTAAAAGGCGGAAAATGCAAGCCAAAGATCAAAGCCGCGGATCGTTAAAAGAATACTTCAAATCCAAAGCCGACGATCAAATCGTCCACACAGAGACCGAAACTCTCCAAAAGGCGGAAAAGGCAAACCAAAGATCAAAGTCTCGGATCGTCCAAAGAAAACATCAAATTCAAAGCCGATGATCAAATCGTCCACACGGAGACCAAAACTCTCCAAAAGGAGGCAAAACCAAACCAAAGATCAAAGCCGCGGATAGTTGAAATAAGACATCAAATCCAAAGCCGATGATCAAATCGCTCACACGGAGACCAAAGCTCTCTAAAAGGCGGTAAAGCCGAACAAAGATCAAAGCCTTGGATCGTCTAAAGAAAACACCAAATCCAAAGCCGACGATCAAATCACCCACACTGAGACCAAAGCCCTCTAAAAGGCGGCAAAGCCAAATCAAAGATCAAAGCCTCGGATCGTCTAAAGAAGACATTAAATCTAAAGTCGATGATCAAATCGCCTACATGGAGATCAAAATCCTCCAAAAAAGGCAAAGACAAAGCAAAGACCAAAGTCTCGGATCGTCTAAAGAAGACACTAAATCCAAAGCCGACGATCAAATCGCCCACACGGAGACCAAAGCCCTCTAAAAGGCGACAAAGCTAAATCAAAGATCAAAGCCTCAGATCGTCTAAAGAAGACACCAAATCCAAAGCCGACGATCAAATCGCCCACACGGAGACCAAAACCCTCTAAAAGGCGGCAAAGCTAAATCAAAGATCAAAGCCTCAGATCGTCTAAAGAAGACATCAAATCTAAAGCTGATGATCAAATCGTCCACACGGAGACCGAAGCTCTCCAAAAGGCGGAAAAGCCAAACCAAAGATCGAAGCCGCGGATCGTCCAAATAAGACATCAAATCGAAAGCCGACGATCGAATCGCCCATAAGGAGACCGAAGCTCTCCAAAAGGCGGAAAAGGCAAACCAAAGATCAAAGCCGCGGATTGTCCAAAGAAGACATCAAATCCAAAGTTGAGGATCAAATTATCCGCACGGAGACCAAAACCCTCAAAAGTCCGGCAAAATCAAACCGAAGACCAAATCTCTTCGGATCAAAGAAGCCATCGAAAACTAAGTTGAAAAACAAATCGACCTGGAAAGAGAATCAAATGACTCATTTAGAGAATAAGACCCGCTTTAAATCTAAATTAAATATAATTTGTGTTTATTAAAAATAACATAATTTTTTGTCCACAATATATTTATATTTAACTTTATAAATATAATTGATTATATATATAATGTATTTATTTGTAGAATTTTTGTTTTATATTTTGATTGTGATTAAAGACAAGTTTTTTAGGTTAAAAAAGTTATTTAAAAATCTTAATTTATCAAACATTTAAATTAGCTTTTGGATTGGTCAAAAAATAAAAATATTTTAAAAGTTAAGAGTTGTTTGAAAAGCTAATTTTAAACACTTGTATGTATTTAATACTCCATTTGTCTCAGCTACCGTGTCCCGGCAAGGACACCTGAATGAGAAAATCTATGAACAGATAAGTGAACCAAAGTAGTTCAGACACAGTAGTAGCTAATGCACGGTATTCAGCTTCGTGGGAGGATTAGAGAGTGTGGGTTGCTTCTTTGTCTTTCAAGAAATAAGGCAATAGTCGAGCCATATGCAGTAACTAGTGAGAGATTTTTGTAGTGTCTAAGCAATATTCTCAATCAGCATTTGAGTAGGTAGCCAGGTTGAGATCTCTAGTAGAAGGAAAAAGAAGTTCAAAGTGCTCGGTATCTTTGAGATATTTGAAAATCCTTTGCACAACCTTCCAGTGTAAGGATGTGGGGGATGCCATAAATTTATAGAGCTGTTGCACAACATAGAAAATGTCGGCCTAGTCATTGTGAAATATAGTAAGCGACCAACAATGCGTCTGTAGTTTTCTAGATTCGGTAGAGGATCACCCTTATCATGCTGTAATTTGCATCCAGTAGCAAAAAGTGTGACACAAGGAGTGGCATCATGACGACCTGCTTCATCAAGGATGTCGTCAATGAACCTCTGTTGAGACACGCTAATTCTAACAGATGTGTCTGTGATCTGGATACCAAGGAAAAGATAAGCATTTCCAAGATTTTTAATAGTAAACTCCTGATGAAGAAATTCCTTGACTGCTGTGATTTCCATAAAGTCAGTGTCGGTGAGAAGAATATTGTCGACATACGCCAACAAGGCAATAAAGCAATCACCATGAGATAGTGTGAAAAAAGAATGAGCGTGTATGGATTGTTGAAAGCCATACTCAACAATCTTGGCAGCAAATTGCTTGTACCATTGCATAGAAAGCTCGCTTAAGTCCGTAGAGGGATTTGTTCAACTTGCATACTTTCCCTGAAGGTATGTGACTTCCTTGGGGTGGTGTCATATAAACTTATTCTTCAAGTCAGACATGTAGGAACACATTGTTCATGTCAAGTTTGTGAACTTTCCAATGCTTGGTGCAAGCTACTGCCAAAAACATCCCCACTGTCACACTTTTAGCAACCGGTTCAAATGATAAATAATCATTTCCTAGAATTTGTAAGTATCCTTTGGCGACAAGTCGAGCTTTGAATTTTTGCATTCCTCCATCAACATTTCTCTTAATTCTATACACTCATTTATAGGAGATAGGTTTTGTTCCTCCGGGCAAGGTAATGACCTCCCACGTATTGTTCCTGTGTAAAGCTTCAAGTTCTTCCTCTATAGCAGCTCTCCAGGCAACATCTTTTTGTAAGCCTGTACATAGGATGTTGGTTCCTGCATATCAAGAGAAAATGCAATATGTCAAATACATAAAGATGATGAGTTAGAGGTGGAAGGCAAGGTGGCAAGAAGACTGACATAATCTGTCATCCAAGTCGGTTTTCTAGTTTGTCTTTTAGGTCTGGCTGGAGTAGATGGGAAAGGACTGAAGGCTAGATCAAGTAGGACTTCTTGTGTTGATTGAGTGGATGTACGGTTAGATATGAGAGTGTTGGTTGTGGAATCAAGGCAGAAGGATGGTGTGTTTGGGTGGATGGGTGATGAAGATTGTGTAACTGGTGGCAGATCTTAAGGTTATGTGTTTTGGCTAATAGTTGGATTGGGTGTTGGTTGCAGAGTGGGTGTGCCTAGTGGATAATTGAAGCGAGGTTGGTTTGGATATGTCAGATCAGTGTTAGGTGGTGTAGGAGCTACATAATTAACATAAAATTAGTAAGGAAACTCATTTTCATAGAAGACAACGTCTCTAGCGGTAAGACACTTCTTGTTTTCTATATCATAGAGCTTAAAATCCTTTTGGCCAAATAGGAAACCAAGAAACAAACACTTGTAGGCTCTTGGGTCAAGTTTGATTTTAGTAGGTTTATTATTGACAGCATAACATAAACATCAAAATACTCTTAGATTGGATAAATCAGGCTTGGTGAGGTATAGTTTTTCATAAGGGGTAGACCAGCCAAGAACATAAGACGGTAGTCTGTTAAGGATATATGTAGCATGTAGGAGGATTTCGCCCCAAAATCTTGAGGGAAATTTTGCTTGAAATAGCAAAGCTCTGGTTAATTGAAGAAGGTGTTTGTGTTTTATTTCATCTATAACATTCCGTTGTGGGCTTTAAGGGCATGAATGGTGGTGTTCAATGCCAAATATTTGATTTATCATTTTGCAGTGCTGGTTTATGAATTTAAAACCATTATCAATCATGATTCTTTTGATAGTGTGATTGAAATGTGTTTGAATATAGAATTGAAATGTGTTTGAATATAGAAGATAAAGATTTCAATAATTTGAAAAATATTTTGCTTGTTTGGTATGAGGTATGTCCAAGTAGCTCGTGAGTGGTCATCCACAATGGTTAAGAAATAGTGCCAGCCATTCATGGTGGGTATTATTTAAGGTCCCCATAAGTCCATATGCACAAGTTCAAAATTACATGTAGCATAAGAGACTTTTTTATTAAAGGGCAACCTAGCTTGTTTAGCCTTGTGACAAATGTCGCATGGTTTACATTTAAAAAATATTGAGAAAGGTAACTGCTTAAGCGTATCATCAGAGGTATGTCCAAACCTTCTATGCCAAAGTAGGGATTCTT
Source organism: Andrographis paniculata (assembly GCF_009805555.1). Taxonomy (NCBI): domain Eukaryota; kingdom Viridiplantae; phylum Streptophyta; class Magnoliopsida; order Lamiales; family Acanthaceae; genus Andrographis; species Andrographis paniculata. Next base: position 2,346,022 of record NW_026137620.1, on the reverse strand, counting down.
CTGTTGAGGTGAAGACTGAGGTAAGGTGATCGGTAAGGGAGACTTCTTTGGTTAAAATGTAAAGGTTGTTTTCTTGTTTCCCAATGGCCAAAACTTAGTTATAACTTGGGTCCTAAATTTCACAAAGGTCAAATGAAAAGGTAAGTTTGCAGATAGACTATTTAAGTAGAAGACTTACAGATAGGATATTGTATTTAAAGGCAGAAAATGTCGAATACTTCTTTTAATATGATATGAGAACTTAAGCTTAACAGATCTTGCATAAGAAGCAGTGAGAAATGATCCATTTGGAAGAAAGATGTTTGGCTTTGAGGTTAAAGACTTCAAGGTTTCAAACAACTCATCATTTATGCATATATGATAAGTATCTCCACTATCACTTAGCCAAGAATTTCTATCCAAATCCACAGAGTCAAAAGAGAGTGTATTACCTGATAACTCAATAATTGAGTTGGTGCGAACAATTGATGAATCTGGACATTTGTTCATCAGCAGCTTCTGCACTTCAACTTTCACCAGGGCAGTAATATCTGGACAGCTCTTGAAGGCCATAACAAGCTTTGAACTAACTCATTTAGTTTATGAGGTTGTGTTGGCAAAGTCATTTCTCTCGTCAACCATCTTTTTGTATCGAAGAGGTATTCCATTTAGCTTGAAGCAAGTCTCATTACTGTGTCCTTTCTTTTTCAATGTTCACAAATAGAGTTTTTCTTTTCCGTATGTAATATTTTCTTATTAATAAGCCTTTTATTTTGTGTTCTTTTGTTGTCTACCAAGAATGCATTATGCTCTGCAGCAATATGAATATTTTTCTGCTTTTCGACTTGGATGATCAGGGAGTAAGCTGTGCTCATACTGTTGGATTTGGGATCTAATATGTGTATCGAATATATTGTTAAAGTCATTATTTTATTCATTCATATTATTTTAAGTGGTCTAATTAATATAATTAATTATTGGCTGATAGGCTTGATTGTTATGGAATGAAAATGCAGCTACCCGTATAATATTATTATTTTGGTGATGTGACAAATTAATAATATTAATTAAGGTCATAATTGTAATTACAATTATGTTTGCCATATTATAAATAGGCTAGGGTTAGGTCCCCGGGATTAATGCGCCGTAAAAGAGATCTGATTCTCCCAACAGTTTTTGCTCCTCACCCGTTAAGGACAGAAAGGAAGCCGACACCATGATCTTGGAAGACCAAACCTTTAATCACCCAAGATTCGTATATGGCTTCATCTTCAGGTACGCTTTCGCTTTAAAAATCGGGCATTTAAATTCAACAATTGGTATAAGAGCATGTTGAATTATTAATTTTCTTGGTTTTCTTTTGTATCCAATTAGTTTTCTTATATTCGGTAAAAGAAAACATGTATGGATTGCGATGTGACAACCTTGCATTCTTCCACTGTGTCGTAATTAATTAAAGCATCCATACATATATCTATATTATATAGAATCTTGATTGGATATGTGTGAATTTGTACATATTCAAATATATATGCGTTGGATTGTATGACGAGCATGACTTGATCTTCGTGCCCATGTTTTTCTTTTTAATTAATTTATTTCTATTATTATTCTTGTGGGCAAATATATTATGATATATAGATAAAGATTCATGGTACAAAATTCAAGTATAGCCCTAGACGTTATTTATTCATTTGAAGGTTTTGGAATAAGATAGTTCATTTGTTCATTTATTTATTTATTTTATTGTGGAATAAGATGTGTGTTTTAACAATATCTTCAATGTATATTTGTAATTACATTAATATATGTGCAGACGTGCTTATTTAATTATTTGATGGAGACATATTGAATACATGTATGTCTTCGTGTTCTTGAAAATGCGTCTAAATATTTATTTATTTATTTATCATGATTGTTTTGAACAATTTATGAAATTGATACATGTATCATCAGAAATGAATTATTTGTTTATATTGCAAATAACTTTAATAATTTGGAAACTCATTAATAATGCTTGTTGCATTTTGACGGTGAAAATCTAGTATTTGAAGTTGCCAAAGTAACCTCTCTTATGTGAAATTTTTTCTTGACAACGTAAGTGTTTACATGTGTATTTTAATTCATGTGATTATTCTTCGGCCCAAAGGCCATCGATAATTGACAGAATAAAATATACATCTGCGATAATATGTATGGGACAATTATATAGATTTAACTTATGTGAATAGTAAATCAGTCCAAAGATTGGTTACTGTTTGACATTACCTTATTATCCGTATATGATTATTGCAACAAGATGACTGCTTGCAGTTAATGGCATTGATCCAAAGATTAAATATTAATGTTGTGTTTAGTGTCTTGAGATGGGATTGCATTAATTTATTTTGAGTCTGCTACTTGAGTACTTACGTGTATATTTTTTCCTTGTTATCTTCATGATCAAATCTTATGGTATCTTCTAACTATTCAGTCCCAATACTGTCTGGGGACAACTATCAGCACTGGAAAGAATCAATATTGATTCATTTGGGCAGTATGGATCTAGACTTGGCATTAAGGATAGACCAACCCCCTTCTTCTACGGAAGAAAGCACTGCAGATGAAAAACAGTTGTTTGAAAAGTGGGATAGGTCTAATCGTCTTAGTCTAATGATCATAAAGAAAAGTATTCCAGAAATCTTTAGGGGCACAATATCTAATGATATCATTATTGCCCATGATTTCCTTGTCGAAATTGAGAAACGCTTTACCAAAAGCAATAAGGCGAAAATGAGTACTATTCTGAAGAGTCTCATTACCATGAGGTATAACGGCAAAGGAAACATAAGGGAATACATCCTGAACATGTCTAATACTGCTTCTAAGTTCAGAGCACTTAAGTTAGACCTTTTAGAGGATATGTTAGTCCTATTGATTTTGCTCTCACTTCCTACTCAATACGATCAGTTTAAAATCAATTATAACTGTCAAAAGGAGAAGTGGACTTTTAATGAGCTCATCTCTCACTGTGTTGAGGAAGAAGAAAGGATGAAGCGTAATAAGACTGAAGAGGTACATGGTTGGTACCTCCAAGGATGCAGACGGCAATAAAAGAAAACATAAAGCCATTAAGGTTGAGACTGCTAAGGCTCATGTTTCAGCTCCAGCTCCTCGGGCTCGTTTTGAAAAGACTTGCTTCTTTTGCAAAAAATCTGGAAATGAGAAGAAGAATTGTACTAAGTTTCACGATTGGCGCATGAAGAAGGGTACGTTTCTTACTTTGGTTTGTTCTGAGGTTAATTTAGTTCCGTACCTCGAAACACTTGGCGGTTAGACTCTGGATCAACTACTAATATAAGTGTTTAAATGCAGGGTTGCCTGAGCTACCGAAATCTAACTGATGCTGAAAGACGCATTTACTTTGGAAATGAGGATTCAGTAGAGGTGGAAGCCGTGGGCATTTTCAAGTTGTTATTGAGTATTGGACATTTTCTTGAATTGCAAGACACTTTTATTATACCGTCATTTAGACGGAATTTAGTTTCTGTTTCTTATTTGGACAAATTTGGTTATCATTGTTCTTTTGAAAACAATAAAGTTAAGTTGTCTTTTAATTCATGTTTGGTTGGTTTTGGTACTTTTATGGTGAATGGCAATTTATATATGCTCGATATTTTAGTTTCCTATCATGAGGCACTTAATACGGAATCAGAAGGTACTAAGCTAAACTTGCATGTCTCTAGTTTATTGTGGCACAAACGTTTAAGTCGTATTTCAAGAAATAGAGTTGAAAGACTCATTAAGGATGGAATCCTTGATTCCATAAATTTTTCAGACTTTGACGTTTGCGTCGATTGCATTAAGGGTAAACAAACCAAGGTTAAAAGGATATGTACTTATCGAGCTACGGATGTCTTAGAATTGATACATACAGACATTTGTGGGCCTTTTCCCACTCCTTCGTGGAACGTTCAACAATATTTTGTGTCATTCATAGACGGTTATTCTCGATATGGTCATCTGTACCTTATTAAGGAAAAATCTGAGGCACTTGACATGTTCAAAGCATTTAAGGCTGAAGTTGAAAATCAACTAAGAAAACACATTAAAACTATTAGATCTGACCGTAGAGGAGAATATTACGGCATAAATGATGGTTCGGGTGAACAGCGTCCAGATCCTTTTGTTGACTTCCTTAAGGAGTTTGGAATCGTCCCTCAATAGACTATGCCCGGTTCACCTAGCATGCACGGTGTTGCTGAGAGACGAAACCGCACATTGAAGGATATCGTTCGAAGTATGATTAGTCAATCTACTTTGCCACCATCATTATGGGGAGAAGCATTAAAGACAGCTGTCTACATCCTTAATCGAGTGCCAACTAAGGCGACTGTCAAAACACCCTATGAACTCTGGATTGGGCACAAGCCTAGCTTAAATCATCTTAGGGTGTGGGGTTGTTCAGCTGAAGCGAAGACCTATAGGCCAAGTGAACCTAAGCTAGCACATCGTACAATGAGCAATTATTTTATTGGCTATTCAGAACGGTCAAAAGGGTATAAATTTTATGATCCCACATCAAGAACTATTTTTTAGATGACTACTGCCAAGTTCTTTGAGGATGTTGAGTTTAGGGAGAGAAATACAGTTTTAGACTACTTTTGAGGATCAAGAAATCACTGATGTGATTGATCAAACACCTCATGAGTCAGCAGTCATTCCAGCTCCCATAGAGTTTCAAAGTGTGACTGAGGAACCCGTTCATATAGAACAGGAACCTTTGCCTATGGAACAAACTTAATAAACTCAAGAACATATAGTTCAAGAGCCAACGCAATTGTAGATCCACTAGAGAACAAAGAAATGTCATTCCAGATGATTATGTGACATTTCTTCAAGAAAGTAAGGACAATGATGGCATGACTGAAGAAGATCCAATTAATATTTATCATGCCCTGATGTGTCCTTATTCAGATAAATGGATTGATGCGATGCGTGATGAGTAAAAGTCAATGCAAGACAATAAAGTTTGGGAACTTGTCCCATTGCGAGAAGGTGCAAAACCCGTAGGTTGCAAATGGATCTTTAAAACCAAACAGGATGCAAATGGTAATGTGGAGAGGTATAAGGCACGTCTTGTAGCTAAAGGCTATACTCAGAAAAAGGAGATTGACTATAAAGAGACTTTCTCTCCGGTTTCTTCGAAAGGCTCTTTTAGGACAATCATGGCTCTTGTGGCATACTTTGATTTAGAGCTCCATCGAATGGATGTTAAGACGGTGTTTCTAAATGGTGACATTGATGAAACGATCTACATGGTACAACCAGAAACTTTTGAGGTTGGTGACGTAAAGCAAATGGTTTGTAAATTAAGAAAATCCATCTATGGGCTCAAACAAGCGTCTCGACAGTGGTATCACAAGTTTCATCAAGTAATTCTCTCATATGGTTTTGAGATGAATGTGGTTGATGATTGTGTTTATCACAAGTTCAATGGGAGAAAGTTTATTTTCTTGGTTCTGTATGTGAATGACATTTTGCTTGCCACAAATAATGTGAGCATGTTGCACAAAACTAAGAAATTTCTCTCGAGTAACTTTGAAATGAAAGATCTTGGTGAAGCATCTTTTGTATTGGGGATCCATATATATCGTGATAGATCTCGGTGTATTCTCGGATTATCTCAAAAGAGCTATATTGATAAAATACTCGAGCGATTCAACATGCAGAAATGCAAGTCGGGAGATACCCCTATAGCTAAAGGAGAGAAATTAAGGAAATGAAAAAGATCCCCTATGCCTCGGCAGTTGGGAGCTTCATGTATGCACAAGTATGGATGCGTCCAGATATTGCGTACATAGTCGGTGTGTTAGGAAGATACCTCAGTAATCCTGGATTGCATCACTGGAAGGTAGCAGAGAGGGTGATGAGATACCTGAAGAGAACTAGTAATCACATGCTCACATATAGGAGGTCAGACCAATTCGAGATCGTTGGATACTCTGACTCCGACTTTGCGGGATGCCAAGATAGTAGGACATCTACATCTGGCTATTGATAGTTAGAAATCGCATGCGTTTTATATTCATATCATATGCGATAATTGGGTGATTTTGATTGGATTCTACCTAATTTATATGCGAATTATTTATTTGCTGTGTGCAGAGGGCAAATTTTAAATTTGGCATAATTGGCAAAAAAATAAAATAAAATAAAATTAATTAAAGACCCAAAAGCCCATCTACAAAATAATTAGGGCAAACATTAAATAAAAGGAGGGATCACACGTTTCAAAGGAGGACGGCTAGGGCAGAAACGCACAGGAGCAGGAGACTGACAGATTCATAGATCGCGCATGAGCAAATCGACAGAGAAGATTTCCCCCTCCCACTATGACTTCATCTTTCTCTTTTGTTCTTTGTTATTTAATTATGGAGTAGATACTTTTCTGGTTTGAGGGGTGATAATGTTATGGTTCTTTTGTTTTGGAGATTTTTGATTTTCTTTATAAAAGTTCTTTTTGATTATCAATATTCGTCTAATTCTGAGAATAGCGTTTGTGATTGTTAGATTGATTGAATATTTTGGTACCGATATTTAAATTAGTCTGATAATCTAAAGTCAATTCAAGTAGGATATCCGTAATTGTATTCGCACTTGAATAGGTGACAACCGAGTTGAATAGTTCCTTCCCGGGGGTTAGACAATCAAATCTAATTGCTTCTCTTAGATAGTAATTGTTTTGAATTGGGTTTTTCTAGATTGGAATGCGGTTAGGCAATATTCTTATGGGCACACCTAGGTTTATTTGCTTAATTAGGGGTAGTTAACGATCGTACCTTAATTACCTACACCGTAAGGAAAAATTGGTTGTCAGAGCTTGTTGATAACTATAACCAATTTATTGATACTTTAATAAGAATTAATTTAATTGAATTAATGATAGAACAAAAGTGCCATAACTGCATCATCCCTTGAGCCAGACATCCCCTTGATAGTCAGTTCCCCTTTAATTTAATTGCTTTGTTATTTTATTTTAATTAGATAATAAAAGAAAAATCCCCCTTTATTTATTGCATTAGAACACGAAAGAGTGAATCACACAATCCCTGTGGAGACGATCCCTTCCCCTATATTACATTAAACTGTGATCACGAAGTAGGTGAAATATTTGATTGACCGCGCGACAGGTCAATTTTTGGCGCCGTTGCCGGGGATTGGCGCTTTGTTTTACTCTTTTGTATTATTTTAATTTATTCTCTTGTTTATGCCCCGTTATTCTCGTACAGGTGAACTGATATTTAATCTTGAGATCGAGAAGGTTGAGCGAAAGCTACGAAAGGAAGCCAAGCAACGAAAAGTTGCTCAGGTTGCGAAGCTGGCAGAATATTTAAACCATCTCAAAATCTCCAGCTCTAGCGGCTCTGAAAGTGATCAAGAGACTGTCATGGCTGAGGACACCCGCACTTTAAGGGAGTTGGCTGCTCCCGACTTGGCGCAGCAGCCCTTATGCATTAACTTTCCAACTCTGAATAACACTATTGCTTTTGAACTGAAATCTGGATTAATTCATTTATTGCCTTCTTTTCATGGACTTGCAGGTGAAGAACCTCATAAACACTTGCAAGAGTTCGACGTGGTGTGCTCCAGCATGAAACCACCAGGTGTTACTGACGAACAGATCAAACTCAGAGCCTTCCCATTCTCACTCAAAGATGCTGCAAAGGATTGGCTTTACTATCTCCCACCTGGAAGCATCGACACGTGGAACGACATGAAGAAGAAATTTTTGGAGAAGTATTTTCCAGCTTCCAGAGCTGCGATCCTGAGGAAGGAGATATGTGGTATCAAACAACAATCAGGTGAAACGCTCCATGAATATTGGGAGCGATTCAATAAGCTTATCATTAAATGTCCACAACATCAAATTCCCCCTCAATTATTGATTCAATACTTTTATGATGGTTTATCATTGATGGACAGGAACATTATCGATGCTGCAAGTGGTGGAGCTTTAGTGAATAAGACGCCGGCACAAGCTTGGGATCTTATTGCGAGGATGGCTGAAAATACGCAGCAATTTGGTTCAAGAGATGTTGGACAGATGAGCGGAAACAACAGTGACCATGCCATCCAATCGATGCAACAACAACTTTCTGAGTTGACGAGCTTCGTTCGCAAGATGGTTGTGGAAAAATCCAACACGAGTGTCCAAGTCAAGCTGTGTGGAATATGCACGAGTGCAGGACACCCTACAAATGCTTGTCCGACCCTCCAAGAAGAATGTGCAGTGGATGTGAACACTGCAAACTACGGTATGAATAGACCTCCAGCGTACAATCCATACTCCAACACCTACAATCCAGGCTGGAGAGATCATCCGAACTTGCGTTATGGAAACGCACAGCAGGGTAATGCTCATCAACCATTTGGAGCTATGCAGCAGATGCAACAACCTCGTTTCTATGAGAAACAGCCGCCCCAAGCACCCACAAGCAACTCCAGTCCATCTTTGGAAGACTTGGTGAAGTCTATGGCTACCAGTACCCTGCAATTCCAGCAAGAGATGAAGTCAACTGTCGACAAGCTACAAATTCAGATTAGCCAAGTTTCAGAAGAGGTAAAACAACTACGAGAAAGAGGAAAGTGGCCTGCGCAACCAGAGCAAAACCCGAAGAACATCAGTGCTATAACTCTTCGTAGCGGAAAGGAATTGGAAGGTCCACCTCCTATCTCAAGGGAACAGAATGAGGATCAGATTGAGATGGAGATCGAAAAAGAAGCTGAACTTCACGAAAAGGTACTTCCTGACTCTGTTCCTCCTACTGAAACTAAATCAGCTCCTTTTCCTGACAGGTTGAAGAAACCACAAAAGGCAAACAAACGAAAAGAGATGATGGAAATATTCAAGAAGGTAGAACTTAATATCCCGCTCCTGGAGGCTATCAACCAAATCCCCAAGTACGCAAAGTTTTTGAAAGAACTGTGCACCAACAAAAGAAAATTGCGAGGGGACGAGCATATTATAGCGGGTGAGAACGTTACTGCTGTTCTCAAAAGAAAGGTACCACCCAAAACAGGTGATCCAGGTATGTTTTCTATCCCTTGTAAGATTGGAAAAACTGAGATAACTAAGGCTATGCTAGATTTAGGAGCTGCTATTAATGTCATGCCTCGATCAATATACGATTCTTTAAATCTAGGGCCTTTAAAAGAAACAGGAATTATTATTCAACTTGCTGATCGAACCAATGCTTACCCTGATGGTATGATAGAAGACGTGCTAGTTCAAGTTAATGACTTAATTTTCCCTGTTGATTTTTATATTCTGGATATGCATGATGCACACTGCTTTAATCCACCGCCTCTTTTGTTAGGAAGACCTTTTATGTGCACTGCAGGAGCAAAAATTGATGTACGGAAGGGCACTCTCGCTTTGGAATTTGATGGAGAAGAAGTCCATTTCAATATTTTTGATGCTATGAAACATCCTATTGATTCTGAAACATTATATGCAATTGATATCATTGATCCCTTGGTGCAGGACGCATTTGGATTAAGTGGTTCCGACGAATTGAAGATCGTGTTAATGGAACATCTGGAGAAAGAACATGGGAGAGAGATAGCCGTAGACAAGAGAATAAGAAAAGTTCTCAAGGAGCTTAACTCAACTCCAAGAGTGTCACCAAGGTATGAATTAGCTCCAATATTCTTACATGAGTCTAATCAATGTTTATTACCATCTTTGACGCAGGCACCTGAATTGGAATTGAAGCCTTTACCTGAAACTCTAAAGTACGCTTATTTGGGAGAGAAGAACACTCTACCGGTAATCATCTCTGCAAAATTGACACCAGAACAAGAAGAGAAATTGATTAAGGTTTTAAAAGATCACAAGACCGCCATTGGATGAACGATCGCTGACATAAAAGGTATTGATCCCTCGTTTTGTACTCATAGGATCACACTCGAGGAGGATTCAAAACCAGTGAGACAAGCTCAAAGGAAATTGAACCCGATTATGACTGAGGTAGTCAAGAAAGAAGTGTTAAAGCTTCTCGAAGCTGGTATCATCTACCCTATCTCCGATAGTAGGTGGGTGAGTCCGGTTTAAGTGGTTCCCAAGAAAGCCGGAGTAACGGTGGAAGAGACTCGAGAAGGAGAAAAGCTCCCGGTTCGAAAACAAGCTGGATGGCGCCAATGCATAGATTACCGTAAGCTGAATGCGGTAACAAAAAAGGATCATTTTCCTCTCTCTTATATTGATCAAATGATTGAACGACTCGCTGGTCGCGCATATTATTGCTTTTTAGATGGATTTTCAGGTTATTTTCAGATAGCGATAGCACCCGAGGATCAGGAGAAAACATCATTCACTTGTCCGTTTGGAGTTTTCGCCTACAGAAGGATGCCTTTTGGTTTGTGTAACGCTCCTGCTACATTCCAAAGATGTATGGTAAGTATTTTCTCTGAATATATTGAGCGAATCATTGAAGTTTTTATGGATGACTTTAGTGTATATGGCTCTAGTTTTGATGATTGTCTAGGTAATTTGACTTTAATCTTGAAACGATGCATCGAAACTAACCTTGTGCTCAATTGGGAGAAATGTCAACTGATGGTTCAGCAAGGAATTGTTTTAGGCCATAAGGTGTCACATGAGGGTATAGAAGTAGATAAATCTAAAGTTGAGCTAATCACTGCTTTACCTTACCCTACTTCTGTGCGAGAGCTATGTGGTTTTTTAGGACATGCAGGTTTCTACCGGTGCTTCATCAAGGACTTCTCCAAAATTGGAGCACCATTGCTTCACCTCATGCAGAAAGATGTAGCATTTGAGTTCAATGACGATTGCAAGAAGGCATTTGGAGCACTGAAAGAGCGCCTCACAACACCACCGATTATTCAACCTCCGAATTGGGACTTGCCATTCGAGTTGATGTGTGACGCAAGCGATAATGCAGTGGGAGCCGTTCTAGGGCAACGAGTTGGGAGAGCCTTTCATGTCATCTACTATGCTTCGCGAGCACTGAATGGCGCTCAATTAAATTACTCCACCACGGAGAAAGAGATGCTTGCTATTGTTTTTGCTCTTGATAAATTTAGATCTTATCTTTTAGGCACTAAGGTGTTAGTGTACTCTGACCATGCAGCTCTGCGTTACTTGATGGCAAAGAAGGAAGCCAAACCTCGATTAATTCGATGGGTACTCCTTCTGCAAGAGTTTGACATAGAGATTCGCGACAAGAAAGGAACTGAAAATTTGGTAGCTGACCACTTGAGTCGTATACCCGTGGAGTCAGATGCAGTTCCTGTTCGAGAGTCGTTTCCTGACGAACAACTTCTCTCTATTGCGACTACACACCCTTGGTATGCTGATATTTTTAATTACTTAGTCACTAACGAGTTTCCTACAGGTTGGACAAAGGCAAAAAGGGATAAGCTCCGCAGTGATGCAAAATACTACATTTGGGATGACCCTTACCTTTGGAAGCGGTGCTCTGATCAGATCATTCAAAGGTGCATTAATGAAAGTGAATTTCATTCTGTTTTGACCTTTTGTCACTCTATGGCATGTGGTGGACACTTTGGATCCAAGAAAACAGCTAGGAAGGTGTTGGATAGTGGACTTTACTGGCCTACTCTCTTCAAGGACGCATTTGAGTTTTGTAAGTCTTGTGATAGATGTCAACGAACAGGTAACCTCTTTTCTCGTAATCAAATGCCTCAATCGCCTATGATATTTGTCGAAATATTTGATGTGTGGGGTATAGATTTTATGGGACCTTTTCCTAATTCATATGGATACTTATATATTATCTTGGCTGTTGATTATGTCTCAAAATGGGTGGAAGCAAGAGCCACCCGAACTAATGATTCTAAGGTGGCTGCAGAATTCATTAAGTCATATATCTTCTCTCGATTTGGAGTGCCAAAGGCAATTGTGAGTGACAGAGGGACTCACTTTTGCAACAAAACCGTGGCTGCACTTTTTCGAAAATATGGAGTGCTTCACAAGGTGTCAACCTCATATCATCCTCAAACGAATGGACAAGCTGAAATCTCCAACTGCGAAGTCAAGTCTATCTTGGAGAAAACTGTTCAACCGAACAGAAAAGATTGGAGCTCGAGACTCGATGATGCTCTGTGGGCATATCGAACAGCATACAAGACACCAATAGGGATGTCACCATTTCGATTGGTGTATGGAAAACCTTGCCATTTACCTGTGGAAATTCAACACAAGGCATTTTGGGCAGTGAAAAAGTGCAATATGAATCTTCAAGAAGCCGGAGCCCATCGAAAAGTGCAAATTCAAGAGCTAGAGGAGATTCGACAAGAGGCATACGAGAATGCGATACTCTACAAGGAAAAGACAAAAGCCTTTCATGATCATCACATCTCCAGAAAAAATTTTGAGATAGGACATAAAGTCTTATTATATCACTCTCGTCTTAAGCTTTTCCCTGGAAAGCTGCGCTCTAGGTGGATAGGGCCCTTTATCGTTACTAAACTTTTTCCTTATGGTGCAGTGGAGATTCAGAGCTTAAGGACGGAGAAAAAGTTTGTGGTCAATGGACATCGTCTTAAGTCATATTACGAGGGATTCCCACTTGAATCTGTAGAGTTGGTGTCTCTCGCCGATATCGAAGTTGAGGACTGAGACGCAACAAAGTCTAGCTCAAAGACTATAAAGAAAAGCGCTTTTTGGGAGACAACCCAAAATAATTTAATTGCTTTCTTTAATTTTATTTATTTTTATTATTTAATTGCTAATAACACTTTTGATAGTTTTGTTTGGTTTAGTCGCCGCCTCCAACCTCCGGCGCCGTCGACTTCTTCCTTCCCTGCTCAGTCATCACCGATCACCACATCCGCTCCTCTAAATGGCTTGCGTTGGTTAGTTGTTTTCGCAGGACTCAGGAGAACTTCAAGCCTCCCTAAAAATCACGATCAAATGAAGAAGTGTTAACAAAGCTCCCAACTACTACACCCCCTATGGACTCCAGGGAAGTTCCTCTCTTATTTTATTGCTTTCTTTACATTGAGGACAGTGCATACTTTAGGTGTGGGGAGAGTTATGCAAATTTTTGGGCAAAATTTTCAATTTTTTTACTACTTTTTATACCTGATTTGCTGTCCTTTCGCGTGTTTTTGAGATTTGTCTGAAGTGAGTCAAAGGTGGTTTGTGTGATAGGTTAGTTTGGCATGACTAATGAGATTTGATTGGTGATATGTTGAGTCAAGTCGACGTTTGAACCCTGTGAGAATTTGAGCCTATGTTCCAAAGTTACAATAGAAAATAAATTGCATATATTCAGGCTTTTGGAAAAAAAATTTTCATGTGTGATTTGTAGTGCTCAATTAGATGACCTAGAACTTGAGTGATTATGCATGTTGAACTTGCAACTATCGGGTCTTGCATTTTGAAAATGATAAGGGCATTAGGTAACCCATTAAGCCTTTCTTTATTACCCAGCACAATATATTCCCCTAGTTAGCCCATTTAAGCCTTCTTAGCCTATTTTTTCTTTTATAATAAACTGTTTTTTTAGCCTCATACCCTTTTTTCGATTGAGCCTTCTCCGATTTGAACCCTATGTTAGAAAGAATTACTTTAAGTCCATGTTGTGATACACTTTATTTCTTCGGCACTAGTTAGAAACGAACTTTGGGTACGACTAAGTCATAGTATGAAGGAATAACTGTGGGTAGTGTAGGTATATATATAGGCAAAAGCCAAAAAAAAATAAAAAAAAAAAAAATAAAAAAAAACGAAAAAAAAAATAATAATAAAAAATAAAAATAAATAATTATCTTAATAAAGTATTTTCATTTATTTTCATTATTAAAGTTTGGGTGGTGAATAGAGTAAGGATTTGATTATTTATGCCGATTTGTTCTTCATGTGCTAGCATCGTGTTCTTATTGTGTTTTTTTTCTGACATATTTTAGCCCTTATATATCCTTTTTCCTACCCTGACCATAAGCCCCGTTACAACCCTTATTGAAAGTCCCTTTGATTCTTTATGCTAGATTCGAATATTTTAAGCAAGGGAGATTTGATTTTTACTCAAGCCTATAGAATAATCTTTTGTTGCACTACCTGAGTGTTGATCCAATTATACACTTAATTCTTTCAGAGAGCATGTGAGAATACACTTTATCTTGTGAGGTTGACTTGGCTTGATGTATTAAAATTCGGATTGAATTGGTTGTGTTGGACCCTCTTGTCATACCGAGTTGCCTGCGATTTCTTTGGCTTATTTCGAATTTATGCTTGAGGGCAAGCATGATCTAGGTGTGGGGAGAATTGATAGTTAGAAATCGCATGCGTTTTATATTCATATCATATGCGATAATTGGGTGATTTTGATTGGATTCTACCTAATTTATATGCGAATTGTTTATTTGCTGTGTGCAGAGGGCAAATATTAAATTTGGCATAATTGGCAAAAAAATAAAATAAAATAAAATTAATTAAAGACCCAGAAGCCCATCTACAAAATAATTAGGGCAAACATTAAATAAAAGGAGGGATCACACGTTTCAAAGGAGGACGGCTAGGGCAGAAACGCACAGGAGCAGGAGACTGACAGATTCATAGATCGCGCAGGAGCAAATCGACAGAGAAGATTTCCCCCTCCCACTATGACTTCATCTTTCTCTTTTGTTCTTTGTTATTTAATTATGGAGTAGATACTTTTCTGGTTTGAGGGGTGATAATGTTTTGGTTCTTTTGTTTTGGAGATTTTTGATTTTCTTTATAAAAGTTCTTTTTGATTATCAATATTCGTCTAATTCTAAGAATAGCGTTTGTGATTGTTAGATTGATTGAATATTTTGGTACCGATATTTAAATTAGTTTGATAATCTAAAGTCAATTCAAGTAGGATATCCGTAATTGTATTCGCACTTGAATAGGTGACAACCGAGTTGAATAGTTCCTTCCCGGGGGTTAGACAATCAAATCTAATTGCTTCTCTTAGATAGTAATTGTTTTGAATTGGGTTTTTCTAGATTGGAATGCGGTTAGGCAATATTCTTATGGGCACACCTAGGTTTATTTGCTTAATTAGGGGTAGTTAACGATCGTACCTTAATTACCTACACCGTAAGGAAAAATTGGTTGTCAGAGCTTGTTGATAACTATAACCAATTTATTGATACTTTAATAAGAATTAATTTAATTGAATTAATGATAGAACACAAGTGCCATAACTGCATCATCCCTTGAGCTAGACATCCCCTTGATAGTCAGTTCCCCTTTAATTTAATTGCTTTGTTATTTTATTTTAATTAGATAATAAAAGAAAAATTCCCCTTTATTTATTGCATTAGAACGCGAAAGAGTGAATCACACAATCCCTGTGGAGACGATCCCTTCCCCTATATTACATTAAACTGTGATCACGGAGTAGGTGAAATATTTGATTGACCGCGCGACAGGTCAGCTATGTTTATATGTTGGCTGGTGGGGCCATCGCTTGGCACAATGTCAAACAGACACTCGTTACCAATTCCACTATGGAAGCTGAGTTGGTGGCGTGTTTTGAGGCATCACAACAATCGATTTGGCTAATGAACTTTGTCGCTGGGCTGCGAATCATTCCGATGGTTGAAAAACCCATCAAGATTTTCTGTGACAATTCAGCCGTTGAATATTCCAATAACAATAGGAGCTCGTCCAGATCAAAGCATATTGACATTAAGTTCCTAGTTGTGAATGAGAGAGTGAAAGATCATCATATTTCGATCGAGCACTTAGGGACAAAATCCATGTTAGCAGACCCTTAACTAAATGTGTAACACCTAAGGTCTTCCATGAGCATACTGCTCATATGGGTGTGTTATAATTTGAGGAAGCTTCACTGTAGTGGGGGTATGCATTTATATTCTTTTGTCGTTCTCATGATATTTTGTTATATACTATTTTGATCATTATTTCAGTTATGATGTTTTGGACATTATGTTTAAGTAATTTACGATCTCATTCCATTTGGACTAGTAGAAAATTGACATATTCAGATCACACTTATGTAATTTTCTCTCTGTACATTCCATGATTGATCTATGTCATTTGATTATACTGATATCCGTGATTATTGTGAGTTTAGCTGTTGGTACGGCGAATGCTTCTTTAGTCATATATTGTTGTGATTGATAGACCAGATTGTTGCATGCCTTGTTTAATGATTGAAAACTGAGCTCATAAGGAATAATATGTTCATTCAGACACATACTAGATCCAATTGGAGATTGTTGGATTTTGGGATCAAATATGTGTATCGAATATATTGTTAAAGTCATTATTTTATTCAGTCATATTATTTTAAGTGGTCTAATTAATATAATTAATTATTGACTGATAGGCTTGATTGTTATGGAATAAAAGTGCAGCTACCCGTATAATATTATTATTTTGGTGACGTGACAAATTAATAATATTAATTAAGGGCATAATTGTAATTACAATTATGTTTGCCTTATTATAAATAGGCTAGGATTAGGTCCCCGGGATTAGTGCGCCGTAAAAGAGATCTAATTCTCCCTGCAGTTTCTACTCCTCACCCGTCAAGGACAGAGAGGAAGCCGGCACCCTGATCTTGGAAGACCAAACCTTTAATCACCCAAGATTCGTATATGGCTTCATCTTCAGGTACGTTTCCGTTTTAAGGATCGGACATTTAAATTCAACACATACTTGGTAATGGGTCCATTATTAGTTTAATTTGTTCCTTAGCAGCTTCGTACATTTCATTTAACCCAGTGAAGAACTAGATTAGAAGATCCCTTTCTTGCCTCTCCGTATTTTTTGACTTGTCTTATAGGTGCACTCCAGTGGTGGATCGACGGTGAGTAGCTCCTCCCACAACTTCTGCAATTTGGTAACATAGGTGGCAATAGAGTCATTCCCTTGTTTTAAGGAGCTAATAGACCTTTTGAGTTGATAAATAAGAGAGCCGTTTGATTGCCCATATTTTTTTTTTAGGCTCGCCCATAAGGATTTGGCAGTTGGGATGAAAATAAGGGCTCCTTGTAACTTAGGTATGATGGAGTTGATGACCCATGCTCTGATTAAGGCATAAATTTCAATTCAAGATTTATACTCTATAGTTTATTCTACAGGTCTCGATTGTTTGCCTGTGAGAAATCCATTCTTGCCTTTGGCAACAAGGGCGTTCTACACTCTTTGACTCCAGTAGAAATAGTTTGTTCCATTGAGAGGAACAAAAGATAAAGTCAGGTTTGGTTATTTCTACTTCCAATCAGCAGGGTTTTGGGCAGAATAGGTGTTTGGTTGGCAATAGTTTGAGCAAAAATTCTAACAATAGCTACACCAGTAGCCTGTTCTACATCATCTGTTGCAGATGTGGCTGATGAGGTATGACTTGTCTTAGTTGTGCTATGATACTATGAAGAATAATAGAGCATGAAGAAGAATAGAACATTTATATGCAACAACAATGTATAATTATGTATATTGAATCAATTAATTGCTACACATATTATATACAATTGATTCAACAAATTCCTAACAAACTCTGTGAAACGTAGCAATTACAGATATTACAACAGAAAAAAAATAACAAAATGTGTTCCAGACAATTCTAAGTGATTGGACTGGACTGTAACTGTGTTGGTTGATCGGATTATTAATCCATTAAGGTCGAGCCCAATCAGTTATGTATCAATCTTCTTCCATCTTCCATTTCCATGACACATCTCAATTAAAATTAAAATACATCTAGAAGTTATATTCATAAAAATTAATCATCATCAATTATATAAATGATATATTTTGCCCCCGTACATCAATTAGTTTATACATGTCCAATATTTATCTTCAAAAGCAATTTCTCACGATTCAATTTTGCATGAAAAAACACTTCTACAAGGAAGTTCTAACAACAAATCTAAAGTTTGTTTTGTTGTCTTTTCAACAATTTATTTTTGTTGTATCTATAATAACTTAATTTTTTCACCAATAACATCACATAATATATTTATTGTTCCTTAATATTTGAAGTTTTAAAAGAGAGAGGAAGCAATAAAATATATAGTATAAAGAATTTGTAAAATTCTAAGGGTGTGTTCGTTTGATGGATTTGGATTAAATTCCACTATTCATCCAAAATTTTTCCCCCAAAAACATCAAATCAAACACCTATTTTTCATTTTTTATATTATACTAAAAATCAATTTTACATTCAAAACATCACATCATCACCTATTTATATCACATCATACAACTATCCAAATTCAAAATTTTTACTATTCAAATCCCAACTCAAAATTCAAACCCCCAAACAAACACACCCTAATAAAAACACAAAAACCATTCAATTCAAATTTGTTTCGACATATGTGTGGTGCAAATCATGCATATTTACAAGACTTATTTTGAAGCAATCCACCTAAAATTTGGTTTGAATTTGGTATGAAAATAATATTTGATAGGATATTTTGTGAAATGAAAAAATGTATTTTTTTCGGTAAACACAGAGTTCAAATAGTAAAATTTGAAAAAATATTGCTCAAGAAACATACCCTTATCAACACACCATTAATGACTAAGAAAAATAGAGAAAACAAGCAATATTGAAATTTACTCACAAAGGAAAAAGCAAAAATGACTCGGTAATAAAAGATTTTGTGGACCAATAGATACAACAAGAGGAAGAATAACTCACGAGCAAACCATGCAAACAAGGACAAATTCACTAAATTACCACTACCAAAAAACCTTGTATATGTAGCGAAATATTGTCCGTAAGAATAAATCTGTCACAAAAAGATGTTTTTGTAACGAAAACTGTCGGAACAAAAATTTTTATTGTTGGTTAAATTTTTTTATTTAATTGTTTCGGTAGAATATCCATAACAACTACATATAGGATAAGATGTCGTCATGTATATATTTTCTATGCAATGCAAGCTGTAACAAAAAGATCAATATTAAAATTTTAATAATAAATAAAATCTATATATATTTTTCAAAATTTTAGAAAAGTAAAACTTATTAGTTTCAGTAGTTTATTGGTAACACATACCTATACAACAAGATATCGTCCTCTATATATTTGTTATGCAATTAAACGGTAACAAAAAAAATTTAATATTAGATTTTTTATAATAATAAAAAATTTATATAAAAAAATATATTTGTTTTGATAATTTATCTGTAAAAATTACATATATATATATTTATTTATTTATTATGCAATTCAATTCATAACAAAAAAATCAATATAAATTTTATAATTATAAATAAAGTACTAAAAATTATATAAAATTATTTTAAAATTATAAAGATAAAAGCGTTATTACGCTTCTCAAATATACACCTTACGGAAATCACCACGTTTCACTTTTCTTTTTCCAAAATCAAAATCGATCCGGAGACGGTGATGCTGCTGCCCGTCATTCTACTCTGCCGCCGTGCCCGCTTCGAGGTAGGTGGAAATCAACTGTGGGCTGCCATCGTCGAAGATAGCATTTTAGACAATGGCATCACTAGCCTTCGAACTCTGGCTCACTGCTAATTTACTAATATTGATTGGATGTCGTGTTTTTCGATTCTCCTTTGTATAATAACAACAGGTGAAGAAAAAAATGAAAGTAAACTAAGATAAAAAATATAAAATATTTTAAATAATTTTTTTAATATAATAAATAAATAAATAATTGATCAACAATTTATTTTATAATTTTTATAAAAATCACATAGAAATTATTTTAAAAAAACTATGAAAATGAAGGTTTAACCATTTATTATTTATTTATTTTATTCAAAAAAATTATTTAAAATATTTTACGTTTTTTATTTGTATAATATATGCGTAATTTTGGTCTTTATTGACTAAAAATGATGTTTCGTGAAAACTTTACATTAACTCAGGGTAATTCACGTAATAAATAACATAATTTTTATTAAAACACATGTTATATAATTTATTTATTTATTTTTAATTAAAGTATAATTTAATATGATTATATTTAAAATATATTTTTACATTAAAAAAATAAAAAATTTGGAGGCAGGAGTGGGCTGTTTGCTCCCTCTGATTTTAATAATCACTTGATTCCCTCAAGAGAATACATAGAAATCGAATATATATATATATATATACACACAGGCGTGCGTACGGTTCGGTTATTTGCAAATATACAGGTATTTGCAAATAATTCGAATCGAACCGAAATTAAAAAAAAAATATATATAAAAAAATTAACATTCTAATTAAATAAAAAATATTTGCAAATATTTCAAATATCCGAACCGAAACCGAATCGTATATAATTATTAATATAAAATTTAAAATATAATATTATAAATACATAAATATATTCGGTTCGGTTGACTGAACCGAAAAAATAATGAAAAACCGAAATCGAATCGAACCGAACAAATATCAAATATGCAGTATTTGTATTCGAACCGAATTTGCTCGGTTAACCGAAAATTCGATTCGATTCAGTTCGGTTCAACAGTTCGACGATTCGATTCGATTTTTTTTGCCCATCCCTAATTATACATGTACTTTGTTAATATATATTTTATGATGAGATCAATTTTAATATATATATATATATATTATGTGAATTATTGTCACATTCTCTTAATTTATGTATTGGATTTATATTTTATATAAGAATATACAATATATTGTCTATTTATATATAATATGCTGACACTATGTATTATATGTGCTGTCAGCATTTTATTCATTATCGGCCAAGAAGTATAAATATATAATACTGTATATTTACATTTTCTCATTTTCATTATTACCTATATTAGTTTTTTTTTTTTTTAAATTTTTTTCTTAATATATCAAATTATGCATCAATTTTTTATTTTATACTCCTTCTATTCATAAATTATTATAGTCCTGGTTGTGTTTGACATGAGATTTAAAAAATATTAATATTATATTGGTAGTGGATAAAAATACGGATAAAAGATTTTTTTGCTCTTGTGAGTGTATTAGTGTAAAAAGTAGTAGCAATTGTGTAATAATAATAATGAAAAAGTAATTATAATTTTACAGTGATATGACTATTTATGGAAATGAAAATATTGTTTTAGAACGGACAAAAATGGTAAATGAAATTATTGTATTAGGGCGGAGGAAGTATATAGTATAAGTTATACTCCCTCCGTCCCAGATACCATGTCCACGTTGCCGTTTCTGTCCGTCCCACGTACCATATCACTTTTCTTTTTTGGAAAATGATTACACACTTTAATCTCATTTTAAATTTTTTAATTTATTTTTTTTTTATTTTTAATTAAACTAATTAGTTATCTTAATCTTAATTTATAATTATTTATATAGTAGGATAATTATTTTCACTAATACGTTTTTAATTATAGCAGACACGGTATCTGGAACGGAAGGAGTATGTTTTATTGAAAATATTAAATCAATATTTGTTTATATGAAATCATACAGTCATTATAAATCACAATTTTTACTATTTAAAACAAATCAAAACATCAGCCAAATCAGAACTTAACAAACTCTAAATTGGACATTATTACATGTGAAACTAATGTAATTAGAAGCGTGTACAAACTGTCTTTTTTCTTGAATTTTAAACATTTATTTTTTTGTGATTTTAAAATTAAAATAATTCACTTTATATTCTTTTAATAAAAATATATTATTATTTTAAAAATAATAAAATCAAAATATTATTTAAAAACGTTTATAAAATCAATTTTTGCTTACAATGAAACAAACCCAAATACTTTGGCCAAATAAACTTAAAATTTTTTTTAATAAAAATATATATTATATTAAAAATTAAATTTATATTCAAAATAGCGCAGTAACTACCACTGATTCACTTCAAAAGATTTTATTACTCACTCCGTCATAGAAATAAGTATCAATTTGCTTTTTGCATGTAAGTTTAGAAATATTAGTATTATATTAAGATATAGTAAGAATAAAGTAAAAATAATCAAAATAACTTTATTAGTATGTGTGATATAAATGTAACGACATTTGTGTAGTTGTAAGGATATTTATAATATTAATAGATAGTACAGTTACTAAAAAAATAAAATGGATACGTAACGGACTAAAATGAAAAAATGATACTTTGTCAGACGGGAGAGTATTTCATTCGAACACAGTGAAATGACCAAAAAAAATCAACAGGGTCAAAGTCGTAATTACAGACGATTCGTACGCTTCTCTATAAACGCCATGATAAAGAAAGATGGAAGAAACGAAACAAATAACGAAGGAAGACGGGAAAGGAGAGAAGGAAGGAGTCCATCAAACTTGAAGTTCGCCAGATATCTTGAAGATTTCAGATTTCTGGCGACATTTTCATTCTCTGCTTCCCTTCTATGGAATCTGGGGATTATTCATCGATTTCTTCCCGCCTTCCCTGAACTTGTGTCTTCTTTTTTACATTTCGTTGAATTTTTATGGTAGTTGCTTGACTCTGGAACATTTTCCGAACGCTCTAATTCAGAAGCGAAGGATTGGAGTTTTTGCTTCCTTTCGTGGAAAATGGAGGAAACTGGAGGGACAACGAAGGGGTGGCTTTACGTGATTCGTACCAATCGTTTAGGATTGCAATATTTACGTAGAAGGTACTTTGTTCTGGAAGACAATTGCCTCAAGAGCTTCAAAGCAATTCCTTCTTCTGGAACAGAGGTCTAATTTTACTTTCATTGTTTCTGTTAATTAATTCCTCTCGATTTGCAAGTTCGTCATAATATGCATGGTGGATTGTGGATTGTGTTTGCTTTTATTTTTATCTCTTGCGCAATTGATAATGGCAGTGGTGTTTTGGAAATTATGCCTACTAATTTAATGGGAAATGAACTAATCGTTTTAATGATTTTCAATTCATCATACATTGCATAATGCTGGAAACCTTGGGGTTAGTTGTCCTCCATGTATGTTGTTCTTACAATGTTTGATGAGTGGGCTTAAACATTGAGATTTTAATAGTTCAGTTGTGGCTGCAAGTTACAGCCTTACAGGTGAGGAAGACTCACTGAACTATCTATATTCATGGAAATCTCTTTGTGTCGACTGACTGTTCTTTACAGGAGCCGCGGAAAAATGCAATCATTAGACTCATGTATACATGTGGTGGATAATGGAAGAGAGAGACACCTTAGAAAAGTATGTTTATGACGAGGAAGCAGAAAATGCCAATGGTGTCATTCGGTTAATGTATAAGTCTATGAATAAGATCTTTCTCTTTATTTGCAGTTGTTTTTCACTTTTACCCTCTGCAATACCGCCAATCACAAAGACCGGCTGAAGGTACTCTAATCTTTGTATGTGCTCAATCTGTGCAGAAGATATGCTTGCTTGTCTGTAGATCTTCAGAGGGATGACAATGTGATTAAATATTTGTAGTTGGGAGTTAAGAGTTCGGAAGAAGCTGCTTGGTGGATTCAGTCACTACAGGAAGCTGTATTCAATAGAGGAAAGGATTCGTCGTCAAATTCTGGAAGGAAATGGCAGCCTTTCAGGTAATCTAGAATGTATTTCCCGTGTATCAGCCATAATGTTCGAATATATATGTTTGAGCTCAAAACTTCTATCGAAGAGCTTATTTTCTTTAAGTGGTTTGAGGCCAAAGTTTTAACCGATTTTATATTTACCAGAATGAACCTTTCAAGCAGAAAAGAGGATAATCCTGTCAAATGTATTTCTGCATCTTCAATGCATGTGAATGCAATGACATCGGACGTGATAGCTCCTTCTCCGTGGAAAATATTTGGCTGTCAGAATGGTAACTAGGATAAATCTGAGTACACAAGGCTCGAATTCAACAGTTCTCTTCTTCATGATATTTTTATTGGTGTCCATAATTAGGATTGCGTCTCTTCAAAGAAGCCAAAGATAAAGATTGCAATGGAAGGGTAAAATTCTTTCTGTTTGTTTTCTACTTTTTAGTTGAACATCGCTTGCCTCTTGATGAATTCATGAGTTGCTAATAACAGCGTTGGGACGATCACCCTGCTATTATGGCAATTGGAGTCATTCATGGATCTTCAGAAGCTGTATTTCGTACCATTATGTCTCTTGGCTCATCCAGGGCAGAGTAAGTCTGCTCGAATATTCGCTTTGTACATTGAATTGAATCTTCGAAACATTTTTGTTTCCATTTTAAGCATGATGTAATAGGAAAAAGAACATATCTTTTAGAAATGATACCCAACTTTACACAAGTTTATATATTCTCACTGCAGATGGGATTTCTGTTTCTACCGGGGCAGTGTCGTTGAGCACCTTGATGGTCATACCGATATAATCCACATTCAACTATACAACCATTGGCTACCATGGTCAGTTCTGTCGTAAATTCTGATGGGATTCTGTTTCTGGATGATGCTATTAGCATTTTGTAATCATGATATTTACAGGACCATGAGTCGGAGAGATTTCTTGCTGCGCCGGTATTGGAGAAGAGAAGACGATGGAACATATGGTGCATATATTCTTACTAGCATCTCCTCTAAGCTCAATGGTGTACGTAAAGCCTTAGCTACATATTTAATCGTCTGTCTCTCGGGTTGCAGTGATTCTTTACCATTCTGTGGTGCACAGAAAGTGCCCACCTCAAGATGGATATGTTCGGGCTTCTCTTAAAAGTACTGTACGCCTTGACTTAGTTAATGTAGTGTACTTTCTAGAGCTAATGCTTAATCTTTAGCCGCAAACTTATGGAAATTGAGCTAATTAAGAACATCGAATAATCTGTGTTTGTTACTTTGCTGACCAGGTGGTGGATATGTGATCTCTCCTACAAACCAAGGAAATGAATGCATTATAAAGCATATGCTTGCAATTGATTGGAGACTCTGGAAGTCCTTTGGAAAGGCGTCTGCAAGATCACTTACTATTCGTATGCTCGGGAAAGTTGCAGGTGCAACCGCCTGTGCATCCAAGTCCTGAATGAATTTTCTTCGTTTTTAAGCTCAGATTCTCCTTTGTGGTGGTGCTCCTTTTTGCAGCCCTGAGAGAGATGTACAGACCAAGACCGGGACGTTTATCCGAGGAGACAATAATGGACATTGGCATTCCAGAGACTGAGAAAGAAAAAGTCGAGACTGAAGTAGGCTCGAAGGCGACACGAAATGAAACAGGAGCTGAGGAAATATCGAGATGGAATTCCGGGGCTTCAAGCCTCATGGCGCTAAGCGATTCAGCTGATGAGTTTTATGATGTTCACGAGCCTTCAGATGATGATGCATCGGAGAATGATTGGCATTCGAACTCTAGCCCGGAATTATCATATGCGGTTGCTCTTACTTTTCTCGCGTTTAAACAGATTGCATATATGCTTATTCTCGAGATATCTTCATGACAACTGCATAAGGTTTCCGGATACGAATATGCAGGAAGACTTGCAACAGGTTGAATTGTTGTCTGCTGCAAACTTTATGAATAAATTGCACAATTTTGCAAGTTCATGTATGTCTGCTTAATACTTTTAAGTCCAGAAAACTTGTGTACACTAACAGATCTAGTGATTAACATACGTTTGATCTGATCTGTTCTTGATGTTTGCAGCACAGAAAAAGGGGTATGTGGAGATGCAGGACAAGGAAAACGTGACATTCGACTACGGTTCCACTCTCCCAAGAGATTCGACATTCAACAAGCCCTGCAGCTGGGCGACAGCCGATCCTTCTTCATTCCTTATCCGCGGAGACAACTATCTAGTGAACCATAAAAAAGTTAGTCCTTTCATTCTACTGTCCTTATTTGTATGGAATGAAATTTGACGGATGATTAAGGGTACGATATCTCTTCATTGTCAGGTAAAGGCCACAGGAACTTTGCTCGAAATGGTTGCAGCAGATTGGCTGCGATCAAACAAGCGCGAAGATAACATAGCCGGTCGATATGGAAGCATTGTTCAGGTCTATACATGAACTCATTTAGGAGATGAGCTAAAAGATTCATATTCATCAATCGATAATCTTTAAAAAGTCTCAATAAGTTATATGTCTTGTGAATTCTACAGAAACATGCAGCTTGCGGAGCTCCTGAATTCTTCTTCGTCGTCAACATACAGGTGCTCATACAGCTCTTATTGTTCATGCATCTCACTTCCATTTTTAACGGCGCTTGATAATGACATCAGGTTCCGGCTGGTGCAACCACATACAGCTTAGCCCTGTACTACATGCTGAAGACTCCATTGGAAGAAACACCTCTGTTGAATCGCTTTGTCAATGGCGACGATGCATTTAGGAATTCACGGTTCAAGCTTATACCATACATTTCAAAGGTTGGGATGTCTGCTACTAAAATCAAAACCATAACTGTTAGTCCTTCTTTCTACCATTTGAATGTATCACGGTGTCGACAATGTGATGCAATTGCAGGGATCTTGGACCGTGAAGCAGAGCGTTGGGAAGAAATCTTGTTTGATAGGCCAAGCGCTCGAAACAAACTATTTCCGAGGAAAGAACTACTTGGAGGTAGGTAAATATAGACAAAATAATGTGGATTATGAAAATTGCTCAAAATTCTCTATTGTTTTAAAATTGTGCTAAGAGTCCTTTATAGTTTCAGAAACGTTGCTGCGTTTAACCCCTATTCCTTCATTAATCCAGAACTCCATAACTACTAAGTCACTGTTAGAGCCGTTAACGAGTCGAGCCGAGTCAAACCAAATTTTAAGTGTTTATTAACGTTCGCGAACAAGACTCGTGTTTGTTCGTTAAGCTTTCGAGCTCGACTCGTTAAAAATTTTTGTTGTTTGAGCTCGTGTTCGTGTTCGACTCGATTAAGTTCGTTCGAGTTCGTTCGAGCTCATTTGTCCTTTTTTTTTCAATTTATATAATTTAAAATTATTTTATTTATATATTTTAAATTAATATTTATTCATTTATAAATTATAATTTTATATGTATATATAATATTTATAATAAATATATTATTTAAACGAATGTTTGCGAACAAAGTTCAGGCTCGTTCATTAACCAAATGAGCCTGTTTATGTTGTTCGGTTCGACCCGTTAACTTTAAGTGAGCCAAATCGAGCCGAGTTCACGAACTGCTCGGTTCGTTTAACAGCTCTAATCACTGTTAACTAATGACGAAAGAGAATGTTAAATGCAAGATTCTTGAAACTATAAGAAAGCAACAATGAGGAGTTTCGCATAATTTTCATAAACCACAAGTGAGTTTGATGCTATTATGCCGTGTGTGTATATATATATATATATAATCTCAACTCATTTAGCTTAAAGTAAAGAATGGTACAAAATTAATGTTATAGATCTGCGTCGATGTTGGATCATCGACAGTGGCAAGAGGCGTAGTGAGCTTTGTGCTGGGATACCTCAACAATCTGGTCATAGAAATGGCATTCTTGATACAGGTAAAGCCAAGATCAGATCTTCATCATCATCATCTTCTTCTAATTTTTGTTGGTTTCAGGGCAATACGGTTGAGGAGCTTCCTGAATCCCTTCTTGGGACGTGCCGTCTCAACTATCTGGACGTGTCGAAGTCAGTGCCGGCTGACTTGATCCCAATGATCTAATCTGACTATCATCGCCATGCCATGTGACTGAAGAAGCTGATTATGTCTCATAATTTTGTGAATATAAATATATATATACATAATATATTTGTGATTCTAAGGATATGAATGAGTACATGTGAATATATGATCGGCAGGCAACGTTACTTTGGTAATTTTGAAACATATATTAAATATATATATATCTCTCCCGAGTGAAAATGACATATTTTTAATACAGATATTTTTAATTTGTGATGTGGATAGTGTTTTGTGATATTTTCATATGAGGATGGATTATGTTTCGAATGGTGAATTAACAAGCGTCTACTTCGTCTTTAATTCACACACCATTCTGAGTATATTTAGAATGGAGAATTAATTGATCATAAATTTATTTTTGTTCCGAAAGATATTGGACTAGAATATCTAAATTATGTCATCCTAGAGTCCTTGAGATATTAAATCATATTAGATTTTATGGAGTATATACAATTGGACATGTTAAACATTATCCTGGTGTTTTAACAACATTACCTGAGCGATGACGTCTTGAAACATATACATTTTATTTCATATTCGGTGAAACAATAGTTACATTAAAAGATGTCGTCATGATATATCAGTTACCCATTTATAGTAAGTCTATTGTCAGTGATGCTACATTTCGACAGACTATAGAAACACTCTTCAAAGATTTATATGGATTTGTTACAATTGTCTCTTAGCCCAGAATATTTCAAGCACAAACCTGGGATTTTGCATTCAACTTTATAAGATCATTTGAAGAGTAATGAATCTTAGATTGATAATGATAATTCTGAAGAAAAAGTGGAGTGTTGGGCATGTAGATTTATGTTAGTGGTAATTATGGGTAGTATATTTTCGAATTCAGATGGTAGTAGAGTCTGGTTGATTTACTTGTCATATCTCCAAAACCTTGACATTTCTAAAAAGTATAGTAACTTGACATTTCTAAAAAGTATAGTTGGAGGGAGATGATGCGACTTGCCAAGGATGACAAGTCGGATCGAATTTCACATGAATAAGTAACAATAATATTGGGCAAAGTTTGGTAGGAAAAGGTATGGATGGATAGATATATATATATATATATATATTAATGAAGATAATATGGACTCTCTTGAATTGAGAGGAAATCAGAAAGGTAACACTAGAGATCAAGCTCACGTCTAACAATTCTCTAAACAAACCGACATACAAGGTAAGGTAAGAACAGTTCTAGTATTATTCGAGAGGCCACGACTTGTTTCAAATCACTCGAAATAATTCAATTTTGGGATATGAAGACGTAATTGAATCACTTAAAATTACACTTCAAAACAATGCACAAGCTTATAATAATAATCATGAGACCTTTTATAGATGACCAATGACAAATAGAACAAAAAAAAAATGTACTCCTAAATGAACTAAATCATATAGATTCTAATCAACCTTATTATTATAGTATTATTATCCCATAATTGATGGCAATCCCATAATTCTTTGTAATCCTATGATCTATGAAATTTCTTCAATTAGAGGTTGTGATTTATGGAAGGTCCAATGCCTTGTAAAGTGCGCCTTAGGGTCCTTGAGATTTATCACTACAAAAAATAGTATATTTCTAACGAAATTTTGTCCTTAAAGTTCAGGTAGCTAACGTAATTCTATTCCTAATTTCATCTTTAATATCATTAGTTAAAGAAAAGGTGAATTGGATGAA
Source organism: Andrographis paniculata (assembly GCF_009805555.1). Classification (NCBI taxonomy): domain Eukaryota; kingdom Viridiplantae; phylum Streptophyta; class Magnoliopsida; order Lamiales; family Acanthaceae; genus Andrographis; species Andrographis paniculata. The sequence continues at coordinate 2,316,805 of NW_026137620.1, read as the reverse complement.
AAATCCTCGTTACAAAAATGATATTTTCTTATAGTGTATGGTCCAATTCTAGAAGAATGTATGACTTGTTAGTGACATCAATTTGAAGTTTGACACATTTTGTAATTGTCAATTAAAATTTGCGGGCTCGGTTCCTAGTGATTGGTTCAGGAGAAATTATGATTGAGTCTGATTCCATCGTGATGGCACATCAAGAGCACTTCTCTTGCGTGTCTATATCATGATCTTTGTTTAGTGATTATTTGAGCAAAAAAAAAAAAACTTAGTAGCCGTGCATATTGTTACATGTATATTTTTTTATAAATTGTTAGCATCTCAAATTTATTTAATAATATTATTTTTATTGTTTTAGTATTTTATTATTCTAGATTTGGGCATGGTCTCGATTATACATGTTGGCCCTTTGAATTAAATCAATAAACTCTATTGATGTCTATTCTCAAATGCTTGCTAATAGTGTAATGCTTCCCGATGCACCTTACGGATCTAAGTATTGTAATTCATACAAATATTATATATATTAATTAAATTATTTTGTATTTTAAATATAACCGATTACTTTTTATTATAGATGAGCTCAGGATAAACATGATTTTACTCGAACTGTTAATGGTTGTGTGGTTGCTATCCGTGATGTTCTTGATCATGAAGGAAATAGACAAGTATTTTAATTACATTTGAATATTTATATATTTTTATGCTACATTTTTTTAATATAAATATATTATATTTTTTGTGCAGTTTAATCCGTGGCCTTACGAGCCCAACGTATATGATAGTTAATCGTATGCTTATCCTTTAACTTTATTCCGTTACCAAAGAACTTTGCTATATGAACGGTGTATTGAATATCATTTCATAGATAGAGTGCATTCGGCAATTAGACGTAGTTCAACATATACCAGATAGCCCATAAGTGGTAGAAAATAGGAACACTATAGTTTTTCTCAAGGATCCGACACAAAAAAATTAGTTGAAAACTTATCAAATATATATTTAACAATGGAATCAACCTAATTTAGTGCATGGGCAGTCGGCCTTGCATGATATACCTCATACTCCGAAATATTTGCAATAGTATAAAACACATTAGAGACAGGTTATCAACAATCTGGAGTTGTGTACGTGGGCCAGTTATTCGACTAGTATACCATCTTACAATCATTTTGCAGTATTTTATTTTTTTTCTTCCTTGCATGTTTTAATTCATCCTTATTTTTTATTCATTGTGCACATCCTATTTGGTGTAGGTGAACCAATTTAGGCGTTGTACATAGGTAGAAGACCTCAATCTTGTCTAAAATATCATTGATGTTGCAGATGATCGAGGTAATTGGATAGTTGAGTCCTACGAAACTTCTTTCGTATATGGTGATTAGTCCCAACTAAGTCTTGAGTTGTATATTCCTGTTGATTCTATTGATGTACATGAGACTCGTGGCATATGTGAAAAATTCACCGTCACTGGCCTAAAGGGATGATAATATGCAATCACAGGAAGAAGAGGTCTATCATAATTCTTCCATTCTAATATTGGTGAAGTTTTCCAATCTATAAGTCAATCATCACAGCCCAAAACTCTAGGAATGCTTCATAGAAGTACTCGCCAAAGTCATCCTCCAGATTGTGGCACTGGTGGTCACAAAGGACATCGATGATGTAAGTATAATTTTATTGATTAGGTTATTTGCAAATATTTAATTAGTTCATCAATTAGTTGTTATATTTCTAATATATTGTTTTATATATATTGGCATAATGACATATGATGTGATAAAAAACGTCTGTTAGATATATTTAGTTTATGATATGATTTCATGGAATATTTAATTCCTTATAATAAAGCATACTCTATTTGAACTTTCAGGTAGTTCGATGAATGTAACACCATCCATTTGGACGAAGCTTTTTATATAGCTTTTGGCATTGCTCTATCGTGCTTACATGTTGATATTACTGCTGAACAAGTTTTTAATTTTCTGCGTTACTGCTCTATAGTTTTTGTTGATGCATGCCTTGTAAACAAAGTTTTCCATAGATGATGGAAAGAGAAAATATTATTAGCTAGACACCTAAACACCATTTGAACTCTTTAGTGGATGAGGAAAAATACATTCAACAAAATTCCGACACTAGTTAAAATTGAAGGGATTCATTCCAAAAGAAAAAGAAAAAGTGAAAAGAGTTCATGGCATATAATTTTGTTTCCTCAGTTATGCCCCGTAACATAAAAAATCAAGCATTATCATTTACAATTAATTATTCAAATCATAAACAAGGAGGATCTTATGATTTTTTTCTGTAATTTAAGATCTTGGGATACCTCTATTTTTCTTGCTTTAGCTTCAATAAAATCATTTGAATCCTACCTGCTTTATCATGTATTCATTAAACAAATAAAGATCCAAAATAAAAAATATTCCAACTACAATGATTAAACTTTGTCCAAATGAAAAATTATTCATAAAAAAATATTTCATCTAGTTTAAATATATATTTCATTACTAGTCAGTTAAAATATTAATAACTAGTACTTATGATTAAAAAAATCATAAATATATTTTTACCTTAATTTGCATGTGCTTATCGCCTTTCTTGTTTCTGGCCACGACATATAGTGCAATCACGTCCCCTTCTCTTAATTTTGTGTCACGTAGGGTTATGCACTAATTTAAATGAGGTTAGTTCCCGAAGTGACTTATTCAGATATGATGGAAAGGGACAATGTATGTGTTTATCCATGAATCAATTGAATAACAGTCACACACATATCGATTTCCATTCAAATGAAACAAATGGCATGTGTAAAAAATGTGTGAGCATCGGACCCCATTTAATGCCCATGGACCACATGAGAAAAAATTTCTCTTGATTGAAACAATATATTCATTTGATATCTAGCCAATACTGTTTAGTGTAAATACTTTTGCCTCATATTCATCCTCATTAATCACCACTACAATATTTTTCCGGCTCCTTTGCTTTGAGTCTATATATCTTGCCTGTGCCCATAGTGACCTCATAACTAGATTCCGGTTTATCTTGAGCATCATGTAACTACTTAACAAAAAATGAAACTACTCGATCATATGTCAACTATACTAGTGCAGTGATCTGTAGTCGTCATGCCTTTTTAATACACCATTAAGGCATTTTGACAAATTGGTTGTTAGTATACCATGTCGCCACCCTTCTTCATATGCAATGAGTCATTTGCTCTTGTCAATTTTGTTATGGCAATTATAAGCTGCTTGATTTAGAAGTTGGATTGCTGCCATTGTTTCATTAAACTCTAATGGATCAATTGATGTCCCTGCCCTCCAACACATATCCTTCATTCTAACATCCTTATCGTATTGGTTGAAGTTAGAACAAGTATATCTGAGGCAAAATCGATGTTAGACATGAGGAGAGTGGAAAGCAGGAATATGCTCAACTAGACTTGTTATCCAACATGTCTATCATATATGAGACGCGTGTAATGCCGATCTTGCAAAGTATATCTACATACAAAGTGCAAGAATTTATGTTATTAACAAATATTTCAAAATTTATGAATCATAAACTTATTAGAATATCATACCGTACTTACTAGAATTTATGTTATTAACAAATATTTCAAAATTTATGAATTATAAACTTATTAGAATATCATACCTACTTACTAATTGAAGAAACCATAACCAAGATTAGTACTCTCTATATCAACAACGGCAAATGTTAGCGGCATCACATGGTTGTTAGCATCAATAGTAGCAACAGTCAACATAACATGTTTGTATTTTGCATATAAATGAGTTTCATCTACACTAATCATATTACGAAAATGGCGATAAGCTTCAATGCAAGGTCCAAATGCCCAAAACACCTACTCAACATGTACTCTTCTTGATGTGTCATTTCTACATGTGATGACTCCACAATAGTATTTGATACATACTTTTGAAGTATTTCCATATAGGTTGGGAGTTCTTGTACTGAACTCTCTTATATCCTATAAATATCAATAGCCCCATGATTTTGAATAAGAAATATCAAACCCAAAATTCTATTTTCACCACTCTCTCAATACTTTCTGACTGATATGCTGGATATTCTTTACAAACTATTTCAATAAATTTGCTATCATGTTAACATATTTGTCCTAACAAAACTGAATAATTAGAATGAGATTTAACATTGTCTGATATTTATAAATTTAAATGTAAATTTAACAATGTTATCAAATACAATGTTTGAAAAAAATAAATAAATAACATCCCATGTTTGAACAATAACAATAATTAGTCAGGTGTAATTGAGTATCATTGATCCAAGGACCACTCCATGAATGCTAGAGCAAGGAGACAAGGTGAAGTCTCTTGCACCACCCACAGCACTGCTTGTCCGTACGACACGCACCCCGCAGACCCATTCCCGCTCGTCCGCGGCAGGATCGCGTATCCCTGCCATTTTCATTCATTCATTCGTCAATTAATTAATATTAGTTAATTCTAGAGGGAGATCTAGCAGTTATTACCTGCTGCATTACGGTCTGAAGGATCGAGAACAGCGACGACGACGAGGAGCCGTTAACACCAACGCCGACGCCGAGCAACGCCGGCAGATTGTCCGGCGCCACCGCGCACGTGCCCACCATGTGCATGGCTGCTCGGTTGGCGTACAAGCACGACGGAACGCACTCCCTGCTAAATATGTCCGAGAACGAGAAGCACAGTATTGCATGCTGCTGCTGCTCTATTATCTCCAATGCCGAATTACACGCGCCACCCCTATACGGAATCATCATCTCCACCCCGAATGTCGATCTGCTACACATATATATATATATATTAGATAATGTTAAATGATAAAAAAAAAAAAAAACAAGGGGTTTCTTACAACTTGCCTGTAACTTTGGTACATAATGTTTGCAAGATTCGCCGTCTGATCAGCCGCCGCCGCGGCGATTTGGCCGGCGACGGCGACGCCTGGATTAGCCGAATTAGCCTTCCATTCGCTCTCGCCGGTGAGTTTTTTTAGGGACATAACAACATGCTCGACGTACTTCTGAGCCATGGCTGCAACCTCCTCTTGCAGATGGGATTCAAAAGGGAATTGAAATGCCAAAACAACCAGTGAAGCTGCCGGAGCCAACGCGAAGATCCGAAAGCCGGAGGATAAGAGAACGGCATCCTTAGGCGTACTTCTGTCGATCGGCGCGAAGATTAGCTCGGCGCACGACCCGGCGCCGATGTCTTCCATCCCATTGATAATCTGCACACACATTGTTAGATAATGTATGATGTGCTAATGCAATAAAGATAATAAAAAAGCAAAAAAAATGGACAAATAAAGTTACGTGGTAAACCGAGTCCCTTATTAGGATTTTTAAAAAAATGCGAGCACTATGGAGCTATCCCATACGACTCAGCAATGTGGCACAAACATCGAAATATAGGCTTCAAGGCATCCCAACAATGTTAAATGATCATCTTATTTAAAAGCTTATGGTCGCCGCAACGATAAATGGAGACGGTGGGATTCAAACAACCTACGGCTCTGATACTATGTCAAATTATATTAAATGACCGATTCACCTAAAAACTTAAACTTACGCATCAATTATCTATTTATATTTTATGTAGAGTTGGCAAAAACTGACAAGACACGACAATCTGATACGAAATAATTGGGTTTAGGTCAAGGATTTCAACCCGATTATGTATACGAATTGATACGAACCCGACACGATAATAAACGGGTCAGTACAAACTCGACACAATAATAAATAAGTCAGGATAGAGTTGAGCGATTTAACTCGTTTAAAGTATTCAATCCATATCGACCCATTGTCAATTCTAATTTTATGGGAGTCGACCAACACATGAATCAATGTATGGATGAAGGTCGATTCGATGATATTTGTTGTGCCGATGTAGTAGTAGTCGAAATTTTTACCTGCAAATGGTACAAATCCCCCGGGAATGTGCTGTTGAGGCGATCGGAAGTGTGGCCGAATCGGATCACTTCGAATGCCTGAGACACGAGCAAAAATATCGCTACTTAGTCGAAGAAACCGGACTACTAAACAATAAGCTATTACAAAATTCCTACAAACCTCGTTCTCGCAGTCGGCGTGGCCTAATAGCGCAGAGGTTTCGGCGAAATGGCGAAGATTAGGCCCCGGATACGCAAAGCACGCCGCTTTAGAAAATGCCAAGGTATGATCGGAGAAGTTGAAGTCCATCCATGCCGAACGGCGCTCTTTCAGAGCCTTCACCATGCTTACAGGATCGACATTCTGTTGCAAAAAAAACAACACATAAAAGCGAATTCGTCGCAAAAATTTTGTCGCCGGATTTAATTACGACTCACTTGTAGTACTAACGATGTGTTGGCGCAGATTACGCTATCGAATCTCGCATAGACTCCTCCAGCAGCAGCGATGTTCCTCGTCTGCTGTTTAATGTACAAAACGATTTCGCCAGCGTTCATCGGAACCCACCCGTCTTCGGGAAAGCAATTCACTGCGTCGTCGAACCCCCTGCAAAGCCTTTGGCTGAACAATCTCAAGAAGCTCGGGTCGTGCCGACTGTTAGCTGCCATTCGCTTGTCGCTCCTTCCGTCGATCATGTGTTGAAAGTAGTGAAACGCCTTCGTCGATAATAAATACACAGGTTAACGACAACTTTCAAGCGCAATTCGTCGATAAATACTTACAAAAGAAGTTTACTTACAGCAACAACCATGTTCTTGGCGACGAGGCCGGATGACTCGTACAAGGGGCGAACAACTTCCGGCACAGACAATGCCTGCAATGGAAAAACGCATCGATTTAAATAATCAAGCCGCGGATTTAAAACTTTTCTCGACATGTATAGCGTTCGACATTACCTCTAACTGCAGATGGTGTATCAGATGTATCGTTGTTCCTCCTTCGACAGGGCGAACCAAGAAGCCGCTGGCAAGCATTTTTCCTCTTATCAGTTCTGCAGAGCCCGGGACACCATCGAAGCTGGAAATCGACTTTTCGCAGACCTTATAAAAATTAAAATATGTCGATAATCAGCACAATGCAACAACAGATTGATACAAAAAAACAGAGATTAAGTGATTATACCACAAAGCTTCCATCACTCAAAACAGAGGTGTATCGCAATGTCCAGAAGTCGCGAGCGCAGGCGACGATGGTGGGAGAGTAGTACTAAAAAGACGAGGCGACAAACATCAGAATCGAAAAGCAAGTTTTCAGACACACGAACAATCAATCGATCTTTTTTTTAGCTCACCTGCGTGTAGAGTAGCTCGATGGTCGCGCCATCGCTCAACGAATACAGAGCATTGACATTCATTGCACGGCAACAACAGCACCACGAGCACTTGTCTTTTAAGATTTCGATTACCTGCATTCGGACAAAAACACAACTCTTTTTTCACTTTCACCAAACTATAAACATTACACTGTCCTTTTCTTTCAAGATTGATTATCGAACTCGCCTTAAGCGGATCTACAGGTACTGTAACGCATCCCCGGGCTGCAACTGCGCCCTCGGCTGATGAGACAAACAGAGTAGCCACAGAAGCCAGACTACGCAGCTGAAACGAAAACAAAGAAATGAATCGAACACAAGCAAAACTTTGAAAACTCCTAAACCATTGATTGGAAATGTTGAATGAGAACCTTCATCCCAAAATTCGGGGTCCAAACAACAGCAGTTCCCATGGCTTTCGACAAGAACTCTTCCCTGGCTTCCTCAGCCAGCGCGCGGAGGCTGTTAGAACGAACACGGATCGATTAGTACAAGATATAAAATGTAGAATGTGGTTAGAAAACTTAAGGAAAGCTTATAGCGTACCCGGAGGTGTCATCAGCTATTGTCGCAGTCATTGGAAGACTATTGGCTTCCGTCATCCCGGTGGGAGCCGAGTTTAGCTATGAAAAACAAGTGTGCACTTGATGAATACAGTGTGGTCGACTTTTGGCCATTTGTTCGTTCGTTTTTTTGTTAGAATATAAAACGAAAATTCTTTTTTTCAATTATAAGAACTCATGCATATTTATAATATACAAATTGTAAAAAAAAAGTTGAGTTTACTAATATATATACATTTCTTAATATATTTTAAAATTTCTCCTCAAACTTTAGATAGCATCGAACAAACTTGAGTTTAGTAAAAAAGTTGAATGCAAACGCAATTGCAATCTAAAAAACAAAAAAATGTAAAATCAACTCTAAACGGAGTCAGAGTTGAACACAAATGCAAAGTTTTATGTGAAAATGTATTTGTTTTGTGAGATTGTTGGAAAGTAAATTTTTTGTGTGAGGTATATAGTATAGTGTAGGGAATATAAAAATAGCGAATGTGTGTAGTGTATTAGTTTTTTTTGGGAAAATGTGTAGGAAAATATAGGAGAAAGAACAAAGCTTAAGTGTTTTATTTGAAGGAAATATTTGTGACTTACACCAAGGATTTGGTTCCTCAAGTTCTCATTTTCCATCATGAGGTGGGTGAGTTTCTTCTGCAGGCTATCATTCTCTTCTCTTAACATCTTGTTTGCCGCCATTAGCCGCCTGTTTTCTGACATGAGATCGTCGTTTTCCTTCCTCTGCCTCTCGCGGCATCTGAAAATAATGAGGAGAGCCGAAATACTTATGTTAGACACGACATTTCTCTTGGCGCCATAAGTCAAGCTACAATGTCTCTTAGCACAAATATGATGTGAATGATGAACTTATAAAGGTTAAACTAATGCATTATCAAAATGAATGTTTATGTTAACATTACAATGGATATAAATCTACGACACACATGTAAAATAGATATGACAGTACATATTAATACTTTATACAAAATATTGTATCTGTTATTTTTACATATTATTTACAGTATTTTTATGTGCTGATTGAGACAATTAACGGGGTGCTGTAAATCCCCAATCAACACCGTAATCTAATAGGTTATTTTTTCAATCAGAGTTAGTACAAGACTTGAATTGAATTGGGATAACATTGATTAGCTCTTTATTGATAAGTTTTCGACAATTCAAATGAATCGCTACATAGGAAAAAAAATAATGTTAGAAGAGAAACTTCATTAATCTTTCTAGAGTAAGAACTTCATTTTGAACATTTATACTTCAGCAGGTTGTTCATAGGCTGTGTGTTTTTATTAAAACCTTCACAATTAAATTTAGTGTAATGTCGAATGACTGTAAAAACTAAAACTTCTTAACTGCAAGAAAACATCATAATAGTAACAAAATTCGGCTGCCAAAAGATTGAAAAATCATCGAATACAAACTTAGGAATCTATTTAATCTGTTGGTATGAAAGGCATGTCTTTAGATATGTTCACTGTGGCATCCATATTGAACATCAAACTTGTTTTAATATTATATGAACAAGTTGGAGTGATCATTGATATAGAAATGGAAATCAACTCGTCGATTCGTCTAGTAGTTTTTTCCATGGAAAGCTTATGAGAAGTGATCATTTGAATCAAAATAAAATTAGGGTTTTCTTAGTTTGGTGATATGTTGGCTTAATGGAAGATGAAAGAAACACTTGTTGTATGTAAAAAAAGTTTGCATTGCATCGGATTATACCTGTTAAGAAGAGATCTGAGGTTTCATCTCAAAACTAATGAGTGATGAGAGGAGTTGCCTTTGAGCTCCCAATATTTTTTTATTCGATGTGGAACAACATTTAACATGATCGAATCCTAATGTTTTTTTCTTCTACGGTCTACAGGAAAACTTGCAATTTATGCTTTTAAAGCTTGATTTATGCCGACTATCCAAGAATTTCAATGTGGAAATAAAAAATTCACACTCTAAAACTTCTCAGCTTTTATCAAATAGTTAAGATAATTTTAAAGATTTATCGAAAACTTACAACAGATTGTCAATTACACAGTAAATCAACATTGAAGATGTTGCCAAAAAAAAAATCTATGTTAGATTTTATTTTGTGGCACACACACATAGTCTAATTACAACATAAACATCAGTCCAAGATTTCCATGAAATCTGAAATGAAGCAAACAACATTGAAGAAATTAAACAATCTTGTCTGAATAAAAATAGTACTAATCTTTTGCTTGCTCATGAACAAATTAAGTGAAGTGAATTTCGATAATTACCTTCGATTCTGGAACCAGATTTTGAGCTGTTTAGTATCGATCCCCCTGAGAACCGATTGCTCGCGAAGAATCTGCGCCCTTCGCAGATGGTTGGGGTTAGGACACTGTGTGTATGCTGTCTCAAGAACATCGAGCTGCTGCTGCGTGTATCGCGCGTATTTGCCGCCATCTTCGTCGCCTTTCTTCGCCCCTTTGCCCTTTCTGATCGCTTCCATTTCACTTGTAGCTATTTCCGCTTCACACACAGATTTTTGGGCTGCATATATAGATGCATCATCAAAGCCACATTATTAGGGTTTTTTAGGGTTTTTTGTTTTCACATTAAAACATCGAATATTGGTGAGATCTGCTTAGCAAAAAAGTGTAATCATGGTGTGTAAATGTGTGTGAGATGAAGATTCGGATGAACATCAAAAAAGGGAAAGACATAAAATCAGAAAAAACAGTGGATTAGCTGCTTGCATTTGACAAGAATCCCTGCAGAAGAAGCACAAATCGAAACCCTAAATTAATTGTTCCAAGATCTGCAACCAACTTCAGCAATTTTCTGAAAAGTCGAAAGCATTAATCTTAGTTTTTATACAGCTAGGGCTTGGAGGAAATGGTGTGGAAACCTCGAATCTTTAAATCTCCATTAGAGCAGGACCTCATAAGGGTTTTGTTGGGTTGAATTTCTTATTGTCTGAAACCCAAACAAAATAAAAAAAAATAAAAAACATTAAAAACCCATTGAATCTGAATCTGAAATTGCACTTACAATTGCAGCATATTCCAATTTACTCACAACAATGATTCTCCAAACTTCTTTGGAAGAATCTTGTCCTCATAATAAATAAATATAATATATATATATATATTCCTCCATCCACCACAACTCTTGCCAAATTAGTTATTACCTAAATATTATTGCTAGGCCATTTCCAACCCATCAATTTTATTTATCCAGTTTTAACTCCAAATATATAGTTGCTGCTCTATTTTTCAACTTTTCATTTTTATAATTTAAAATAAATTTTTTTTAAAATTTAGAAAAATAAAAATTAAATTTAAAAATTAAAAAAACAATAGGAAGCAACACCATTTTTTGGTTTTGCTACAATGCAACACCAAAATTAGCGTTGCACTGTAACAACGCCAAAAAATAGCGCAGGATTTGGAGTCGGTTGTCTCCAATCGACGCCAAATCAACCAACCCAGCGTCATTACCGATGCCAAATCAACCATACTCACAATTTCCAGGTGCTTTCTGACACCCAAAACAATAATCTACCAGAAAACCCAAATCCTTCAGAGCAAGAAAAACATACACAAAACTAAAAATCTAAGTTTATTCGAAGGAGAGAGGCAATGCAAGAATCTGAGCACACACCTGAATGAATAATGCAGAATCTATAGAAAGGTTTCCATAAATTTTTGTATTTAGGCTGACAGTACATATATACAATTATATATATATATATTTAAATATGCATGTATGTGTATATATATATATATATGTAAATAAATTCACATACCATGTATATGCAAAATGGCATGAAGCAGTAATGGATAACACAGACACACCTAAATGTGTGAGAGACACTGATTTATTGCCCCCAAATATAATAAATCCTATCTGTAAGGTGTGTTTGTTTGGGGGTTTGGATTTTGAGTTGGGATTTGAATAGTAAAAATTTTGAATTTGAATAGTTGTATGATGTGATATAAATAGGTGATGATGTGATGTTTTAAATATAAAATTGATTTTTAGTATAATATAAAAAATGAAAAATAGGTGTTTGATTTGATATTTTTGGGGGGAAAATTTTGGATGAATAGTGGAATTTTATCCAAATCCATCAAACGAACACATAAGTTTGCCTTTTGTCCCTAATATTTCCCAAATTAAACCTACCCTTAATTCATTTCAAGCCTTTATTTTTCACCAAATCACCTAATTCATTGTTTCTAATTTGGTGTGGGAAATAAATAAATAAATAATGGCACACATTTTGTATTTTTTTAAAAAAAAATATTCAAAATTAAATCACACTGGTATTAATCACATCAATACTTAGATATATGTTATTAATTTCAGGTAAATAAATTGCCCTTTTAATTTTACTTTTTTAATCCAAGAGTTGTATGTATATTATGTTTTGATTTTAAAATTGTCATATATCATATTGTATTTGTGTTGCTAATTAATTAATATTCTTGGAAACTGTATAGAATTTTATTATTGAGCTCTTGAAAAAAATGTGACCAAAATACTTTCTTTCTTTTTTTTTTTCTTTTTTTTTTAATCCTCAATCACAGACTTTTTACACACTTTTTTCAATTTCTACACAAATTGAAAAAAAAAAAAAAAAAAAAAAAATTATCAATTTTAGGTTATTGAATTTGAAGAGTATTTATTTTTGCCTCATAAAGTAAAAACAAAAGAAAGTAAAGAAACTGATATAATTGGAATGCAACATTGAATTAAAATTTTCTAATAAATTTTATTTGTTATGATACATGGAAGACTTAAATTTTCATACCAAATTTTATATAGAATGTGAAAAATTAATGGACATTTTTAATTTGTTACTGTGAAGTGTGTGTATGTCTTTATTTTTCAATAAATATATTATGTATCCATTAAATAAGATGTTTTTAATGTAAGAAATTAATTAAGTTTAATCACTTCCCTTATCAATTGCTTGTTTAATGTTTATGCCTTTTAATTTCTATATGTTGTTCATTATTTTTGTGGAGTGTCACCAATTATTTTATTCCCCAAAATAATATCCCCATTTCCAATTAACTCATTTTTTATATTGCCCATGAATTATTTCATATAATTTTCTTGTATATGTTTATTCTCGTTTAATAATTTCTGTAAACATTTTTAAAAAAATTTATATTATATATATTCATATGGGTGTGTTTGGTATAAAGAAGGAAAATATAGAAAAATAATAGTAAAGAATGGAAATGCAGAGAAATAATAGGAGAATGAAATTGTATTTAGAAAAAAATTGAGGAGAGACTTGAGAAATGTAAAAAAAATAAAAAACATAAAGAGAATATTCTATATTGCTAATTAAAAAAAATAAATAAAATGGTCAATGAAAATTAATAAATTAGATAAAAATATATATATCATTGTACTTTTAATTATATTTTTAGTTTGATAATTATTTTAATAATAATTTAAATATGATATTTCATGAGATTTGTATAATATAAATACTCCCTCGGTCCCATAACAAAGTATCCATTTTTCCATTTTAATCCGTCCCATAACAAAGTATTCATTTCCTTTTTTCATAAGTGTACTATCTACCTAACAGATGTCCTTACAACTTACAATATATTACACAAATGTCATTACCTTTATATCACATATACTAACAAGGTTATTTTAGTCATTTATATTTTATTTCTACTATATCCCAATATAATACTAATATTTCTAAAACTAAGTGCAAAAAGCAAATGGATACTTCTTTTTAGACAGAAGGAGTATTATGAAATAATAAATAATAGTAAAAAAAATAAATAAACACAAATTAAATCGTAAAAGTTAAATGAAAAATAAAATAAAATAAATAAACACATTGAACTCTCTCTCTTTCATTTTTCTACATACATGAGATAAATGAAATTAGAGAATAGGAAATGATTTATTTCCCAACTCTCAATTATTTGTCTCAACCAAATAAAGGAAATGAGGATAATTTCATTTTTATGTTCCAATTTTTTTTTTTTGTACCAAACACTCTTTTAACGTAGTTATATACGCTAGATACAAGAATGTGTATAAATCCCCGGTGGTATATCAGGTAATATATTGGGTATGAATTTATAGTATATATATATATATAAAAGAAAAAAAAAAAAAACTTGATAACACATACTAAAATTTTATATAATGTATATTGTTTGTTATATTTTTATATATTAATAAAAATATTTATATGTATTGATTGGAACAATTAATATGGTACTAATAAATCAACAATCAACACCCAAACGAAAGCCATATAAATCTGTGTATGGTGAGGAAAAAATATAAGTATGGAATAAAAGAAAATTAATTCACATTCGATAGATATTTAATTCACATTCGATAATCTATCGAATGTGAATTAAATTTCTTTTAAGCAATATGCAATATGAAATATGTGTACAAGATATATTGTAAAGTTCAAATTGAAGCCTATCAAGTACTGTATATCCGGCCCCTATATAATTTATTGGGCCGTATGTTAGGATTTTTGAGTTACACTTGTATCTATATATATACTAGTAAATTAAAATATATAATTTCGTTGCCCTAGATATAGATCATTATAATCGAACTGCGTCACAAGATCCCTGCATTCTTAGTGTGATTTTTTGTTTTTCTTAATATTTTTGAATTTCTGCAATACAAAATGTGTTGTTCTATTGTGTAACTCTCCTTTAAATCTTATTATATAAATAATATGTCTTATTAACTTTTATCAAGAAAAAGCTATGTGAATAATAATAATAATAATAATAATAATAATAATGAAAAATAGTATCACTATTCGAGTATTGATTTGTTTGCGATTATGAAATTTATTTGAGAATTTTCAATTCATGCATTCTTATGACTTTCACTAATTTTGTTGAATGATGTAGTCCGTAAAGTCTCTTGGATAATCGATTATTTTGCAATCGATTATTTTGTGAGTGAAAATGCTAGCGGCGATGTACCAAATTAATCTAATTAATTTGAAAGAAATATTATTTATTTACTGTGTATGTAGTTTGGTTAATGTCTTTCTTTTGTAATATTTATGAGAAATTCTAACACAAAAAATAAGTCATATCAAAGTAAAAATTATTAACAAATATTAGATCAAATCATGAGAGATTAATTGGTCATTAAGACAATATATATATATATATATACATATATATATATAAGAACATATATACCCATTCATGGCTTGGCTTGTGCTTCTTCTTCATCAAAACCTTCTTCATCTAGTCAAATTGTAAGCTGTCTTCACTTCATTCATTTTCCACTCCATTAATAACTCTTTACACCATTATTCATGATAACTTAACATTATGGCTGAGACAGACTCTCAAGAGTGTCATCTTCTTTGAAGTATTTCACCTAACAAAACATTAAATTATATTATATTTTGCATATTTCAAATCTGCTTATTATTAATAATAAAATAGAAGGTCTGTTTATAAATAAAATATTTAACCCAGCTTATAAACTAAATATTTAAAATATCACAGCAAAATAGAAATAAAAATAAAATAAAATATACCTTAATTACCACTAAAGAAGAGATTCTTCGAATATTTCATCAAAGGGAATTTATTTAATATTTCTGTTGATTTTAAAATCACTTTACTCTTTCTTCGAATCAAATCATAAACTACAAAAGATGTGGTACCAAAATCAAGAGTGAATAATGAATATACACTCTCCATCATTGCACACCATCGACATCAACGGAAACTCCTCGCTGTCAAGATCCATCCATAGTACCCCATCAAACTCCCTCCATTGCATCCCACTCTCATTCGTCTCGAGCATTAGACACGGAACCAACAAATCATCGAACTCGATCCATTCGCCGCTAGTTTTCTTCCACACAACATGACACTCGTAGCTATCAACATCACCAAGGAGCATGCAAAATTGGCCGTGTGAATAATCTGCAAGATAATATGAAGTTCGGGTTCTCCATGATTGCCCTGGATTGTAAAAACATTTATAAAACTTGCCTTCCCTTAGGTCGAAGATAATTAGGTTATAACTATCGGTTTCTTCTTGGTATTCAAGTTGTTCTTTGCTCAAACAGATATGATCGTCCAAAAGGAAGCTTCTTATGTCATCTCCATCTTTTATCTCCATCGTTTTCGACTCGTTCCAATGCCCACTTTTGTTGTTAAACAATGTGTATTTTTCCAGTTCCAGATTGATAACTACTATTTTATAATCCTTTAATAATGAATCGAAACCAATGTCGCATGTGAAATCATACAAACCTTGAAAAAGAGATTCCAAATTTGTATACATTATGGCCCATGGATTCCAAAGAATGATCCTCAATTTTGCATCATTGGAAATGAAAGATATGGGTATTAGGCCATCACAGGATTCCCAAGTCCATTGAAGAAATTCTAAGGAGTTGAGCTCCATAAATGCCTTCAATTCATAATTTTCCAATTCAGAGAGGAAGAATGTATCGTGATAATGGGTACAAAAAAGAAGCTATGAATTGATCTTGGATTGATGGAGATGCGCAAGGGCAAGTTCCTATTGGAAATCGTTCGGTTCCATGACTTGGAGACTGATTTGAATCGAAAAAGAGATTTAACAGGAAGTCGCGTGAGGATAAGCTCTACAACGTCGTTGACTATATTTATCTTCGCAAGTGCTTCAACCATAATTATCTTGGATTTAGTAGTTGGGCAATGGTTGGTATTATGATTACCCAAACTCTATATAGGACAGAAATAACACTTGCACGCGTGTCGCACAGCTGCAAAATAAAGTATCAGTTCCTACGCCAGAAAAAAAAATTGCAAAATGCAGTAGTTCAATGAGTAGGGTCGTCTTCGCATGGAACAATAATAATATTGAATATTCGGTTATTTATAATTATACTATATATATAATGGAGGTTTATGATTTATCACACTAAATAAGGAGAAAATAAATTTTCTAAACTAAATAAAATAAAATAAAATGCAAGACGGATTACCAAAGATGATTAAACTCTAGCATATGCATGAATTTTATGTTCGGAATATAAATTTTGTTCATCGACTAAAAATCAAGGCATGAGACTGACTCACAAACACAACAAAACTCAAAGCACACAAAATAAAATTAAAACACTTGGGTTGCCTCCCAAGAAGCGCCTTTGTTTATTGCCGTTGGCTCGACACGACATCTCTTAAGCTAATCACGCGGCTCAAAAAGAGCTACGTACTCCACTTCTTTGCTCTGGAACCCTTCATAGTAAAGTTTAAGACGATGTCCATTCACAACAAACCTCTTTTCCGTGCTTAGACTTTGAATCTCAACTGCATAATATAGAAACACGTTAGTAATCCAAAACGGACCTATCCAACGAGAACAAAGCTTACCCGGAAAGAGCTTAAGGCGAGAATGATAAAGCAGAACCTTTTGACCAACCTTAAAATCCTTCCTCAAAATGTTTTGATCATGAAATTTCTTACTTTTTTTCTTTATAAATCACAACATTCTCGTAAGCTTCATTTCGAATCTCCTCCAACTCTTGCAACTGCAATTTCCTACATTCTCTAGTAAAGACTAACCAGTAGGGCGACATCCCGAGCGGAGTTTTATATGCAGTTCTGTATGCCCATAACGCATCCTCTAAGCGTAAACTTCAATCCTTCATATCTGGCCTCACCATTTTCTCTAGAATTCCCTTTATCTCCCGATTAGAAACCTCTGTCAGTTTGTTTGCGGATGATATGACGTTGAGACCTTTTGAAGAACTCCATACCTGCGAAACAATGCTGAAATGGTTTTGTTGCAAAAGTGTGTGCCCCGATCGCTTACAATTGACTTAGGCATTCCAAAGCGAGTGAAAATCAAGGACTTTAGGAACTCTGCAACAACCTTAGCATTGTTAGTTCGGGTGGACTTTGCTTCCACCCACTTCGACACATAATCAACATCAAGTATAATATACGAAAAGCCATGTGAAAGTGAAAATGGACCCATAAAATTCATACCCCACACATCGAATACCTCAACAAACAACATCGGTGTTAAAGGCATTTGATTTCTAGCAGAAATATTGCCTACTATTTGACATTTATCACATGCATTGCAAAATTCATAAGCATTCTTAAATAATGTAGGCCAATAAAATCCACTTTCGAGTACCTTTCTTGCAGTCCGTTGAGAGCCAAAATGACCTACACATTCTAGTGAATGACAAAACTTCAGAATGGATTCACACTCACTTTATTCGACACATCGTCGAATGACTTGGTCTGCACATCGTTTCCACAGGTATGGGTCATCCCAAACATAGTATTTTGCATCAGTTCTCAGCTTATCCTTCTTTGTTTTTTTCCATCTTTCAGGGAATTTATTAGTGGCCAAATAGTTCACTAAATCAGCATACCAAGGAGAAGAACAAGAAATCACAAGTAATTGCTCATCCAGAAAATACTCCCTCAAATGTAGTTCATCATGAACCATAGAAAGACGACTTAAATGGTCAACTACCAAATTTTCACTTCCCTTTTTATCTCGAATCTCCACATCAAATTCTTGTAGAAGTAATATCCATCGTATAAGCCTTGGTTTGCTTTCTTTCTTCGCCATTAGATACATCAAAGCTTCATGGCCTGAAAATACAATTACTTTAGTACCCAACAAGTAAGATCTAAATTTTTCTAAAGCAAAAACAACGGCTAAGAGTTCTTTTTCATTAGTGGAGTAGTTCAATTGGGCTCCATTGAGTGCTTTTGATGCATAGTAGATTGTCCATGAAATATTTCCACTTCTCTGTCCAAGTACAGCTCTCACTGCCGTGTCACTTGCATCACACATAATCTCAAAAGGTAAATCCCAATTTGGTGGTTGAATGATGGGCGGTGATGTCAACAACTCTTTAATCTTGTCAAATGCCTACTTACACTCTTCATCAAACTTAAATTGAACACCCTTTTGAACCGACGATAAAATCCTTCGAGAAAGCTTTAATGAACCGACGATAAAATCCTGCATGCCCTAAAAATGAACGCAAATCCCTCACCGAAATGGGATAGGGTAAGGCAGAGATAATATCAATTTTGGCTTTATCTACCTTTATTCCTTTTGATGAAACTAAATGTCCATGAACTATTCTCTTTTCTACCATAAATTGACATTTTTCCCAATTCAAAACTAACTTTGTCTCTCGACACCTTCTCAAGATCAAAACCAAATTATCTAAACAAGTATCAAAATTATTTTCATATACACTGAAATCATCCATGAAAACCTCAATAATCTTTCCTACATATTCAGAAAATATGTTTTCTATACACCGCTGAAATGTCGCAGGGGCATTGCACAAGCCAAATGGCATCCGCCTATAAGCAAAAGTGCCAAAGGGACAAGTGAATGTCGTCTTTTCTTGATCCTCCGGTGAAATCGCAATTTGGAAATAACCTGAAAAACCATCTAGAAAGCAATAATGAGATCTTCCCGCTAGTCTCTCAACCATTTGATCAATGAAAGGTAATGGAAAATGATCTTTCTTTGTGACTGAATTTAGCTTATGGTAGTCGATGCATTGACGCCAACCGGTTTGTTTCCGAACCGGGATCAACTTACCATAGTGGTCAACCTCAATCGTGACTCCCGCCTTCTTTGGGACAACATGAATTGGACTTACCCATTGACTATCCGAAATTGGATAGATGATATCGGCATCCAAGAGCTTCAAGATCTCTTTCTTTACGACTTCCATCAACTTCCATCATAGCAGGATTCAACCTCCTTTGAGCTTGCCTTATTAGCTTGGCATTTTCCTCAAGCACAATCTTGTGGGTGCAAAGAAATGGGCTAATCTCTTTTATATCAGCTAACGTCCACCCAATGGCTTCTTTGTGCTCTCTCAAAATTTGGATCAACTTCTCCTCTTGACTAGGAGACAATGTAGCAGATATGATCACCGGTAATGTCTCTCCAACTCCTAGGAAAGCATACTTCAAGTTCGAGGGCAATGGCTTCATCTCCAAAGCCGGTGCCTGCACAACAGATGACAACAACCCCTTATCAGATTTTGTTAAAGCTGAATTAACCACAACATACCTTAATGTTTCATGCGGCAAAGATTGCAAAGCCCGAATCATTTCCTCCAATGCACCACTCATTGGCACTTTATCCAAAGAGTTCATATCCAAATAGTTTGTGAGTGCAATCTCCAATTCATCCTTTCCACTCAAGTCAAAGACTTCCTGCACATTTTGAGTAAGAACATCTACACAACACAAAGTATTAGGCTCCACAGGATGTCCCATTGCATCAAAAATATTAAAATGAACCTTTACACGTTCGAACTCCATGGTCAGTGTCTCTGTTTTAACATCTATCTTTGTTTGTGCGGTGCACATAAAAGGTCGTCCAAGAAGAATAGGTGAAGGATTAGGTGAATTATCATAATGCATATCTAAAATGTAGAAATCAACTGGGAATATTAACTCATTCACTTACACAAGAACATAATCAATTATTTCTTCAGGGTAAGCGTTAGTTCTATCAGCTAGTTGAATTATTATCCCAGTTTCTTTCAAGGGCCCAATGTTCAAAGAGTTAAAAATAAACTTAGGCATAACATTTATGGCTGCACCTAAATCTAGCATAGCTCTTTTAATTTCCATTTTTGTGGCAATTTTCTTTGCAGCACAGTGGACACAGTCTCTCTAGCTAACATTTTTTCGTCCCCTCTCAACTTCTGTTTCTTGGTACACAAATTTCGCATAACGGGGGACTTGCTTAATTGCATCGAGCAAATGAATACTTAGCTCTACTTTCTTAATTATCTCCATGATCTCCTTGTCTTTATCGCTCTTAGCCGGTTTTGCTAACCTGTGAGAAAATGAAGCAACATTAGCATTTGATTGAATAGGAGGTTTAGAATTCACCTGATCAGTTGACTTGTTCGCTTCTTGCTCAATCTCCTCTTCAGTTTTCTCTTTTTGTGCAACAATCTTCAAACCTTCTAGCTCCTTACCACTTCGCAAGACCATTGAACTAACATTGCTCGGGTTCATGTGGGTTTGAACCGGTAGCTTGCCTTTCTCCCTCTCTTTCATATCCCTCACCTCTTTCACAAATTGAGACATTTGATCTTCCAAGTTTTTAATACTTGCTCTTGTCTCTTGTTGAAATTGCAAAACAAAAGAGGCAATAGTTTTAACCATATCGTGCAAGGAGTTACCAGGAATAGAAGCTTGAGACATGGTCCTTTGTGGTTGTTGTTGTGTATGTGGTTGAAAACCCGGTGGTTGTTGTTGTCCAAAGGATTGTTGATTCTGATTCCCATATCGAAAATTGGGGTGGTCTCGCCATCCTGGATTATATGTGTTTATATATGGATCATAAGCCCTTCTTTGTGCAAATCATGCATCATTCGCTTCCACCTTTTGTGTCAATGTAGGACAAACATCCGTAGGATGCTCAACACTCGCACAAATCCCACATGGCTTCACTTGAGCGTTCCCTACAGAAAGTTTTCTCACAAAAGCAATTAGCTCATTTAATTGTTGTTTCATATGAGAACTTACCTCGGCAACTTTTTTCACTCCCATGACATCCCTTGGCCCAAATTGTTGAGAGTTCATAGCCATGTCGTTCAGCAATTCCCAAGCTCCTCCACTGGCAGCATCGATTATCCTACTGTCAATAGAAGTTAGTCCTTCATAGAAATATTGGATTAGAAGTTGCTCAAAAATCTGATGTTGCGGACATCTAGCAATTAACTTATTAAATCGATCCCAATACTCATATAAAGACTCCCCTGATGTTTGTTTGATACCACAGATCTCTTTTCGAAAATTTTCAGCCCGGGATGCGGGAAAGAACCTTTCGAGGAACTTGCGCTTCATATCTATCCACGTGGTCACACTCTCGGCGGGCAAGTTGAATAACCAATCATTGGCTGCATCTTTCAAAGAGAATGGAAAAGCTCGAAGTTTTATCT
Organism: Andrographis paniculata; assembly: GCF_009805555.1. Taxonomy (NCBI): domain Eukaryota; kingdom Viridiplantae; phylum Streptophyta; class Magnoliopsida; order Lamiales; family Acanthaceae; genus Andrographis; species Andrographis paniculata. Next base: position 2,294,978 of record NW_026137620.1, on the reverse strand, counting down.
GCTCCTCAGTGATTCCCGGTGGTTTCATGCTCGTGCACACCACATCAAACTTCTGCAAGTGCTTGTGTGGTTCCTCCCCTGCCAAGCCATGAAAAAACGGCAATAAATGGATTAATCCAGATTTAAGCTAAAATGCCGTATTATAGGCTATAGCAGAAAAAGTAATACACAAAGGATGTTGAATTAAATCGGGAGGAGCTAGCTCCCTCAGAGTTCTCTGTCCTTCCATTGGATGTGTCAGAACTTCTTCAACTTCCTTGGCTTCTTTACTTTCGTCGGAACTAGAACTGTCAGTCAGTTGGATAGCTAAGTCAGGTTTCGGCGACTCAATTTTTTTCTGTCCTCTTTCACTCTCTAGCTTCTTTCCTTAAACGGTGTGCAGTCCTTTCGATTTCTGAATCAAAAACTAATTCACTTGTACGACCAATTTGAGGCATAAATCATTAAGTGAAAATTAGAGCTAAATAAATAAAAGAAACAACTAAATATAAAAAATTCTTATACTGTTCCCCGGCAACGGTGCCAAAATTGCACGCGTGTCGCACAGCTGAAAAATAAAGTATCAGTTCCTACGCCACAAAAAAAAATTGCAAAATGCAGTAGTTCAGTGAGTAGGATCGTCTCAGCAGGGAACAATAATAATATTAAATATTCGTTTATTTATAATTATACTATATATATTGTAGACATTAAAAATAAAATATCTAAATTAAATTAAATATCATTTATTTTGGAAGAAAATAAAATTCCAATAATATAAATATATGGTATTTAATTATGCACATATGTTAATTTTTGTACAATAAATATCAACCATTAATACAAAAATATGCTTAAAATGGAAGATATCGTACAAATATTACGTGCATAAATAGAGCCATAATAAATTTGGCAGCAAAATAAATTAATCTTGTCAATAAATGAAGTATATAAATTAATATCTTCAAAAAAAGGCAATGATATAAAGATCTTGTCAATAAAAGAAGTATATAAATTAATATCTTCCAAAAAAGGCAATGATATAAAGATTTTGGCGAGAAAGGAAGGTGCACAATCAAATCCGTCAAAAATGGAAAACAACATCTGATGGAAAAGGAAAGATTATAAAATCTTTTCATCCACGTGGCACTATCCGAAAAGGAAGCCAAGGCTACCCTCCCCTATAAATAGGAGCCTTGGCCAATTCATTAGACACCGAAGTTCATTTGAAGACTCGCGCAAGGGTAAGTCTCTTTAGACTTTCTGCAATGTTCTTCATTGTTCTTCGTGTTCTTCGAAGCGTTCTTCGTCAAAAAGTCACCGATTTGGACAAATGATCCAATACTGGTTGGCAAATTGATGGAGTTAACGTTCTTCGTCGTATGTCCGAGCCGGAGGAAGGATCAAAGCTCTCAAAGCCATCGAGGAATCCATCAAAGCCAAGGAAGAGCCTTCAAAGTCGCTCCCAAAGATTCAAGATGTTCGTCGCGTTCTTCATAAAAGGCGCAAACCAGGCCCTCTTCGATCCAAAAGTCAAAGGGACATGCCGCCAAAAGCGTTATGGAGCACCAAATCCCTCCCTCAATGATCAAATTCCGTCGGATCATCCAAAGGAGTCATCAATCCAAAATCGACGATCAAAATCGCCAACACAAATACCAAAGTTTCCTAAAAGCCGGCGAAGTCAAACCGAAGACCAAAATCCCTTCGGATCAAAGAAGCCATCGAAAACCAAGTTGGAAAAATGGATCAACCCGGAGAGAGAATCAAAGGGTCCGAATAGAGAATAGGACCCGCATATATTTAAATCAAATGTAATTTGTACGATTCTGTGTTTATAAAAAAATTTAACACAATTTTTTTTGTTTACATATATAATGGGGGGTTTTGATTTATCACTCTACATAAGGAGAAAACAATTTTTCTCAACTAAATAAAATAAAACAAAATGAAAGGCGGATTACCAAAGATGATTAAATTCTAGCATAGACATGAATTTTCTATTCGGGATATAAATTTTGTTCATCAACTAAAAATCAAGTTCATTGACTAGTTGGATAAATTGGTTATAGTTGATCTACACGCGTCCACAACCAACCTTTTCTAACTTTGTCGATAGCTAAGGTACGACCGTTAGCTATTTCCCTAATCGAGTGAGAATTCCATGTACGACCGTAGCTTTACTGACTCAACAGCTTTAAATACTAGAAAGGCCCAATTCAATTAAACAAAATTTCTACGCGAATTTGTTTAAAATTGATTCTAATTCTTCCCTAGAGTATTCCTCTAGGTTGCTACACCAATTGGAAAATTACACAATTACGAGTGCCAATCTCCAATTTAGCTACGAAATCTCAAATCAATACCTGCACAATAATCAATTTAGGATTTCTAAACTTATAAATTAGAAGAATTAGAAATACCCAATATCGATGAACACCAAATTAAACAAAATCAAGTCTCACAAATTCAATCTCAAACATAAATCCACACCTACGCTAGAAATGAAATTACTCAAAATTCATAGAAATTGAAAACACAAAACAAATAAAGAAGTTCATCATGCCTTCAATTTTGAAATCGACAAAGAAGAACAATATGAAAATAGATTAAGAATGACCCGAAAAGTCGCATGCAATCCTCCTCCAAATTCTCCTCTCTTCCGTGCTCTTCTCTGTCCCTTTTTCTCTTTAAGAAAAATATGTCGTGGTAGTTCCGTTCTCTTCCCCTATTCAATTGCAAATCGTGTCTCTACAACTCCATCCCAAGATCCCCTTTTAAATAAATTTCCTTTGCACTTCAATCCTCACATATTTTTTATATTGTTAATTTACTTCGAAAGGCCTTTTTGTAAATTCCATATATCTCACATTGTGTTGCGTGATCACGCCTAAAGCCTTCGTACGTTCTGCTCAATATCTCCCAAATACACCCCAAAACATGTCAACTTCATGAAACCTATTATGCAATCAAAAGCACACCATAAGTTGCATATATACGAAATTTTGTATCTCAAAAGTCGTCCAAAACAAATAAAATACCATTATATACAACACATATCAACACTCAATCGAATGAAACCAAATATATATATATATATTGTACCAAAATTTGGATAAACGTTTATGCAATTCAAACGGAGTTTGATTATATGTTGATTCCGTATAATTCATTCTCATATATATCTACTGTGCGGATTTTGTTTGAAAATCTGATTTTTTTATTTAATTTTATTTTTTTAAAAAAAATCAATATGAACGGAATTATCCAAAATTCAAAATCCAAATCATAATATCCGAATCAAACCGAAAATTCCAAAATTGCATGTATTTTAAAAATTCACAATTTTGATTATTTTACTTATTTTTATACTTTTTATTAACATATTAAATATATTAATATATACTTATGTGTTTTATATTTTTATTAAAATATTAGTATATGTTTAATAATAATATATATTATATATTTTTGGACTTCAGAATAGTTTGAATTTTTAGTAGAGCTAGTTATATATCCTAGTACAAATGTCCACATTAATTATTAATTAGTGTATAATACAAATAATTATAAATCAAGATAAAATAACTAAATAATTTGTTTGAAATTAAAATAATTATAAATTATGTAATTTAAGATGTGATTAAATTATATAATTATTTTCAATAAAAAAGAGAAATTATGTGAGGTAGAAAAAAAAAACAAAAAAACAAAGAAAAAATGAACATTTTTTATAGACGAAAGAAATATTTATGTATCTTTGTCCAGTATACGGTGCTAAAGCTTAAAGCACTCTTTGGACGTTCAAATAAAAATAAAAATTTCATGGGTTCAAGATAAATGTAAGGGTAAATACCCATTTTCAATATATCCATTAATAACAATTTTTTATTTGTTAAATAATTTGAGATATTTCTATCTAATCACACCTAAGAATAATTGTACTGTTTTGTTAGTTAATTTAAGAATATTTGTTAGCTAATCATATAATTTCAAATATGTGATAATTGACAACAATAAATAATATCAAAAGAAGTTAATATTAAATGTGCTTGATTATAATTACAATAAACATAAAAAAAAAAAAAAAAACTATTAATATTTAAGTGCTCAATGATGATCATGTTGGTCTTCTCCAGGTTCCCCGGGGCGGAATCCAGATCACTTAGGGCACATGAGCATTTTTTTCTCATTATGGTGGACCAAGGACAGAAGCGCCCATTGCGGTTGTACGCCGGTATAGCCGAGTTGAGACATTCCTCCATCGATTGCAGTAATTCCCTTCTGAAAGCAAAAAATATAAAAGAAGTTTAAGTAAAGGTTGATAATAAAATGGAACATTAATACTAAATAATATATGTGTCATACCCTTGTACGATTTGCCTTGGCGCTGCAGTACTCACGACCGTCGTAGTGTTTTGTATGCGCCGGCCCACTCGTAGGTATCCCATTTATCGAGACCCTATAATCATTATTTGTAAATATATATAAGAATATATGTTTGAGTTCTTTCAAATTAATTACTATACATAAATCAACATTACCGTTTTCATCGAGACCCACCGTATAGGGTGAGGATTGGGTGCTGAATGAAAAAATTCAGCACCCATGCTGAGCACTTAAAATTTGATGATGTAGAATTATGTTAATTATTTTAATTAATCATATAAATTAAAATAATTAATTTTAAGTGCTCAGCATGGATGTTAAATTTTTTCATTCAGCACTCAATCCCTCCCGCATCATATATTGTTGTTGATCTTATAGACATCCGGATTGTTCATATAGTAATTCAGAAAGTCCTCGGCAACACTAATAAATTCTCTATTTAGAATAAATTCTCTATTTAGAATACCCTTAAACATTCTATTATACATTCATCCCTTCCTTGGGGTTGCCATATCTATTAAATTCGTCATTGAGTGTTATATACACGACAACAATATTTTGTTAATTCTACAATTTCCAAATAATGAATACCATTCAATTAATTATTTGAATAGATGTTACGAAGGTAGGTAGGTGGTTGCTTTTGAAAGTAGTTTCATGTTGTAGATTGGAGACATTATTGCATCGTCAATAGTACAAAGTAGTACTCCCTCCGTCCCAAACACTCTGTAACATTTCATTTTTTTTTCTCAGTCTTAAACTCACTGCAACATTTCTAAATTTAAAAATAATTAATAATATTTATATACATATATTAATATATACTTCACTTTATCCCATCACATCACTCAAATAAAAAACTAAATAATCATTTCTATCTTCAATTACATCACTTAATATCCAAATTATTTCAAATTACCATACTTAATACTCTCCACCTAAATTCCCGTGCCCAACACAAATATTGCACCGTATTTGGGACGGAGGAGGGAGTATAAAATATAACACAAGTTTCAGTTTGATATGAAATAAAATTGGTTTCATACTGCTTTGAAGAACCACAAATCACAGTAACTACAAATCAAAGTACATAAAGTTAACTAAAGTTGAAATAATATTAACAAAATACAATATCTATATGAAATGAAAACTATCAAAATGAAAACACAATGATATATTTATGCAAAATAAAATTATTAAGTTAACTAGGGTTTTTTTTTTTTCACACACACGCACACCTCCGACGGGAATTTCACCCAACACATGCACACACGCACCCACCCAGGATTGAACCTGGGTTGGATGTCTCACCGTTTGATCTACAAGGATTTGACATTAAGTTAACTAAGTTTGGGATGGGTTGTTGAGCAAAGTCGTCACCCACCCCCCGGACTCGATTGGGTTTAAATTCTTAAAACCCATAACCCGCCTCGGATATTAAGAGCAATTGTCATCGTTACTCTTGCACGTCCATTATATTGATAGAATTGCGCAATTATCTTGGTTTGTCTAGGTTACATTCTGATTCTTTGTTTATAATAAAACTTAACTTTGAACTTGTATGTGTATTGAATTTCATTTTTGCAGCAATTCTAACTTATTAAAGTCAATAATACAACTCATGGTCTGGGCTATACTCATGCGTACATTACATATTGAGTTTCTTTAACTACCCCAAAAAGTAGTCTATTCACAATACCAAAAAATACAAACCAAATGTATTGTCAATTTCCAAGAACTCAAATCTCATAATTGAAACCTCTAATATTAAATTAGAAGTTAATAAACTCATGCAATATATGTTTACTGTTACACGTAATTTCTTATTAATATGTATTTTTTAAACAAACTTTCAAACTTTATAGAAATGCCCTGGGGTTTGTAATCGACAACTTAGGCCCCTCGGACAGACTTCCGATACTTTCGTCTTGTGCCAGGCCTGAAAAGGTTTTTCCCCTGCGCTGCGCACAATGTGCGAGCAAGGACAGGAAGCCGCAAAAGATGCCGTTAACAGACTTGTCTTCGCATGCAAAAGGTGCAACGAATTTTGTCGATATTCTAACTGTTGCAGCTCTGGTTCTTGAGCAGAGACTATACCTGAATACGGCGGCATTCATTATACTCTTGTCCGATAGGAGAGACACTGAAAGCACACTGCCGCTTGCCTTGGAGAGTACTCGAGAAATGGCTATGAGCGCCCTTGAGGAATTACCATTAGCAGTCTATCCTCCCCGTGAATCTTCAGATTATATCAATAATTACTTGAAGCACCCGTATTTCCGGTCTACGCCTTTGGCATTGGTAAACATCACGAGCCTTTTGAAAAAGTAGACTGATTTTAACGCCGGGTTGTTCAATTAGTAAGCGTCCTTCTTCGAAGGTATATTTGGAAAATCTCTTCTTCAGCAGCCCAGCTGGTTAGAATAGTTTTTTTTTTATCTTTCTGTTTTGAATGTCTTTTGGCACAATGTTATTTCATTCTTGTATTTTTTTTCTCTCGTTTTGGAGCTTTGATATATTTCTTCTATGTCCATGTCGTCTCTAATGATAAGCACTGTTCATATACAATTAGTAAAGGAATAATTCCTTGGTGAACTGAATTCCCTCACAAATTGTTATAATCCCTTACTGTGTTGGGAACAAATTTCTTCGCAAGTTAGCAATTTTTTTACCGTGTTCTTCGGGTCACTTTTTCCCCCTCTATGTGTTCTTGTTAGGTTAGCTAAAAAATCAGGTTGAGAAAGGCTAAGCCATCTGCAACAAATAATTCTAATCACAAATTTTAAATTTTTAGATAAAAATTACCATATTAGTGAGTACAAATATAGTTATTTAGATTTCTGCCTCAATCCTCTTTAGTCTTATTTCGTAATTATGTTATTATGATTCTTTTAAAAATAAAATATGATGAAACGGTCACTATTCCATAATCATCACATCAAACATGGAGGAGGAAGAAACTTGTAAAAAATCAAGAACCCACTGGACACATCATATATATATTCATCCGATTAACCTGAATTCACTAAGGAAGGATTATATGGTACCTATGAATTGGACTAGCTTCTTCGATCATTCGGATACGTTTGTAATATTTTTTCAAGCTTATGACCACATTATATCGATGCGTGCCTTCTTCACGGTGATCATCTCTATAAAGCTCGAAATATTCTGTTATCAAGGCAAGAACATATGTCACAACAAATTGAATTGTCCGAGCCTATGGATTTTTACAGTGAGATGTGCGAGGTAGCGAAGATATTGGGAAGTATATATGCAATTGTAGGAGAGATTCGGACGAGCTTATGCTCTATCGAAGGTGAACTCCCATGGCTATTAAAAAAGAGGCAGCATCAGTTACCCTGCCTACGCCACACCTCATATGGTTCGGTTCAGTTTGTGAATTCTTCGAGGTTGTAGTGACATAAATAAGCTTTGGAAAAATATTACAAACATATCATAATGATCGAAGAAGCTAGTCTGGTCAACATTCTAATAGCCGGCTCTGGTCAATGTGAACTCCCATAGTTGCAGTGGACTTGGATTTGATTTTCATATGCAATACTTTGAATTGGGACGAAGAGCATATTTTGTTTTTTAGAACAAAAAAAAAAGTTTGGATATGTTCGAGGGAAAACTAAGTCCAATGCTTTGCGGTAGGACTTAGTCTCCACTCCACCAGTATCTCTTTACTCTTAGCAATATTTTGCTCCCATTGATTTAGTAAAATTTTGAATTGAAATAATTGTTTGATGTGATATAAATATGTACTGATACGATGTTTTGAATATAAAATTTAACTTTAGTGTAATATAATAAATAAAAATTTAGGTGTTTGATGTGATAGTTTTGGAGGAACAAAAATATTAGAATAGTAAAACATAAAATCAAATCACACAAGTAAACACACCCTGAAAGACAATTTATTTGAGTTTACGTGGAATATAATTATAGTAAATGACATTGCTAGAATAAAGGAAGTGACAAGTACTTAAATATCACTTGCTTAGTATATATATATATATGTTTCTTGATGAATTTCATGTCAATGTACATATATTAATCTTCTTAGATGATTTGATTCCCAGCCTTAATTTCGATGAAACTTCTAAACCTCATACTGAAGATGCTAAGTAGTTTGGCATAGAGCAATCGATCTTATAACTCTAGATGATCATGAAGGCTGGTGACTTATAACTCTTTGTTAGATTTTCAAAATTCTCAATTTTTTCTTAAATATTAATTATTAGTATTTTTAAGTAAGCGGTTATACATATAGGATGGAAAAGATATCTTAATTTTTGATAAACTCTCTATTAAATATCGAAAACCTCACTCTTTCACTCTCATATCATATCAACTGTGTAATTACAAACTGCTTGACTTCAATTCTCCAAGAAATTCACAAGACCAGCATCAAGAAACATTCATGGCTTCTTCTTCTTCTTCTTCTTCAAGAAATCCTTCTTCGTCTACTCAACCCGTAAGTTCTCTTCCTAAACTGATTGATTTGATTTGATATCACTTTATAGATACAATATCAGTATGCTTCCCACAACCTGTTCGTGTTTCCATATATATTTATTGGTTTTCTAGTGCATCTTGTTGGATACTTGAAATCTTGTTGACGATCTTGATCTGATTCGAAAATGCCTCTTGATTCTTTAAATCTTGTTGGAATGATCGTATTGTGTACTAGTTTAATTCTTACATTGCAATGAACCAAGCAGTGAGTGTTTTCTACATTTTTGCAGCAGAGAACAGACGATGGCGAGCCCATTTTCTATCCTGACGACGAACCTCTGCCCTTAAATCAAGCATTTTTCATTCCAGGTTCTCGCGCACCTAGAGTTGCTGTTATGGGCATTCCCGAGCGCCCCTTTGTCATTGCAACAGCTCCGCCCGAAAAATTTTATGTTCTTGTTCGGATAAAGGCACCATCAATGACCCAATATAGGGACCATCCCCTGCAGCGAGCTCCTATTGATCTTCTTATTGCGCTCGATTTTAGCGAAGGAATCGAAAAACAAGCATTGGATCATGTCAGAGATGCCCTGGGGTTCGTAATTGACAACTTAGGACCCTCCGACAGGCTTTCGATAGTTTCATCTTGTGCCAGTCCTGAGAAAGTATTTCCCTTTCGCAGAATGTCCGAACATGGGCAGGAAGCCGCAAAAGATACCGTTAACACACTCATCTTCACAAAAGGTGCAACGAATTTTGTCGATGTTCTAAAAGTTGCAGCTCTGGTTCTTGAGCAGAGACAGTATCTGAATCCGGCGGCATTCATTATACTCTTGTCCGATAGGACAGACACTACAAGCACACTGCCGCTTGCCTTGGAGACTACTCGAGAAATGGCTATAAGTGACTTTAAGGAATTACCATTTGCAGTATATCCTCCCCGTGAATCTTCAGATTATATCAATAATTACTTTGAAACACCCGTATTTCCGGTGTACGCCTTTGGCATTGGTAAACATCACGAGCCTTTTGCGCTGCATGAAGTATGTTTGGCAACAGGCGGCACTTACTCCTACTTGGAAAACTACGAGATTCTGCGCGATGCAATCGCCTGTCGCATCGGAGCCCTGCTCAGTGTAGTCGCACTACAGTTTTGTTTAACGCTCACGCAAGGCACTACTGGGGTTAATATTCTCGACATCCACTCCGGGGACTTCTATAACAACAATCGCAAAGAGGATACCTCGACAGGTGAAATCAAAGTAAGGCACCTTTTCGCTGATGAGACGAAAGAATTTCTTATCCAAGTGACTCTCCCGGAAAACAGATTGGCGCGTAGGGAGACATGCCTTGGTTTGGTCTGGACATACAAAGATTCTGTGGTGAATGATGGGAGAGAACACCTATATTGCGACACTGTCGACATTCATCGAACACTCGTCGCGCCGCATACAATGTCAGACCGTGTTCACAGCGACGTTATACGGACGAGGGAATGCCTCTATTGCTCGTTGCGCATTCACGACGCCATAAGGACCTACGAAACCAAAGGGCTCATTAAAGCGAGGGAATTTTTGAGCTACCAAATACCAGAAATTAAAGAAAGTGAAAGTGTCAGCAACGAAGACGAGCTGAGTGTTTGGATGCTCATGCAGATACGAGAGGTAGTAGAAACAATGTTGGAAGGCAGCGGTTCGTTTAGAAATGGAGGAATTGCTATGGCGCTATCGACTCTGAGTTCGCACAACACGCAAACGACAACCATTTCGGGTAGCCAAGTCCCCGGCACTGAAGTTCACTTGTTCCAGCCCTACGGGACGCCCAATACTATGGCTATGGTGAGGAAATCGACATTACAACAACCACGTAGTTCCGCTCGTGCACACCATTAGATGTTTCTAAGCATCCAATAGTATCCATCGTCGTTTTTCTTGTAAACATCTTAGCTTTCTCAAAACATTATGTCATGTTCATGGTTTTTGCAACCAAAATTGTCTGTTAAAACTGATTTTGAAATCTCCAAAGATTTCTTTTGTACCGGCAAATTGATTCGAAATTAATATATATGGTCATGATATCAATTAAAATATTTCAACACTTGAAATCCAAGAAATTGAAATACCTACTCACCATTAGTAAACCAAAATTGATAAAAATCCATAACTACAATATAAATTTAATCTTAAGGAATATTGAATGTTTCGGAAAACAAATAAATTTTAAGGAGTGTTTGCATAGAGGAGTAGGTATTGGTTGATGCAAACAATTAAAAATAAAATAAAATATTTATCATTCTCTATTTTCATTTATTTTCTATAGAGATAGAAATAAAATTAAAAAAGTCTAGTATGTGTTTAATTGTTTTTGTTTATATTTAATTTTTACAGTTTAATTTATATTTATTTGCTATTTTTTACTATTATTTAATTTGTATGATTTTTATATTATTCAAGTCTCATAAAAATATCATATCTAAATATTACTAAAATAAACTATCAAACTAAAAATATAACTAAAACATACAATAATATTTTTTTTATTCAATTTATCATTTTTAGCTGTTGATTTATATTTTTCAACTAGCAATACAACATATTTTCTTTGTGTTATATTCTATTCTTTTTCTCAAGTGAATTAGCAAAAATAAATAAATTTCATTCTCTACTGAATTCAATTTTTTCTATCATTTTTTATTCTCTATATCAAAGACATCTTTATCAAGCGGCTTGACCTTCAACGGTAAGATGGATATCTACTCAAAGCTAACACTACCAGAAATCGCTTTTATCAATAGAACTACATATAACTTATATCAGCAGAATTACGTATTGCTTGATCTTGTTTGGGTACGTAGACAGTCCACTTTGGGCACAACATTTTCTGTATAGAAAAAAAAAAAGAAAAAAACTTGGACTGTCAATCTTGTATCAGCAAAACTACATACGGTTAAACTAAGTAGGCAGTCCATTTGAGCGTAGCCTTTGCTATATAGGAAAAAAAATACTACCAAAAATCGCTTTTCCGCCACATGCGGAGTAAAAGTCCCAATTTCATGCAAAATACATTTTTACAACGGTTTTGTTATGACATTTGGATGTAACATCATACTCTCGTAACAAATATTTTTTGCGAAGCCATTTTTGGTAACAAATAAGTCTGGTAAATGCCTCCCGGATGCATGTGTGATAGTTTTTTGTTATGGTACTTGTTATGTAAAGTCATTTAAACCGTTACAATAATGTATAACTTTTTGCTTCGAAAAAGACTAAAAAAAAAGAAAATCATTACAAATAAGTGATTCTTGTTGGACTTTTATTTTTGTTACCACCCAGAAAATCTGCTATGGTTATATTTTTTACTACGAAAAGAATAACCTGTCGCTATTTTTTTGCATGAATACTACAAAAAGAAATTTCAGATAGACCAAAGGGATCGGAAATGGTGCCGCTCAGTTACAAACAACGTCTTACATCACACAAGTACAACTAAGTCGCGGTGAATGTAATAGATTACTGTCCAAAGACAGACTAATTGACGCACGCATACCCATCAATCCACAACAACAAATTCAACTAAAACATTTATGTTTTGATAGACTTACAAGTGAGAGCAACAACCCATATCAACAACCAAGAGTACAAAGCGGAAGTAAGTCTCTATTAGGAAACATGTCTTAGATTCCAGAAGCAAACCGTTGTCTTAGTCATAATAAGCATGACTAAGCAAACAGTTTAATTCTAGAATCGAAGTTTGTAGCTATTACAAATCAGAAGCATTAATGATGAACGAACGTGACTGCATATTGGAATCAAATAGGGAGCCATGGCGTGATCAAGGAAGCATGTATGATGCGAAATCTCGTCTGCAACCTATAAATTTTTATACTTCGATCAATTCTCTATTATGTATCTCACTTTTAACTCTCAGATCAACTGTATAAACAAACTGCTTGACTTCAATTCTCCAAGAAAACTGCACATTCACAAGAACAGCATCAAGAAACGTTCATGGCGTCTTCTTCTTCTTCTTCATCTAATCCTTCTTCATCTAGTCAACCCGTAAGTTCTCTTCCTAAACAGATTGATTGGATTCTGACCAAGTGCTTGGACATTAATTTATAGCTACCCTATCAGTATGCTTTCCACAAACTGTTCATGTTTCCATAATTTTCCTTTTTTTTTAAAATGGTTTTCCAGTGCATCTTCTTGGAAACTTGAAATCTTGTTGACGATCTTGATCTGATTCGAAAATGCCACGTGATTTTGTAATCTTGTTGGATTGATTGTATTGTGTACTAGTTTAATTTATTTCATTGTAATGTACCAAGCAGTGAGTTTTTTCTACATTTTGCAGCAGAGAACAGACGATGGCGAGCCCCTTCTCTATCCTGATGATGAGCCTCTGCCCTTCCATGAAGCATCTTTCATTCCAGTTTATGGCTTACCCAGAGTTACTGTTACCGACATTCCCAAACGCCCCTTTGTCATTTCAACAGTTCCGCCAGAAAAATTTAATGTTCTTCTTCAGATAAAGGCACCATCATTGTTCCAATATGGAAACCATCCCCTGCAGCGCACTCCTACTGATCTTATTGCGCTCGATTTTAGCTAAGGGATCGGACAATCAGCATTGGATCAAGTCAGGGATGCCCTGAGGTTCGTAATCGACAACTTAAGCCCCAGGCTTTCGATACTTTCGTCCTCTGCCAGGCCTGAAAAGGTTTTTCCCCTGCGCACAATGTCCGAGCAAGGACAGAAAGCGGCAAAAGATACCGTTAACAGACTTGTCTTCGCAAAAGCTGCACCTAATTTTGTCAATCTTCTTACAGTTGCAGCTCTGGTTCTTGATCAAAGACGGTATCTCAATCCAGTGGCATTCATTGTACTCTTGTCCAATAGGAGAGACACTAAAAGCACACTGCCGCTTGCCTTGGAGAGTACTCGAGAAATGGCTATAAGCGACCTTGAGGAATTACCATTAGCAGTCTATCCTCCCGTGAATCTTCAGATTATATCAATAATTACTTTGAAGCACCCGAATTTCCGGTCTACGCCTTTGGCATTGGTAAACATCACACGAAGTATGTTCGGCAACAGGTGGCACTTACTCCTACTTGGAAAACTATGCAATTCTGTGGGATGCTGTAGCATTGGAGCCCTGCTCAGAGTAGTTAAAATACAGTTTTGTTTAACGCTCTTGCGAGGCACTGCTGGGGTTAATATTCTCGACATCTACTCCGGAGACTTCTATAGCAACATTTGCAAAGAGGATAGATCGATAGGTGAAATCAAATTAAGGCACCTTTTCGCTGATGAGACGAAAGAATTTCTTATCCAAGTGACTCTCCCGGAAAACAGTAAGGAGACATGCCTTGATTTGATCTGGACATACAAAGATTCTGTGTGGAATGATGGGAAAACACAGCTATATTATGATCATGTCGACATTCATCGAACATTAATCGCGCCCCATCCCATGACAAACCTTGTTCACAAGGACGGACGAGGGCATGCCTTTATTGCTCGTTATTCACGACGCCATAAGGACCTACGAAATCAAACGGTTCATTAAAGCGAGGGAATTTTTGCGCAACCAAATATCAGAAATTAAAGAAAGTGAAAGTGTCAGCAACGAAGACAAGCTGAGTGTTTGGATGCTCATACAGATACAAGAAGTAGTAAAAAGAATGTTGGAAGGCGGCCGTTCGTTTAAACATGGAGGAATTGCTATGGCGCTATCGACTCTGAGTTCGCACGACATGCAAACAACAACCATTTCGGGTAGCGAAGTCCCGGCACTGAAGTTCACTTGTTCCAGCCCTGCGGGACACCCAATACTATGGCTATGGTGAGGAAATCGGATGGTGCGACATGGCGCGTCTGATTGGTTCCTTCTTTTTTAATGAGATGTTATCTTCAAATATATTAATTTAAATGATTTCGTTATTGACGAGATTAATTTATTTTGTTGTCAATTTTATTATGGCTATATTTATGCACGTAATATTTGTTCGATATTTTTTCATTTTAAGCAGATTTTTGGTTATATTTATTGTACAAAAATTAACATATGTGCATAATTAAATATCATACATTTATTATATTAAGAATTTTATTTTCTTATAATATATATGATATTTAATTTAATTTATACATTTAATTTTTAATAGCTACAACAGCGTACATTGGTTGTGATAAATCAGCCACCGAAAATCCAGGCAAATTTAATTCTGATTAAACATCAACGTCTAATCTAATACTACCTCTGTGACTCCGTCCCAGTTAAATTGTCCCATTTTGCTTATGCACGAAATGTTAGGTATTGTGTAATTAGTAAATAATTAAGAAGTGTATTAATAAAAATAATTATATATTAAGATTAATATGACTAAATAGTTTAATTAAAATAAAAAATTATAAATTAGGAATTTTAAAATGTGAGTAAAGTATATAATTATATTTCAAAAAAGAAAAATGACAAATTACGCAGGACGGATAGAAACAGAAAGAGCGGACAATTAAGTGGGACGAAGGGAGTAAAATTATCTCAATAGTTCAACACCGAAAGACTGGTACCAATTGTTGAAACTTACCAAGAATTAAACTTTAAATCCAACATCTTTCGTGTTGGAATAATTGAGATAAAAAATAAAGCAAATAAATCTGACATGATTGCATTAGCTTTCTTGGATTCAGATCTACAAATGATGGTGGCGCAACCCCTCTTAAGAAAACTACTAGTGTTTTTGTAGGTTAGATATGAAAAGTAATTGATGATCTGGATCACAACCATAATATATATCCTTTATTATTAATTGGTCTCGTCACCCCATTAATAAGTTACGGAATTTCTGCCACACTTACTAAATACATTTAAGTTAAATAAAATGGTCTCTGATGTTCTTCGATCTTTCACCGGAGATTAAGGGGCGTTGATTTCAATTCAGCCGAAATGGCCTATGGTAACCATGCCTCAAGGTTTGAGGTTGGCTCCTCACTCTAATGTCTCGACACCAATGAAAATTCTCTCGCTTTCAGTCCAACTCACCTGAAAACCAATCAGAAAGCTCTTAGCATTGCAGCAGTCCTAAGGGTTCCGAAAATACATTAAAATAATAATTTAAAAAAATAATAATAAATAATACAATTTTTTTATATAAAAATAAAAAAATTCAAATATTTATTAAAATAAAATAAAAAAATCAAATATACAATTTAAAGTAATACATTATATTCTTTTTTAATTTTAATTCCGACTTAAGCTTATACGTTGCATTATTGAGAAAGGCTATGTCATTAATTTTAGATAATTTATTTATTTAACTCAGTATTTTCAGTAATTATTTTATTGATTATAATAGTTTTTTTATATTTTTTATTTATTTGAATATTATTAGATAATCCTTTTGTCATCCAAATTTGTTCTCATTTCTTTTATATTTTACAAAGAAAATGAGAACAGATTTTAATGACGGGATAATACTATCTAAAATTAAAATTTATTTGTAAATTAATTTAACAAATAAATATTTTTATAATTTTATAATTAATTATATTTCCAAAGTTTTAATTAAGAGTATTGAATTTAAATTATATATTTTTATTAAATTTAATTTAAGGGTAAACTGTTTTTTTTAGTCCAGGACCCTTTATCATTTTAGTCTTGTAAGTGGAGTCTGTCGCAAACTAGTCCCATAAGTGAAAATTTTTCATTGTTTTAGTCCTCCAGCGCCGGAGACGCCCGCGTGGCTCGCCGGAGGTGACGTGTCCGCCAGGTGTCCCGCCAGGTCAGCGACACCTGGCAGACAAGTGGATTTTTTTTTTCATTTTTTAACTTTTTTAATTCTTTTTAATTGGGCCAAATAAAAAAAATACAAATAAAATTAAAAATAAATTAAAAATAAGTTTTAAAAAAATTAAAAAAATGAAAAAAAAAATAAAAAAATCCACGTGTCCGCCAAGTCAGCGACACCTAGCGGACACATCACCTCCGAAGAGCTATGCGGGCATCTCCAGCACTGGAGGACTAAAACAGCGAAAATTTTTCACTTATGGGACTAGTTTGCGACCGGCTCCACTTACGGGAGGGTCCAGGTATGGGACTAAAAAAATATTTTAGGCTTAATTTTAAATACATTTATAACTGCTCCTTTTTTTATGAATTAGTTAGAACTATATATATATATATATTGTGTTAATTGTTGGAAATATGGGTATTGCAAGAATAAACATGAATCGGAATCGAGGATAGATTCTCTTTCCGAAAATTAGATACGTCTTGGTAGTGCCTCCAGTGGATGGCGTTCTAATCCAAAGATAAAACGGTTTCCGTCTGCAATCAGAGTGGCACCTATAATCGTTAGAGTTCCAGCAAACAAAAACGAGAGAGGAACTGAGCTGGGGAGGCTGCTGAAAAACTATAAGAGAGTAGGAGAGAATGGTTTGTGTTGTTTGTTATCAGAATGAAAGGGGAGGCCCTTTATATAGGCGTCTCTACTCGGCCAAAATGGCAGGGGATTAACTACGATCATAATTACGACCTTAATTATCGATGTAATTAATTATAAATTCAAACCTTTCATTTGAAGCAGTCGTAATTGATTCTAATTACAAACCTTCCGTTTGTGACGATGGTAATTTATTCTAATTTCAAACCTTCTGTTTGAGATTATAATAAATTTATCCAACAGATAATATTTTAACCAAATAATATTGCGACTTAGGCCATATACCCGGGTTTAATTTGGGGTTGCACAAATTGGTTTGTCTCAAGACACGCAAAATAGCCAAAATATTAAGCAAATCTCATGCACAATAAATAAATAATATTTATTTATTTCTTCCAAATTAATTATATTAATTTGGTATACGGGCCGTCGCATTTTCACTCACAAAATAATCGATTGCAAAATAACCGATTATCCAATATTAATTTGATTATACCGTCCAAAAATACTAAAGTGAACAAATTCCTAATATTAATTATATGTTGGTATTAATATAATCCATAATAAGAATAAGAATAAGAATAATAATAATAGTAGATGATCTCTCTGACCATTTCAATATTATTTTTAGTCTATTAAAATATATCCGTAGTGAATGTTATTTCCTTTCATTAGCCTAAGCCTAGAACACACATTACGTACCATTCATTCATCGAATCTGAAGCGAAAATGAATAGTACTGTAGATGAACATCGGGCATCAACTGAATTAGTTTCGGCCGATGTCGTAGAGCTGATCCTCGCGAGACTTCCAGTGAAGTCTCTCCTTCGTTTCCAATCCGTCTCCAAATCGTGGATCCACACCATCACCGATAGGGACTTTGCAATCGCACATCTCCATCAATCCAAGAATTCATCATGGTTCTCCTATCTAAAAGAGATTTTTGTTTGGCCCTATCGTGAGGAAGAATTACGCATCTGTCATGAGCACCTCGATGAATTGGCCGAGGGCTCGGACTGCTTCAGGGGATGTGATGGACTATTACTCCAACGTTCGCGTTCTCGTGGAAAAGACAACTATGGAAAGCGCTGTATCATTATCTTCAATCCTTCTGCCAGAACATTTACAGATTTGGGCTTCCCTTCTCCATATTTTCGTGATTTCATATGTGACATTGGTTTTGATCCGTTGTCGAAGGACTATAAAATAGTAGTCACTGATTGGGATATGAAACAATATTCGGTTCGGTGTTTAACAACAGAAGCCGGGATTGGAGCATGTTGAAAAAGGTGGAGATAACATCTGCAGGTGACTTTAAAAGTTTCCCATGGGATGCCCATATGATCAATTTGCGAAGTTGGCCTAAACCCCGAAAAGAAACCGCAAGTATTGATATTGAAATGTATTTCTTCGACCCAAGGGACGACAAGTTTTATAGAACTATTTACAATACAGGGCGAGGATCGAGAATTGGATATTCCGTATTGATTGTTCGCCCACTCAATTTTGCATTTTCCTTGTCGACGCTAGCAGCGGCAACTGTCGCGTTGCATTGAAGAAAAGAGATGGCGGCGAATTGATGGAGTTTGATGAATTTTCGATTCCGTGGATGACGGGTCCGATCAACTACTATGGGAAGCAGTACGAGGGGTTCTTCAACATGCCGAATCGAGGAAGGCGTCTTGTGTTCGAAGTTGGCTCTCTATTTTAAGATATACTTGACCGACGACCATATAGAGCTTATAGTTGAACGTCGTGACGCACCTTCCACAGTCTATAACTTGATTGAAAGAAAAAGTAGACTGATTTTAATGCCGGCTTCTTCAATTAGTAGGCGTCCTTCTTCGAGGGTATATTTGGAAAATCTCTTCTTCAGCAGCCCAGCTGGTTAGAATAGTTCTTTTTTATCTTTCTGTTTTGAATGTCTTTTGGCACAATGTTATTTCATTCTTTATATTTTTTTTCTCTTGTTTTGGAGATTTGATATATTTCTTCTATGTCCATGTCGTCTCTAATGATAAGCACTATTCATATACAATTAGTAAAGGAATAATTTAATTCCCATGGAGATCAAAGGTCCACAACAAGAGGCAGCAATGTACCTAGCTATCAGTTAACCTGCCTATTCAGGTTAATCCGACGACGTCAAATACAAGCGAAGGTATGCGAAACTTGCACATGCATATACCACAAATAGGGACGGACAGGATTCGAACTCGAGACCTCGCCTAGGCTCTGATATCATGTCCCGAGAGAACCATGTGAGACGCAGAATGACCGTCGAACTCGAACGGTTAGGGAAAGTACGCAGCCATTAATTATTTATCCACAAACGGGAAAGGGACAAAGAAGATCGAAGCAGTTCAGAGACATCAGAGAAGGGAAAAGGGAGCCGCTGCCATCGAGAAGGCCGCTGTTGCTGGAGTAAGAGAGCTCCAAACGCCATCGCCTATGTTCTCATCGTCGCCGGAGGAGCTGCTTGCTAATCGACGGAAATTATTTCGGCAGTAGTCGTCGTCCGTCCATCGATTTCTTCAAAGAACATTACCTTGGAGTTGGAAATCAATTGCATCCATAGGGCTCTTTGATATATTTTATATCCATTTTTCTTTTTTAATTTCCATTTGTTGATGAGTTGCTTTGGATTTGATTTTCAGTTGCAATACTTTGAGTGGTTTTTTTAGAACAACAAAAGTTTGGATATGTTTAGGGGTGGCAAATGAATCAGGTTGATGTGTTCAATCTTAATCTGGTCTTATATTAATTGGGTCAATCCGAATATAATCTTTATAACCTGTTTAAATTTAAAATTTTTAAATTTCATATTAAAATCACAATTTTTACTAACAAAAATTTCAAATAAATAATGTATGATCAAATATATATTGAATAAAAAATATTCATATTATGAAACCAATTTTCGAAAATCTAATTAACAAACACCGTACAAAATACTAAAATTAGAAATATTTGTTTCATATTATAAAGTCGTAAGGTAACAACAAACTAACAATACAAAATTTTCTACTGTCATCCCCAATTAACAAACACAATTCAGGATCCACCGCTGTCCACCTCAATCACCGTTACATCGCACCTTCATCAGTATCTTCGATATTTTCAGCATTGGAACTCATTAATTTTCCATTTAAAATATCCAATTGATGATTCATTTTTCCTATTAGACACGTATAGATACAAACACAAATAATTAGACTTATATTGATAGAACAAAAATATTTTAAATATCTATTTTATTGTCACCAGAATGATAATATAGTATATTCTATAATTAAAAAAAGAGATAATTACACCAGAATGATAATATATTATATTCAAAAATTGAAAAAAAAAAAAAGACGACAGTAATAGATATTTATTATGATAATAGTATTTTTAAAAATATATTTATAATATAAAAGTATATATTTTTTAAAAAAAATTGATAATAATTTACTAATATATTCTAATTTTAAATTATTATTTTTATTAAAAATTATAATAATATTAATAAATATTATCATATTATTTATCGCTTATACAACAACAATAATAATACTAATAATTTTAAAAATCCATCAAAATCTTTGTTGATACACTATACAAAATTTTCACAATTTTCCATTAAAATCAATAGATTTTGAGAATTTATGGATTGTTGAATACCTTAAAAATTTTAAAAGATTTTTAAAAGTTTGTATTGAATACCTCCGGATTTTAAAAGAATTTCAAAAGTTTGTATTGAATACCTCCGGATTTTAAAAAACTTTTAAAAATTTGGATTGAATACTTCCAGATTTTAAAAGACTTTTAGGTCTTCTCCAACCCACTGCATCAAAAATTGGAAAGGGGCTCCAACTCACCCCCAAATCACTCCCTATTTTTGCAGTTTTGTACAGTGTTACTCCAATTTACTCTGATACCATTTGTAACATGCCGGAAGCTGACACGCCCGGCGCCCAGGCCCAAAAGCCCAAGCCAGCCGTCTCTTGTGCGCAACAAGCCTGAGTATACCGAATAATGCGGGATAAATAAGGCCGGACACGTACCTGCACCAAAGACATATGCCGTTGATTAGCTGTACAGGACCGGAGCTCGCACACATGGGACGAGCTATGGCCGAGAAACTAGACAGAAATGTCAGTTCGTGACACTCTCCCCCACTCAAAGTCGCAAACGCCCTCGTGCGACGCCACTTTGAGTGCACCGACATTGTTTCTACTGTACCTCCACTCCATCTTTGGAGTGAAAATTTTGCAGTATTTTGTGGTGTTTGGTGTATATTTGTTATTTTTTTGGGTGTATTGTGTAATTTTTATTTTTTTAAATGATGATATATAATTTTATATTTTAAAAAGTTATATGTAATTTTACTTTTTTTAAAAAAACATAATGTATAATTTTATTTTTTAAATGATATATAATTTATTTTTTTTAAAGTGATGTATAATTTTATTTTTTTAAATTATTTTATTTGTAATAGTTATTAATTATAAATGTTAATTTTCATACATGTAATTTATAAAGAAAATATAGATTATATATGTATGT
This sequence comes from Andrographis paniculata, assembly GCF_009805555.1. Taxonomy (NCBI): domain Eukaryota; kingdom Viridiplantae; phylum Streptophyta; class Magnoliopsida; order Lamiales; family Acanthaceae; genus Andrographis; species Andrographis paniculata. The sequence goes on along the minus strand of NW_026137620.1, from coordinate 2,273,149 downwards.
ATTATAATATATAAAATAAATTAAAGTTAGGGTGTAATTTATAAATATGAAAAGTTATATGAAAAAGAATATATTTTTTAGAATGAAAATTGAAGTTTATGGTTGAAGTAAAATAACTATGTAGATGAAGGAGGTGTTTGGCAAATGGTTTTGTGAAGAGTTTTAACTTATTGAACAGTTTTAGCTGTTTGACCAGTCAAAAATGTAATTTAGGTGTTTGGTAAATTAGCTTTTTGGAATAGCTTTTTGGACCCAAAAAGCTAATTTCTGAAAAGCTAACTTATCCAGCGTTTAAAATAGTTTTTTTTGTAAAAAAAAAATTTATTCCTTATATGCCCTTAAAAATTTATTATACATTTTACACAAATAAATATATTTTGATTATTTATTAATTATATTAGAATATTTTATTATATTATAGTTTTATTTTTATAAATTTAAAATAATTAATTTTTATATAAAAATTATTTTAATGGTAAAATATATAAATTTATTAAAATCAATATAAAATAAAAAATATAAATATTAATAATTTAATTTTTTATTAGAATTACATTATATAAATTTTATACTAAAAATAAATTAAATAAAGTAAATTAATTGAAAAATATAAATATAATCAACTGATCGATAACTAACATAATAAATATATACACGAAAAATTTGTTATATTATATTTTACATCATTTTCAATAAAAAAAACTATTTATATATTTTAATAAAAATATATTATTTTTTAAATCTAACTGTAATAAAAATAAATACTTTTATAACACTTTTACAATTTTCAATAACTAATAACAAAAAATTTTGAACATTCTAAACTCAAAAGAACATAATTGAATATACTAGAAACAAGAATAAAATAAAAATGTCCTCAATTGTCATTTTACGTATAAACAACTAATATCAAACAGTTGTTTTACCAAACATTTTAATACAAACAGCTAATCGAATCAGCTAGTCAAACCAGCTAATTGAATCAGCTAACAACTATCGGCTAATTGAATCAGCTAACAGTTAATTGCCAAACACGCCCCAAAGCTGCTGCAAAAATGGACTGGGGGGTTGGAGATAACATAAGTGGTTCCACGTGATTTCTTATATTATATATTATTAAGTTAGTTAAATTAATTTATAGTATTTAAGTATGATAAATTTAGTAATAATATAAACGTATCAATTGAAGTGGGACAGATAAAAAAAGAAAATGAGACAATTGAAATGGGACGAATGTATTAATTATAAATAAATAAAAGTATATTATAGAAAATTTGTTATCTACAAAATAATATCCATATTACATATATTGTTTTTTGCGATATAATTTTTAAAATATTTATATACATATTCTATTTTTTAAAAATATATATATAAATTTATTTTAAAATTATTAATATTATTCATTCCTACTTAGGTAAAAATGAGTCTATTGAAGTAGATGCAAAAACTTCAATAAAATATAATGAGTGAATAATTAAAAAATGTATTGTAAAAATAATTATAAATTAAAATTAATATAGTTAAATAATTTAATTAAAATTAAAAAAATTATAAAATATAATGAAAATGTATAATTATATTTTCAATTAAAAAAACAAAAATATTATACATACGAAAATATAAAATATAATCAAATTAGGTAAAACGAAAGAAATACTATTAATTACTTCATCGGTCCGTTTCTAAGGGTTATATTTACCTTTTACGTCATTGTACTTTAACATGAAAAATATATTATATTTGTATTAATTTTTGTAAAAATGTCTTTCTATTAGTATTACTAGTGTGAAACCCGTGCGTAAGGGTGAAGTTACATCGGATATATTGTAACATAACTATATACAAATATAAGTAAAAAAAAAAAAAAAAGAATAAGATATACAAAATAGTACACACGCAGTAGTAAAATTTAAATAAAAGTCGTTTTTATAAATTACCATCAAATTTTAAAGTGCCAAGAAATAAAGAAATAAAAGAGTTATAATTATGGAGATCGTAATTTTGTAAATTATATTATATAAAAATTTAATTTATTTAAATAATACCATGAAAAAAAATGATAGTAATTTAACAAATAGACTAATAATCAAACAAAGAGTTTTATGAAATATATTATGTTATACGTATTTAATAGTTAAATTCTATAATTACATTTACAAATATTCTATCACAACTTTTAACAAAGAATATTTGCATAAGTGGATTAAAAAAAAAAAAAAAGTCTCATATTTGTAAGAATAGATTTCATTAAAAACACTCCGCTAATTTTATGAAATATATTTTGTTTTTGAACAAAATAAATTGATATTAGTAAATTATACTTTAAAAAAAAATGGTAATAATTTAACAAATAAACTAATAATTAATTTTTTAAACAAATTCTCCTTATAGAATTATATAGAGTTATTTATATTTGTCTTTTGTACTTAAATTCTATAGTTATATTTAAATATATTATTCGCAAATATTTTATCACAACTTTCAACAACAAAGATTTTTGTACATAAGTGGGTACCAAAAATATATATATCTCATATTTGTAAGTGGCATATTATTCATTAAAAAAAATCAACTAATTTTATAATAACATACCCATCACTTTCAAAAGCACAAATATTGCCAACATCAGAAGATAATGATGCCAATAACAAATGTAAAACCATAAATATATTTTACGAAAGGAAAGAAAACTATTTTCAAACATCGTGCATTTATGATTAATGCCGATTGCACTGCTTCATCCACTGATTAAGAGAATATGTAAATATAATTAATTGCAAAGTCGTAAAAAATATTAAAATAAAAAATAATACCAAAAAATCTTCGTTACAAAAATAATGTCCGGCTTAAACAGTACTCTTCAAATCTTAAATGTCACTCCAACCTGCAAAAATTAAGTAATCATAAATACTTCATATGAACAAAATTAAGGACTATGATTATTGTCCAAATAGTCTAATAATCGTACACTAATATAATCATAAATGTAAACCTTGAAAGGTGAAATTATGTTCACGCCTTTTCGCGAGAGTAAGTGCTACCTGAGAAAATAAAAATATTAAACATAAAAATGTCAAAATAAAAAATAAAGTAAACCAACTAAACAAATATTCAAAAATATTAACAATTGATTGTGCAGGAACGAGGATAATTTTAGATAAGAGAAGAAGAGAAGTGTCTGATGTTATGTAAGAAATGTATGACATGGTGAGATGTAGTGTCATTCAAGTATGAAAGAAAAGTATGTAATAATTAGAGTTTTATTTTAAGTACAAAGAAGAGAATGCAGAAGAAGCAAAGACGAAGAAGACAGAAGCACAAAAACATAAACGAAAGTGAAAAATTAAAATGAGATGTTTAAATAATAATGAATTCAAATAAATACTTCATAAGAACAAAATTAAGGACTATGATTATTGTCCAAATAGTCTAATAATCAAACACTGATATAATCATAAATGTAAACCTTTGAAAGGTGAAATTAAGCAGGAACACTGTGTAGAGGATGATTTAGATAAGAGAAGAAGAAAATGTGTCTGATTTTATGTAAGAATTGTATGATGGTGAAATGTAAAAAAATATGTGAGAATTAGAGATTTTTTAAGTAGAAATAAGAGAATGCAGAAGCATAGAAGATAGAGGCAAAAATAAGGAAACAAAAATAAAAGTAAAAAGTTAAAATGAGAGGTTTAAATAATATTGAATGCAAAGAAAAACTCTGCAACTCCTTATATTAAAAAAATTATAAAAAATCATTATTATAACTTTTCAGTAAGTAATTATTATATAAAAAAACCTTTGCATCTTCGACATGAGACTTGTATTTTAAAAATAAAAATAAAGTGTTCAACTTTTCAGAAAAAGTAATGATTATAGAAAAACCTATATCTTCTTTAAGAATTTATCATTATTTATATTTATATTTATAATGTATTGTTTAATTAATACATAATTTAATTTATTTACTATTTTGTATCTATATTAAAATATTTATAACAAAATAGATAATATAATTATTAGAATCAAATTATTATAAAAATGAATTAGAGTTTCTCAACTTTAAAATGGATTAAAATTAAAATTAATTATTATAACTTTTTAATAAGTAATTATTATATATATAAAAAAAAACATATGCATCTTCAACACGAGACTTGTATTTTAAAAATAAAAATAAAGTGTTCAATTTTTCAAAAAAAGTAATGATTATAGAAAAATCTATATCTTCTTTAACAATTTATCATTATTTTTATTTATATTTATAATGTATTGTTTAATTAATACATAATTTAATTTATTTACTAAGTCAAAGTTTCCAAAAGTTTACAGAAGAGATCCTAAAGCAATTTAAATCTGGGACCATTTATCTTATGCCCTGGAGAGTCGCCTGTTATTGGCAGCCGACTGGTACTGCCTTATAAGTTGGGATTGGGCATGAATCTTTAATTCCTGGTCCAGGTCGGCTGCATTGGTCTTGTACCGATCAATCAGGCGTTGCTCATCGTTTATGTGGCCTTCCAGGACAGACTTTTTTTTGATGAAGTACCCTCAGTTCTGCTTCTCTTTGTTGGATTGATTCTTCTATTTGTGCTTTGGCATTATTAAGGCCTTCTAGTCGGCCAGCCGTTTGTTGAATGGATTCCTTGGTTTTGGTCAAAGAAGCCTCAAGATTTATTCGATCCTCGTCGGGCAAGGGTGTCTCAGTTGTCAAAAGTTGAGCGAATAAAACTTCATTTCGGAGTTCAGATAGTCGCTCCATCAGCTGGTGAAGAATGGAGGTAGCAGCCGACTCTCAAGACATTTGAAACAAAAGACCACCAATGGCTTGAAGGAGGCTGTCAAGCAAGTCTGATCCCAGATCGGGGAAAGATTGGTCAACAGCCTGTGCAATTATAGTTCGGACGTCTGTCGGAATTGGGACAGCCGACAAAAGGGCTAGATCAGAATATCCCTGGAGGAAAGGATGTTTATTTCAGACTAAATGGAGCACAAATTTTGAGAATTGATTGTGGAAATTGTACTTACCTCTGGACGGATTGTGGTCACTGAAGGTGCCAGAATGGCCATAGGTTTGGAAGGATGAGCGACTGGTACTTCGATAACCGATTCGTCGGCCGCTTCAAGCGGACGTTGAGGTTTGGATCTAGGTCCCTGAACATTGGGAATGTAGTGTATTTAATATCACGTAAACACTAACTTGTAATTTGGAAAGGAGGGTGTTGAGCGTTTACCAGGTTAACAGAAGTCTCTGAATCAGATGAGGGAATTTCTTGTAAGCAAGATACCCTTCGGTTAAGCAGCTGCAGGTTCTTCTTCCTGCCTGTCTGCTTCTGGGGGAGGGTTTGCCGCCCTTGGGTCGGCTGCCTCCACGTTGGCTGCCCCTAAATCAGCTGCTCCTTGGTCGGATGTGTCTGAGGCAGCTGCGGTTTGTTCGTCGGGAGCTATATGGGCGGCTGTATCAGAGACATTTCTTTCTTCTGAGGCGACATAAGGTAACCCGCCCATCTCTGAAGCAGTCGCCTCACTATGGGATGAGATCCTTGTTGTTGCTGGGTAGGCTGGTGAAGACGCTCTCACTGGGGCCCGTCGTTTGGTCGGGGGTTCAGGTTCATGGAGTTGGTCGGTTGGTGGCTCTGTTGATTTGTTTGGATTTGAAGCAGGTTGGACGGCCGCCCTGGCCGAAGTCGGACCTAAGCATAAAAGTAGGGATTAATAACATGATAAGGAAAGAATCAAGTTAAGTTGAGAATATGAGAATATACCTGGACGAGGTCGGGTCTTGATGGGGGCCCGACCTAATGGGCGGTCTATCAACGCCGGTTGATTGTCCACAGAGAAGGGAATAGCTTGCGTCTGGGAAGCTCTTCTTTTCCTCTGTAGAGTGCCTGACCCGGTGCCCTGCGTGATTAATTTCCTTCGGGTGTTGGTCAGTGGGGTCGCCCCTAATATCAGCGCAAGCTGGGGTAAAAGGATGCCCAGCAAGCGATCTTTGTCAGGAGCAATTAAGGCCCAGGTGACCGACCACCATTCACGAAATGATTCGCCTAAAGCTGGAGAGGTCCGGAAAGGAATGTAGGAGTTGGAAGTTATATAGTTGGTGAGCTGGGATACATAAGGGGCGATTAGTTCATGAATGACTCTCCCATCTGGACTTTGAATTATTAAATGTGGATGGGCAATAGGACTAGACAAGCCTTGTTGGCATCCGAATTGGCGTGCCAAGAACTGAGGCTGATAGTTGAAGGTATAAAACGCTTTGTGGCCTTTCTTATCAATTTTCTTAATGACAAATAAGGACCTAGGCTTAAAAGCGGCATCCCAGGAGAAAGAATAAGTGGGATGCGGAAGTGGGTCCGGTTCGGACAAAGGCGAAGGTATAGGGAATTGCCAAAATAGGCCAGACGCATAACCGATGTATTTTCGGTACATATGGAATCGGGAGTTGTTACGATCATCTGTTAAGATGGCAGTTATGATAGGGTCGGATGTTTGAAGGTTGTTGTGACCTAAACAAAGTCGGTTAAGGGTTATTCCTAGAGATTTGTCAGGTGGTGGCGCAACAGGGGGGTGGCCGAGTTGAAACGCTTCAGGGAAATAAAGACGGAACCACAATTCTAAAAACCAAAAAGGGCCTGATGCAGCAGTATCTAATTTTTTACCATCTTTATCTGTAAGACGGGTGCTAACCCTGGACACTCCTTCAAAAAGATTGGCAAGGAAGAGGGTGCCCAACGAAAAGAAACGTCCGGAAGCTATATGTATGGCTAGATCAAGGTGAGAAGGGAGAACACATTTCGAAGGGGAAATTACAACATACTTACAGAGCCAAAAGAGCAGAAAGGCCGTATGCTCCCGGTCGGTCACAGGGGTCCCGTCTGCTCCTTCCTGGTCGTTTAAAAATTTAGTCCAGCCCCATTCCTTAACGCCAGCCAGTGACCAGCCCAAATGGTCCGCATTAGGCTCTTGCCCATATAGGGCACCCATTACAGGGTCTTCTCCCACAATTGGCAGATGTGCGACCGTGGCCACATCCATGAGTGTTGGGCTGATGGGGGCCGTTGGAAGAAAGAAGGCGCACATCTCAGGGTGTCAGAACGCTGCCATTGTTAATAGAACCTTCTCATGTAGATGACATGGGAGTGTACAAAGAAATATGTCTTGGTCGATGTGTTGATTTTTCCATTGATCCTGGAAGTGTTCTGCTACCCTTTTGTACCAGGTGCAGTAGGGATCTTTGGGGTCTGTCAAATGAGTTTTTATGCTATCATGAAGGTGGGTAGCATTGTAGTTGAGATTGTTGATAGCCAGTAGATTTCTTGCCTCCAAGACTTCTCCCATTCGATTGGAGTCTTCTGGGGTAGTGCAGTATGGGCGGATGGTCGGAGTAAGCATTTTCGTCGCCACAAAAGCTGTTTCAGGGACTGATCCGTCGAAGGGAAGTGCAGGTATGTATTGATTCGCCATGATTCTGGAGTTGCAACAATTGAAGAACGATGAAGGCTGATTATGAGGTTGCAGAGTGTAGTGGCACAGAATATGTCGCAGTAATTGATTGCAGTTGCAGAGACGGTTCCGCAAAAGAGGTATGATTATAGATATGTTGCGAACTTCCAAACGGCGATTGAGGAATGGCGTTTGAAAGTCCGATGGCGGCGGGCAAGTTGTTACGTATGAAATTTATAATTAGGTTAAAAAGCCCAAGTTAAAAGAAAAAATGGGCCTAAAATTGGGTTTGTTGGATTGATCAAGGGGTGTTGTGGGGACATCAGGTGAAATAGATGTATTTCTATGGAAATAGCGGGTCGGAAGGTCCGCATGTCGGAAGGTCCGCAGGTCTGAAAGTCCGCAGGTCGGAAGGTCCACAGGTCGGAAGATCTGCAGGTCGGGTGGTCCATAAGGCGGAAAGTCTACGAGTCAGACGGTTTACAAGTCGGATAGTCTGCAGGTCGGTTGGTCAGTGGGTCGGACGATGTACAAGTCGGAAGGTCTGTGGTCGGGCCAACAAGGCGGAAAGTCTGTAAATCGGGAGGTTTGCGGCTGGACCAACAAGTCGGATGGTCTGTAAGTCGGGAGGTTTGCGCCTGGACCAACAAGTCGGGTGGTCTGTAAGTCGGGAGGTTTGCGACTGGACCAATAAGTCGGAAGGTTTGCGGCTGGACCAATAAGTCGGAAGGTTTGCGGTCGGACCAAAAAGGCGGAAGGTTTGCAGTTGGACCAACAAGGCGTAAGGTCTGCGGTCGGTCCAAAAATGCGAAAGGTTTGCGGTCGGACCAACAAGGCGGAAGGCCTGCGGTCTGTCCAAGAAGTCGAAAGATTTGTGGTTGGATAGGCAAATCAGTTAGTGTGGAAGTTGGATACTGTTGAGAGCAAGTGAGAGTAATAATTCGGTCAGCTGAGGACACGTGTCAGCAGAAGAAGAGTTAGCAGATGGTTGAAAAAGAGGCGTTGTAACCGTTCGGGCGACGGTTTCCAATACCGTTTCTGAAGAATATTTAAGGATTGGGATTTGCAACTGACAAGGTATCTTCAATCATCTTCAAACGACAACAAAGTCAGTGATTCGGGGATCATCATTTAAATTTCCAGTATTTACTTTCCAGTTTAATTTCTGTAGCGTAGAGTGTTTAGAGATTCCTTATCTCAGGCGCTAAATATATCAAATAAGAAGATAATTTTCTATTTTTGAATTTTACTTTTTGATTGTTGAAAAAAATACATCAACACTGGGTTTTGGTTTTGAATTAAAATAGTTATTTGATGTGATATACATATGTATTGATGTGATGTTTTGAATAAGTCATGTTATGTTCAAGGTGTCACTTTTATGATAGGTTCTAAATCGACCTAATAGTGTGGAATCTTTTCGAAACGTCTTAACAAGATTTAATTAAGTGATTTATATGTGTTTTTAACCAGATTTTATGATCGACGTTTCACAAGATAACTTTCTAACGAAAGAGTCCGACCTTTGTTTCCAAACGTTCGTTAAAATAATATATTTATTATAATTATTATACATACATATAAAATTAATTTATAAATATATAAAATATCAATTTAAAATAAATAAGTAAAATAATTTTAATTTTTCTTTTTAATTTATATATAAATTAAAAAAAGTGAGACAAGCGAGCTTGAACGAACTCAAACGAGTTTAATCAAGTCTAAACGAGCCAAACACGAACACGAGTTCAAACAATAAAATTCTTAACGAGTCGAGCTCAAACACTACAAACGAGTTCGAAAGTTTAACGAACAAACACGAACCTTGTTTGCAAATATTAACGAACAAACACAAACATTTAAAATTCAATTTGGCTCATTAATAGCTCTACAGACGACGACTAGTTATAGAAGCCAAAGAGTAAATGAAATTGATCCAGTATTTGATGCCATGATTGAAGAATTTTGTCCAATTTTATACAATATAGAGCTGAAATCAACAAAAAAAATTTTTATGGTGTAAGAATAACGACGCTATTCTTTGCCCGACAAAATAAATCATGTTAGAGAAAAATGACAAACAAAATGTAAAAACATCAAAATTTTAAACCAATAATCTCGCAATCACGAATCCACCCATATCATTTGTCATCCTTTACCGAACTTAAAAATCAACAATTTGATAACAGGGTAAGTGCCCTTTTAACATATTTTCTCCACACTCGTATCATCTTGTCATATTTTACAAAACTTAAAACTCGACAATTTTTTTTTTTTTTTTAATGACGTGAGAATCCGCAGTCGCTACCTGAAAATGCACGTTGGATAAACTCCGAATCGAACCTAGTACCCTGCAAACTAAGCCTGACAGGCAAGAGGGTAAATGACCTTTTAACATATTTTCTCCACCAATATCATTTTTTATATTTTATCGAACTTAAAAATCAACAATATAGGATAAATGTCTTTTTAAATGTATCTTCTCAAAAAAAAAAATTCCATTGTAAATAGATATTAAGGTTTATTTTCAATTGTCTCTTAAAATAATAATATTTTTACGATAATAACAAAAAAATTTATGGTAAATACTTTTAGTTATGGAAATAGAATAAATAATTTGAGATGGCCGAAAATAATAAGAGGGAGTATATACATACATGTAGATGTTAATAAAAATAAATACGCGAAAATTCATTAGCTGATGAGGGCAGAAGGGAAATTCATCCTGATGGGGGCAGAAGGGCTCATTTTTTCCAAACCTAATTAGTTTTCAAGCCTAATTCACAAGCTGCACTGCAGAAATTGAAGGGATTCAACAAGAATGTCGGGCATCTATAATCGGGCTCCATCTGCTCCTTCCAAGACTGCTCTCCCGCCTCAAGAACTCCTCGACGATCTCTGCAGGTATGTATGTTGTTGCTCAATAAGTTTGCGATTATCATTTCTATGAACATTTCAGTGGTAGATTATTGACTGTAACTAGTTCAATAGTTTGGGATCGTTTTATGCGTTTTCATCACATTTTAGGGTAATTGAATTTTTCCTGAGTTCGATGATCTAACTGGAAATTGAACAAAGATTTGCGCGTCTGCAATTTTTTTTTTTAAAAAAAAAAAAGATTGGGGACAATTTCACCCTTGGATTGATTGTAACCCGAATTCGTTGGAATTACTGAGAATTGTTCACAGCATTATTGATAGATTAATATAATACCTCTCATGAATGAGAAAACTAATATATATGATGGGGAACATTTAGGATTCTTGGTATATAGCTTTATGTTAAGCCTTGATAAACAATCTGCTTGTTTCGAAACTGGTCTTCGAAAAATCGTTGTTTAATAGTGATGAACAATAAAACTATTCATATTCTGTTTCTTAATTCTTGGATGATCTTTGGTTATTGTTTTGCAGTCGATTTGTTCTTAATGTTCCTAAGGAAGACCAGCAGTCTTTTGAGAGAATTCTGTTTCTTGTAGAGTATGCACATTGGTTTTATGAAGATAACTCGGTTGAGAAGGACCCATCCTTGAAGTCATTAACTTTGAAAGAATTTACTTCGTTATGTATCCTTCAGGAATTTCAGCATCTCTGATATATGTGATATTGGCATTCTTATAGAACTGAGATCATGGATTTTGATTGTTGTATCATTTCAATTTTTCAGAATCTTCTACTCCCAATATTTTTGTTTCAACTTTCTTATTAAGTTGGATCTGTTTCTCTTTCTGACTGTTTTTCCTCCAACTGTTCATTTTCATTAACGATGTCGAAATTTTCAAAATATATTTTATTTAAGTTAGACTTATATCAAGAGGGTGAGTATGGATATGCATTTGATGAGAATATACCTTTTTGTTAAAAGTTATTTCAGTAGAAGATTCTTTGTTTTTGTGTTTCCTAGCTGATTTTCTGTGTATCCTTAACTTGCTACAGTGTTTAACAACTGTGATGTTCTAAAACCATATGTTGCACATATAGATGACATATTTAAGGATTTTACTTCGTATAAAGTTCGGGTTCCAGTTACAGGTGCCATTATATTGGATGAAACTTACGAACGGGTGAGCTCTTTCATACATTATTTATATTATCTTTCATATAGCCTGTACTATGTATGATTGGTGGATTTTGGAGAGTAATAGAAAAAAATAATAATAATAAAATGGGGGAAGTAATATTTCGACTGTTTTAGAGGGAAGAACTTGGGAAAAGAAAACTTAGTGGAAGAAAAGTGTTGTGGAAAATGAAGGAAAATAAGTCTTGATCTTTGCTCTCCTTTAATGTAGTCACATAATTTTGTTTTGTATTGTCTATCTTTTTCTTCTTTTTGTATACACACACACACAACTATATTATATATATATATATATTGTTTTTAAAGATAGTCTTATAGTTGCTTTTTTTCCCATATCCAAATCGTCGAACTAGCATTGAAGATTTTACATTTCTGAACACTCTTCTTTCTCCATCACCCCATCCCCCTGCCTCCCTTTTTTTCCCCTTTTCAAAATTCTTGAACCAATAACGCAATCACCGTGTTGCAAGTGGTTACAGCATTATTGAGATTTTCTATGTACACATTGCTGCCAATTATTCTCTTATATTCTGATACGGATATGCATTTGTTTCTTGTTGCTTCTTTTGTGTTTTGGAGATAAATTTGCCAGATATATGTTGTAAATAGTGGTACATACATTGAACTAATGCTTCATATCACCTGATTATGCTTCTATGAGAAACATATGTAGCTTAGTATTAACGTCCATAAATTCCAACCTCCCTTGGAAGGATTCAAATTGATTGTGCAGTCGCAACTATAATGGATTCAAAAGAGCAAGATTTGATTCCTTATCATTGAAATGGCTAAAGCTACTCGAAACAAATGCCCTCTCTGGTTTGAAAATTCTAAAACCAAACACAATGAAGACATCTCAATCTTGTCGAAATCTTTTCTACAAAACATGTTCCTGCCATATTTCCACATTCAATTGAAAAGAAAATTAAACAATAGCGCAAAGTAAATCAGAATTAGCATATGCCATAACCGTCGTGTTTTTCACGTCCATATACTATTGAGCCACTATTTTTTCTTCAGTGCTTACTAGTGAAAGGATGGAAAGGAACTAGTTGGAGCTTTCCCCGAGGGAAAAAGAGCAAAGATGAGGAAGACCATAAGTGTGCCATTAGGGAGGTATGTTCCAACTTCTTTGCCTATGCAATCATCTCAATTGATATGATTCAATTACTAGACACTAGAAACATGATTTCTAAATTACATGAATTCACCACTAAATGCTAATACATATGTGACTTATAAAATATGTCCATTAAGGCCTCTCATATACTATAAGATTATAGAACTTGAATTTACAGCTGTATTTTTTTATAATTAAAATGAAACTATTTAGGATGTGTTTGTTTGAGAGATTGGATTTTGAGTTAGAATTTGAATAGTAAAAAATTTGAATTGTAATAATTGTATGATGTGAAATAAATAGGTGTTGATGTGATATTTTGAATGTAAAATTAATTTTTTGTATAATATAAAAAATAAAAAATAAGTGTTTAATTTGATGATTTTGGGGGAAAAAAATTGGATGAATAGTAGGATTTGGGACAAATCCTTTAAACGAACACGCCCTTAGTAAAACAACTCTTGGTATTTACATAGTGCTTACAGCTCAATTGCCAGTGAGTTGCATTGATGTACGAGCACTGTTGTGTTTTTCCCTTCATTCTTTATTTTCAGCATCCCCTTTTTCAGTTATGAATATGATGGATACATCGAAATTACACCTGAGTGCCTGATCATTTGGGAGTGCAAGTCATCCTACAAATATAAGTATTAGTTAACTTGCGACAATTTTAAATTAGCATGGGAGCTGTGCATTGTATATTTTACTTGAAACTTTCTATATATTCTTTTCACTTGTGTCCTTCCAATCCCTCATTCTCTATTATAAATTTCCGTGACCTAACAAGTAATTCTATTGTGGGATGCAGGTCCTCGAGGAGACAGGTTTTGACGTTTCAAATCTTCTTAATACAGATGATTTCATTGAGAATATCTTTGGACAGCAGAGAGTGAGACTGTACATAGTTGCTGCAGTTAAAGATGATACACACTTTGCTCCACTCACTAAGAAAGAGATAAGCGTAAGTCAGGTCCTACTGAAAAGTTTGTTTTGCTCGGAATTCTCTGGAAGTGCATAGTAAGTTTGCTGTCAAAAGATTTTCTGAAAAGCTCCTGCTTTCGGTATCATGTTTAACAATCCTGGATATTCATCCCATGGTCAGAACCCTTCGTCTTATAGAGATTTGGGTCCTTCCTCTGAAATTTTAATGATATATATATTTGCTTCCATTTCATCATCATTTTATCATACCTTTTCAGAAAATTGGAAATTCCTATCCACATTATTGTGCGTTTCTCTTGGGGTTCATAATTCAGATCTATTATATTCTAATTGTTTCAGGAAATTGCATGGCACCGTCTTGATGAACTTCAACCGGCAAATGACAACGTCATATCTCGTGGAAGTACTGGGCTGAAGCTCTACATGGTTGCTCCATTTCTGGCGTAAGTAATTATTCATCGTCTCCAAAATTTCTCGTACTCCCTTCAGATAAGCTGAAAGCTCACAATTCTTTTGCAGAGACTTAAAGTCGTGGATTTCTGTGCATCCGCCACCCATAGCACCTCGACCTGATAAACCTCGCAAAGGTAATCATTTCTCGCTATTCCCCTCCCCTTCCCACATGCTCTCTCTGCCGCACAATTCTTATTTGCTGGTTACTCTTTCTTCTCTTCAATGTGTTTATTGTGACACGCATCTTTATATTGTGGGCATTCAATCATTAAAAAACACCGATTTTTTTAAGTTGTGCTGTTTTTTTCTCACAAAAACTACTACTACGCTGCATCCTCTTGATTTGATTTTGATTGCAATCCTTAGGAATCACTATGTGGAAGGCCAAAACCAGTTCGACTGGAAGCAGTTCATTAGCACTAGAGAGCCAATCGAACCGTGTAGTCGGGGATGTGAATCCTCCTCCTCCTCCACCTGATTCAGGCCCAGGTAGGAGCTTTATAAACTTCAGATTTAATACTGCTCCTATATTACAAGCTGTCGACGATGCGTTCTCAACATGAAATACTTCTTTTTTTCCTTTTCTTTTTTTTGGGTGGGGGTGGGGGGTAGTGAAAACTTGTATGCTCATGATCCTGTGGCATTTCAAAATTTATTAGCGGTGGATATCATCAAGTAGGGCTTCGCTGTATATTTTGTGGTTGTGAGTTCATATGTTGACTGCTCCTTGTCTTGTCTTGTCTTGTGTTGTCTTAGTGTTGTGCATAACATAACAAAGTTAATGTTGTTGCTACTCTTCAGGTTTTGTGTTGTGCATAACATAACAAAGTTAATGTTGTTGCAACTCTTCAGGTTTTTTATTTTATTATTATTATAATTATTACGTTGTGATCATTCCCAAAGCTTCATGTAACAGTATGTTATTCGTACACCACAAAAAAAAAAAATAAATAAATAAATAAAATTGGGGTTTGGACTGTTTAGTTGGTTCGGTTCAAAATCGAATTTATAATATATATTACTGCTTCCGTCCGGCTTTAAAGGTCTTATTTACTTTTTTACGTGTTGATCTTTGAATATAAGTTATTATATAAAAATGTAGTATAAATCAAGGAAAAAGTGCAAAAATACTTTTAACGGTGTCTTATAATGTTAATGAGACATTTACTGTCGGACTGAGGGAGTATAATTTTGAGTATTAATATATATTAATAAATCAAACCAAATAAATTTTAGTTGTTTGGTTTCAAGCTAAATCGGTTCTGTTCGGTTTTGAAAAATTTTGATTCGATTTCGATTTTAATTTTTACAAATTGAAAACCCATCAAAATTTAAAGTTTGGTTTCTAATGACACCTAACAAAATGATTGCAATGGAATAAATCGATTCTTTGTTAAAGTAGCGGCATGGTTCAAGTACTGATTACAGCTACTCACAAGTTTCCAAGCATTGCTAAATCAATCCAAGTTTCCTCCTTATAATTCAAGTGAGTCCGGAAAAAATTACGGCCATCGGATATAGATATTGATCAATGGTTGTAAAATAGATGAATTTGTATACTATCCACGTAATAATACTTCCTCTGTCCCATAATTATGTATCTATTTGCTTTTTACCTGAAATTTTAATATAAAAATAATGACATTTGTGTAATATATTGTAAATTTTAAGGGTATTTGTAATATTAGGTAGATAGTAAAGTTACTAAAAAAAAATAAAATGAATACTTTGTTACGGAACAGACTAAAATAAAAAAAATAGATATTTTGTTATGGAACGAAGGGAATAGTAAGCAATCAGCACATTGTGTAGATCAATGTAGCACGGTAGACAGCTTCAACATACATATAGAATCCTAAGATAACAGATCAGTACAAGATAGGTAAGAAGTGAACACCTATCTTCAATAATTTATAAGCACAATTGACAAAGAAGTGTAGTAAGATATCAATGACATGAAGTTGTGGATGATCTGTTTCTGCATAGCAATTGTATCGGATCCGGATCGGGATCGGGGGGCAGCCTATGCGGTATTGTTAGTGTTAATTTGACAAATCAATGTAAGGGTTGCCTCAAATATTTTCGAGCCTCCCTCCGCAAGTAATCAACCAGCTCGAAGGAGCGGATGGGATGGACCTGCCCAAACAATTTCAACTGAGCAGCTTGAACCGAGGAGTTGAGAGAGATTTGGGGGATAAAACAAATCATTGGATATAAAAAGGGTTCGTTTATTTTCTTTGTTTTTACTCTTTTGCGCTTTCACTATTATCGAGTTATGTTCCTATTTTCTTGTTAGTTTCTTACTTTTGAATTTCGAAATTCAATTTATCACAACGCCAACTCCTCGTTGTTCGTCCATTGTACTTCCTCCGTCCACGGGTAAAGTAAATATTTACTTTTTGGTGTAGTGTTTAAAAAATAATACTCTCTCAGTTCATTTATAATTGTCCTAAAGTATATTTGCATGGTTGACAAATTTATCCTTTATGATAAGGTAGAGATTAAAAGTGATAAATAAATAAAGGGTAAAAAAAGTAAAAATTGTGTTTAAAAAAAGAAATAGGACAATAGTTATTGTACGTCCCAAATAGAAAAATAGGACATTAGTTTGTAGACGGAGGGAGTAGTATTTTAATTATAGTGGGTAGTTAAAAATAGTGTAATGATATTTTTGCCCTTATTTTTCTTTTTTGTAAAAGTAATGATGTGATGTAACGTAAGAGTATTTGTGGAAAAAAAGTGAGGTATTTAATGAAATGTTTACTTTGTAATTGGACGTCTCAAAATATAAATGTGTATACTTTCTAGTTGGACATAACAGAGGGAGTATTATTATTTATTTTTGGTTCAATCGCATATTCCATTCTAGTAATTAATTTTTCATCACAATTTCGTTAAGAGGGTTGGGCCGGATATTTTCTTGAGTAGGCCGGGTAATTCGATTATTGTCAATTTCGACCAGCCTAGATCTGTTGGGCCGTCATAAATAAATTTCAGCGACAGTATGCAGGGGGCTACGGGGTCTGACCCCCGGCCCTCAAAATATATGTATTTTTTTTATGTAAATATAATAATAAAAGTATGTATTTTATAGTAATTTGTCCCTCTTAATATTTTCATAAAAATTTTATCTCGTTTGTTGATTTATACTTTTGGATTGTGTTTGATACAGAGCAATAAAAATGGTACAATTTCTCTTGAAATGGATTGTGTTCATTTCTCTCTCATACGCAGAGAATTGGAGAAAAATGAAGTTGCAGTATATATTTTAAAATTATTTTTAAATCTCGTGTCCAACTCAAATAAGATCATAGTTTTGGAACGAATAAAGTATATTAATAAAATCTTAATCAAATCTAGGGTTGGAATGGAGATTACGATGCTCACATCAATCCATTTTGCGTGACGATTAATGATAGGGATTGTGCAAAGGTGTTCATATACCACAAGACTAATAAATTTATCAAACAAACAATTACACTGTTAGAAAATACTATTGTCATTTTCAACTTTGTTCAAACAATAAAAGAATTTCAAGGGAATTATTGAAAAATCACTTATAAACGTACAAGTGGATTTTTATTTGCACAGATAATTTTTTTGATTTTTTTTATATTGTTCGTCAAAAATTAAAAAAAAAAAATCATATTAAATATTTTGTTTTTTTACAAAACATCACATCAAATACTAATATTTTTTTAACTATTTTCAAATTTATTCGGATACTAAAATATATGCAAAACTACTTATGTGGCCTTGTGTTTATAAGATAACATTTGGTATTCAAGTGTGCTCGTTATTTATTTCAAATAAAAAAAATTCCATTGTTCAAGCCATACAATTTTTAATAAAAATGTACTATTTATTTTCACAAAATTTCACATCAAAATAATATTTAAATAAAAATTCAAATAAACACTTGTCTCCTTTTACCAAAAAATTACATACACATTTTCCCAAAAATATTAATATACATAAATTTATTATTTTTATATTTTTTACACAATTCTCCGTACTCACGTCAAAAAATATTCATTTAAATTATCTTACAAAACAAAGAAATTTCAAATCAATTTCAATAATAACCACTACATTCCTCATTGCACTTTACATTGTACATCTTTATTACACACTATAGTACATGGAAGTGTGCAAAATTATTAATTTTCAAATTACCAATCCAATTTGAGTTTTAAAAAATAAAAAAAATAAAAAAAAATCAGGTAATATTCAGACATTCCGAATTCAAAATTCTTAATATTAATTCAATCAAAAACAATTTTACTTTTCAAATTTAAAATTATCAAATTTCGAATTCAATTAATTAATTTTTTTAATATTATATAACTTATATTTGAATTACATATTATTGATTTTATATAAATATTTCATTTAGATATACTACTATAAATACATATATTTAATTATAAGAGCATCCGTCATTTCTTTCATTACATTTATTATTACTTTTTTAATTTTTACTGTAACAAAATTCATTACTTTTTAATAAGATATACTTTCAAAAAAAAAAATAAAAATAAATTCAAAATTATTAAAAAAAATTTGAATTTTCAAAATTTTAAACTTTAAATTTAATATAAATTATCTATATATATATTTAAATTTCATTAATCAATTTTCTACATTTTCATGTTCAATTAAACGAAATGACTAGTGAAAATACTGATCAATCAGTTCTTAAATTAAATGTTAGACACAATTTGACAATAAAAATAATAATTATTAAGTTATATTGTTAATATATTTATTTTATATCTTTATATTATATTACGATTCTTTTTTATGTTATTTTTAATTAATATATACATGTTGATTTATTTCGAATATTTTTAATTATTAAAATTTATATAGATTAATATTTAAAAGTTAAAATATAATATTATTGTTGAACATAAAAAAATTGTAAGTAGGATTTTCGAGAATTGGCCTACTTAAGATTTTTATTCGAGTTTAATGGGCTTTCAAAAGTGCGAATATGGATGTTTTTAATGAAGAAATTGTCTCGGGAAAGAGCATATTAGGTGAAGAAACTTCCTCAGGAGAAGGCAGATCGGGTGGCGATCAGGTCGGGTACGGAGTTCAGGAGTAACAAGGTCTGGTGCAAAGGTCAGGTACGATCAGGTCGGGTATGGAATTCAGGAGTAACAAGGTCTGGTGCAAAGGTCAGGTACGATCAGGTCGGGTATGGAATTCAGGAGTAACAAGGTCTGGTGCAAAGGTCAGGTACGATCATGTCGAGTATGGAATTCAGGAGTAACAAGGTCTGGTGCAAAGGTCAGGTACGATCAAGTCGGGTACGGAGTTCAGGATTAATGAAGTCGGATGTAGGAATGAGACGGAGGCAAGACGGTATAAAGTCGGACCTGGTCGGGCCAAGTTTAAAGGTCAGACAATGAGGTCGGACCTGGTCGGGCCAAGCTTAAAGGTCGGACAAAAGGTCAGACCTGGTTGGGCCAAGCTCAAAGGTCGGGCGTAATAAAGTCGGACACAGAGGTAACACGGTATGAGGTCGGATGCGATAAGGATGGACAATGGGGTCGGGCGCAATCAGGCAGAATTCAAAAGTCGGGTGTGATAAGGTCGGATGCAATAAGGCCGGGCAACAATAGCCACTGTACAGGTCGGGTGAGAGAGCAGTTTTCTGCTAGTGGAGGGAAGTTTCAACTGGTGAACGGTTTTTGAAGGTTTGACTTGGTGGGTCAGTTGACACACGTGTCATCAGAAGAGGACTTTCTGGGCAGTTGACAGCGGTTGCTGTAACCGACCAGACGGCGGTTCAAACCGTTTCTTGAAAGGGTTTAAATATGTATGTTCCTCACCTAAAAAACCATCTTCAATCAACATCAAATTCAAGAGAATTGCTTTTGGGGATTACCACTTTATTTTTCGGTCTTTATTTTATATTTTCCTATTTTATTTATGTATTCTATAGTGTTTAGAAATTCTTAATCTCAGGCACTAATTATATCAAATTCGAAGATATTTCCCTATTTTCGAATTTTACTTTTTATTGTTGAAAAATTGCATCAACAATTATATAAAAATATTATGAGATAATAAAAATATATAGATATATGTATAAATAAATAAATTATTTATAAATATTATTGCATAATAAAAATATATAGAAATAAATAAATTATTGTGAATTTATAAAATAGTAAAGATAATGTGTTAGAGATACTATATCGGATAATAAATGAAATAATTTGAATATTAAGATAAATATGACGTGGATGACAGATATAAAAGATATAATGCGGTAAAGGTAATAACTATACAACGGATGCTCTACTAAGTAGTTTTATTTATATTAAATACGTATATTTTTATAATATTTTAAAAAGTTAATAATTTCAAAATTATGCAACTAAATTTGATATTGTTATAATATAAAATTGAAATTCTCTATTTCAATAATAAGAATACATACATATCTATAGTAACATATAAATCGTCTAAATAACTTAAGAATCCACGAATCTCTTAAATAAGATAACTACCATAAATATAATATATTGTTTATAAATATATTTTAACATACTCCTTTCGTCCCATAACTAAATATCAATTTGCGTTTTGGACGTAATTTTAAAAATATTAGTATTATATTAGGATATAGTAGGAATAGAGTAGAAATGACTAAAATAACCTTATTAGTATGTGTGATATAAAAGTAATAACATTTGTGAAATATATTGTAAGTTGCAAAGGTATCTGTAATGTTAGGAGACAGTACAGTTACTAAAAAAAACGAATAAATACTTTGTTACGGAATAATCTAAAATAAAAAAATAGATATTTTTTATGGGACGAAGGGAGAGTAATTTTTATTTTTTTTTTTGTATCCAATTCAATTTAATTGTAATCAAGTTGAATTTAGTCAATTCGAGTAATACCGAATCCGAATTCGAACAGAGAAATCCAAATTGAAAATTATGAATTTGAATTTGAATTTAAATATTTTTAGAAATATCCACAAACATAGAATTCAAATATCTGAACTATCATTTTCGTTTTCGATTGGCACTCTCTACTTGTATCACTCATCACTATATTTACCTTATATCTTTTCTAAGTTCTTCTCAATTAAAGGTTTTTTTTTTTTTTTTAATGTTTTTATTTTTTGGAATGTTTCTTTATTTTCAAAATACGTCTAGTATAGTACAGATTCGAATCCCTGGAATCATTTAAGGTCATAAGATATCCCAATTTAGGTAGAAGGTTATATTGAGAAGAAATAGTGGGTCGGATTAGAGACGTCAAAATTAGCTAAGCCCGTCGGGTTAGCCCGCCCCCGCCTTACTTTTTAGGAGGGTTGAATTGTGATTTTTTAAATCCGTTAAAATACGGGTCTAAACGGGCCAATCCACATGGGTCATGGGTTGAGAGTGGATTAGCCCGCGACCAAGTAAATATAATAATTACTACTCACCCGTATCAACCTTGTACATTTTATTTAATAAATAACATAGTATTATTATTTTTAATCTACTGAAAGGATATATTTTTAGTTAAAACTAATAAAATTAGCTTAAATTAACTAAATCAAATATTACAGTATCATCCTAAATCATCTATCAGCCAACAACTTCTCAAAACAAGAAATCCCATAGATGAAGATAAACAGTTAACTGTTACTGTAAATAGGAGGAAATTAGATAAATAATTGCAAAAAAAAAAAAAAACTTGTTCCTATCAGCAGTTTGAATGGTACCTTATTTATGCTTAAAGTTCTCGCCGCACAAGTTCTCTGCTTGCACATTACAGATTCTTGAAAGCCGATGCGTGGGCTTGTTTTTGAGGGGTCAATTTGGCCAACAATGCTTTATTGTGACAGTGCTCTGCATCCACAAAGTAGAAATTATCGTTAGCCTTGAACGACACGAAAGGCCTATTGGTCTCTGGAGGTTTGATATCCGCAAACTTGATGGTCTTGGGTGTATATGTGGCCAGCCACGTCATCATCTCAACCTCAAAGCTGTCTGAACCAGGCTGCCATCGGAGCTTGTGCACGTAAGGGCTCACAAACCAGTGAAGGGCGCCGGTAGTGGAAGCGCTGAGGAATATGACAGAAGAGGCGACAGCCCCCTTTAGGATGACATTCATGTCCGGAGATGTCATGAAAGTGATTACAGGTCCTAATGAGACCGAGAGGCAGCAGGTTGAAAGAGAGAGAAGCTTCACTTTCTTGATTGTATTCGAGATAGGCCCATAGTAAACAACGCTAGAATCTTTTTCTTCAGCTTGATCCTCTCCTCCCCCCTTCCGAGGTCCAATACTGATCTTGCTGTCCTCTGCTGCTGTACTGTGAGAAAACATCCGCCTCGGGGTTGAGGCGAGCAATTTGGAAGAGTTGGCATTGATTTTGGAACTAATATCACCTGATCCAACAAAAATGCTACGATTAACTTATGTCTAAAACAAGAAAATAATTGCAAGCGACACCATATCCTCTGATTACGCTAGTTCAAAATAAACAAGAGGATGGCAAGTGGGAATTGAAAAAACTGTACACTTCAATTCTAAATCACAACATGCATACACAGCTTTGATACTTACCGATAATTTCTACCATTCACTTGAGCTAATAGACAGAATTGAATTCAATTTTTTATGAAATTTCTTGACAGTAACTAACAGAATAAAATAAGAATGAAAAAACTAGCATTCGCGCTTGAATTCTCAATCACAAAATATATACACAGGTTTTCATAACAATTGGTGATTCTTGGCATGATTGTGAGCTAATAAACAAATTGATTTGAACATAATAACCTAATTTCTTGCTCCTCTTGACAAATCTTCTATGAGTTGCTCGATGATAACTTACAGAAAATAATAATAACATCAGAAAGGAAGTCTACCCAGCGCACTGCAATCATCAATCCACAGATATATACACCACTAATCATATCATTGGTGATTCCTAGCATGTTCGGGAACAGAAAAAACAAAATTGATTTCTATTCAATACCTAATTTCTTTCTCCCCTTGACTAATCTGTTATGACTCACAAGATGATAACTATTTATCGAAAAATCAGAATAAAAACCTACCTAGCCAAAATCCTCACATTATGAGGGCTTGAAATAAATCATCAATGTAAATGCATACACATAATAGTGAGCCTAAACCAGCTAGTCAACTGACTTGGTGAGGGCAAATGTAAGGAGTAAAGTGAAAATTCAATAAGAATATGGAAACCACATCAACACTGACGAATATCACAGAATCCTATATTGCTGCTTCCTTGATTGGGAGGATGAAAACCATAAGCAGGCTATAGATGAAGCTCCAGAATACCTCTTATAACAAAGAGAATTTTATATAACTCCCTCACTATTCACAATAAAAGAATTAGAACAAGCTACAAGCTTCAATGGAGCTTCCTACTTTTCACCAAATTTTAAATTCCAGGAAATGAATGCTACCAAACTAATCTTTCATAAAACCAAATTATACCACCAGATCATTTCCTTCTCCAGTTCAAGCATAGAAAAACATGAAAATTTTAAAATATAAGCATCCTATTTTGTCCAACTTCATCCGAAATCCGTCTGATCAATATCCAAGTAACATCAACCGAGCAGAGATCAGAAGAAAAGATGCATTACAAGGTAAAACTACAAATACATATCCAAAAAGAGAAAAACGAATGAGACCGTCACATCACTAAAACATCAAATCATAGAGCAAGAGGCGGAAGAGAAGACGAAGGTACCTGAATGGAAAGCAGCGGATTGAGATCGGACGAATTGAAGCAGTGCAGCTCTGGCCATGTTCTCCCCAACAAGGGTTTGGTCGGCGATGCGGCACTGAAATGAGAATTGCAATACACAAAATCACGAACCGCAGGGTTTTAGCGTACAAATGATTTTATTATTATTATTTTTTTCTGATGAAGTTGGAATGGAACATTTCAAATAAAAAATATGGAGTGTGTTTTTTATACTCTTTTTGGGTTTTTTTTTTTAAAAAAAAAATAGTATTTTTTTATTAAAATTAAAAATAAATTTATAAAAATCAGAATAAATTTAAGATAATAGGCGGACCGGAGGAATAATTTTTTTTCAATTTTATTCTTTAACTCTGCACTTTTAAAATATATATTATAGTAAAATATTATATTAAATATTAAATAAAATTTTTTAAAAGAACAACACACATATTTTTAAAAAATATATATATGGCAATTTTTTATATTTTACATAAAAAAATATCTATTCAAATTATTTTCATAAAACAAACATATTCCAAGTGTTTTTTCAAGGTGAAAAGATGAATTTGTTTGAATAAATAAACTTTTTTTTGATATAATCTTCGATATTTATTAATAAAAATATATAATATATATTCATTAGAGCTAGCAAAATAAACACGATTCGAAACACAAAAAAACTTGCTTGAAGCTCAAAAAATAGGTTCAAATATTTTGGGGTTGTGCCCGAGCTTATGAAAGTCGAAACGTGTATGCCGGATCCAATTTATTAACATTATATTTAAAAATTAATATATTTACATATCTATTAACTAATAAATTAATGACAAAATTTGAACTATAGCTTAATGGTAAGATTGATTGTTATCTTACGTGTAATTCTCACTTTTATCATTTGATTAAAAAATTTATTTAATTACGAAAAGAAGAACAAAATCATTTAAAATTTAAAACAAAAAATAACTTGAAGTTCATAATCGGATCGGACCAAAAATGGAAAGACAAGCAACATTGCAGGGTGCAGTAGAGGGAGTCCTAAACCATATATTTCTTTCTCTCTCTCTCTCTCTCTCTCTCTCTGGACAATTCAAAGTTAGATTAATAGTCTTTTCAATAAAATTATTGTATTTTTACTAAAAGCAAGGACATTAATTCTTTGCAAACAGATCTTGTTTTGCCTACGTATCAAAACAAAGTAATTGTATTCTCAATATATTTGAACTTAAGTTGTGCAAATGGCTCACTAAGTACGAAAAGAGAATTTGTCATCTTCATCTTCTTCCCCTACTGTTTTTTTTCTTGCACAGGACAAATCTTGAATAATTTATTTCAATCATTGCATTCGTAAATCATTCAAAGATCATGCTAACTTCATGCTTTATTTGGCCTTTCGTCTCTGCCAGCATCCATCCAGAATGGGTTTACTTTGATTCGGGTGAAGATGCTGACTTTATACAGTGGACAAAAGTCATCAAACTTGGCTGCACACTAGAATATGGCTATGCTCTTCAAAGGAATGTGCCAGAAACTCATCCACAGTGTTCTTGCCATTACCAAACATATAGCAAGTGTGAATACGACACCCCCGTCAACTTCCCAAATCAAAAATGGTTTCGGAACGCATCAATACCGGCCGATTACCTCAGTTGAATTCAAAAATCACGGCCAATAATGGTTGCACACATCCATGCATTGTTTTTCAGATGCCAACACCACTTAAACTTTTTCACACCAAAAAATACATCCGAAACCGAGGTCTATTATTCTTGCGATGTCCGCATACAATGGTGATGCGTATCTACATCTTGTTTCTCAACCGACGATGCCTTACATACAATACGACAGTATTCCCAGAGCCGCGCTCAACTTTCACTAACTGCATGCACTTGAGGCACAAAGGTTGAGTGTTCTTCTACAACCACTGCTGGTTAGGGCTTGCAAGGTCTTATATTCCGGGAACCTTTTCCAAAATGGGTAGAGTGCTATTATCCATTTCCTTGTCAAGTTAAGATCCCGAAATCTCCTCTATTTTCAAGAGAAAACAGTTAGTTATCTGCAGAGCACGTGACCATATTTACAGTCTTCATTGGAGAATTATCCCTCTCCTAAGAATTTAAAACCTCATTTCCATGGTATTTGTCTCTATGTACCAACTCCATCCAAAGTTGGCCTCGGATGGAGACATTGAGTAAGAGTTCCACGATAGGTTCTACAGTCTTATACAACAAACTACTCTCACAAATTCAATAGGAACAAAAACAAGAGTTTTGAGAATCAACCATTACCCTCATCGAAAAAATTAGATGAAATAAAGCGCATTGTCCAGTGATCATCAATGAATCCGAAATTGCCAATATCATGATTAGAAAAATGCAACCGTGACTACGCAATCCACTCATGGCTCGCAAAGTTCAAACCTTGGCACAACTAACTGCTAAGACCGCACGCCTGAAGAGTCTTTTTCATAAAAAAGAAAACCAAAGAAAAACGAGCTAGGCGCCAAGTTGTTGTAATTAATGTGGAGGATATGGTCGATAGGTATAAACTATCATACGTTAATTAAGGAGGCTGCAACGGAGCTGGTACTAGGAAAGTCTTAAACTTGCTATAATCTCAAGCTTCCAAATGGTAAAGACATGCCCAAATTACAAAACAAGAATTGTTTATTAGATATTGCGCAAGCTGATGCAATTTTCAATCAACTATTGATAAATGGTCAAATCCGTATCTTCAAGGCCCAATGATTGGCCTTGTCCCAATAAATCAAAGGGCAAAAATATTACAAATGACATAATTTGTTTCAATATGCCACTGCAAATTGCTTTCACTTTAGGATTGACCATACAAAAATCATTGAAAAATGAATGTCTCAAACTCATCGGAATGAAAGTGAATGTTTTCCTAAGATTCAAATTACCACTATAATGGCACGATTAATTTCACCACGTGAAATATTTCTTTTGGACGGTAGAGCACCCCAAGGACGGTCTACATTCAAACGTGACAAAGACAATGTGAAAGTTGAATTCGGTATTTGGATTTTGAGTTGAAATTTTATCAGTAAAAGTTTTGAATTTGAATAGTTGTATGATTTGATATAAATAAGTGTTGATATGATATTTTGAGGAATTTGACGAATCTTTTAAACGAACACACCGTAATTGTGTTTCTCTGTGGAGTTTTGGTTTTGAATTTTTATTTTTAATCGTAAAAATTTAAATTAAAATAGTTATGTAATGAATATAAATATATATTAATATGATATTATAAAATTAAATTTTAATTTGATATAATAAATAAAAGTAATTGAAGTACTTCCTCCGTTCAATTTTTTTTTAACATGTAAAAATAATAATTTAAATAAAATATAGTTAGTAAATAATTAAAGAGTACATAATAATATTTTTTAAAAATTAACCGGAAATTATATGCGATAAACCGAAAAAAAAAATAGATATTTTATATGAGACGAATGAAATATTTTTTTTGCAAAAAAATTATTTTAGAATACTCAACCCAAACACATTGTCAAATGATGTGTATGACTTTTTACGATTTTGTTGACTTTTAAAATTTAAGTGTACTTAATCTAAACTTTTAAAAGTTTTTCAAAGTCCAGAATTATTCAATTCAAATTTTAAAGATTTTAAAATCAAATGTATTTGTTCCAAACTTTTTAAAATCTTATTAAATTCTTGTTGAAAATTAAAAACAAATGATACAACCGATAATCTCTCATTGTCAAAAAAACTTCTATAAATTGTTAAAATATTATTATTATTATTATTATTATTATTATTATTATTATTATTGTTGTTGTTATTATGGATGTGTAATGATAAACTTTATAATAATATTATTATAATTTTTTTAAAAACTATATATAAATGATGTAAATCTCTGTAAGAGGAATTTATATAGATTTTTAAAAAATATTATTAATTTATTATTGATTATAAAAATAAATACTATTATAATTTTTATTAATATTATTACAATCTTGAATAACGTAATAATAAATTTTAAAACTAAAATATACTAATGAATTATTAGTAATTTTAATAAAAATATATTATTATTATTTTGGTCTGTTACACTAAATAAATACTACTCCCTCCGTCCCATTTACCGTGTACTACACTCTACCTACGGTATTTTAGGATGAGTGTAATCAGTAGATAATTAAGAATGTATTAGTAAAAATAATTATTCTATAATATAAATAATTATAAATTAAGATTAAGATAATTAATTAGTTTAATTAAAATTAAAAAAATAAAAAAGTTTAAAATGAGATTAAAGTGTGTAATCATTTTCCAAAAATGGAAAGTGACATGGAATGTGAGACAGACAGAAACGGCAATACGGACATTGTATGTGGGACGAAGGGAGTATCTTTTTACTAAAATTAATCACACATTAATACAAAAATATAATTTATACTTAAATTATAAACATATCATTGCAAATACAATTCATTTATAAAATATTAATATTATTTTTTAATCTTTTACAAAATTTCAAAGGAATTTCTTTGAAGGGGAAGTGAAGGATTATGTTATTATTATTATTATTATTATTATTATTATTATTATTATTATTATTGAAATATGAAATAATTCTAATTTTCATTGTATAAAAAAAAAAATTGCAAATAAATTTAATTCATAAAGATAAAAAGGATTTAAAAATGACAATATATTTTATTTTATTGTTATTTCTCATTAAATTTGCTAAATTAATACCCCATTCGTTCTAGTTTAAATGGGCTCAAATAGTATTTTATTAGTTAGAAAATATGTAAGAAATTTTGATATTTTTTTAATTTGATTTTATATGTAAAAAAATAATTGTATATGTAATGGTATGTTTGTAATTTAGGTAAAAATTAAAAATATTTTGGTATTCATATAATTATTTTACTAAAATAAGAAAGATATATTTTAAATTACACATGTCAAAACGGGTTAGTAAGGTTGATTGGCCCACAACCCACTCTAACCCGCATGTAAGCAGGTTGTTTGCGGGGGGCCAACCCGCAGCGGGGCGGATCAAAATTTCATCAGCCCAACCCAAGCCACCAGCGGGTGGCGAGCTAAAAGGGCTAAGCCTACTGGTTTTTTTAAAAATATTAAAAGAATATTAATATTATAAATATTTTCGTAATTAATATTTAAAAATAACTAAAAATAGTTGTACTGTATAATTTAAATAATAAATATTCTAAAATAAATAAAAAATATAAAAATTCTTAATTCTAAATATTATTAATTGGTGTATTTAAAAAATTTAATAATAAGAAATACTTTATTTTAAAAATAAATCATAATTAATTTTATGAATTTGTAACATTATAAAATGGAAGACGAACAAAACAAATGATGAAAAATCGAAACAAATAACAATGTCATGAATAAGATAGTTAGAGAAAAAAACAACGTGTAGACAATATTGATAATTTATTTAAGCTAATGATAATATAAATTTTATTTTATTCGTCTTAAATTATTTATAATGATATATTTGTAATTTATAAAAAATTTAAAATATATTCTTATATTAATATTTGATTTGATTAGTTTTATTATAATTTTTTAATATGACAGTAGAAAATTATAAAAAAAATACATTTAGTTAAACGAGCGAGTACTAATTATTATATTTACTTGACCTGCGGACTAACCCGCCCCAGTGCGGGCTAACCCACCCACAACCCGCGGCCCATGTGGGTTGGCCCATATAGACTCGCATTTTAATGGGCTTAACAAATTACAACTCAACCCTCGGGCGGCCAACCCGATAGGCTCAACCCATTTTAACGACTCTATTTTAAACTGACAAACACAATTTAAAAAAATGATGTTTCCAATTGGCAAGGAGGGACTAATACATAGATATACCAATAACATAATTATGCTAAAATTTCAACTAATTAAAATAAGGTCCGTTTGGATTGGCTTCTGGCAAGAGCTTTTGGCTTCTGCTTAATTTCCACCTGTTTGCATTGGCTTCTGTCCAAAAACAGCTTTGAAGCTGAAAAGTATATTTTTCAGAAGCATATTGGAGGTAGCTTTTGAAATAATTCGAAGTACTTTTCAGTTAAAATTATTGTTTTATCTTTAATAATAATAATAATAATAATAATAATAATAATAATAATAATAAATACAATATAATATAATATAAAAATAAATAAATTATATATATTATATTTTAATACAAATTTTAAAATATAATTAATTTATTATTTTTAATTTCTATACTATATTTGGATTAAAATTTAAAATTTAAATACCGAATGTAAATAGGAATATATAATTTTTTTAATTATACTTAAATTACTAAATATAATTTATAAAATTTTAAAATAAATTATAAAATACAAATTATATAATATTATACAGTAATTTTATGTTTAATTGATATATTATCCTTAAATTAAAATTTTAAAATATAAATAATCAAAATTTAAAAGTACATTTTTTATAGTTTAATTTAAATCTTTAAATATAATTTATAAAATTTAAATTAAATTATACAAGTATTATAGAAAAATATTAGTATTATATTAACCGCATGTCCATTTAAGTAATTTTAACCATTTAAAAGCACTTTTAACTTTATAACGTCCAAACAGTTTTTTACGAAAAGCTGCTTTTATAATTATTTATCCAAACACAAAATCGAACTGCTGCTTCTACTTATTTTTTTAAGTCAATCCAAACGGCCCTAAATTGATATATTTAATAATTTAAATATTTTTATTTATCTCGAATATATTATATATATATCTATACATATTATATAAATTAATAAAAATATTATTTTAAAATTTATATAAATTTATAAATAATCTAATAAAATTTCAAATTAATCCACCGTAAAATCTTAAATTTCATAAAATCTCGAATCAATCGTATCTAAAATCTTAAAAAAGGATTATTACCTATAAATACCGTGTACCGGTTTCTGGAAAATAATTGTCCAATAAAAAACGACGAGGGTTTTCGCAAATCACTTTCTGCAATCCCGCTTTCATCATTCACTTTGACGTACGACGCAGCGTTCGCCGCTCGATTCCTCTCCTCCGGCGATGCGCCGCCTTATCGTCCTTCGATGTTCTATCGTCTGCATCGACCATTAAAATGTATGATTGCACTGGTGTTTGTTTTTCAATCTAGGTTTTGCTATGGTCATCTCTCTTCTGTGGGTTGTTTTTCCAATTGGATGATTTGAGACTGGGCGAGGATGGGTTTTTTAGTTGATCAGTTAAATCTGATGTCTACTGATATTCTGTGATTTTTATCTCTTCGTTATGCAATTCTGCATATTTCGTCTGAGATAATGATTCTGTTTTTTTTTTTTTTTTGGGTAAGACCTATTGAGTTGCAGGATTTTCATATGGGAAGATGATGAATTTGATGTTTTTATTTCTTGCTTGAGATAATTACCTAGGATTCTAAACTTATTTTGTTCGATATAATTTTGACAACCTGTGATTTGACTCTGATGCATTTTTTCGAGGGTAGGGAATTTCCATATGGAAGTTCTTTTTAAAAATATGTTATCTTTGTTGCTTGTAGTTGGGTAAATGAGCAAAATCCTTAACTTGTTGACATGAAATCTTACTGCTTGTTCTTGAATCCTGGATATTTTTATGTATGCGTTTTTTTTTTTTTTTTTTTTTTTTCAAATATAACCTAACGATTGGAATGGATCTGTCGTGCAGTCTACCTTCAGATTTTGTCCTGTTTTCCCTGCACTGTTGGCAACCATCTTTTGTCTCCTTTGATTCTTGGCAATTAGTTTTGTGATATGGCCTCACCTGACCGGGTAAGAAGTTCTACAAAATGGGAGGTTGGGGAAGATATGGAGGTAAACATTGACACTATGAGGGATGATGAAGACTGGGATGGTGATGATAAGAGGAAGCAACCTGATATCATGGATGGTAGTGGCAGGAAAAGAAGTGTATCTGACTCGTATGGAAATCGAAAGAGATCGGGTGAATCAAGTAGAGCTGACAGTGATCCAGATGACTATGAAACCAGAAAAGAGTCACGTGCGAAGCAGTTGAAGAAAACTGCAGAAGAGAATACATTGGATGTATTGAGCACTTGGTATCAAGATGGAGAATCAGAAAACAAGATTGAAGATGGGGACAAACCTGGAAGTAAGGGATATGGTCGAGATGAAGAAGCCGACAAGAAGAAATCAACTTCAAAATACTCAGAACACAACATAGATGGGGAAAAGTTGCATGGAAGAAATCACAGGAGAAGATGGGATGAGCCTGACAGTGTTGCAAAAACTGCTGAATTTGCAGAAAGTGCAGATGTAAAAAGTGGAAAGTCTTCTGATTCTAAGCTTGGAAGTTTGAATGAAAGAGAGAGAAGTGAGACTTTGGAAATTGAATCGAATGACATAAGACTCAAGGACTTTGAATCAATGAATGATGAAAGTACCAAGTCTCTTGAAAGAGAGGATACAGAAATTGATCTAGAAAGGAGCAGGAGAGGAAAATCTGAATATGTTGAGGAAGATAATAAGGGAATCTCAAAACATGAAGAAGTATTAAATAAAGAGAGATCTGACGAGCATAGACAGCCAAGAAATCCCTTACGTGGTGATATAAAAGATGGTAGTTTAAGGCCCCTAAATGCTGATGAGGATGTTAATATGTGGACAAAAGACAAAAGTAGGAGAGATGGAGAGAACTCGGATAGTTCTAGAATTCCTGAGAAGATTGGAAGGCGGCAGTTTGAATCAGATAGTTTAGATGCGGATTACGAAAGAAGCAGTTCTCATAGGCGGAAGGAGCTGGGAAAAGATGGCCCTTGGAATGATAGATCAAAAGGAAGAGATGATAGTTGGGGCGACAGAAAGAGGGACCGGGACATTGCTAAAGATACATGGAAAAGAAAAGATAAGGAATCAAGAGAGAATGAAACATATGACGGAATCAGGGACTGGGAGTTACCTCGTCGAGGACGTGACCGAATTGATGGTCGCTCTGGTAGTAGAAAAGATGGAAACAGGACAGAAGCAGTAAAAATTTCATCAAAATATGGAATATCGAGTGATAATTATGATGTCATTGAAATCCAGACAAAACCATATGATTATGCAAGAGAAGATTCAAGGTCAAATTCTGCAAAAAATAGTGAAGCTGTTCCTCAATCTGACTCAAAACAGGCTCCTGATGCTGAAGGGTTTTCTTATTCAAGGGAGGATGGGTCAAGAAACTCCCTTGGGTCTGTCCAAGCTGGTCAAGATACAAAAGATAAATCCATAGATGGCAATGTTGCAGTGCAGGAGAATCATTCCTGGAGAGATGATAATGACCATAATACTGAGAAATCTAGAGGTCTCTCCACCCGTGGTACTAGCAGCCAAAATTCTAGTGGTGGCTCTGCACCTCCAAGTGGAAACCAAGAGCCAGGTTCTTTTAATAGAAGTTCTCAAGGTGGCCGTGGAAATAGAACTGGGAGAAGTGGAAGGGGTGGTAGGCCTTCTGGAAGAGAGGGTCATCAAGCGGGTGTTCCACTGCCCATGGTAGGATCACCTTTTGGACCACTCGGATTGCCACCTCCTGGACCAATGCAATCCTTACCACCTAACATGTCCCCTGCACCTGGGTCCATTTCACCTGGAGTATTCATTCCACCATTCCAACCATCCGTTGTATGGCCAGGAGGTCGGGGTGTTGAGATGAATATGCTTGGTGTTCCACCTGGTCTTCCTCCTGTTCCCCCAGGACCCCTTGGACCTAGATTTCCTCCTAACATGGGAAGTGGACCAAATAGTGCTATGGGTTTCAATCCATCTGGGCCTGGAAGAGGAATGCTTTCCAGTATGCCTGGTCCAAATTTCAATGCCATACCTCCAGTTGGTCAGGGTCCACCTCAAGATAAAGCTTCAGGAGGGTGGGTTCCTCCTAGAATCAATGCTCCCCCTGGCAAAGCTCCGTCTAGAGGAGAGCAAAATGATTATTCTCAGAACTTTGTTGACACTGGTATGCGGCCACAGAATTTCATCAGGGAACTAGAGCTCACTAGTGTGGTTGAGGACTATCCAAAGCTTCGGGAGCTTATACAGAAAAAGGATGAGATTGTTGCAAAATCTGCTTCTGCGCCAATGTACTACAAGTGTGACCTGCGAGAGCAGTTGCTTTCACCAGAGTTCTTTGGAACAAAATTCGATGTCATTCTTATAGACCCACCATGGGAGGAGTATGTTCATCGGGCTCCTGGTGTCCAAATGGACCATTGGTCATTTGAAGAGATAAAGAATTTGAGGATTGAGGTGGTTTTCTTTTGACCTTCTTTCTATATTGTGAAACAAATCTTAAATTCGAAGAAGCTTTTACCTTACTTTATATGTTCTTTTCCTTGTCATACGCAGGCAATCGCTGACACTCCATCTTTCCTTTTCCTTTGGGTGGGTGATGGTGTTGGTCTAGAGCAAGGCCGACAATGCCTAAAGAAGGTGAAGACTGAGAAACCTTTCTCTAGTACTTATTTTGTTGAAGCCTTCACTTCACATTTTCCTCAGTCATGTCCTTTCACACTCATTTGGCCATTGTGATCCACTTGACATATGTTTAAATTTTCAATGTCTTTAACTATCTGTTTCTTTTTGTTTTATGTAGTGGGGATTTCGCAGATGTGAAGATATATGCTGGGTGAAGACAAATAAAACAAATGCAACTCCAGGCTTACGCCACGATTCCCACACTCTGTTTCAGCGGTCCAAGGTAAACAGTTAATATATACTTGTACTATATTTGAGTTAGATGCAAATTGAAAATATCCTATCATGAAGACAAATAATATATACCGACCATGAAGAAAATTTTAAGCTTGTTGGCTGGAGGTGGTTGGCGCACCTTATTATTATGAAAAGTGGAATTCTGAAATGTTAGTGTAAATAATATGAATTACATTTTTGTATGCTTATATCCTGAAAGTTGTCTTATAATGACTGTCTAGGAACACTGCCTGATGGGCATAAAAGGGACTGTCCGCCGCAGTACAGATGGTCACATAATCCATGCCAACATCGACACAGATGTGATCATTGCTGAGGAACCTCCTTATGGTAAGCATGATGGGTCTTTATGCATTTTTCCACGTAATCTTCTTAATGTTCCAGTGTTACTTGATTCTAGGAATCATTGTCATGATATTAATTCTTCTTGGGTGTTTCCTTAGTATGTGTGACTGCTTGGAATCATCTCTTATAGATTTAAGTTATATTTGTATGTTCATTTTTCGAAAAAAGGATTGTCTAAAAGGTAATTAGCCATGTACTCTCATATTTTACGCGAAACAAATGTTTTTCTGCTCCCTGTTGTATTGAGGCAAATGATATAACAATAAGATGTTCTTTCCTTCTACTTTGTTCCCTAGAGAAGTGGACCTTGCATGTAGTGAATGAACATAAAAAATGCAGAACCTTAATATTTTTTAGTAGGGTTTCAACTTTCAACTGGATTTTTCTCGTAATTGTGAACATCAAGTATCATTCTCTTCACCATTTCTAATCCTATCTTTCATTTAAAGAACTCCTTGCTAATAATTCTTTCAATTGAAGTCTTCTTTTTGACCAAATATTCTTCATGTGAGTGTGTGTCTCCTATAGTTTGTCCGCACTTTTCCTTGTTCACAAAGAAGGTCATTAGGTTCCCTCTATGGCTGCAAAAATTTAATGTTACCAATTTATAGGATATGATTAATGACTAGTGGCCTTCTGAGCACATTATTTTGCAATGCCTTTTTTTTATATAAGTGAATAGTTCTTTTAGTCAAGTAATAAACAATCTTGTACTATTCAGTTTTTTTTACTCACACATATATTTATATCTCTTTATAATGGAATCATAGGTTCCACTGCAAAGCCTGAGGACATGTACCGTATAATTGAGCATTTTGCCCTTGGTCGAAGAAGGCTTGAACTTTTTGGCGAAGACCATAACATTCGTGCTGGTTGGTTGACAGTTGGTAGTGGGTTGTCCTCGTCAAATTTTAATTCAGAGGTATGCTCGACGTTCTTGGCTGTTTTAGTAGGAATCATATAGCTATATAAGTGCTGTGTTTCTGTCTTCTGGCATGTTATATTCTGTTTTTCGTATCGGTTTTCCCCACCTGCAAGGTGTTGTTTTTTAATATAATTTTTCTACAAAAAACAAGTGCAACCATCCATGCGCCTACTTTCAGCTCATTCGAAATGCAATGGTCTTCCTGTTCTTGTCTTAGGTTGAATTAATGGAATTTGAAACTGTTACTTTGACAAAAGTTTTCAAAATTTTATTATTTGAACTTTGTTTCTCCGGAAAAAAAAAAAAAAAAATCTCTAATCATGGCTGTTTGTGGATGTACTTGGACTTAATTCGGTAATTGATATTCAACAATGAGCTACACAATTTAAATTCTGTTTGGTTAATTTGTGAAATTTTATCTCCTCAAGTACCTTAAGTAATGTATCTATTTATATCGGACCTAACATGCGGTTTCCATTACTTCCAGACATACACCAGGAACTTTGCCGACAAGGATGGTAAAGTTTGGGCTGGACTGGGTGGGAGAAACCCACCCCCGGAAGCCCCTCACCTTGTCCAAACAACCTCCGACATAGAGTCTCTTCGGCCCAAGTCTCCAATGAAGAACCAACAGCAGATGCAGCAACAGCAGTCGGCATCCATCGCCTTAACAGGAAATCCGAACAACAAACGCCCCCCGACAGGCAACCCACCACAAAACCTCAACATGCTTAATCCACACCAAGAAATTTCAGGCTCCAACATGCCGTCTCCTGCTCCATGGGCGTCAGCAATGGAGCCGCCATTGTTCAAGGGACGAGAAGGCCCGGCGCATCTGGCAGCGTCGGAAGGGCAGATGTTCGATATGTACGGGTACAATGCGGCGGCAGCATTTGGTCCGCCGCCTCCCCTTCCTCTTCCTCTTCCCCTTCCCCTTCCACTTCCACTTCCTCCCCCTGGTGGAGGGGAGTTTTTAGATTATGAGTCCCACAGAGGAATGAATATGCTGTAGCAGTGGTGGCATGTTGTGTGCAACCAGTTATTTTCTTTGGTCTATTTGGTTTTGTTTTTTTTTTTTTTTTTTTGGTTTATTTTGGTTTTATGCCGGATGGATAAGAACATTATTAATATTTGTATCTATTAGATACAAGGTTGTCATGGCCAGGATTTTGGGTATTTGTATGGTGTCATTTTACCGCCCGTAATTTTAATGTTTAACTATAGGATATTACATTATCATTTTTAATGGGGTAAATTATATAGCAATATGTGTTTTACTTTTGTGTGAAATTTTTTCTGTGCTAATGTAAAATTTGTGAAAAACACCTTTTTTCTATAAATTTTATACAAATAAAAAATTCAAAATATTTTAAGTAATTTTTAAAATTAAATAAATAAATAAATAATTGATTAATTTTTTAGTCTATAGTTTTTGGAGACATTGTTATTTGATTTGCATAAAAATTATAAAAATAAATTATTAATCAATTATTTATTTATTTATTTTATTAAAAATAAATTATTTAAGATATTTTACTTTTTTTTATTTGTATAAAAGTTACATAATTTAGGTATTTATTTAGAACGTAAGGTGTATTGTGCATTTTTACTAAAAACACAAATAAGTGACGATTGTGTCCATTCTATAAATCAACTAAAATATAAGAGTGTTTGTTGTTTAATTTGCTAATTTTCTGGCTAAAGTTTCCTTGCGGTGTATTATAATCACTATACTTGTTTGCTAATAATGTCCATTAATTCTTGTATGTTATTATCTTTTCAAGAACATTATCAAATAATTAAATAATTGTCGTTGATTACAATAAAATATAAGATTACTTTTTAATTCAAGATATTTTGAAGAATTTAAGAATAGTGTAACTCCATATAATTTCATCTACACATCTCTTCCTCAATCCTCAATTATATTATCAACTTGGCCAACAATCAAGTCTTTGTTCTTGATTTTTAAAATTTTTGTTATTTATTTATTTTTTATTTTTATTTTTTGGTTAAATTGTACAAAATTCACATGTGATTTTAGGTACCAAATTCCCCGTACTTTTAAAATTGTATCAAACTCTTTCGCGATTTCATAAACTCTGCGTCCAACTCCTCAACGGTTCTTATTTAATGCTATTTGACCTAAATGCGCTGAAATTGCGAATAAATTTTAGAATTTCAATTTTTAAACCCCTAAAATTACAAATATATTCTTTGTATGCTAAAATGGATGTTCACCAGAGTAAGGTGCATGTTTTGATAGGAGCTGTCGAAATGGAGCATATGTTTGTTTGCGGCGTTGCTTTTATTACGTTGTTTAATCTTTCCGGTGGAGGATTTTGTTTAGTAGTTTATAATGTTATACTTCTATATGTATATATATAAATAGATTGTTATAGTAGTTTACTGTGTATCATCTTTCTGCTTTAATGATAATTTTACAGTTCTTTTTTTTAATATAAAAGGAAGATACTGGAATATATTTGTCCTAAAATGAAATATAAATTCACATAGTTCGATTTTGATTACTACATTCTCTAAATTGGCTACTTTTGGTGTAAATTTTTAATTTTTTATTGGTGTATAGGAAGGAATATATTTATATATTTATGCATACATATGTATGTTGCATTTGAAGTGTGGAATTGGTCATGAGAGGAATTTATACTTTGTAATCAATAATTCTTAACTAATAAGTAATATCAAATCTTATTTTTCCAATTTTGGTATAATATATATATATATATCAATATCATATAAAAAATTGGTATACAAAATTATATATTCGGTATTGTTACATATGGCCAAATAGAGTATTCGATTGGAGATGACCTAATTCCTTTAATTGTATGGTTACTTTTTCATTATCAAAGCTTTGTGTGTATATCAATATTGTATATTATTTTTGTTATAGGTTAATTTTTGTTTTGCCTTAAAAGTGTTCTAATTTATTTACAAATAAGATATATAAAGAAATTTATGTTAATTTTTAGGAATAATAAATAATTTATGAAAATTTACAACTAAATACAACTTATATATCTTTTATTTTATATATATACATAATTTATTTTTATTCTTTTTAAATTGATAAAAATATATATGTAATATATATAGAAAATTATAATAAAATAAATACGATTAAGTTCAAACTTGCGTAACATAGGCATCAGCTAGTATTATATTATTTTACAATCCACCAGACCCCTTATTTTATTTTATTTTATTATTTAAATAGTGGCTCTACAAAAAAATTTTAAGAAAAAATAGAAAAAATATGTGTAGCCACATTGCAAATACAAATTCAAGAGTAAATATAGTACTTTCTTGACTCATAAAAAATTATACATTTTTCATTTTGTCCATCTTATAATTAAATATCAATTTTTATTTTTTTTTTTAAGTAATTGTACTATATCACACTTATAATATAATATACAAATGTATTATCTTTATATCACACTTATTTTAATTATTTCTACTATATTCCAATATAATATTAATATTTCTAAAACTCCGTGTAAAAAACAAACGAATACATAGCTATAGGACAGAGGGAATATATATTAGATTGTATTTGTTTTTATATATTTCTCTGTCAATTGTAATTATGTGAATTTTTTTTTTCTTTTATTTTGTTCGTAAATTTATTCACAAATTATTTGTAGTAAATAATTTTATTTATTCGTAATTTTATTACCTCTAATTCAAAAAGTAATAATTAATTTTTACTAGTTTTTCTATATATCATATTGTTTATTTGTACAAGTTTTTGTTTTACTTATACTATTTCAAAAAAAAATTTCTTAAAAAAATCAAATCTAACATATATTTTTCATTTATTATATTATTTTAAAATTTAATTTTATATTCAAAATATCATATATTTTAATTAAAAATTTAAATATTTAAAATTAAAATTCAAAACCAAAACCCTACAAATAAAGACATCATCTATCTTTTTATCAAATTTATTTAAATAATAAAAATTTTGAATTATGTGATATAAATAGTTATTGATACGATGTTTTGAATGTAAAATTAATTTTTAATATAATATAAAAAATAAAAAATAAATTTTAATTTCATATTTAAAAAAAAATATTCCCTCCGTCCCAACTATAGTCTTAATTCAGTTGGACATGTGATTTAAAGAATATATTTATATTACATTGATAGTTGGTAAAAAATCGGAATAAAAGATATTTTTGCCTTGTGAGTGTATCAAATGTAAAAAGTAGTGACAATTGTGTAATAAAAATAAAAAAATAAAAGTAATTTTATTATTTATAAAAATAATATCATTGTTTTGGAACAAACAAAAAATCTTAAACAAGAATGTTGGGAGAAAGGAAGTAAAATTAATGAATAGGAGATTTTTGGTAAAATACCATAAAAGAAATTTTGTGATATAAAACCCATTTTATTTCCATTTAAAATAATTCCAACCCAAAATATGAGGGTAAATTGGTAATTTCGATTTGAAGGCTTCCTGTGCAAGCAGAGGCATTACCATATCAATCGGTCAGGAACTTTTCTCTCTCGCAAGAAATAAGACAGACAGAAATGGCGGCTCGCCGAATTCTCTCTCTCCTTGCTGCCAGAGCTCCTCAATATCCTTCCCCAACGGGTACCTCACTCTTCCCTATCTTTTATTGCATGCTTTATTCATGTAGCTACTTGTGCAAAGACGCCACGCTGTTTCTGGATTGGCTAGATTTTGAGTGGATGTTCAATAGTGGATTTGCTTAGGGTTCCTTTTTTTTTTTGAATTTTTTGAGTTTCCTAGTGTAAATCCTGTATTTGAATTACTGTGGAAGTTGTTTAACAGCGCGGAGTCTAATTTGAGCTGGAATAGATGGGATGTTTCCAAAATAGGGTTCTAAATTTTTGTCGAACTTTGGTTTATTAGTTGGAATATCTTCCTCGGAGAAAGGATTTCTTGAGTATATTTATGAATTCGTTCAGTCTACTGCCCGAAAAAGCAGTTTTAAAAAGTAGATATGCTTTGTGGATAAATAGCAATTACATCTATCAGTAATTCTTCTGTAGAATTTGTTGCTTGATCACTTACAATTATTAGGCCTTCTTTTAATCATCCACAGCAGAATTACTTTCGTTAGTTACAGTTATAATTATATATGGTTTCGAATCAAAGAATATTTGAGATTTGTTTATTCTAATTTTTTCACAACTACATGATGGAATTGTTGTTCATTGAAGTTCGATATGAATTTGTACGATTGAGTAATTAGTGTGTTTGATTGGGAGTTTGGATTTTGAGTTGGGATTCAAATAGGAAAATATTTGAATTTGGAATTGTGGTAAGATATGGTGATATAAATAAATATTGATGCGATATTTTGAATGTAAATTTGAGTTTAGTATAATATAAAAAATAAAAATAAGTATTTGATTTGATATTTTTTTGGAGGAAAAGTTTGAATGAATAATGAAAATTCCTCAAAAACCCTTTAAACACAAACACCCTTAATGTGGCTTTCGACCAATTAATAGTCTTGGCTCAAATTTTATATGAATTTGCATCATTTGCAATTTGGTTGGAATGTGAGCTTCTGTGTAGTTTATTAGAATTTTAGTTCGTATTTGATATGATTATGTAATGTTTGGTAATTGGTTGGAGTGGTGCTTCTATTCAATTAATAGAGTTCTGTTCGAATTTGATTATAATTTGTATCATTAGGTAATTGATTGGAATGTGTGGTTCTATAAATTGATAGAGTTCTATTTCGCTCAAAACTATTTCATCAAATACTTTTTCGGAAGCATATCTTAGCTATCAATGTCGAGATAAGTGTTTGGGAAGGGTTAGGGTGCTGATTGAGGTTCATAAGTATGGTGCTAATTAGCCCCAATCAACGTATAAAAATATACTCCTTTCGTCTCACATAAAATGTCAATTGTTTTCATTCTGGTTGGTTCCACATAATTTGTTCTTCTATTTTTGGGAAATATGATTATACATTTTAATAGCATTTAAAATTTCATAATTTATAATTTCCTTACTCTTAATTAAATTATTTAATTATCTTAATTTATAATAATTTTTACTAATACATTTTTTTTAATTATTTGCTAAATATACTTTAGCTAAATTTTCGTATTTACAGTAATATGAACTATTTACCCGGGATGAAGAGAGTAACAAGCAACACATGAAAGTAGAACAAACAACACATGATGTATAAATTGTTAGCATATGTTATCTGTTTTATGTTATATGTGTGTTGCGTTAATATATCTTGTTTTGACTAATTGCCATGTGCTATCATTGATGTATTTGTATTTGTATTGTATAAATATATATCTTATGTTTTCGGTTTATATATCATGTACTGCGGATATATATTGATATTCTCTGATAGTCAGCACAGTAACAACCGCCCCTAAGTGATTTTATTCATTCAATGGAAGTTGTAGCGATAGGCTAAGATCTTACTTGTCTTCAAATCTGTTCATGTCGATGTAATGATGAATATTTCTGTAAATTTATAAGTACAAGTTGACAAAACATGGAAATTTAGTTCTTCATAATTAATCGTGAAATCGTGCTAGCTTTAGTTCCAGACAGAAATGCATTCTCACTTCTCGCTATTTCTCATTGCTGCAGAGCTCTCGCGTAGCTTCCATCCTTGTCCAAATTCTTTCCATCGCAGCTACGAACAGTATACCCGAACACTTCAGACAGTCGCAGAATCCAGTGTTCCAGCAGCGGAGAATTCTTCAGAATGTGAAAGTTGCAGCACAAATCCCAATCCTGGGACGACCCAAACTGCTGCTACTTCAGAAAACGACAAGACTGCTGCAGGGCACCGAGTAAATTCCAACTTGAAGATATCTGCAAGACATGATCTTGTCATGATGTTTACGTGCAAAGTGTGCGATACAAGATCTATGAAGACAGCTTGCCGTGAGTCATACGAGAAAGGCGTTGTGGTGGTCAGATGTGATGGTTGCAACAATCTGCACCTGATTGCCGATAGATTGGGATGGTTTGGAGAGCCTGGTAGTGTCGAGGAGTTCTTGGCTGCTCGGGGTGAGGAAGTGAAGAAAGGATCTGCCGAGAGTCTTAATCTCACTCTTGAGGATCTTGCTGGTAAGAAAAATCTCGAGCCATAATTTACATTTCTAGAGAGCATAATGGTGGCTTAATCTACATTTTTGTCATTGTTGATTGGGTTCCATGATATGATTCATATCGTTTGAACGTGAAGTTTTGATCATAAGTGTGTTTTTCCGGGGAATTGTTAGGGTACTAACTGATTTATCAACACGGTGCTGACAGTATATGAGCTACGGATTGTTAGCGTATAGTTTGAATCAATATAATGTGTTTCGTAGGTTGTTATCATGTAGTATAGTTTGAATCAATATAATGTGTTTCGTAGGTTGTTATCATGTAGTGTCAAGTTATATTTTACTCGTGTCTTGTGTTGCTAAGATCACTCGTAAATATGTCGAGTATTGTCATTTGTTGTCGGCTGATTCGATGAATTTGTATTATATTAATGTATATGTTTTGTTGTCGGTTCATAATTTGTGTGATCGGTTTATATTTCATGTGTTGTCAATTAAGCGTCGTGTTGGTATCCAGGAAAGTTGTGTTTATTGTGTATTGTTTTAGAATTATTGCTAATTGATAATTAATTTATAAAATTTATATAGGGTGTGTTTGTTTGAAGAATTGGTGAGGATTTTATTATTCACACAAATTTTTTTCCTAAAAAATATCAATCAAACACTTATTTTTTATTTTTTATATCATACAACTATTCAAATTCAAATTTTTTACTATTTAAAATCACAATCCAAAATTCAAACCCCCAAAACAAAGACACCAATAGTGTATTTCTACATTTGAGCATAAATCTTTATTAAATATGATATAGTTATATGTATATTTTATACTCCTTCCGTCCGTATTTAATATTTAAAATATCCTTATATATTTGTATGATTTTGTGTGCAAATGTTATTTTATTAGTATTATAATACACTAATAGAAGTAATTTTTTAATTTTTTTTTTTAATTTGTATTTTGATATAATAATTAATATTCAATGATCAATATGAGCAAAAAAAAAAAAAAAAAAAAAGTAAATGAGATCCTTAGACTTGGACAAAGTTGTACTAGATATGAATTATATTACTTCTTTCGTCCCATATTTATATATCGCAAGAAGTTTTAAAAATATTAGTATTATATTGAAATAAAGTAGAATTAAAGGTAAAAAGACTAAATTACCTCTATTAGTATGGTATGATACGAAGATAATGATACATGTGTAATATATTGTAAATTGGAAGGGTATTTGAAATGTTAAGTAGACGGTACAATTACTAAAAAAAAGAAATGAATATTTTGTTACGAGACAGATCAAAATGAAAAAATAGGTAGATTGTTAAGGGAATGAGTGAGTATAAGATTGT
The DNA here is from genome assembly GCF_009805555.1 of Andrographis paniculata. Lineage (NCBI taxonomy): Eukaryota > Viridiplantae > Streptophyta > Magnoliopsida > Lamiales > Acanthaceae > Andrographis > Andrographis paniculata. Next base: position 2,228,875 of record NW_026137620.1, on the reverse strand, counting down.
ATATATGTTTATATTCATTTTATATACTTCCCACCAAAATATATTTTAGTTTTTGAAAGTTTCACATATTCAAGAACGATGTCAATGGAGATAAAATAAATAAAATTATAATGAAATTATGTTTCAGGTCTCGAGATTCTGTCTAATGTTGAGGGCAATTCTTTTATCTATTTATTCATTTTTTGGTTTTTGTTTTCTCCTGTTAAGAACAAAAATGAATGAATATATAAAAATAATTGAATTGGTAGCATTACAAAATATATATTCAAATTGATTGTATAATAAAAAAAATCAATCAAAATTAATCTCATAGTAAAAAATTCCAAGGCATGCACTTTTGGTATACAAAACCTAGTGACTGTCATATTCTTATGTACGAAAAAAATACACAAAATGCAGTTGTATTTATAAAAGACATAAATCATAAACTCTCTTCGTCTCAACATCGTTGACACCTTTTATTAGGAATATAATATTTAAAATAATATTTAATTATTTAATAATAATGAATTATAATATTATTTATTCATTTGTTTATGTAATTAATAATATTGATAATTTTAAAATAAATTTATTATTTGTTATATAATTAATTACATATATTTATATTTGTTATGTATATTTTTATTTATATAATGAAATGGTGTGAATTGTAGCTGAAAAGATAGAATATTTATTTTTATTATTATTTTATTTGTTAGGGCATACTTGATGCTTTTGATAATGTTTCAACATGCTTGATTTTTATGATTTTAATAAAATTTGGTTTAATATCAATTTTACAACGTGACTTTATTTATTGAGTTCTGAAATCTAAAATTTGTTTGGATTCGTCATTGAATCAAAATCATTATACTACTTCGGTGGTTTTAACACGGAAAATTGATCGCTGCAGTAAATCTTGAATTCTTCACATTATATTTTCTTTTCTATGACTCAATAAAAAAATACATAACCATTTATATTTATATCAAAATTATTTATTATTAAAACTAATTTTTTAAAAAAAATATATATCAATATATATTATTGAATAGAAAATAAAATTTTATATAATACAAATATAACTAAAATAAAATAAAATAAAATGGAATGGTATTTCTGCAGTGGTACGGATGGCTAATAACATCTATAGTTCCCATATTATTTTGAAAAAATATACTCCTTCCGCCCCTTTTACTATTTTTGTGTCTCCTAAAATAACAGTATCATTTTCATAAATAATCGTATAACTATAAAACTACTCTTATTTTTTCATTATTATTACACAATTGTCACTACTTTTTACACTAATACACTCCTAAGGGTAAAAAAGTTTTTTACCCGTACTTTTTATTTACTACCAAATTCCGTGCCAAACACCACAACCCAAATTATAGTTCTGGGACACAAGGAGTATCTTCTAGCTGTTGAGAAGTGATAAAAAGCAAGTACAATCTCAGAAAATACAGGTAGCATGTATATGTGTAAATCTCTTAGCTCAATTCTTAGACACTTTGAATTACAACATGAAATGCAATTCAATTCAAACCAGATGATAAAATAAAAACTAGTTAAAAATAATAATATAAAGAAGAAATAAAAAAAAAAAAAACCTGTGAAGCCAACTAGTATAGTATAATCCTTATTATGTGGTTACCCAAAAGTAGCAAAAACTTGATCAGAAATGCATTTAGCAACACATCTTGGCAAGAACTGAAGAAATCAAATTAAACAGCTGATGCAATTAAATCTCACCATACTTACCAGATCAAGAAAATTACGAACTAACCTTTTTCCGACACACAGAACACAACAGTCGATCTTGATCTTCGGCTAGTAATCTTTAGATCTCAGTCCTCGGTGATCTCATCCAGCAGTTTTTGACCTTCCTCGCTCAATTTGACATTCTCCATCTTAACACGTCTTTGCATGATCGGGCTCTTTCTCCCTGCAGCTGCATAAGTTCTAATCAAGGGTTCAATCACCTCGGCTCCCAGTTCATCCTTCGACTTTTTCAAGATTTCCAGGAACCGCTCGGCGCCTAAAACATCCTTGTTTTGCTCGAAATGTTGCATCACTTTCTCGACAACAGCTGGTGATGGGATCCACTTGCTGCCATTCCCTCTTCCAGCTGAAGTTGCATTGTCGATACAATACACAACTGATTTCATAACTCCCTTCTTCAGATAATAATCGAGATAAAGCTCCCAAGTTTTGGCATTCAGTTTCAATGCCCTCCTCTTGGCCTGCCTTTTGATCTTTTCAGCCTTCTCAATTGAATCTTGTTTGAGATAAGCTCCAATAAGGACATTTGCAATACGGACATCATACGTCGAGCAATTAACTGACCACTCCTGGAAGCATTTCTCGGCGCCTGGTAAGTCATTCAAGTTGACCAAGACTTGGATCATATTCAGGTAACTTATATTGGCTGTTTCTTTAAAAGCTAGCCTCAGCGATCGCCAAACACGGTAAACTTCAAGAAGATTTCCGGTACGCCCATACAATGTGATTAGGAATTGGTAAGCCGAGAGTTCTCTGCTCAAATTTTTAGCCTCGAGTTCCTTGAGTGCTTTCTCAGCCTTATCAAATTGTCCAGCATCAGCATAAATCGATGCTAAATTACTGTATGTCGTCCAATCACCAGCAACTCGGCCATCCCTTTTCATTTCATCAATAACTCTTTCAACCTCTGATGTCTCGCCCACAGCAGCAAGAGCCCTCATCCAGACATTGTAAGTGTAAGTGTGGAGCATGATATCACTGGCCTTCATTTCTTGGATTAATGCCAGAACCTTCTGCGGCTGTCCGCTTTTTAAGTATAGGGTCATAAGGCTGTTGTACGGCATAGAAGTGAGTTCCAAATTAAGTTCTTTCATCTTCTCGAATAAAGCTTCTGCTTTTCCAATCATTAAATCTTTGCAGTAACAATTAAGAAGAGTGCCATAAATAAGATGACTTTTCGAGGATTCAGGTAGACTGACGAAGTACCCTTCAGCAGCAGCAATGCCTTGACTCTTTGCGACTAGATCAAGATGGATTGCTCGATCACTTACTGTTTTATTCATCCCTCTTTTTTCCATAGTCTCTGAGAGCTGTAGAGAAAGGAATAAAGGACAAAGACTTTTATTGCAAGCATACACTCACACGCACATAGTTATGAAGATCCAAATGGATCGAAACAGCAAATAAGAAAGCAGACTGATATAACAACAGATATCAACATTCACTATTTATCTAATTTCTTGTTCTAAAAGTCAAGTGAGATTTGCTAAACTGTATACTAGCTATCCCATTCCATAGTTTTACATATAGGCGTATGAGGATCAGACGCTTTCATATCAAAGACTTTAAGAGATTCTCATCACTATATAGAAATGAATCTTTCAGCTTAACTTAATTCTTTTCTCTATCTAAAACTACAGCCTATATTTTCTCACTTTCGCTTCACAACTTTTCTACTCTTGCATGCATTCTACATGAAGTACTCTTTACAAGTGTTAAAACTGCACAAATGACAATACTATTTCAGAATCCAAATGAAATTTTGTAATTGCAACTTATATATGCAGCAGAAACAATAGCCCCTTCAATTTTAAGCAACTAAAACAAAAAAAATTTTCCCGCATACCATGAGATACAAATTTCGGATATACCCTAATAGCAGAATGATAATCATAAATTAACACTACTGACAAAATACCTTTATGCATACATATATATATAAGCATATTCAGGATTTGGAAAGGCACTAAGTAGATGAAAAATTAACATACATTTCCTATTTGTTTAGCCATAAAGAACAATCAATGCAACTCTCATATAAGGGAGGGGAATCTCGAAAACTATTCTTGAGCATAACTTGCATCATCCATGAAACACAAGCCACAATTATTCCTAAACCGTACTCCATCCACCAACCAAAAATCTGCTCTATACATCATCACTAATTCACCATCAATCAACAACAATATACATGTACTCGTGTAAATGCGTCAACATCTACAGCACAGGGAAATACTATGACTTTGTCAAATTAAGAAACACTAGGGAGGAAAATCAGCAGCGGATCAAAAAATTCATTTCGCAGAGCCAAATGCAGATTAAATCTGACCTCTGGTTACCAAAACCTCTGCCGGAAACAAACAGACATGTAAATGCCAACGAATCATCATCCCCCTCAACGAGGGGTTACCTTGAGCGCCGGAGCGTAAAGCTTGCGGCTGCGAAGAATCTTCAGAGTGTGGTCTACTTCCCATTTGAAGGCGCTTTTTCCAGATTTGAGAAATTCGTTCAGCTTTTCCCTCACTCTCTGCTCTTCTCCGCCGTCCTTAAATAGCCTCCGGTAAAGTGCCTCCTCCAAATACTTCTTGGACGATCTCTTCACTATGCTCTTCTGTTTCGCGAACTGCTGCATAAACGAGGAAGCCATTTTCGTTCCTCGATCGAACTGACAGCAAGTTTTTACTTTGAATTACAGTAGGAGCTTCCGATTGCATCAGCAACTGGCTCTGGAGCTAAAACCCTAGACTCGAACTTAACATAACTGGTGGAGGAGGATTCTGAGGGTATTTCGGGTAATTCGCTTTAGATTGGGCCTTTGGGACTAATGTAAATTAATGTAATTTTGTATGGTTTTTACTGTTCTGTCCGATATCTATATATTTTTTTTTTCATTTTTTTTATTTTTTATTTTTTTTATTATATTTTAGAAATATTAATATTATATTGAAATAAAATAAAAAGACTAAATTAACTTTATTAGTATTGTATGATATAAAAATAATGACATTTGTGTAATATATTGTAAATTAGAAGTGTATTTGTAATGTTAAGTAGATAGTACAATTAATTTAAAAAAAAAAAAGAAAATTGATATTTGTTATGAGATGGACCAAAATGGAAAAATAGATAGATTGTTAAGGGACGGAGGGAGTATATGAAATTAATGATGATTTCAACTTCCTCCGTCGCATAAGAAATGATATCATTTTTTATTTTTGTTCGTCCTAAGTATCATTTGTCAATGTAGTAATTTACTATCTACTTAACATAATTAATACTCTTACAACTTTCAATAGGGGTATTTTTATATTTTCCACTATAAATTAATATAATACTAATATTCAAAAATCTACGTGTAAAAGTAATATTTTAATATAATACTCCCTCCGCCCCATGTAATATGAGTGTATTACTGTAGACACGAAAATTTAGGTAAAGTATAATTACTAAATAATTAAGAAATGTATTAGTAAAAATAATTATTATTTAGTAAAAATAATTATAGATTAAGATTAAGATAAGTAAATAGTTTAATTAAAATTAAGAAAATTATAAAATTTAAAATGCGATTAAAGTGCATAATTATATTTCCAAAAATATAAAGGACAAATTATGTGGGACGGACGAAAATAGAAAATAGGGACAAATTATGTGGGACGGAGGGAGTAGTATATAAGAAATTTTTTTAAAAAATAATACTTTCTCCGTCCCAATACAATAATTTTGTTTACTATCTTTGTCCGTCCCTAAACAATAGTCTTATTTTCATAAATAACCATATCACTGTATAATTACCCCTACTCTTTCATTATTATTACACAATTGTTACTACATTTCACACTAATACACTCACAGATGCAAAAATATTTTTTACATATACTTATTTTTACCCACTATCAATATAATATCAATATTTTTTAAATTCCGTGTCCAACACAACTAAAACTATAGTTTCGGGACAGAGGGAGTAGTATATATTCTTTGTCAAGCATAAATGTATATATATTTTTTATTTTGGTATGTTCATAACACTATATATATATTTATAATAATTATGGACTTTACTATAAATTATTAATTATAAATCGTGCTTATATATTTATAGTACTAGCTCCACCTTCATGAGTATGACCGAAAAATCACCACATAGTAAATTATGTATTAATTATTGTTTTGTTTGAAAAGTATGTGTATCTTCTTGTAACATATTTACCAATATAATAAATTTTTTTTTATCTAATATTATTTCAATAATTTATACAAATCGTGCAATGCACGGATACACCACTAGTTATTATATATTTCCTTTGTGATCTAAATTTATTCTCACTTTTATATTTTTAGTTATCATCTAAATTTATTTATATTTTTTTTTTAAGTAAAAAATACTACGTTTCCTACTTTTTCTTTTACCATAAAAAGAAAAGATAATATTTTTATTTTTATTTTTAACCCGTGTCTAGTCAAATGAACATACAATTAAATGAGAAAGAGAGTATTACATAACATTTACCTTATATTAAATAAAAAGTTATATACTGTTATAAGTAAACTGACGTGATTGGCCAAAAAAATAGCTTTTCTATATAAACTAGGGCAATTTTCAAAAAAAATTTCTAATTTTTAATATAAATTTTTATTTACTCCCTATATGTAAATATTTTTTTACTCTATATTTTAATAAATTTTTTCTTATTACTCCCTACCCATTTTAAAGTACTGAAATGTCCTTATTTACTTCATTTCATATTTCTTATTTTTATCCCCCGATTTTATACGTGAACCCTAATTTTATTTTATGTTTCTTATTCCGAACAAAATGGAAGCGACGGATGGTGATATCAACCAGAAACAAATGAAAATTTCATTCAATCTATAATATATAATCAATGATAGTAATGTTTAGATTTAAAAATTTTTACAGTATTTTATTTTTTAACTAGATTGTTAGATTATCGATTATTTGTGTAATAAATAACTAAATTTATTACACGGTAACTATTATCTTCTTAATTCATTGAGAGTTATTATATTTTGTAGTTTGTTAATCTATTAGGAGAGCTACAATTTTAATTTCTTTTTATCAGAAGAAGAATACTTACCATTAGCAAGAATATAGTATGTTTATCTCATATCAAAATAGAAATGCAAATAAAATACACATACACAGAGATAAGATAGTAATATTTGAAAGTGAATGTATGATCTTGTTCAAAATTCTTTGTAACAAGTTTAGACTTGTATGGTTTGGAGCTAAATATTTATTTTTGTATTATCTCTATGATCTTTTTCAATTTTATAGCCGTCAGATATAGATGGTAAGTATTCATGTGAAAATTTTAGGCTCATATAGGAATATTGTGGTTATAGTTTTTTTATTTTTTCTTTTTTAATAGTATTTTGTGATATTTAATTGATTATATTATGTCGATAGTTTTATCGTTGTATTTTTACATAATAGCAATTGAAAATGAAGAACAATAAAAACTTAAGTTATACTTAAAGTAATTATTTATTTGCTATATTTTTATTATTATAGCAATAATAGAAGATCAAGAAGGATGGAAAATGTTGGTTGTGTGAAAATATAAAAATGAACTGCATATAAAGTCAATCGAATAGACACTATGTTGATAGATATCTATGCAAGCCTTGCAAAAAAATAGAGCGATATTGATCCGATATTTATGAAACTACAATTTTTATCCCTAGTTCACAAGTTATATGTAAATTTGGATGGAGATAAAGATTTAAAAAGATATGTGTCGGTTGTATTTATTCTTGAAATTGAACATGGTTGCTATAGGCAGACGTAAAATATTCATTGATCATAATATTTTAAAACAAACTTCCGAGTATGTAATCTAAATTATGCAAGTTTTCTTTTTTATTCAAAAATAATATATAATTTTGGTGTTTTAATTCTAACAAGTCAAATTATGTATAAAGGTCTAATATCATGGATGTGATGTATAATACAAATATTGCAGTACTTTGTGAAAATAACCATGCACGGCGTCATGGAATACATAGAGAAGGACAATCATTTAAAAATGCATATAAGTATCGAAAAGTTTTGATGAACAATAGTATTGCAACTTTCAAGGCATTTAAGTATGTTAAAAATGATCAACAAGAAGTTATTGTCATTTTCTCTGTGAAATGTTGTGATTGGAAGATATATGCTTCAAAGCATGTTCCTGATGGATTATTTTGCATTAGAAAATGCAACCTAGATCATAGTTGTGGGCAAGAAAATATTCAAAGTAAAAGTCATCCAAAAACAAACTCGACATGGGTATCACATATTGTGAAAGAAAAGTTAAGATGAACCTTCCTATAAGCTCAATAATATTACAAAATATATCCTATGTAGGCACGACATCTCAAGTATAAGAAAGCGTTGATAGAAAATGAAATTGCAATTAAAGATATTCATGAGGCTGGGAGAAATTGTTTTGACAAGTTGCGTTGGTATTGCGCTGCAGTGACGCACACTAACCCATGAAGTATTTTGCTGATCTAGAGATTGAGTTTGGCACTAATAAGTTCCAATGGCTATTTTTGTGCTTTGAAGTTTGTCTGATTGGGTTTATCCGAGGATGCAGACCATTAATTTTTCTTGATGGTACACATATAAAAACTAAGTATCATGGTTGTTTATTAAGTGTTGTGACTCTCATCCAAATGATGATCTCTTTACATTTCATATGCATGTATATTTATATGAAAATTTTTATATATACATGTTTTGATTGAGTCGGAAATTGCAATTTTAATATCATTTTATATTATTCTTTAAATGCAGTTGTCGATACCGAAAATGATAATAATTGAAAATAATTTTGTCTTAAATTGAGAATCATCATTGGTATGAATAGTCGATTAGAATGAAATGCATATACATTTTTCTCAAACCATCGTCCTGGATTGTTTAAGGCTATTCCTATGTTGTTTCCTGGTAGTCAGTATATTTTTTTTTTGCCTAAGACACATAGTAGATAACTTTAAAAAATGTAAATATATTTATATTTTGTAATAATATATAATATATATGTACATGATTTTTATATTTTATTTTTGCGTTTTTAGGTGATAAGAAGCTACTCACGTCACAACAAAAAAACTTGGACAACTGTTTTTTAAAAAAACTACATATGCTCCAAAGAGACAGGTGTTTGAACAAGAAATAAGTAAAATTTTGAAATCTATGTCACTTGCTAGGGATTTTATTATACGTTCTCATCTGAGTATTGGACCAATTCTATCTTTGAGGGAAATCGGTAGGGGGTGATTAACAATAATATTGGCGAATGTTGGAATAATTAAAATAGTATATCGTTTCAACTAAATCTATATAGTTTTATTTGTGTTTATTGTCATTGCAAACTTAGAATGTTCAATTCCTTAATTGGGATATGTTTAGATCACAATAGGATTTTTTTTTTCATTCAATTCGAGCATTACTTAATAAAGAAGTAGCAACTATAGCTCGATAGCGTTCAATATTAACTATCTTCTCATAGTCCCACCAAGTAGATGTATCATGGATGTAACATTCATACTAAAGACACACAAATATACCACAATCAAGCTTTTTCGGATCTTGTTTCTGACAAATTAGAATATTACATTGTAAATTAAATAAAATTTAGATATTACCTCTTTTATCAATGACTCCTCTACTTTTCTAACTGTGAATTCAATAATATCTCATTGCTTAATTTTTTCGGCTAACTTCGAACTTCTTTCACCATCCCCAATAAATTTCGTCTCGATCCACCTCATGAATCGGGGAACAATTGGTACATCACATGGCCTTGCTAGAGAGGGAATTCTTTCATGACTTCATCCCTACTTTTGTATTTGACGCTACTTACCTTTCTATTGAGCAAGTTAGTAAGTAATTCAAATGTTGATAATATGTTATCAGCTACCTGTAGACCTCTACAATGAAGTCCTATTGTGACTTAAAACTCTTCATATGAAAATTGTACAACAATATTTCTAACAAGTGTGAACTTTCGTGTTGATCCATCAAATTGAATCACTAACGCTTCAACATGATCCCACGGAATAGTACCTTTTGGCATGTCCAAAAAATGCTTAAATAGCGTTTGACGGGTAGTAGTAAAATGCACTTCTTTCATAATTTTTTTCAAAAAAACTCATTTATATCAAAAAAAAATAATAATAATAATTAAAAATAGCAGAACACTAAGAAATGCTATCTCTGTTAATAAAAATTAAATATATAAATCAATAATAAAAAAAAGTTTATATATAAGGATCTTAATATATTTTCTACAAGATATAAATGTATTACATCAAAATAATAAAAATAACATCGAAAAGTAAAAGTGAATAAAGAGAAATAAAATTTAGTAAAATTTGTGTAGAAGCAACACTTAAAATTATAAAAATATTTCAATTCATTCAAAACTTTAATTTGAAAATCAAACCAAAATAACCAACATGAGGACGAAGATACACAATTTATTATTAACTCAGAAATAAATCACGTTATCATATGTGTCTCCGAATTACATATAATTTCTAAAATAATGAAAGAACATTCTAATGTATCCCCGAATTACATATAATTTCTTTTTAAAATAACGAAAAAATATTCTAACATTAAACCTAAATAAAAGTAATTAAAATTAATTTTTTATTAACTTGCAATTTAGTTTACTCTGGACATAGAGTAAGTAATATGCATTGTAATGCCCTTGTATAGACATTAAGCAATAATATTTTCATAGATAGTAAAATTGTTCTAGACAAAATTAGTTGCATAATTCACCGCAAACGAATATGCTCTCTGTTTGAACATGTTCATTACCTTTTGAAATCTCATGCTATCCGTTCTTATTATCGTCGACTTATCATACACTAAGGATATTAAGATTTGGCAACTGGAAGTTGTACATTACCTTTCAACATATTTTTCTAATTTTTTCTAAAATCAAATCACGACTTTATCTCCATAAGAAATTGAACATATACATTAATTTGAGAGACTTTGAAAATATAAATAAAATTATATTTATATATAGTTATATGAAAACAACTTTTAAAAAAAGACAAATTGTACTTCATTAGCAAAAATATATAATGAATCTTTAAAATTGTTCAAATTTATCACCTTGCATAAAAAAAAAAAAATAGATTCGATTAATACTGTCAAAATAAAATCAAAATTTTTACTTCAATGTTAAACCTAAATGAATATTAGAAGTCACTTTAGTATGGACTCGACTTTGACTTGTAATATTTGTACAAGATCGCAATCGTTTGAAATGGTGTTGGTGCTGGTGTTGGTTGGGAGGAGATTTATCATCCATCGTCTAAAATATAAACAAGTTGAAATGAAATTCAAACCTCAGACACTTTCAATTTACGTTCGCCGCAATCGTCTTCACTGCCGAAGAGAAATGAGAAGTCGATTTCTTCATTGTTGTCACGTCGCTGGGGTGGAAGGATTTGAGTAAAGTTGCTAAGTCGAAAGCTTTTGGTTCTAAATTGATTTGAGATTTTTTTATCTAGGGTAAAATAATAAAATAAATAATAAAAAAATATATATAAAGAGAATATAAAAGTAATTTTACAAATTAAATTTTTAAATAGAGAGTCATTAAAGATATGTAGGAAATTGTGTACAACAAAATTATAATTGAAGACCGGATAAAAATATATATATATATATATATATAAAACGAGAGATAGGAACTTTAAGAGAATTAAAATAAATTATTTTCCGAGTAAAATAAATTAAAATCTGAATAATTCATTCATTCAATCATTGAAAACAAATCATCCCTGATTGCTCAATAATTTACACTCAGATTCAGTTCCCCATGGATGGTAACAACTCATTCCCTGCCTTACATTTCAATCTTCTTCTACTTGCTACCTTAATTTCACCTTTGTTACAAACACCATATGCATGTATATCTCAGCATCTCCTCTCTCTCAATCTCTCTCTCTCTCTCTCTCTCTCTCTCTCTCTCTCTCTATATATATATATATATATATGTATACCATCATCCCAAACTACAAGAAATGCAGAACACAGAGTGATCAAAACCTCATCAACAGCTTATCCAGCCACACCAATCCCCCAAACTATATCGTTGGCTAAAGCTTTACACTAACTAGCAAGACGGCCAGAAACCCGATCGATCGATCGATCTTATTATTTCTCCGAACGAACGAGCGAGCTACTCCATGCATGCATATACAACGAAAACCATATATAGATATTAAATATAGATAGATAGTTAGATACTCTTAGTCTCGTCTTACCCCAATGGGAACGGACCCTGAGCCTGAGCCTGACCCGAACCCGATTCATGTATTTACAGAACCGTTGTTTGCACCTTCACGTCGAGGAGGATTGCCCCGTGTGCTTTTCTGGTATACGATAATTATTAGTGGTGGGAAAACGAAAGAAACACTGCAGCATTGGATAATTTATAATTTACCTCCGGTCGTGATGAGCTTCTCGACGCGGGAGACAATGTGCTTGCCGTAAGTGTACCTCTTGAGTGAATTCAAGTGGGCCTTGATGCGGGAGAGGATCAATTCCCGGCTCTTGTCGTCGCACGTCTCCAGAACCTTCTGCACCACGTAGTTCCCGAACGGATCTTTCATCATCGCCTGAAATTCAAGGCAAAAAAAAAGAAAAAAAATGTTATCTTTTGGAAAAGAAGGAAGTTTTTAATTCGTCGGAGGGGTGGAGATTACTTGGAGCGGCTCGTTCTCATCAGTCGAACCGAGCATTTCGTTCACCAAGAGCTGGCGCTCTTCCGGACTGCAATAAGTTAAGCACTTCTCGACGACGTTAGATGCGAACTTCTGTTGACTCATTTTCACTATCTGCCCGGAAAGTTTGTTGATGATCGTGGATCGCTCGTGCGGCTTTCCGTGCTGCACAACGTGCTGAACGAATACGAGTGGATATCGAATTAGGCTTACATTTAAACCTTAGCAAATGATAAGGATTCGGAGACATTCTTACACCATTTCGACGAAATCTACATTCTTTCCTACCCGAGCCCATGAATGGCCTCGCTAACACAACGATACTCAATCCTTTTTGTGATCGGACAAACTTATATGGTGTAAGGAAACGCTTGTACCTGAATCACGTAGTTTCCGTATTGGTCTTGAGCGAGCTTACAAACCGAACACATTATCTCTTCCATGATGATTTCTTGAGTTTTCGGATCTGTACAATGCTCGAGAACCCTCTACACGATGACAAGAAACGTATTTTATATTAGAGTGATTTGTGCTCAAAATGTTATAAATAAAGCAAAGGATGCAACGAATCGAACCTGAATCACACGGCAGCCGTAAGGATGTGTGGACAAAGTCACAACTTGTCCAAAGAACGATGATATGATGAACTGATTGTGTTCCTGCGGGACGCACTCGATGCATTTCTGGATCACATGATTACCATTCTGATCATGAACACATTTCATCACCGAACCGTTGAGCTCCTTTATCATCTCGGCCTGCAGCTCCATATCGACGACTTCCAAGGCCTGCCATTAGAATGAATGTCCTAACATAGTCCTTCGGGGGCAACGATCAACGGATAAAAACAAAAAGCTGAAGAAGGAACCTTTTGTACGACTCGGCAGCCATACATTTGTAGCGTAAGCGGCAAAACATGGCCTATCATGTGGCGCGCTAATTCTCTCTGTTGACCTTTGGTTCCATGCTCGAAGAACTATTCGACCATAAAAACAGCACCGGTTAAGACAATACGATCACTCTTACATCATCCAAACAGATGTTTTAAATCACCTTCTGAGTGACATAATTCCCAAAGACATCAACCATTAGCTCACGAGCCAGGGGAATGATCTCAAGTAGTACCCTCGTCTTTTCTTCGACAGTAGCCGTCTCCAGCTTCTGTTGAATGAAACGGCTCCCGAACTGATCCATGCTGCAGAAATACGACAAAAGCCAATACATATAGTAAAAGATAATGTCATCAAATAAATATATATATATATATATGCCAATTTCGGGGAGGATGTACCTGAACTCAACAACATGACCAGTAATGTCGGAAAGTTCCAATGCTTTAGCCTTATTGTTCTTGAGAACATCTAACAGCGACTCGAATTTCCCTTTAGCAGCATTGCTACCCGTCTGCGGATGCAAAAAGCCACCGGCGTCTCCCTTCGCATTTCTCAAAGCCGACGCCATTTCAGCAGCTTTCTCGTTCTGAATTAGAGAAGCTCCCCTGGAGCCAATTCCGGAACTCTGAGCCAATGCAATGTTTTCTTGATATGAAGCTGCGCACGGAGGAAACGGAGGGTACAGATTGCTAATGCTGCCATTCTTCGGCAAGAAATGCGGCTGATGATGATATTGCTGCGCCTGTTGCAGAAACAAAGCTTCGAGATAAGCCTTCTCCAAAGCCTGAAGTTCGCCGGCATAAAGAATCCCTTTAGAAGAATTCCCTGGAATTTGAGGCAAGTTCCTCGGCATGTATTGTAGTTGATGTGGATCCACAGCAGGATAATGAAGTCTCGTCTGGTCGCCGGTGAGATTATTGTTCTGGCACAGGAGTTTGAGATCTTCCAAAGTCGAAAAATTGGCCGGCGGTGCACTGTGCTGAAGATTAGCAGTCGAAGATGTTCTCCTCGGAAAATTCACAGCCTCGTACAGTGCTGATTTCGGGACATTAAGGCCGGTTGTTGATCCGTTAGCCCTCATCAAATTGGCAGCAGCATTCATGTTGTCGGGCAGAGCTTTTACTCTAGAAATGTCGCCGTAATGCTGCAGCAGATTCTGTTGATGACTTATTGGGATTCCCATTTGAAGCAGCGCCGCTATATTTTCGGGGTGAAGCTGACCGTTGGGCATGTTTAATCCCGAAAGAGAAGCAGCAGCAGCAGCTACATCAGCTATCTCGAAAATGCTCGGCGGATGAAGATTAGAGGCGTTCATCGAAGCAGCAGCAGAGTTGATGTTGCAGGATCGATTAACTCCATCCCCCGAAGGACTGGCGGAAACCAGAGAGGATCTCAAGGAACAAGGATTGGTTGGAATGCAGCTCTGAGCACCGGACATGGTGGCTTCTAAAGATTCGGCTTTAGCCCACATCTCGTCTGCGTGAGAATTCGATATTCTCATTGAATCGAGAGCTTCTGCAACCGAATTCTGACTAGATGCTCGTGAAAGGTTCGACTTTGGAGGTTGGCTAAGACCTTCCTGGAAACACAAAGTTTAACAGCACAGTTATTCAACGAAAACTACATAACAATGTGATAATTAACGGCGTAGGCGAAACCTGAAGTATGTCTGCAAAGCTCTTCCTTCTAACTCCCATTCCCGAAGTCGAGCCAGCCATGTTCAAGCCATTGTCCGGAAAGTCTTGCGGCTTTTTCCACGATAGATTCATCAAAGCCGCAGAAGCTTTGTCCGCCGTTGAATCGGCAGAACCTTTCCGAGAAAAGTTCATAAAAGCAGCCTTGTCGAGTGATGACTCCAGGGAATTCCTCTGAGACAGGTTTATATAAGCAGCAGCAGCAGCAGCTTTGTCCAACGACTCTGCCGAGTTCTTCTGAGATAGGTTCATTAAGGCAGCCTTTTCCAACGATTCGGTCGAATTCTTCCTTGACAGGTTTCTGAAAGCAGCCTTTCTCAGCTCCATTACATCATCTTCCAGTTTCTTCATCGATAGCCCCGGTGGGGTTGAGAACATTGACAAGCCTCCTCCACGGCTATCGGAAAAGCTTCTACCTAAGTCGAATCCGGCAGCCCTGAGGCGTTGCGCGACGCGCCAATCCTCCTTGGATAACAGGGGCGGTGGCAGTCGAGGATTGATGTTTTCGTGCGAATAATAGTACTCCAAATAAGCAGGGTGGGATCGGATTTCCTCTTCTGTCAGCAAACTGAGGGCAGCGGCATTGTTAATACCGCCGCTGCTGCTGCTTGCGCCGTCGAAATTCGGATGCCGGAATAGGCTGCCGGCAGCGCCTAATGCGCCCTCGACGGTCGGTGGCGCACTGCCGCTCCGGTGAATGTCTAATTCCCTCTCCCTTTGAAGCATCAAATCACGGTTATGCTGCTGCTGAAGCAGCAACGATTCGAGCTCACTCTGTAAACAGCCATTGCTCTGCAGATTCTCCTTCGGAATCGAGCCTTTCATGGTGATGAGAGTAGAGACTAATTCTCACAGGAATCGAATCATCAAAATTCATTCACAATGTGCTTTGCTTCCCCAAATAAGAAAACAGAGAAACGCAGCAAACAGCAGATCAATCGCAAAACCTAATTTCCTAAATCAAAACCATTATTCAATCAACATTCACCGCAATCCAAACGATAAAACATAGGCATCCAAAACAAGCGGCGATTATAAACAAAATTTACACAAAATCAAATCAGAAATGCACAGAAAATTCGACAATAACTGCAATACAAGAGAAGAGAATGTATCATAAAGAAACCGTTCGAATCGACATTTGACGATGGCGAGCGTGTGTGTAATGAATCATTCATGCAGTGCAGTGCAGTGCAATGCAGTGCAATGAAGAAATGGATTATGGAAGAAATGGAGTTACCGGAGAGGGAAGAAGGATCCGAATGGGAAGGGATCTGAGGGAGGGCATTCTGGAAAACCCTATTCAGTTGTTGCAATGGCACTCGGAGCGTGCAAGGTGGAGGATTTTGCGAAACTGGAACCACAGAGAGAGAGAGAGAGAGAAGAGTGGCAGAAGAAACCGCAAACTAAAGAATGATTAATTAATGTTAATTTTGAGATTAAACCATTAATCTTATCTGCTAATCCAACCATTATTAAAAATATATATATAGACACTCTGCCGTCGCCACGTGTCCACCATGGAGCAGTTTCTTTTTTTCTTTTTGTTATCACTAACTAGTACTGCCTTGTGTTGTGTAACGTGGCTGCATATAAAGTTTCTCTGTTCCAAAATAATTGTTATCTTTATTTTTCGGTCCTTGCAATACAATAATTTTGTTTATTATTTTTGTCTGTCTTGAAATAATAGTCTTATTTTTATAATCATATCATTATAAAATTATTCTTACTTTCTCATTATTATTACATAATTATCAATAATTATTACATTAATACACTCATAAAGGCAAAAAAAAAAAAAAAAAAAGTCTTTTATCCGTACTTTTCACCCACTACCAATATAATATCAATATTCCTTAAATCTCGTGTCAAATACAATCCAGTATATAGTTTTGAGACGAAGGGAGTATTTTTTATATACTATCTCCGATCTTATTTACTGATTGTAGGTTAATATTTGAATATTAATTGTTATATCAAAATATAGTATAAATTAAATAAAAATTGCAAAATTATTTCCATTAACTTCTTATAATACTGATACAATGACATTTGTATAAAAATTAATACAAATATAAGTATATTTTAATATTAAAGTACAATGACGTAAAAGGTAAATATAACCCTTAGAGACGGACATATGGAATAATTAATAGTATTTCTTTCGTTTTACCTAATTTGTTTATATTTTCTATTTTTGTATGTCTAATATTTTTGTTTTTTAATTGAAAATATAATTATATACTTTAATTATATTTTATAATTTTTTTAATTTTAATTAAATTATTTAACTATATTGCTCATTTTTACCTAAGTAGGAATGAATAATATTAATAATTTTAAAATAAATTTATATATATTTTTTAAAAGAATAGAATATGTATATAAATATTTTTAAAATTATATAGCAATAAAAGTTTTATGTAATATAGATATTCTTTTGTAGATAACAAATTTTCTATAATATACTTTTATTTATTTATAATTAATACTTTCATCCATTTCAATTGTCTCATTTTACTTTTTTTGTCCGTCCCACTTCAATTGACACGTTTATATTCTTATTAAAATTTACTATTTATCATACTTAACAATTATAAATCAATTTAATTAACTTAATAATATATAATATAAGAAATCATGTAGAACCACTTAGGTTAGTAACCCTCCGGTCCATTTTTGTAGTAGCGACAGTAAAAATGCAATTCATCTACGGTGATTTTATTCAACCATATATTATTTTTTATATAATTTTCATATTTATAAATATAACACCCCAACTTTAATTTATTTTATACATTATAATCTATACATATATAATTTATATTTTCTTTAAAAATTACATATATGAAAATTAACATTTATAATTAATAACTATTACCAAATAAAATAATTTTAAGAAAAATAAAATTATACATCACTTTTAAAAAAATAAAATTATATATCATTTTTTTAAAAAAAATATAATTATATATCATTTTTAAAAAAATAAAATTATACATTATTTTTCAAAAAAATAAAATTGCATATAACTTTTTAAAATATAAAATTATATATCATCATTCTAAAAAAAATAAAAATTACATAATACACCCAAAAAAATAACAAATATACACAAAACACCACAAAATACTACAAAAATTTCACTCAAAAAATTGAGTGGAGGTACAGTAGAAATAACGTCGGTGCACTCAAAGTGGCGTCGCACGAGGGCGTTTGCGACTTTGAGTGGGGGAGAGTGTCACGAACAGACATTTCTGCCCAAGTTCTCGGCCATAGCCCGTCCCATGTGTGCGAGCCCCGGTCCTGTAAAGCTAATCAACGGCATATGTCTTTGGTACAGGTATGCGTCCTGCCTTACTTATCCCGCATTATTCGGTATATTCAGGCTTGTTGTGCACAAGGGACGGCTGGCTTGGGCCTTTGGGCCTGGACGCCGGGCGTGTCAGCTCCGGCACGTTCCAAATGGTATAAGAGTAAATTGGAGTAACATTGTACAAAACTGCAAAAATATAGGGTGATTTGGGGTGGGTTGTAGCCCCTCCCCCAATTTTTGATGCAGTGGGTTGGAGAATGCCTAAAAGTCTTTTAAAATTTGGTATTAAATCCAAATTTTTAAGAGTCTTTGAAAATCCGGAGGTATTCAATATAAACTTTTGAAAGTCTTTTAAAATCCGTAGGTATTCGATACAAACTTTTAAAAATCTTTTAAAATTTTAAGGTATTCAATAATTCATAAATTTTCAAAATCTATTGATTTTAATTGAAAATTGTGCAAATTTTGTATAGTGTATTTTGACGAATTTTTAAAATTATTAGTATTATTATTGTTGTTGTTGTATAACCGATAAATAATATGATAATATTTATTAATATTATTATAATTTTTAATAAAAATAATAATTTAAAATTAGAAAATATTAGTAAATTATTATCAATTTTTTTAAAAAATATATACTTTTATATTATAAATATATTTTTAAAAATACTATTATCATAATAAATATCTATTATTGTCGTCTTTTTTTTTTTCAATGGTCGAATATAATATATTGTCATTCTGGTGTAATTCTCTTTTTTTTTTTAATTATAGAATATACTATATTATCATTCTGGTGTAATTCTTTTTTTTTTTATTTTAATATTTTTTTCAAAAATTGTAAATTATATTTTTTATTTTATTTATCTACGTATTTATATTTTATGTAAAAAAATTATATAAATAATAATAATAATAACTAATAAAAACATATAAAATTAATTTGATATATTGAATGGTAATATATTTATAAAATTTGTATTTGATATAAATTTATATAATTAATATATATTCATAAAAACATTATTTTATAATATTACAAAATCCATATAAAACCATAAATAATTTAATAAGTTTGTAAAAATTCATCTAAATCAATTACTAAAATCCATCGAATTCACTATGTGGATTTTCTAAATCCACGTACTTTAAAATCCAAAAAAATTCATTAAAATCTCAATTGAATGTACTCCCTAAATTTATTTATTATTTTTTTTATATTAAAATATATAAATTTTATATATCACATTTCTATTCAAACAATTTTTTTTTTTGAATTTAAATTATAGTAGGATAAATTGCAATATTTACGTCTATACGTATGAAATATATTTGTTCCTAAGGGTGTGTATGTTTGTAGGCTTTAGTTTTTGAGTTTGAAATTTTGAATAGTTGTTTAATGTGATATAAAATGAAGATGATGCGATATTTTGAATATAAAATAAATTTGTATTATAATATAGAAAAAAAAATAATCCTTTGATATATTTTAGGAAGAAAATAATTTGAATAGTAAAAACCCGCCTAAATTCAAAAAAAAAAAAAACACAACCTAAATATTTATGTATTTATGAATTTCTTTAATAAATTTTTATTTAATAAAATTATATATATTTATAATTTTTTAATATACATATTAATTTGTATATATATTTATTAATTTGTAAAGAAAATTATAAATATTCTATAATATAATATATAATAAATATAAATATTCACCAATATCACCTTAACTCCACCGCTAACACCACTAACACTAAAAATTAAACTGAAAAAGATAATATAAATAGAAAAAATAATAAAAATTATTATTTTAAGTAATTGGGTTCGGGTCTGGGTTGGATAGAATATACTATATTAAACCCTGAACCCGACCCGACTCTAAAAATTTATTAATAATCCAATTCATATTTGATCCAATACCAAAATAATTGAACCTGGGTCCAAATAAATGGGTTGAGTCCGAGTCAGATCTTGAGTCTACCCCTACCCATTGTGGATCCCTACTGTTATTTCTTTTCTTCATTAATCATAGATTATTTCCCTATATATACTCACACATATATATATATATATAGATACATGTATTTATCAAATAGAGACTCACAAATATATGATAGAACACCTTCAATTTGTGCAAACATATCTTAAACTCATATCTTAGCCCCATAAATAAACCCACACAGAATTTTTCTGGAATTGTAGCTGGATGAACATTTCTGTTAAATATTCTTTCGGATGGTATCTAACATATTTTAGCTAAATGATACATAAGAATCTCTTGAACAAATATGCTTAAGCTCTAACTCCACATTTGTTTCTAAGAAAATAAACATTTTTCAAGACCAACTCTAAATTTGTACATGCAATATTCATTCTAACTTGTTTTATTTGCTCAAACACTTTTTCAAATAGAGATATAGCTCCAGGCAAATTTAGTGTAAATACAAGTTGGGACAATTGAGAAAATTTTATCAGAACAACACAAAGCGAAAAACAGGCAACACATTCATAAAAGCATACACTGCAAACCAACACAAACGCATGATAGAAAAAAAAAAAAAATTAACTTTCAATCTTCATCTGCCATCAACATGTATAACCAAAACAATTAAATTGTTATTTGGATACAAACTATATAATCAAATGAGACAACTGGGTAGCGGCTGCGGATTCCTACGTTATTAAAAAAAAAATAAAATGCAACTCTCTTGAAATTTTAGAAAAGGTTAAAAACTTCCGTATGTTTTCTATGTTCATTGTACATAAAAATATAATAAAACCAATGATGATAGCTTCTAATTTAAATTAAGTAATCACTCAGTACATGTTATAACAAAAAAAGAAAAAAATTTCTACTGAAATATATTTAAATTGCATAATAGAAAGTGACTTATAAGGTAAATCATTTTTAGTGAGAAAGACATTTATCGTTAAAACTGTTGATTTTCAATTTTAAAAAAAAAAAACGGGGGAGAATGCATATTTGAAATGTGAAATGTGATAGCCAATCAAGATTGTCATATATAAAAGATAATATAAACTAAAAGCATGGGCAGGAATTAACAATTTCAACTAATAATACTTTTGTATAAAATACAAAATCATTGCATTGTGAAGCAAATATGATGGATTCTTCTAGTATATCCATATTTCTCATTTGTCATCAAACAAACAAACAAATAAATAAATGAAATGAGTACGTGTAGTAGTCCCACCTATATCATTTTTCTTTGTATTTTATTTTCAAGAACTTTAGTATAGAGAGGTTATCTTCGACCCAAATTTATAAATTTGTGGACAGCTCTTCTCTACAAATATTTAGGTTCAACAACAATCAATGGCGGCACAAAAAATGTTAAAATGTTCACCAAGTGAAGTCTCAAGAAGAACACTATGATTATTAGAATATTATTAAAGACTATCTCATACCTACATAAGAACATAGGCAGCTCAACTAAAACAATATATATTAAAAATAAAAAAATAAAATTAAAGAATGATACAACAACACTTCAGAACGAAAACAAGGGGTAAGAAAATAATTTAACCCAAATTTTTAACAAACTTAAAAAGTAGAGAATGTGAATTTCAAGAAAGCAAAAAAGTATAGATATCCAAGCACAACCCCAAATCATTTCAAAAAAGCATATCTAAAACACATGTAAAATAATAATAATAATAATAATAATAATAATAATAATAATAATTTGATTTTAGAAGAAAAACAAGAAGCAGCATGGCAGAACAAAAGAAACAATAATCAAACAGGACAATTGTGCACCTGCATGTGGGAAGAACACGCATAAATGCACACATGCTTCAATCACTCAGATCAGATTCTCGACGATCTGCGACACGGCTGAATACGTTCCGAACGCCGCCGACACCAGCCCGACGCCGATCACCACCGTGCACATCGTGCCCTGCAAAAATCGGCCTCAAAAGCTCAGCTCAGTTCAGCTCGTTTTAAAAAAATGTACGCGAGGAGGCGCACCTGGAAAACGGTTATTTTGCCCCTCGAAATGCTCAGGTAGCAAGCGCACGGCAGAATCAACGTCTGTCCGAGCAAGATCATTAACATTTACGACATAAATAAGGTAAGAACGACAACGATGAATTTATGACGAGGACTTACGACGAGCATTGTGAGTAAAGAACCGATCAAGGCCATCACCAGACCTGAAAAATCCAAAGTTTTCGCGAATTAGACCCAGAAAGGAAAGGAATTGAAAGGGAAAAGATCCATCCGAGCTTACCGAAAAAAGGGATGCTAAGGCCTAAGAACAATGTGGATATAACCAAAGCCGTTCTTATGAAGATCGAGTATACGTATGTCATGCCGTGGTTTGATGGGATTAATTCTTCGAGACTCATCGCCACCGGAGTCATTGTCAGCGCATATTTTGTGAATGGATTGACGACCTGCAGAGGCCACGGAGTTAATTAGGCGAAAAAACGACGAAAACAAAGGGCCTATGTTCTGTAAATGTTGCAATTTGTAATACTCAGTACCTTCGAAAAAAAAACATGTCAAAAACTGACTCACCGTAGTCCAAAGTGCGATTTTAGAGGCGACTAAATTGTGAGGCATGTTGAGAGTGAACTGTGATTCCGTCGAGTCTCCAAACATCATATACCCAAGAACAGCAACTGCAGCGTACATCAAAGTGCAGATTCCGAAGCTGCGAAACATCCATTTTCCGACGAGTTTAGAAATAACGAAACAGAGCAGAAAAATTGTTTCCAAACATCTAATGATTCTAAATTTAACCAAATATGTCATTCAAAATGTGTTTATTTTTACCTCGCCAGGAGAACGGAAGGATACTGGTTACGATTCTTCATCGACGTATAGATGTTTGGGAAAACTGCGTGCCCCGAGTAGCAATAACCGTAGAGACCGATAGCAACAGGAAGGGTAGAAAGGTTGAACGTCGTTCCTTTAGATTCGAATCCAACTTGATCGACTAAACCAGCCCAGAACAAAGAAGCAACCACCAAGATCGATGCTACAACTCCTCCAGCTTAGAAACAAACGTTACAAGTGTGAAGGTATTAAATTGACAGCTAGAAAGTGTTTTAAAAACAGGAAAACGCACGTGCACGCACAATGTATTTACAAATGAATAATTCTCACCTGAGATGTAGCTGAGAATGGTCATATCCCGTAACCACACTGTTGGAAGAACAGCGAGGGCAGTCATCACAGCGAAAAGATGATGAGAGTCGAGTTCAAGGACTCCGAGGTTTAAATGTGCATTCGGAAACAAAGACGATAAGTTATCACTCTCCAGAATAATGTATTCGATGCAGCAAGACTACAAAACACCATGAAATTCATCTTAGCATTAACTAAGCATACGATAAGCATAACATTGCCAAAGCATGCCGAGAAAATCATACTTACATATAACTCCACGTACAAAATAATCTGCATCGGCGAAGGCAACAGGCAAGAAATCAATGCCAGCAGTTTACAGAAATGATTTTGTTTGTAGATTCGGAAATAATGACACTTACAGATATGACAATTCGTCCCAAAGTACCAAAGGCAGCTTGACCAATGTCCGGGTATGTTTCGAGCCCTGTTTTACTATCTAGACAGCGCCTAAGGAGGATTCCGGTGTAGTACGAAAGTATAGCAAAAATAAACAAAATCGAAAGACTAATCCATCCACCTTGTTTGACTGCGAAAGGAGTGGAAAGAATTCCGACACCGCATAGCACATTCATGCCTGTAAGGAATAGCATTAGTAATCAGCCTGAAAGGGCAAAAAAGAACCAGAAATGACCTACCATTTAGCACAGCCTGGCCATATGAACTTTGGCGAGAAATCGGGAGTTCATGTCCGGTGGAAACTTTCGCATCAGGCGTTAGTTTTGGTATGGTAGGTTTCCTCGGGGGCAAAAGAGAATGTGAACTCTGTTTCTCTTTAGGTTTCTCATCATCCACGGAGGGTATTAGAGGCTTGCTCAGCGAAGGCAGTATCTCGGGAGTGTGCCTCCTTGTAAGCGAGGATGAAAAGAATGAACTGCCTAAACGTGTCAATGATGACGCCCCAAGAAAGGTAATGGTTGGGGATGGCACGCTACCGTACAGATCAATGGATTGCCTACAACACATATATGACAAGAATTCATCAACACAATTAGACAACACGTTTCGAGCAACAGTTTAAACAGTTAGTTCTTAAGAAATCTAATCCAAACTTAAAACAGCGAAAAAGCTCTTGAAACATCATTCGGATTGCAATCATTTCCCAAACCATCTTAGGCCACAGCTACATGAGATTCCGACTAACGGCCTTAATTGCACAAAATATCACTCCAATTCACATGAAAATCATTCTCCTCACAAATCAATGATGATCAATACCTATAAGCTTCAACTGGATCATGAATACTGTAAATCAGTTCCAATAAGTTTGGCCTAGAACACATATAAGGAGAGACAGAGAATGAAAAAAAGCATAGCATCAGGAAATGATAACCTGTAACTTTGAGGCCAAGAGGGGATTACAGAACTAGGCTGAGCTTGCTGATTATGTTCATCGTCATTATCAGTAGAGTAAACCGAAGATTCGGATTCGGAACTGTTTCCAATCCCAGCTTCTCCATGGTCTTCTTCACCCTTCTTCTCAACCTCTTCTTCTTCATCACTCTCTATATAGAAGCTGTGCTCAGACACAGAATTATGCATACTCTCTGGTAACTAATTCCACACCTGCTTCAAAACTCCCCCAAATCCAAATCTAAACACCAACAATAGATCTGGAGATGACAAGTTCAGAAGAACAGATTAATGGAATCGTCGCAAATAAACAATTCCAAACAAGAAGTTGGAGTCATGCATGTGCAACTCTGCGCAGGATTAGAATTAAAATATTATAAACAGCCAATCTAAGAACTGAAATCAAATACTCCTCCAACCGAATTAATGAATTATGTGATCTAGAACGACGTCCATACACACACAATAGGCTTAGATTCAAACCACTCATGAAATCACCCCTCCGTAAAAGCAGTAAAAAAAATTCATATACAAATATAGAGAGGAATCACTATCTTATTACCTTTCCAGAGATTCGGCAAAGTAGTATCAATGGCAGGCTTTTCGTAACAGGATTCCGCTCGAAAGAAACAAATACAAACAAAAAAGGTAAAAGACACCGGTCTTCGCCTCAATTAAAAACTGCGGAGAATTGTTTAAACTTTAAATGGAGTCGTGAAAGGTCCTCCTCCTCCTCCAATTGCATCACCATCCGCGACCCACAGAGGTCAGAGAAGAAATGGAACTCAATCAATCTGCACTGCGAGTATCTTACAGGGGCACAAGAAGGAAGGAAAATGATTTTTAGAGTTGCCAGAACAATGGTGGCCGAATCATCACGAGTATATTCAGTCAATAGTTTTCCCCTTTTTTGACAATATTAAATTATTTTTTTACAGCATTATTTTAGTTAAAAAGTTTTAAAGGAAATTATAAAAGAAATTGCGACTATTTCTTCAATTTTTAATATTTAGATTTTGAAGTTTATTTAAAAGAATATACTCTCATCATCCATTAAAATTAGTTTGAGCTCGGCACGTATTGAAAAACTAATAAGTAATTTAGGGTATTTTTAAAAATTTAGTTACTGGTATTTGTTGTAAATAAGTGTTAGAATTGATAGTAATAATATTTTTGATTCATTGACTTTGCCAAAATTAGTAATAGAATAAATTTAGTGGACGAACTAAAAAGGAAAGTGAGTATAAATTTGACTACAACAGAGGAAGTATATTTTCTTTTTTACAAACTATCTCATTAATATTATTTTAATATCAAATTCAACCAAACGATAACTTTCGAGATGTATGTGATTTCTTTGGATTTTGATTTGAAATTGAATTGTAATTTTTTTTTATTTAAATAATATTTTAGTTTATATTTTATATTCCCTCCGTCTCTTAACAATTTATTCATTTTTTTATTTTGGTCAGTTAACAAAGTATCTATTTTTTTTAAGTAATTGTATCATCTAGCTAACGTTACAATACTTTTCCAATTTACAATATATTACACAAATGACATTACCTTTATATTATACAATACTAATAGAGGGATAATTTAATTTTTTTACTTTTATTTCTACTTTATCCAGAGAATATAAAATAATATATTTTTATTGAATATCTACATATCCTACAATTAGTGGGCTGATTAGTGATATTATCCAATTAGCATATTATGACAATACAAAATATAAACTTAAGTCAAATTAGCATAATATTATGCTTATGCATATATTACTCTTTCATTTTCAGTTAATCCAAATTAGATATATATATATATATGTATGTTGGCTTTTATTTGAAATTGGAATTGTTGACTTGATTTTATATTTAAATGGTATTTTGATACGAATATTTTAGTAAACAGATAATATATTTTTAGGGAATAAATAATTATTTTTTTTTTGGAAAAAAAAAAAAAGAAAACTCCTTAAATATATTACTCTTTTCATTTTTGTTATTCGAAATTGGATTAGGCATATGTTTAGAAAATAACAGTTAACATAATTTTGGGATAAGTTTTGTTTGATTTGCATTTATATTAAATAATTTTTTATATAAAAAGTAATAAATTTTCTATAAAAAAATTTGCATATTAAGAAAGTGGATAAAATCTCAAAAGGTGTATTTGTTTGTAATTGATTGAATGTGTAGTTTGATTATATAAATATATATAAATAAATACTCTTTTCGATAGTTATATTTAATTAATTTGGAATTAACACGAAAATTAAAAAGGGTAAATATTTTATTGAAAAAAAAAAGAAAGTAAAAAAATAATTAAAGATATTTTTTAAATTTTTTTTGTTAGTAGTTAAATAAATTAAAAAGAAAAATGTAATAAAGTTAGTCACATATGTTGAATAAAGAGTAATAATTAAATCAAATTTAACGCATATACAAAAAAGGAAAGTAATAATAATTTGTCAAGCATCTTATTATT
The DNA here is from genome assembly GCF_009805555.1 of Andrographis paniculata. Lineage (NCBI taxonomy): Eukaryota > Viridiplantae > Streptophyta > Magnoliopsida > Lamiales > Acanthaceae > Andrographis > Andrographis paniculata. The sequence goes on along the minus strand of NW_026137620.1, from coordinate 2,201,434 downwards.
CTTAAGTAAATTCTCTTATTATTTATTTTTCATTCTATCTTTTTTAAAAAAATTACCTAATTATTTTTTCTTTCAAAAAAAAAAAAAAATCAATTTGCCGTTGCCAGCGTGACAATTCTGGTGACAGATGATTATTTCTGTCAAAATTTTGCGGTTAGGAGACCAAATGTATACAAAGTTCGGTTGCTATACTAAAATGATAAAAAGATAAGTATAAAAATTTTAAAAAATTACCTAAAAACAAAAACATATAAATTGCTTTCAAAATATCAAAATTACAAAATGAATAAATTATATTTCCTCCGTCCTACATATAATAAAATATTTGATTTTTGAACGAAAATTTAAGTGTGTATTAAGTAAAATAAATTAAAAATTATGCGATGAGAAATAAATGTATATTTATATTTTTTTTATTTGAATGATAAAATAAGATAAAGTTTAATTAGTTATTTCATATTTTGGAAATATTGCAGATATACGAAACAAACTAAAATATAAAATATTGCAAGAGATGTGTAACGAGTATTTGTTTACTGTATATATTCATGATATTATTTTGTTCTCTAAAAAATATCATATTACATTTTTATTATTTTTTTTATGTAATAATTCTTTTGCATATCAAAATTATATTGATTTTTTGTTGTCATGCCTATAGCATAATTTATTTATAATAAAAAGATTCATTTATTTATTCATTTATTTATTATTATTTTAACTGAATAATAATATGTATTTGTTTAATATTTTTAGTTTAAGATTTTTTATATATTACCGAAAATACGTTAATAATAATAATAATAACTAAAAATTTGATCCATTTTTTGGGTATGAGTTCTAATATTAGTATGCATTTATTATTATTATTTTTTCTTTTTATAATAAAAATACAAAAAATAATAATATATTTTTTTTATTAGAAATACTTTTTTATTAAATTTAAGTTTATAGAATATATATTGTATATTGTATTTTTTAAAGGTAAATTGTTTTTTTAGTCCCGTAACGACGCCTTTATCATTTTAGTCCCGTAAGTGGGGTATATCGCAAACTAGTCCCATAAGTGAAAAATTTTCGTTGTTTTAATCCTCCGACACCGGATACACCCGCGTGGCTCGCCGGAAGCTACGTGTCCGCCGGGTGTCCCACCAAGTCAACGACACCTGAATTTTATTTGATTTTTTTATTTTTTTATTTTTTTAATTTTTTTTTCAATTGGACCAAATAAAAAAAATTTTAAAAAATTAAAAAAGGCAAATAAAATTAAAAATATATTTTAAATATATTTTTAAAAAATAAATAAAAATAACATAATAAAATAAAATAAAATCCACGTGTCCGCCAAGTATTGCTGACCCGACGGACACGTAGCCTCCGACGAGCCACGTAGCGCTGATCTGGCAGACATATGTCCGTCAGTTTGCCACGCAGATGCTACAAAGACATTGAAGACTAAATTGAAAAAATTTTCCACTTACAAAGATTAGTTTAAGATAATTTCTAATTACATGATTAAAATGATAAAAAAATTCAATTACGAAACTAAAAAAAAGAATTTACCCTTTAATATTATAAGAAGACTGAGTAAAAATATTTTAATGGATAAGCATACTTAAGGCCCTTTTCTAAATGTCTCATATGATGTTTTATAATATATGCGCGTATATTATATTCTTTTAATATTAATAGGAAGTCGTGTAAAAATTTTTTTACATATATTCTTAACAAATGATATTATTTTTATTTTAATTTGTCTTATAACAAATGATAATTTTCTATATTTGATAAAGTTATTAATTTATATAATATTTTAAAAATATAAATCAACTTAATTAATTTTATAAAATATAATATTATTATATTTCATATAGACTCAGTCCTTTATTCATATCTTTCTCTTAAATAAACAAATATTTTTATCTATATTTAAAATTTTTTCTTTCTCTTAAATAAACAAATATTTTTATCTATATTTAAAATTTTTTCTTTGTTATTAAATTAGTTGATGTTAATCATAAATAAATAAATTATTTATTTATTAGCATCATATAAATTTTATTTCTATAAAAAGATATTCATATAATTTTTAAAATATTTAAATATTTACTCTAAATTTCTTTTAAATATTTCTTATTTTAAAATTATTAACAACATATTTTATATAAAAATAATAAAATAATATCATAAATTATTATTATTAACTAATTAAACATCTATCACCTTAAAAATCGTATCCATAATCAAATGTATCATTTAAAATGAAACAGAAAGAAATATTATTTGATGAACATATAATATTTTACCAATATTTTTTACTTATCTTATTACATTTTTATCAATACATAAAAAATAAAAATGTAATATGATATCTTATAGAGAGTAAGAATAAATGATAATGTATAAATAATACAAACAAATAATTTATAATACAATTAAACAAATCAATAATTGTTTTATAATTATAAATATATGTGTTTGTTGTGATTAAATAAAAAATTAATACTCCATTATTATTTATTTGTCTAAAATCTCATATTTAAATATTATTTAAATAAAACATCAAATCAATTTAAAATAACAAACAATATATATACATACACTTAAAATAAATTATGCATATATATTGGCCATCTTGGAGCAACAACGGAAAACTGTAAAAATGTTTCATTTTGCCTTTCTGTCGCTTTTTCGATGAATTTGATCTTAAGTTGTACAGTAACTTATTTTTTTACTGTCTATTTTTTTTTTTAGAACTACAAAGAAAGAGAATTTAGTCTAGTCCACTTTTTCCCCTATTTTCTTCTCTAATTTCTTTTCTGTAACGATAGTGATGTTCAGTCGATGATTTGTTGGGTATTTAATTAAATAGGATAAATTATTTGTCTCATATTTTATTTAATTAATTTATTTTGATTTGCAAAAATAAATAAATAAATAATCAAATGTTGCAACTGAATGTAAGAAGTTGACAGTTTTTTCTTTTTCTCCCATTTTCGATGGAAGACGGAAAAAACCAATTCTCAAATCTCTCTTTCAAATACTCTCTCAATTTATGTTTTCTGTGCAAAATTTCTCCGTTTCTAATTTGATTTGTGGAATCTGATATTCCGTTGATAATTAGTTCTATCTTGGAAGACGATCGGTGGAAGGCCGAATTTGCTAAAGAAAATCGTGTGGTACGCGAAACTCGAAATTGATTTCACATATATTTGATTTTGTGTATTCGAGATTTCGCCATATCTAACAATTCGATGTCTTTTTTTTTTTTTTTTTTGTGCAGGAGTAAAGGAAAAGAAAAAAAGAAGGATCGGACAACAATAATGTGTTTGAAGCTGAATTTTTTTTTTTTACTTTACTATATAGTAAATTCTATTATCTTTTACTAAAAAAATTTAAAAATTATAGCAATTCTATATAAATTTTATTATTTTTACACAAAAATAAAAATAAAAAACAAAATTTGAGGTGGCAAATTATTAAAAATACATTATATTTTTATTTTTTAAACCTAAAAAACACACATTTTGGAGGTTGTTCAGATGCCCCTAGCCTCTGTGTGACTATAGAAATAATTATTTCAGCATTAATTTCATAATTATAATAATTTTTTTAAAATATTAAAATAATTGATCCACAATATATTCTATATTTGTAACATATTATCATAAAGTTGGCCTACTTTCCATTTATATAGGTGTGTTCCATTTATTCTAAGATGACCACAATCATACAACTTGTGTTTGGACTTGTGTAAGAGAGTTTTTAAGTCATAATGATAAAATTTTAAATTGAATATATATTTAATTTAATATAAATAAAAAAATAATTTCGATATAATATAAAATATAAAAAATTGGACTCAAGTCTCATGCTTAAACACACTTAAATTTATACATTTTGAATATCATATTAATTTTAAATGAATTTCACATGTTGTTAATAATAATAATAATAATAATTAATTGTAATATATTAAATTAAAAAAAAAATATTGGTTACCCAATATATCTAAAGCAATAATAAGAATTTATCCCGTGGTGTGATAAATTTATGATCGTAAAGTTATAAATTTTAACTTTCGATTTCTCTAGGTGAACTTGTCTTATCGAACTTAATTTTCAGGATATTAAATTCGACCGAATATTTACCAAAAATTCACTTTTTATATGCCCCAGAGTTTCAACTATTTTCATTTAACATCCCTTTTATGGATTTGTTTTTTTGACTTTTTCTTGAAAAAAAGATAATATGTAAGGATAAAATAAGTCTCTCTATATATAAATCATTAAATATATATCCATCATATTTTGGAGTGTGTTTCTTAGGGGGTTTTGGAAAAATTTGAGTTTGAATTTGATTTTTATTTGAATTTTGAAATTAGTTTGAATTTATGTATTTCTTTTGTGTTTGTGTTTGGTTGGATTTGGAGAGTTTTGATGTATATTGATTTGATGGTAATGAATATAATAATATAAATGTGTATTAATTTTATATAATTTAATTATAAATTTATTTTATATCTGTCCAAACTTGGCCCGCAGAAACACACCCCAAGAATTACATGTAATCAATAAAATGCCAATTTATTTGAAAGAAAATATTAGTGGTAGGTATCAAAATAATTTGGTATATCTACATTCCAAATTGGACAAGACTTAGCTAATAAATAATCTATCAACTTGTTGGGTGACGTGGTGAATATAAATTATTTAATTAGTCATTGTTCTTTGATATGCACTAATCAATATATATATATATATATATTTATTTATTGAAACTTTATCTGTTTATCGTCATCTTGAGAATGCATTAATAAATTATGATAGGAATGGACATAGTCATAGTTGCAAATAATTACTCATAGCAATATTGTCGTAAACTGAATATTAAATTATAATTCATAAATCATTTTTTTTACAATAATAATATATATATGGCAAAATTGTCCATAACTCTCCTTTGTGGTTTCGAAATTCAGCGTAAATTCTCCCTCTACTTTAAAAATTGTATGGTACCCCCTTATACTTTAAAAAATATTGCATGAAACCACTTTGTGGTTTCGAAACTCAGCATAAATCCCCATTTTACTTTAAAAAATTGCATGACGCTCACTTGTACTTTAAAAAATATTGCATAAAACCCCCCTGCCATGTAAAACATATAGATAAGAAATTATCTTTTTATCACATGAGAAAAGTTTCATGGTAGTGGGGTTTCATGCAACGTTTTTTTAAAGTATAAGGGGTTACCATGCAATTTTTAAAGTAAAAGGAGAATTTACGCTGAGTTTCGAAACCACAAGGGAGTTATGGACAATTTTGCATATATATATATATAAATATTTTTCACTAAAAACATCACATGATATGTTTAATTTTCATTTAATGCATTATATATAAAATGTAATTTTCAAATGCTACTTATATTACATCAACTAAAATTTTTTAGTATCAAACATACAACAAACCAATTATATATAATAATATTATTTGAATTTATAAATTACTCCTTTTAAATGAATACATATTTTGATTTAGCTATTTTAGATATAATTAACTTAATCCCAATTAATTGTTAAAATTGACAATAGTTAGGATATTATTCTCTATCACAAAATTTAGAATAATTGTATTTAAATTGGGAAAAATTAAAAAGAAATATGTCGTATGTATATTTAATTATCACTTTTGTCATTTAATTATTACCCTAACAAAATATATTCTACAAATGTCACAATTTTTCCATTTCAGCATATTGACCGCGCGTTGATTTCACATCTTGCCAAATTCAATGTTGCAGCCATTGAATAACACGTAGCATAATATTTGATAATATAAAATATGTATATGATATTTTTAGCTATATGTACACAATACTAGGGTGTCCATGAAGTGCAAGTTATTGCAACTAAAATAGAAATTCACACATGATCAATATACTGAAATATCAAAATTGTAACACATGTATAATATATTTTACTAGAGTGACATTTAAAAGACAAGAATGATAATTAAGTATCCGTACGTAATTTTTTTTTTTTTTTGAAATTTTACCATTTAAATTGATTAAAAAATATTAATTTTTATCTTTTTTTTACTTATGATTTTTTCTCATTGCCTAACTGTCAAATTTTGATTAAAAAAATAAAAATTAAACCATGTCATATAATAAATAAAATATATTTGGTAAGTATAAATATATGTATACGGCTGGATTATATATTATAAATGCAAGTGCGTGGTTGTATACTATATTATATATGTATATATATATACACACGTAAGTGTAGATGTGTGATGTGAATGATATGATTGATATATTAAAGAGAGAGAGAGATTGAGTGAGAAATTAGTGTGTTTTTTATTTTAAATATCACTACAAATTTATAACGGTACTTTACCAATAAAAAAACATCCACACATTACCTACCCAATACATACACAGTGGTTATATAGATTGCTTACAAATAGATACATAATTTGCTATGTGTCTTAACACTCCTACTTTTATATTTTTATACAAAAAATGTGTCTCGTTAAAAATATAATAGGAAAAAATTATGTGGGGTTAAAATTCCTAGTGAAGGAAAAAGAACACATTATCCTCGTATCAATGCGCTCTATCTCTTTTGGATTTTATTTGATATCTTTAAGCTTGCGTATTCTCATTTTTTGCACCAGTTTGTTGAATATTGCGGTTAGTAGCACCTTCGTAAATAAATCTGCAAAATTTTTAGATGATCGAATTTGTTGCACATCGATTTCACTGCTCTTATGAAGATCGTGAGTGAAAAAGAACTTCGAAGATATGTGCTTTGTCCGATCGTCTTTAATACATCATCCCTTTAACTAAGCTATACAAGCTGCATTATCTTCGAATAATATTGTAGGAGGTAATACATCATAAAAAATCAAGCCGCAATTTTTCTGAATATGGTGAGTCGTAGACCTCAACCAAACGCATTCACGACTGGCTTAGTGAACTACTAAAACCTCAGAATGGTTTGAAGTAGTTATTATTGTTTGCTTAACAGATCTTCAAGAGATTGTTGTTCCACTAAAAATAAATAAATAGTCAGTTGGAGATTTTTCTTTCTATGGATCAGACTAGATAACCAACATCAGTATGACCAATTAATTCATTTCGAGATTCACTCGAATAAAGTAGACTGAGGTCATGAGTTCCCCGCAGATAACGAAAAATGTGCTTGATACTATTTCAATGGCGCTTTGTGGGGATGCGCTAAACCTGACCATTAAATTTACTGAAAATGATATATTTTGTATGTTACAATTCGCAAGATACATTAATGCACCGATAGCACTACGATATGGTACCTTTAGGCAAAGTATTTATTTATTTTCTTTTCGCCCAAATGGATCTTTAATAGGATCAAGAGATCTATCCACCATTGGTGTACTCAGAGAGTGAGATTTATCTATATAAAATTGTTTTAATACTATCTAGGTATATGTTGATTGATGGATAAATAATCAATCATTAACATGATCCACTTGTAATCTAAGACAATATTTTATCTTTACAAAATCTTTGATCTAATTATTTCTTTAAATATTCAACTGCAATTTGGACCTATTCGCTAGTTCCAATTAAATTGAGATCATCAACATATATTGCAATAATGGTAAAATTTAATCTATTTTTCTTGATAAAGACACATGGACATATTAGATCATTAGTTTTTATTAAATATTCACTGAGACGGTTATACCACATTCGCCCTAATTGTTTAAGTCCGTACAATGACATTTTCAATTTAATGAAATATGATTCATTTGAGTTTAATTTATATGTTTCAGACATACTAAATCCCTAAAAAAAATTTCATATAAATATCAATATTCAATGAGTCATAAAGATATGTAGTAACTATGTCTAAAAGACGCATGTTTAGCTTTTTTCGCACTGCTAAATCACAAGGTATTTAAATATTATTCTATCGATAACTGGAAAGTATGTTTCATCAAAATATACTCCAGGATTTTGTGAGAATTCCTGAGCTACAAAACGGACTTTATATCTCACAATTTTATTAAGCCCATTTCTTTTTTCATACGAACACCCATTTGTATCCAACTGATTTTATACCATCTGGTGTTTGAACAATCGATTTGAAGATCTCTCTTTTGTTTAATGAGTTAAGCTCTGATTGAATAGCATTTTTTTCATTTTGGCCAGTCATTTCTTTGCCGAAATTCATAAACCGATTTTAGCTTTGAATCATCATTTCTTCCATTATGTGAAGTGTTAAACTGTATGCGAAGGCATTATCAATAATTGCCTCTTTACGATTCCAAAATTTTCTTGAACTAACATAGTTAATTAATTTTTCTATAATCTTATCATATTTTTCAGGATTGTGTTCTTCTTGAGCAATTATTTCATTATTGACTTCTTCATTAGATTGAGATTTATCAATGTCAACCTTAATATTTTTATAATTATCATCATTTATTCATCTTTTATTTCAAGTGTGTTTGTCTTTGGAACCGAGTGGGCTACCACACTTTAAGTATGTCGTTGATTCATTAGCACTTGAATTTGTCTATCAAGGACAATAATTTTAGCTAGAGCATTAGCAGCTTGGATATATGATAGAATGACTTTACTCGAGTCGTTTAATGCATCTTGTAACTGATTTATAATATTTTGAAAATATATAATGCATTGAACTTCTAGTTTATACTGTTTTGTACGATGAACATAAAAGTTTAATGAGATTTCCCAATTAATATCCCTTTTCGGTTCATTTCTGTCTCCCACTAATATCGAAAAATATGATTTTTCAAAATGACAATTTTCAAATCTTGCAGTGAATAAATCTCCCGTCATAGGTTTAAGATATTTTATAATTGACGACGATTCATATTCGACATGAATGTTCAATTTACGTTAAGGACCAATTTTTGTACGTTTGGGGGTGGAATAGAAATAGAAACAACATACTCAGAAATACGTTGATGAGACGTATTTGGTTTGTGACCATATACTAATTGCATAGGGGAATAGCTATGATAGTTTTTCGGCTTCATTCTTATGAGAGTTCATGCATGTAAGATTGCATGTCTAAAGCTAAAACGGGCAACATTGTTCTTATCAATAATGGTCTAGAAATCAATTGAAATATTTTAATAAGTGATTTCTCCAGGTCATTTTGTGTATGAACAGCAACTGGATGCTCTACATTAATTCCAGTCGACATTCAATAATCATCAAATGCATTCGATGAATATTCACCAGCATTATTCAGACGTATAGTCTTAATTAAATTATCAGGAAATCGTGCCTTTGATTTAATAATTTGGGCAAACAATCTCGTAAATGTCATATTGCAAGTAGTTAATTAACAAACAGACATGGGACTATCTGATAGATACATCAATAAGCACCATAAAATATTTAAGTGGCCTACATGGTGGGTCTATTGGTCCACATAGTCCCGTGTATCCTTTTAAAAAATGTTGGTGACTCAATACTTACTTTAGCTGGCGATGATCATTGGACGAGTTGGAAAGGGCCTTTCATGAAAAAATTTATACATCGTCGCCAAATATTACTGTTTTGGATCTTACAAGTATGCGACAAAGGGGTGATGATTCCGTAAAACAGTTTATTGAACATTTCAAACATGCTAAGGGACGTTGTCAAGTGTGAATTCTAAAAGATCAAGTAGTAAGAATCGCAATCGATAACATGTTGCCCTACTTACGGGAAAAACTTGCATTACAAGAGTACCACGGTCTTTGTCAATTGGCGTCCAAAGCATTAAACACTACAAGAAAAAATCATTTTTGTAACAAAACTTTTTTGTCTCTAAATCTATTTTTTCCGTTACTAATGACATTAGACACGGAATTAGTAATGGAATTACGTTAACTACGTGAACTTTAGGGACGGAAATCCGTTACAAATATATTATTTTTTTGTAGTGAAAGGCCGAACAATTGCATCATGAAACCCAAGCTGCTTGGCAGCAACGTGCACGTCATGCAACTCACTTTATTCAAGAATAAGGCGATGAGTCATCCTCTGACGAAGATTTCGACGATGTGTGTCTTGCTGAATTTACACAAGGAAAAACATATATATGCCCCGCCTTGAAAGCTTCTAAGAAAAAATAAAGTACTCCAAAGGGGAAATATGCATTTGAAGTTGCAAAATCGAAGCAAATTTTTTAATATTTATTGAAGGACAAGAAAATCTGATTAAAAAAGGGGACATAAATTCCCATCTAATGTAGAGCTGAAGGGGAAAAGTATTTGCAAGTGGCATAGAGTCTTTGGCCACACAATTGTTGTCCCCTCTTGAAGGAAAGCCTACATACTCAGCAATCCTTTGACGAGATTGGATTCATATTTCTTAGTCCGTTCCGTCAACTCTGCACCAGTGCGTAATATTTTGGAAATGAGATCGTGTCGAAATAGTTGAAGCAGAGTCCGATCCTTTGACGAAAATACACGAATTGGAAACAATTTTTACTCTTCAGAAGTATTTCCCCTATCCATGATGTTACAAGGAGTTGAATTGTGGGATGAATGCAACTTGACGTCAAGAGGTTTTGAAGTTCGATCTAAGGCCGAACCACGGCCCAAAAATGAGATAATTTATGATGGAACTGATTTTTAAGTTAGTCCAAACATCTCTGCTTGGTGGTAAGGTAGAAATAAACGACATATGGGATGATCAACCCCTACTACCATAAGTTGTTGAAATAGAAGACAATTAACAGTACCCTAGCCCAATTCGTCTGACTGTTCCGGCATTCGAAGCGCAAGATCCACTAGACGAGATTAATTTAGGGAATGAGGCGAGTCCCAAGACTACTCGAGTCAATGCTTCTTTTGGATATTAGTCATAAAGATCGACTTGTCGAATTAATCAAGGAGTTTAAGGACTATTTTGCATAAGACTATGATGAAATGCCTGGTTTAACTCGGAATCTTGTCGAACATCGACTACCAACAAAGCCTAATTTCAAGCCTCATAAACAGCTTCCGAGGAGGTTCAATCCAGATATCCTCCCAAAAATCAAAGAGGAAATAGAGAGGCTTTTGCGAGCTAACTTCATACGAACTTGTCGATATCCCGAATGGAATTCTAATATTGTTCCGGTGATGAAAAGAACGGGAAGCTATGTATGTGTATTGATTTCAGAACGCAACACCTAAAGATGAATATGTAATGCCGATAACCGACATGTTTATTGATGCCATAACGGAAAATGAATTTTGTCATTTATGAACGACTACTCGGGTTACAATAAAATTTATTTAGCCAAAGAGGATGCTCACAAGACGGCTTTTAGATGCCCAAGTACGATCGGAATTTTTGAGTGGATCGTAATGCCATTAGGTTTAAAGAACGCGGAAGCAACATATCAACGTGCTGTGAACACTATTTTTCATGACTTGATCAGTACATCTATGGAAGTCTACATTGATGATATAGTAGTTAAAATTTTGATGATCATTTGGAACACCTTAGACAATCCTTTTACTCATTTATTAGCATGAGGCAACATGATTTCAAAATGAATCCGACTAAGTGTGTGTTCGGTGTCCGAGCTGGGTAGTTCGTTGGCTTCCCCGTTCATCACTGAGGTATCGAAGTCAATATAAATAAAGCAAAAGCAGTCCAACAGCTTGGACTTCCCCGAAACATCAAGGAACTTTAGTGTTTGATGGAAAAAGTTAATTTCTTGAGACGTTTTATCGTCAATGTGACGGGAAAGATGAAAGCTTTTTTCGGTATTATTTCGAGGGAATAAACAACCCTTCGAATGGGGGGAAGCAGAACAACAATAGACTTTCCAACACATTAAGAATGCATTGACTTCGCCACCGGTTTTAACTCTACCCATCCACAGACGACCATTAAAATTATATATTGCGGCTACCGAAGACATGATTGGATGTTTACTAGTGCATGATGATGCTGAGGGGCAGGAGCGTGCTATATGTTATTTAAGTAAGACTTTGAATGAAGCAAAGACCAAGTATTCGTCGATTGAAAAATTATGTTGATCATTGTATTATGCTTGCACAAAGTTGGAGTATTATATCGTACCATTTGAGACGAAAGTTCTATGCAAATTCGATCTTCTACGCTACCTCTTGAGTCGCCATGTTTTGCGTAGCCGATTAGTCAAATGGGCTATAAAACTTTTATCATTGGCACTCACCTATGAACTGTTGAAAGCTATAAAAGGACAAGCTATCGCTGATCTTTTAGCCGAACATCCAGTAATGATCCAAAACTCAGATATTTCAGCTGAATATGCTGGATTGGAACCATGTCGAGTCATTTTTTATGTTTCAAGTACGTCCGATACAGTCGGCGCAAGAGTTGTCGTCACCAGCCCCGATGGCGGAGTTTGGCGTTTCGCACATCGACTTCCCAAAGTATGCACTAACAATGAAGCTGAATATGAGGCGTTCTTGTTTGCCTTGCAGTTTTTTCAGTCGAAAAATGTCACAGCTGTACTTATTCAAGGCGACTCGCAACTCATTGTCCGACAAGCTTTGGGTGAGTTTAAATGCCGAGAGCCACATCTTATCGGTCACTTGCGTGAAGTGCAAACACTCCTACAGTAGTCCGAAGAAGTTATTTTAGAAGAGATCCCCCGTGAAAAGAATAGCAAAGCAAATAATCTTGCAGTACAGGCTTTGGGATTTAAACGGAAAAAATGGGTTGTTCTTATTGATTGTATCTAAACCAATGAGCAGACTGATTGGAGGCAGCCCTATATTGATGCGTTGATGGACCCAAATCAGATTGATTCAAAGGAGATTGGAGAGAAGCTTCTAAGATATACCCTAGTCGACCAAGATTTATATCGCCGACGCCGCGACGGAACATTAACTCGTTGTTTGGGTAGTGACGAAGCAAAAAAGGTTATAGCCGAGGTTCACGAAGGCATTGCAGGTGCACATCAATCTGGTGCTGCTATGCATTGGAGTATTTTTAGGTATTGATATTTTGGCTTACTATATTATGCGATTGTGCTATCTATACTAGGGGATAAGAGGCATGCCAACGACATAGCCTTATGAGACGAGTACTCGCCGAGGAGTTGCATTCAATTATTAAACCATGACCATTCCGATGATGGACAATGGATATTAGTGGTAAAATATATCCCCATTCGTCCAAAGGACATTATTTTATTTTGGTGGCGACCGACTATTTTTTACTAAATGGGTCGAGGCAATCCCTTTAACGCAAGTTACGCAAACATAGGTAATTCGATTTATTAAATTCAATATTATACATCGTTTTGGGATACCTCAATTCATCACGACGGATCAAGAGACTATATTTACAAGCGCTAAAGTGCAATACTTCGTAGCTCAATATAGCATACAATTAATCCACTCCTCGCCATACTATCCCCAAGTTAATGGACAGGCTGAGGCGAGTAACAAGATGCTGATTTCAATGATTAAAAAATATTTGGAGGAAAACCCAAGGGGTTGGCACGACACACTTGAAGAGGTGTTATGGACGTATCGGAATGCAAAATTGTCTGTTACGGAAAATACAAATTTTTGATTGACTTATGGGCATGACGCGGTACTACATTTAGAAATTACAGTCCCATCACTACGAATCGTATAACAAATTGAGCTTCCAATGATCGAGAATGACCAATTATTACTACAAGAATTAGAACAACCCCCGAAGAACGTTTGCGCACATTGGATCATATTCGTATAAAGAGAAAGAAAGTTGAGAGAGCATACAATAAATCGGCTCGACCAATTACTTAATAGGAAGGCAACCTTGTTTGGAAAACAATTTTGCCCGAAGCACTGAAAGATCGAGATTGGAGAAAATGGTCGGTTAATTGAGAAGGCCCATTTATCGTCGCAGCTAAATCATCTCAAGGAGCATATATGCTAATGTACCCTGAAGGTGACAAGCTGTGACAATTAATAGAGAATGTCACCACCTATAGAGTTAAATAACGATGAAGACAAATAGTCAAATATTTTACAAAAGTATCAATCGGATAAGAAATTCATAGAAGAGAAATAAATTATTTTATCAGATCGACACTTTTGTGAGGGACAACTTGTTATCCCCAAAAATATATATTATTTGAATTTAATGGAAGAGAAGACAACCCAATTGTTCAACCCAAGCGAAATCCAAACCCAACTCACGACCCAAATAAAATAATATCTAACTAGATTTGGATAATGATAAGATATGAATAAGATAAAATCTTAGTTAATTAGATTTTGTGAGATTTAGCATATATATGTGTATTATGTGGTCCATGGGAGACGACGCAACCATTACTTTTCCTCCGTGCTTTCTAATTTCTTGTTATCTTTTTTTTTTTTTTTTTTTTTTAATTTTCTTGTTTTCTTCTCTTTTTATCTTGATCTTATTTTCTTTCATTTTGATTTATTACTTTTGAGAACATGATTTCGGATCCTTTTTGGAGAAAGCCGAATAACTCACCCGAATTTTAGCAGGCTCGACCCGACAAGCCGCCGAAAAATATTTGAAACGAGACACATTTGTTTTGTAAGTTATACATTATGTTGTATTATATAATATGCTTAGGGTGTGTTTACTTTCAAGGATTGAATTATAATACGTAGATTATTTCTATATATTAAATAACCTTGAGATTAATTAATATAATATTTATTTTATTTGATTAAATATAACATAGTATAAATATTACTTGGATAATTAATTCTGTAGCGGACTTTAATCAATATCGGACTTCAATACATTATAGTAAACATGTAATTAGGGTCCATCATTCAAAGTATTACACCCTTACTGTGCTAAAATTACAGTATATTGTGCTACATAAAATAATATAATACAGAATCAAAATATATTTTATTAATATGTGTTGTCATATAATTGTTATTTTATTTATAAATATATATTTGATTAGGTCAAATTAATACCACATAATAACCAAAACGCCTATGCACATATTTTGAGGGAACTTTATGAGAGAGAAAATAAAAAAAAAAAGAAAAAATTTGTTAATACTGTACATTTAAACCAATGACTAATTAAATAGAATACCAATAACATGATTTTATTTACATAAAAAAAAATGTTTGGATAATAGTATTTTAATTGTTTAGTATTTATACTTTCACGTGTTTTTATTGGGGTATGAGAAATATGAAAATATTATAAGAATAATGAGTTTGTTTGATAAATCAATTTTTCATATATATAATTTTCAATATATATAATACGTATATATTTTTTATTTTTTCATAGAAAGTAATATTAATTAAAATATCTTTTATTATATTATTGACATTATTCTTTATACTTCAAATAAAAAATATTTCAAAATAAAATACTATACAAACACACCCAAAATTTTATAGACTTAAAATAGCAATTAATGTGTCGGGTCTAGTTTGCAGGGTACTAAGTTCGATCGAAAATTTACCTAGTGCGCACTTTTAAATAACAACTGCGGATTTCACGTCAATATATATATATATATACAATATATATATAACAATTAATGAATACATTTTTAGATTATTGAATCATATAATACATTTATTGAACTATAACATCAAATTTAAATCAAATTTTTTATTATTAATTAGTATTTAAGTTATGCAATGCGAGAAAATTAAATATACTTGAAAACCATGCAATTCATAAGTCAAATAATCCAAAGTAATAATTAATTAGCGATATTATGCACCAAATCACGTGAAAAAAAAATAATACTAAAAAATATATGAAAGAAGATCAATGGACAGCTAAAGGTAAATAAGATCCAATCATTGTTTAGCTCATTTTTGATAAGAGGCTATAATACATTGAACCTGGTCTTCATATTTATTTTATTTGTAATTTAATTTAATTTTTTATACACATTAAATTCCGACCAAGATATATACGACGTCGTGCCGTCGCCAATCAGTTTTAATTCATTTCATTAAAATATTTATTATTAAATAAATTCAGGAAGCACACACAGCTGACAAGAAAAGGGCATGTCTTGTCGTGCAATAATTCCATCTGTGAGGGCCTGTTTGTTTGTTGTAATTTGATTTTGATCCCTTACTTTAACTTTTATTTGAATTTAAAATAATTTTTGAATTTTGAAATGTATTTTAAATACTCCGTTAGTCTAAAAAATATAGTTTTATTACGTTGGACACGAGATTTAAAAAATATTAATATTATATATTATATTGGTAGTTGATAAAAAATATGGAAGGATAAATGACTTTTTTGCTCTTGTGAGTATATTAGTATAAAAAGTAGTGACAATTGTGTAATAATAATACAAAAATAGGAATAGTTTTACGGTGATATGATTATTCATAGAAATGAAACTATTATTTTGGAACAGACAAAAATGGTAAACAAAACTATTATATTGGGACGGAGGAGTATAAATTATAATAATATTTTAGATACTTTATTATTATTATTATTATTATTATTATTATAATTACTTCTTTCATTTTCCGTATAATATCATGTGCAATGTAGATATAAAATTTTAAAAGTGATATAATCAATAAATAAGTAAAACATATATATATTAGATTAATAATTTAATACTATTTCATATTTTAATACAAATGGACAAAATACTTTATATTTATTATCTAAAAGTACACATGAAATTATCCGAGAAATGAAAAGAAGTAATTACAATTAAAAAAAAGTATCTAAAATATTTTTAAAATTTATATCTAAGTACATTTCAAAATTCAAAAATTATTTTATATTCCAATAAATAAGTAAAAAATATATATATATATTAGGTAAATTATTCAATACAATTTTATATTTTAATAAAAATGCACAAAATACTTCGTATTTTTATTTATTACGTTTTTTTTTTTTTTTTTGTATTGAAGTAAAATATGCACAAAAATACATTTTTCGGCCAAATCTATAATTTGGTTGTAAATATGCACTTAATTATACAATATTTATACAAATAAAAAAATACTCTCTCCGTCTCATATCTATATATATCCATTTGCTTTTTACACGGAGTTTTAGAAATATTAGTATTAAATTGAGATAAAGTAGAAATAAAGGTAAACAAGACTAAATTAACCCTATTAGTATTGTATGGTATAAATGTAATGACATTTGTATAATATATTGTAAATTGAAAGGGTATTTGTAATGTTAGGTAGATAGTACAATTACTAAAAAAGAAAATGGATATTTTGTCATGGGACGGACCAAAATGAAAAAATGAATAGATTGTTAAGAGACGAAAGAAATATATATCTTAAATGGAATAGTATTTGTATGAAATAAAAAAATAATATTTTTCGGACATCATGACTTTGATATTATGTTAACAAGAGATATGAACTTTCAATAAAAAATCAATTGGTGAAAGGTAGTAGTCTTCATTCTTATAAACCAATGAAGTTCTCACATCATATCCAATGTGGGACAATATTCAACAAATACAAAGAAATTTCATATAATAAATCAAATACGAAAACTTTTTTGTATTTCATACTAAAATACAAGAGGTATTATGCAATTTATCCAAATACATTAGTAAAAATAAAAAATTAAAATATATAATCATTTTTAAAAAATAATGCTAAAACATAAGATATTGAACCGATTAAAATAACATGATAAATATAAAATATTGGACGAAAAGAGTAGTATATAATAAATTATATCGATCGGTGATGTTAAACTAACATATTAATTTATTACTTTTATAATAAATTAATTTTTATAGATATATTACTGAAAATATAATTAAAATATGGTATGTTATTTTGTACAAAATGAAAATATAACTCTATTATCAATATAAAATAATTAAAAATAATATTTAGGGGGTGTATTCATTTAAAATTTTATAGGATTTTAAAAAGTTTATGAATTTGTGTTGATTTTCTAAATCTACAGAGTCCATGCAGAGTTTAATGAATTTTATTAATTGATTTAGGTGGATTTTCATTGATTTTCATTGATTACTTTTAGATTTATATGGATTTGATTGTATTGTAAAATATTTTTTTATTAATTTATATAATTATATAAATTTATATAAAAAACATTTGTAGATAAATTTTTTTATTATAAATAAATATTAATTTTAAAAAATACATTATTATTATTATTATTATTATTATTATTATTATTATTATCTTTATTTTCATCATTTTCATTTCTATTATATTACTGTCTCATTTTCTACATAGCATTAGCAATATTTATTTTTTATTCATTAGCTTTCGTTATTTGTGATTTTTCATCTTTCTTGTCGAAATGTGGGAAATTTTAAGCTTCATACTCGATTGAAAATTCATCGGATATTATTTAATAAATATTTTTTTATAATTATGAATAACGTAAAAATATTTTAACATGATAGTATTTTTGTATATTAATATTTTTTATTTTATTATCATTCAGTGTATCAAATTTTTTTAATTTATATTTGTTATTATGATTTATACAGTTTTTACATAAAATAACCATATATATAATCAAGATCCAAATTTACAATTTTCGCAAAAAATATTTGAAATTTAAAAAGTAAAATAAAAAAAAATAAATATAAATTAACGATTCAACGAATAAAATATAAATATCTAGTTTATTTTCACCAGAATGACACAATAATAATGTATTTGATAATTAAAAATATATGATAATTGTAATATATATTTATTATGATAAAATATTAGTATTTTTTTTATATCATATTTATAATATAAAAACACATATATTTTTTTTAAAAAAATTAATAATAATTTACTAGTATATTTTAATTTTAAATTATTATTTTTTATTGAAATAATTTAACAATATTAATATTATTGTAATATTTATTACTCATTCATCAATAATAATAATAATAATATATTTTCAAAAATCCATCAAAATCTCTACTTATCACGAGAAATTTTGTACAATTATTTGTAACATTCCATTAAAATCCATAGACTTTAAAAGTCTATGGATTGTTGAATACCTCTACATTTTAAAAGACTTTTAAAAATCGGATTGAATACACCCAAATTTTAAAAGTCCGTCAAAATCCTATAAAATCCATATTGAATACACCCCCTTAGTATATCCAAATATATTAAATATAAAGCACCGTAATGGATGGCCTGGTGGTGTAGATGTTGGATTTGTGACTGTGAGGACGCCTCAGGTCACCTGTCACACATAGTTCGCCTAGTGTGATTTTCTCGTCGGGTTTGATTTGCAGGGTATTAGGGTCGGCCGGGAGTTTACCCAGTGCACACATTCGGATAGTGGCGGCTGATTCCCACGTCATAAAAAAATATATATATACTCCATCCGTCATGCAAATGTGTGCTCATTTGACTGGACACAAGTTTTAATAAAAGTGAGTAATAATTGTTACTTTTTCCTTTTATAGAAAAAAAATACAAAAATGTAATAATTTTTTACTTAAAAAAAGAAATAGGAATATTTTTCAATGACAATCCAAAAAAAAAATGAACATAGATTTGAATGACGAGGGAATATTAACTATAATATTAAATAAATTTAGAGTGTGATTGTTTGGGGGTTTGAATTTTGAATTTGGATTTAAATAGTAAAAATTTTGAATTTGAATAGTTGCATGATGTGATATAAATAGGTATTGATGTGATATTTTGAATATAAAATTGATTTTTAGTATAATATAAAAAATAAAAAATAGGTGTTTGATTTGATATTTTTGGAGAGAAAAAATAGGATAAACAGTGAAAATTAAATCCAATTCCCCGAACAAACACACCCTAATAGTAATAGGTCCACTTATTTCAATGGAGCCCATTTCATAAATAATTTTTGGCCAATAGTGTTGATAGATGAGGGAATTTTGGGATGTATACATTTTGTCTTAGTCCTAAAATCAATCAAAAGCTGTATGCACAAAAGCATTTTTGTTTTCTTTCTTCAGAACTATTGAATTTAAACTAAACTCCTCGTCTCACAACAATCGACATTATTTTTATTTTCGTTCTCATATAATAATTAATATCTTACTATTTTAAATAAAACTAATTAATAAAAATATACTTAACAAATATAAATTAACTTAATTAACTACATAACATATAATATCATACATCATATAAGACACACTCAAAACTCTTTTATTTTTATTTATCTTTTCAAAGAAATAAATATTTTTACCTACATTTAGAACTCCACCTATTTTATGAAATTAATTTATATTAATTATAAATAAATAAAAATATTTTTTTTATTTACTTGTATTATAGAAAATTTTATTATCTATAAAATGATATTCATATTGCATATATTTTTTATTGCTATATAATTTTAAATATTTAAATGCATATTTTAATTTTTTTAGTCATATATATTAAATTTATTTAAAAACTATCAACATTATTAATTACATTAAAAAATAATAAAATAATATCATAATTCACTATTATTGATTAATTAAAAATCATCTTTAAATATTGTTTCCCTAATGAAAAATCCCAACTATGTTGGGTCGGAGAGAGTATTTTATTTAACAATATTGTATACTTCATTTGTCTCATTCCAAAAGGGTCATCTGGTGTTTTGTAATAAATTAAGAAATAATAATAGTATTTGATTGGTTAGTGAAAATTTGTAAGAAGTTTTGACTTTAATTTATATATAAAGTAATTGTATATTTAATTGTATTTCTGTAGTTTAGATAAAAATTAAAGATATTTTTGTATTAATGTATAATTATTTTTACTATAATAAAAAATACTTTGAACTGAGACAGACGACAAAAAAAATTATTTTGAGTTGAGATTAAGGGATTATTATTTATACTTACAATAATATTTTAGTTCAATTCTAATCTTCAAACAACCCAATATAATAAATTTCTTGTATAGGGCTTTTGGAAATAAGTTTAAATATGTAAAGTTATGGGTTTAATTAAAAATTGGATTTGTAATTAAAATTTGTATGATATTTATTTAATTAATATTTGATTTATTATGTAACATATATTATTAAAATAAATTTAAAATAACGCACTGAAATATTTATAAAAAAATAAATATTTTAAACAAATAAATTTAATATATTGAAATATGTTAAAGAACATTCAAGTAAATCCAACCCAATTTCAAACCAAACTTGAAAACTCAGGCCAAGTAGACTGCGCTGAAGTGGGTTGGCCTAGTCTTTTATTTTTTTAAAGTTATATTCATAGTATGAAATTTTGTTTCATGCTTATATTTTTCAATTTTTATTAAAAAATAAATTATATTAATATAAATAAAATAATTAAAGATAAATCATATTCTTTTATTAATAAGCTTTTGAAGATATTTTTATTGTTAGTCTCATTTGTCTGCTAAGTAAATAAATAAATAATATTGCTAATATTTTAATATTAATTATTATATCAAAACATAAATATAAATTAAGAAAAAAAATAAAAATACTTTTATTAATATCTTATAATACAAATATAATGATAAGTATATAAAAATATTTTTAACATTAAATACAATGACGTAAAAAGTAAATATAAATTTTAAAGTTGGACGGACGAAGTATTATATATACAACTATGCAAGGTAAATAACTTTTTATTTATTAATACGATTTAGGAAATAGTGTTTTAATTATTGATATGTTAAATATACTTAACTTTTACTTATATTATATAAGTATTTATTGATATATTTTAACTTTTATTTAAATTATTGTTGAGCACAAAAAATAATAATAATAATAAATAATGGCAGTAGGATTTTGGATGGGTATGAATATAAGTCAAACGGCCCAGAAGTCGGGCAAAAGAAAGTCGGACAAGGAAGGATGATCGGCCGATACGGAGGTCGGACATAACAAGGTCGGGTACGGAAGATCGGACGTAATAAGGTCAGACACAGAGGTCGGACAGGACAAGGTCAGGCACGGAGATCGGACGTAATAAGGCTAGACACGGAGGTCGGACAGGACAAGGTCGGGCACGGAGATCGGACGTAATAAGGTCAGACACGGAGGTCGGACAGGACAAGGTTGAGCAAAGAAGAAGTATCGGCAGACGCGGAGGTTTGTCAAGAGGATAGTCTGTTGAACCAGTTGTCCATTTAAGGAGATAAGGCAAACAGAGCCGGTCGGTTGGTTCGCTGTCGGATGGTTCGCAGTCGGTTGGGCCGGTCGGTTGGTTCGTTGTCGGATGGTTCGCAGTCGGTTGGGCCGGTCGGATGGTCCGTAGTCGGTTGGCACATGGTCGGACCAAGTGAGGTCGGGCGAAGAACGGCCGATACAGAGGTCGGTCGAAAGAGGAAGTCGGACAAAGAAGGACGGCTAATACGGCGGTCGGTCGAAAGAGGAAGTCGGGCGAAGAAGGACGGTTATTACGCAGGTCGGACCAAGTGAGGTCGGGCGAAGAAGAATGAGACGGACGATACGAGGTCGGACAAGAGACCAGATGATGGTCGCTTGGTGGGGCGGCCAAGGATTCGTTTGGTCTAGCGATCAGTTAGTCTCTGGATTGGTCGGTTGGATTATGCAGTTGGTGAGTCGGTTAACATACGTGTCAACAGAAGAAGACTTTCTGGACGGTTGACAGCGGTTGCTGTAATCGACCAGATGGCGGTTCAAATCGTTTCTTTAAAGGGTTATTTACGGATTCGGGTCTAAGGATCTTCAATCGACATCAAATTCAAAAGAATTGCCTTTGGGATCACCGCTTTGTTTTCCAGTCTATTAGTTTTATTTTCCTATTTTATTTATGTATCCTACAGTGTTTAGAGATTCTTAATCTCAGACACAAATTATATCAAATTCGAAAATAATTTCCTATTTTCGGATTTTACTTTTTTATTGTTGAAAATTTGCATCAAGAATTATTGTTACTTTTTTAATAAATTAGGTTGGGTTAGCATGGCAAATTTTTAATATGTCAGATTCAGCCAATATAGATTTTTTCGAGCTTACAAGTTCTAAATTTATACTTTTCTTCGTCTTCTAAATTTATAATATTTTGTTTTTGACACAAAAATTAAAAAAAAAAAAAGATCAATTATTTATTTATTTATTTATTTCTTTTATTAAAAATTGACTATTTAAGATATTTTATCTCGTTTATTTATTGTATAAAATTTGTATAATTTAAGTCCGCATTTACAATCATATATTAGTTTTGGACAAAGATTATGTCATGCGCAAACTTTATACTAACACTTATGTAATAAATAAGACACATGATATTTTATGTATTTTTATTGAAACAACATAAGAGAGTGTTATATAATTTACTCTTTTATAAAAGATAATAGTAAAATATTCTTACAAAAATTATAAAACTTTTAAGGGTAGAAAAATAAAATGCCAAATGAACGTACTATTGTCTCTCAAATTTCATTTTTATCCGATTTCTCTATGCATAAAAAAGGAAATGAAAACATAAAAAAAATAAAAAAAATTGACAAATAATTAATGTCTCAAATTAAAATTTTCTAACTCAAATAAAAAAAAGTAAATAAAAGAAGAGGACATTTCGACTTTTTGTCCTCATTTACACACCACCCCGAGGGCCTTAAAATTTAATCAATGGTAACCTCCTGAAAATCCTCACACTAAAAATATAATTGTAATAAATAAATAAATAAATAAAATTGGGAATAAGTTTACCATGTTAAAGATACACAGCACTTTCATCTCCTAATTGCCACTATATCAATATGACAAGGCACAGTAATGCCTTGCTAATAATAGAAATTTAAGGACGTTGGAGGTAATAGCAATAAAAAAAACATGCCAAGTCCCATAAGAGAGTCAGATAGGGTGGGTCAACTGTCACATGTGAAAATTGGTCAAATTTGTTAAAACCTTTTTATTTAAACAGAGTAGGTTTAGGTTTACAAAAAAAATCTTTTTATCAAACATGCCAGTTTGTTTAATAATATTATAATTATATAAAAATTCTCTTATCATTATTATTAATTAAGAATAGCTTTATATCTAATAATAATAATGATATATATAAATATAATAACATTGTTAAAAAAAAAAATTAATTATAAATTTATTATTAAAGATATAAAAACAAGAATAATTTTTACTCTAATCTAAAATTTTAAATATGAATGGTGGCGGACACACATATTCCTTTTCCGCCACTATTTTTTTGTTTTTTTATTTTTTTTTTACCTTAATTCAAATATTGTTATCGCCGTCGTACACTGCATAACATCTGCGCATATTCTCATTCCACCGCTACCACTGATGCCAGGCCTCTATAGCCGCGGCCGACGGCTTGCAATCTTTTTCACGAAGTCCCACTACTCTTTTTTATTTTTCTTCTTTTTTTTTTCTTCCGTCTTCATCGCCTCTTCTTTCTTGGTACTGGTGGTTGGAATTTGGAAAAATCAGTAGGGTAAAAAAGTTCAAATATATTTTTTTCGTTGTTATATGAATTTCGATATATTTTTGTGTTATATTTTATTTTTTTTATAATATTATTTCGTTATATATATTTTTTATAACATTATTTTTTTATATTTCTATTTTTTGTGTTATATTTTATTAGATGGTCTATGAATACACTTTATATTTTTTTAGAAAATTATAAGATATACGTTGGTAAGAATGAACGGTTTGTGTAAATAAAATACCAAAAGCTATTGAACAAATTTTGATATTTTTGTTTCTAATGTATCTCATTATTAAACGGTTTTATTTATTTTATTTTTTATTTTTGCATTTTGAAGCAGAAAATGGCTTCGATGGATGAAACAATACACACAATAACGTATCAATGTATTCCATTTCAAGCCAACCGGTGGATGATAACAAAAATGAAGATGAAAGAAATTCAAATCAAACAAATGAAAGTGTCAATAACAGAAAAAGGAAGAAAAAACTTCGATTGTATGAAATAATTTTGATGAAATGAAGTTGTTGGAGGTGCAAAGAGAGCTATTTGCAAGTGTGGTAAAAATGCATTTGCTATTAGAGGAAGAGGTGCAGGCACAAGCCATTTAAACAGACATTTGGAATGGTGTTTGCAGAGGTCACTAGATATGGCTTCACAAAAAAAAAAAAAAAACAAGTTGTCATTCCTTTTAAATCATCCAATACAACTAATCCATTTATAAGTCCCGGGTTTAGATTTTCTAATGAGAAGATAAGGGAAGCCATTGCCACATCTACTATGGTGCATGAGTATCTTTTTAGCATTGTAGAAGACAAGCTATTATATGAAGCTTTTTCTCGTAAGACGATACAAAGTGATTACATAGCAACATATGAAGCAAAAAAAATAAAAAATGTTAGAAGGAATTATAAAGAGTGTCAACAAGATTAGCTTCAAGTAATTGAGTACATGATAATCACTGGTCATTTCATAGATTTTAGATAGAAGCTTCGGAAAAAAAATTTAAACTTTATCAAGGTCCCTACTCAGTATCAATTGACAATGATGACGCGTGCTTGAGGTATCTAAAAGATTACTTATCACGCTCGATGGAGCTCTATTTCATGTTTGATGTTGCACATACATATTGAATCATTTAGTGCAAAATGGACTTAGTCAAATCAAATCCCTCCGTCCCGGTGCAAGATTGTCATTTACTTTTTATACGTAAATTTTTTAATATTAGTATTATAATAAATTGTAGTGAAAAAGACAAAAATGCCCCTATTAGGTAATATAATGTAAATTGGAAAGGTATTTATTATGTTAGGTAGGTAGTACAATTACTAAATTAGGAAATGAAACTTTGTTTTGGGACAGACGAAAATGAAAAATGACAACCTTTCAATGGGATAGAGGGAGTATATTATTCACAATGTTCGTGAAAGTGTGAAGTATGTAAACTTCAATGATTCAAGATTAAAGACTTTTGGTGAAGTAGTTGAACAAAAGCATGATGCGACAAAGGATGATGATCTTTTTAGGATACAAATGGAAACTCAAATGAAAAAAAATTGGTCTTGACCAAATTATGAGTCTTGTAAGAGCAAAAGAAGCAATTTTTGTATCAAAATCTCAAATAGATGCATATTTCGAGGACGATGTTTATATTTCTTATGGAAATATGTCTTTATTTTGTGCTTTCGAGTGGTGGAGGAACAAGAACATGAAATATAAAGTTTTATTGAAGATGTTGATGTACTTACGATTCCACTATCAACGAAAAAAAAAAATTTATTATTAAGTGTATTTTCTATAAATTATTTATCACCTACTGTATTTTTTCTAATAAAAATACTTATCTCATTTGAAGGTGAATCTTTTAAGGAGATACGATTATAAATTTAAAGAAGTCTTTTAATACATTGATTGCGGTACGTTTTAAATTTATAATATTTTTTGAAATTTTTTATATAAATTTATTGTTTGAACATCTGAATTTTTAATAAGATATTGTTGTTGCATGATGTAATTTTTGGAGGATTCCAATTTTGTTTTCTTAGTTCCTCTGGTGTTTATAAATTGTTCCATAAAATTGAAAAAGTTTAATATATCTTTGTCTATGATTTTTATAATAGATTATGTGTTTGACTGTATATTAACTTTTTTAGTTAAGATCTTTAACTTAGTTATTGCAAATGCTTCTTATCTATTATCTGAAAAGCAATAATATTCTATTATCTAAAAAGCAATAATATTTGGCATGCACATTTTTTTTTAAAAAAATATTTAAATAGTTTTGTAGATGGTTGTTTTTATATTATAACTTTGATATAAATAACCCTCTTAAAAATATTCATCCGGATAGAAAGGACTTTGTTTCCGCTTATAGGCATAAATATTTGCATACAATGACACGATGATGACAGGTGTTTAATAATACTTACAATAATTTTATAACTATTCATGATAATATGTCATTTATATTAAAGTGTTAAAACTTTAAATTTTGATTTCTAAAATAGAAATGCTAATATCGAAGATATTTACTAGTCTATTTTCTATTTTTCTGAGTCTTTTATTGGATTGGTAAGTAAGATATATTTTTTTCTTCTTCTAACATAATTCCTTGATGCTTTGTATAATTTTTATATGGAGGGAAAAAAATTGGAATATAATACTAATTTGATTAGCTTTTGTACCAACACAATTTTAGTGGATTCTTTGGGCGAAGTTGCAATCCTTTTGTATGATGTGAACCTGAAAAAATATATTATTAACTTTCAAATATATTTTTTTTGAATTTTTCAACATTGCAGTGTCTTCTTTGTGAAAATAGCCAGTAGAATGACAATCTATTGATGTAAACTGTTTTTTCTTTTTAGAATGTCATTTTGAAGTAATCTTTATCCTCTTTCATTTGATGTCTGCAGACTTGCAATTTTTAATAATAATTTTTTGTTTTATGAATTGTAATATATTTTTTTTTCAAGCTATTAGTATTATATATTGTATTCTTATAAGACAAATTAAATTATTATTTTTGTCATTGAAAAAACAGAATTTTTAATTTTTTTTTATATATAATGTAAATAATTTTATATA
Source organism: Andrographis paniculata (assembly GCF_009805555.1). Taxonomy (NCBI): domain Eukaryota; kingdom Viridiplantae; phylum Streptophyta; class Magnoliopsida; order Lamiales; family Acanthaceae; genus Andrographis; species Andrographis paniculata. The sequence continues at coordinate 2,173,941 of NW_026137620.1, read as the reverse complement.
TTTTATTTTTATTTCTAGTACTAAATTTACAAATATATATATATACACACACACATAGCAAAAGGCTGGTAGGTCAAATCAGACCTTAAAAAAGTCAGATTTAGACTTTTAAAATATTTTTTTAGACTTATAGGTCAGACTCAAACTATATATTTTAAAACCAGGCCTAAGCCTATTTAGCCAAAGTCGGGTCTATTTCCATCCTTAATTGTCACACATAGTTTCTAGTGTGACTTGTCTTGTTAACCTGTTTTACGGGGTATTAGATTACTAGAAGCCATTGCTCTAGTGGGCTCTAGTTTCCCACGTCATACTAATAAATAAGAAAAAATAAAAAATGCCAAACCCAAAAATAATAGACAGCTAAATGACACAAGATGCATGCTCGCATGTTGCCATAAAACATCAATCTGTCACTATGATTTTGCAATAAGAACGATTGAAGAACTTGATGGACAAACCAGAAATAATTGACAAGCCTTTTGTAGTCAACCCAATACGTCCACAAAAGTGTCTATCATCGTTTTCCCATTCACTATTTTAGTTGTTCCTATGATCAAGTCGTACGCCATTCCTTCCTGCAGGTAACAAAAAAAAAAAAAAAGAACAAAGTTGCATCAAAGCATAAAATATCAAATTGGTTGTCTCATAACTTAATTGTTTCTAAGACATATCATTAGTTCTGCTAAATAATCCTCAAAATTCAAACACAAATAAATTACAACCCTGCATCCTCCAAAATTAAGCAATTTTAATATAAAAATGAGTAGGTAAAATGGTAAGTTGGAGGTATAATGGAAAGTAAATGAAATGTTTTTAATGAGAGTGAGGGTGTGATTTAATTATAGTGAAAAACTAGTGTTATTATATGTTGAAATAAAGGTAATAAAATTATTGATAGATAAATTGTTTTACTATAAATGATGGACTATGCATAAATTTTAGTGGAACAACCAAAAAAAAAAAACTAGCATAATTTTGACGGACATATGGATATCTACTGAAACAATACCTGTGAGCTTAGGAAACGAAGTGCAGAGATTTCAGCAAATGTTACTCCGCCGATGAAAACTACGAGGACTAAAGTGCGTCGTCCATCTACAAGTCTGGACAACAGTAAAGCTCCTATTAGCATATCATTTTAGCGAAGTTTAATTAAGGGAAGAGTTTCCTATACTAGTGCTATCTAGCTAATCTTAACAGTTCTTTTTTTCTTTTTTCCTTTTACTATAGGAGGGGAGTCGGGTTCAGATATGCATAGACGTAGAGAAATATTACTTTTCCAAACTGTTGACAGATCCTGATACCGAATCATATGACGGGATGCTGGAAAATCCATCCTGCACAAAATAAATCATTTGGGTGTTCCCATGACAGACAAGGAAAAATGAATAGGATCTAATGGGAAACACGGAAGGAAAGGAACCGACCCTCTTAATTTCAGTGTGTGGTCCGGGCAGCAACCTTAGTACATCCTCAATGGGGCGCCTGCAGGAGTTTTAGAGAAAATGTAATGAACACAAGGAAAATTTGAGTTTATTTTCATTGAGTGGCATATATATATCTATCTATATATACACACACATATAATGCACGAATATACTAGCTGATGCTGTCATAGCTGATTTTGAAATATATGTATGGTACCGACACTGGAATCATAATATTGGAAAAAGGCAGAAGCTTGCCTCAAAAGTTAATTGTGTAAATAAGTTCCTGTCACCACAGTATGCCCAAAAAAATGCACTGTTTAAGGTCTTAAGAATATTTTTAACTGCTGAAGATCACACGATGAGATATCCCCAAAAAGAAACAAAGGATTGAGAGACGAGTAATTATAAGCATGCCCTCAATTTAACATTCAGCTAATATCGCAGAATACATGAGAAAATAAACTCACCATCCAGATCTTATTGCATGCTGGATAAGCCGAATGCTGAGTGGAGCATATCCAGAGAAGACATAAGAAATATCATTTGGACTGATAAAGAAACAACGATGTGTGAGTAAATGAAAAAAAGGATATAAAACACACAAATACAGGCAAATCAGAATTTCAATTCTTTTTAATTTCAGCTAAGAGGCTAAAAGTAGAAAATCATTTGCTACTTCAATGAGTTGGCAAAGAAATGCGAGCAGAGATGATGTGCTAAACTATTCCTGTATAAGTCAAGGCCAAAACCCAATATCTTTAATATATATGCGACTAAACAAAATTTTCTAATGTAACCATACTCGATCAGTGCTCGAACAAATAGTTCATCAGAATTGGTACAACCTAAATAGTAAATAGTTTCTCTGAATTTGTAAAATTGAGTTAAAGCCCTTGTGTAGGACCTAGTAATCCTCCATACTTGAATGGATTCTCAATTGAAATAATAATCCATGTTCAAATTACCAGAATTACAAATCCAACGACAAGCATAATATCTAATTAGTGCACACCAGCCTATATCAAGTAAATTCTTCACACAACAGATGAGTAGTACAAAAAATAAAAAATCATAGTCAAAATCAGGAGAAAGATACTTGGTTGTGTCGGTGTCCTCAACTACAAGTTGCAAAGCACGCTTGACAGTCAACCAATTACTCTTTGAATCCTGCAGGACAAACCAAACAACTTGTCATTTTGCGTCATCTGAGTTAGCATTGGAAGATAGGCACAAAAAATAAATACTAATTTCACCTGCTTCTTAAACAATCCAGCTTTTTCCAAGTTATTCAATGTAGCAATATGCTCAAAACCATAGCTGTGTAAGAACTCTCTCCTGAATAAAAAAATAAAATAAAATAAGTGAAATTGCAATACTGTTGCCACTATCCATCTATATTTTCAATTTAACACAATATTGAATGGTGCATAAAATATCACTTGCCTCAAATAGTCAAAATTCTTTTTTGGTAACCCTGAATTTGTTACTGAAAATACGATTAGCAGACGAAGGACATTGACAAAAGGCTCCTGCTTGTGAATCATTTCTTCAATGTAATCAAAGCATCTGGGTTCACAGACAACAATTAATCAGTCTCAATTGCATATATATACTACAAAGACCATAACTCAAAACAATGTAAAATTATATTGATTTCAATGTCAAATATTCGTGAGTGATGGCATACATATCATAGCTCTGAGACTCCACAAGGGTTTGTTCCATATCAAGTTTTCCAAGAAATGATGGTTTTGATGTAAATGTTGACAAATGCTGAGCAAGATTTATATGCCTCTGCATTGGCAAGGAGAAGCTTAACTTATGCAATAAATTCTCAACAAATAAAATAGTTTGGAAAGGAAATCTACCGTCATTTCAGGCAAGGAGTTAAGTTTCTTTACAAAATCCTTCAATTCCGAGACAGTCTGAGTCTGTATAAAGGGAAGAGAATTAGAATTATATAATTCAGTAGTATTCATTTAATGAACAAAGTTGTTCCACACAATAACCAATATAAAAATGATACAAACATAAATGGTTTAGATTAACTTTATAAGTAATGAGATCCTTAAATCATAATTCTATCAAATGTAAGGGTTTGATGATTTTAGGGTGAAAATAATTATTGGTTTTGGAAGGAAATTTATAGGTTGAATAATAAAAAATGAGGAAAAATAACATAGAAAACACCCTAAGTAGTGATTCTCCAATAAAGTTGGGAATAGAGACATGCCATTAGAAAATGAGTTGAGGGTAAGCAACTTATAGCCTTAAAGAACATTGTATTGTTTGGTTGTGATTTCAATTTAAAATCACCACTATTCATCCAATACGGTTTTCAATTAGAATATGTTATTTCCCATCACATAATATCATATCAAAATACCATTTAAACAAAAACTCAAATCCACACTCCATTTTAAATCAATTTCAAACCAAAAACAACAACACCACAAATCCCACTTGAAATGTGTTTAATATTAGATGGGTCTTGGATTTTAGTTTACCCACTTATGTTTGAATACACATCAGTAAAATTTAGTGTGTTCAGAAAGAAGAAAAGAAAAAGGTCTCTTCCACATGTGCTAACATAAAACACAAATATCAATATATTGAATGATTACAATATGCCTGCAAGGAACAGTAACGGCAACTTCAAATTTCTCAACAAAATTAAAATACAATTAATAATGTTATCCTACATTCATAAAATTAGGTACGATACTACAGAAGATATTTTTTGTTCTTAATTTTAAGTAGATCACTTGTCTAGGATGTAATAGAGTCACAAGTCTTTGAAAATCTAGATTGGAGGAATATCACATTGCTCTATATCAGCCAGAGACTGCTACAACTATTATCACTAAAGCATAAATGCACAAAAGACCTTCTCCTCAGCAACTATCCATAACTATCATATTAAAGATCTCTAAGCTTGGATGGCGAAAAGGCACCTCGTCTAAGTAAGTTGGAGATGCTCAATTATGACATCGCAGAGATAAAGTAACTCTCAACTCCAAATATTTTCAATTCGTAACATAAGCACACTTTAAAGCCAAGTTTACAGCAAAAATTACATTTACCTAGGTAAATACAATATCAAAGTTCTTAGCTTGCTTCATGTATTTTCTTCTTCAATTTAATGGAAAGTCGGAAACATAATGTAATAATTTTGCAGCAATAATCAAGCAAATATAATAAAAGATAACTCACAGTAGTAGAAATGTCTGTATAGTCTTGCTTCATGGATGTTGCTTTTTGACGAAGAACCTGAAACATACTAGAAACAACAATTAAAGAATAGAGATTCAAAATAAATATAAAGAGATCTATCAGGGAAATATTTTTAAGTCATCTTGTTCAGCAACTAATAGTAAATGTAAGTTCCCAACACCAAAATAACAAAAAAACTAACCTGGACAACAACTTCAAAGTTCATGTCCCTTATCTCCTTGAATAATTTGTCACTGTAACGAACAACAAAATGATGAATCATAAGAATGCCTAAAACTAAGAAAAAGATATTGGCTTAGTACATTGAAGTGCAAGCACCAAAAAAATGTGGACTTGGCGTCAACAATTGCATATCAAACACATAACAAAAAAAGCTTTCAAAGAAAGCCTACATTAGGTACTTCGTGTGGACACAAGTTATCGATTTAAGGAGAATTATTAGATATAATGACAGGATCTATACATATCAAGCCTTACAATAAGAAGAAATAGATGAACAGTAGCAAACCAAAGAGATGAAAGGCACATAGTCCTGAAGCCAAGAAATAAAAAATCTTTCTTCAATGTCAATTAGTGTAATGGGAATTAATTATGTTCAAAAAAATGAATCTATTATAAACAGAAATTCACAAACCTAGAATTGAGAGGAACTTTTATTTTCTTCCCTTCTTGCTGAACCCCCATGATGGATGAATCAAGCTCCACAGCACCATTATTGATACAAAGAAACTGCATCAAACCTATTAGAGATAGCTTATAAAGGAATCTACAAGAGAAAATACAAAGAAAACCTATTTTACGTGATTGTGAAGTAGAGGAGTTCCTTGATGCATGACATAAATTACTTTGACCATGCTTTAGTTGCTAGGTTAACTTAGATTAACAAATAAATATATATGTGCATATATAAAACTTGTATTCTAAAATGTTTGTCACAACTAGAATCCATTCCAAGTTTTCCATAATGAGACACTTCATGAAGGCATTTTGGAAAAAAAGAAAAAGTTAAAATTAAAAGCTTGATTTACAATAATATCTCTACCTCATCTAGTAATCCCTCATAAGTCAATTGAGAACACATTGGAGTGACCATGTCAACCTGCAAGAAGAAAATAGCAAAATCAAAAGTTGGAAGTAGCCTAACTACAATGCTTAAAGCTTACTATGTTTTTTGAAGTTCTTCCGAATACATCACAAGGTCTATTTTCAATGATGAGACAAGAAATGACACATACCTAAATATAATATACCGTCGGACACATAAAATTCTTTTACGATAGAACTATTAAAATACAAGCGGTTTGTTCTTTTACCATTTTAAAAAATCAACACTATTCACTTGACATAGTTTCCAATAAAAATACACTATTTTCTCTTACAAAAAATCACATCAAAATACTAGTTAAACAAAATCTCAAATCAACAATCTATTTCAAATCAATTTCAAACCATAAAAAAAAAATAAAAAATAAAACTTAGATGCTTATAGCTAATTGAACACATAACATAAAGCACAGGGGAGAAAAATGCACTATATATGAGATCATAAAATAGAAAAGGATTAGAACAAAAAAGAAAAGAAAGAAAGAAAAACTGGAGTGAAAGTCTACCTCTCTGTCCAGAAGTATAAGTGTATTTATTTCTGGAATGCCCATCTGCGGTTTAAGAGAACATTCATATTTTTCAGCATTTTTCCAAAAAAACTGCCAAGATAGCATATAAAACCAGACACATTTGTATGCAGAGTGGTTACATCTGACATATTGACAGGTTCTTCAGCTTGCATACGATTCATAATGTCAGCGATGCGTGCAGCTGCTTTTCCTTTGGCTCTGACATTTGGTATTACACCAAAAGTGAACTGCATTATGAATAAAATGGAATCTTGGAAAAGAGTAAAAAAATGGGAAAGTAGGAAACACAATGGAAAAACCATATAGGAGTATTGATAGTTTAAACTAGTTACAGGGTTAAGTAAAGCTTAAAACGGTGAAGGATTGCCACCAACTTGAAGAACATAATTAATTAAATGTACCTCCAAATTGTGAATGCCTTTCGCAATATGCCAAAGAGAAGTTGCATCTCCATCAACCATATATTCCTGCAAGGAAAATCATTGTACTATTACACAAAATAAACTGTAGAGTCAGAAACAAAAGTTATAAAATCCAACACATACTTTTTGAGCGAGGTCAAGTTCAAAAGATAATACATCCTCATCTAGTGGAATCAAGTATAATGGAAACTCCCCAATGTTCAACAGCTCGTGCACTTTTTCCTCCTCAAGTATCTAAAAAATAAAACACAGTAAATTATTACACTAAAAAATAACTCAAAATTTATCAATTCTTCCGCTGTCATACTGCTTACCTTCTCACATGCAATTAATCGACGCGGAACAAAGTAAAGGTGATATTCTCTGTGGAGCCCTTTTGAAGTGTCATTGTGAATGTGTGAACAAATGAATTTCATCAAGTTAAGCTCTCCTCGAACAAGGTAGACCACCTTAGTGCGTTCTGTTTGAATTGGTTCAGCTGTTAAATGACGCAGCTCAGCACTGTGCTTCTGATATTAAGAATGATTCACACTACACATTAGCTTAAGGGCTATTATAGCATTGAAAGTTGAAACTATAAACTTTCTACTAATTAAGTCTTACATGATTCATAAACTTCTTTGTAAAAATACAATCCTAAATACAATCCCCAAGTTCGTAGGAAGATAGTGTAATTACATCATTTCATCCACCTTGACTCTCGTTTAAATGTTCATATGTCAAGTAGAAACTTTAACAATTTATCAGCTTAATAGATTTTTCGGTGAAACTAAATAATAAATAATAAAAAAAACAAACAAAATCATAAGATCAATACCTTCAATTCTGAGCTTTGGACAACAAGCGAGAGTGAGCCACTAAGCTTTGGATCAATTACCAAGCACTTGTCTCCTCGAATCTTAAAACATATTGAGAATAAAAAAAAATTACGAATGAATTTGACATAATTCAAATCCATTGACAAGACAATCAATTCGTAAAGTCAAATTTGGGATTATTAAATCGAATTAACTAAACTCACATTTCTTAGAATATGTTCAAGCTGCGACTGAGCTCGCGCTCTGAAATCCAACAACACAACACAACACAAATCAAATGAAATGATAACAGAAAATAAATAAATAACTACTGGATGTTGCAGCGGAATCAAAAGCTTACCGGATTGAAGCGAGGTTGATCGGGGCATTCTCCAAATTGGGAATCTGAGACATGGCTCCCTCTTCTTCCTCCTAAATTAAGAGCCCTTTTTATTGTTATTTTTTCTAATCATATTCTACCCCTTATTTTGCCCAATCGGTTCCGAACCGGCTTCGCCGATTTCTAACCGGCAGTTCCGCCATTGAACCGAACCGTCGGTTTTTTCTAAAGAAATACTCTCTCACTCTCCGAACAATCTATCCATATATTCGATACAAAAATGTCATTACTTTTATATAATATCTGTATTTTAGTCTTTTTTTTTTTTTTTTTTACTATATTTTAATATAATATTAATATTTTTAATTTTTTTTAAAAAAAATAAATTGAGAGATAAATATGGACCGGAAGAAGTAAAAAAAATATATTGGATGGATTTGTTTTTGACTTTTTAGTTCTTGGATTTAGATTTTTTAATAGTAAAAATTGGAATAATATTTTGAATTATAAAACAAACTCGCTTAATTATAACATGAGTATGTTATTTCAATTCAATAGTATATCATTGCACTTTTACCAATACACTGAACAAGGCCATGTTCAAAATTGAGAGATGTAACTAATGCTCTGTTTATATATGAGATTTTATTTTTGATTTTACCATTTAATTTTATTTTTTTAAAAAAAATATCAAATTAAATAACTAATTTTTATTTATTTTATTATACTAAAATTTAATTTTACATTAAAAAATATTGCATCATTATATATTTATATAACATCAAACAATTATTTTAATAAATTTGAATTATAAAAATTAAAATATAAAAAGTTGTTATAGACTTTTCTAAAACTGAAATTATTAAAATCAAAACCTAAAAATATAAATTAAAATTGCAATTCAAAAAGTTCAGTTTAGATTAATTTTTTTAGCGACTGTTTGGACAAGTCCAATAATATCTTCTAAATAATCATATTTTATAATTAATATTGCACGATAGATTTTTTAATATTAATATAATATTTGTTTGTAGTAAAAACTTCTAACACAATTGCTTACCAATAAATAATAATATTTTGGGTAAACTATTTTTTTTTAATCCCTTATCTGATCCCCTTTAATATTTTAGGACTTTAAACGGACCTTGTATGAAAATAGTCCCGTAAGTAAAAAAATTTCGCTAAAATGTTCCTCCGGTGCCGGACTCACCACGCTGGCCAGCCGTTGCTGACGTGACGTTAACGTGAGTGATGTCATTGCCATATAGATGAGTAGCTGAAAATGATAAAATAATAAAGAGGTAGATACAACACTAAAAAAACAATTTATTCTAATATTTTTTAATCTCCTACAAAATTTCCAAATAAAAAAGTAGTATTATATAAGATTCGTTTATTGTTTTACTATTCCGATTGTTATATACTAATTTAATGTGAAATGTTGAAAATGGCATTTTTGAAGTCGAGCCGACAGCTTGAATGATTTTTTTTTCTTTTTTTTTTAATCGGAGTATTAATTTTTTGTAATATTATTATTATCATTAAAAAATATATTTTAAAAAATAAAAATATTAAATTTCGTAACAACTACATGAGATTTAAGATCGGAATTTATGGTTTCAACCAGAAACTATTGGAACTGAAATCAAATTAATAACTGGTCACTTGATTAATTGAATCAGAAATAGAATTTTGGATATTTTGTCGGTAAAATTGAAAATTGATGGTTCAGATCATTTGAACGAGTCTATCTTTGACAAGTCTGCATAATAACTTAGGCAATCAATTATAATAACACAAGTATATACTTCCATGCTACATCTAGTCTAGAATCAACCAAAAGATTCAATTGAGATCATCAAGTGTAGATCACTTACCCCTAGCTATTCGTCGATTATCGAATGACCTAATGGTGTGTGGTGAACTCTCGTGACTCGTAAGATCAGATCATGGGTTCAAATTCCAAACCATTCTGATTTTGTCTGCCATACATAATTCACTTAATATGACTTGTCTTGTCAGACTTATTTTACAAGCTATTAAATACAATTTAAAATTTACCCAGAACACACTCGATGAATGAATGTTGTATTATTGGATTAAAAGTCCAATAGTGAGTTAAATGTAACTATTTATTAAATCTATATTAAGTGATTTATTAATTTATTGAGCTTACATGTATTTAGTAAGTGCGGGCCTCTTATGTATTTAGGGTTGTGATCCCACGTCTAAAAAAAACCATCTATACGTTTCATATCTCATCGTGGGAGTAAAGACAATAACCCAGCGGTTTTCTCACGGAGGTTGCGCCATAGGCTTGAAGAACACAATACCATATGTCAAATTACAGATCTGAATGCGACTATGCTAAAAAATAAGGTTAGATCTAATTTGCTTTATTTTTTATTTCAATTATTACAACACGGTAGGTCCTAAGCGGGCTTAGGGTTAAATTACTGATAAGTTCCAACAGTTGTAGGTTTCAACATCAACAAAAAAAGACAAACAACCAAACAAATTATTATATCGCCATCATAAGTAGACACCGGTAGAGGAGTAGCATGGGAATCCCTACTATACTACCATTTCACCACCCAAACAACACAAGATATATGTTAACATAACATAAATACAACACACAAACTGACAGTATATGATAATAGGCCACAAAGCACAAACTACAACTGATCTCACCACACACACAACGAGTCCGTAAACTAAAAGAGACAACACTTGCTAACAATGTATACAACTTGTGTTAACTGTTCTATTTTTATATGTTGTCTAATTTATTTTCGTGTACTGATTGAGGCTAATCAACATCCCCTTGCCGAAAAAAAAAAAGGTCCAAGAATTATTATTTGTTCTTAGCAAAGCCAAGACAGATTCAGGCATGACAAACAAAGATGTAAAGAGCATGCATTTCAGACATTTCAAGAATTATTCTTACTGTTACATACAAATGATGGTGAGAAAGATCCATCACAATTGCTATTCTATATTTCTACTTGACATGAATCTACATTGCATATTTTCCAAAATAAATATAAATAACAGAGCACCTGGTGTTGTTAAAGTCCAGCAACCAGTTTCAATCAAAAACAATTTTGTGTCGCCCATTCTAGCTGTTGCACTCATGTCACGAGCTTTCGCGTGTGGTAGGGAAGGTAAGTCCATCCTTGAGATGACTCACCGCTCCCGGCCAAAGCCATTTTAGCATGCTTGGACCCATGACCTGATCATCAAATAGTTGTTGTATTTACATGGGCATAAGATGCTAAGCCATGTAACGCACATAGAGCAAGAAAAAAAAAAGAGGAAGGGGAGGAGGGGAGGGGGGGGGGGGGGGGGGGGGGGGGTGTTTGGGCAATATATCAATGACAGAATGTGACTTTTCATAAGGGGCTAGGATAAGGTCAGTTGAATCATGTAAAATGTAAGCGAAAATTTCAAGATTGAAGCTGAATCAGCTTCCCTGAAAATGGCTCAACTATGACTTGAAAAGCTAAAATAACAAGAGATCGTATTACAAGGGATACATATTATAAAGGCAAGTTAAAAACAAAAGAATACTCTCTAAAAAAATATTCAAAACGCATGGAAGAGGCCAAACAAAATGGCTAGAGAGAGAGGTGGAAGAGTCGGGATGGAGAGAGAATATAGTATAATTAGAATTTTAGGTAGGGACATTCACAAGAGATGACGCCATAGGACTGCCTTTTGCAAATAAGAATTATTAATCTAAGAGAAGTGGCGAACTCACCGAAAAACAATATTACAGAGACAAACTTTGGCATAGACGTACTTTTCAGGCAAACAGGAAATATCTATCACTAAGAACAAGATCAGATGTTGAGAAAAGGAAGCACTTATCATACTGAAGATGAGAACAGCAGATATGCTAGGCAAAATTTGATCAAATTATACATATATATATGTATATATATATATATACATATATATTGCAAATTTATGATATTTCCTCATAGAAATTAGGCCATGTGCTCATTTAGGTTCAAGGATAACAACAAACTAAATTTGAATGTTGTTTGAATCGGTTCAACATAATTCCAACCATGACACTGTAATAGTCATGTGCGTGTGTGTGTGTGTGTGTGTGAGAGAGAGAGAGAGAGAGAGAAAGAGACCAGGGTAATATTCTTGTAAAAACCAACATCATATGGATGGTGATAGCTGAGACCCGATTTCCTTGCCAACCATGCAGCTCGGTTTGCCTCATGGTGCTAATAGAAAATTCACCGCATTATATTAATAATAAATATAATGAAATGGCTGCAGTCAATCGAATGCTTAAAACATGATCCTTACTTCTATGGTTGTCAAATTATGAGCCACGAGATACATATTCCAGCCGAAGAAACTTCCAAGCAACAAGCTTAAACCAATGCTTACAACTCCACAACAAACCTGAAAACTATAATCTGATTAGGTACTTCTACAAACAATATGCAAAATTATTTCTTGAAACAGATGTAAAGATATCTAAACAATAGCATAAAAGGTGTTGACACCAACTCACATGAAATTCCTTGAGAAGGGTGTTGCTGCCGTAGGAATCCCAGTCCTTCTGAAGTGAACAGCCTATTATAACAACCTGAAATGGGGGGAAATAAGCATAAGATAAATACTTAGAATGATAAAAAATAAAGACGTATAATCATACTTACAGCTGAATAAGTGCTTGCAACAGTCGCATAGAAGACTAAAAGCAGAAACGGCTTGTAGTTTCTGTGACCTACGCAGTTATTAATCCATGTACAGTGGTGATCCTGATATTTTAGAGATTCCAAAAGGATTACGAGTTAGTGAATCTCAAGAGTTTGAGACAATCTATCATGGTTTTGTGTCTGTAATATATATATATGTGTGTGTGTGTGTGTGCGCGCGTGCATGTGTATGCGTGTGTGCACAAAGCAGCCAAAGGGTACCCCACCATCCTCAGAATACATCTTCCGCAGACACGGCAATGGTGAGACCTTGGAGGCTTGTATTTGGAACATTTGTCGCATTTTCTCTGGTATACAGCAAAAATTTACACGTGCTTTAGATGCATACAAGTAAAGGAGCACTTATATCACAAATTGGTCAATTTACCTCGGCAGAAAAAAACTTAACATGATTTCTGACTAATATTACCAAAAAAATACAATATATGCACACAACCACACAATATATAATATATATGCTCTGCCCAAACACACAAAAGTCAACGATTCAATACAAAATATTATTCCTTATATTACTATCCTAACACCAAAAATAACTAACACTAAAAAACTAAACAAACGTTAGTGCTGTAAAATCATGAGTGCATTTGATATGATGTCAATATTTCAAAGCAAAACAAGAACACAAACAAAATGAAATTATACTAGTTATGTTGGAAATTGAAAGGAAACAAGAGAAAATTAGATATTAATGAAAGGAAGTAAATGTGGAATAGTAAATGTGGAATAGTAAAATGAGAGAAGGCAGTGAAACAATATCAACAGCTTCGAAAAATTTTACACATAAACAACAAAAGAGAAACAAAATATGAGTTGAACTGATTAAAGTGCGTCTGCCATTTTCTTTCTAGAAATCATGAATCTAGCTACTTGGATCTATACATTGATAGTGAATGAGTTACAAACAATGGAAATAGCAATATTTTCCGCAGACATAATTCGGAAATCAAAAGATAACACAAACAAAACTGATATTAAGTTAACTAACTCAATCATCATGAACATGATTTGCAATGTTTCAAAAACTCAATCTACAATCTAGTTTCGATGCCTCACTTCCATTCAATGATAAAATAATTATTCAATCAACCAAGTTCCGAATATTTGGGTATAACTGCTGTCGAGAAAATGAGGAATGAACCAATTACAATGCAATTCCCAATTCCCAATTACCAAACATCAGAACCCCAAATCCCAAAATAAAGACACGAAAACATGAAATTGATCACAGAAGCCTGAATCAATAAGAAATGAAAACAAATCATTGGATCCTAAAAATATATAATCCAATTTACCTAAAAAACCAATTGCCCTAGCAAAAATTCAAAACCACTCACACTACGTCTCATCTCTTGATCCGCACCGTTGGTTTCTTCGACATCAGGTACGTAGCCGGATGGGACGCCCCCAGGATCCGTAAGAATACACACAAAAAAGGAAAAGACCAGCAGAGAAGTGAAAAAAGTAAAGATGATGGAGTTGAGCAGACCAGCTGAGCTCTGCAACCCCAACCAATCCTCGATGAATATAAACATGGTCGTATAATAAACAAATCCGAGCAAAAAGAGCGCCGACAAGGTGTGGACTGCTAGAAATCTCCTGAGCATCATCTGTGGGTGCTTTCTAGCGATCATTAGAAGCTCTCCTTCTGCATTGAACCACGAACGATCGCAAGGCAGCGCTGACGAATGTTATGTCTTCCTCTTCCTATTTTCTAGTTCCAGTTCCTCCATAGATATGGATTAGGACCCGACCCGTCCAGCAAATATTACGTGGGTCGGATTCGAATCGGATCCTGTGAACCCATTTGATTGAACTATAGAAATAAGAGCAAAAATTAAAAATACGATTGTATGTTAGTATAATCATAAATTTTGTTAGAATTCTTTATTATTATTATTAATTATTATTTCATTCCAACTTAATTTATAATTTTATATTATTATTAATTTTGCATTCCAACTAAAATTTATTATTTTTAATTCTGTTGGTATCCAATTGATATATATACATATATTTTTTAATTTTGGTGTCAATTCAACTAAAATTTTCAATTCCATGGTAACTTATTTATATATATATATATATATTCATGTCAATATTTTTAACTATTTCTTAATATAGTTATACTTTAGGTCATTTATAACTTTACTTTAAACATGATCATATTATAAGACACATTTACTTATTTGATCAAATTATTGTATATATATATATTTATAATTTAACAATATTAGTTACAATTATTCTAAAATATAAAAAAAAAAAATTAATATTTTTTTAAAATGATTAAAAAAATTATAAAACTAATAAATTAACATATTTTAATAATTATAATTATATATATTTCAAATTTATAATAAAATATATAAAATAATTTAAATTTATAATTTTAAAAATTAAAAACATAAATTTTAAAATTTTAAAAACTTTCTAGTTAAAATATTATTTTTTATATTTTAAATTATAAATTATGAATTATATAAATTTAAATTATTTTTTATATTTAAAATTATAAATAAATTTTATTTTTTAAAAAATATTATAAACTTTGAAATATATAATTATGGTTATTAAAAAATATATTAATTTATTAAATTTATTTTTAAACTTATTCCTTAAAATATTAAAATAGCAAAGTATTATTTTATATTTTTAAATATTGTAACAAATATTTGCCGAATTATAAATAAATATCAATAATTTGAACAAATAAAAGAACATGATTATTAGTATTGTTAGAACATAAAATCTGTCTATCTATTTTGGCATATGGTTCTTCCATTTTTTCGTATTGTTGTTTTTCACAAATTTTCTTTTGAAGTAACAGGTCTTGTATGACTACTGTAACAGTCCGTCAACAACACTGCGAAGTGAGAAACAAGCATCTAAGTTAACGTATGAGAAGTTCCGGAACTTAAGTGGTTATCAGGGAGTGAATACCTCAAGTTCACAACGAAAATACCCTGAACAGAAACCAACTGCTTACAGCAAGCCAAAAGAAAAACTCGATGGTGAATTCAAGAAGAAATTTATTGTGTCTATTAAACCTAAATCAGTTCAAGAACCTACCTGCTATGGATATGGAGGAGTTGGACACATCAAATCCGAGTGCCCTACGGTGAAAAAAGGGGAAAAAACTTATCAAGCCACTTTGAGTGATAATGACAATGAAAAGGTTGTTGGAGGTGAAGAAAACTCAGAAAATGATGAAGTGATTGCTTTCATGGCTGATGTAGTTGAATCCATTAAGGATGATGATGTTCCTACTTTTGAAGGTACTCATGAATCAAGAGAACTTGATGCTGATGAATTAATCAAAGCTTACGAGGAAATAGTAGCTAAACAAAAGAAATCATTTGTGAAAAATAAAGTACTTTTGGACACCATTTACCGATTGGAAGCTCAAGAAGAAAAGTTGGATGATGAAATCAAAAGGTTGAAGAAGAATGTTCATGAGAAATCTGATAAAGTTGATGAATTAAAGGCGGAAAATATGCAGCTGAAGCAAGAGAATGATTGACTTCGAAAAGGCAAGGATAAACTCGATGAAATTCTTTCCATTGGAAAACCTTTTGGAGATTACAAAAGAATAGGTTTTTGTGAATCCTTTCAAAGCAAACCAACTACATTTGTTTGCGGTGGACTTCTCGCTGATGTCGAAATTCCAAAAAAGAAGTAAATCCTAGTTGTGAAACAGAACTTGAAAAGAAATAGAAATAGAAATTGGGAGAATAATCGCAGAAGGACACAGAGTATTAGACGGATGTCATCATGATGTAATGACTGCGAATACTGCAAATGTCTTGAACATACAACTGAAAGATGTTTCAAATTGCCAAGGGATATAATGAATGGAACTAATGAAGAACTCAGGAAAAACATCAAGGTCAAGTTGGTCTGAATGTCCAAGGAAAATCAAAAGGCAAATATTCTTACAAAGGCATTGGATGCAGATCGATTTGAAAAGTTTCAACGTCATTTGGGTATGCATTCGTACCCTACTTGATTTTTCATGCATGGACTTAATAAATTCTCCAATATATTTATGGTGTTTGAAATATTCGTGGTGAATATTGGAGAATAAAAATAATTTGGAAAGAATTTTTTTTGAAAAATCCAAAAAGAAGAAGTGTTGAGAAGAGACTTTGATTGAGCAATTGCGGGAATTAGATTTGTTGCCTATTTGAGTGATCGTGGTTGATGTTTTTGTTGTGCATTAATTCGACGTGGAGGACATTTCAGTCATACACTGGATTTTGAAGAATTTTCAGGACTTGTGATGTTGCACAAACCATTGTTGATGTTGTTGCTTGAAGAGTTGTTGGTGCCGTTGATGAGGTTGCTGATGCAACCATTTCTTAACAAATTGAGGATGTTTTGAAGGACTGTTCTTTTTGGCATATGCTCCTCGTGGGTGAAAGATGTGCATAATAAGATAAAGTCTGCTGTGTCTTGTTTTTGCAGGAAAGGGGAGCCTTGGTGATTTGATGTTGTTGCTGCTGATTATCTGTAAAGCGGTTGTGGAATAGATGTTATCAGAACAGTTTCATTTGACAGGCTTTATGTAGCATGTGCTCTTTTTGGCCTATAAAAAATTGATGAACTTACTGTTTGAATTATTGGATTGATTGGTTTGGTGTGGAAGTGATTCTCCTGCACATGGGCGAAGTCCTATATGCCAAAAAGGGGGAGATTGTTGGAATATAAAATCCCTCCATCTATTTTGGCATATGGTTCTTCCATTCTTTCCTACTGCTGTCTTTCACAGATTTCTTTTTGGAGTAACAGGTCTTGTATGACTGATGCAACAGTTTGTCAACAATACTGCTTTCTTTACACTCTTGGTTATTGAGCACACAAAACAAATGAATTGGATGTCTTGAGTGGTCAATCTATTACAGAATTCGTGCAGACACATCATTTCTTTTATGTGCAAAGGGTTTTAATTGGTTTTGTCTTATATACACAACAAGACGGCTTTATAGATAATTGTGAGGAGAGAGTGTGGTTGGTGTGAGGCTTTTGAGAATGTGTGTAGTGAAAGAAAAAATGTATCAATCCTCTCAACTCCAACCTTCTCTTCTTCGTGTATTGAGTGAGTTCCAGTCACTTATATCCGCCGGAGACCTCGTCGGAGAAAGGAGAAATCGGAGTTCCGATTAGGGGAGGCATCCAGATTCTGAGCAGCTCTGCTCCGTGATCGTTATCCGTACAAGTTTGTGACAAACATAAGTGGAATCTCCAAGGTAAGCCATAGTAGGAGGTTGAGTTGAAGGAGTTATGACAATTGAAAAAATTTTATCAATTGGACAACACAAAATGAAAAACAAATCACATATTAATGAAAGCATGCAATACAACTCAACACATGTGCATGATAGAAAAAACAATTAAATTGTAATTTTTATACAAACTACATAATAATCATTATACATAAAAAATAATTAGCCCATTAACGATGACTATTAATTTAAATTAAGTAATCACTTCAGCATATATTATAACATAAAAAATAAGTTTCTACTAAAATATATTTTCATTAAAATTGAGTAACATTAAAATATGGAAAGACTTGTGAGGTAAATCAATTTTTGTGGTGGGAAAACATTTATCCTAAAGCCGTTGATTTCCGGTTCACAAAGAATGGGAGAATGCATATTTGGAATTTGATCACCAATCAAGATTGCCACGTATGAAAGATATTCTGAATCAGAATTAAAAATTTTAGCTAATAATACTTTTCCAGCAAATATAAAATCATTTCATTGAAAAATATAATATTGATGTATTCTTTTAGTTATGTGCCCAATGACCAGGGCCCATTTTGACTTCTGATAGGCTCAAGACGAAAAAAAAAAAAAAAAAAAATAGCCCTTATATATAATTCTTTTTTATCTGTAATAAATTTAAATAATCAAATAAAACAACTTTTTCTATTATTTTTAAAAGCAAAATCGTCAATAATAGCATAAATATCAATTTTATATAACATTTCTTTTTTAAATTGAAAATATAGCTAAATCAGTAAATTTTTCTTGAGACTAGACTGTATTAAATAAGTTTATAATAATTTTAATTGTGAAAAACTTTTTTCAGTCGATGCTACGGTTATGGACATAGTTAATAATATACAATGAGCAAATAAAATATTTGGATAACAATCCACAACTTTATCAGTTAAAAATTTTAAATTATGTGAAATAAATAAAATACCAAATATTTTGTTAAACATTTTTAAATGCTGAAACCAATAATTTAATGAAGTAATTCTCATATCTACTACGGTTAGAAAATAGTGAACTAATTAAAAAAAATTCTCCTTCTTTGATTAAACTTCTTCATTTTGATCAACATCATCAAATTTTATGTTTCTAAAAATTTGACGTTTAACTGGAAAAATATATTAAATATTCAATATCCATATAAATAGCAAATTGTGTTGAAATGTTCATACTAGTATAAAATCCTTCATTTCTATAGTTTTTAAAAAAATAATAAAGAATCTTCTAATTGTTTAATAGCAGTATCAATGCACACAAATTCATTTTGTAATTTTCTACTAATACAATTAATGACAAATAAAATATCATACCAAATAATTATTCATAGTAAAAAGTCATAAGATTCAAGTGAATGAATCAAATTTTCTACTTCACTTTTTTATTTAGCATCATTACAAGAATTAATTAAATCTAATAAAAATAATCTAATTTAAGGATCTTGAAAACTAACAGCTTTAATACTTTTAATTCGACTTTCTAGACGGGTATTTGAAAATGATTTTAAAGTTAAATTTCAAATATTATCAAGTAAAATTTTTTATTGTTTTGTAGAATTTGAAAATAATGTATATATACTCCGAACAACTTCAAAAAATAAAACTTCTTTCGTAAAAGAATGTGTCATATCACAAACAGTCATATATAATACTTTAAGATGTATATCAAGTAATCTTTTTTTAACCCGTTAATGTTTACTTTTGATGTTAGAACCATTATCATAACTTTGACCTCTTATGTTATTAATATCAAGATCTAATGTTTCAAGTACTTATTTTTTTAATTCATTAAAAAGTCCTAAACCGCATGTATCATGTACTTTTTGAAAATTGTACAAAGTAGTCTTCTATCTTTATCTTATTACTTGACATGTTTATACATTGTACAATTAATATCACTTGTTCGTGATGACTAATATTTGGAGTACAATCAAGAATTATAAAAAAAAATATTTTAAATCTTTAATAATTTTTATAAAAAAATTATAAAAATTAATTTATTTTGAATTTTGTGATTAAGATAATAATAATAATAAATTTCATTGTTTTGAATACGGCTAATATATACTCACATATATATATATACATGTATGCATGACTATCAAATAGAGACTAAATACTAAATAATAAAACACAATCAATTTGTGCAAACACATCGAAACCTCGTATCTTAGCGTAATAAATAAACTCACGCAATAAATTATTCTGAAATTTTAGCTAGATGAACACTTCTGTTAAATATTATTTGGATGGTATATAACATATTCTATATAAATGATACACAAGAATCTTTTGAACAAACATGCTTAAACTCTGCCTCCATAGTTGCTGCTAAAGAAGTAAATATTTTTCAAAGCCAACTCTAAAGTTGTATAAGCAATATTCAATCTAGCTTGTTTCGTTTGCTAAAACACTTTCCCAAATTGGAACCTAGCTTGCATATATTTAGAAACACACAAGAAAATTTAGTGTAAATACAAGTTGTGACAATTGAAAATATTTTGTCAATTGAACAACATAAAATAAAAAACGGATAACACATTCATGAAATAATGCAATGCAGTTCAACACAGGTGCATGATAGAACAAAGAAATCTAACTTTCAATCTTCAGCTTCCATCAACATTTATAGCTAACACAATCAAATTGTAATTTTTATACAACAACATAATCAAAGGAGGATTGGAATTCTAGATAGAATTTAAGACTTCTCTATTTGTTATCCATGATCATTATACATAAATAATAATAATAATAATAATAATAATAATAATAATAATAATAATAATAATAAGCCCATTAATGATGGCTATTATTCTAAATTAAGTAGTCACTTCAGCTTATATTATAACATAAAACGTAAGTTTCTACTAAAATATATTTTCATTTAAATTGCATAACATCAAGATTTGATCACCAATCAAGATTGTTATATATGAAAGATATTTTGAATCAGAGGGCCATACATAGGAATTTATAATTTCAGCTAATAATACTTTTGCAGCAAGTACAAAATCATTGCATTGAAAAATATAATATTGATGTATTCTTTTAGTTATGCGCCCAAGGATCAGGACCGGTTCTGACTTTTGATTGGCCCAAAGTGAAAACAAAATGAGACCCTATACATAATTTTTTTTATCTATAATAAATTTAAATAATCAAATAAAACAATTTCTTCTAAAATATTAGAAGCAAAATCATCAATAATAAAATCAATATCAATTTTATTTAATATTTCTATTTTCAATAGAATACATAGCTAAATCATTTTGTTAAATATTTTTAATTGCTGAAACCTATCATTTAATGAAGTAATATTCATATCTACTGCAATTAGAAAATAGTGAACTATAAAAAATTCTTCTTCTAATCGAACTTCTTCATTTTGATCAACGTCAACAATTTTTCTTTTTCTAAAAATTTTATGTTTAGTTGGAAAAACATATAAAATATTCATATCAATAGCTATTTTTTTTTTTTGCAATATTCATACTAGTATAAATTCCTTCATTTCTATATTTTATTAAAAAATAATGAAGAATCTTCTAATTGTTTTATACCGGTATCAATGCAAACAAATTTCTTTTGTAATATTTTATTTATACTATTAATGACAAATAAAATATCATACCAAATAATCAATTTTAGTAAAAATTCATAAGATTCAAATGAATGAACCAAATTTTATGCTTCACTTTAGCATCATTACAAGAATTAATTAAATCTAATAAAGCTAATTTAACTTGAAAACATTGAAATCTAATAGTTTTAATACTTTCAATTTGGCTTTCTCAATGGGTATTTGAAAAAGATTTTAAAGTTAAAATTGTAAAAGTATCAAGTAAAATTTTTTATTGTTTTGTATAACTTCAAAATAATATATATATACGTTGAACAACTTAAAAAAATGAAACTTTTTTCGTATAAGAATGTGTCATATCACAAACAGTAAGATTAGCACTATGACAAGAACATGTCATATATAATGTTTTAAAATTTATATCAAGTAATCTTTTTTAAACCCTGTGATGTTTACCTTTGATGTTAGAACATTATCATAATATTGACCTCTTATGTTATATTAATATCAAGACCTAAAGCTTCAAGTGCATTTTTTAATTCATTAAAAAGTCCTAAACCGCTTGTATCATCTACTTTTGAAAATTGTAAAAAGTATTCTTCTATCTTGATCTTATTACTTGACATGTTTATATACCGTGCAATTAATATTATTTGTTCGTGATGACCAATATCTGAAGTACAATCAAGAATTATAGAAAAATATTTTGAGTTTTTAATAATTTTTACAATAGAATTTGTAACACTATGAGCTAATAAAGAAATTAATTCATTTTGAATTTTGTGATTAAGATAATGATAATAAATTTCATTGTTTTGAATACGGCTAATATATACTCACATATATATACATGTATGCATGTACTATCAAATAGAGACTAAATACTATATAATAGAACACAATCAATTTGTGCAAATACATCGAAACCTCATATCTTAACGTAATAAATAAACTCACGCAATAAATTCTTCTGGAATTTTAGCTAGATAACACTTCTGTTAAATATTATTTGGATGGTATATAACATATTCTACATAAATGATACACAAGAATCTCTTGAACAAACATGCTTAAACTCTACATCCATGGTTGCTGCTAAAGAAGTAAATATCTTTCAAAGCCAACTCTAAAGTTGTATAAGCAATATTCAATCTAGCTTGTTTCGTTTGCTAAAACACTTTCCCAAATTGGAACCTAGCTTGCATATATTTAGAAACGCACAAGAAAATTTAGTGTAAATACAAGTTGTGACAATGGAAAATATTTTATCAATTGAACAACATAAAATAAAAAACAGATAACACATTCATGAAATAATGCAATGCAGTTCAACACAAGTGCATGATAGAACAAAGAAATCTAACTTTCAATCTTCAGCTTTCATCAACATTTATAGCTAACACAATCAAATTGTAATTTTTATATAACTACATAATCAAAGTAATTTTTATACAACTACATAATCAAAGGAGGGTTGGAATTCTAGATAGGATTTAAGACTTCTCTATTTGTTTTCCATGATCATTGTACATAAAAAAAAAATAATAATAATAAGCCCATTAATAATGGTTATTATTTTAAATTAAGTAGTCACTTCAATTTATATTATAACATAAAACATAAGTTTCTACTAAAATATATTTTCATTTAAATTGCATAACATCAAAACAGGAAAAGACTTATGAGGTAAATCAATTTCTTGTGGTGTGAAGACATTTATGCTAAAGCCGTTGGTTTCAGGTTCACAAAGAATAGAAGAATGCATATTTGAAATTTGATCACCAATCAAGATTGCTATATATGAAAGATATTTTGAATAAGAAGGGCATAAATAGGAATTTATAATTTCAGATAATAATACTTTTGCAGCAAGTACAAAATCATTGCATTGAAAAACATAATATTAATGTATTCTTTTAGTTATGTGCCCAAGGACCAGGACCGGTCCTGACTTTTGATGGGCCCAAAGCGAAAACAAAATGAGCCTCTATACATAATTATTTTTTTATCTATAATAAATTTAAATAATCAAATAAAACAATTTCTTCTAAAATTTTATTAGAAGCAAAATCATCAATAATAAAATCAATATCAATTTTATCTAACATTTCTTTTTTCAATAGAAAATATAGCTAACATTTATTTTTTCTTGAGACATAGACAGTATTAAATAAGTTTGTAATAATTCTAATTTTAAAAAACTTTTTTTAGCCAATGCTACAATTATGGGCACATTTAATAATATACAATGAGCAATTGAAATATTTGAATAACAATAGAATATTTTATCATTTAAAGATTTTAATTTATGTGAATTAAATAAAAAAAAAACCAAACATTTTGTTAAAAATTTTTAATTGCTGAAACTTATCATTTAATAAAGAAACATTCATATCTACTACAATTAGAAAATAGTGAACTATAAAAAATTCTTTTCCTAATCGAACTTCTTCATTTTGATCAACATCAACAAATATTATTTTTCTAAAAAAATTATGTTTAGTTGGAAAAAACATATTCAATATCCATATTAGTAGCTATTTTGTTTTGCAATATTCATTCTAGTATAAATTTCTTCATTTCTATATTTTATTAAAAAAAATGAAGAATCTTCTAATTGTTTTATACCGGTATCAATGAAAACAAATTTCTTTTGTAATATTTTATTTATACTATTAATGACAAATAAAATATCATACCAAATAATCAATTTTAGTAAAAATTCATAAGATTCAAGTGAATGAATCAAATTTTATACTTCACTTTTTGATTTAGCATCGTTACAAGAATTAATTAAATCTAATAAGCTAATCTAACTTGAGAACATTAAAATCTAATAGCTTTAATACTTTTAATTTGGCTTTCTCAACGGGTATTTGAAAAAGATTTTAAAGTTAAAGTTTTAAAAGTATCAAGTAAAATTTTTTTATTGTATTGTAGAACTTCAAAATAATATATATATATACACGCTAAACAATTTCAAAAAATGAAATTTATTTTATAAAAGAATATGTCATATCACAAACAGTAAGATTAACAATATGACAAGAACATGCTTTAAAATTTATATCAAGTAATCTTTTTTGAACCCCTTGATGTTTACCTTTCATGTTAAAACCATTACCATAACCTTGACATGTTATGTTATTGATATCAAGACCTAAAGCTTTAAGTGCTTTTCTTAATGCATTAAAAAGTCCTAAACCGCTTGTATCATCTCCTTTGGAAATTGTAAAAAGTATTTTTCTATCTTTATCTTATTACTTGACATGTTTATACATCGTACAATTAATATCATTTTTTCGTGATGACTAATATCCGGAGTACAATCAAGAATTATTGAAAAATATTTTTTGTCTTTAATAGATTTATAATAAAATTTCTAACACTATGCACAAATAAAGAAATTAATTCATTTTGAATTTTGTGACTAAAATAATGATAATGAAATTCGTTGTTTTGAATACGGCTAATGTATACTCGCATATAAAACACAATCAGTTTGTGCAAACAAATCGAAAACTCATATCTTATCCTAATAAATAAACTCACGCAATGAATTCTTCAAGAATTTTAGCCAGATGAACACTTCTGTTAAATATTATTTGGATGGTATATAATATACTAAATGATATATATGAATCTCTTGAACCAACATGCTTAAACTCTACGTCCAAAATTGCTGCTAAGGAAGTAAATATTTTTCAAGGCCAATTCTAAAGTTGTACACACAATATTCAATCTAGCTTGTTTCGTTTGCTAAAACATTTTCCCAAATTGAGACATAGCTTGCATATATTTAGAAATGCACAAGAAAATTTAGTGTAAATAAAAGTTGTGACAATTGAAAATATTTTATCAATTGAACAATATAAAATGAAAAACAAATAACACATTCATGAAAGCATGCAATGCAGCTCAACACAGATGCATGATATAACAAATAAATCTAACTTTCAATCTTCAACTTCCATCAACATGTATAGCTAAAACAATTAAATTGTAATTTTTATACAACTATATAATCAAATGAAGGTTGAAATTCTAGATAGGATTGAAGACTTCTCTATTTGTTTTCCATGATCATTGTACATAAAAATAATAAGTCCATTAATGATGGCTATTACTTTAAATTAAATAGTCACTTAAGCATAGATTATAACATAAAACATAAGTTTCTATTAAAATATATTTTTATTTAAATTGCATAACATCAAAACAGGAAAAGACTTATGAGAAATCAATTCCTTGTGGTGGGAAGACATTTATCCCAAAGTCGCTGGTTTTCGGTTTACAAAGAAGGGGAGAATGCATATTTGGAATTTGATCACCAATCAAAATTGTTATATATGAAAGATATTTTGAATCATAGGGGCATGCGCAGGAATTAATAATTTCATCTAATAATACTTTTGCTCTAAGTACAAAATCATTGCATTGAAAAACATAATATTTATGTATTCTTTTAGTTATATGCCCAAGGACTACGACCGGTCCAAGGAGAAAACAAAATGAGCCCCCATACATAATTTTTATTTTAATCTATAATTTTTATTTTTATCGAACATTTCTTTTTTTCAATAAAAAATATAGCTAAATCATTTAATCTCTTTTGAGGGATTGACTGTCTTAAATCATTTAACTAAGTTTTTAATAATTTTAATTTTGAAAAACATTTTTCAACTAATGCTACAATTATGGGCACATTTAATAATATACGAAAAATAATTGAAATATTTGAATAATAATCCACAACTTTATCATTTAAAGATTTTAATTTATATGAATTAAATAATAAAAAAATCAAATATTTTGTTAAATATTTTTAATTGTTGAAACCTATCATTTAGTGAAGTAATTGTCATATCTATTACAATTAAAAAATAGTGAAGTATAAAAAATTCTTCTCCTAATTGACATTTTCATTATGATCAACATCATCAAATTTTATTTTTCTAAAAATTTTACGTTTAGTTGAAAAAATATATTCAATATCCATATCAATAGCAATTTTTTTTGCAATATTCATACTAGTATAAAATACTTAATTTCTATATTTTTAAAAAAATAATCAAACATCTTCTAATTGTTTTACAGCAGTATCAATGAAAAAAAAAATCATTTTGTAATTTTTTACTTGTATTATTAATGACAAATAAAATATTATCCAAATAATTATTTCTAGTAAAAATTAATACAATTCAAGTGAATTAATCAAATTTTCTACTTTAGTTTTTCATTTAAAATCATCACAAAAATTAATTAAATTTAATAAATCTAATCTAATTTGAGGACTTTGAAGTCTAATAGCTTTAATGCTTTGCATTCGACCTTTTCAATTGGTACTTGAAAAAGATTTTAAAATTAAATTTGAAACATAATAAGTAAAAATTTTCATTGTTTTGCTGAACTTGAAAATAATGTATATATATATATGCTGAATAACTCCAAAATAAAAAACTGTTTTTGTACAAGGATGTGTCCTATCACAAATACTAAGGTTAAGACCATGACAAACACATAACATATATAATCCTCTAGAATTTATATCAAATAATTTTTTTTGAACCCCTTGATTTTTAGTTTTCATGTCAGAACCATTATTATAACATTTGACCTCTTATGTTATTAATATAAGTACTAAAACTTCAAGTGCATATTTTAATTCATTAAAAAAAAAAAAATCCTAAACCGCATGTATCATCTATTTTTAAAATTTGTAAAAAGTATTTCTCTATCTTGATATTACTACTTGTTATATGTTAAATGTTATTTTCATGTCTTTCCGCTAGATACTTACAATAGTTAGGTTCATTGTTAGCTAACAAACTCTTGAAATCACTGTTTTTGAATAATTTACAACAAAAATAATAAACTTTATTTTCATATTTTGAATAAATCAACCATTTTATATTCGTAATTTCTCTGTTATTCAATTTTCTAGAATAATGAAAATATGAAAAATGTTTAGAAGTATTATCTCATGGAAAAGGGTGTGTTTGTTTGGGGGTTTGGATTTTGGATTGGGATTTGAATAGTAAAAATTTTGAATTTGAATAGTTTTATGATGTGATGTAAATAGGTGTTGATGTGATGTTTTGAATGTAAAATTAATTTTTAGTATAATATAAAAAATAAAAAATAGGTGTTTGATTTGATGTTTTTGAGGGGAAAATTTTGGATGAATAGTAGAATTTTGACAAAATCCTACAAACGAACACACCCGTTCTCTAATAAGTCTTTTCTAATTAAAATAGTTTTTGATATATTATCAATGTTATCCTAATTTCTAGGATTATAAATATCTAAGTTAAAAACTATACTATTTTCAATGGTCAATCTTATTTCATTTGAAGTATTATTATTATCATCATTATTTAGATTATGTACATCATTATCAATATTAATTTTTCAAGTTTTGAATTGATTCAGAATGTTCAATACTATTAGTATTTGATTCATTAAATTTTGTAGAACTTGTATTTATATTTAAAAATTTATTAATAAACACCTTTTGTGAATTTATAAATTTTTGTTCTTGTTTTCCTTTTTTTTTTTTCACTTTCAAATAAATATTTTTAAGACAACATTGCTAAATTTATAAATTTAATAAAATAAAATAATAAAAAATAATCAACTATCTTTTGTTAATAATTGAATTCTTTTTTATTTTTTATTAATTTGCAAGCAGTGTTCCTACAAAATCAATAACAAGATTTTATTTTTTATTAACTTGCCAGCAGTGTTCCTACAAAATCAATAACAAGTTTTCAATTAATAAATATTAGTTAATATTTATAAGTAAAGAACATTATATTATTATTTAATAATTAACATTTTTAATCAAATAGTATGTTATATATATATTTACTAATAAAACAATCCAATAATCAATAGATAGATAAATAAAATACATAAATTTTTATTTTTTTATTTTTTAATCATTTTATTCATTTATAACAATAAAATAATATAATTAGAAATTAAAAAGATAGTAAAATTATATATATATAAAAACAAATAAAAGTAGAAGTTAATTTAAAATGAGAGATAAGATTAAAATCTTAATTTTTTAATTCTTAAGGATTAAAATAAAAAAATTCATATATATATATATATTCTAAAAAAATGACTAATAAAATAAAACGGAAAAAAAAAAAGAAAAGAAAAAATCTCACCTAGCGCAGATGGGCGACTCATTCGAACGTTCTGTTGAGGCGTCAAGCGTAGTGCGGCCAGCGGCGGTGTCACTGTCTGACTCCGACAGCAACAATACAATCACAAGTCCAACTATAGGCATAATAATTGGTGAAAAAAAATAAAAAAAAAAAATTGATTCAATGAATTAGAATATTAGAAATTTGAAATTCAAAAGTCAATATCAAAATATTAAATCGCAAAATTTAGAGCGCAAATTCAACTATTTATTTGCTAAAATGAAGTGAATAAAAAAATCAAAACAAAAAATTAAAATTAAAATTAAAATTAAAAATTTACTAACTATTGTCAGATTTATGGATTCCTCTCATGTTCTCACTTGGACCTAAAATGCCCTACCAAGAATGCCAAAATAACTTGGAATTTTTTTTTTCTTTTACAAATAATTCACTGTAACCTCAATAATTAATTTTTCCAGTAAATCATAGCTATATTTTTTTTTATATCAAATAATCAGAATCGTATATACTACTCTTCCTACCCACTTAAAAGATGGGACATTTTAATTTCAAAATTTGATTTTGATGAAATAATATATACTTAGTTATCTTTTATTTTAAAAATATTAACGGATATCTGGATATATAAAATATAATAAAATATAGTATTAATATTATTTTGTAAAGAATAAATTTTTTATTAATATAAATTAATTTTATAAAAATATGCAATTTAAATATAAATAAAAATATTTATTTTTTGACGAGTGAAAGAAATAAAAGATTTAAATTATTTATCATATTATATATTATATAATTAATTTATATTTTTAAATATATTTTGATTTAATAAATTTTATTATAAGACAGATAAAAAAAAAAAAAAATAGTATCAATTAAGATGGAAAGGATGAAGTATAAAATATTACTAACAGAAAATATAAATTATAATATACTCCAATTATATACACACGTATACATCTCCCGTCTTCGTGCGTGTGTTTGATACAGAAGTACTCCCATTCGGATTGATCGGATAATTTCCATTTATCCCCTATGTGCTATAAACCCTAGCCTAGAGCTGAGCAATAAATTGCGATCGAATCCGGTGATATACGCATAAATTACGTATATATACGCGGATTTCTCGATATTCCATGGGTTGTTCCTCGTCGGTTCCAGGTTAATTTCGACGTTCGTTGTTCTGACTTGTGATTTACTTCATGGCGATACTTGGATAATTGATACGCAATGGAAATTATGCTCAGTGTCTGTTTGACGATCATGGTGCTTGTTGTCTTTTACAATTCGGGGTTTTCGGGTGCCTCCATGATCGGGGGATTGTTGGGAACTTCAAACTGCCTTTTCAAATTGGATTTACTGGTGTATGCTTAATCTGATGTTTACTTATCGTGGCATTTTTCTCCTCTTCTGTTTGTTCAGATAGAAATGTTGGGCGTATAGGTGGAATTAACACCGATAATGGGGAAAATGGGAGCGTGAATGATGCCAAAAATCTTCGTGTTAAGGTGAGCTTTGTCCGGGAATGTAATGAATTCTTCATCAGTAGAGCATAAGGATTGTAATTTCATTAGATACGGGACTGAGATTTAAGTTGTTTTCTACTTTCTCTTCAAAGAAATTCATGGATCGTTATGCAGAAGATTTTATGTCCAGCAATAGACCTAGTTGGGAAAGTAGCTTTAGTGGTCGAAATATTCAGATTCATGAAGGTTCGATGAATACATAAGTCCTCAACTATTATTTTATTACTGTATTTTTATGGCTCTGTTTGATATTTTGAATTTATATGATCATTATGTTATATCTTTGACATTGAAACACAATTACTTTTAGTTCTGCTTGATAGCATCTAAGAAGAATGGAATGGATGATTTTATTTTTTGGAAGTGTTGGCATTTGAATCTTAAGGGGTTTTTTCTTATTTTTGTTTTTATAAGCTTGGAAAGTGATTGTAGCCAGGGACACAGGTATGATCTTCAATTTGATAAGGAATTTGAGTTTGGGAATTTAGTCAATATGATCTTGTTGAAGCTGCATATAATAGTTAAGCAGATTAGAATGATGCTGGTATGGTGAGGCTCATAAGATGACGGTTAAGCACTTTTAACATTGTTCTTAAATTTCGCTTTATATGTTATTTTGTGATTCTTGTTCCCTTTCTGGGATGGTGATGTACTATTAATCTATTGTCTATGGTTTTCAGCCACTACTGACTTTTCTCATTTCTTTCAAGCAATAAAATATGTAACCCCTTATGCACTCATTTGTTCCAATAATATTTCTTTCAGTTGGTGCTGTTAGGAGACTCTGGTGTTGGAAAAAGCTGCATTGTTCTTCGATTTGTTCGTGGTCAGTTTGATCCTACATCTAAGGTAATAATATATAATATGTGGCACAGCTGGCATCATTGATTGAAGTTCAGTTGATAGTTAAACTCACAATGATTTTAGGTCACAGTTGGAGCGTCCTTCTTGTCTCAGACAGTAGCCTTACAGGATTCAACAACAGTGAAGTTTGAAATATGGGACACCGCTGGACAAGAAAGGTATACCCTTAAGATGGGAATATTTATCACTTCTTATTTAACTACTTTTTGTCGTTATTACTAGATAAAATAGTTTATTTTCCCTCTTTATTCTCCTGTATTTGATTTCTGGATTTATGAGGCCACGCTAAAATTTGCCATCATGTTGTGTTTAATTAGGTATGCAGCTTTGGCACCGTTGTATTATCGAGGTGCTGCAGTTGCAGTTGTTGTGTATGATATAACTAGCCCCGAATCATTCACTAAGGCACAATATTGGGTCAAGGTATATTCAAGATTGAGGTGTTTTGCGTTATTTTGGATACTGATTAATGGAATGTAGTAAAAGGAAATAGGAAAACTATTTGCGTGCTCATGGAAATATGAGAGAAATATTTCTTGACATTTTCGCTTTGCTTCATGACTTGTGAATGGTGTTCTTCTGATTCAGAGTTGGTTCTTTGGATGTTGGTAGGAATTACAAAAGCATGGTAGTCCTGATATAGTCCTGGCTTTGGTTGGAAACAAAGCCGATCTCCATGAAAGACGAGAAGTTCCAGTTCAAGTGAGAGCTGATACATTCTCGATTATTTCCCCTCAAAAGATCACAGTATTTGTGTTGTTATATCTCACTTCCTTTCTCTTCTGTGAAGGATGGAATTGAATATGCTGAAAAGAATGGAATGTTCTTCATCGAGACTTCCGCAAAGACAGCTGACAACATAAACCAGCTTTTTGAGGTGCCCTTCTCTTTTTTATTTATTTATCAGCATTCCTAGGCATCCGTTTACCATACCGGTCTATAACTAGTAGTGCGTGTGTGAGTGTATTAGTGAGTAATTTGTAGGATCAAACAACTATCGCTAAGACTTGTGGAGTAATTGTTATCTGGAAAAGTTCACTCTAGGGTGTGTTTGTTTGGAGGTTTGGATTTTGAGTTGGGATTTTAATAGTAAAAATTTTGATGTGGAATAGTTGTATGATGTGATATAAATAGGTGTTGATGTGATGTTTTGAATGTAAAATTATTTTTTTTAGAATAATATAGAAAATGAAAAATAGTTTATTGATCAGATGTTTTTTAGGGAAATTTTTTTGGATGAATAGTGGATTTTTTTGCAAAATTCCTCAAACAAACACACCCTTATTCGGGAATGCATTTCTTGTCTGTGCAACTGATACGGAATTTACTTGAGCATTTTTTGAAGTGTCGGGGTGGATGTATTATACAATGCAATAAGCAAATTAAGGGCATGTTAACCATAGGAGATAAAATAATCTTAGGTTGTAATTATTTAATCTCTCCTATAATAAACATACCTTAAGGGTGTGTTTGTTTGAGGGTTTGGATTTTGAGTTGGGATTTGAATAGTAAAAATTTTGAATTTGAATAGTTGTATGATGTGATATAAATAGGGTTTGATGTGATGTTTTGAATGTAAAATTGATTTTTAGTATAATATAAAAAATGAAAAATAGGTGTTTGATTTGATGTTTTTGGGGGGAAAAAATTGGATGAATAGTGGAAATCCACCAAAATCCTTCAAACAAACACACCCTAAGAGTATCTTACTTTCAGGGGTGATGTAATCTTTATGTATAAGAGAATCGTACAAGTAAACCTTGTTTAGGGGTATGAATATCCATTTTGAGCTATTTTATTGTGTATTTAGTTAATGTTCGTTCAAAACAACGAATCAGCTGCTTGTGCTGAGGGATTGTTTTATCACTTATTTCTCGACGACTATTGATATGCTTTGAATGTTTTTATTTATTGGATGGCCATATCAATCACAAACTGAGCTATAAAATGCCTCTGCCTTCACTCTTCTGACATCAATAGAGCTTGCTGATGTCACGAAACTGCGACCATATTGCACGGTTCATATGTTGTTGTCCCCATTGCGCTTTGACTTATTGTCTTAAACTAATTTGTTACGTATGTCCGTAGTATATCTGAGATCAAGTCCCTGGGTTGTTCATCTGCATAAAATTTTTAGTATGGTATATGGGCCTGCTTTCGACTGACTGTCTTTTTTGTTTCAATTGGGGACGGACAGCAAATCGCCAAGAGACTACCACGGCCCTCGACTCATTCCTCGTAATTTTTGGATCCGAAATCAAACTTGGATTTGGATGTACATTAATTTTCTAATGAATGAAATTGCAAATGGTTGTAAGCATGAAATGGAAGTGGTTTGCCCTAAATTCTCGAACATTATTTTGTGGTTTCTATCTTGTCTTGTGCTTTGGTATTGGAATATATATATATATATGTGTATATATATGTTCTCAAATATTTGTTACTTCTAATTCTTCTTTTGCATTCCCATGTCAGGTCGGGTCTGGATTCAGATAGGGTATTTTTTATACCTGATCCGAATTTTCGGATTTCGGGTAGGGTTAACGGGTAAGGTTATATATATATATATTAGAAAAATTAAATTTGGATTTGGATTAACTAATTGAAGTATATATTATTCTTTTATGTTCTGGCTTCTTTTTATGCAACTTTTTTCGCTAGTTTCGTTCAGAACTGACAATGGGTCGATTTGTGTCGGTTCCGTATTGGGTTGAATACTTTAAATGGATTAAATTAGTCAATTCTAATTCGACCCGTTTATTATCGTGTCGTGTTCGTGTTGACCCGTTTATTATTGTGTCGGATTCGGGTTGACTCGTGTTGACCCGTATACATAATTAAGTCTAATTTCTTGATTCAAATTAAATAATTTTTTGTTATGTTGTCGTGTTATATTAGTTTTTATTGGTATGAACCTAAATTAGGTTGAATGATTTAAAATTGAACTTAGTTTTAAATTAATTTATGAGAAAATTATTAAATTATGATTATTTTACGTATGTAATAAATATATTAATCAATATTAATATATTATAATCGAGTCGTCGTGTCGGGTTCGAGTTGAGAGTCTCAACCCTAATTCAACCCGTTTACTATCGTGTCGGGTTCGTGTCAGTCCGTATATATAAACGAGTTAAAATATTTGACCCAGATCCAATTATTTCGTGTCGGGTCAATTTTTGTCGGCTCTAATCTTGTTATTTATGTCATATGTTATTGTTTCGTTTAATATTCTAGGTTAAAAATAAAGCAAATGTATACCGTTGAAATGTTGGTTAATTTGTGAGCATTTTTCTGGAGTTTGGTCTTAGTGTTTTATTTTGATTTTGATTATTATTTTATTTTATTTTTTAAACTACAGTTTTAATATAATATTTTGAAATATTAAATAGTAGTACTATATTTTAGAATGTAATAAAAACTTTTAAACGTTATTTTGAATTAAATTCAAATTGCATTAAGATTAGGAACAACTCAAGGGTGGGTTTAGTTTAGGTTTGAAATTATTTAAATAATTGTGAGATTTTATAGGATGATATAATGTATTTTTTTTTATTGAGAACAGTAGTGTCTTTTTATTTGAAATAAAAAATAAATTCTCAAAATATTTAAATAATTTTGTAAATACTAAATAGAATATCCATATTGAATAAATATTTTGAATATCATTTTGTATTTAATGCATGTACGGACGAAGTATATGATTATAAGAAATTTAGAACATTTGTCTAAATATTTTTAGCATTATATTTTAATAAAATATATATAATATAAGTATTATTTTGTACATACTAAAATTTTATATAATTCAAATAAAAATTTGTTTATTTATATATTTATAATTAATTTAAAATATATATAATATAAATATTATTTTGTAAATACTAAAATTTTATATAAAATTATTTAATTATTTTTTTTTTAGTTTAGAATGTTTAAGATTTTTTTTATTAGATATTGAAAATTGTAAAAGTGTTATAAAAATATTTATTTTTATTACAGTTAGATTTTAAAAAAATATCGATATTGTATCAAATAATCAGTATGTACAAAAATACAATTTTTTTTGATTATCTATATACACTGAAAATATCTTATATATTGTTATCATGCAAAAAAAGTCATATTGTATCGAAATTTTGAAATTTTTTCAATATTTTTTTTACGAGTATGTATGTTATTTTTGTAATTCAGTATTTTCATTCGTAAATTCGGTATACAAAAATATTTGTACGGTACGGTAAAATATCATACCAAAAATTTTGTACCGTACGTATGCGATGTGTTATTAAATTTGATATGTGTTTATATAATTTTTTTATTACATTTTTTATTGTATAAATTACATTTCAGTTATTAAAATTATTGTTATTATTATTATTATTTTATCTAAATGCATGTATTGATTTACAATAAATACAATTATTATTTTTATTTTTGAATAATATCAGTAAATAAAAATTCAATATTTAAAAATTAAAATAAAAAAATATTTTAACTTTTAATTTAATATTTTATTAAATAAAAATATTTAATATAACACTTTATTACATCCATTAATCAAACTAATTAACTATCCCATACAATAATTCTTAAACTGCATGGCCAAAAAAATTGGACTAATTTCATGGGACTGAAGGAGTACTAACTACCATAAATTTATATTGAATATACGTATTTACATACATATTTTGAAAATAAATATTAAATAATTTTAATATTTGTAAATTTTATGATACAAAATGATGAATAAAAATTAATTTAATTTATACATATTGCATTCACTGTTTTTTAGGTGTATACATATCTCATAAATAAATAAATATCTGTAACTTAAACTGACAGCTTCCCTTGCATCCCCAAACCAAACCAAACCACCGCGACATGGCGGCGATTGCGGCGGCGGCGGCTTTCTCTTCTCTCTGTCTCGCCAGAACCTCCGTCATTCTCCCCCGCCACCGTCTCCGGACACTTATCACGTCGTCTCTCTCCACCAACTCCACCACCGAATTCAACATAACCTTTGCACCGCCCAAACCAAAACCTCAGCACCCAAAGCCGTCCGTCTCCGAATCGGAGTCCTCCGATTCCCCTGACTCTGAACTCGGAGATCAGCTCTTCATCCCGTGGATTGTTCGGGGGGAAGATGGCAACCTCAAGCTTCAAATGTCGCCGCCCGAGGGTTACCTCAAGGCTATGGCGATCCAGAAGACACAAAAGAAGCAGAAGAAGAAGCCTAAAGAGGATAAAACTGCAGCTAATAAAGACAAGCCTCCGGTAGCTTCGTCGGCCGAGCCGAAGTACTCGAAGGCGGCTCGGAGGTTCTACAACGAGAAGTTCCGGGAGCCGCCGCAGCGCCTCGCAAAGGTGCTGGCCGCTGCCGGAGGTAACTGCTGTGACTTTTATTTGCTGCATTCTTGTGTTGTACATTGCGGTGCTCTGCTTGTACGTTAGCGTGCTTTCGTGAATATGGATGTTTTGATTCAATGTTTGATTCGTTTGAGCTGACATAAATGATGATTTGGAAAGTATGCTAGGATTATTTTCTAAGAATTTGAAATCTGAATTTATATGATCTCCATCTCTAGTTTCAGTGAATTCAGGCACATTTGGAGCTTAGGGGCAACATGTTTATTACATTTGTTAGTTGGGAACTCAAGAAAGAAAATGAAATCCGCCATACCTATGTGGTCATTGAACGTGTGCAATCCTTTACTTTGTTGGGCACCACTTAGAATAAGATGTCTGATAAGTTACTCGAATTGTATAAATTTAGTATCAGAAGATTTGAACTGTGAGAAGGGTATTGATTAGGGAGATAAGTATCCAAGAAGGATAAACGTTTGTAAGCTATATAATTAATTTCTTTGCAAATGAGGTGATCGGGTAGTGAAAAGCTCTCTATATAGCTATACTTAGTGACTATAATTTGTGGGGTTGGGCTCAATCATTTTTCTATGTTTGCTTTGCCCTTTGTCGTTAATGTCTTTTTTTCCCTTAATCTCACTATATGTGGTCATCTCTAGATGTTCTCTCATAGTTGTCGACTGCCAAAATTTTATGCTGAGTGTCACCATGGCACTGACAGGTACTGGTTAAATCAAATGGTTTGGGGGTGATTATTGTTTGTGTATATGTTCACAAGAGTCAAACCTTGTTTTGATGGTAGCATCGTCCATTGAAGTTTTACTGCATTAGATTTAATATTGTCGAGCTGTTACTTGTATTTTATCTTTTTTTTCTTTTTTTTTTTTTTTGGTTAA
Source organism: Andrographis paniculata (assembly GCF_009805555.1). Classification (NCBI taxonomy): domain Eukaryota; kingdom Viridiplantae; phylum Streptophyta; class Magnoliopsida; order Lamiales; family Acanthaceae; genus Andrographis; species Andrographis paniculata. The sequence continues at coordinate 2,136,638 of NW_026137620.1, read as the reverse complement.
TGTTGGTAATTGACAGTTGCATCTAGGAGAAGCAGCGAAGAGCTGATTTTTAATGGGAAGGTGACGGTCAATGGTTCTGTATGCAATACACCGCAGGTTAGCACCATTTTTAATGCAGTGCTTGAGATTTCTGCAACTACGCTTCATTTTTAAGGATTCTGCAAAAGTTTATCTCATGCATGTGGCATTGCTCTCGTGCCTTTTCGGGTGATAAGGACAGACAAGAGTTGATCCTGCCAGAGATATAATTTATGTTAATGGAAGCCGCCTGGCTAAGAAGCTTCCTCCAAAGGTTTATCTTGCTCTAAACAAGCCAAAAGGGTTTGTGTACACTTTTACTTTTAATTTTCTTGGCTCCTTATTTTTATTTTCAGTGTGTCTCTGGTCGAGTTGATATAAAAGTGTATTTTCGCAGTTATATATGCTCAGCAGGGGAAAAAGAGACGAAATCTGTAATGTCTCTATTCGATGATTTTATGAAGAGTTGGGTACGTGTATTCCAGATTTATAACAAATTTTACATAGTGTGCACCTGTATCTTTCTACTTGTTATATCTGCTTCGTTACGATTTTCTCATAATCTCTTCTCAGAATAAAAAGAATCCCGGAATACCAAAGCCACGTCTCTTCACAGTTGGCCGGCTGGATGTTGGCACCACTGGGTTGATTATAGTAACAAATGATGGTGTGACTTGAACTATTAATAGATATACAAGTTACTTTCTTGGATCGAACAAATCTTCTGATTACTGGCTATTGTATTTTCAGGGGAGTTTGCTAATAAGGTTTCACATCCTTCATCTAATTTAACAAAGGAGTAAGGCTTTTAATTCTTTTCTTTTCTGTTTACTGGATAATCTAATGATATTGATAATTATGTTCAATTGTTTGTTTTGTTTACTTTGTCTCACTCTCCTTCGGTTTTGTTTTTAACCCAAAATGCATATACCTGTAGATACAAGATAATACTTTTCAGTTCTGACGTTAGGATGATCAATAGTTTTATTTTTGATTTTTTAAATGTGTTTACTATTTTCTTGATGGCAGATACATTGCAACTATCAGTGGTGTTGTAAATAAGCGGAATTTGTTTGCTATAAGTGAGGGAACAGTTATTGATGGTGTCCATTGTACCCCAGATTTGGTGGAGTTGCTACCACCACAACCAGATATTTCTAGGCCCCGGATTCGTATTGTAGTAATTTTCTTTACTCTATACTGGCTTTTTAAGCTTTTGTGTTTTCTCGAGCTGTTCATATGTTTTTCTCTTTGGGATGGGTGAGGTAATGCATTACATTATGATGGTTACGGGTAGTGATATTTCATATCCTATTTCTCAAGTATTTTATTCAGTGGAAACTAGCCGTTTGGCTGATAATAATAGCTTGAAATGCTTGCTAAGTCCTACTTATATATGTACAAATTATGCAATGGATGTCCTTACTTTTAAGTAATTCTACTGTCATTTTTCTTGTGCATGAACGGCTATCTTGAGATTATTAAGATTGTACTCAAATTCACTCCATGATTATGTTAAAGTTTTAGGTGTTTGTTGTGTTCTAAGTTAATCAAGCTGGTTGATGTTTCCTTTATGGTGCAGGTTCACGAGGGAAGAAATCATGAAGTTCGAGAACTTGTAAAAAATGCTGCACTTCAGGTAATGTGGAGTTTGTAGTGCCAATGACTCCTGAAAACTGATTAGAAAGTTGCCCTATCAAAACTGGAGGATTTAGAGACATTATTCTAGTCAAAACATTATTATAACCTTGATTCATTTGATTATCATCATTCACATATTTCTAGAATAATCATTTATTGCCAACTAGATGATCCATATGGTTCTCTGTACATAAAAAGTAGCAACAAATTAATGTGCTTCCACTATCGTGCTAGATACTCGTCTGCTAAGTTATTTTTTGGTATTTAGCTTTTGTAAATGTTTTTCTTGATTCAGCTTCATGCATTGAAGCGTGTACGCATTGGTGGCTTCAGACTTCCAACTGATCTTGGGTAAGCATATCTTTTTTGGATCGGCATATGTAATGTATATATTTACATTTTACTATGGCTTCGTAGAAATACTTGCGTGCGTGCCCCTTTACTTCTCTCCTGATGGTAAAAAGCCCAAAATTTAAGATATGTTGAAAAGTGATATTTCATTCTGTGGTGTTAAATGCATTTCTTCGATATTGTACATCATTGATTCAACTTATGCATTCTTCCTTCCATGCTTCTCATTTGGTTTTGTGGGACAGAATTGGAAAACATGTGGAACTAACGGCTGCTAATCTGAGGGCACTTGGTTGGAAGAGTTAAAGAAATTAGTCCTAAATTCACATTCTCAGTATTGAATTGTAAGCAACAATGGGGTTGGCATTGCAGAGCTAATGTAGCAGTAAGCAAGTAAGTATATCATAATATGGTGTCTAATTGTGTATGCAATTACTACTGTAGTTTGAAATTAATTATACCATACTTGTATAGACAATGCCTAAATTATCTGTTTTACCAAATAGAAAAAAAATCATTTCTCTCTTTTTTTTTTTTTCAATTCTCTAAAATTTTATTTTCTTCTATTATTTCTTTCATTTCATTCTCTACGAGACACATTCTTGACGTCAAGATTTCTCTCATTTCATTCTCTACGAGACACATTCTTAATGTCTTCTCGGCGTGAGGTTCTCTCGCGAGACATGTTTCCTACGTTTTAAATAGTTGTCGTAATTCTAATTCTTAGAATGTTTAATAAGTGTTCCATTCCAAAATGGATTTTACGTTTTAGCTACTTTTTGCATTCAACTATTATTAACTTGGGTGTTCAGTTTTGCAAAGTGAATTTAATTAGTAAGTATTGTACTCCCTCGTCTCATATAATTTGTCTATATTTTCTATTTTTGTCCGTTCTATGTAATTTATTTTTTTCTTTTTCTGGAATTTTAATCTTAATCTATAATTATTTTTACTAATACACCCTAATTTTTAGTGATTCCGAATGGTAACTGCGTAGTTGTTGCTCCTTGTTTACTTATGGGGTTTGTTGGTCTCCATGAAGAATCTTATTTTTTGTTTGCTGTTTTGTAACTATTCATTTTCTATGGTTTTCTAAAGCACGACGGATTTTTTTTCTTTTTTCTTTTGATGTAGTAGGTTTACGATAATTGTGTTAATGACATGTCCTGTAAATGATCATATGTTGTGTTACATATTGTTATAAATATGTTGCGATATGTATAATATATGTTATTTACTGTATGATATATGTTGATTTTATAAATAGATACTATGCTGACTTGAGATGATCGTGTATTATATCTTACTTTACTTGTTTATATAAAAAATATATATTTAATACAAAATACTCCTTTCGTCCAGCTACAAAGTATATATATTTCTATTTTTATATATATTTCTATTTTTTTTTGGACGTCTAACTACAAAGTAACTATTTCATTAAATATTTTTATTTTTTCACAAATAACCTTATTGAGAGAGTATTATAGTATTTTTTTATATTGGGGACAGTTAAGGTTACTATTTCCTAATTTACTAATTGTACTACCTAATTTCTAATTTATAGTATTATAGTTTTTGTTCCAGGTTATTATTTCCTAATTTACTAATTATACTACCTACCTAACATATAGTAAATATCCTTACAATTTACATTATATTGCACAAATATTATTACTTTTATATTATACAATATTAATAGGGATATTTTTGTCCTTTTCACTAAAATTTATTATAATATTAATATTAAAAATTTACGTAAACGGCAACCTTGCATCAGAACGGAGAAAGTATTTCATCTTTAATAATAATAATATTTAAAAATAAAATACTATAATATAATATAAAAATAATTAATTTATATATATTATATTTTAATAAAAACTTAAAGAATATAATTATATTATATTATATTAAAATTTAAAATTATAATTGAGATACCAAATTTAAATAAGAGTATATAATTTTTTAATTATATTCAAATTATTAAATATAATTTATAAAATTTTAAAATAAATTGTAAAATACAAATAATTCAATATTAGATTGTAGTTTTATTTTTAATTTATATATTATCTTTAAATTGAAAATTGAAAATATAAATAACTAAATTTTAAAAATATAATTTTTAAACTTTAATTAAAAATATTGAAATATATTTAATAAAATGTAAAAATAAATTATAAAAATTCTATTAAAAAAATATAATTATATTAACCCGTATGTTCTTGAAAGTAATTTTAATGATTTCTGCTTTCAGCTTCCGGTTATCTTTTAAGAATCCAAACCGCCCTATCTTAATTTGTTTATTTCAATATTCTTTCTTACAAATATAATTATATATTTGTTTACATAATTTTTTTTTCTAATTGGTTCACTTTATATTTTTGGATATAGATTACGGTAGTTATTAAGAATTGTATTGGTAATATAAAAAATAATATTTCATTCGTCCTAATACAATAGTTTTATTTACATTTTTTTCTATCCAAAAAACGTTTCATTTCTATAAATAACAATATCGCTTTAAAATTATCATTACTTTTTCATCATTATTACACAATTGCCACTATTTTTTACACTAATACACTCACAAAGGTAAAGAAGTCTTTTACCCGTACTTTTTACCCACTATCAATATAATATCAATATTTTTTAAATATCGTGTCAAACACAACCCATACTATAATTCTGGAAGAAGTATTTTGTATTGAATGCTTAATTTTTACAAGTTGGTAAACTATATTTATTATATTGTTTTAACGTAGATTTATTGTATTTTTTAAAATAAAATTTATGGCGAATTGTGAAATTTAAAAACAGTGAACAAACTCTAATTAAACTTGATTATTATTTTCTTTAATTCAAAAAATTTAATATTTTAGATATATGTTTAAATATATGTTGTTATAATAATATAAATATTGTAATATATGTATAGATATATATATATATATATTTAGAGAGATAAAGTAAGAGAGAAAGAGTATTTGAATAAAGATCAATTCGTGTGTAATTTTTTATTTCACAAAATAGATATATTTATACATGCATTACAACATGATAAGTCATTAAATAGATGACTTGACAAAGACAACAAATGACACTTATAAATAATTGCAATTAGTCATAACATATGTATAATATATACATAATATTATAATTTCAATATATAATGTAATTTAAAATAAAAATATAAAGTTTTAGAAATTTGAAGAATATTATAAAAATTCTGATAAAATATTAAGAATATAATAGATAATTAGATAAAAGAAGTTTTTTAATAACATCCTTACCCTTTAAATTTCCTTCTACAAATTGATGGAGAAAAAAAAAAGAAATAAATTAGCTCCTCGTCCCCACAAAATATTGTAAATCAAACTAAAAAATATATTTAAGTGTTTGTTTATGGAATTGATTTTTGGGTTTAGATTTAAAAAAAAATAAAATACTAAACTTTCAAACCAAACAAACTATTATCTGTTTTCAAAATAATATTAAGCAACCTAAATCAATATACAAAAATTATAAAAAATCATATTTACTGTACAACAAACACACCTTCCTAACAATGATGGTTTTCTCTTCAAAGAATAAGTTCTCTTTAGTTTTTTGCTACTCGGTGTATACTTTTATTTTATAATTTTGGTCTAAATTCAATTTATCAGTTGCTTTAGTATATGATTGCTTTTTTGAAATTGCATTTTTTTTTTTAAATTTGAGTACATTGAAAATAGTTTTCATTCGAACTACCAATTAATATAGCTAGTTATAAGTACGTGCAATTTGGGAGTACACAGAAGATCCTTCTAGCTCCTATTGATCTCGTATTAGTGCGGACATCGCCAATGTAGCTAACATCGAATCATGTTAAAAATCTCCCACAAATTACGAGGAACTACCTTCACAAGGAAGTTTGATTCGTGCGAGAAGGGAATATGACATTACACACATTATGATCAAGAACATGAGAAGTAATCGCCGCTTGTATTGGTGGCCTGCTAGGCGTAGTGACAGCAAAGTTCAGTCTCATGGTATCATCACTTACATTAGATAATTGTATTGAATAAATTATTAGCTTAAATTTAAATTAATAGTATTTTCTTCGATAAAGTAAAAAATATCATAATTGAATTAGCTTTTCCAAAATTAGCATTCCCGTCGAGTCCAATAAAAAAAAAATGAAGAAATTAAAATCAAGAAAATGTGCCTCTTTATTGTAAATTGCATAATTGAATTTTTGATACTGTTTGTTTGCAAGTTTAAGATAAAACTCAGTGTTTTTATTATTATTATTATTATTATTAAGTGAACAAAACTTTAACACGATACATCTCAAAAAAAATAAATCCAAAAATGTAAATGATAATTACTTAAAATTGAATGAAACATGAATAAGCTTTTCAAAATACTTTCGCTTCTCAAATATCTTTCTAAAAAAGTGAATATATAACTAATCCATGTACTTAAGTGGCTGATGGACATTCCACCATTGCCGTCAATTTTTTAATTTTTTAATATAAAAAATTACATATATATATATATTTATAATTATATTAAATTGTCTTTTAATTATAATCATTATTTTTTTCTATTTCATAGACATATATTTTTATAATTATATCAAATTGTCTTTTAATTATAATCATTATCTTTTTCTTTTTCTATTTTCTTTTTTTTTATTTGTTACTCATGTTGTGTTGTAAAAAATTAAAGAAAACAACGTTTGATCGGTAACAGTAACTTGACGTTCAGCCACAAGTATATGTGCTGATTCCGCCACTGCATTTACTAAAACACTTCAAAATAAATTTAAATTGATAGAACAAATCAATAAAAGCCTGTACTATATCCTCAAACGCTCACTAGCCTTCAAAAGTGAATACAATGGATAAATATTGTAGTAAATTGTGTGTAATTCCAAATACAAGGTTTAATTTGTTCGACATATATAACAACCTCCAAGGATTTCTCCTATATATGTAACGTGCTCCACATCAATTGTCAAACTTCGTAGTTCATTCTAGTGAAACTAAGTGAGAGCAACTTGTAAAAGCCTACCTAATAAGGTTTCCTTTTTTTTTATTATTATTTTTTATTTTCGGATCGAGCAAATAATTTGTTTATCAAGTTGAATTTAAGCGCGGTTTGATAAAGATTCAAGTCGAGTTTCAAAGTGAAAAGTTGGCCTTGGCTTGATAAAACTCTACGCCTTTGTCGCTGTCCATTATTGTTTGTGTCGCCGGTTTGTTATTTTCATTAATTCATGTCTCGGTTAGTTTTTCTCGTCTCTGTAATAATATTTGATGTATTGTTTTTCAACTTTTAATGCATCATATTATATTTTCAACTATATGTATTAAACTTTCTTACATTATAAACCATCGCAATGAAGCGTGCATCCGTGTTCTAGTATATGTATATATACATGTCTTCCTTGCTCGATTGCACATCTGTTTTATATTTTCTTGTTTTACATTTTCTTCTGGAAGATATGTTTCGACTATGCATAGTCATATTAATTAAGAAGACAAATCATTTACATACACGTAGGGTGGGAAACAACATTTGCATTTTGGTAAAGAGACACTATGTTATAAAGCCAAATTATTACTTATCGGTAATTTAATCAAAATGTAATCAAAATTATTTCTATTGTCGAAAATCAATTGATGGTGAAAGATACATCTATATGGAAAGTTAAAGTTGAAGCCATTGGAAACTTTAGATTATTATTGAGTATTTGTTACTATTTGAATTTGGTTGAGATTTTTATGGTACCATATTTAGTCGAAATTTAATTACGATCTATATTTTGAACAAATTCAGTTTTGTCTATTCCAGAATTCAAAATTCGTTAGAACTAGTACCTTATTTGATAATAATAATCATCATTTGTTTAATTGTATGATTTCATATAATGAATTAGTTATTGAACATATTCATATAGCTTCTATGATTGCGGATCCACTTAATTGCTAAAAGGTTTCCATATAAGGTCTAAAGTGAGCATGTTGCTCGTATGAGAGTGGAACCATATATGATATTTTGGTTTAGTGGGAGTTAATTAGTAATTTTGAAATACTATTAAAGTTACTTTATTTTATACTGCAGTATTCAGTATACATTGTTTAGTATTCAATTTTAATTTAGTACTCAATTGTTCTGAATTAAAGTAAATGTGGATCAATTGGAAATAGGCATGTTAATATCACATTACATGAAAATTTCCATGATATGAATCCGCACTTGATCGAATCTTAGGTTATATTAATGTTGTGACCACTGATCAGTCTCATTGTGATAAATACAGTGATGTCTATTTTGATCCGTACTGATGTGACTTACAAATAAGATTGGTAATATACATTAAAGAATCTGATAGCAAAATTCCATAAGCTCATAAGGTTATTCAGTGTACATTTACCCATGTAGAAGATTGTTGAATTAAAAATCCAGTTAAATGGAACTATTTGGACTATCGGTCAGATTAAGTCTATATTAAGTAATTTATTAATTTATTGGATTTAGATGTATTTAATAAGTGCGGGTCTCCTATGTGCAGAAACCCGGTAACTTATTGATTGAGTGATGAGACCAATTAATAATAAGGGATATAAATAGGGTTGTGATCCCAAGTCAACATCCATTACTTTTCATATCTCAGCGTGAAAGTAGCAGCAAAAATCTTAGGGGTTGCACCCTACATCAATTTGTAGATCCTAATTTGCATGCGCTATTGAAATCATGTTAGACGGCGTTTGGTACAGAGAAGGGAATTGCAGAGAAATAAGAATAGAAAATAGATTTGAGAGAAAAAGAACTGAATAGAGAATGAGAATGAATTCTCTTGTTTGGTCAAATAGAGAATTCGGTTGACAAATACAAAAAAAGGCAGCTATATGAATGGATCAAACAAGAATAAATGATAAACCAAATAAAAAAAATTCATGAACGAGAATTCATGAAAAATATTTTTGGTGACTTTTTTTAAAAAAAAATTATAAATTATATACGATGTTTTTTAAGATTATATTTAATACAATTTCTTAAAAGATCGTAAAAATTAAATACTTTGATTTTTGTAAAATTGAAATAATATAATTTTTAAAAAATTATAAAAATTTTATAATACAAAAAAAGATAAAAATAAATTAAAAAAATATACTGCAACATCATTTTTCTCTATTTACTTGCATTTGAGAGAGAAATAAAATTAGAGAAATAGAAATAATTTATTTCTTAAGTACATTTCTCTGACATCATTTCTCTATACCAAATACAACCTAATGGCTTTATTTATTATCTCAATTATTTCAACACAACAGATATAAGCTTAGAATTAAATTTCGGATAAGTTCCAACATGCAGTTTGTTTGTCGCCCTTAAAACTTGCCTACTTATGCCCCGAATAGTATTGTAATTTGCATTCGAGGATGTTGGTAGTCATCGATTGGTCAAGTGCTTTGGTCCGTTTATATATTTATATGTATATACTCCCTCCGTCCCACATACCATGTCTACGTTGTCGTTTTTGTCCGTCCTACATTCCATGTCATTTTTCTTTTTTGGAAAATTATTACGCACTTTAATCTCATTTTAAACTTTTTAATTTATTATTTTTTAATTTTAATTAAACTAATTAGTTATCTTAATCTTAATTTATAATTATTAATATTATAGGATAATTATTTTCACTAATACATTCTTAATTATCTACTAATTACACTCCTCCTAAAATACCGTGTACACAGTGTAGCAGACACGGTATATGAGACGAAGGGTGTACCATATAAGAGGAAATTACTATGGTTTACATGGATGGGCTGTGGCCGGGCTTCGAACGGGCCTAAATTAATGTCGAAAAACTAAGTATATTATACCATAAAAGATCACAATACACTTTAATTAAAAGTAGAGATGTGTTACTTTTATTTTTATATCAAGGGGCTTATTAATTTCAAAATTTTTTAAACCTTGTCAAGTTTCGGGCTAGCTGAAAATTTGATAAGTAAAAATATTTTCCCCACCTATTAAGTGTGTTTGCTTACGTATTTTTTTCGACACGATTTTTAATATATATTTATTATTTCACAAAAATTAATATTTAACTCAAAATATTATTTTTTAAACGGACACAATTCTCTATAGTTTATATTTTAAAAAAATTCAAATGAAAACGTTAAACAAAAATTATAATTATTGTTAATTACATTATAATCAAATTTAAGTATTCATTTGTTTTTTTTTTAGTAAATTAAAAAATAATTTTAAGATTTTATTTAGTAAAAACATATAAAATGATTTTGATATTTTTATTCTTACGGAACAAATAAATATCTTTTATAAAAATTAAGAATATTTTAATATTTAAATATAATTATTTTACTATAATTTCAAATAATATTTTTGAATTGAACGAAAATAATAAAAAAATATAGTTTCTCCGTTGTGGAAGAAGAGTGACGTTTTCTACTTTTCGATTTTTAAACATTAGCATTATATAATAGACATGGATCAGTTATTAATTTAAATTCAATACCTAATGCAGAATACCTTAAATTATAATTACTTTTAATTATATTATTTATAAAATTTAATGGTGAAAAAGAAAATATTACTACCGTAAGACATTCAACACAATTCAACAATGATTTTATCAGCATCCAATCCATGCTCTTATATAATACTCCCTCCTTCCTATAACTAGATATCTATTTGTTTATTTTTTTACGTAGTTTTAGAAATATTAGTATTATATTGGGATGTAGTAAGAATAAAATAGAAATGACTAAAATAATCTTATTAATATGTGTGATATAAAAATAATGACATTTGTGTAATATATTATAAGTTGTAAGGGTATTTGTAATGTTAGGTAGATAATACATTTACTAAAAAAGAAAATGTATACTTTGTTATGTGCCAGACTAAAACGAAAAAATAGATACTTTGTTATGAGACATAAGAGTATAAAATAAGGAAATTTTATACTAAATTGTAAATTATAAGTATATTTATTATGTTAAGTAGGCGGTAAAATGACTAAGAACATTCGTTACCGTCACTCTCTTTCGTTACATTTATCATTGTCTTTTCAATTTTTATTATAACAAAACACATTACTTTTAATAAGAAATATAATTATCAAAATTTATTACTTTTATAAACAACTCATTACCTTTAACAAAAATAAATAAATTAAAAACTCTCCAAAAAATTTTAAATTTCAAATTTTTAAAATTTAAATTTAACATAAATTATCTATAAATATATTTAAATTTCATTTCATATTCAATTAAATGAAATTACTAATGAAAATATTGATCTTTTCAATCAGTTTTTAAATTAAATTATTCGACAAAGTTTGACAGTAAAAAAATTATTTTCTAAGTTATATTGGTAATATATTTATTTTATACATTTATATTATATTATGATTCTTTTTTATGTTATTTTAAATTGATATATATGTTGATTTATTTAGAATATTTTCAGTTATTAAAATTTATATATATTACTCCCTCCGTCCCACATATCATGTCCACGTTGCCGTTTTTGTCCGTCCCACATACCATGTCACTTTCTTTTTTTTTTTTTGAAAAATGATTACACACTTTAATCTCATTTTAAACTTTTTAATTTTAATTTTTTTAAATTTTAATTAAACTAATTAGTTATCTTAATCTTAATTTATAATTATTTATATTATCGAATAATTATTTTTACTAATATATTCTTAATTATCTACTAATTACACCCCTTCTAAAATACCGTTTTACAGTGTACAGACACGGCATGTGGGACGGAGGCAGTAATATTTAAATTTTAAAATATAATATTATATAAAAATAGTATTAGATAATAAAAATATATAGAAATATGTATTAATAAATAAATTATTACATACTAAAAATATAGAGAAATAGATAAATTTATTGTTGATTTAATAAATAATAAAGGTAATGTGTTAGAGGTGATTTGATAAATAAAATAATTGAAATATTAAAAATAAATATGACGTGAATAAGAGAGATATAAAAGATAATGAAGTAAAGATAGTGACTATAACTGATACTCTAAATTAAGGCACACTTATTTTGAGAAAAATAAAATAAAATAATACTCTTCTTTTAGAGTAGAATAAAAAAATGTTAAATTTGAATAAAAAGAGTAATATTTCTTTCTCTCACATTCAAATTCAAAGGTATTTATTTCTTATTTCAATAAAAGTAATCATACATTGATATCAAAATATTTTTTATTTTTTTTTTAAATTATAAAATATATTACTTCTTATGTCCCAATAGAGTTGTTTAGTTTTTTCATTTTCGTCAGTTCCAAAACAATTATCTTGTTTCCTTATTTAATAATTATGGTCCCCACTTAATAACAAAATTCTTAATATTTTTTCAAATTATCCCTAATTATTACTCTAATATATTTTTTAAATCATTCAAAAAATAAAGATATTTTAGTATTTTATCTTCTACTTTATACTCACTTTTAATTACATATTATTATTCCTTAATTTTCGTGTCCACTTCTAATATAATATATTTTCTGGAACGGAGAAGTATTATATAAATAATTAATTAATAAATAAATCTAATGACAAAAATAACAATATTAAATTTTAAAATTAAAAAATAGTAATACCCAAAAATATATTTAAATTTTAAAGGAGTCGTAAGGCTGGGCCCAGTGCAGTGCACCGTACGTACCATGGCACTTTGCTATCGGTGCCTCAAATTTCCACATCTGACAATGTTGTCGCTCCCTTCTGTCCTAACCTATGTAAATTGACCAAATCACCCCTCCCCTACACCCACAACGATATCCCAAAATAGTCATTTCCACCGACCACGTGAACCATGGTGGCAATCTCGGGCTAATAATCCAATTCAATAGGTCCATTCCAAAGAGCCAAATTCCGCGTCACCCACAAACGGACAAACCAGAGAGAGAGAAAAGATAGAGAGAGAAAGAGAAGGAATCCATAGGGTGGGTGAACCAAACCAAGAAATCGATATCCCTACAACCTGTTCAATTATTGATATCAGGGCCCACATTCTGCCTATATATTTAGGCCCTCTTCCCCAACCTACTTTCTTTCTTTCCTCTTCGTGCTTGCCCTTTCTAGAGAGAGAGAGAGAAAAAGCCCACAACCACCACTACGGGTAACTCCTTTTCTTTTCTGGTGTCTTCTTTATTTTATTTTTATTTTTCTGTTTTGGGTTTTGGTTTCTTGCTCCTTTCTCTGCGATTGTACCTTCTTTTGGTGATTCTTTCTTGTTTCAGATGCTGTGATCTCCTCGAATTTTAAGTCCACCCCTGTTTGGGGGGTTTTTGGAGCTTATGATCGAATTTTTGGAAGTCCCTTTTCGTTTTCTTGAAAAATTTGTATGAAATTTGTGCTTGTAGAAGATTTTAGTTCTTGCCCTAAATAATGCTGTAGCAATAATGTTCGAATGTAGTTCTGTTTCTGTCTCTACACAATGGGGCTTGTCAGGATTTGGTGATTTCAAGTGCAAGAACCTTTGGTGGAGCGGATACGTTTCGGTTTTGAGAGTGCCAATAAAAAGTTCAATCTTTGATTGAATCGAAGATCTATGAGAGATGTGAAGTATCAAACAAGATATAGTTTTGTTGAAGGGATGGGTAAAGGGAGAATAAAATAAGTGAACAAGAATGTATTTTATGAGTGAATCTTGGCTGATGCCAAGAAAATTACTCTGCTTAGATAGAAGTTTTGGAGTTTGTATTTTATGTGATTTTTTGTGAAAATGTTAAAAATTACTTGTGATGTTTAATGTTAGTGAATAGTGACAAATGTTTCAAAATTGTCATAGACAGTTTTATTTAGGCTTTAATTGTAAGGATATTTTTTTCTCATAGTTGAATTATTACATTAGTTTACTTGTTTTATTCCGAGGAATTGTATGTATGTATGTATGTATGTATGTATGTATGTATATGTTGTGTTTAAGTGTTGAGGAAATTTCGGTTGGATGATCATATTGTATGTGTAATTGTGAGTGAATGCGCGTGTTATTTGAAGTAAGTGTGCCGATCATGGTTGCATTGGCTAATTTCAATGAAGTATTACTCGGGGGCCTTTAAGAACTCATAAGCAATTCTTGGTAACTATGTAAAGCATGAATTGGTTGTGATATTTTCTCTGCGGCAATTAGTCATTTTAACTAGTATGTTGGCTACGTGTGCTCATGAGAATCCTAAGAATGATTCAAATGGAATGATTAATGTGTTTGAGCTCGTCGTGTTCTTATTTTTCTTTAGTTATGCACAATTTCTGAGATTGCTCTGCTGCTTGTTTTATTAATGTTCCGAATCCAATTTGGAGATCGTTATAATCAGATCTTGTATGTGGCTGCTAGTTTTATTTTATACCGAATTGGATCATGAATTTGGTTATTGCTTCAATCGACTTATTTGAAGATACTCTCTTTCCGCAGATAATTGTTTCTTTGCTAAGCTGACTTGGCATTAGTCAACCATACCACAAGTGTCTGTAAGGAAAGTTTACTGTCGCAATTTCAGACAACAACTAAAAGGGAATGGTTTTTCACTCCAGACATCATGGAAGGCAAAGGCAGAGCTCCCAATGACAACGAGAAGCGACCTCCGGAGAATTCCACACCCTCCAACGAAAACAGAAAGCTGTCTGAGAATAGCGCCAGCACTTCTGTGTTCGTGAATCACGGTATTTGCGCACTGTTCTTTTCTTGCAAGTATGGTGTGTCTGAATTGAATTTGCTTTGCTGGTGTAGCCGAGATTGCTTGGAACGAGATCAGAAGAAAATGGGTCGGGAATGTGTCTCATAGGCCAGAAAGGACGATGAAGGATCCGATTATAAGGTAAACTCTAAGCTAATAAAGAAGCTTGAATTTTTCTCCATGCCGCAATTTCTCTTCATTGGTTTGTTGTCCACCACCGTAAATAGTGACGCTCGGTTGCCCTTTTCTTGCAGCTGGTCGACGACTTATGAAGAGTTGCTCTCAAACCACGAACCTTTCCCCGAGCGGATACCTTTACCTGTAAGAGCATTCACTCATTACCTTTCAGCCTGTGCTATTAATGATTTTGAGTTTTCAAGCCCATTCAATTAAGTAGACAAGTTCAAAGAATGCTTTAAAGGTGTGTTTGTTTGGGGGTTTGAATTTTGAGTTGGGATTTGAATAGTAAAATTTTGAATTTGAATAGTTGTATGATGTGATATTTTGAATGTAAAATTAATTTTTAGCATAATATAAAAAATAAAAAATAGATACTCCCTCCGTCTCAATACATAGTCTTGTTTACCATTTTTGTCTGTCCAAAACAATAGTTTATTTCCATAAATAATCATAACTATCCCTACTTTTTTATTTTTATTACACAATTGCTATTACTTTTTACACTAATATACTCAAAAAGGCAAAAAAAGTCTTTTACCTATACTTTTTACCAACTACCAATATAATAACAATATTTTTTAAATCCCGTGTCCAACCCAACTAAGACTATATTCTGAGACGGATGGAGTATTTAATTGATGTTGTTTGGGGAAAATTTTTTTGTGTATAATTAAAATCCTTGGAAATCTTCTAAACAAGCACACCCTAACTTGACATCTTTATATTTTATTATAAGTGTATAGAATGCGTTATAGTATATTATTTATTGCACGAGAGACTAAATGATTTTTAGTCGTAATTATTTATAAACGAGAAGAGTATTCTATATAGAGTTTATGGTTATATAACGAGATTTCACACAATGTAGCCTACACATATTTCGGGATAGGTTACTGTATTGATTGAGGCTATTAGTATGACATTAATTTAATTTGTTCCAATCAGCACATAAGAAATATGCCGAAAACACATAGGGTCTGTTTACTTGTAGGGTTTTTTTCCGTGATTTTACTATTTCAACTTTTTTTTTTCCTAAAAAAAAAAACATCAAAGCAAACACCTATTATATTTATTATATTATACAAAAATTTCATTTTACGTTCAAAATATCACATCAAATAACTGTTTCAATTCGAAATTTTACTATTTTAAACCAAAACCCAAAATCAAAATCTTACGAGTAAAGTTTCAATCAACTTAGCACATGATGTGCTAATTGAAATTATGTACCGACTATAAAATACTTAGAGAGTGGTGTTGTATGAGCATAGTTTGTGCGTTGACATCGATAATAGTATTATTGTATAGATAATTGTCGTTTTTTGTCTTATATTAACATAAATTGTGCGTTGCTTGTTGTTGTATCGTGTATTGTCCGTTGTCATATAATGTGTTGTTTGTTGTTAATATTGTGCTAAATTATAAAATTCATTCAGCCCACATATCTCACTCCAATGAATAACATGCTCTCTCATGTGTCGCTCTTCGATTCATTTGTAGGAAATGGTTGACTTTTTGGTCGATATTTGGCAAGACGAGGGGCTTTTCGACTAGATAGATAGTTGTGACGAATGTGGTTCACTTTGGAGGTGAACTTTCAGGAGGGACGAGAGGGCGGTGATTGCGGCGTCGGTGGGCGACAAGGGCAGGGCAAAGCTGGATGAACACAACAATTATCCATTGTTGTTGTAGCAAAAGGTAATCTTATATATATAATATAGAATAGTATAGGTTGCTGAGAATCTGGAAAAAGAGGTAGCGTTAGCAATTTAGCAGAGATTTGCATTTCTTTGTTGGTAATGCATCCAAATTTTAGCTGACTTTGGTTGTCTAAAAATTAATTTCATGCATTTCACGTCATTTCTTCTTTCTACTTGTTTCGCGTACCCAATTTTTTCTTTTTTCTTTTTTTTTTTTGTAAATTACCTCCGCCCGTCTCTTAAAATGTCTCATTTAATTTTTTTGTATGTTTATCTTTAAATATTAATTATTATATTAAAATATATTACAAATTTAAAAAAAAAAAAATTACAAAATACTTTCATTAGTGGCGGATTTGGACTTAGCGAGTATAACACATGTTTTTAAGTTAAAAATAACAAAATGTTTGTGTTGAATTAAAGTTTGGGCAAAACACTAGTTCCATATAAATAAAAAAACATAAAATGTTTTAGAATAAAAATAAAGATATTTATTTTTTATAGAATTGAAGGATTAAGCAATTATTTAACTATTTATCTTATTTAAAACATGTCATTTAATATATTTATTGTTTTAAATTTTATAAAATTTGTATAATTAGGTTTGTATTCACATTAAAACATATTTTTTAAACGAAAATGATATTTTGTGCAAATTTTAATTCAAACACAAGAAAATTTTACATAATAATTACACGAGGTGTTTTATACTCTCTTTGTACTTAATATAAAAATATTTTTATATTTATATATATTTTTTTTACAAATATCCTTTTATTAGTATCTTAATAGAAGTATTTTTCTATTTTTTTAAATTTCGACTACATAATGATATAATAATTAATATTCAAATATCAACACACAAAAGTAAATGAGACGTTATAGTCGGACAGAGATAGTATATTTTTACTAAAAATACATAAGTTATTAAGTTGAATCTCATATGTTCTTATGTGAAAAGAAGTATAAATATAGCCTCCGTTAAAAAGTAGATCTGATTTTTCTAAAATAAAAATTATATCACTTTTTACTTTTTTTTTTAACTTTAAAAATAAAAATTACGTTACATTCAAACTCGTGTCCAAATCAAAATAATTTTTTTAAGAAACATAACTATTTAACTATTATTTTATTTAATGATAACAAAATTAGATTTACGAATACAAACCAAACACAATGTTTTAATGTATGTTTCATTTAATTGGATTTTCTTTTAGTACAAAGATTGCATAGTAGCAAAAAACATTGTTAAAATTGCAAAGTCAACTAGGAGTGAATATATATTATATTGAAATATCGAACATACCATACTGAAAATATTAAATTTTTGGTACGATATATATATATATATAGTCTTAAAAATATTGTATATTAGTTTCGTAAGAAATGGTTTGACGCCTTTTGCCACGCATGGTTCGTCTGTAGTATATAATTTGTCCTTTTGAATTAATACCAAATTCTCGATATTTCGTTGATATTACTTTTAACATATTGAAAAATTTAGTATATTATGCAATATAGTCAGATATTTTCGATATACTAAACTATTCTTAAAATCAACAACAATAATTTGAGTGAGATTTGTTTATGTGTTTTGGGGATATTATAATTAAAATTTTAGTTAAAATATTTTTTTACATAATAATTTAATAAATACTTTAAAAATAAATAATACCGAAAAAGAAAAAAACTCAAAAGACAATTTAACAAATCCAACCTTCCAAACGACCAGCTAACATGTATCATTTGACAAAGTAATAGAAATAAGAGCATATGCACTGGATAGTTTATGTTGAGTAGGAGAAAGTGAAATGGATAAGGAATGGTTTCGGATGGACCTAAAATTATTTATTATTATTATTTTAACTTATAATATATATATACTATTAAATATAAAATAATATAAAAAATTAGATTAAAAATAAATTTTTTTAAGGTAAAGTTAATTTTTTAAAAAAAAAAATTTCGGATCTGTTTTATGTCGGATTTGTTTGAGTTTGAAGTGATTTGAAACTAAATCAGGTCACTCTCGACCTGACCCAAATATTTTTTTCATGTTCAGATTAGGGTTTTGGATCAAATTCCGAGTTCGAATTAACAGTTTTTTGTTATACCCATGCCTCAACCTGATACAAATTCGACCCGAAAACAGAATTGACATATCGGCTTTTGAATGCAAGGGTAGGAGAGAAGTGTAGGTTTGTATTTGTAAGAGAGATGGCAAGAGAAAGTGTAAAATAATTTAGGGTGTGCTGATTGGAATGTTAATTTATTTTATTTTATTTTTGTCAATATATCATAAATAGGTAATAATTGAAATTATGCATAAATATATTTTATTTGTTAAAATCAATTGTAATATACATTGTATTCACAAGTATTATGTTCTTTCGATTTATATGTTATATTTATATTATATTAATATAAATTATGTGTTGCAGATGTATTCTTTTATAAAATTTTAGCAGAATTTTATTGTTCACTAATTTTTTTTCTTCATACTAAAAAAGAATATAATTAATTATTTTCTCTATTAAAGGAATATAACATGGTGAAGAATTCTTATCGATAGAATTCTTAGATTCTTGTAAAGAACATGAGATCCAACATAAAATGACATGTCTAGATACACCTCAACAAAATAGTGTTGTGGAACGGAAGGTAGCGCATCTGACATCCATGTGCTTATGTTGGATACACGAAAAAGGTCTCCTAAAAGAGTTGTGGGCAGCCGTTATTCACACAACGTGTTATGTGATTAATCGTCTTCCGTCTTGGCCAAGGTACGAACCGTCTCCTTTCCGGTTGTTGTATCATAGTAAGCCAGATGTAAGTAATTTTCGAGTTTTTTGATCTACTTGTTTTGTTCATATACCCAAGAAAAATCGAACTAAACTTGATCCAAAGGCCAGACGTTGCATTTTTGTTGGCTATGATGCACAAAAGAAAGGTTGGAGGTGCATGGATCCGGACACAAAAAATATTATTGTATCTCATGATGTTGTGTTTGATGAAATTTTATCAAATACCTTCAAAGATAATGGAGGCCAGATCAATGTTATTTTTCTGTTGCACAGAAAAGAACAAGGAAATGTTCAATTGTTTGAAGATAATATGCAGTGTGATTCTCAGGATAATGATGTGTTTCCATCACATGGAAATTAATAGAGTAATATTCCTTTAGTTGAGAAAGACGTACAAATAAATGTGGATGTTGTTGGTGCTCCACGGAGAGGAATAAGATAACGGAAAACACCAAATTACTTAACAGATTATCATGTTAAAGCAAATCAATTTTCTATCATTTCTTGTATGTTCATGGGACAACATTCAGATGATGAACCAAAATCTTATAATGAAGCCAAAGGGACTCCAAAATGGGAGGAAGTAATGCAGGAAGAGATTTAAGCTCTAAACAAGAATAATACATGGGATTTGGTACCCAAACCGAAGGGCGTTGAGTTAATCTCTTGCAAGTGAGTTTTAAAGCTAAGAAGGGACTGATAGAAAAATCTACAGATATAAGGTACGTCTTGTTGCTCGTGGATTTTTCCAAAAGTATGACCAAGATTATGATGAGACATTCAGCCCTGTGGCGCAAACGGTAACGGTTTGAACTATTATTTCTTTTGCTGCCTGCAAAGATTGGAAATTGTGACAATTAGATGTGAAGAATGCCTTTTGATAACTATTGATTTTGCCATATTTTATAGCTTATATTTATTTAATTAATTATTTATTTATGTCGAATTTTGGTATTATTTATGTTAATTTACTCTAATAATTATATTTATTTCATCTTGCGTGTATAATATTAATTTATTAATTTTTAGGTGTAATTTATAATTATTTTGGTGTATAATTTAAATTAAGTGATGCGTTTTTTAAATTATATTTTTAAACATTATTTATATGCTATTTAAGTATTTAATTTTGGCTAAATTAATTTTATTTATTATTTATTTAAATAAATATTTATAAGGTGTTTATTATTTATACAGGTGAAATAATGTTTGAAAACTTGTTTGAGAGTTCAAAACTGGCTTTAAAAAGCAAAAATGGCTTCACGAGCGAAAAAAAACAGTCACCGGCGCGGAAGACAAGCGACGGTTGCATTTATGAACGCAGTAAGCGATCGCGGCTAGCGCGGACTCCGTGAGCGGCGGCTGCACGGAAACGTGAGTAGAGCGAAAATCTCTGCATGAAAGTGAGCGATGGCGGCTATGCGGAAAACAAGCGGTAGCTGCATAAATTTGCCCAACCTCTCTCAGCTCGTGCATTTATTCCAGTCACCCTGCACTCTCTCAGCTCCCATATTTAATTCTTGCATCATCACTTAGCCAATTTTTCGCTATTTTTGTGTAATATTTATTCTAAAACTCTCTAAAAATTAGGTAATTTAAGTAAATTATTAGTAGTTATATTAGACCATTCGCAACGGACGCATCTCCTAAGGAGATGCGCCACATCACTATTTTTAAAAAAATAAAAATAAAAATTGATAGATATATTGCTTCTCAACATTTCCTCAGAGATGCTGGCAAGATGTTATCCAATTGTCATATGTCCCAATTTAATTTGGACACATGAGACTTATGTATATATATGATATATATTATATATGTTTTGTTTTTTTAATTTATATTGAATTCATTGTTATATTTAAATTTTGTAATATTTTTATAATTCATAATATTTTGTATTCTACAAAATGATATCAATATTGAATATATTTTATCAATTTAAAATTTTAAATATATAAATACAAATATTATATAATTCTATTGACCAAATCAATATTAATAAATTTAATTTATTAAATAAAATATAATTATAAATTTTAAAGTAATTAAATAATATAAAATTATATTAAACAATAAATATATTTAGTTTATAATTAATTATACATACATAATTAATAATAAGATATTAAAAATAATTAATACTAAAAAATTAAAACTATAATTATACATACATAAATAATTAATACTAAAAATTAAAACTATAATTGAAAAATAATATATATATATAATATGAAAATAAAAAAATTATTAAAAAATTAGGATGAGTATCTTTGTTGCGAATATAAAATAGAAGAAAGTATCTCCGCTGACGTGACAGAGAGAGAAAGTGACGTGAATAACAAAAAGTAGTGGAGATACTCAAAAGCGGGTATCTCCATTGCGGATGGATTTAGTTGCTATTTTTAGAGGTAGTTATTTATGATTATTTTTAGAGGTAGTTAGTACCTATTTTTATAGATAGTTATTTATGGTTATTTTTAGAGGTAGTTAGTAGTTATTTTTAGAAGTAGTTATTTATGGACGGTTGTAACCGCGAAGCTTTTAGAAGCTTTTCCCCCTATAAATATTCTCTCTAATTACACACATATACACCATATATACATAATAATATACATTCCATACACTCTATTTTCTTCATTTCTTTTCTCTCATATTTGTATCTAGTTTAATAATACGAGATTTTCGATTTTGTATCGCGAGCAAACTGATTTTCTCCTCATTTTCTTTTAATTCTTGCATATTATTTTAGCTAGTAAAATTCCTATAATACTTATCCACCTCACATTCACCCAAAAATTTTATGTTCGTTTTGAATTGTTAAAGTTAGATTTCGGCAAGGTTGCGGAAGGGTAATAGAAGAATCAACTATTTCAGCCCTGTTTCGTATCACAAACAGATTCCAGGTAGTTCAACGTAGCTAAGTACGTGGGAGCCTCGTCGACTTACTTAGTTGCTATTCTGAATTTGATTCTGATTAAAGAGAGGTATAAGAAGGGTAGAGCCACTAGCGGAACGGTTGGAAGAATAATTCATGGGGTATAGGCGGTGGTCTATTGGGTCACATAAATTTCTAGTGACAGTAGAGTATCTTACTTATAATGTTCTTCGCCGAGTGTCGCTGAAGCCTCGTTGTAAATCCTCTAAGGTCAAGTACCAACTGAGTTGAGAATCGGTTTAAGCGAGTAAATGCGATCGCGTTCATTCCTCCGGGCCACCCCGCAATTATACATATATTTTCCACTATCACGCCATCGTCATCCCGCTCATTTCATCTATGGAAATATAGCCATTAAAGAAAGCAAAATTCAGACACAAACACCTCGCTTCATCCTTTTTGTGATACGTATATTTTATTGCTTTTTAGTTAAATTTATTTTCTGCAATTTATTTTTTCAGTTCCTCGATTGCATTAACTCATTGCACTTTTTTTCTAATTAAATATAGGATATTCGCATATTCCCTGAGTTCGATCCGGACACTCATCGGTTAAAGAGATTTTTTCTTTTGACGAAGTTTTTGGAGTTACTACACGAACACACACGAAACTATTTTCATTTTATACATATATCAATTTTTTTTGTATTTTAAAAGATATTTTTAAATCTCTCTAAAAATCTTTGATCACCTTCCTTTATGGGGACTTAGATCGTGATATTTTTATAGAACAACCTTGTGGCTTTGTATCCTCTAAATTTCCAAATCATGTTTGTCGACTCAAGAAAGCTATATATGGTTTAAAGCAAGCCCTACGTGCATGGTATGGAAATATCTCAATACCTTATCTTTTGTGGTTTTAAACCGTCAAATGCATATTCTGGTCTATTCATTCGAAAAACAACCTCTGACATGTATCTTGCTTTTGTTGTATGTGGACGACATGATCATCATAGGTGATAATCACGTTGAAATCACTTGTTTTCAAGATGATATCTCTCTCCGTTTTGAGATGAAATGCATGGGGGAAGCTAAATGTTTTCTTGGTTTAGAAATTAAGAAATTTCTCTAACGGTTATTTTATTTCACAAATTGAGTATTTTAAGAAGTTAAAAGTTTTAGATTGAGGATTCAAACACAATACCACCCTATCAAATCTTATCTGAAATTATCTAGAGATAAGATAAGTTATTGAATGATGCAACCATATTCCGGATCTTGGCATCGTCGAGGTAAATTTGCATTAAGGGAGCATGTGGAAAATTAATGCAATTTACTGTGTGCTAAATAATGCATTTAAATATTTGAATCAGTTATGGGTCTGTCTATGTAAATAAGCGTTGATGTGATATTTTGAATGTAAAATTGATTTTTAGTATAATATAAAAAATGAAAAATAGGTGTTTTGATTTGATTTTTTTGGGGGAAAAAATGGGATGAATATTGAAAATCTAATCCAATATTGTTAAAAAAATTATAAATATTGTTAAAAAAAATTACTTTTTTCCATTTTAAATGTTTACTTCCCCGTCTCAGTTATTATGTTCGGCTATTATGTTCGTTTTACGGTTGATACAGAAATTTTTATGAGTTATAATTAGTAATATTTAAGAGTATATTAGTAAAAATAATTATAAATTAAAATTAATATAATTAATTAATCTAATTAAAATTTAAAAAATTATAAATTAAAAATTTAAAATAAAATAAAATGAATAATTCTTTTTAAAAAAAACTGAAATCTACGGAACGGACAAAAAACATTTAACATAATACTGTGGGAGGACTGACGAAGGATAATTTTTTACTGTGTTGTTATTCTTAATTTTATTATTTATATTTTGATAATTAATAAATAATTTATCATTATTATTTTTTTAAGTAACTTTTTAATAATATTTTCATTTTAATTTTACATATTTATTATTATATTACAATATTATAAATTTTATTCTCCTGTCCCAACAAAACTGCTAAAAAGCCAATATAATTATTTTAAGCAAACTACATTTTTACCCTAAAACACAACAGTACAGTACAGCGGCCGATCCACGCCCCTATCTTCCTCTTTATTCTTCTTTCTTTCCTCCTTAATGAAAGGGAAGTAAGAGAATATTAAAATTATAATATTGTGTTTGGTTGATATAAAAAAAAATAATATATTTTTCTATTATTATTTTGGTGTTTGGTTAGGCAATTGGAATAATTTTTCTATTTTGTCTCAATATTATATAAAATATAAATAGAAAAAATAAAAGTTTTCAATAAAATTTGATTACTTTATTCATAAAGCATTACACAAAATTATTTGTCTAATATAATAAAATAAAAACTATATTATAAAGTATCGGAAGAACTAAACATCATATACATAATGACTATTTTGCGTGCTTCGGGTGAACATTTAATAATTGCTCTAAATTAATCTGGATTATTCATACAGTCGATATTTATTAATATTACAAATTCAGATAAACCACAATTTACTTATAAATAGTAATAACATACCAGAAAATCATATAGATTAAGTATATAATAAAGAACAAGTCCTATCTTATCGTGTCAAATTCAAATTTACTTGTATAAATTAAATTAATTATTAAACTAAATCAAACCATTTAAATTGAATTAATTAAAATTAATTCAAAAAAATAATAATTTTATATACAAATATAATAATAGATATGGTAAAATTTATATAAACTAAATCAGTTATAAAAATTAATCTAATAATTTATGTAAATTTTAAAATATATTTATTTGATAAAATCAACTATTAAACTTAAAATTAAGTACAATCATTTAAAACTAAAACCAATTTAAAATTATTTATTTACTTTTTCAAATTATATATAATTTTATATATTATTTTTTAAAATATTATAACTATATTTAATGAAAATTTTAATTTAAAATATTTTAAAATATGTAATGCAATTTGGATATATGCATAATATACATTAATATTTATTGGATAATTAAAAATACAATAAATAAATATTACAATTTAAAAATGTTATAAATTTTTTAATAAAATATTAAAAATAATATAATAGACAAGTAAATAAAAAAAAGTATTTAATAAAATCTTTTTCTTCTAAATTGTCCAAAATTGAACGAAAAATAAAAATCTAAAAATATTAACTCCTTTTTCCTTTAAAAAAATTGAACCAAACATAAATTTTTTTAGAATTTTATTCCTTTTTTACCCCTCCCCTCTTAAACCCTCGAACTAAAGAGACTCCGAAGGGCAGAGCGAACCACGGTTAGATCCTACATTTTTATTAATTGTAGGAATAAATAATAATAACCTGAACCGGCGGCCGGTTCGAAACCGGTTGGGTGTGTCTAATTGATGTCACTAGTTGAGGCGCAGACACACAAAAACCCTAATTCGCTGAGTTTCGTCTTATCTCCCCAATCTACAGCGGTGGCGTCTGCTTCACTGCTGCGACGAATTGCTGGTTATCGTCCCGGAGCTGCTGCTGCTGCTGCTGCTGCTTGTCATCCTTTCCCAACTATATATTGGGAATTACGGTTTGTTTCTTATTTCTTACCTGTTTTGTTTCGTTTCATTTCATTTTTCGTTTGCTCGTCATTTCTTAATTCATCTTGGATGGGGTTTTGGCTTTTTCGGATTAAGTATTTTCTCGAAATCGGTGAATTGGGGAGTTAATTGCTTTTTATGGATCTGATTTAGCAATTAGAAAATATTCATATATACATATATATTGCTTTTTGTTATTATAGATTGGAAGCATGAAAATTGGGATAATTTTGGTTTGATTGGTGATGGATTTTATGCCAACTGTCGTGTCATGTTAATAATTTTTCCCTATTTTTGTTCGCCTCTGAATTTGTAGGACGAACTGTTAGTATGTATTGATCTTTATGGCTGCGTTGAGGGAAATGAGTGAACTTTGGGTGTGCACCTGCTGTATGTAATTTTCCATTATTGTGGCAGTTTCTCAATAATTCAATGTTTCTTTCAGTTGTTTCATAGATCTTCATCTCTGTGCATGTATGGCTTTTAGGAATTTGTGGTTCTTTTTATTTGTGCCAATATGGCTTGTGTAGTTTATTTATAGGTCGCCTTTCCACTTTGCAGTCATAGCTTTTGTGAACTAGCTTTGGGACAAATGGCAGAAGAAACAGGAAAAAGCTTTGCACGCAGAGATCGTCTTCTAGCAATCGAGTCTCAGGTTCGGAATTGGTGGCTGGAGGGTGATGTGTTCCGAGCAGAACCCAAGGATCAGCTGCCGAAGGATGGCGAGAAGTTTTTTGGCAACTTTCCATTCCCATACATGAATGGGTATCTACACTTAGGTCATGCATTTACCCTTTCAAAGCTCGAATTCGCTGCATCCTTCCACAGATTGAGGGGAGCCAATGTCCTATTGCCATTTGCTTTCCATTGTACTGGAATGCCGATAAAGGCGTCAGCTGATAAGCTTGCCAGGGAGATCGAGATGTTTGGAAATCCACCTGTGTTTCCTGTTGTTAAAGAGGAAAGTGGCGAACCGGAGGAGAAACCCGAATCTGAAGGTCAGGGGAATCAGGCTCCACAAGGAGGTAAGTTCAAGGGTAAAAAATCCAAGGCTGTTGCTAAGACTGGCAGTGTAAAGTATCAGTGGGAGATTATGAGGAGTTACGGTTTGTCTGATGAGGAGATAGCCAAGTTCACTAACCCTTATCATTGGCTGACATTTTTTCCACCTCTGGCTGTGGAGGATCTGAAAGCCTTTGGGTTAGGATGTGACTGGAGGCGTTCGTTCATTACCACTGACATGAATCCATATTATGATTCGTTTGTCAGGTGGCAGGTTAGGAAGTTGAAAGAATTGGGGAAGATTGTAAAAGACTTGAGATATGCTATATATTCTCCGTTGGATGGTCAGCCCTGTGCAGATCATGATCGAGCTTCGGGGGAAGGTGTTATTCCCCAGGAATACACTCTCATTAAAATGGAGGTTGTCTCACCTTTCCCGCCCAAGATGAGTGCTCTGGAAGGAAAGAAGGTGTATCTTGCTGCTGCAACATTGAGACCAGAGACGATGTACGGGCAGACAAATTGTTGGGTGTTGCCAGATGGTAAATATGGGGCCTTTGAAATCAACGACACAGATGTGTTTATCTTGACGAAAAGGGCAGCTCTGAATTTGGCTTATCAGAATCTATCTCGTGTTCCTGAGAAGCCTACCTGTTTAGTTGAGTTGACTGGCCAGGATCTCATCGGTTTGCCTCTGAAATCTCCGTTAGCATTTAATGAAGTTATCTATACACTGCCGATGTTATCAGTCCTCACTGACAAGGGTACTGGAATTGTTACTAGTGTTCCGAGCGACTCTCCTGACGACTACATGGCCCTTCATGATTTGAAAGCAAAGCCAGCATTCAGAGCGAAATATGGAGTGAAGGATGAATGGGTTCTGCCATTTGAGATAATACCCATCATCCATCACCCCGATTTTGGAGACAAGTCTGCAGAGAGAATCTGTATTGAGAAAAAAATCAAAAGCCAGAATGAGAGGGAGAAGCTGGATGAGGCCAAGAAAATTATCTACAAGGGAGGTTTCTACGAGGGAACATTGATTGTTGGTGAGTTCTCCGGAATGAAAGTTCAGGAGGCGAAGAGTATGATTAGGAGCAAGCTTCTTGAGTCCGAGCAAGCTGTTGTTTATAGTGAGCCTGAAAAGAAGGTCATGTCGCGATCTGGGGATGAGTGTGTCGTGGCTTTGACTGATCAGTGGTACATTACTTACGGAGAACAAGAGTGGAGGAAGGTTGCGGAGGAGTGCTTGGCCGGTATGAATCTCTTTTCTGACGAGACACGCCATGGCTTTGAACACACGTTGAGCTGGTTGAACCAGTGGGCATGCTCGCGTAATTTTGGTCTGGGAACTCGAATTCCATGGGACGAGCAGTTTTTGGTCGAGTCACTGTCTGATTCGACTCTATATATGGCGTATTACACTGTCGCTCATATGCTGCAGCTGGGGGACATGTATGGACGTGATAGGTCGTCCGTGAAGCCAGAACAGTTAACTGATGAGGTTTGGGATTTCATATTTGTCGACGGCCCATATCCTAAATCCTCTGGAATACCTTCAGCTCTTCTTAATAAGATGAAGAAAGAGTTCGAGTATTGGTATCCATTTGACGTAAGAGTGTCTGGGAAGGATCTCATTCAGAACCATTTAACGTTCTGTATATATAATCACACAGCGCTCGTGCCCCGACATCATTGGCCGAAGGGATTCAGATGCAATGGTCACCTTATGCTGAATTCCGAGAAAATGTCAAAGTCGACAGGGAATTTCAGGACTCTTCGGGAAGCAATCGAAGAGTTTTCAGCTGATGCCACGAGGTTCTCGCTTGCAGATGCGGGTGATGGCATGGATGATGCTAACTTCGTCTTTGAAACAGCGAATGCCGCTATCTTACGGCTTACAAAAGAGATTTCATGGATGGAGGAGGTTCTTGCCGCTGAATCTACTTTGAGAAACACTCCACCTTCAACCTACGCAGATCGCGTCTTTGCAAATGAAATGAACATAGCAGTAAAAATGTCGGAGAAGCACTACAGCGAGTTCATGTTCCGGGAGGCTTTAAAAACTGGCTTCTACGATCTTCAGGCCGCAAGGGACGAGTACAGGCTCTCGTGCGGTGCATCAGGAATGAACCGTAATTTATTGTGGCGATTCATGGATGTTCAGACACGTCTCCTCGCTCCAATTTGCCCTCATTACGCAGAATACGTCTGGAAGGAGCTTTTGAAGAAGGATGGATATGTCGTAAAAGCTGGATGGCCTCTAGCCGATTCGCCAGACCTAACCCTTAAGAAGGCTAATACATACCTGCAAGATACGATTGTCTCGATGAGGAAGCTTTTGCAGAAGCAGGTTTCGGGTTCGAAGAAAGGCAAAGTGAACACACAAAACATTCAGAACAAACCCACCACTGGCTTAATATTTGTGAACGAGCAATACGACGGGTGGAAGAAAGAATGCCTCAACATACTCCAGAAGAAATTTGACGCTTCGTCGTGCACGTTCGCGCCCGACCAAGAGATCCTTGCCGAGTTGCAGAAAAGCGATATTGGTCAGGCGAGCAACTTTAAACAAATACAGAAGCTCTGTATGCCGTTCTTAAGATTCAAGAAGGACGAAGTCAAGGCTGTCGGCGTTCATGCTTTAGACCTGAAGCTGCCTTTCGGTGAAATCGATGTTCTTATAGAGAATTCGGAACTGATTAAGCGACAGTTGGGACTTGAACATTTGGAAATCTTGTCTGCAACAGATCCTAATGCCGTTGCTCGTGCAGGGGGCCATGCGTCCGTGTTGAATTCAACCCCGCCTTCTCCGGGAAACCCGACTGCAATCTTTTCGAGCTGATATAATCTGTTGGAGGTAGCAAGCTTATCCCTTTAAATTATCATATGCTGACTATTTATCTTATACATACTACGCATCGGTTTTGATTTTGATTTTGATTTGGAATATTTTGTTGGAGTTGGAGTACATGATTGTGTTTTTGAGCTCTGTTTTGTGATATGTCTCTGTCTGTCTGTCTGTCTGTCTGTGCTTTAGAGGTGATCTTATAATTCTTGTCCTCAAGTCATGTTTAATGTTGTCTGATAGATTAGATAGACAGATAATTGGCAATGAATGCATTTTTGGTTCATTTAGAAGTAAGCAATCCAGTTCAGCTGCAATAAGTCGGGTTTGTTTCTTTTGCCATCAAACTTCAGGTTTCTACTATTTGGATTTTGCGATTACAAAATATTCCATTATATATTATCTTAATACTATCTTCGTCCGGCTTTTAGGGTTCCATTTACTTTTTGCTTATTGATCTTTGAATATTAATTATTATATCAAAACGTAGTATAAATTAAAAAAAAAATTACAAAAAAATACTTTCACTACTGTTTTATTAGCACCATCGCATGCTACATAAAGTATTAGTATGCCCAAAATTTTGAATTAAAATAATTATTTGATGTGATATAAATATGTATTGATGTGATATTTTAAATGTAAAATTAAATTTTAGTGTAATATAATAAATAAAAAATAATTGTTTGATTTGACGTTTTTAGATATATATTTTTTTGGAATACTAAAATCAAAATAAAAATTCTACATGTAAACACACCCTTTCATTTTAGCTTCCTAGCTCTTTTACGTGGAATTTTCCGATGTTACTTTCTTAGTGCGCAATTTGATAGCTAACATATTAGGCCAGGAAAAGAAATCACACTAGACGAAGGTTTTTTTTTTTTTTTTTATCATTATTATTATTTATTTATGACATAAGAATCTGTGGCCGTTACCTAAAAATGCGCACTGGGTAAATCTTTGGTCGAATTTAATACCCTGCAAACTAAGCCCGACAGTGTACGGATTCTCTCTTTTGTTTTATTGTTTGGGTGATTGATCATGTATTTAATTATAAATCAATTGTAAAATAGGATGGATGTGATTCATAAAGTAGCTCACTAGCTCCCTTTGAGATTAGCCATATTCAAGGTGCCACAATGTGAAGTGCTTGCTTGTGTTTCGTATTACTATTTTATTATTATTACTTTGGTATTTGCTAATATATTTGATGTGAATTTTATTGTGATACTTTTGGAGAGAATGTACTCCCTTTTCTCATTAATATTTATATCTATTTAACTGAGCACGAATTTTAAAAAAGAAAAGAATAAATTTATTATTATTATTTATTTATTTATTTTTTTATATAGTGAAAAAATAGATAAAATAGTATTTCTATTGAACAATTGATGATAACTAAAAGAAAGAAAAGTGAGTATACATTCAGATAATAAATGGAGGGAATATTTTAATAAGTTCGATGTTGGGAAAACATTCAAGATAGAAAGCAGTACAAATACACTTTTTTCTTTTGTTTTTTTAAATAGAGAGCTATTTGGTAGTAGGTTTTAACACTTGGGAAGGTGAGAGGATAGTGTTTTTGAAGTAGAAAAAGTTTAAATTGGAATATATTTTTAGGAAAAAATCAAGAGTAGATTTAATATAGTCAAAATGTATTGATTTTGATTCGAATATAAAAAAAATTATCAATTTTTGTCTAATTATAAATAATTTTAATTAACTTTTGTCTTATTGTTAAAAATTAACGAAAATTATTGATCTATTTTCTTGACACAATCATATATAATTATACATGCTTATATTGTTCTATGGCGGTATTTATTTATGTTATGATTTAAAATTTTGTTTTTTGGTTATGTTTTTTTCGTTTGGAAAAGAAATTATTGCTTTTAAATAGTTAATATAGTTAAAAATTAAATTATATCAATTTGAAAATGTTGAAGTTCGGTTCGATCATGATTGAAATATATATTGAAATTTTAGGTTAAAATACAAAGAAATATGACCGTGATTCAGCCGTGTTTAATTGTACACGGTAATGTACTGACTTACGTCCATGTACCGTGATGGTGTTATAACATGGCCATATGTGTCAGTGCAGCCGGGTACATCCAATATGGACTTCAATATTCCTATGATAAAGTGTGGGTGTATATATATCGAAACATGGCCGTGTGGGGTTGTTTATTTAGTTTTCTTTCCCTAACATGGCTGTGGCCGTGTGAGGTTGTTTATTTAGTTTTCTTTTCTTGTAGTTAATCTGGTTGTAATTCATTTAATCACAGACGTATTTCTTTATGTTTTGATATAAAAATTCAATACATATTTCAATTACAGTCGAATTTATGTACTTAAAAAAAAAATGAAAATTTGGATCAAAACAGATATAAACACTTAGTGTACAATTAAACACTACCGTGTTGTATCAAGATCAGTTGCCCGTAAATTCCGTTATATTTACGTCAATAATTTTCGGTGTTATCAAAATTGAATAAATTTATTTATAACGAGACAAAAATTGATGAGTTTTTTTTTAAGATTTTTTTAATATATTGAGGCCAAAATTGTTACATTTTAACCGTATTGAGACTACTATTGATTTATTTATTTTTATTTTTTTTCCATATTTGTAATATGGTATTAACACTAATATTTTATGATATTTTAAATGTACTACATATGCTTGGCTTTGATTTGAAAAAATAAGTATTTTATTTAATATTTTTGGAGAAAAAAAATTAAGGTGTGTTTCTTTTGAAAGGTTTGGTGGCTTGGTACAATACAATTACTGTTTGATTCAATTCGAGTGCGAGACCGAGAGCAATTGCACCAGCAAATATGGAAAAATACCTCAGGTCGCTAACGTGGTGCTTATTTGTCAATTTTCATCTTCTGACATAATAAAACAAAAGGTAATGATGTGACACAGAATTAACATGGCCTCGCCTGCATTTTCACCCATAATAAAAATCAATACATATAAAAATCTTCAAACTCAAACAAATTCTTTACATTTAAAAGAATAAAAAAATTTACACTATCTTAAAATTCAAATCCAATCCAAACACAAACCCAATTCCTCCAAAACTCTTCAAAACAAACACACCGTTAATAATATAATTGTTGGAACCTAAAATTCGGAGATTCCAAGACCGTTCATCGATTCGTTGGTCTGGATTCCGGAAGTACTCATCGCCTGCATTTTCACCCACAATAAAAATCAATACACATAAAAATCTTCAAACTCAAACAAAATCTTTACACTTAAAAGAATAAAAAAATTTAAACTATCTTAAAATTCAAATCCAGTCCAAACACAAACCCAATTTCTCCAAAACTCTTCAAAACAAACACACCCTCAATAAATAATGGTAAAATTACTTATAACTCACATGTGGTTTCAAAATTCAGCGTAAAATCACCGTATACTTTAAAAATTGCATGGTACCCCCTTATACTTTAAAAAACGTTGCATGAAACCCCACCACCATGAAACTTTCCTCGTATGATAAAAAGATGATTTCATATTTATATGTTTTGCATGGCAGTGGGGTTTTATGCAATACTTTTGAAAGTATAAGGAAACCTCATGCAATTTTTTAAAGTAAGGTGGGGATTTATGCTAAGTTTCGAAACCACATAGTAGTTTCATGCAACATTTTTTAAAGTATAAGGCGACGTCATGCAATTTTTAAAGTAGAATGGAGATTTACGCTGAGTTTATAAACCACATGGGAGTTATGGACAATTTTGCCATAAATAATTGTTGGAACCTAAAATTCGGAGGTTCCAAGACCGTTCGTCGTTGTAGGTTCCGAAAGTACTCCAAAGAGCCTGTCCGTCGTCGGATTGGAGGCGGCTCCTGCGATGGAGCCTGCACAGCTTCAGTCTTAAACGAAGCTTCGAGCCTAAACGACCGATTTCGATGGAGTTAAACTAACATCTACTAAAACTCGAATAAATCTACTGGAAATCACGATAAAAATATGCTAGAAACATAAAAACATTTAATTCTAATTAAAATGCATAAACATGAACTAAAACATGAAAAAGAAATAGAGAAATATACAAATTCATCTTCTTGTGCATGTGTTATGTGTTTTTTTTCTAGTTTTAATCTTAAAATAGAATAACAGCCTCTTCCCATTAAAAGGAGCAGTTCCAATTATTCCTCCACCACTCTCAACCGTCTGGTAACCTTCTTCCATCAGCTCCCAACTACCTGGTAACCTCCTCCCGTCAACCACCTGATAACCTCTTTCCATCAACCATCTGATAGCATCTTTCCATCAGCTCCCAACCGCTTCAATTGTCTCTGGACCGGGTTCCACTTGCTCCGAACTTCTTCCATTGCCTCTAAACCAAATATGTCGCTTACTCCAACTTGTTTCCATCGTACTCCTAGCCGGTCCAAAGGGATGTGTCCCCAACAGCCTCAAGTTACGTAAAATTCTCGATTTTCCTCTTGTTGGCTTGTTTTATGGAGTTTTTTTGAATAAAGTATGAAAGTGCATAGACCCTCCACTAATGTTCAGTACAAAATTATTAATCTAGGGCAATGGAAGTAGTTATCCCATGATCTGTGGAAGCTGTTATTTTCTATCTTGTGGAGGCAATCTTCCTCTGCTTTGTGGAAGCACCGCAATCCAATTGAGGTAGTTGTTTTCAATCCAATGGAGACAATAATTTCTGACCTTATGGAAACATTATTCCGGGATGGAGGCGCCATGGTCCAAGGAGTTGTTGCCCTAAGGTCCATGGAGGCTGCTGCTTTCGGCCCTGTGGAAACACCACAATCCAATGGAAGTTGTTGTCTTCGGCTCTGTGGAGGCAACAGTCTTTGGCTCTGAGGCTTGAAGCTCCGTTACTGTTGAGCGGCTCCGTGGCCAATAAGCTATGGCTCCACTTTGGTCTTTGAGTCTCATTCATGTTCAGGTGTTTTTGGACTCATGTCCAACAATAGTAAAATTCAAATCAAAATTCTTAAACCAAACACACCATAAATTATACAAAGCTAAATAAAAATCATTTGACACAAATTCAATGGAAATAGAATGAATAATTTGACACAAAGCAAAACTAGCAGTCGAGTAGGAGAAGAGCTAGCCATTCATCTAAACAGTTTGAGCTTTTAGGTGAGACGGTCATTCAGCATCCGATATGTATCGCAGAGAGGAGATTTACATTGAGTTTCTACCAATTATTAGCTATAAGAAATTTTAGGTTAAAAATCGACTTTCCAATATAATGGTAATAATAATGGACTCAGATAGATGTGATGTGTAATGAGAATTCTATTCAAACTCAACTATTCAAATATCATGTCAAATAACAATTATGTACAATAACAAAATTATTGGGTAGGATCAAATTATATTTCGACCATGTTGGTCCCGAAAAATCGATTAACTCATACACAAAGACAACAAACTCAAATTTACAAGCAAACTATAAAATTTTTCAATATAGACTTGTTATTTGCTAGATGGATTGCGAATGCATATACGGGACAACTAAGAACATAAAATACAGAATAAGCAACTATCAAAACTATTGAAATACAAATATATATATGAATATAATCAAGTTACACACTGAATAAATCATGATCACCATTTCTTGATCAACTGAATAAATCATGATTACCATTTCTTGATCATTCCTCCATGTCAAACTATCTCCAACCCTTATATTTCAATGTTCAATTTCTCACGCTATTTACCCATCCAAAACTGAGAACTATTTTTAACCTCACAACCTCGTATGTTTTTTTTTTTTTTTTTTTTTTTATTTTTTTTCACTACAAATTAATTG
Source organism: Andrographis paniculata (assembly GCF_009805555.1). Classification (NCBI taxonomy): domain Eukaryota; kingdom Viridiplantae; phylum Streptophyta; class Magnoliopsida; order Lamiales; family Acanthaceae; genus Andrographis; species Andrographis paniculata. Next base: position 2,101,055 of record NW_026137620.1, on the reverse strand, counting down.
TAACAATTTTAGATTTTCTAAATAGATGATTCACCAATATGGTGCATACGATCATTTTTTTTTTACTACCGTAACCACAATAATAATGTGGGCCGACTTTTGGGGTCAGATTGCGAAAGCCCAATTTTTTGTTTTATAAACATCAAATTTTTTTGTTTTAATTGAAAAAATAATTATGAGACCCGAACCTTGATCTTACCCGATTCCGACATGGACCCAGACCGGATCCTACCCGAAACCCAACATCGACCTTCAGTACCAATCCATCGACACAACCATCCGAGCTACCGAGTCCTCTCATGGTCATGGCAGTGCGCTTGGCCAATTATCCGCATTCGACGTTCAGTTTCCAGTTGCCTAGTCATAGTCGTCGTCGCGGCCTTTCGCGGAAGCGATTAGGGCGTCTTTCAGCTTCAATGAATTCCGGCGATGATCTCAGTTCGAAGTTAATGGAATTTCCTTACGTGTCTGGTCCTCACAGAAGATTGATGGTGGATTTGCTATCCACTGTGGACAGTCGCCTTGGATCCTCACTGCAGTCGTGTACTCTTCCATCCGACGTACAGCACTTTGGGAATGACAGCGGGACAGCTCGTGCTACTCTGAACCTTCGATCTGGAATACCTTCGTCTCAGGTACCATTACCGTCTTCAATGAATTGGACTTGCGACGCCAAAATTGGGAAATTTCAAATTGTAAAATTGATAGAGTGAAACAGATCGCATTCCAGTGAAGCTTTCTTTTCATCTGATATGCTTTGTATAGCTGAAGCATCTTAATAATTGTTTTGGATTGTTCTAGCTCCAACGCTTGATTTTCTGAAATTTTTTTATTGATTGTTCAAAAATATTGTATACCGAGTGAATTTTGGAGAATTAATAGTGTTCGTTCTTTAAATGTTGTGAATTGTTTTCTAGCTCTAACACTTGATCTTCTGCAAATTGTTCATTCATTATTCAAAAATATTGTATACCGAGTGAATTTTGGGGGATCTTAATATTGCTCTTTAATTGCTGTGAATTTTTCTAGCTCCAACACTTGATCTTCTTTAATTGTTCAAAAATATTGTGAATTGTTCTAGCTCCAATACTCAGATCTTCTGCATATTGTTCTTTAACTGTTGTGAATTGTTCTAGCTACAACACTTAGATCTTCTGCAAATTGTTCTTCAATTATTTTGAATTGTTCTAGGTCCAACACTTGATCTTCTGCATATTGTCTTTAATTGTTGTGAATTGTTCTAGCTCCAAAACCCGATCTTCTGCATATTGTTCTTTAATTGTTGTGAATTGTTCTAGCTCCAACACCCGATCTTCCGAAATTGTTCTTTAATGTTGTGAATTGTTCTAGCTCCAACACCCGATCTTCTGAAATTGTTCTTTAATTTCTGTGAATTGTTCTAGCTCCAACACTTGATCTTCTGCATATTGTCTTTAATTGTTGTGAATTGTTCTAGCTCCAGCACTCGATCTTCTGCAAATTGTTCTTAAATTATTCTTAACTGTTCTAGCTCCAGCACTCAGATCTTCTGCATATTGTTCTTTAATTTCTGTGAATTGTTCTAGCTCCAAAACTCAAATCTTCTCCAAATTGTTCTTTAATTGTTCAAATCTTCTCCAAATTTCTAAAGTGAAAATACATACCAGATTGATCTCATTGTAGGAAGCTGGATCCACTGTGAGCTTCCATCCGGTGGAGCGTTGAACATAACGAGCCTTTCAGCCTATTTACGAGCTTCAACTGATGCCCCACACTTCCTTCTGGACCTCATCCAAAGTAGCTCAACATCACTTGTGCTGGTTCTCGATTTGACTCCTCGAAAGGATCTCATCATGTATCCCGAATACCTCAAAACTTACTACGAAGATCCCCAATTGGACAGGCATAGACAGCGCCTCCATGATCTGCCTCAGGTAAGTCCTTACATATCACCCTCTCTTTACATACGGGCGATTCTTTCTCCAACTGCAATTATAGCATCGATAGATGTTGGAGCGAGTGAAGGAACTACTGAAATTGGTGATATTATTCGAGATCATATCGATCCCATTAGCAAGGAGTTTCTGAATTTTTGGATAGAGTCGTGTGCCTGCACGGATAGGAATTTGGGAGAGGTTGAGCAGACCTATTTAGCTGAGAGGGATCGAGTGATTAAGAATAAGACCATTGAGGTTGATCTCGGCTCAAGTTTCCCGAGGTTGTTCGGGAAAGATGTTGCTGAAAGAACTCTAGGTGTGTTGAAGGAATATTATAACAAATGATCTGTAATTCGGACATGTTTGTTGCTATCTATCATCTTAGGTTGTTCATGTACTCATATGTTGCCTCCAATTCTTGCATCTTTGAAATACCCATATGAAGCTGCCTTTTGGTGAAATCGATGTTCTTACATAAAGTCTTGTTGGACTGTGTCAACTAAACACTAAGTATGATTGGACTGTCAAAACGGATTAGTGGACGGATTGACCCACAACCCACCTTAACCTGCAAATAAGCGGGTTGTTTGCGGCCAACCCGTGAAGGGGCAGATTAAAATTTTATCAACCCAATCCAACACACCAGCGGGTGGTGAGCTAAGCGGACTGGTCCACGAACTTTTTAAAAATATTAAAAGAATATTAATATTATAAATATTTTTGTAATTAATATTTAAAAATAATTTTATTGTAGAATTTAGATAATAAATATTTTAAAATAAATAACAAATATAAAAATTCTCAATTCTAAATATTATTAATTAGTGTATTTAAAAAAATTAATAATAAGAAATACTTCATTTTAAAAATAAATCATAATTAATTTTATAAATTTGTATAATTATAAAATAATAAAATGGAAAACGAACAAAACAAATGATGAAAAATCGAAACAAATAACAATGTCAGGAATAATATAGTTAGAGAAGAGAAACAAGGTTGTAGATAATATTGATAATTTATTTAAGTTAATGATAGTATAAATTTTATTTTATTATTCTTAACAAAATAATGATATATTTGTAATTTATAAAAAAATAAAATATATTCTTATATTAATATTTGATTAGTTTTATTATAATTTTTTAATATAACAATAAAAAATGGTAAAAAAATACATTTACTTAGAGAACAGTATTAATTATTATATTTACTTGACCGCGGGCTAACCTATCCTCAACCCGCGGCTCATGCGGATTGGCTCATTTACGCCCGCATTTTAACGGGCTCCTTAAAAGTAAGGCAGGACGGGCCAACCTGATCGGCTCAACCTATTTTTGACTGTTTTAAGTATGATATTGTCCGCTCGGGCTTAGTCGCGCGGATTTATTTTTGAATATTCTCCAAAGACCTCTAAAATGTGAAAACTTCCAACTAGGAAATTAGGATTGCACCCCAACATGCCTTGTGAAATGTGAGCCGTCAGATGTGTGTACTGTCTACGGCTGTGATTCTTCTTCGAAAACTAAGTGGTGTTAAATGCGTGCAAACTTTGCAAGGAGATTACTTGCAGGCTTTGGCTTTGGTTAGTTGGATTCCTTATTACAAGTCCTGCAAAAAATTAAGATTCCAATTGTTGGTTGATACTTTAGATTGTTGAACGACAAAAAATTTTAAACGTGACGAATTTTGTGTCTGAATTGAATTGAGACGTAATTTGAATGACTACTCACCAATTATTCGCGCTCTGTTTACCCGACATACTTTTCACTCATTTGATACTATTTATTTTTTAAAAAACATCACATCAAATACAATTTTTTTTTTCTTACAAAACATCAAATCAAATATATATATATATATATATTTTTTTCAAAATTTAAAAAATCTCCAAAGATCCTTATCTAAACAAACAGGTATGGAATAAATGTATTCCATTTTGTGTATTCATTTCCTTGCAATCTGAAATTGAGATAAGCTGCACAGGGCTCACAATTTCTTGCTCTATATAAATATAAACTGTTAGTATATAATTCTAATTGAAAAGATATGCAATTTAGCTACCATTTAGAAGAGATAAATAATACTCCATCGGTTTCAATATAATAGTCTTCCGTCTCGATACAATAGTCTTGTTTATTATTTTTGTCCGTCCCAAAACAATAGTCTTGTTTCCGTAAATAACCATATCATCGTAAAATTACCCATACTTTTTCATTTTTATTACACAATTGCCACTACTTTTTACACTAATAAATTTTTTTTTTATCCATATTTTTTACCAATTACGAATATAATATCAATATTTCTTAAATCTCGTACCCAATCCAATTAAGACTGTATTTATAAGACAGAGAGAGTATACTATAAGTATATACCAAGTTTAAATAATTAAAAGAAACTCTTTTGACTTCACATGGCAATATATTTGAATTTGGGTAGGTGCATTATGTATAGGAAAGAAAGGAAGTTGGGTAGTATACTACAAATATAAATATAATACTCCCTCCCTAATTAAAAAATAATACTATTTTGATATTAGTATAAAAAAAAAAAAAAGGTAAAAAATACATTGGAATGTTATAAAATGTGTATTAAATAATTGATGGAAAGCAGTAAGATAAGTAAAAAAATTAGCTAAACATGATTTATTATTTATTCAAATAAAAATAATGAAATTATTTCCTATAAATAAATAAAAAAACTATTAAAAAAAAGACTAGTTACAAACTATATTTAATAAAATGAGTGAAATAAAGGTTGAGGGAAGAATGAAAGTGGAAGGCAGTAAATAAGCACTAGTTGTACGGTACAGTGAGCAAAGTCGCGAACGCAAAGCAAACGAAACAAAACGAGTGGCTCCAAACGGCTTCGTCTTCCCCACCACGTGGCTCTCCCAAATCTTCCATTTCATCTTCCAATTCCAACTCTAATTCGTTTACATGTCCCTTTTGCTTTCTTCCCCACTCAGAGAAGACAGAGATCCCAAAGGAATCTTCCCTCGTCTCCCCCAAAAATCTCCTTCTTCTTCCATATCTACCCATCACTCTTCCTTCCCCTACCAATTACCATGGCCATGAGGGCTCTCAGCCCCACAGCGCATTTCGCGCTCATCGATCTCCACTCCGCGCACTACATCCCGGCCTCCGCCTTCGCCGCCATGGCCGGCTCGTTTTCTGCCGCAATGCGTCGCAGGAAGATCACATCCGAGGCGACTTCCCCCGCGATTCGCCGCCCCAGGGACAGGGGAACGGGAACCGGCTCGGTGTTGACTTCGTCGGGGTCCGCCGCATCCACCTCGAGCTCCGGCAATGAGGCGCCGGTGCCGGTGGTCTCGGACCTGGAGTTGTTCCTGGAGATGGTGCCTGTGAGATTGAGGCAGGAGCTTTACAGGCACGGGGAGATCGGTGAGCTGATCGAGGTGGTTATGGACTTGGGGAGGAAGCCCCTCGCTCGATTCCCCTCGGGGGATTGGGTCATCTCCCACCACCCCGTCATGCCTCAGGATCTGCTCCACGCTATCTCTAAGGTTGGTTGTCTTGTCTTCCTAAAATTCAAATTCTCAACGATGAATTTAGTAACTAACATTTGAACTACTTGCTTTATATATACACACACTTATGATGCTGCTGTGGATTCATTCTATGCTGATGCAAAATTTTGATCTGCCTTGTTGATGACAAGTTGTATTGCTGAAATGAGATGCCATAGATTCTGTTTGATTGACTTACATATGCTGTTCCTACCTAAACTTTACAATTCAACATCATACAATGTGCTGAGGATGGATATGTATATGTATAGATATAGAGATGCCGGGTATGTTGTTTTCTTCGATTGTAATGTAATGACATGCTATTTGGATAGTAGGTTGTTTAATAGTTGAGTTAGAACATGTTAGGGTGCTGTATAGTTGTAATCAACACATCAGATATATAGTTTAACATCAGACGCTAACAATTTATTGTATAGATTATTAATGTGTTGCCTGTTTTATTTTGCGTATTGTGTTAATATAATTTGTGTGCCAAGATCAATTATATATTGGGACTATTATTGTTGTGTTGTTAGTTGTTAATGTATTGTTTCTTGCGATTAGATATGTTGTTCGTAGATGGACCATTTCCTTTTTCTTGATTCCAGTAAGTTGTTGATGCATTAGTTTTAAAGCTCCATATAATTGAGTGTTTTTTTGTCAAGATCACTTATTTGTTCATTCGTGTTGTTAATGTAGTTATACAATATGGTAAATCTAAATATAGGGACTGTTGACCTAAGACAAACCAATTGCTCGATTTAATCAGCATGGGTGTGTATATAGATTTGTATGTTTATGGGGCTGTAGGATTTTAGTGTTAACTTAATTGATGGCATCCAGGTTGGTGATTTCTCCGACGACAACCGTTCAGGGATTGATCATTCTCTGCATCGTATAAGCGCCATCCGGAACCGGAAAATGCAAATCATAGGTCTCACATGCCGTGTGGGCCGAGCTGTCTCTGGCAGTGCTGAGATCATACGCGACTTAGTTGAGAGTAGAGGGTCTATATTGGTCATAGGGCCTCCGGGTGTCGGAAAAACAACCTTAATAAGGTCAACATAATATTGATTGTATAATTTTTTGCCACTGGCTTCATTTTCTTTTTTTTTTTTTTGGTTTTAAGTGGTTGTGATTTGTTTGAATCTTTTGCAGAGAAATAGCAAGAATTCTGGCCAATGACCAGAAAAAACGCGTGGTTATCGTCGATACATCAAATGAAATTGGCGGTGATGGGGATGTGCCACATTCTGGAATCGGCCGTGCTCGAAGAATGCAAGTGCCGAATGTTCACATGCAGCATAATGTACATCCTTTGATCGTTTTGCCTACTGCTGTTCCTTACTGTTCCAAAGACTGACTCTTTCTCCAATCTCGAGCAGGTAATGATTGAAGCGGTCGAAAACCACATGCCCGAAACTATTATAATCGACGAAATCGGAACAGAGCTTGAAGCATTGGCCGCCAGTACGATTGCTCAAAGGGGTGTGCAACTTGTTGCGACGGCTCATGGCATTACTATAGAAAACATCATTAAGAACCCCTCTTTGCAGACCCTTGTAGGAGGAATAGAGGTGCAAATTAACCCCTCGACTTGTTCTTTCTAACATAAACTTGAATATGTTATCGATGACAGTTTTTTATTTCACTACAAAACAGAGTGTTACTCTAGGCGACGAGGAAGCACGGAAGCGAAAAGTGCAGAAAACGATTCTAGAGAGGAAAGGACCTCCGCCATTCACATGTGCAGTTGAAATGATATCGAAAACCGAGTGTCGTGTTCACCACAAGCTAGATGCTACTGTGGATGCCATTCTTGCAGGTAGTTTCGGTTTTTAATAGTCCTTCCATGAAATTTACCAATCGTCAGTCTTCTTCAGTCCTTGACAAAGTTACACACTTTTCAGGGAAATCTCCATTATTTGAAATCCGGAGCACAACTGCAGAAGAAGCTCATTTTGATGATGCTAAAACAGCATTGGGGAAATCCCAGCTGTTTAAACTCCGTGAAATAGAAATTGAAGCCGATCAATCACTAAAGCCGGTTCAACCTACTCAAGAAAACTTTGTCGAAGATGATAAGGTTACGGCATATAGAAATGAAGGAGCAGAGACTGAATCTGACAAGGAAGCTTCCAATTACCGTCGTAGGTCCAAGAAAGCGCGATCTAGTGTATCTGTGAGCAAAAAGAGCTACCCGCTGTTTGTATTTACTTACAAGGTATTTATTTTCGTCGCCTTTCTCTTTTCACTTTTCTTGTTAGGCAAAATGAACTGAATACGTAATCAGAGAGCAAAAATATAGCATGTTTGAAAAGCACACTTAACCGAAGATAAAAACTAGCATGCGATCTTCAGATGTGACTTCAAGATCCGATTGATTTGGTTGTGTGTGGCTGTTATTTCAGATCCAAGAAGCTGACTTGTTACAAGTAGCGGCCGTAATGGGGCTCGAAGATAAAATAGACATAACTGATGATATTGCTTCTGCTGATGCTATTCTGACATCTAGTTATGAAATGAAACAGAATCCTTGGATCCGAGGAGTGGCGAAATTTCACCAGCTCCCCGTATATGTTATCAAGGTATCACCGTAGATACTCCTAACCTTAACAAGGCTAGGACTTGAAAATTTGTTCATTATGTGTATGTAAAAACGTTTTATTGTTTTTACATTGCAGTCCACTACAATGGCTCAAATGGTAAAAGCAGTCCGAATGATTCTTGGGATGGATTCCTTTAGCTCGACACGAAAGGAGTCTAGAAGTTCCTTTGATATTGAGATCGGAGATGATGCGCCGAAAAGGAAACCGTCATTGGAGGAGATCGATGCCTTGGAGGTATGCATAAGTTTTGTTTATATATAGAAGGTCGAATCTTGACAAATATGTGTGATGCTGTTGTTGTGATTTTCAAGTGCTGAAAATATATGTCACATTGCATCGTTTAGATATATGTTAGAAAATATCCGCAAAAAATTGCATTGATCATCTAAAATCGAATATTTAAAATATTTCAACAACATATAATCGGACAAAATAGCCGAGAAAGCGTTAATTGCATCACCAAAGTAAAGATTTTTACTGCCTCTTGCTTTAGAAATGCTATAAGTGCCTTGCTTTAGAACATCGTCATCTCTGATTCATCTCGTTCTTGGACAGGAGGTTCGGGTGGCGATCGAGTACATAGTGATACCCGGTGGTGAGCCGGTGGAGCTTCTGCCGAGGCGATCGGAGATTGTCGCTCGGCAACTGGAGCTGGTGGAGAGCTATCAGTTAGCTGTGGAGAATTCGGGAACTGAGTCGAACCCCAGACTTCAGATCCTTCCTCAGAAACTGAATTCGAAGCTCCCCTCCTCCTCCTCCTCCTCCGGGACAACGCCGGGTGAAGGCACTAGTGTCGCCAGGCTACCGTTTCTCCCGGAATAGCTCGCCGGGATCGAACAACTATGGGCTCGGCTCGGGTGGAGGTGTGGTTAAGGAAAACCTTTCGGAGCAATGAACATTGATGCATGTTGTTGTAGAGTAAATTAATGAATTGAATTGTATAGTGTAAATTAATTAATTAATTAATTAATTGATGTATTGTTGGGTGTCTGTCTCTCTCTCTGCCCTTGGTGTGGTGTGGAGGGGTTTGTTTATATGTTGTACTGTACAGACAAGGATATTATGGATATGTATGTAATTCAAGCCAAAATCAAGGCTTATATTTAGATTTGTCGTATGATAAAAGAATTCAACTTAGAGAGAATTGATTTTTTTTTTTTTTTTTCTTGTTAAAATGGAGAATTTATTTGACAAATATAATGAGAAATATCAAGAGTGATAAAATGATTGATAACAAAACCAAGAATTAAATAAAAATATTATAACAAATAAATATTGGAATATTTAGTTATTAATTAATTAATTAAATTTATTTTATTTTATCTTGATTTTAATTTTTTATAAAATAAATAATTTTTATTATAAATAATTATAATTGTTAAAAAGTTATAAAGTAAACAAAATTTTAATTTGAATTTGAATGGATACTTTTTTATGTGGTGATATATTAAAATTTTTGGGAAAACATGTGTCTGGTTTTTAAAATTTTAAAATTACCGTATTCTCAATTATAATTATTTGGCTCTTGAGAAGTGTTTGTCACACGCTGCAAAATTTAAAATAAAATAAATCTATTTTTACAATAAAAATAATATAGTATAGATGAAGAAGAGTCGTCTCCTGAGGGAATGAAAAATGTTTTATTTTTTATTATTTGATTTATAAATATAATAAATGGGAGATTTTGGGAGTAAGAAATAAAAATAAAATAACAAACTAAAAACTCTATGACTAAAAGATAAATTCAATAAAAATAAAAATATGTTTCCCGTCTATGAATGAAATTGACAACTTGGTAAGTGGATTTGATCATCGATAAATATTTAATTTTATTGGTTTCTAAATAAATTAGTTATAGTTACCGGCACGCGTCTAATAACCAACTCTTCCTTAATTTCGTGACAGTCTAGTACGCCCATCAACTGCTTCTCTAGTTAGACCAGAACTCTAATGACGTCACAAAGAATTTACTAGCCTAACCGCCTTGCGAACTAAAATAGTCTAATTCAATTTAAGAATTAACTATGCGAAATTGTTTAATTGATTCTGTGATTTCCTAATGATGTTTGCCACTTGCTACTTGAACCAAATTAAAATGCAATTACGAACGTCTTATTTAGTTTAGCAATTAATTCTTAATCCAATTGAAATACTGGGTCACAATACCCAATCAAATAAGAGATTATAACTCAAAGAAATCATAAATCACAAAACTACTTAGGAACCAAAGAAATATCATAAATCAAAACAACTCTAATCTCTCAAATCCATACAAGTTGTCACTCCTAAACTAGAAAAGTAAACTACTCGCTAATGATAGGAGGAAGAACAAAGGAAAATGAAAGCAAAGAGAAATATTGAGAATGACGTTGGTAGGAGTAGAACTCGAAATCTTCTTGGAAAAATCTTTTTTCTTCTTACCCATGCACGGTTTCTCCTCGGGACTCTTCTGAACTGTGTTCTCCTCGGCAAGTGGCATAAAGTTGCGCCTCCTCCTTCTTTCTTTCCTTTATATTTGCCATAATTTTGTAACAATTGAGCTTTGGACATTTTTGTTCTCTTTTTCCACTAATTATATCAATTTTATTATTTTTCTCATGCAAATTATAAATAAATAATATATATACCCAAATCAGGTAGAATCTAATCAAAATTAACCAAATATTGCAAATAATATAAATATTTAACGCATGCATTTATGACTATCAGTTCTCTCTTTATATATGGTAGATAAATAAAATTTGAAAATACTGCTTCTCTTCCTTAACAATATATTTATTTTTTCATTTTGGCCCGTCTCATAACAAATTAGTAATTTCATTGTAATATCTATCTAACATTACAAATACCCTTTCAATTTACAATATATTATACAAATGATATTACATTTATATCATATTATACTAATAAGGGTACTTTAGTCTTTTTACCTTTATTTATATTACATCATAATATAATATTAATATTTTTAAAATTTTGTGAAGAAAATAAATGAATAAATAGATATGAGACATGAGTAACATATAAAATATTAATTTTTAAGAAATAAAATATAAAAAATACGATATCATCCAATATATTTGTATTTGAGTATAATCTTTTTGTAATCCTTGCCTTATTCCTATATCAAACACTAGCTTTTAAACATGTACTATGCACAGAATTATTATAATTAAATTTAATTATTATATTATTTTTTTAATTTTATAAATATTTAAAATATTAGTTGAATTCTTTGCTTTTTCGGTGTCTCTTTTTCCCCCTTTTTCTGCATCACATAAATAATAAAAGAGAATCCATCACATAAAAATACAATATACTCCATCCGCCCTAGGGGTGAGAAAAATTATGAAATTCAAAAATTCGATCCGGACCAAATTGAAATTTAAAATTTGGTTCGAATTTTCAGATTGGTTCGAATTGAATGTTTAATAAATTCTAAATTTTTAAATTAATTTGGATCAGTATACTAAAAATCCGAATTAATTCAAAATCTAAAATATAATATTCTAATATAATTTATTATAGTATATATATATTTAATATCACAAAAATATTATAAAAATTTTAAATAAAGTTTAAAATTTTTAAAAATAATAAAAAATAGAATTTCTATTTCGGATTTTTTGGTTTGCTACGGAAATTTTAATTCAGGTTTTCGAATAGGTTCAGATTCGACAAAAATCCGAATGCTCATCTCTACTCTAGACGAGTCATATGCAATTATTTTGTCAAATTCCATGTATTCGTTTCTTTTTATTTTTAGTAAAAGTATTTTTACCTTAATAAAAAATGTTTATACACTTTATACTATATTACAAATGATATCACTAAAAAGTAAGTGAATTTAAAGGAAAATTATTTTTTTATATTTCTATTGTACTATTAGCTATGATATTCTACTCCTTCCGTCCGCCACATATGACTCTTATTTTTTTTATTATTCATAACAAATAATTTTATTATATTTTTAGTAAATTTATTTATTTTAAAGATAAATAACAAATATAGATCACTTTATTTCTAACCTACATAAAAAGGCATATTCAAAACCCTTTTATTTATACTTTTTTATTCAATAAATAAATCTTTTTTTATCTATATTTAAAATTCTTTATTTTTTATAAAATTAATTTTAACTTAATTATAAATAAATAAATATATATTTTTTCATTTATTTGTATTATATAAAAATCAGTAGCATGTTGATTTTCTTAATTAGCTCAAATAAAAAAAACATACAACATATGTCTTTATTTCATATAGCATATGCTATCTGAAATAAAAGTATATGTTGTCAATTCATATTTATAACGTATATTATAAAAGTATGTTATGTGTTGAAATCAATTATTGCATGTGTTATATTAAATTATATTATGTGTTGTATTTTATTATATTAATATGAATAATGATAGTATGTAATAATATCGTGTGTATACGTTAATATAAGATGTGCTACTGAACTTTAATTTAAAAATTTAGTACAACATCAACGCCATAATATATACTTAAAATTCTTAACATATCCCGCTTCCGGCTCAACTTGAAATATACTTTTTACTATTTTATTATGTTATACTCAAATGTATCTCTTTTATATTTTAGTATTAATACCAAAATATCATTTAATTTTATTTAAATTACAAACATATCATTCATTACATATATAATTAATTTATATATAAAGTGAAAAGATAAAAATATCAAAATTTTTACAAATTTCCATTAACCAATAAAATTCTATTACTTCTATCTTTTAATTTACTGTGAAATCTCAAAAAAGTAGTTTCAAGTGAGACAGAAGAAATATATGACATATACCAGCAAACCATATCTCCATCTTATTTTTATCTCAAAAAATCCTAACTCTATCCCAAAGACTGTTTGTTATCCTACCAAACACTAACTCCATTCAAAATAATTTTACAAATTATTCAAATATATAATCCATCCATCCGTACTAATTCAAAGTATTTTTTCAATTATTTTTATCTGTCTCATTTAAATATCTATTTTTAAAAATAAAAATAAATTAATACCAAAATATTTTTAACTTTTACATAAATTACAAATATACATTATATATACAATTAATTTATTCATAAATTATAAATGACAAAAAGTTCAAATCATCAAATATAAAAAAAATATATTAATGGGCTGTTTAATTTACAGACTTTTTTTTTTTTTCTCAAATAGGATTGAGATTTGTTTTGCATAAAAATTTATATATGATAGGATTTATTGCATTTAGGATTTGAAATCTTGTTATATATTTGGTCGGTAAAATTATTCAATAATTATATTTCTCAAATCTAGTTTATTTTGCAGATTAATTGAAGAATTTAGATTTTTTATATTTTAAATGACATAATTGTTCTCTCCAAGTTTTATTTATTGTGAAATTTATTTATTTTTTTTACCAATTTAGGTGTGTTCTAAAAAATTGTATAAATTGATTAATATTAAAAAATATAATATATACAGATTTATACAAAATATATAGTATATAATCTATACACTAAAAAATATAATAATTCGATATAAAATATTATTTTTGTACTATCGACACTTTTTTTCATATCTAATATAAAAATATATCAAACAAAATACAAACTAACACACCAATCAAATAATCTTAAAATTATTCATTTATTTAAAATATCATTGTTAATATAATTAAATATAAATAAAATTAATAATTATAAATAAATATATATATATTTGTAGTAATATTTTTAAATAAAATATTATATTTTTATAGAATCAACCAAATATAATCTAAATATATAAATATATAATACTCCCTTAGTCTCAATATAATAGTCTTGTTTATTATTTTTGTTCATTCCAAAACAATAGTCTTATTTCTATAAATAACTGTATCACTGTAAAACTACCCTTACTTTTTCATTTTTATTACACAATTGCCACTACTTTTTGCACTAATACACTCACAACGGCAAAAAAATCTTTTATCTATAATTTTTACCCACTACCAATATAATATTAATATTTCTTAAATTCCGTGCTCAACCCAATTGAAACTATAATTTTGGGACAGAAGGAATATTAAAAAAAAAAAAGAAAAAAATAGAATTTTTTTTTGTTGGATAGAATGATATAAAGGTAAAAATAGAAATACAATTGAGATTGAAATTTAAAAGTAATAAAGTACTTTACTAATAAAAAATTCTTCATTTGCAGAATTCTAAAATTTTAATTACTTTAAATTCAGTTATCTATTTTGTAACAAAAAATATATATATTAGAATTTTAAAATCTAAATTCAATGAAATCATACCAAGTTCACAAACCAACGAGAACTTAATATTGAAATTTATAGATATAAGGATTAGTTCTTTGTCTTTAAAAAATTAAATTAACATAATTCATCATGTACAATTTCCAATAAAATATACATATATATATTTTCATAAAACATTATCAAAAATTTAAATACTTTATTTCAAACTACAAATCGAACAAATCCAAAAAATTAATAAAACACAATTATTATTATTAGTATTGAATGAAAAAAAAATATATATATATATAAAAATAACAATTAATATGGTAGTAAAAAAATAAATTATATTAAAATATTCTAAAAAATTAGTTTTGTGCAATATGAATCGTACAATTTTCGAATATATAAGCTATTATTAATAAATCTATATAAAAATAAAAAGAGAAAAAAAATTAATTAAAAAAAATCAAAACTTTTATAAAAAAATAAAAATATTGAAACACCTAACGTTCTCACGTCTTAATATATAAATAAAGTTGGTTGCTAATATATAAATAAGTTGCGACTACCATGCTGAATGTCTAATATTTAACACTACAATGATATCACACTTAGAGCGGTCAAATGAACCAAGCCGTTCATGAACTCAGTTCAGTTTAGCTCGATTCGGTTCGATTAAAGCTCGTTCGCAAACGTTAACGAGCCGATCCGAACAACATAAACAGACTTGTTTGATTAACGAAGCCCGAGCTTTATTCGCGAACGTTCGTTAAAATAATATATTTATTATAAATATTATATATATATCTAAAATTATAATTTATAAATAAATAAATAAATATCAATTTAAAATAAATAAAAATAAAAATTTTAAATTTTCTTTTAATTTATATATAAATTAAAAAAAGTGAGACAAACAAGCTCGAGCGAGCTTAATCGAGTCTAAACGAGCTGAATACAAACACGAGCTCAAATAATAAAAATCCTCAACAAGCCAAGCTCGAGAGTTTAACGAACAAACACGAGCCTCATTCGCGAACGTTAACGAATGAATACAAACACTTAAAATTTGGCTTGGCTCCGCTCATTAAGAATCAATATGAACGGATATCATACGGAATTACAAGAGAATGATATATGATTTGTATCAATATAATATAAATCTAACAAATAATTTAATACTCCATCCGTCCCAATACAATAGTCTTGTTTACCATTTTTGTCCGTCCCAAAACAATAGTCTTATTTCCATAAATAACCATATCACCGTAAAACTATCCATATTTTTTCATTTTTATTACACAATTGCCACTACTTTTTACACTAATATACAAGGGCAAAAAAGTCATTTATCTATACTTTTTACCAATTAACAATATAATATCAATATTCTTTAAATTCCGTGCTCAACCCAATTAAGACTATATTTATGGGAAGGAGGGAATATATGACAATAATTTATTAGCACATTCTACCAATATGATATTAATTAATTCTAATTAGTACCCTAATCTTTCCACAATAGATAAATTAGATTACATTCTATAATGAATTAAATAATTAGATTATATGCAATATAATTGCATGAATTTAAATACAAACACACTTACTATAAATTACATATCTTCTTATCCAACCAAATTAGTAAATACCAATAAACACTACTTACTTTAAAAAGAAAATTTTATCTTATTTTTTCCCTTCAATTCTTTCTTATAATTATATATGTCTCATGTTTAATCAACCAAATTTAACTTTTCTAATTTTATTCTACCTTTCAAAACTTGAGCATCATAATGTTTAATCATAAAAGTTTTTACACCATTCTATTTTTGGTTGCTATGTTCTTGTCGAACAACATTGTTTGTATCGATTCTCGGTTGTTAAATTCTTCCTACGACAATGGCTTCTCGCCCGCCGTGGCAACATGGTACGACAATCCCAAGGGAGGTGGAACCGGTATGCATTGTATATAGGGAATAAACCACGTTCCGACGTTTGAATTTAATTTCAATCATCGATTTTACATCTAATAATTTTAATTAAATTAATAATATCTAAATCAAATTTTGTAATTAGATTGAGCAATGCTGAACTCATAATTTTATCATGGGATCCTCTAAATTATACCATACCAATTTGACCATCCCTTACCGAGCCACTGTATTTCATTTTATTTATTTATTTATTTTATGACGTGGGAATCTGCTATTGTAATTTTACTCTTTTTTTATCGGATTTTTTTCTTTTATTTTTATTGTAGGGGGAGCGTGTGGATTTGATGACAAGGACATGAATGCGCCTCCATTCAATGGCTTAACGGCAGCGGGCAATCAAAATTTGTTTAAATCGGGAAAAGGATGTGGGAGTTGTTATGAGGTATGGTTATTTTTAGGGCTTCGAACAAAGTATGTATGCATTGAGCCGTGTTGTGGTATTATCAAGTCGATGTATGAATTGTTGCAGGTGAAATGCACCGGAAATCCATTGTGTTCTGGAAATACAGTTACGGTAACAATTACAAATGAATGTCCCGGTGCTTGCAACGACGATCCTTTTCATTTCGACTTGAGTGGAAAAGCATTTGGATCATTAGCGAAAAATGGACAAGACGATAAGCTACGAAATTTGGGAAGACTTGACATTCAATTTCAAAGGTTTTTAAAGCAAAAACATTTCTTAAATTTTATTTTTATGCTTCATTAATCATATATACTTAGTGTTTGTAAATTACTAAAAAGGCAAAATTGCTCATACTCTATTTATAGTTTGTGCAATATTTTTTAAAATATAAAAGACATCCGTGTAAGTTTTAGAGGATTCTGTACAATATTTTTTGAAACTTTAGAGAGTCTATGCAGTTTCTAAATTACAAAGAAAGTGACACAAACTTTTTCGACACAGCTTAGTTATAAATAATTTTGTCTAACGAAACTTATTTTTAAGTTTGTCTTTATACAATCTATAAATCTATGTTTCTTTTTATTTTTCTTAAATAAAAACAAATCTAACTAGAAGGTTGAAAGTTATGAGTGTGATTAATTTCAATGTTTTTTTCGGTCACATTTAAAATTTTAATAAAATAAATTAGTTTTTTTCCATTATTATATGTTTATGATTAAAGTGTTATTAACATAAATATAATTTTCCCTCAAACATCTTGTTTTTTAGCCGTTTCTTCTCAATAGTAAAATCTTATATGTTGTTCCATCAATAAATTTTAACTTAGGATTTCATCTTCTCTGTTTGTATTTTTTGTTTTATGTTTCAATAATAGTTTCATACGATATTTTATGAAAAAAAAATTATTATTTTTTCTGTCCGTCAATTTTATATTAATGACGGACAAAAAAAAGTATATATATTTTTAAAAAATTACGAACATTGTATCATAATGAAATAGAAAAAACCGGAATTGCTAAAAGATCATATAATTTGAATTTTACAGAGTAGCTTGCCATTACAAAGTCGGCATAGAGATTACGATCGACAAAGGATCAAATCCATGGTACTTAGCTTTGGCAGTCGAATATGTTAACGGAGATGGAGACGTTGGTAGCATGCAGCTATTGCCTTCAAATTCCGGACCGATTTCAATGCAACAATCATTTGGGGATACATGGAAAGCCGATCTCCCGAGCGGCGCAAAAGGTCCTTACAGCATCAGATTATCGACGATCGAATCAGGGCAGACAATTCTTGTAAAAGATGCAATTCCAGCAAATTGGGCTCCTGGCCAACGATTTCTGTCATCGGATAATGTCAAGGCTTAGAAATCTGACATATATAGCTCAACGTTTCAAGAATGACACAGTGCATCAAAAGCTTTGGAATTTGGCAAATTTTTTTTTTTTGGTTGAAAATTATGATATTCTAATAATACCATTGCTGTATTGCTATGCAAACTTGTATGTCTGGATAATTAGTTATAGCTAGGGTTTCTATCATTTCAATTTTTTTTTTTTTTTAAGTAAAAGTATCAAATTATTTAGGGAGAGTTGGTATGTACCCTCTCTGTCACCCATGCTAAGTTTCAGTTTAGTACCCGTTATAAAAAAAATTGGTTTGAGCTCCTTTTACTTATTTAATTTAATATTGGTCACTATTTTATATTTCTTCTTCAATCGGCTTGTTATAGATTTGATGTACCTCTAAAATGTATTTAAAGACTCATAATGTTATTTTATATACTTCTAAGACATCCTTTTCTACTTATATGATATCCGTTCTGTTAGAAATTTTAAGGGAAAATAATGAAACTGTGTTATTGATCATCAAGATAAATGAGTTTATATATAGACAATACAAAACGGAATTGACAGACTCAAATATAAGTAATCTTATTTATGGATAAGACCAAATCTAAATATAAATCTACAAAATCTAAAATCGAATATCTAAAATATCTCAACATCCCCCTCAAATTCAAGTGGTATATCAAAAATCAACTTGAGTTTGATAAAAAAGTTGAATATGAACCCAAAAGATTTGATAAAAAAGTTGAATATGAACCCAAAAGACGCAAATACAAATAATAGTTGCTTGTCTACTGTTGCCGCCGCTGCTCTACCGTGTCAAAGCTAGAAACAATGTTTTCAACTGAATTAGAGTCGATAATAATAAAACTCACAACGGAGTTGAAAATGACATGACTCTCTACTTGAGCAAAAAATGACATGACTCTCTACTGGAATCGAAAATAATGGGAGTACTCTCCACAAAGTTGGAAATAACAAGACTCTCATTGCAATAAGAAGCATGACTTTAAGAAACGTAGCAGACGGGTTGCAAAATCGCAGGCAGATGCGCTGACATAACCTCAATCGTAGATTAAAAAGACTAGAAACCATGGTCAAAATCTCAAAATTGTAAAACCTCTGTGGTAATCCCAGGTTGAATGTACCCGGAGAAACGCGAGTTGGTAGACTATATTTACGGCATGATAAAAATAGGCTTTGATACCATATTAGAAATTTTAGGGGAAAATAATGAAATTGTGTTATTGATCATCAAGATAAATGGCCCATATATGGACAATATAAAACGAATTCGATAGACTCAAATCTAAGTAATCTTATCTATGAATAAAACTAAATATAAATATAAATTTAAAAAATCTAAAACCGAATATTTAAAAAATCTCAACACGTTCTACCTATGATTCTATGTACTCATATTCATTGCTCATATACTTCTATTTAAGTTTTATATATGTATGCCGTAATTGTACATTCTTAAATATTTCATAAACCTCTATTCATTCGATAGTAACCACCTTAATATATCAACATACTTACAAATAATAAATAGTTAAATGACCACAAAAATAGACATGTTCTCCAACATAATACATGTATTTTACAGAAATTCTATAGAAGATTATGATTTGTTGCAGTACGTATACGATGTCATGATAAACCTAAGTAGTTTATCAAAGGACACAATAGTTTAGTCTTCATATGATATCAAGAGGATGAGATATCACTTTTTCAATCTATAAATCCTAAATTAATTATATTCTAATATGTACACAACAACACATACAAATATATTTCATAGTTTTCATACCCATAGAATATGCAATAATACTTATTTAGTGTCATTAGATGAACTTGTAAAATAATTATAGAAACACGAAGAGTTATCGTACCAAAATATCACCATAACATATCTAAACTTGTTTTAGAATCAATTATAAAAATTTTGATGCTTCCAACAAGCTTGGAGAACTCTTCTTCAATCTTTCCAACTTAGAGAAGCAAAATAGGCCATTATAACACCATAATTGTTGAAGACAATTCCTGAAAAGGTAACCACAGATTTTGGCTGATGAATATCAACAGGCTACAAGATCAACTTAGTGCAATACCAACAGTTATTGCCAAGTGTGCCGGGAGCATCAATGTCCAATTTCACATGAATATTGTCCAGAAAGTCCTTACCAGCAGCAAAGGTGAGAATGCTATATAACAACAAAAGATAATGGGAATCAATATGAAGAATCACAATCATAGTTGTAGAAAAAATTTAATTCAATAGTTTTTTTATACAAATCAATGCCAGTGGACAATTCTCTATGAGTGAAAGCTCCCATGCAAATTCACCAAAAAGTTTACCTAATTTTTCTTCTATCATCGATTTGGGTATTTTAAACTAATTAAATCGATGTAAAAATCATGAAAATTATCGCTCTAAACTTAGACAATTATAAAAAAAACTTAACAAGACAACAAGTTGCATGTGCTAGTTGTTTGTTGTTCTCACCAAATATTAATCGTTATATATAAATCTATCCAACTCAAAATTGAATTAACTAAGACTAACTTTTATTGGCATACATAAAACATCAAATTCTTATATGTATTAAATAAACCGAACAAGCCTCAAATCCATGACACAATCTGTGCCGGCATTTCATCAGATAAGTATTGTAGCTACATGTTAATGGAACCTTATGTTGTTAAAAGAATTTCAAAAGACAAACAGTTAAAGTATCAAAATTTTCCCCCCTTCCTTACAATAAAAAACAAAACTTCATGTTAAATACATAACACAAAAACAAATCACTCCTTGTAAAAAAAATTAAAAGAAAACAAAGAATGAGACTACAAAAACACATTGGATTCCCATTATCTTGGCCCTTCTTCCGGTGTGGTTAGTTACCTTCATAAATACACATTGGATTCATATCAAGTACTTATTGACGAAATTTTCTACATAATTTACGTAGAGATTTCACCATACTTATAGGGCTTGTAGAGATGGGCCAATAAAAAAAATTCATCCACTCGGATATTTCTACCTTGTCCTCAGCCATTTTCTCCTGAATAGCTTTAATTTCAGACATGACAACCTTCATCTCAGCAAGTCCGTTGCGAAATTCCTTAGCGAACTGATGTATGCGAGGCTCTTGGTTCATATAAGCAAGCATTAGCATTCTAACTGTTTGAGGTAATTGAAAAGTAGAA
The DNA here is from genome assembly GCF_009805555.1 of Andrographis paniculata. Lineage (NCBI taxonomy): Eukaryota > Viridiplantae > Streptophyta > Magnoliopsida > Lamiales > Acanthaceae > Andrographis > Andrographis paniculata. The sequence goes on along the minus strand of NW_026137620.1, from coordinate 2,079,774 downwards.
TGAAAAAAAAAAAAAAAAAAAAAGAAGAAGAAAAAGAATTATATTACATTCACTACCTGAAAAAATCATTTTTGTAAACAAAATTTTTTTGTCTCTAAATCTACTTTTTCCGTTACTAATGACATTAGAGACGGAATTAGTAATGAAATTACGTTAGCTACGTGAACTTTAGGGACGGAATTCCGTTACAAATATATTATTTTTTTGTAGTGATTATTATCAAACCCTACCAAAGCTTTCACAAGTATGCTCATAGAAACTGGACCTCAAGCTTTTCACTGATTGTTTTGTATGAAAAATGTATGCTTCCTCCTCCATACCACATGGTCTGTAGGAATCAATCATTAGATCGAACAACAACCTGCTACAGCTGCAAAAACTTCCTCTGCTCGTAAGACTTTGTTTAGTTTTTCCTAAGAATAACATTTCAATCTGGGAACACTTCAATATACAAGACATATATGACAGAAAATTTTAGTACCAAAGTAGAGATATTATATGTGAAAATACAAATAAATATTTTCTAAAGAAAATTGAGGAGCAATCATGAACTTTAATGTACACATAAGAAAATTGAAAAAAAAAAAAAAAAAGAAAATCAAGAAATCAGGAAGTTTAATCAACCCATACACATCCTAAGCAAAACATCGAGTTTGGAGTAACTCAATCAAATAGTTAGAACAATACTCAGTAAACAATGAATCCAATCGAGCTTGTTTCATGTCGGAAAAGAAACCCAACCCTAAATTGGCCTGCTTTAAAAAAAAATAAAAAATAATAATAATAATAATAATAATAATAATAATTTCTAACTGTTTGTACGAGCTTATGTCCAAAAAAAGCAGAAACACTTTTCTAAGTTAAAATTATTCTTTTATCCCTAATAATAATAATAATGAAAAATTGCAAAAGATGTCATATATGTAGATCAAATTATTATTTTCAAACATTTTTTTTTTCACTTTCGAAATTTAGGACATTATATGTACTTCGGACATTATTTTTGTCTTCCGGCGCTGGAAAAATGCACGTGACCGTCACGTGTACCTTCATGGCATGACCGGCGCATACGTGGACATCGCCGTTGCTGTATTGTCGTCCGCGTGGTAGTGGTGACGTGAAATTATTTTTCTTTCACTTTCGCAATTTAGGACATTATTATTTTTTGCCCTTCGGTTCCGAAAATACAATTTGTTCTAGGGTCATCGGATCGGTGACGTGGAATTATTTTTTAAAAAAAAAATTATATTTTTTTAAACTTTTAATTTGGCCCAATTGGACTAAATTGCAAATAAAAACATATTTGCAATTTGGACCAAATTGAAAAAAAAAAAACTAGAACAAAATATTTTACCGGCGCTAGAGGGCAAAAATAATACTCGAAGTATACATAATGTCTTAAATTGCGAAAGTAAAAAAAAAAAAAAATTCCAAGTTACCCGTCCGACGACCACGCGGATGACAACACAACAACGGCGAAGTCCACGTATGCGCCGGCCATGCCACGAAGGTGCACGTGACGGTCACGTGCTTTTTTCCGGCGAGAGGGTAAAAATAATGTTCGGAGTACACATAATATCCTAAATTACGAAAGTGGAAAAAAAATATTCGAAAATTATAATTGAACCTACAATCAATAGAATATTATAATATAATATAAACATATAGAGAGAGATTTATACAAAATATATAATATATAATCACTACATTAAAAAATATAATAATTTCAATAAAATATTATATTTTACACTACCAATGTTCTTTCTCATATCTAATATAAAAAAATATTTTAAACTAAAAATACAAAATTAATACATCAGTCAAATAAATTTAAATTATTGATTTATTTAAAATATTATTAGTATAATTAAATATAAATTGAATTGATGATTATAAATACATATATGTATTTGTAGTAGAACCAATAAAATAGAATTTAAATATAAATATATATACACATATAATATTAAAAAAAAGAAGAATTTCTTTTATTTTTTTTGTTGGATACAAGGGCACATTAATGGTAAAACATAAAATGCAATGAGAATGAGATTTTAAAGTAAAAGGTACCCTATTATTAAAAAATCTTTCATTTAGATTCATTAAAATTTTAAAATCCAAATTCTATGGAATCTCACCCAAGTATATAAACCAAACAACCCATTAAATGATAACAAAAAATAAAATAAAATAATTCATAAATGGAAAGTCAAATAAAAGATGACAATAATAATACTCTCTCCCTCTCATAACAAAGTATCCATTTTTCCATTTAAGTCCGTCCCATAACAAAGTATCCATTTCTTTATGAGTAACTGTATGTATTGTCTACCTAACATTACAAATACCCTTACAACTTACAGTATATTACACAAATGTCATTACCTTTGTATCACACATACTAATAAGGTTATTTTAATCATTTCTATTTTATTCCTACTATATCCCAATATAATACTAATATTTCTAAAACTACGTGTAAAAAGCAAATGGATATTAGTTCTGGGGACGGAGGGAGTAATAGTAATAATAATAATAATACTTGCCAAATAAGAGTTCCAATGCAACTGTATTTAATTCACTAACAAAAAAATAGTTGCATGCAATAAAAGCATCTTAAATGCATAATAATAATAATAATAATAATAATAATAATAATAATAATAATAATAATAATAATAAAATTCTTATAAATACACAGCTGATATTGAAATCTTCATCAAACAAAAAAAAAAAAAAAAAGAAAACTATGGATCCCTACAAAAAAGGTGTTCCATTGTTGGTATTGTTATTGGTATGTAATATTCTTACAGTAGTCTCCCCTTGTGGATTTCTTCTTAAGCGATACTATATTCATATCTTTAACCATATAGGGGATGTTACGGAAATAAGCGTGCATTGCAGCTCGAAAGACCACGACATCGGCACGCATATTGTGCGCCCACATGCCGACTTCAATTTCAGCGTCTGCAACCGTTTTTGGGCCGATAGCAAGTGGACTTGCGACATTGCATTGGTCCTTGTACCGCGGCTTCATGTTAAGATCGAAGCCTTCACGTCGAAGATGGCCGGGGATTTTGCGTGTGGGATGAAGCGGCAATGCTATTGGGATGTAAATGGCTATGGATTCTTCTTTGGGGAAGACCTTCGGAAAATGAAGAAGAAGTATGATTGGCCGTTGAATGGTACACTTTCTGATATCGGGGAGAAGAAGAAAATGTATGGTTTGTCGAGAGGGCCTTCCGATATAGGATTTTGATGATTAAAATTACCATCTTTTTTGTTTTTTCTTACTTCAATGAAATAAATGAGAGCAAAAATTCTTGTTTAGTTTTCTATTACTCTCCGTTCTATATATTTTGGGCGTATTACCGTATATACGAGAATTTAGGTAAAATTTAATTAGTAAGTAATTAAAAAATGTGTTAGTAAAAATAATTATTATTTAGTAAAAGTAATTATAGATTATGATTATGATAAGTAAATAATTTAATTAAGATTAAAACAATTATAAAATTTAAAATTTTAAATGTAATTAAAGTGAATAATCATATTTCAATAATAAAAAAAAGACTAATTATGTGGGACAGACGAAAATAAAAAATAGCGATAAATTATGTGGGAAGAGCTGGTATGTGTTTTTTGTTTGAAAGAGTTTTCGATTAATAAGTTTTGATAAAGTTTAAATTATTATTATTATTATTATTATTATTATTAAATTGAAGTATAGTTAATTATAAGTTTTTTTTTTTTTTATCTATTTATTTTATTTATATGACTATACTTAAAGAATAATTTGAAGTATATAATATGTAAAATTTTTTATTAATATCTATTTTATTAATACACATCATGCTAAATTTTAGTATAAATAGAGTGTTAAGTAAATAAATGTGTCAATACAAATTACATTAGCGTTAAATCATCATTAATACTCCTTCCTTCCGTCGTCCAAATCTATTCTCACTTTTCTTTTTTTGTTGTCATCCAAAATTCCCGTTTCCTTTTTTAGTAAAAAAATACCACTTTTCTTTACCAAAAAAAGTAAAAATTTTTATCCTTACATATTTTTCTTAAAATTCGTGTTCGGTCAAATAAGCACACAATTGGATGACGGAGAGAGCATAAATTAATATTGTTCAATACATAAATAACTTTTTGCATTCGTATATTAAAATCGTTAAATCGATCATCTCTTCCCTTTTTGCATAAATATCTTTTAAATATGGGTGAGAATTTTATTTTATTTTTTTATTTTTAAATATCTAGCCTTTGCGCCAAATACTCATTTGTTACGTAAGCTAATTATATATATTCAGCCCGTACTAATTAATTGATGGTTAATAGAAAATTCATCAAAATCATTTTTCAAAAGATATTAGTAGCATTGAAATTGAGAAATTTAATATTTGTTAATTATCGAATGAATTTATTCATCATTATTTTTCAATTGTGTAATTATAAGTTCGGACTCAATTGTAAATATTCCCTCCCTCCCTCCGTCCCACATAATTTGTTTCTATTTTCTATTTTCGTATGTCCCATATAATTTGTCCTTTCTATTTTTGGAAATATAATTATTTTAAATTTAAATGTTATAATTTTTTTAATTTTAATTAAACTATTTATTTATTTTACTCTTAATCTATAATTATTTTTACTAAATAATAATTATTTTTACCAATATACTTCTTAATTACTTACTAATTATACTTTACCTAAATTCTCGTGTCTACATTAATACACTCATATTACATGGGACGGAGGGAGTATAATCAATTATAGTGTGAGATTATAAATAAACACACGGTCATGGATATTGTCTCAGTAACAAATTGATACTTTTTAGTAAGAAATTATGATACTCCCTCTGTCCCGATGCAAGTTTATTGTTTACTTTTTGCACATATATTTTTTTAATATTAGTATTATAATAGGTTATAATGAAAAGGATAAAAATACCCCTATTAATATTGTGTAATATAAAAGTAATGGTATTTGTGTAATATTGTGTAAGTTGGAAGGGTATCTATTATGTTAGGTAGATAGTACAATTACTAAATTAGGAAATAATAACATTATTTTGGGACGAACAAAAATGAAAAATGACAATTTTTCAATGGGACATAAGGAGTATATAAAAAATGCATTAATTAATTAATAACTTACTATAATTAGTCAATCGAATACAAAACAACCGTGGCATTATTTCTCATTTCTCATGGGAGAATAATGAAGTAAGTTAAAGTAATCATCAATGGAAACAAAGTGTAAAATAGTATAAATCATAATATATGTTAAGTTGATCAAAAACTTCATCACCTATTTTTGGCATATTAACAAATCCACTTTTTGTTGATGCGGTCGTTATATACCAAAAACAACAATATTTGGCTCAGCTTGTGAAGTCCCATCAAATTGTCTTTTTGTCTTTCCTAAGATGGTGTATTTTCAAGGTAAAATAGACACTTTGAGTTTGTCCTATTGTGGTCAGAAGTGAATAGATATATACTATTCCTTATTTGTATCAAGGGAATTAATTGCATGTCAACTCCACACCTGTTGGTGGTGGACGACTTACAGCTCAGTATGTGGGAAGGACGATAGAGTAGTTGTTTTGAGAGGGTGTGTAGTGAGAGAAATATTGTATCAATCCTCTCAACTTCTTCCATTCTCATCTTCATGCTTTGAGTGAGTGATATACACTACATCTTGCCGGAGAGTTCGTCGGTCGACGGGAGATTGGAGTTCCGGTCAGAAGAATATTTAGAATCTGAGCAGCCCAGCTAGTTTTTAGTTGTCAGTACACATTTGTGACAATATATGTCTGTGGAGGGAATTTCCTAGGTAATCAGCTTGTAGTTTGGGTTGAAGGAGGTTTGGATGTTTTGTTCTTAATCAACACATATTAATGAATCTCTCTTGAATTGGTATCCACCGGATGTAGAATGGTTTATATCCGAACCGGGTAAATAAATAACTTGTCATTTATTGTTTTGGTCTCTGCATTTATTTCATTGACAAGTCGTCGTTATAACTGTGATATAATTACGCTTCGGGAATTGGCCATTGAATAGGTGTTCGAGAGTGATTTGGTGCAGCACCTTATTCTTCCCAACATTATATAAACTAAATTTTAAAGTAACTCCTATATTATGAACATGAACACCAAATTTTATTAACAAAAAATATATAAAAATTTACCTTTCAATTGGCAAAGGAGAAGATGTCGAAATGTGCAATATAGCAAGAAAATTAAAAGTGGAAAAAAGTGCAAAAGAGAAATTAGGATTTAAAAGGACAAATTAAAAAAAAAAAAAAAAAAAACAAAACAAACAAGATTGGAGACACCATTCTCAAATGCTACATATTTAGGGCGTGTTTGGCAATTAGCTGATAGCTGTTAGCTGATTCAATTAGTTAGTTTAACTAGCTGATTTGATTAGTTGTTTGTATTAAAATGTTTGGTAAAACAACTGTTTGATATTAGTTGTTTATACGTAAAATGACAATGATGATATTTCTATTTTATTTTTTTCTAATTTATTCAATTGTGTTCTTTTGAGTTTAGAATGTTTGAAATTTTTTGTTATTAATTAGTGAAAATTGTAAAAGTGTTATAAAATAGTACTCCCTCCGTCCATTAAAATTAGCCCATTTGGACTCAACACGAGAACTAAGAAAAATGAATATTTTATTGAAAAAGTGAAAGGTAGTTGATGGTATTTTTAAAAATTTAGTAAAATGTAAAGTAAATGAAGAGAGATAATATAATAAAGTTAGTGACATTTGTTATAAATAAGTGTTGAATGGAGGATTATAATAAAATGTTGATTTGTTGACTTTGTCAAAATTAGTAATGAGATAAATTTAGTAGACAGATTTAAAAGGAAAGTGAGAATAAATTTGGCGGACGGAGGAAATATTTATTTTTATTATAGTTAGATTTTAAAAAAATATTTTTTTATTGAAAAATATAAATAGTTTTTTCTATTGAAAATAATGTAAAATATAAAATAATAAATTTTTTGTGTATATATTTATTACGTTAATTATCGATTAGTTCATTATATTCATAATTTTCAATAAATTTAATTTATTTAATTTAGTTTTAGTATAAAATTTATATAATGTAATGTTAATATTAAAATAAATTAGTAATATTTATATTTTCTATTTTATGTTGATTTTAATAAATTTATATATTTTATAATTAAAATAATTTTTATATAAAAATTAATTATTTTAAATTTATAAAAGTAACTATAATATAATAAAATATTCTAATATAATTAATAAATAGTCAAAATATATTTGTATAAAATACTTTTTTAAGGGTATATAAGGAATAAAAAACTTTAAATTGAAAATGCTATTTCAAAATGCTGGGTAAGTTAGCTTTTTAGAAATAAGCTTTTTTGGTCCAAAAAGTTATTTAAATAATTAATTTACGAAACACCTTAATTAGTTGTTTCACTGGTCAAACAGCTAAAAGTTGTTCCATAAACTAAAAGTTTTTCAAAAAGCTCTTTGTCAAACACCCTTTTAGGGTGTGTTTGCCAATTAGCTGTTAGCTGATTCAATTAGCGGATTTGACTAGCTGATTCGATTAGCTGTTTGCATTAAAGTGTTTGGTAAAATAACGGTTTGATATTAGCTGTTTATACGTAAAATGACAATTAAAGACATTTTATATTTTATTTTTAAAATATTTAGTTGAGTTTTTTCGGTGGGTAGAATTTTTTATAATTTTATTATTAATTTTAAAAATTAGAGAAAATTTAGTAAGATATTTATTTTTATTATTTTAAAAATATTTTGAAAATAATTAATACAAGTTTATTAAAAAATATATTTTTTATTAGAAATAATATAAAATATATATAAGAGCAAAAATTATTAACATATATATTTTTATTAGATTAATTTTTAATTAATATATATTTACATTAAATTTATAATTTTAAATAAATCTATTAATTTTTAATAAAGATATTATGTGATAAAAAATACTATATAATAATTTAATAATATTAATATTTTTATATTATCTTTATTTTAAAAAATTAAAAAAAATTATAAATAAAATAATTGATATATAAAAAAATAGTTATTTTAAATTTATAAATATGAATTTATAAGTTATTAGAAGAAAATATATCTAAATAATTAATAAATAGTGTAATTAAAAAAATACATGAATATATGTGAAAGAATTAATTAATTTTAAGGGCAAATAAGGGATAAAAAAAATTAAAATGAAAAAGCTAATCTGAAACGTTGGTATATACAGCTTTTTCAAAATTAGTTTTTTTAACTCAGTAAGCTAATTGAAAAAGCTAATTTACCAAATACCAAAATTAGTTGATTTACTGATCAAACAACTAATTCTTCAATAAGCTAAAAGCTCTTGAAAAAGTTGTTTACCAAATACTCTCTTAAGCTTTCTAATATTAGCTTTTTTGTCTCGATCCGCTCTTTTAAACAACTAATTTACCAAATAGCTAGAAGTTGTCTGATAACCTAATAGCTATTCAATAAGTTGTTTGTCAAACGGGCTCATTGTTTATAATATTGTTTGGTTTTCAATTTTAAGTGGTCTTAGATTTGCCAAGTTCATTTTTATCCCGTATTTAATATATTCTGTTGTTCAAATTTTGGTTCATTTGGTGTTAAGTAATATTAGATTCATTTGTCTGTTGAGAGTTGTTATTAATCAATCTCTGCTTATATATATATATATATATATATTTGGATGACGGGGGATCCACAGCCGTTACCCGAAAGTGCGTACTGGGTAAACTTCAGGTCGAACCTAATATCCTGCAAATCAGGCTCAACGGGCAAGTCACACTAGGCAATCTCTGCTTATGTTTGTTTACAATTGAGATAAATGTTTTGTTATCTTTTATTATTTTATTTTTTTTATTTTATGAAATTTGTTATGTTTGTTAGATATATTTTTCTTAACATAAGTAGGTTCATTTCATTTTTATTGAAATAATATTTATCCATTTATTTAAAATACATAATATAAAAAAATCACTGATTTATATATTTAAACTTTAATTAATTACTTTTTATTTTTATTTTTTTATTAAATGACATTGACCAAAAAAAATATTGATGAAATTTCTTCTAATGCTTGTTTACAGTATAGATGAATATTTTGTGAATGCTTTGTTATCTTTTTGTTAATATTTTTTAATGAAACTCGTTATGTTAGTTAGATATACTCCTTTCCTTCTAATACAATAGTCTTGTTTACTATTTTTGTCGTTTTCAAAACAATAGTCTCATTTTCATAAATAATCATATCACTATAAAACTACCTTTACTTTTTCATTATTATTACACAATTACCACTACTTTTTACACTAATATACTCACAAGGGCAAAAAAAAAATTTACCAATATTTTTTACCCACTACCAATATAATATCAATATTTCCTAAATCTCGTGTTAAACACAACCCAAACTATAGTTTGAGACGAAGAGAGTAATACCTTGTCCTGTAAAATTGGTCCACCTTTCTTTTTTTTAGCCGTCCCACAAATTTGGACATATTTCCTAAGAAATTAATAATTAACAAATAATAATTTAAATCACATACTTCAATTTTTTTTTTTTTCTTTAGTGTTCATTTGGTCATACATTTGAAAGTTAAGCTTGAATTTTAAAATAATAAAATTTTATATTTTGATGTGATATAAATAAGTATTGATGTGATATTTTTATAAATATATTAAATTATTTTTAATATAATATAAAAAAATAAAAATATATTCCCTCCGTTCCGCATTATAGTGTATGCTTACTTTTGGTGAGAAATTTAAAAAATATATAATTATAATATTTTAATTGTAGTGAGTAGTTAAAAATAGTGTAAAATAATTATTTTTAGGGTGTGTTTGTTTGTAGGATTTTGTCAAAATTCTACTATTCATCCAAAATTTTCCCCCAAAAAATATCAAATCAAACACCTATTTTTTATTTTTTATATTATACTAAAAATCAATTTTACATTTAAAATATCACATCAACACCTATTTATATCACATCATACAACTATTCAAATTCAAAATTTTTACTATTCAAATCCCAATCCAAAATCCAAACCCCCAAACAAACACACCCTTAGTGTAAAAGTAATGATATGATAGTAAAATAGGGTATTCGAAACAAAAAAAAATGGGCTCCATAGTTACTAAAAGAAAATAAATGTATACGTTAACCGAAATTGATGAAAATTGAATGTATACATTAAGGTGGAACAAAGAGAATATTTGTTTTTATTTTTAATTTGAGATATTTTTTTTATATTAGGTATTAAAAGTGTGTTGACAATATAAAAAATAATTTTTTTGTTAAATTGTTAAATTTTGATAAGCTTGTAGAATATATAGAGCATGTTGATGTGTATATATTGAATATATTTTTTAAGAATATTAATCATAAAACATATCAAATATTTTTTATTAGGGTGTTTGATTTTATATTTTGTATTAGAATTTATATTTTATCTTTCAAAAAATAAAAGTTGCATACTTTTTAGTGTTTAGAATTATTATTCTTATTATTATCATTTGTTATTGAGAATTGTAAAAATATTATATTAAAATATTTAATTGAATTATTTTGTAAGAAAAAATAATGTAATACTCCCTCGTCGAGTAAATTTGACCCAGTTCTTTTACATATTTACAAAAAAATGAGATTAATTTTACGGATGAAGAGAATATTATTAACATCTGTGATTAAAAATTTGTGAGGATAAACAAATTCATAACACATCTATGGTATTTATCATTATCAATAATTAAAATTTAGTTTTAACTTTTATTTTTTGTATTTATTTTTGGAATAATTTTATATAAAATATTAGTAAGATAAAAAAAATTTTATAGTCACGTTATGTTTTATGTTAATTATATTTAGATTAATAAAATTATTTATATTTAGAAAATAGCAAGAACGAGTGTAAGCAAGGAAACACTTACTAAGACAGATGAGCAAGAAATGAGGAGGATTGGGCGCCGACAACATTCCTTATTTATTTATATTTACATTAGAGGTGCTGAAAACATATCTATATTTTTGTTTATTTTTTATAACCGAATGTGGCGCCTATATTTTTATTTTTTAAAATAATAGACGCTTATGTTTTATTAAAAAGGATGAAAATTAGACATATAAGGCATCTCCAACCTTCCATTCTATTTTTTTTTTTTGCAGTTGCTACAGTAAAAATGCTCAATTTTTACTCTAAAAGGTATATTCCTATATATTCATCTTTTATATTATTTTATATAACTTTTCATATTTATAAATTACCTTTCAATTTTAATATATTTTTACATTAGATCCATACACATATAATTTATAAATTATTTAAAAATTACATATATAATTAATAACTATTACAAATAAAATAATTCTAAATAAATAATTAAATACTATCACTTTTAAAAAAATAAAAATTATATCACTTTTCAAACAGTAAAATTATATATCAATTTAAAAAATAAAAATATATATTATTTTCCAAAATCTAAAATTATATCACTTTTAAAAAATAAAATTATACATTATTTTTTTAAAAAAATAAAATTACATACAATTTTTTAAAATATAAAATTATATATCATCTACTAAAACATTAAAATTATATAATACACCAAAAAAATACCAAAAATATAAAAAACACCACAAAAATTTCACTCCAAAAATGGAGCATATTCCTGCAAAAATGGGAGGGGGGGGGGGAGGAATTTGGGGGTGGGTTGGAGTCCCTCCCGCGGTGGGTTGGAGTAACTCTAAAATGCCATGAAGAAAAAAATAAATGGAAAATTAAATAAAAATTGACAATAATAATAATAATAATACTTCGGTCCTAAGAAAAGAGTAACATGTGATTTTTGCACGTAGATTTTAAATATTAGTATAATATTGAGTTGTAGTGAAATAGAAAAATTAAAAATACTCCTATTAGTAATTGTGTAATAAAAAAATAATAACATTTGTGCAATATATTGAAAATTGTAAATGTATTTATTATGTTAGGTAGGTAGTAGAATTACTAAATTACTAAATAGTATTCTCGTTTTGGAACGAACAAAAATAGAAATGAGCGCCTGTTATGGAACAGAGGAGGGAGTAATAATAATAATAATTCTTGCCAAAAAGAGTTCCAATGCAACCGTATTTAATTCACCTAACAAAAAAATAATTACATGCAATAAAAATGTCTTAAATGCATAACCAAAAAAAAAAAAAAAAAAAAAAAAAAAGAAAAAAGAAAAAGTCCCTATAAATACACAAAGCTGATATTAAAATCTTCATCAAACAAAAACAATAAGAAAAGAGTAGAGTATGGATACATACAAAAAAGGTGTTCCATTGTTGGTGTTGTTGGTATGCAATATTTTTACAGTAGTCTCACCTTGTGGATTTCTTAGCAAGCGATTCGTAGTCCACATCGTAAACCATGTATCGACCCAAGAGTCGATAAGCGTGCATTGCAACTCGCCGGATCACGACATCGGCACGCATACTGTGCTCCCGAATGACGACTTCAATTTCAGCTTCTGCACCCGTTTTCTGGGCACCTACTGGTATTGCGATATTGCACGGGTCGATGCACCTGGACTTCATGTTAAGATCGAAGCCTTCACGCCCAAGTTCAACGGGCAATATTTGTGTGGGAAGTCGAGCCGTCAATGCTATTGGGCCGTAAATCCCGATGGAATCTTCTTTGGGAAAGACCTTCAGAAGATGGAGAAGAAGTATGATTGGCCATTGAATCATACACTTTCTACTGTCGACAAGAAGTTGGAGAAGAAGAAGTATAGTTTGTCAAGAGGGCCTTTCGAGATAGGGTTGTGATGATTATGAAATTTGATCTTTATTATTGTTGTTATTATTATTGTTATTATTATTATTTTCAATGAAGTAAATTAAGTTTGAGTGTGAAAGCAATTTTATATTTTTCTATTTTTTAGTTTTCTATTGGGTGTTTCTGTTTGAAATGTGTTGTATTAATATGTTTTGATTTTTGATTTTTGATTTTTGATTTTTTTTTATTTTTATTTTTTATTTATGCTTGATTGAGAATAAGTAAAGTGTTATTATACATTCAAGATCGACAAACCTTATATTACAAGAAACATACAAATCAAGCAAAGAACTTAAATGATTTTTTATATTACGAAAGCAACTAGCTCGGATTCAGGTTATCCAAAAAAAAAAACAACCGAAAATCAACCGTAGTGCACAAACCAAACCCAAAACAACCGACATCCACATAAGCGAACCAGACCTCGATCTAAGGAAAATATCAACGATCTAGCCTGTTCTCATCCAAACAGACAATATACACCATACACTGTAAGGAAGGCACAGATCAAAAAACCAAACCGAAGAACAGCCTTAGAACAGACCGTACATCGAAGCCAACAGTCGAACCTTCACTTCGCCGGACAGATCACCGGAGAAAACCCAAGGAAGATCAATTGAAGTCGATGTCGGGATGCTAGGGTTTTTAGAGAGATGAATCGCGTTGTGAGAAAATAAGAGAGTGAGTGTCTGATGAACCGTTCGCAGCATATAAATATATATACTGATTCAAACCGGTTGAAGAGGACGGTCCAACAATAAACCGACGGTCTCACAAAGAACTGGGAATGGTCGCGATTACAGGATCTGAGTTTTCGGGTTGCGCGGATCAGGTTGAGTGCATCCCGAACCTTCCAAATCATTGGCCAAAATAACTCCACATAAAGAATGTCGGTGACAATTGAAAATGCTATTCATAGTAATTGAATACGTTGTCACACAAAAATCAAATAAAAAAAATTAAATTTGAATTGTGTGTATATTCAAAATATGCAAAACCTAAACTTATCAGCATTTGGAGGGGCTCCAACCCACCCCCAAATCCCCCCAATTCATTTTTTGAGTGGAGGTTTTATGATATTTTAGGGTATTTTTTGTATTTTTGTTATTTTTTTTTAATATATTGTGTAATTTTATTTTTTAAATATGATATATAATTTTATATATTAAAAAGTTATGTATAATTTTATTTTTTTGAAAAATAATGTATAATTTTATTTTATAAAAGTGATGTATAATTTTATTTTTTGAAAAGAGATATATAATTTTATTTTTTTAAAAAATAATGTATAATTTTATTTTTAAAATTAATATATAATTTTACTTTTTGGAAAGTGATAATTTTAATTTTTTTTTTAAAGTTACATGTACTTTTATTTTATAAAAATTTATGTACAATTTTTTTATTTTAAATAATTATTTGTCTTGATAACATTTTATTATTTATTTAAAATTATTTTATTTGTAATAGTTATTAATTATAAATTTTAATTTTAATATATGTAATTTTTAAATAAAATATAAATTTATGTGTATGGATTATAATGTAAAAATAATTAAAGTTGGAGTGTAATTTATAAATATGAAAAGTTATATAAAATAATATAAAAGAAGAATATATAAAGAATATAATTTTTGAAGTAAAAATTGAAGTTTATGGTTTGAGTAAAACTACTGTACATCAACTGCATTTGTACTGTAGCCACTGCAAAAATGAAGCGACAGGTTGGAGATGGCCTTAGTAATCAAATTTGTCCCCTCAATTTGGAATTAAAACTCTACATAAACCTTTATATTATTATTATTTTAATTTATAATAATATATAATATTTTTATTTATAAATATATTATATAAAAAATAAAATATTTTATCTTAAATATTGTTTCCGTTTATTTTTTTCTTCTTCACAACCACATTATAGTGTTAATAAAAATTGAAAAAGTTAAGATGACATCAAGTTGATATAAATGAATCGATAAGAAAGTTCTTATATTATTTTTTGTACACACAGAAACAACCGATCAAATAAAAAATATGTTCAAAATAAGTTGAAACTAAAAATAAACGGTAAAAAAATGAAACAAATAAACATAACAATTTTGCCTCCCGAAGCCGCAAAGCTGGTTCCGTCACTATCTATATTGACATATCATTTATATAATTCACTCGTGAACACATGCATATATTTGCATGAATTTTAGTCGGATCGCTATTTCCACGTCCTTTAAAAGCCGTAGTGTGCAAATTAATATAGAATCGAAATACGATTGATGGAAAATAGAAAATCAGATGAATTATGTGTTCATTCTTAATATAAGATATGCTACCATATTCACAATCTCTCACATGGACATTAATTAGATTTGTTGAATTTTATATGTGGAATACAAAAGGCCACTATAAGGATGTCAATGGGGCGATTTCGAGACGGGTTTTGCAGACCCCAAGGTCGGCTTCGCTAGAAAATATTATGATCTAAGACACGCTCCAACCCGCTTCAACCTGCCCTCATAATCCGTCTTCCCCCGAACGCGACAAATCCGGTTTTGTTTTAAGAAAACAATAAAATAAGTATAATTTTTTAAAAAAAATAATAAAAAAATTATAGTTCTAAAATAAGAACAATCAAATATTGACAATAGTCGGCAGTGATGGTGGTCAGCTGTAATCCTGATTATAAAGAGAATTATTGGAGAAACAAATGTAAACACATATTTGATTTAAAATTAAGGTTTTATTTTATGTTTAAGATTTTTTAAATAAATAAATAATATGATTTATATTATATAAAAATATAAATAAATTATACTCCCTTCCGTTCGGCTCTAAAAGTCTCATTTACCTCTTGTGTCATCGTACTTGACATTTAAAATATCCTTATATTTATATAATTTTTTGCACAAATATTATTATAATAATATTATAAGATACTAATATAAGTATTTGTCTATATTTTCTCTTATTTTGTATAATATTTTCATATAATAATAATATTTAAAGATCATTCGCAAAATGTAAATGAAACCCTTAGAACTGGACGGAAGTAGTAATAATTATTAAAATATCCAACTTCGGGTCGGGGTCTGATGAGGGGCGGATTTTTAGTAAAGCTCGTAACCGGCCCCGAACCCCGCCGGGTCTAAAACTCAAAATCCACAACCCGCCCTAAACCAAATCTTTTAAATCCAAATCCGCCCCATTAAGATCAGGTCCAGGGCGGGTCCGGCGCTAACCTGCCCCATTTGACATCTCTAGGCACTAATCAATTAAATCTTAGTGTCACGGACCGAAATCCGTGACCGAAGATGACCGAGAGAATAAGCCAAAACCCGGAGGCTAGTTCGAGACCTTGTAAATAAAACTAGAATTTGTATGAAGTAGTTGAGGATTTGTAGATAGTTGGTGGAAAATGGTAGTTGGGGGTTGGTAGAAGATGGTAGGTGAGGTTGGTAGATAGTTGGTGAAAGATGGTAGGTGGAGGTTGGTAGATGGTAGGTAGATGATAGTTGGAAGATTATGGACTTGTATAAATAGGTGGTAGTACTCATTTGTAAATCATCAAGTTGAGAGCAATAACATATACTTTTTCTCACTACTTCCTCTCTCTATGATTCTTGAGTGTTCTTGATCGTGTTCTTGAGTGTTCTTGAAGTTGTTCGAGAAAATGTTGTACTAGCGACCTCTAAGTGTTCGGAAGTTGCTAGGCCGCACGGACGGTGTTCGAGGAACAAGCAGGCGGTCCGTGACATTAGGAATACAATAGACAATTTTATCATCATGACTTATACATTTTAAGTACAAATTCACGAGTAATGGTAATTAAAATGAATATTGAGTTTGATTGGGTTTTGGTCTGAGTCTTTATGGTTATTTTTAGATAATTGGGCTCAAGGGTTTGGCATTTGGGTTCTGTTTGACGGGCTTAAAGTAGGCTGGGATTTTGGATGGGATTTGGGCCGGGGGTTGATTTGTGTTTGGGGCTAATATGCCTAAACTATTGGGCTGAAAGGGAGTGATTTGGGTTGGACCGGGTTACAGGATTTTGGGCTGAAAATTATTTTTGGGACCTTGTTGGTCTGCGGTGCTATTTATGCTACTACATATGACATTTGGTTGAAGTACAAAGTATGTGATTTGGGCTTTTTATTGTTTCGAATTTTAATTTATTTTGGTTGTTGTCTTTAGTTGCAAGATTGTGGTTGTAAATTATGCAATTTCACTTTTTGATTGTTGTCATAGAAAAATCAACTTCAGCGGCTTGATCAAAAAAGCCTGCAAGAATTGATTTTTTCGAAGGGTTTCTCAATCTTCTCAAAAAGGGATATTGGCTATCTCTTGATATCCGAATAAGAAACTAAAATCTAAAACTAACAACGCGAGGAATAAGCTAAAATTGGAATTTTAATTGATAAAGCAGCTGGAAAATTAATCTTCTTGAATAAAAGAAAATGCAGAGAAAAATAACAGAAACACAATGAAGAATATGAAGATGAATGTCATGTAGTGTTTTTGAATCTGAAATAATATCTGACCTTGAATATTTTTATTGTTTGGATAAGATTTCCTTCGTTTCGGTAAGTCTTTTCATTTATTTAAACTCACCAAAAATCTCAATTTTCTTCTACTAACCAACCTTCACACTTGACGTCTATTGTGGGGTCTAGTTTGGGTCGTGGATTACAAATGCCCCCCAAAAATTTATCCCGACAAAATTAACTTGTAGTTCGGATAATTTTATTACACCTTTATTCATTGGTATCCGACATCCAAGATCTTCTTTCGGGCAGGCTAATCCCCGATTACTTGGCATGTTCATCCGTTTTTCCTCATTCGGCAAGATCGTAGTCAAAAGAGTACTAATCGTGCCCTCCTTCCAACCCCAAAAGGAACAATAAAACCTTTCCAGGTGTTTCCATTGATAAATGTCTTCAGCTCTTCCCCTTCGGGTACCATCAGGTGACTTAGCCAATATGATAAACAGTCATTCCCATGTGGGGGACTACTTGCTGAACTTTGCATCTTTGGGACCTTCTGGAATGACGGTCTTCCATACTATTTCACCTTCCTGGAAGTTCTGGGGCCTTACTAGGATAATAGATAGCTCGCTCTCGACCTTCATCGTCGTCCTCGGCAATGAGGCAACCTATTGTGTCATCGGCTGCGGCTATATACAGTTTCAGCCCCCTTCCACTAATTGGTGGCATTAACACCGAAGGTGAAGATAAAGTCTTCTCAATCTGGTCCAGGGCATGTTGTTGGGTTGTTCCCCACTCGAGTACGTCTTTATTCTCACGTAGCAGTACCAAGAAGGCCTTCATTTTCCCGACAGCGCTTGTTATGAACCTCTTTAGAAAATTGACCATCCCCATCAAACTTTGCAACTCTTTAATTTTAAATGGGGGCCAAAGGTTTTGGACAGCCTTGGCCTTATTTTTGTCAACTTCGATGCCCCTTTGATGAACAAAAAAAACCCAAAAAATTCCCTACATGTACTGCGGAAGCGCACTTCATCGGGTTTATCTTGAGGTCATGTTGCCTCATCCGTATAAAGGTCTTCCGAAGGTCCAGCAAGTGGTGATCGAATGCCCAGAACTTCACCATCACACCGCTTATGTATACCTCAATGTAAATGCCAATCAGATCATAGAATATTGAGTTCATCGCCCTCTGGTAGGTCGCTCTGGCATTTTTTAAGTCGAAGGGCATAACTATCAATTCGAAGATAGCGATCGCTCCCGGACAACGGAAAGCTATTTTATGAGCAGCTTCCTCGACTAAATATATCTGATTATAGCCAGAGTTGTCATCCATAAAATAAAGAATTCCGTATCCACCCGTAGAATCCACTAGCATATCGGTAATGGGCATCACGTATTCTTCCTTCAGCGTTGCCAAATTGAGGTTCCAAGAATCCATGCAGATCCGGATCTTCACATTCTTCTTTACCACTAGTACAATGTTGGAACTCCACTTCGGGTACATGCATGTTTGGATAAAATTACCTTTAAGGAGTTTTTCAAACTCCT
This sequence comes from Andrographis paniculata, assembly GCF_009805555.1. Lineage (NCBI taxonomy): Eukaryota > Viridiplantae > Streptophyta > Magnoliopsida > Lamiales > Acanthaceae > Andrographis > Andrographis paniculata. The sequence goes on along the minus strand of NW_026137620.1, from coordinate 2,060,852 downwards.
CTTTCACATTCGGCAACAATTTCGGGTTGAAGTGCCTAGGGATTGTTTATGAGGCTGAAATGATGCTTTGGTGGGCAGTCGGTGCTCCACCAAGCTCCTTGACAACCCCAACATCTCGTGGTAATCCCACGCGAAACAATCATTGAACTCTCGAATCAAGACAATTATTTGCTCTTTCTTCTCGACATCCAACATGCGTTCATCAATATCATTCGATGAGTTGTCTCATCCCCCAGGTTGATCTCCTTCAATGGATCATGCGCTTTGAAAGGTGAAGCGGCTCTTCGGATTGGAGAATAGACCTCCTCTTCACCTAGATCCCAAATAGACAACTGGAAGGATATCCCTACTTGCCCGTCGAGAAGGTCAGCGGGATGATTTTCAGCCCATATGAAGGGACAGCCGGACTTGCCTTCTCTTGCCTCCAGATCCTGCAAGATCAGGTTGTCAGACATGATAAATACCTTAATTACTAGGCCATGCGTCGGTCTCGACTTTGATTTCGAATCCTTTCATAGTTAGATTACATTCTTTCCAAATTCCAGCGTCCTCCAGCATCATGGACAGCGGGTACACATCAGAGGAATAATAAACAATCTCTGTAGAATGAACCTCCATAGCGGATCAGCCTCGGCCTCCACTATCTCGACTTGGTCTTCGTTCCAAAATATGACCTTCTGGTGTAACGTCAAGGGGATGCACTAGGTGGTATGAATCTAGTCCTTCCTAAGAATGGTTGAGTAAGTTAGCCTTCCTTCGATGACAAAAAAGGCCATTTGATCCATCCTTATTCCGACTGCACTTTGGCCACCAATACATATGCTGCCATGTGTGCATTCCCAGTAAAATTGGTCTTCGCATTGTTGTCGGGACAAGATCGTTCCTACTTTTTCCTATCTTCCTCATAGTAGATAGAGTCATCACATTGACAGAAGCTCATTCGTTGACTAGAACCTTTTGACCGTCCGCCTGTCAAGATGCACCGTAACGAATAAGGGCTTCAAGTAGCGCGTATTTTTGTCCGCTAACTTCTGAAAAATTAGTGACTCCAGACCCCTCCCCAGAATGTTGAAATCCTGCTTCACCAAACATAACGGGCCAGCTCCTTCCAATATCACATCTTCTTGGAGATAATCGGGCTGGACCTGAGGGGCTTCGAATTCTCAGAGCAAGACTCATTTCGTATTAACCTTAAGGTCTTGTTCAAACATAATTATGTCCAATTAGCCTCCGATAACTCATTGCAATCAAGGGCCCCGATCATTGGCTCATTCTTGGGAACTTGGTATGCCCCAAGTGTTACTATAAAGTGTGATTTAGTAGGATATTCGATCCATGCTGAAATGTCCTTTGGTCTCAATTTTTTTCGGGCCTGAAGCTGGTTATGCAGGTCCTTCCGACCAAGCTTTTGTGTTCCAACGGCAGCTCCTTCCGGGTCCTCGGCTTACTACCCCCCATTCTGACCTTCTTTGTCATCAGCCTTCAGCCCCCTAGCCTGATCATCCTAGGAAAGGCGAGCAGCCAACCACTGTAGATGCATTCTTCTCTTTTGGACCATAGTAGGAGGTCGCAATACCTGCTCCTTTTGGTTCCTGGTCTAGCTTCCATCGTCTGAAGCCTTCCCGGAAAGACGGGTCTGATGTGGTGTAATTACCTCCAGAATTTAAAAGACTTTTCAAAGTTTGGATTGAATACACGTGCTAAAAGTCTGGATTGAATACCTCTTATTTTAAAAGACTTTTGAAAATCTGAATTGAATATCTCTATATTTTTTTAAAAGTTTCAAAGTCTGGATTGATGCACTCGAATTTTAAAAGTCTAATACACCCGAATTTTAAAAATCTCGCAAAATCTTACGAGATCATGCTTGAATACTCTCAGTTAGTCTAATTTGTTGAATTGCATATGTTAAATATCATTACTCAATCAATCCTTAGCAATATAATAGACAATTAAGCATCACAATCTAGACAATTAAGTGTGGAAACCAAGACATTCGTTCTTCGATCAAGAACATTTGAGCAAAACTATTACAATCCTAAATGTCCATCAATATTTATCTTTTTCCAGCAATCAATTCCTTACCTCAAGTTTACAAACATTTTCTCAAATTTCTCAAGACCGACTTTCACTATTCTTATCTAAAGATGGCTTAATATACCAAAATTATCATCTCACAAACATTCAGAGTATTCTAAAGCTTCATAAACACTCCAACCGTTAAAAGAAAAACAACGAACAAATTATCTAATGGTGTAAGTAACACATTTTTGTGCGAAATTCAGCTATCATTGTGTCTGCGCCACACCGCACCTTTATATCCGAACCAAATCCCCTTTTCCATATAGTAATACATATATTTTAAAAAAGAAATAGATAAGAAAAAATAAATAAATGGAAAGTTAAATAAAAGTTGACAATAATACTAATAATAATAATAATAATAATAATAATAATAATAATAATAATAATAATAATAAAAGGTAAATTAATTATATAATACCTCATTGTGTTTAATTTTTAGTAAAAATGTATAAAACAATTCGTATTTTTTTTTATTGCGTGAAACTCCCTTGTGTAATGTAATATTTGCACGAAACACTATTTTCGTCCAAAATTGATATTTGATTGTAAATATGAATCCAATAATGCAAGTTTTATACAAATAAAAGAGATTTTAAATAAATTTTTTGAATAGAATAAATAAATAATTGATTAATCCTTTATTTTATAGTTTTTTTAAGACAAATTATTATCTGATTTTTACAAAAACTATAAATATAAATAATTAATCATTTATTTTTTTATTTATTTTATTTATATAAAACTTGCATAATTTGAAACTCTGTTTCGAACAATAAGAGTTTTTTGTGCACACTTTAAACTAAAACAAACTAATTTCACAAAATAAATTTTTATAATAATAATAATTACCAAACAAGAACTCCAATGCAACCGTATCCAATTCACCTAACTAATAAATTACATGCAATAAAAATGTCTTAAATGCATGAAAAAAAAAAAAAAAATCCCTATAAATACACAAAGCTCATAGTGAAATTTTCATTGAACAAAAACAACAAGAAAAGAGTATGGATCCATACAAAAAAGGTGTTCCATTGTTGGTATTGTTATTGGTATGTAATATTTTTGCACAAGTCTCCCCTTGTGGATTTCTTCTTAAGCGATATCGAATCCACATCGTTAACCATATGGGCGAAGTTACGAACCTAAGCGCGCATTGCAACTCGGTAATGCACGACATCGGCACGCACACTGTTCTCCCGAATGAAGACTTCAATTTCACCATCTGCGACCGTTTTATGGCGGATAGTAACTGGACTTGCGATATTGCATTGGTCGATGCACCAGCTCGCCGTGTTACGATTGTAGCCTTCGCGTCGCAGTTCGCCGGGCCTCGTTTATGTGGGTCGAAGCGGAACTGCTATTGGGCTGCAGATCCCAATGGAATCTTCTTTGGGAAAGACCTTCAGAATATGGAGAAGAAGTATGATTGGCCATTGAATCATACACTTTCTACTATCGACAAGAAGTTGGAGAAGAAGAAGTATAGTTTGTCAAGAGGGCCTTTCGAGATAGGATTGTGATGATTATGAAATTTGATCTTTATTATTATTGTTGTTATTATTATTTTTAGTGAAATAAATTGAGTTTTTGTGAAAGCAATTTTTTTTATTAATTTTTAATTTTTTAGTATTCTATTGTGTGTTTTTGTTTGAAAGAATGTTCGATTACTATGTTTTCATGAAGTTTATATCCCAATCAAGAATAAAGTTGCTTAGCATGAGGGAAAATCTTAAACTAGTATTTGTTGTTGTTGTTATTATTAAATTTTAAGTAATATAATTTAGTTTTTTTTATCTATTTATTTTATTTGATTTATATGATTATACTTCAAAAATTAATTTTAAGTATATACTTCCTCCCTTTCACTTTTTTTTTTTTTTTTTTGTATAACTCTAAATATTTTGTCACTTTTCATATTTGGCAAAAATTAACCCACTTTAAACTTCATTTAAAATTAAAATTCTTAATTTATTATAATTATATTTAAAAATCTACATCACCCACCGTCTCGCACTTCTCTCCCTCCACTTCTCTCTTCCTGATGTCCGAAAACCCTAATATGCCATCACCGTCGCTTCGTCCAGTGGTACTGACTGTCCTTTCGACTCCATGTGTTCCAACAAGTCCTACCCCGACTTTGATCTCTCGCTACCCTAACTGTGGCTATTCTTCTTTTCTCATCCCTAAATTGAATGAAATCTAAGCACCCGCTTCTCATACCTTTCCGGTGACACTGATATGTTCATATTTTCCGGGAAACAGCTGGGAGGGAGCGAAGGAAACAGTGGGTGGGTGCCGGACATGGAGGTGCCCTTCGATTTGGATTTGGATATCAACGTCGGTGCTCGGTTTTGCAAAGCAGCGCTTGTAACTTCCCTTCGTCCTCGAGCTTTGCCAGAAATGGACGCGGGACTTGATGGTTGCGTTGGATATGCTACCGATGGTGCTGATGTTTGATTTTTGTTTGGGTTTGTCCCTGACTCAGAGGATGAGCGTGAGTTTGAGCATAATGTGTGGAGAAACTTACTTATCTATTATGATCATGGTTCGCCGGATCGGCCGGCCGATCCGGAACCGGAACGGGCAAAATATCCGATATTTTAAAAAGTCTTTATGAAATTTCATTTTTATCATTCTGGGAGTGTAATTGTTGTTATTTCTGAAATCTGGAACTTGGGAAATGTAAAGTACCTGCGTTTGTTTGCGTGGATAAGGAGCGTCTGTGGTTGAAAAGGTTTGGAAAGAGGAAGAAGGTTGGGGAAGAAAATCGGGGAGGAAGATGGGAGGAAGAACGCGTGTGTGTAGGGAAAAAAATTAGTTATTTTAATTAATTTATTTATTTAATTGATAGATTTTACTATTTTATTTTGAATTGTATTTAATTTTTATTTAATTTGTAAAAATTAATTTTTATTAGAATTAATATTTTAGAATAATTTATAATTAATTGTAAATATATTATTTAAAATTATTTTTTAGACAAGATTTTAATTTTAATTTACTATCAATTATAATATATTTGTTAATATTATATACTTTAAAATTAATTATATGAATTGATATATTTTAATGACTTATCATAATTTTTTAAAATAAAAATAAATATAAAAAAATTATATTGACCAATATTTGACCGATACACCGTGACGTATCTGGAGTGGTAAAGGCCGATCCGCGACGGCGAACCATGATTATGATCGCCCTGAAGAACACGTTTCTTACGAGGACCTTGGTGATATATAACCCAACTTTTACTCATCAATCAATGTTGTTGGATTAATTTTGAGTATATTGCAATTCATGTCATGTTTAAGTGTTATGGTTTGCTTTTACCTTACTTTGGTTGTTGTGAATGTTATTACGTCTTACTTTCATTATGTTACACCCTGGATGTCTCTCAATATGTTCTTGTTATGTCACGATAATGTATATACATGCCTTCTGCTCACTATTAGTGAACGATTCTAGTAGTATATTATTGCTGGATTGGATTGATGTTCACCTTCTTGCCTCTAATCTTATTGAATATACTCAAAGTAATCATATTTTTACTCATAAACTCGATTTCTTGAGCATTAACTTGAGTTAAAATTGTGAAAATAAACATTTCGAACATTTCATTTCATTATAGAGATTACTCCTACATCGCTACATATATATATATATGTATTCATCCTGTCCAAAATAAAGTTTTCAAACCATTTACAAAACAATACCTGCACTAAACTGTTGTCAAAGGTTTTAAAAGAAACTGATTTTCCACACGAGTTTTTCATACACGCTCTCCTACTTCTAATATCCTAAATCATTCATAACCCTTTCAAGTCCATTTACCTCACTTTTTTCAACTAGGTACTGAATGCATTCATGCACTTATTCCATGGGAACATTTAGGTGATTTGGGAGATTTCCGACTATCAACAAGCTGTCTTATTTCATATATGGGATCTTGTAGAGTTGTCCCCCTTTGCCTTCAGTACTTCAATCATGTAACTTCGTTAATTTAAAAAAATCTTATTTAAATAGTATGGTGTCAATTCTTTGTATTGACTGCATCTAGTAGTTCATTGATATTCTTATATGATTTTTTTGTTTGTAAGCTCTTGATTGCTCGAAATCATCATAATTTATTGACACTCGTGTCAGGAGAATTAGACGGTCGTTGAATAAGAACAATGTTAAAACCATCACTAGTAATGGCATGAACAAAGCTTGTATCATCCCTTTTATATGTGACTTTGCATTGTCTTGTTGTATGAATATATATTTTGTTTGATTGACGGTTTGTTTTTTCTTTATTGATAGGATAATCTGCATATAGGCAAATACACTTTCATTGCATAGTAAAGTTTAGGTACATACGTAAACTGAAATGTAACAACGAATTAGAGATCTTCTATTCTAAATAAGAGAATATAAGATATTAACACTATGTTTTCCTTAAAAAAAATTATTTCTTTCAACTAGGAAAATCGAGCTAACTTGATGAATCAAACAACTTTTAGTAATCTAATTTGTTACTGATTGAACCGGTTTAGTTTATAATGTACTGGCCACTCAACTTTTGCTTGAATTTTTTGCTGGGACTTCTTCTATAAATGGTAAATTTTCTATTTTTTTATCAAAAAATGAACTCTTTGCGCGAATCAGAGTTCGATCATGAAAGGAAGGATCGGGGTCTAGGTGCAAACGAGCAAACCGCAATAAGTGATTGAGCCACATCTCCATCCAATTACGGAGAAGAGTGTACTCGGAATTCACCCGCTCTCCCTCGAACATCAGGTCACATCCTCATCCTATATAGGTCGAGATACTGCACACATGAACATAATTTTTGTGATGAATTGTTTTTGCTTTTGCAAGTTCTATGTGGATCCTTCTCCGTAAGGGTCAAGTAAAATCGATGTATAATCTTTGTCAAAGAAAATAATTTCTCATCAATGTGTACTATATTATGCATACTTTGAAATAAAACTTTTCAATACACTCATAAATATCAAGGGCTTCTATTGGAAAATATAACCTTACTAGTTTGTTAGCATCTATGAGTTCAGGTCTGATTGCATCTGTCTGATGTCTTACATATTTCTCCTTAATTCATTTGTGTACAACTGATTTTGAACATTATAACTCATTTATAGCCCATTTGCTAGATTTATGATTGAAGACCTTTAGCTTTAAGAATAATCTTTCTATTGCATTTGTATTCGGTTATTTCTTATCATTTCTAATCACACTCTTCTTTCTAGATACGGTCACAGCCTTACCCTTTCCCATTGCTTTTTTGCAGTTTTTCAATGCCTTCAAACTGTCCGTACAAAGTAGTTTAATAAAAGTGTTGTTTTTATAAAACTCTCTGGCCGGCTCCTCTCCTTCTCCGCAGATTCTATGTAAATGTTGCACCATCTTGTTCAATTCTGCATTTGTGAGAAGTTTTTTTTGGACATTGTGGTGTCTAAAATTAAGGGGGTGTATTTATTTGAGGTTTTATTGAATTTTTTTTTAATTTTAAAAAATTTATGGATTTCTGTTGATTTTATTAATTAATTTAGATGGATTTTTACATATTTAATAAAAAAAAAAATTTGTAGATTTATGTCGATTTGATAGGATTATAAAATAATTTTTTTCATTACTTTTTATAATTATACAAACTTATGTAAACACAAGTTTTATAGATATAATATATTAATAATTAAAGTTATTATATATTATTATATTTTATAAAATAAAATAAATAATTATTAATGACGTAGAAATATTGTAACATATATAATATTATTTTGTATATTAGTATTTCTAATTTTATAGTTTTTATTATATTATCCTTCGATATATCAATTTTTATATTTATTATTATTCTTATTTATATAATTTTTTATATAAAATATATATATAGATAAAATAAAAAACTGCATTTACAATTTTTGGGATAAAATGAAATTAAAAAAAATTAGAAAGTAAATAAATATAACTAACAATTTAATTTTACCTACAATATAGTGTATTCGATAAATAAAAATAAAATAAGACAATAATATATATTTATTATGATAATATTATTTTTTAAATATTATATTTATAATATAAAATTAAAATACATATTTTCAAAAAAAAAATTAATAATAATTTGCTAATATATTTTGTTTTTAAATTTTTTTATTAAATATTTACAATATTATTAATAAATATTATCATATTATTTATAATTTATATATTTCATCAACGATGATGATGATGATGATAATAATAATAATAATAATAATAATCCATCAAAATCTCTTTGGACATTTTTTACTGTACAAATTTTTCATAATTGTCCATCAATATCAAATAAAATTTATAGACTTTAAAAATTTATGGATTATTGAATACTTCAAAATTGTAAAGTACTTTTAAAAATAAGGATTGAATACCTCCGAATTTTAAAATTTTTTTAAAAATCTGAATTTTAATTTTAAATTCTTATTTAGTTGTTTGTATTTAGCCTTAACGCCACAATACACGGCTCCATTGGTCGATGAATGAACTTTTCAGTGTGGGCGTAGCGGTGACACTCCGGTTTGACCCGGCTGGAGTGGTACAAGAGGTCTCTACCCTCTCTGAATCTCACTCCTCAAGTTCATGATTGGTTCTTTGTTAAAAAGACATATATATGTGTGTGTATATATACATACATACAATAAGATAATGTCGATAGGTAGCCAGCCAACAAATAGTACAAGAGACATTATCACAACAATGCAACATGACAACCAACGATGCTCTATTTATAACAACAATGTAAGGAATGGTGATTTATCAAATATGTAGAAGTTTTTACGAGGGCTAAGTTTTCTCACTAAGATCTGCGCATTTTGACGTTTAAAGGAATTTCTTTGTACGAATGTACCTTTTTAGCAGCTTGGCGAAGTGGTCGGCATAGAGATGATCTTCCAACCTCTAGGGACTCTCGTCTCCCATCATCATCAACATCTGCACTGTTGGATGGTGGCCTGTTTTCTGGGACTGCTTTGGGACTGTCCGAATCAGACAGATCCGTGGCATGCTTCGATTCGTCAGCCTTGAATCGAGCAGATTGCCTTCTTGTAAGTGGCCTGATAGAGCAGATATTGAATCAAATAAATTTCATCATATAATCTTACAACATCATATCTTAAATCCATAATCGCTATTTAAAAGCAAAAACCTTTTCTTGTTTCCGGCATTGACCTGAGGTTGAGCAGACTCAGACGCGCCCAAACCTGTAAATGACGTAAGGGGATGGGAAGGAGGTGAGAAAATTAATCAATGGGTTATAGAACAAACATTTTGACAATGATCTGCTCACTGTGTGATCTCAATCTCCTTTTGGCATTTTTCCTCGGTTCATCTTCGTCGCTGTTCTCTGAGAGTTGTTCTTTCTGCAATTTTATCGATTTCATCTGTGGAGGTCCAAAGCAACCAAATCAAGCATGGCTTTGAACTCAGAAAGTAAACCGAAGTTCACATACAAGAAAAAAATAATAATAAATTAAATTAAAAAGAACGTTAAACACAAGCCACCACGAGTTATAGATCCTAAACAATACAATTGGAGTGAGACAAGTAAATCACTTAAGCCCGGTTACCTCGACATTTGCATTCTGGCATTGTCCCTCGCCAGTATTGTTCTGAGTAAACAAAATGCTAATTAGTTAGAGAGAAAAAAACTATGAGAAATTTGATCGAGAAGTTGTCCTGAAAATTACACATGCCTCGACAAAATCTGTATTATTAGCTTTGAGCAGACCGGTTTTACATCCAAGCTCATGTCTCAATGCTTTCAACTGAAATAAATTAGGGGTTTTATGAAAGACATTAGTTCTGGACCGAGCACATAAAGTTTTAACGGCAGCATTACCAAAAGGGCACAATTGCAATTACCTGATCTTTACCTGTATTCACATCCTGAAAATAAATAAAGTTCATAACTGAAAAAGGTTCGGGAAATCAAAATATTAAGAAACAAAAAAGTTTTAAGTCAGGGATCAAACTGCAAGCATTTGGGTATGTGAAAGAGCTAATTTTCGATTCTGTTCCTGCACTTTAATCATGTTCGCCCTCAATTTCTCCAGTTCATTTCCTCTCTCCGCAATGATTTTGCTATGGAAAAACAGTGTCAAGGAGATGCAAGAAAAATCTAAACTACCAGACGCTTAATAGGTAAACGTAATTCGTCAAAAGGATACTTTTTCTGTGCCAAAACATTAGATAAAGCCATGTTATCCTGAACCACAGAAACAAACAAACAGCAGCAGAAAATCAAATATTTGATCCATAAAAAATGAAAAGATGGCGAATAACACTGCAAACTGACTAACCTTCTGTAGCTGTTCTATATAGTCTTTGATGGTTACTGGTACGGGTTGGGGTTTACCTTCCTGCACTAGGCCCGTGTGTTTAGGGGGTAAGTTGCTAATGTCCACCAGCTTCTTCGGCACCAAATTTTGAGGGCATGGCTTAGCTGCAATTTCTGCTTCTTCTGGAGGTTGTGGCCGTGCACAGCATTAGTGTAAATCAAAAACCTCAAACTTAGTATACAGCAGAACACAAGAACCCTAAGATGGCGAGGAAAGCTTCTTAAGCAAACCGAAAATTAGGGAAAATCATTCGACCGAGAGCCTACGCGTGCACACAAAAGTATTGATTGAGCAGACGAAAATGGAACGGAGGAAGAAAAAACCCTAAATTTTAGGCACGAGAATGAACGGGCTTCGCATGTATGGTTAGAGCAAATAAGCTCCAGATCTAGCAGAAATTCACCGCCGTATAACTATAAATACAGAAATACTAAACGAAAACAGAACTTACCTCCGATTATGGCGGCGGCGGCAGTGGTCTCATTTGAATCGAGGATGAGAAAACCTCCAGTCTTCGACATCGTCGCGCTTCCCAAATGTATCCTTCGTTCGAATCACTGGCTTCAGATGTTCACTCCACACACTTCCAAACACGTACTTCGCATTACGAGTCTCCTCCGCTGGTGCGGTGGCCGGCCGGCGGGGCGGGGATCGGTGAAAATTTCAAACGAGGAGGGAAGGAGAAGATGAAACCAAAATCTAACGGCACTCCGAACCAAAATTTCTAGATATTTAAAAATGGGCTTCTAATTTTATCTGTTTTATAATTGGGCTGAATAAAAAAAAACATTTAAGCCCAATTTGAACTTTTAAATAAATTTTATGTTAAATTATTAATATGTGTATTTATTTTATGAGAATATTGAAAAAAAAAAATAGATCGTGTAAAGAATATTAAAATATGTATTAATATTTTTGAGAAAAACATGACTGTAAAAACTTAGGACACGTAGCTTATTAAGTTATTAATAATAAGTTATGATAATATATTATTATTTTTGGTATATATAGTACTGTTGGTATTTTAAATATTTTTAAAATTATATCTCAATAAAATATATGCAATTTAAATATCATTTTGTACATAACAAAATTTTATATAATACAAATAAATAAAAAAAAATACTATATTTATTTATTTATCATTACCATAAATTAATTTTATAAAAAATAAGGAGATTTAAAGATGGATAAAAATATTTGTTAATTGAGGAGAAATAGAAAGAAATGGGTTTTGAGTAGGTCTACGATGTTAAAAATTTAATTAAATTGATTTATATTTGTTAAGTATGTTTAAAATTGATAAACTTACCAAAAATGAAACTTGGTCCTCTTTTGTGAGACCGGGGACATACCAAAAAGAAAATTGGGTCGTCTGTGACGGGACGGAGGAAGTATATTTTATTTTTGTATATTATGTAATATTTTTTATGAAATAAATATATGTTGATTATATTTATACTAATATCTTTGTAAAATTTAATTTAATTCATTGATCTATAAATATTATATTACTCATTTTGTCCGATGTACCATATTTTGGTTAACGTAAATACGAAAATTTAGAATAAATATAATTACTAAATAAATAATAATATATTAGTAAAAATAATTATCTTATAATATAAATAATTATATATTAAGATAAATAATTATTTTAATTAAAATTTAAAAATTATAAATTAGAGAATTTTAAATGAGATTAAAATATGTAATTATTTTTTAAAAAAATAAATAATAACATAAGACATAAGATAGATGAAATCGGCAACGTGAATATAGTATATGAGATAGATAGAGTAATACTTTAGTGGTACAGTATCAATCACTTCATTTATTATACACTCTTTTTGGAATTAATTTCTTTTTTTTTTTTTTCAAGAAGTACCTGGTTGTGTGTGTTTGTTTTGGGGTTTGGATTTTGAGTTAGATTTAAATGGTAAAATATTTGAATTTGAATAGTTATATAATGTGATATAAATAAGTGTTGTTATGATATTTTGAATGTAAAATTAAATTTTAATATAATATAAAAATAACAAATAAGTATTTGATTTGATATTTTTGGAAAAAAAAATTGAATAAATAATACTTCCTCTGTCACCGCACCGCGTATCTATCAGTTTACTTTTTGTAGGTAGATTTTATTATATTAATATTATATTGATATGCGGTATAATTAATATATATAAAGACTATTATACCCTTTAACATTTATGGTATTAAATGGTGTTACTTGATAACATTTGTGTAATATTATATAAAAGGTGGATTAATTTTATATTTTAGTGAAATGTACATTTATTAAAAAAAAAAAATGAATACATTTGTTAGACTAAAATGACAAAATGGATAGATTGATGGTGGATTAAGGGAGTATAAATTTTATAAAATCCTCCGGACAAACACTCGAAGTTTAAGGAGTATTTTATTGTATAGTTAATTATTTTGATTTGATTTAATATTTGTAATGTATTTTTATTTTAATTATTTGTATTAGATAAAGAAATAAAAATTGAAATTATATTTGTTTAATTTTTTAATATTATATATTTTATGTATTAAAATTAATTCTAAAGAAAATATTATACCAACTATAAAATAATACTCCCTCCGTCTCGTAACAAAGTATCATTTTCCTTTTGCATCATGGTACTTAACGTTAAAAATATCCTTATATTTGTATAATTTTTTATAAAAATGTCATTACATTAGTATTATAAGACACTAATAGAAATATTTTTACAATTTTTTCTTGATTTGTAATACGTTTTGATATAATAATTAATATAATACTTAGCTATAAGACGGTGGGAGTAAAACAATTAGATAATAAAACCAAATAAAGAAATTTTGTAATTTCAATGTAATTAGCCAACATAACATAGTGTAACTATAAAAAAAATTTAATTTAAGCAATTTTTTAAATAATAATTTCCAAAAATGTTACTCCTAAAAATATTTTGATTGATTTTCTTCTATACTAAGAAGAGATGGAGATAAACTGGGTGGATGAATTTATTTTCTTTAATTATTTTTTTAGAAGAAATTAAATTCAAATTCAAATTTTATTTTTCACACAAAATATCAATCAAAATAACATTTAAATATCACGATTAATTTATATTTATACTAAATCAAATAAATATAAAAATTTAAAATTCAAATATGTAATCTTTTTTAGAAGAAATAAAATTTTAATTCGGATTTACTATTCACTATTTTTTTTTTCCAATATTTCAAATCAATTACTTAATTTTTTTATTACATTAAAAATTAATTTAAAAATCAAAATATCATATTAATATAAACAAATTATGAGTATTAATAGTTATAAAATATTGTTAAGTTTTAGTTTAAATAATTAATAATTAATTATTACTTTAAGAGAAAACGAGACTAATTGGTGCGGACATGTTCCTCTGTCTCATTAACACACCATATAGAGTGATATGATTTATTTTTGAGACAGAGGATCCCATAGAAATTTGGTGGTATGATCCAAAAAAGAAAAATGGGTCTAATTCGGTGGGACGAATGGAGTAATATTTATAAAAAATAATTATCCCAAATAATTTTAATTCAAATATCTTCAAATCAAAATTTTTTTCCAAACTTTTATCCAAATGGAGTTGGAATTTTTCAAGGGAGATTGGCTGGTTTGGAAAAATGGCACCATGCTGCATTATTTGTCTTTATTATACACGATATATATTTATGTGTTGTATAAAAGTATGTAATGAGTTAAAATTAATTACGGTATGTGCTATGTGATAATGCACCTGATGCTTTACTGGTTCAATCTATAACTATAACATAATTGATTCACCCCTCAATTTTTATTTAGGCTGAAAATAAGAGTAAAATATTATCCTTGTTCTTATGTTTTTTTGCCCACTGTTAGCCTATGTTTAGGTGCCAACAGCTTTTACTGCCCCGACAAGTTCTGTGCATTGCATAGAGCGGACATGCTTTTTTTTTTTTCTTTAAATTTAAATTACAAATATAAATTTTTATAATATGTATAATTTAATAAATTTAGAAATATATATAGATATAATATAAATTTATAATTAAATTATACAAATTAATGCATATTTATATTATTATATTTATTACTCATCAAATCAATCGTATCAAAATATAAATAAAAAAAAATATCAAAATTCAAACTTAACTGGAAATTCAAATAAAAACAAAAACTCAAACCCAAATTTTATCATGCAGCCTAAAGAAACACACCCTAATTCTTTTTAAGAAATGGTTTCATTTGAATTTCGACATAATAAATCCTTTCACTTTTTGAGTAATTCAAAATCCTCCAAAATAATATGAATACAGGGGGTGTGTTTGTTTTTGAATTAAGATTAAGTAAAAAATTTGAATTGGAATAGTAGCGTGATATAAATAAATATTAATTTGATGTTTTGAATGTAAAATTGATTTTTAAGTATAATATAAAAAATAAAAAATAAGCGTTTGATTTTATATTTTTTTGAGAAAAAATTTATATGAGTAGTGTAATTATTTCCCAATCCTTCAAACAAACTAAAATCATCAATATTATGCTCAACAATGGTAAACATACTAAGATGTTTTAAATCCTTCCATAGATCATCTATAACAACCATTCTTCACTGTAATCCAGACTGCTTCCGATGAAAAAGTTGCTTTACTATTCTGTAAATGGAAAGCTTGCAGGGATGACAACAATGGCTGCATGGCGAAAGCTATAGACAATCGAAAAACAAGATCAGGACACAAAAATGTTAAGACCAAAAGCTAACAACAACAACGAACTTATATGATCCATACTTTCAGCATCAGTCCTTAGAAATCATCCAATCTCCGATGCAATTTCCGTCGGTAATAAAACTGTCTTTCATCTTTTTAGGAGCTGCGTCGTACTCGTCGGAAGCTTTTTCTCGCATCGTGAATGCTATGGGAATTCGATCGCCTCTTGTCGTCGCCCTTTGAAACTTGAGCGAACTTAGAGTCGCGAGCATATAAGCTCGTCCCCTGGCTTTGTACTTCTCCAGACTTCCTATTCTTCGTCGAATATCGCGCAGCGATGCCAAAGCCCAACGGCATCGATCATCACAATCAGCGAAAGATAAGGAGCTGAGGAAACGTATCGTTTTTGAAATAATCGCCTTCGCATTCCGTACATTTCCCTCCTCTAGATACGATCGAGCAAGTTCGATCCGATGTGTGCAAATAAGGCAGGCAAAGAATGCATGAATCTCATTTCCATGTAGAAATTCTTCGTCCGGCAAGTACGTCGTCGTTGCCTGGTCTAGCTCGAGTAAGGGGCAATTTACCAACACCGAGAATTGCGACACCAAATCGTTGTATAAACACACGACATTCACCACCGGCGCCTTTCCAAATCCGTCGTTGTATTCGCAAAACTGCGGAGGGATCGCTATACGGACGACGAATTCCTTTTTCTGATCGGCGTAGAAGTCCCCGGCGCATATTGTAACTTGATGGTTTTTTCCGGACTTGATTCCTTCGAACCCTCCGGCGTACGCCTCTTTGATTTCTACCGGTGAGGTCACCACTGCGGTTACGCGAAGATCTTGCGCGACGACGCTGAGAAGACCTCCCATGCAGCTAGAAATCGCTCCAAGAACTCTTGCATACGACTCGAGGAACGTATAGCTGCCCTTGGATTTATCCGACGCCGCGTGCATTGCGACAGCGTCATGGTCTCCGCCAATGCCGAAGGCGTGAATAGGAAACTGAAAATGTTTGTCGCGAATCGGCGACGCTTGCGGCGCGTGGGATAAAAGTATAATACTAGCAAACTGATTGTTGTCGCGCCTTTCCTCAAGAACTCGAATCCCCTGTTTCAACCCGTCGGCTAGATTCGCCGAGCCGCCTTTCACGACGATCGACTCGGCTGCTGCCGCCGCAAGTTTTCGCCCGCTGCCATTCATTTCGCGCAATGGAAAAATTATCCGAGCTCGATTCGCGAACGACACGATTGAAAGCCGGTCGAAGGGGTCTAAATTCTGTATAACGAAATGAAGTGCATCTTTGATGTGAACCATATACGAGTCGTCGTATCTGCATTGGCTCGAATCGAGCACTATAACGAGGTCGATCGGAGCATGCCGGAGCTCTTGCCGGAATTCAGACATCGGCGGCGCAACCAGTTTAATTAAAACGTAGAGTGAAGAGATGGAAGCGGAAGCATCGAGATCAAGGTAGTGTGGAATCGCCTCGATTCTGACCTGCTGTACCTCGTCGCCGTCGTTCGATTCGTCGTCTACGGCCGGCAGAGGATCGTCGTCGTTGTACGGATATAGTGAGGGGTGGGGTTCTTGTTGGGAAGAAGATGCCATGGAAACTGAAGTAGATCTGTGTATGGAGAAATTTCTTTTGAAATTGGATTGAATGTGAAGAAATGGATCGATTGCAGATTATGAAACTCTGATTTGAGAGACTGATCATTCAAGTAATTTTGTAAAGATCTGCAACAGATCGCATATAGTAATATCAGCAAAATAAGCTTTAGAGTGGTTATGGGAGATGGAAATAACTGCGGCCAGTTCAAGAATGCAGTTTGAGCGGAGCGATTATGGCTGAATAAGTGATAATAATAATGGTTAAAAGAGCTGTAAATTATTTGATAATAAATTAATTGTCTTATTTCAAAAATTTTAAAAATTAACTTTCTCTCGTGGCCAATAGAATTCTCTGTCCTAAAAATAAATCATATCTCACATAGTGTATATTAATATATACCGGAACCAGACGGGATGAGAGGGGGCCAATTTTTCAAATTTTGAAACAATCATCATTTATTTGTTATCCAATAATTTTATCAATGAAATTATCATATTTCGAAAATCTTTCAAATATCAATCTGCAGTGACAACTGCATATTACGGATGAATTTTGTATTATATGAAATTGATAAATAGTAAAAACATTTATTAAAAAAAAAAAATAGCTCTTAAAAATATCTTCTCCTATGTATTTGGTTGAGAATTTTTTGAAGATTTTTTTTTTAATTATTGTTTATTACTTTTTTGTTCATATCTTTTTTTATAACATCAAACAAATATTATGATATAAATTTTTTTATTATTCAAAATTTAAATTTTCACATAAATACTCTATCAATTTTTAACAATTTTTTTAATTTTTTTTTTAATTTTTTATATTATATATTATAAAATAAAAACAAAATATTAAAAATTAAAAGGAGTGGAGTGGGGGGAGGGGAGCCGGAGCCCCCGTTGCCCATCCGCCCTCTGTATATACACATGTATATGCATACATATTATGTGTGTGAAGATAGGGTGATAGAGAATATTAATGAGACAAATAATCCGATCTGTTCTCGTCAAATCCTGATTCCGCCACTGTCCAAAATAAAAAGGTGCCAAATGGGTGAAATGGTTCTAAGCGAAGTCAAGATTCCGCCACTGTCCAAAATAAAAAGGTGCCAAATGGGTGAAATGGTTCTAGGCGAAGTTACTTGCTTCTTTTGGTTTGCTTCATCCCTAAAACTTCTTCTTTACCCCAATTGTTTTTCACGACATAGTATTATAGAAAGGGACGGCAATGGATTCGAGTAGACTCGAAATTCGATCCAGATCCAATTTATTTATTTGGAATCGGGTCTAGTTATTCGAGTATCGAATTGGATCTGGATCGGATATTGTGTATTTTTATTAGAATTGAATCGGATCTCGGGTCAAAGGGTAGACCATATCCGAACTTGATTAATATATTATAATATATGTAGAATAAATTTTAACAACATAAATTATATTAAGAATAGTTTTAGTTTAATTTAATTATTTTTTATAATTTAATTATAATATTTTTGAATAAAATATATACATTTCAATATATGTCGGGTCCGGATCCGGATTCGGATCTAATTTTAAATTAAAATTTAAGAATTATAAAAAAAAATTGTGAGCCTAACGGGTCCATTAAATCTTATCGCGTATTGTTCGGGTCGATTCAGGTATGCTCGGGTTCCTGTATAATCAAATTCAATTCAGGTCTCAGGTGCAAAAATGTGCATTGGGATCGGGTCTCGGATTCGAATGGACCCGACCTATTGTCATTCCTAGATGAGATTGGTTTTGAATTAGATGTGTTGCTTTGGTTGTGGTTCACATAGACGGGCTGAATTGACTGACATGTCCAGTTTTTTTCTGTGTACTATTTAAAATTTAAAATTCAAAATGACAAAAGTGTCCAAATAATTAAAATTTTGATTTTAAAATAATAATAATGATTATTCCTTATATTATTAATGATAATTTATATTTTATTAATATTATTATTTTAATACTCTATCCGGTATATGTATTTCTATTTTAGGTGGTCAAATTACAAAGTAATCATTCATTAAATATTCCAATTTTTTTTCTCTACAGATACTCCTATTTTACCATAACATCTTTACTTTTTACTCTAAAAAGTAAGGATAAAAATATTTTTACATTACTTTTAACTATCTACTACAATTAAAATATTACTATTTTTTTAAACTTTGCGCTAAAAGTAAGTGTTTAGGGATATGATTTTCCAAAATTTTGTCTAAAACCCAATATATAATTTGATTGTCTTGTGGTGATTCTCATTACCTAGTCCGAATTTCCTTTCCAAACACATACATAGAATGCATGAATTTGGTTAGACTAGAATTGCATAAACTTCATTATGCCTAAAGAGGAATTGTAGTATGTAGAGCCAAGCATATGAAAGCAAAACCAGTACTCCCTAGGATATTCAATTATTTGTACTTTCGTTTTTCAGTTGTCATCTAAATTTATATTTTTTTTTTAGTAAAAAAATTCAATATTTTCTATTTTTATTTATCCTAAACAGTAAAAATTTCTATTTTTATTTATTTTTTTAAAAATCGTGTTTGGTCAAATAAGCACATAATTGGATTACGCCTCTAGGTCCACATATCGCACATAGTTCGTTTAGTTTAACTTGCCTTGTCGAGCCTAGTTTGCAAGGTATTAGATTCGGCCGAGGTTTACCCCAGTACGCACTTTCGAATAACAACTGCAAGTTCCAACGTTATATAAAAATTTAACGAGTTCCAACGTTATATAAAAATTTAACCTTGCCATAGTAAATATTAAGAAGAGATCCGAGCATCCAACCTAAAACCAATTTGTAATAGGTGGAGCGGCCTTTCACCCTTGTATAATAGGGAAGTTTCCACACATTTAGCAATGTGAGACAATATTTAGCAATAAATATGGTTAAACCAACAAGTATGTTTACGTGTCTATCTTTTGTATATCGACATTGTCATTGATAATTTTTGATTTAATATATTTATAGCCTTTATTTATTTATTTAAATACTTATTATTGTCTTAGTTTTGATATAATTTATGTTATTTTATTTTAATAATTGTATTTATTTCATCTTGTGTGTAAAATATTGATTGATTAGTTTTTAGGTATATTTTATAGTTATTTTGGTGTATAAATTAATTTAATTGATGTATTTCTTAAATGATAGTTTTAGGCATTATTTATGTGTTATTCAAATATTTAATTTTAGCTGAATTAAATATTATAAGAAAGTATAATTTAAATATTACCTCCATCTACTGTCAATCTATCCATTTACTTTTTGCATTTT
Source organism: Andrographis paniculata (assembly GCF_009805555.1). Lineage (NCBI taxonomy): Eukaryota > Viridiplantae > Streptophyta > Magnoliopsida > Lamiales > Acanthaceae > Andrographis > Andrographis paniculata. The sequence continues at coordinate 2,040,744 of NW_026137620.1, read as the reverse complement.
AATATTTGAATATTAATATTATATCAAAATATAATATAAATTAAGGGAAAATACCAAAAATACTTCTATTAGTATCTTATAATACTATTATAATGACGTTTGTACAAAAAAATTATACAAATGTAAGAATATTTTTAATGTTAAAAACAATAACGTAAAATGCAAATGTATAGATTGACGGCGGACGAATGTAGTATTTAATTTTGACAAATTAGTTAATTAATCTTTTTGAATAAATATTTTATTTTATTTTATTTAAATAAATATTAACTGTGTAATTTCCTAAATGCCAAAATCTATATTTGATATCTCGGAGTTGGGTCGTTGCTTAGCCAATTTCTATGTGTGGATGAGCCGATATTAGGTCATTCAAAGTTGATTAGAGGTTAAATGAATTAGACAGACTACTCATATCAATAATGTGTACATATCCTTTCGGGAACCCTATTGAAAGAACTTTATAATTAAACTTGTTTGATCTAGAGTAATTTGAGGATGAGTGACCCTAGGAAGTCTGCGCAAGTGAGGTCCCGACACATTTATGAGCGTAAAAATTTATTAGCGAGCATTAATTCTGCATTGACATCACGGAAGCGACATTAATTGAGTCGCGACTTTTCAGCGACAATATTTACTCTCAACTACCAATTAACACTTAAAAGCCAGGAAGTGCATAAAGCAAACAAACATTTATGGCAAACTAACGATATTTATTCCAACAATTCATTAATTAAATTGATTTATATTTATTAAATATATTATGAATTAATGATTTTATCAAATATAGAAATATGTAAGTTAAGTGAAATAGAAAAGAATAATTCAATTAATTTAGAACCAAAGAAATATAATTTATTTTTTAATTAAAAAGTTACATAAAATATAAGGTAAAGTGTTTTTTTAGTCCTCTCACTTAACCTCTTATCATTTTAGTCCTGTAAATAGAGCGCTCGTCGCAGACCACATGTCCGTCTTGGATTTTATTTATTTATTTATTTTATTTTATTTCAATTTTTTTGTAATTTTATTTTTTATTTTTTATTTTTTTTATTTGGTCCAATTGAAAAAAAAATTAAAAAAAATAATAAAATCTACGTGAGGCGTCTCCGGCGCCGGAGGACTAAAACAACAAAAATTTTCCATTTATGAGACTCGTTTGCGACTGACTTCACTTACCAGACTAAAATAATAAAGGTCAGGAACTAAAAAAATTTCCCTAAAATATATTTAAAATTAAAAAAAAAATTTGAAAATGTACTGATCCAATCAACAAGGATTGATATCAGACCATTTTCGGGCTAAGATTTTTAAGTCCAATTTATAACCATACCGAACCTGCCCGACAATATTGACAATAGACTGTTCCGGCCCGGCACGAAGAAACCGGCCTGGCCCAGAATCGGCAACCTTTAATTTTGTTTACAGCTCTTTTAACCATTTTTATTTTTTTATTAATTATTATTATTATTATTATTATTATTATTATCACTTATTTAGCCATAATCATCGCTCCTCTCAAACTGCATTCTTGAACTGGTTGCAGTTATTTCCATCTCCCATAACCACTCTCAAGCTTCATTTGCAGATATTACTGTATACGATCTGTTGCAGATCTTTACAAAATTACTTGAATGATCAGTCTCTCAAATCAGAGTTTCATAATCTGCAATCGATCCATTTCTTCACATGCAATCCAATTTCAAAACAAATTTCTCCATACACAGATCTACTTCAGTTTCCATGGCATCTTCTACCCAACAAGAACCCCACCCCTCACTACATCAGTACAATGACGACGATCCAATGCCGGCGGCGGTAGAAGACGCACGGCAGGTCAGAATCGAGGGGACTCCACACTGCCTTGCTCTCGATACTTACACTTCCATCTATTCACTCTACGTTTTAGTTCAACTGGTTGCCCCGCCGATGTCTGAATTCCGGCAAGAGCTCCGGCATGCTCCGATCGACCTCGTTATAGTGCTCGATTCGAGCGAATGCAGCTTCGACGACTCGTACATGGCTCACATTAAAGAAGCACTTCATTTCGTTATACAGAACTTAGGCCCCTTCGACCGGCTTTCGATCGTGTCGTTCGCGAATGAAGCTCGGCGAATTTTACCGTTGCGCGCAATGAATGGCTGTGGGCGAGAACATGCTGCGGCAGCAGCTGAGTCGATCATGGTCGAAGGTGGCTCGGCGAATCTCGCCAAGGGGTTGAAACAGGGGATTCGAGTTCTTAACGAAAGGCGCACCAACAAACCGGTTGCGAGTATTATACTTTTATCCCACACGCCGCAAGCGTCGCCTATTCGCGACCAACATTTCCAGTTTCCTATTCACGCCTTTGGCATTGGCAGGGACCATGATGCTGTCGCAATGCACGCGGCGTCGGATATATCCAAGGGCAGCTATACGTTCCTCGAGTCGTATGGAACAGTTCTTGGAGCGATTTCTAGCTGTATCGGAGGTCTTCTCAGTGCCGTCGCGGAAAATCTTGACATAAACTTAGCGGTGACCTCGCCAGTAGAAATCGAAGAGGTGTACACCGGAGGGTTCAAAGTAATCAAGTCCGGTAAAAAAAATGAAGTTACAGTATGCACCGGGGGCTTCTTCGCTGATCAGAAAAAGGAATTCGTCGTCCGTATAGCGATCCCTCAGCTGTCTTTGGAATGCATCGATGGATTTGGAAAGACGCCGCTGGTGCATATCATGTGTATATACGTAGATTTGGTGACACAACTACCGGTGTTCGTATGTGGCCCCTTACTCGACATGGACTGGCCGAAGATGTTCTTGCCGGGTGAAGAATTTCGACATGGAAATGAGATTCATGCAATCTTTGCCTGCCTTATTTGCGCATATCAGATCGAACTTGCTCGATTGTATCTAGAGGAGGGAAATGTATCGAATGCGAAGGAAATTATTTCAAAAATGATACATTTCGTCGGATCCTTATCTTGCGCTGATCGTGATGATCGATGCCGTTGGGCTTTGGCAGAGATGCGCGAGATTCAACGAAGAATAGGAAGTCTGGAGGGGTACAAAGCCGGGGGACGAGCTTATATGCTCTCGACTATAAGTTCGCTAAAGTTTCAAAGGGCGACGACAAGAGGTGATCGACTGCCCAGAGCATTCACGACGCGAGAAAAAGCTTTCGACGAAAGCGACGAAGCTCCTAAAAAGGCTACAAAGATAAAAGATTAGTTTTACCGATGGAAATGGCATCGAAGTTTGGATGGTTTCTAAGGACTGATGCTGAAAGTATGGATCATATAAGTTCGTTGTTCTTAGCTTTTGGTTTTAACATTTTTGTGTCCTGTTCTTGTTTTTCGATTGTCTATGGCTTTTGCTATGCAGCCATTGCTGTCATCCCTGCAAGCTTTCCTTTTACAGAATAATAAAGCAACTTTTTTCATTGGAAGCAGTCTGGATTATAGATGATCTATGGAAGGATTTAAAGCATCTGAGTATGCTTGCCATTGCTGAGCATAATATTGATGATTTTAGTCAGTGTATTCATATATATTATGTCGAAATTCAAATGAAATTGTTGTCGTAAAAAAATCACTTCCGGTGGCTTAATCGGAAGCCTGCCCAAATCGATTTGTTCGAATGATTTTCCGATCTCTTCAAGAAAAGATCCGAGCTATCTCGGATACCGAATAATCTACTAATCAAAGTAACTAGAAGCTAAAACTAATAGTCCAAGCAAGAAACTAAAATTGGAAAAAGTAATACAACAAATAAGTGCAGAGAAAGAAAAAGAAGATGATGATTTGCGTCTTCTTTTTCTCTTATCTTAGATGTTGTTAATCTTGGATAAAATATTGTCCCCAATATTTCTCCAACCGTTTCAAACTTCTCCAGCCTCTCCTTCATCCGCTTAGCTCCAAGTCGGCTGAGCCATTGGGCCAGACAGGTCCACGAGCCCACATCGCACAAACTCTTGGGCTAGCTATGGCTTTGGACTAGATTGGCCATACATCACCCATTGGACTATTTTTGAACTAGGCCGACACCAATTTGATTTATAATGGACTACACATGCCCCCCACAATTATTCAGGACAAAAGTTTTACTTGTAGACCGACTAATTTTGTTTGGATTGGATATTTTCAAATCAACTGCTTCGCGCGAGCATTATATCAACTTACTTTCCTTCAAGTTCTTTCACCGCCGTTTCATAAATCTCAATTTCTCTCACCGATCGGCCGAAACCCTTGTTCCTCCTTTACCCACGAATCACCTACCGTCATTCTCCTTCCCTTCTTTCCGCCGACGACCCAGAACCCCCGAGCACCCCTAGACCAAGCCACGACAATTGTAGTATTCAACCCCCAGTGGAGATTTGGTACTTTCTGGCGTCGGTTTCAGTAGTTTTCGGCGGTCTACGGCACGATTCGAAAATTCTTGGCGACTCTTAACGGCGACTTGATTCTTGGAAGCGCGTGCACCACGGGAGTGTTGCGGAAATATCAAGAAATCAAGAAGAGAGACAAATAAAAATACAAGAATACAAGAATTTGGTTACCCAGTTTGATTAGAATGATCTACGTCTGAGGGCGCTATCAAGCCAGAAATTTTATTATAATATACGCAGAACATATGTTAAAGTGAAAATACATGTCTATTTATAGTCTAAGCCTATGCCAATAATATCCAAATTAAATCTCTAAAATCTATGATATAATATCCAAATAATATTTAAATCATATTCAAATCATATCCCAAAATTTTAGAATCAGACTTCATATCCCAACAGGGACCCAAACCTGCCATATCTCTGTGGTGCTCTCAGGGGAGGCGACTATAGTGTCCGACCGCGGTCGGCCGGTGCTCGAGCCGTTCACGAGGGGTGATTGAGATGTACCGGAGGGTTCCCATGACATCCTCGGATGTGGTAAACTCTTGTTGGCTCAACCCTGGTTTAATCTTACTAGTTTCCATTCTCAAATATTTCGTTTTCCTAGCAATGCTTTAGAGTTCAAATCATGGATGGATAGACTCGGTCCTTTCTTTGATGCATGTTGGCATACTTGGAGTATTCGGGATATGTTATTCTTATGTGCTGATTTCATCCCCCCTGACAATCTTATGATTAAGGCTCTTTTGTGTTTTTCTGGAGTCCGAACATTAACGTCTTTGTATTCCCATTTGGAATTCTGACTTCACCGTATTGGACGTAGTAGCAATCTCGGGGTTACCTTCAAAAGGGGTAAAGCCTCCCCTAACTCCGTCATGTAGGTCAGATCGTTTGCCTATCCATGTAGCGTATGGTAACAATACTACTATGGCCAATTTCTTGCCTCGAACAAACTTTCTTGTGCCGTTGAGCCCTCCGAGAATAATGCCTTTCTCTTGTATTGGTTTAGCAAGTACTTTGCATATTGTGCGTCGGAGGTATTAGTCCAGGAAGCTGAACCGATACTGAACACCGTTATTTCTGGTGCAATTATTAGATTTGACTTCGTATTTTTTGGGTCTATGATACTGCGGTATAAATGATTTCCTAGGAAAACTCTCCGTTTTGACTTCTCGTGAGCCGGTAGGGGCCGGTCCCTTATGGTTCCTCGAGCTATGGCGCGGCTATATTTTCCTAGTATAATCAGTCTACGTCCTGACCTCCTATCTGATCAACTCACAGTTCTAGGTCCACACCTTATACATTACCCTTCTTTCAAAGGTAATCTCCGGTACGTGACATATTCTCTCTTACATGAGACTGATAAATCTCCAAGTGACTTTTGTCCTCTGGCTGGCCACCCCGCAGTTCCCAGTGCTAACATCTATGTAGTTCTCAGCACCCTCCGTATGGTATGCTAGAATAAGTGCTTGATCCCCCAGGTCTTGATCGGAGGCTTAGCCGTGTGTTCCCGATATAATCCGTTACTTGGAGAAGTTTACCAAACCCAATATTGCGCCCGTCAATTCGGATTGGCTCAAGGAATCCCTCTGTTCGGCTTTTTATTGCAGCCCCCTCTTAGTCCGGGTCAAAACTTGGGGTTAGCCACTGTTGATGCCTGGCGCATTTACGTCTGTGATTTGGAAAATCTCCCGCATTCGCCTCATTCTCTCGACCCAAGTACCTTACACCTTCCTTTTATTGATAGTGGACGGACTTTCTTACCCACGTGGACCTAGCCGCTTTACGGTTGTCCTTAGTTAAACTAGTAGACGAACGTTCGAGTGATGAGGATTCGCCCGATGATGTTTCCGAGGGTGTAGAAGAGATACCCGCGCCTTCAGCTATAGGTAATCTTTCTTATTTACCATGCAATTTGGTGATGTCTAGTTATGTAATTTCTCTTCCTTGTATCACAGGCACACCTTCTATGTCGAGTGTTCGATCCGTACCATTCTCCACAGTTCGGCACTCCCGAAGGTTAATCTCGAAGCCCACCGTGCCTAAGTCGCAACCCAAACGGCCTATTAAACGGCCAACTTCGTCGCCGCCCTCACGTCAGGTAACTCTTAGACAAATTCTCATTCATAAGACAAGTTCTTATTTCCTTTATGATTGTGCAGGTTCATCCGAAAAAGGCTACTCCATTATCTGTTGTTGCCTCAGTAAGGGAATCGACTTTGTCACCATCTTCTCTTCAGGTATAATTTCTTTCCCCATTTGAATATCTGATCATGTGATATATTATGATATTCACTATCATGTAGAACCTCTAGACAGAGACTATCCCTGAGCCTATTGCCAGGTCAGCGAACGATTCGTTTCTTCACCGTCTTCTATCTAGGTACTAGCTGGTGTACATTACGGGTTTACTTTCGCAACCCGCTCTGATTGGTGTAACCGTGCAGGTCTCTTGCGAATAGCTTATCTTGGAGGCGGCGATTGAGTCGGCCCAGACTCATTTCCCTGCTCTAGCTGGACTTGACAATATGAGGATTTCCACATCTCGGGCTATCCCTTATGTTCCGGTGGTGATCCCTACCAATGTGGAGGCATACTTCTCTCAGGATCTTACCGGAACATCCTTCTCCTGCAGTTTTTTTCGGCTGGATCGGGATCCCTTTTCTGCTTATCAATTCTCTCTACCGGAGAATTCGGGAATTTTGGACCCCTTGCAGGTATCTGTTTTTGCTACAGTTGTATTTATGCCCCCGTATTTGGACAGTAGAAGGCGGCTGGAGGATCTTGCTGATCGTTCGGATGAAGTCTCCGGACGACTGAAGATGTTGCAGGGCCTTTGCAGCGTAAACGACAGTAGCCTCAAAGAGCTGGCGGCCATGGAGATGGAAAAAGAAACCTGTGTCCGGAATTTCTTAGATGAGAAACAACGGGCTGAAGATGAAAGCAATAAGAAGGAAAGAATCATAACTATATACGCCCAGCTTATCTGGAAATTAGAATCATACGTCCCGTATCGAACTTAGAAAGGGAATCAATGGGAATCTAAAATGAACTTTAGAGCTGCTGCAAGGAATTAGCAGGAACCAACAAGGAAAAAAGAATACACCCATATGCAGATTTCTCTTTAGATGCCAAAGCCTACAGTTTTCTTAATCTTTGAATTCAGATCTTTTTCAGGTCTTCTCTGGCCTATGTAGAAGGTCTGCTTGCTGAGGAGGTGGCTTTGTGGGCTGAAATGAGTTGAATTCAAGAACGGTTGAAGGAGATTTCATCAGAATTGGATCAGGTGGCGGCAAGCCTTGCCGCCAGGGCCTCCCGGAGGATGGAACTATATGATCAGGCGCGGGCCTTGAATGAGCCCTTTTCGGGGCTTCACGGATAAAAAATCATCTTCGAAAAGAATTTTCAGCAAGCCGAGAGAGGATTGGAAGAGCTGCGGCTGGCCTGGCCTGATATGATTGCCCAAGGGACCTCTTTGTGTTTTGAACAGCCGAAGCCAACCGACCCATGCTCTCCGATGTCGGTCACTACTATAAGGGAATCGGGCACTGCCGATGCAGTGTCCGCGTCATTAGCCGAGGGCATTTCTTTTTCTAATGCTGGGTTTATGGATGTCAGTGTTAACTGCGATATGGATTTGGATGACCTTCCTATCGAATAGTATAGTGTCTCGTTGTGGCTTTCTTTTTGCATGATTCATTTTTGACATGCCTTTTGTTATTTTTATTGGTCTATAATTGTGTAGGGTAATCCGTGTACGAAGGCATTGACCGGCGTGACACAATTTTCTGTTTTGATTTTGATTAGTTTGATACACGCTCTTCTATTTTCTCCAATATACTGCTTTTATGTCTCGATTGTGCTCTAAAGATATATAACTTAAAAACCTCTGATCAAGCAGGTTCCTCTATTTCCAGTTCCCATAGAGAGGGATAAAATCTCTTTAAATATTTTCCATTAATAAACGTCTTCAACTCTTCCGCTTCGGATTCCATAGGCTTGTATGCACCGCTAGATGACTAAGCCGATATGATAAACGGTCCTTCTCATGTGAAGGACCGTTTCCCAACCTTGCATGTTTGGGACCCTCCGGGAGGACGACCTTCCAGACCATGTAACATTTCCTGGAAGGTTTGAGGCCTCATGTGCTTTCGGAAAGTTGATTCGGCTTTCTTGTTTAATATCGATTGCATTCAATAGCCTGCAACCTCTCTTAGGGCAAGACATTGAGCTCCTGGAGCAGGGCCATATCATGCTCTTCCATCGACAACTCATTCACCTTCAAAATTTGGAGTGAAGACATTGTAATCTCCAACTGATGTACTGAATCATTACCGTAAGTCAGCCTCTAAAGAATGTTGCCGATTACGGAGGATTTGACATTCCGATACGCCTATAGAGACCTTCGGGTATTTAAATGAATAAAATATATATAATATGATATCATTTAATATATATTAAAATTTTATATAATATAAATAAATAAAGAATATATTGATTTAATTAACATAAATGAATTTTTATAAAAAGATGAGAAATTTTATATATAAATAGTAATAAAAGATGTAAATTTTGAGTGGATCGTAAATGTACGTTGTTATATATTATATAGAAATATGTCAAGTTAACTAAAATAGAAAAAAAAAATCAATTATTTTGAAACAAAAGAACTATTATTTTTTTTAATAACAAATTTACATAAGTATATTTAAGCTAAAATTGTTTTTTCGAAAATTGGACTGACCCAATCCAATAAGGATGCATACCGGACTGTTTTTAGGCTAAAATTTTCACGCAATTCTAAATCAGCCCCAACTTGCCCTACATATATTAAAAATGGACTGTGCCGGCCCGGCCCGGCCCTGAATCGCAACCTTTAATTTCGTTTTCAACTCTTTTAACTATTATTATTATATTATTATTTTACTTAGTCATCGATAATCGCTCCGCTCAAACTGCATTCTTGAACTGCTTGCAGTTATTTCCATCTCCTATAACTACTCTAAAGATTCCTTTGCTGATATTACTATACACCACCTGTTGCAGATCTTTACAAATTACGTGAATGATCAGTCTCTCCTCCACCACTCAAATCAGAGTTTCATAATCTGCAATCGATCCATTTCTTCACATCCAATCCAATTTCTAAACATATTTCTCCATACACAGATCTACTTCAGTTTCCATGGCATCTTCTACCCAACAAGAACCCCACCCCTCACTACATCCGTACAATGGCCACGATTCTCTGCCGGCCGTAGACGACAAATCGAACGACGGCGGCGACGCACAGCAGGTCAGAATGGAGGCGATTCCACACTACCTTGCTCTCGATGCTTCCGCTTCCATCTCTTCACTCTACGTTTTAATTAAACTAATCGCGCCGCCGACGTCTGAATTCTGGCAAGATCTCCGGCATGCTCCGATCGACCTCGTTATAGTGCTCAATTCGAGCTAATGCAGCTTCGACGACTCGTACATGGCTCACATTAAAGAAGCACTTCATTTCGTTATACAGAACTTAGGCCCCTTCGACCGGCTTTCGATCGTGTCGTTCGCGAACCAAGCTCGACGAATCTTACCGTTGCGCGCAATGAATAACCACGGGCGAAAACTTGCGGCGGCAGCAGCCGAGTCGATCGTTGTCGAAGGTGGCTCGGGGAATCCTGCCGAGGGGTTGAAACAGGGGAGTCGAGTTCTCGAGGAAAGGCCATACAACGACAATCCGTATGCGAGTATTATACTTTTATCCCACACGCCGCAAGCGTCGCCGATTCGCGAAAAACATCTCCGGTTCCCTATTCACGCCTTCGGCATTGGTCGGGACCATGACGCTGTCGCAATGCACGCGACCTCAGATAAATCGAAGGGCAGCTATACGTTCCTCGAGTCGTATGGAGCAGTTCTTGGAGCGATTTCTAGCTGCATTGGAGGTCTTTTCAGCGTCGTCGCGCAAGATCTTTGCGTAACTGTAGCGGTGACCTCGCCGATAGAAATCAAAGAGGCGTACACCGGTGGGTTCAAAAGAGTCAAGTCCAGTAAATACAGTCAAGTTACAATATGCGCCGGGGACTTCTACGCTGATCAGAAAAAGGAATTCGTTGTCCGTATAGCGATCCCTCGGCTGTTTTGTGAAAACATTGACGGATTCGGAAAGGCGCCAGTGGTGAATATCGTGTGTTTATACAACGATGTGATGACACAACTCTCGGTGGTGGTAAAGTGCCCCTTACTCGAGCTGGACAGGCCGACGGCGACATTCTTGCGAGGCGAAGAATCTCGACATGGAAATGAGATTTATGCATGCATTGCCTGCCTTATTTGCACATATCGGATCGAACTTGCTCTATCGTATCTAGAGCAGGGCAATGCGTCAAATGCGAAGGCTATTATCTCGAGAGCAGTACAATTTCTCGGATCCTTATTTTTCGCTGATAGTGATGATCGATTACGTGGGGCTTTGGCAGAGATGCTCGAGATTCTACGAAGGATAGGAACTCTTGAGAGGTACAAAGCCGGGGGGCGAGCTTATATGCTCTCGACTATAAGTTCGCTCAAGTTTCAAAAGGCGACGACAAGAGGCGATCGACTGCAAAAGGAATTCACGATGCGAGAAAAAGCTTTCGACGAATGCGACGCAGATCCTAAAAAGTCTACGAAGATGAAAGACAGTTTTATTACCAACGGAAATTGGATCGGAAATTGGATGGTTTATAAGTTGTGATGCTGAAAGTATGGATCATATAAGTTCGTTGTTCTTAGCTTTATTGTTTTAACGAACACTTAAAATTTAACTCGGTTCGTAAACAACTCTATTCTCAATAAAAGATTCGAAATTGTGTGGTGCTGGATAAACTATTGAACAAATTAGCAACAGATCTTCTAAACTAAATAATACTAATAATCACATGAAAATTACTTCATTGATATCAAATTTATAAAAGTAAATTTAAAAGTTAATTAAAAATATATATTAATATAATTAATAAATACTACAATGATAAGTATATTAGTATTACTATGTGTAAGATAAATTATTTATTTCAAGATCAAATAAAAAATAAAAGAAATTAAAGTGAAATTACTGTTCTAAAAAGACAGAAAATACAATATTTTAAAAATTAGTTTTTTTAGGCTCTCCAAACACATATCCTCCCTAGCGTTCCAAAATAGCAGTTCAAGTATATTTATTTCATAATTGCCCTTAAATATTAATTATTTTTCTTACACAGTTTTTATTTATTAGTTAGATAAATTTGTATTTTTGATAATTAAAATCTCATTTTTAACTTTCAATTAATTACAATTATTAAATTATTTATATATTTTTTATTTTCTTTTTGAAATATATTAGTTTATTAAATTAAAGATAAAATTTAATTTTATTAATTTATTTTTATATATATTTATTATATAAATCTTATATTAAAAATAAATAAAATTGATTATATTTATTTAAAATTGTAATAATAAATTAATTAATAATTAACATAATTAAATATATATATATTAAAATTTTGTTCTTTAATATTTTTTAATATTATTTTCAATACAAAAAATTATTATATTTAGTAAAAACATATTACTTCCCTCCGTCCCTGTTGAGAGAGGTTCTTTGGGATTTTGTAGTAAATTAAGAAATACTAGTATTTTATTAATTAGAAAAAGTGTATAAGAAAATTTGACAATTTTGGTCCTTGACTTTATGTAAAAAGTAGTGTATGTGTAATGGTATGTTTGTAATTTAAATAAAAGTTAAGGGTATTTTGGTATTAGTATATGATTACTTTTGCTAAAAAAGAAAATGAATACTTTGAAATAAGACGGACTAAAATAATAAAAATACTACTTGGAAATTGGGTGGATGAAGTATTTTTTTACAAATATATTTAAAAATAGAAAAATAAATGTATTAATAATAACTTCACAATTTTCGATACTCAATAATACAAATTATCAAAAGTCTAAAACTCCAAATAATATAGTTGAATATTTTTAAAATTCAATATAAATGTCATCGATTGTCATTTTACGTATTAACAGCTAATACGAAACAATTGTTTTACCAAACACTTTAATACAACCGCTAATTGAGTCAGCTAGTCAAATCAGCTAACAGCTAATTGAGTCAATTAACAGATAAAAGATCTAAACACATCCTCAATATAAACAAAGTTAGTTGTTTCTTTTGGTTTATCCTTAACATTTCTTCTTTATCCCAATTATTTTTCACAATATAATATGATGGGACTAGAGATGGTAGTGGGTCCATAGATTCGATATCAGACCCATTTATTTGAGATCGAATTTAATTATTTGGATATCGGATCAAGTTTGAGTTGAATATTGTGTATTTTTATCGGATTCGATTCGGGTCTCGAGTCCAAAGGTAGATCCTAGACCTTTATTTTACCCGAACCTGATTATCTATTAATAATATATCAATCTAATATATTAAAAAATAATTTTTAACAATATAAATTATATTTAAAAGTACTCCCCTGTCTCATATCAATTGATACATTTATTTTTGTTTGTCCCATAACAATTGATACATTTTTCTTTTGGGTAAAATTTACTAATGATGTGTTCGTTTGCAATATTTCCTTGAATTTCTACTATTTATTACTATATCCATCCAGTTCTAAGGGTCCCATTTCCTTTTTGCGTGTTGATATTTGAATATTAATTATTATATCAAAATTTAGTACAAATTAAGAAATTTTTTCAAAAATACTTTCATTAGTGTTTTATAATACTAATAGAATTACATTTGTACAAAAAATTATACAAATATAATAATATTTTTAATATTAAATACAATGACACACAAGGTAAAATGTGATCCTTATAAGCGGATAGAGAAAATATTTTTTTCTCCAAAAATATCAAATCAACTATCTATTTTTATTTTTTTTAATATTATTATTTAAAAATTAATTTTACATTCAAAATATCATATCAATACTTATTTATATAACATCATACAACTATTATAATTCAAATTTTTACTATTCAAATTCCAATTCAAAATCTAAACCCCCAAACAAACATCCTAAATCACAACATAATTAGAAAATATAAATCAATTTAATTAACTATATAACATATAACATTATACAAATCCACTCAAAATCTCTATATTTATATCTCTCTTAAAAAAAAATAGATAAATTTTTATCGGTATTTAAAACTCCACATCTTTTATAAAATTAGTTTATGTTAATTATAAATGAATAAACATATTTTTTATTTACTTGTATTATATAGTTTTTTTTTAAAAAATGATATTCATATTACATAGATGTTTTATCATATATATTAAATTTATTTTAAAACTCTCAATATTATTAATTACATAAAAAATAATAAAATAATATCATAATTCACTATTATTAACTATTTAAACATTAGTACCTTAAATACTGTCTCCCCAACGAAAGGGGTCGAGGAAATATTTTTACTTTAATTTATTTTCATTATTTAATTATAATATTTTAAAATAAAATACATACATTTTAATATATGTCGAGTCTGGGTTCGGATCCAATTTTTAATTAAAATTTAACAATTATTAAAAAAATTTGCGTGTCTTATTAGATAATATTCGGATCGGATCCAAATATGCTCCGGTCCGAGTATAGCCTGGTCTGATTTAGGTCTTGGATCAAATAATATGTATTCGGATCGGGTCTCGGGTCTGACAAGATCCGATCAATATCCGACTCATTGTCATCCCTGGATGGGACTAGTTTTGAATTAGATCTCTCGCCTCGGCCGTGGTTCACACAGACGGGCTGAATTTTTTATATTATGCAAATAAGACAAACTTCTTTTTGTTGTTTTTGGCAATAAGCAAGCATCAGTCAGGTTGTCGTAGCAGCTGTGTGACACAATTTTGGTTATTATAACACAGACAGATACCGTGGCCAAGTAGCCACCTTTGGGCAAGTCAATCATGCTAAACATTAAATGTTGACAAATCGACTTGTCCCATTAGAGGACGTGTAGGAGATGATATTTGCGTATTGCACTCATCTTGGAAGACATTTAATGCCTCGTACTTGCTATCACAAAACTACACATAGTCAACTTTGTCTCTTGTGTGTTGGATTTGTGTTTTGTTTCTGTGTATGGATGTGTTTACATGGATGAAACACAAGAACTTTGAGTTTATTATTCTCTCAACCAGATAGAGTATTGAGAGGTTCATCCATGGAGGTTTGAAGAGACGAGAAAAATGATTCTTGGAGTCAAAGCCGAAAGAGATAACCATCCGACATGCAACATTATTCTTAGCTTGGTCATAGGTTTGCTGGAGTCGTTACAGAGTAGCAATAGTCAGTCCATGAGAGTTTATAAAAACTAAATGGAGTTTGGGTAGAAGATAAGTTGAGTAGTTTTGTATGGTGTAAACTAAGTGTTTGGTTTAGTTAAGACTCATGGATTGGAATCTCCCAAACGTAGGTTGGAAAACCAAATTGGGTAAACAAACTTTGTGTGTTGTTTTCTTTGTTGCACTTATTTAGCCATCGATCTGTGCATGAACACACGCTACAGTTTCGACCATGCGACAACTAGGCTGTAAAGCTATGTTTTGTTGAAATGTTTCTCAGTTCCGCTGTGCAAGTTACTCGGAGGCGTTGAACCTCTTACTCGTTTGGCCCCCTGATTTCCAACATTTGGTATTAGAGCAGCGTGCTCAATACCCTGATTAAGTCCGTCTGTGGTTCAAGATGAGTCATGAAATAACCTCGTCCATTCGTCTACCAGTTTTTGATGGGAACAACTACAACTATTGGAAAAACAAGAGGCTTACCTATTAACCCTTCGAGATAAAACTTGGGAAGCTGTAGAGCTTGGTTGGACTCTTTTAACCGAAGTAATGCGTGGATAAACTCATAATGACCCCCCCAACCATTGTTCTGAAGCTGAAAAATGAATGGACAACTGAATACAAATTGTAGCAAGTGGAAATGTTAAAGCTGTAAATGCCATATTCTGTCGCTGAAGTTCAGTTTCGTGTCATTTCAAACTGCAAGAAAGCCAAGGATCCATGGAGAACCTTGGAGAATACTTTCGAATGGACCGCTGAAGTCAATGAAACAAAACTCCAAAGGGTTGAAAGTATGTTCGATCCCTTGAAGATGACCAAACGGGGATTTCTCAGAGGTATGCCTAAGTTCTCGAAGTTATCTAACTTTGTTTGGGGTGACTGTGCTCGTGAAAAGCAGAAACGTGTCTCTCATTCACAGTCGGAACATCAAAGCAACAACACATGTCTGAATTTGCTGCACATGGAGTTGATGGGTCTAGTGGATACTGATAACTCCAAATAGCAACATATTTTTCGCTTGACAAAAATATGTATTACTTGAATTTTTATGTGAAAACCATCAAAATATTTGATTTATGGCATGCTTTATTGATTTGTTTCGCTTGATATGATCCAGAGTTTGTTTGTTGAGATTATTTACATTTTCAGCCTTTTAAAGTGATGTTACTGGCCTAGAAAAACTAAGTGTTGAAAGTCAAGCAAAGGCGCTTCTGGCTAGGCACCGCTTGAGTCAGCGCCAACGACCAGACATCCGCCGCTGAGTAAGCGAGATTTGACCACTCCGAAATTTGACTAAGTGTTCTTCTCCCAGCGGTCAAGCTATTCCATTACAGGCAAGCAATGATAGCATCACTTGAGTAGCATTGATGCCCTCCAGCCAAAGCAGACAAACGCGGAAGATCTGCGCCCTTACAATCTGAGGCAAGCGAAGCGACTACCTTGGGAGTTACGGCTAGTGCAACCCGCTCTAACAGATTAATTGTTGTCAACCGCCTAACTGCTCAAGGGTTTCAACTTCCGCTCAACTGCTGTTCAACTGCCGATTCCGAAGATCTATAAATAGGCCCAGATTCCATTTGTAAACAACACACTACACACAATAATTAATTTCATTTATGCAGATTTCTGTGCTTTCCGAGAGCTCCAACTATATAAGAGAGTTCTCTAAATAGGAATGGCCAGAGGAGTCGAGATTCTCTCCCCCTTTGGCCGCTCACCTTACAATTTTCTAGAGTAGTTTACAGTTTTGATTTACAGTTTTGATATTGCTTTCATAATGAAGATCTTTATTGTTTTCATTAGTTAATGAAATATCATGATTTCTTCATACTCATCTTCGTTCCCGCTTCATATTTGTGCTTTGAATGATGAACTTAGAATTCTGGTTTGTATAGAAAGAACATAGAAGAATCGACTAAATAAATCTAGATTCGAGTTGTATTCATTAACATAATTTAGGCAGTTCAATCTAGTTAAGTACACGGAAGCCTTGTCGACCTGCTTAGCTGCTGTTTTGAATTCGATTTTGATTAAAAAGAGGTAATAGAAGAGTAAAGCCACTAATGAGACATAATTTAGGATAATTAAAGGGGCATATGCGCTTGTCTATTAGGCCATTGAAATGTCTAATGACAGTATCATTTCTTACTTATAATGTTCTGATTTTGGTTGTCATTGAAGTCTTGTTGTAAATCTCTTAAGGTCAAGTATCAGTGATTCAATTTTCTGTGTTAATCAATCTAAACAATTACATTGATTTCTTCTGTCATTACGTGTTATAAGTATATGTTCCGCTTACCCACCAACATCGCTCGCTCATTACATCCATTAACTTCTAGCCATTAAGAAATGCACAAGTCATACACAATATTATCTGATCCCCCTCATCGTCCACATATTGTCGTTCATATATCTATAATCTGCTCACCTTTCACCCGCTCGCCTTCGCTCAGTAATTTTCTCACTGCATCAACCACTCGCGCACCATTTTCACTACATCTACCCTTAACCGCTCATTTTACTCGTTTTTGATTAAATTTTGTAGTAGTTAAATTCCATTTTGGCTCCCTCACGAGCGAGCGCCTTACTGCTTTTCCGTTGCGTTTAACTTTGTATAAAACTCTTGATTTAATTTCATAACTTAAAATCCTTTTATTCGACCTGAAAACTCATAGTAAAAAAAAGTATAAATAATTGTGATAATCCGATTCAGGGTCTACAACTTCATCTTAATAATTTATATCTGATCATTCCCAATAAATCATATTTCATTTGATAAAACCATTTTAAATTTCCTATATTCTTCGTACATATTTCGCTTGTTAGATACACTGCTAGCCTGTCACACAGCTGTAAAATAAAATATCAATTCCTACGTCCCAAAATATGCAGTATAACAGTAGTGAGTAGGGTCATCTCCTCAGGGAAACAATAATTCTTTCTCTATTTGATTGATTATAATTATATTAATATATATTGGGGGGATTCAATTATCACACTAAATAAGAAAGAATAAAATTTACTCAATAAATGCAACTTAACTAGAATGCAAAATTAGCGGTTTACCAAATATAATTAAACTCTAGCACATACATGAATTTTTTATTCGGGATATGAAATTTGATCATCGACGAAAAGTCAAATTCATCGACTAGGTGGATAAATTGGTTATAGTTGATCTACACGCATTCACAACCAACCTTTCATTACTTTTTCGATAGCTAAGGTACGACCGTTAGCTATTTCTCTAATCAGGAAAGAATCCTAGGTACGACCGTAGTTTTCTAACTCGACAGCAGTAAAAAATAGAAAGGCCCAATTCAATTTAACAAGCTCCTACGAGGATCTGTTTAAAATTGATTTTAATTCTTCCCTAGAGTGTTCTTCTCTAGGTTGCTACGCCAATTGGAAAATTACACAATTACGTATGCCAATCCCCAATATAGCTATGAAATCCTAAATTGATACGTGCGCAATAATCAATTCAAGATTTCTAAACTCATCAATTAGAAGAATTAAAAATACCCAACATCGATGAACACCAATTTTAATCGAAACGAAGTCTCACAATTTCAATCCCGAACATTAATTCATACCTACACTAGAAATGAAACTACTCGCAATCCATAGCAATTAAAAACATAAAATAAATCAAAGAGTTCATCATGCCTTCAAGTTTAAAAATTGACAACAAACCAATTCTAGAAATGAAGAAATAGGTGCCCGGAAGTTCTTCTACATTGCTCTCCAAAGTTCCCGTACTTAGTGTTCTTCCTTCATTCTCTTCTCTTTCAGAAATGGGTTGTAGGTGAAATCGTGGTTTTACGTTTCTTCTTCCCCTTCTTTATTGGCCCTAACTCTCATTTTCAATTAATCACTTTAGATCTCCTTTGCACTTTAAACCAAACAATTCTAAAATTGCTAATTAACCCAGGAGGACCTTTTTGCAATTTTCATTCTTCCTGCTTCGTGATCACGCCCAAGGACTTCCTGCTTTTTGCTTTTCTCTCCAATATGCTCAAAATTTGCCAACTCCTCAATGCCTAGTAGAAAGTTCAAAAACACACAATTAGGAGTATATATACAAAATTCGCATCCAAAAACCGTCTAAAATATAGCAAAATATTTATCTAATATCGCATATATCAACTCCCCCACACCTATCCCATGCTTGTCCTCAAGCATATATCCAAACCAAGAATTGAAATACTCACTAGCGCAAAAGTCACTTAGCTGTGTTATCAATTACGTCAGATTCAAAGCATGCAAGAACCGACTAACCTCACCAAATGTGGAATGTATATAAGTAAAAGCTCTCACCCTCAAGTGTTTAGGCTATATTCACTCAATGCACATGAAGTAAACGACGAACCCCATAGGCTTGCAAGCAAATCAAATTAACTCCACAATTCATCAAGAAAATTAACGTTCATAATCAAAGGTCTTAATTAAAGGTTGTAATGGGGCCATGGTTCACTACAAAAAAAATAGTACATTTGTAATGGAATTCCGTTCCTAAAGTTCACGTAGCTAACGTAATTTCATCTCTAATTCCGTCTCTAATATCATTAGTAACGGAAAAAGTGAATTTAGGAACGAAAAAATTTCGTTACAAAATTGATAATTTCTTGTAGTGGTTGGGGTAGGAAAATGGATATCAATAGCTAATGAGACCGAGGAATTAATCTATCAATTCACCACATCAAAATGAACGCAAGTCGCACACACGTATGAATAAAAACAACATAACAAGAACAACACAATACTTCCCAAGATTTGATCAATGCAAGACAACATCATACTCACTTTTCTTTTCACGAGTCCCCTTTTTTTATATTTATTTTTTTGGACTCGGAATATTTTTTTCTCTTCTTTTTTTCACACAACCTCCTTTTTTTTTTTAGTGTTTTCTTTAGGAGGTTGGTCAATGAAATACTTTTAGCAAAAATATATATGAATTTATAATTGTGCCACAGATATGAGAACTTTCAAATGCAACTATCGAATAATATAGTGATCACTACAAAAAAATGTCAATTTTGTAACAAAGTTGTTTTGTCTCTAAATCCTTTTTTTCTGTTACTAAAGACATTAGAGACGGAATTAGAGAGGGAATTGCGTTAACTACACACACTTTAGGATCGGAATTCCGTTACTCATATACTATTTTTTTGTAGTGGATGATATACAACTCTAAATAATCTAATGTAATGAATCAAAGAACAATCCCTCGAGTTCCCATGGGTTCAAGTAGGCGTTTGGCTTAATCCAATAAAAGGGCTTATAGGCTCGGGGTTAAATATAAACCAAGAAAAATAAGATAGTACCATTAAGCTCAAATTTTGTTCACTAGGGGATAATATAGGTAAAGATATGAAATTAAGGCCAACATGGGTAATCCTAGTGCCTTATCATTTTAATCCCATCAATTCTCAATAAAAACAAAGTCAATAAGCATAAGCAAGCAAGTTCTAGGTAGTCAAATACAACATATGTTCACACAATCCCAAAAAAATTGAGCATATATGATATGTATGAGTGAATTTGCTCAAATAAGGCTCAAATAACTCACTTAACGTTTTTTGTTTTGTTTTTTTTTTATTTATTAGAAGGCTAAGCACACTCATCATCCAACTTCATCAACAAACACGACAAGATCCTAATGAATTAAGTAAGCACAACAACCTCGGCTCAAAATACACAAGAAGACATGCAGGGAAGTTATCAAAATAAAGTATTATATCGCATCAAAAATTCTAATCTCCCCCCACACCTAATTAGTACAATGTCCCTATTGCAAGAACAAAGATGAATAAAAGAAAGGAGAAAAGAAACTTCCCTGGAATAGGTGGGGGCGACCGGCCCGCTTAGGACTGGCGACGGGCGCTTATGTGTTGTTCAATGGAGTCCAATTTCCTTTAAAGGGCCGTTCTGCGTGCCAAATTTTCGACACTCGCACTTTGCCCATGGTGCCTATACAAAAGTGAATTCAACAACCAAATTATAATTCCTTAATAATTCAGCCCCGACACCCAACATCAATCTCAAACATGTATTCAATGTGCAATTGACAATTTCACCATCACAACATCATTCTCAATCATCTATATGCATCCATTTATCGATTGCATCAAAGAACCTCTATGAAAATTGCCCAAATTAAAATTCTTCATCATCAACTGATTTTATATAATATCTAGGCAATAATCGATAGAGGTTAACCAAGAGAATGCAATAGATTAAAAAGTGGGAGAACTCCTTGAAATCAAACCGGCAAACTGGAGAAGATCGAAGCAACGAAAAGGGCGGCACTGGCTGGTGGTGCGGACCGGCTGAAAAACAGCGGCGACTGATGGGTGACGTCGTGGAGGGGCGGTGGAATGGTGAACGGTTCAAACCGGCGGAGAAAAGAGGGAGACGGCGGCTCCTGTGAGAGAGTGAGGGAGAGAGAAAAAGGAATTAGGGTTTTAACGGTGTAATAATAATAATAATAATAATAATAATAATAATAATAATAATAATAATAATAAGGGTAAACTGTTTTTTTAGTCTCGTAACTGGACCCCTTTATCATTTTAGTCCCGTAAGTGGAGTCTGTCGCAAACTAGTTCTATAAGTGAAAGGTTTTCGCTGTTTTAGTCCTCCGGCGCCAGAGACGCCCGCGTGGCTTGCCGGAGGTGACGTGTCCGCCAGGTGTCTCGCCAGGTCAGCGACACCTAGCGGACACGTGGATTTATTTATTTTTTTAATTTTACCACATCAAAAAATAAAAAAAATACAAATAAAACTAAAAATAAGTTTTTAAAAAAAATTTTAAAAATGAAAAAAAAAAAATCCACGTGTCCGCTAGGTCAGCGATGATCTGGCGGACACGTCACCTCCGGCGAGCCACGCGGGCGTCTCCGGCGTCGGAGGACTAAAACAACGAAAAATTTTCACTTATGGGACTAGTTTGTGACAGACTCCACTTACGGGACTAAAATGATAAGGGGGTCCAGTTACGGGACTAAAAAAACAGTTTACCCTAATAATAATAATAATAATAATAATAATAATTATTATTATTATTATTATTATTATTATTATTATTATTATAATAGTAAGAATAATAAATATAGTAATAATAAAGTAATTATGGATATAGTAATAAATATGGAAATAAAAAATTAGGATTTAATTACTATAATAATAATTATAATTATAGAAACAATTATAAATATAGTAATAAATATCATAATAATTATAATTATAGATGTAGTAATAAATATAATAATAAGAATAAATATAGTAACTATAATAATAATAAATATAGAAACAAAATATATATATATATATAAAAAATAATAATCAAATAAAATTAATAGCTATAATAATATTTATTATAGAAATAATAAATAAATATAGTAATATTAAATTTAATAATAATAAATATAATATATATAATAATTCCCCAAAATAAATCTTCTTTTTGCACAATTTTTCAGAATGTAAGATTTTATTATGCGTGATCACGCCCAAGAAAGTTTTACGTTCTGATTACTTTAAAATTTTTTATCTCTCATCAATCACAACACACTGGATGCGTGGCCACGCCTAAAAACTTTATTCATTCTTCTCATTCCACCATGAACACTATACCTGCATCAAAACACCAAAAGAAGGCATGAGACTTACTCACAAACACAACCAAAACTCAAAACACACAAAGTAAAATTAAAACGCTTGGGTTGCCTCTCAAGAAGCGCCTTTGTTTATTGTCGTTGGCTCGACACAACATCTCTTAAGCTAATCACGCGGCTCAAAGAAAGCTACGCACTCCACTTCTTTGCTCTGAAACCCCTCATAGTAAAGTTTAAGATGATGCCTATTCACAACAAACCTCTTTTCCGTGCTTAGACTTTGAATCTCAAATGCACCATACGGAAACACGTTAGTAATCGAAAACGGACCTATCCAACGATAACGAAGTTTACCCAGAAAAATCTTAAGATGAGAATGATGAAGCAAAACCTTTTGACCAACATTAAAATCTTTTTTCAAAATATTTGGATCATGAAATTCCTTACTATTTCCTTTATTAATCCTAGCATTTTCGAAAGCTTTGTTCTGAATTTCCTCAAACTCTTGCAACAACAATTTTCTTATTTCTCCAACTTCAAAGACTTCCTGCATATTTTGATCAAGGACAACTACACAATACAAAGCATGAGTTTCCACGGGATCATTCGATTCATAAAAAATATTGATATGAACTTTTACACTTTCGAATTCTATGGTAAGTGTCCCTGTCCTAACATCAATTTTTGTGCGTGCAGTATACATAAAAGGGCGTCCAAGCAGAATAGGTGAAAGATTAGGCGAATTTTTATCATGCATATCTAAAACATAGAAATCAACAGGGAATATTAACTCATTCACTTGCACAAGAACATCCTCAATTATCTCTTCGGGGTAAGCGTAAGTTCTATCAGCTAGTTGAATCACTATCCCTGTTTCTTTCAAGGGCCCAATGTTCAAAGAGTTAAAAATAGACTTAGGCATAACATTTATAACTGTACCCAAATCTAGCATAGCTATTTTAATTTCCATCTTACCTATTTTGCATGGGACGAAAAACATACCTGGATCTCTGCATTTTTGTCGCAATTTTCTTTGCAGCACGGCGGACACAGTCTCTCCAGCTAGCACCTTTTCGTCCCCTCTCAACTTCTTCTTCTTGGTACACAGCTCCTTCGGAAAATTTGCATAACGGGGGACTTGCTTAATTGCGTCAAGCAAAGGAATGCTTAGCTCCACTTTCTTAAATATCTCCATGATCTCTTTGTCTTTATCGCTCTTAGCCGGTTTTGCTAACTTGTGAGGAAATGGAGCAACATTAACATTTGATTGAATAGGAGGTTTAGAATTCACATGATCAGTTGACTTGTTCGCTTCTTGCTCAATCTCCTTTTTAATCTCCTCTCCAGCTTTCTCTTTTTGTGCAACAACCTTCGGACCTTCTAGCTCCTTACCACTTTGCAAGACCATTGAAATAACATTGCTCGGGTTCATGTGGGTTTGAGCAGGTAGTTTTCCTTTCTCCATCTGTTTTATATCCTGCACCTCTTTCACAATTTGAGACATTTGATCTTCCAAGTTTTTAATACTTGTTCTTATCTCTTGCTGAAATTGCAAAACATTAGAGGCAATAGTTTTAACCATATCGTGCAAAGAGTTACGAGGACTAGGAGCTTGGGGCATGGTCCATTGTTTTTGCTTCTGCACAGGTGGTTGGAATCCCGATAGTTGTTGCTGTCCATAGGATTGCTGATTCTGATTCCCATATCGAAAATTGGGGTGGTCTCGCCATCCCGGATTAAATGTGTTTGAATATGGGTCATAAGCCCTTCTTGGTGCAAAACCTGCAGCATTCACTTCCACCTCTTCTCTTAGTGTGGGACAAGCATCCCCGGGATGCTCAACACTCACACAAATTCCACACGGCTTCACTTGAGCATTACCTACAACAAGTTTCCTCACAAAAGCAGTTAGCTCATTCAATTGTTGTTGCATAGGAGAACTTACCTCGGCAATTTCTTTCACTCTTACGACATCCCTTAGCCCAAATTGTTGAGAGTTCATGGCCATATCATTAAGCAATTCCCAAGCTTCTCTCGGAGTCTTGTTCATGAGAGCTCCTCCACTGGCAGCATCAATTATTCTCCTGTCAATCGAAGTTAGTCTTTCATAGAAATATTGAATTAGAAGTTGCTCAGAAATCTGATGTTGAGGACATCTACCAATTAACTTATTAAATCGATCCCAATACTCGTATAAAGACTCCCCTGATATTTGTTTGATGCCACAAATCTCTTTTCTCAAATTCATAGCCCGGGATGCGGGAAATAACCTTTCGAGGAACTTGCGCTTCATATCCATCCACGTGGTCACACTCCTGGCGGGCAAGTTGAACAACCAATCCTTGGCTGCATCTTTCAAAGAGAATGGAAAAACTCGGAGTTTTATCTGCTTCTCAGTGATTCCCGGTGGTTTCATGCTCGTACACACCACATCAAACTACTACAAGTGCTTGTGTGGTTCCTCACCTGCCAAACCACGAAAAGACGGCAATAAATGAATTAGTCCAGATTTAAGCTCAAATGCCGTATTATCGGCTATAGCAGGAAAAGTAATACACAATGGATGCTGAATTAAATCGGGAGCAGCTAGCTCCCTAAGAGTTCTTTGTCGTTCCATTGGATGTATCACAACTTCTTCAACTCCCTTGGCCACTTCACCCTCGACAGATACTAAACAAGAAAATATAGTTAAATATAAACAACCAAATATAAAAAAAATCAAATTACTGCTCCCCGGCAACGGCGCCAAAATTGCTAGCCTGTCGTATAGCTGCAAAATAAAATATCAATTCTTACGTCCCAAAATATGCAGTATAGCAGTAGTGGGTAGGGTCGTCTCCGCAGGGAAACATGAATTCTTTCTCTATTTAATTGATTATAATTATATTAATATATATTGGGGGGATTCGATTATCACACTAAATAAGGAAGAATAAAATTTACTAAATAAACGCAACTTAACTAGAATGGTTATAGTTGATCTACACGCGTTCACAACCAACCTTTCATTACTTTTTCGATAGCTAAGGTACGACCGTTAGCTATTTCTCTAATCGGGAAAGAATCCTAGGTACGACCGTAGTTTTCTAACTCGACATCAGTAAAACTAGAAAGGCCCAATTCAATTTAACAAGCTCCTACGAGGATTTGTTTAAAATTGATTTTAATTTTTCCCTAGAGTGTTCTTCTCTAGGTTGCTACGCCAATTGGAAAATTACAGAATTACGTATGCCAATCCCCAATATAGCTATGAAATCCTAAATTGATACGTGTGCAATAATCAATTCAAGATTTCTAAACTCATCAATTAGAAGAATTAAAAATACCCAACATCGATGAACACCAATTTTAATCGAAACCAAGTCTCACAATTTCAATCCCGAACATCAATTCATACCTACACTAGAAATGGAACTACTCGCAATCCATAGCAATTAAAAATATAAAATAAATCAAAGAGTTCATCATGCCTTCAAGTTTAAAAATCGACAACAAACCAATTCTAGAAATGAAGAAAAAGGTGTCCGGAAGTTCTTCTGCGTTGCTCTCCAAAGTTCCCGTACTTAGTGTTCTTCCTTCCTTCTCTTCTCTCTCAGAAATGGATTGTAGGTTAGATCGTTGTTTTTCGTTTCTTCTTCCCCTTCTTTATTGACCCTAACTCTCCTTTTCAATTAATCACTTTAGATCCCCTTTGCACTTTAAACCAAACAATTCTAAAATTGCTAATTAACCCCGGAGGACCTTTTTGCAATTTTTATTCTTCCTGCTTCATGATCACGCCCAAGGACTTCCTGCGTTCTGCTTTTCTCTCCAATATGCCCAAAATTTGCCAACTCCTCAACGCTTAGTAGAAAGTTCAAAAACACATCATTAGGAGCATATATACAAATTTCGCATTTAAAAACCGTCTAAAATATAGCAAAATATTTATCTAATATTGCATATATCATACACCCAGTCTTAGAGGTAAATAATTCATAATTGTTTGCATTGATGACTATTCAAGATACACATGGGTTGGATTGATTTTATGAAAGAGAAAGATTAATACATTTGATACCTTTGAGAAGTTGTACAAAATATTGATGAATGAGAAAAGATCAAAGTTGAATTGAAACTGGTAATGGAAAGAAGTTTGAGAATCAGATGTTTGAGGATTTTTGTGTTGATCTTGGAATACTTCATGAGTATTCAGCCCCAAAGACCTCAAAACAAAATAAAGTTGTAAAAAGAAAGAATCGAACCCTTCAAGAAATGGCTCGATCAATGATGCAAGCCAAAGGTGTTGCGAAATACTTATGGGCTGAGGAAATCAATATTGCATATTATGTGATCAACAGAGTATATATGAGAGCCCACACTGACATCACACTATATGAGCTATGGAAAGGAAGGAAGCCGAATGTGTCATACTTTCACACATTTGAGCACAACATCTTCCAACTGCTACATACTCCCCTTTTGCAGTAGATAAAACAATCGAACTTTGGTTCTAGAACTCCAGCTTATTAAATTCTCACTAATGTAGTAACATCCCCGTGTCGTACTCTTTCGATCATCACAGGCCCAATCGAAATCAGTTAATCCAATTAGATCAAGTGAAGATCTCTTAGAATATACCTTAAGATTAGCTTTGCTGCCTTCAAGTGCAATTCCTCTGCTTCACTTCAATTGAATTGCATCGAACTCTCATTACGAGTTAGTTCTGGAACCTGAGGTGGAGGGTTCTGAACCACAGATGATGTAATCTAATTTTGAACGCTCGGTAGAGGCATCAAATCCTCGTCATCCTCTTGATTGATTGATCTTCTTTCCACATATAAGTCATCAAAAGTAAAATCCATTGATTTCATCACTTTCTCTATCCTCTTGTTATAGACACGATAAGCTCTACTGTTGTGAGAATAATCAATAAATATTCCTTCATATGATCTCGAGTCAAAATTTTGAAGATAGCTTCTTTCATTTAAGATGTAGCATCGACATCCAAATATGTGAAAGTATGACACATTCGGCTTCCTTCCTTTTCATAGCTCATATGGTGTGATATCAGTGTGGGGTCTCATATATACTATGTTGATCACATAACATTAAATTTTGATTGCCTCAGCTCATAAGTATTTCGCAACACCTTTGGCTTGCATAATTGATCGAGTCATTTCTTAAAGTGTTCGATTGTTTCTTTCTACCACTCTATTTTTTTTGTGAGGTCTTTGGGGCTAAATACTCATTATGTATTCCAAGATTAGTACAGAAACCATCAAACGAATTCGATTCACCTTGATCTCTTCTCATTCTTTGGGGTGATGTTGTTTGTGTTTCCTATGTAGGACACAATCCCTCCTATCTCACTTAATCCTTTTTCACCAATACCAATAACATATTTTCTGAGTTCGACCCTCGTACTCACCGGTTAAAGATATTTTTTTTGACCAAGTTTTTGAAGTTACAATACGAATACGCACGATACAAATTTTATTTTATACATATATTATTCTTTTTGTATCTTAAAGATATTTTTGAATCTCCCAAAATTCACAGGAGAAAATAATTCCGATGCACAAATTATGCCCGTAGAAATTGGGCTATATCTGGGACATGATTTATCAAATAAATTTTAACTTTAAATGTTTTAAAAATATATTATGAATATATAATGAAATTAAAATTAATTATATATTTAATGTTTAAATTTTAATTATAAATAAAAAATATTTTTTTTATTATAGTTGTATTTATTTGATTATACAATTTAATAATATAATAATAGAGTATGATATTATTTTATTATTTTTTATATGAATAGTATTTTTATTTTTTAAAAAATAATAATTAATATATGACTCGCCAAAAAATTTAGAATATATATTTAAATATTTTAAAAATGACATCTCAATGAAATATATGCACAAATATCATGTTATAAAGAATATGATTTTATATGATATAAATAAATAAATTAATATAATTAATTTTTATTAAAGATGGAGAATTTTAGATATAAATAAAAATAAAGGAGAAATGTAAAAATAAAGAGATATTGAGTGAATTGTAAATATACGATATGTAAAGTTAATTAAATTAATTTATATTTATTAAATATATTTTAAATTAATAATTTTATCAAATATAAAAATATGTCAACTTAAGTGAAATAGAGAAAAAGAACAAATGAAATATATTTTTTAAAAAAAATATTACATAAAATATATTTAAAATAAAAAACTTAAAAATTGGACTGATCGAATCCGACCAGGATTGATACCTGACTGTTTTCCAGGATGAGATATTCCAGCAATTCTAAATGAGACTAACTGTTCGCGAGCTTGGCCAGTTCGATTCGTTTGAATTTGTTAAGAGTTCATTAGCTAATTTAAACTAGTCGAATACGAACAAAAAAATTGTTAAATCAGCCGAGCTAAAAAAAAAAAAAAATTCCAACTCGTATCTGTTAACAAACAAACATGAACTCATGATCGCGAATCCTTACTAACGGAGCTCAAAGATAACAAGTTCGAATTATTTGGAGCTCTTTGCTCTACACAAATTGAAAATGGACTCTGCCGAGGCGGCATGAATAAACAGGCCTGGCTCGGAATCGCAACCTTTAATTTTGATTACAGCTCTTTTAACCATTATTATTATTATTACTACTTATTCAGCCATAATCGCCCCGCTCAAACTGCATTTCTCGAACTTGTTAGCAGTTATTTCCATCTCCCATAACCACTCTAAAGCTTCCTTTGCTGGTATTACTATATACGAAAGATCTGTTGCAGATCTTTACAAAATTACTTGAATCATCAGTCTCTCCTTCACCACTCAAATCAAAGTTTCATAATCTGCAATCGATCCATTTCTTCGCATTCAATCCAATTTCAAAACAAATTTCTCCATACACAGATCTACTTCAGTTTCCATGGCATCTTCTTCCCAACAAGAACCCCACCCCTCATTACATCTGTACAATGACGACGATCCTCTGCCGGCCGTAGACGACGAATCGAACGACGGCGATGAGGCACCGCAGGTCAGAATCGAGGCGATTCCACACTACCTTGCTCTCGATGCTTCCGCTTCCATCTCTTCACTCTACGTTTTAATTCAACTGGTTGCGCCGCCGATGTCTGAATTCCGGAAAGAGCTCCGGCATGCTCCGATCGACCTCATTATAGTGCTCGATTCGAGCCAATGCAGCTTCGACGACTCGTATATGGCTCACATTAAAGACGCACTTCATTTCGTTATTCAGAACTTAGGCCCCTTCGACCGGCTTTCGATCGTGTCGTTCGCGAACCAAGCTCGGCGAATTTTACCGTTGCGCGCAATGAATGGCCGCGGGCGAAAACATGCGATGGCAGTGGCCGAGTCGATGGTGGTCGAAGGTGGCTCGGCGAATCTTGTCGAGGGGTTGAAACAGGGGATTCGAGTTCTCGAGGAAAGGCAATACGATGAAAATCAGTTTGCGAGTATTATACTTTTATCCCACACGCCGCAAGCGTCGCCAATTCGTGACAAACATTTCCAGTTTCCTATTCACGCCTTCGGCATTGGTCGGGACCATGACGCTGTCGCAATGCACGTGGCCTCGGATAAATCCGAGGGCAGCTATACATTCCTCGAGTCGTATGGAACAGTTCTTGAGGCAATTTCTAGCTGCATTGGAGGTCTTCTCAGCGTCGTCACGCACGATCTTCGCATAACGGTAGAGGTGACCTCACCGGTACAAATCAAAGAGGCGCACGCAGGAGGGTTCGAAAAAATCAGGTCTGGTAAAAACAAACAAGTTGCAGTATGTGCCGGGGACTTCTACGCCGATCAGAAAAAGGAATTCGTCGTCCATTTATCGATCCCTCAGCTGTTTTGTCAATACATCGACGGATTTGGAAAGGCGTCGCTGGTGAATATCGTGTGTCTATACGACGATTTGGTGACACAACTCTCGGTGTTGGTAAAATGCCCCTTACTCGAGCTGGACAGGCCGACGACGACATTCTTGCCAGGCGAAGAATTTCGACAAGGAAATGAGATTAATGCGTTCTTTGCCTGCCTTATTTGCACACAGCGGATCGAACTTGCTCGATTGTATCTAGAGGAGGGAAATGTATCGAATGCGAAGGCGATTATTTCAAAAATGGTCCGTTTCCTCGAATCCTTATCTTTCACTGATCGTGATGATCGATGCCGTTGGGCTTTGGCAGAGATGCGTGAGATTCTACGAAGAATAGGAAGTTTGGAGGAGTACAAAGCCGGGGGGCGAGCTTATATGCTCTCGACTATAACTTCGCTCAAGTTTCAAAGGGCGATGACAAGAGGCGATCGACTGCCCAGAGCATTCACGACGCGAGAAAAAGCTTTCGACTAATGCAACGCAGCTCCTAAAATGGCAACAAAGATGAAAGATAGTTTTATTACCGACGGAAATTGGATCGAAGATTGGATGGTTTCTAAGGACTGACGCTGAAAGTATGGATCATATAAGTTCGTTGTTGCTGTTAGCTTTTGCTTTTAACATTTTTGTGTCCTGATCTTGTTTTTCGAGCTTGTGTTGATGGCTTTCGCTATGCAGCCATTGTTGTCATCCCTACAAGCTTTCCATTTACAGAATATTTCTCCTGACATTAATTCTGTGAAGATAAAGTATTGTTGTGATGGATTAAGGTTAATGATCGAATAACAAACAGAAAACGTAAATAAGATACAGATTTACGTGGTCGACAAAAAACGAGTTGGCTACCTCCACGGAAGAACAAATTTTATTGGAGAATTTGAGCCGCGGCTTGTTTCATATATTTAAATCTATGATATAATACTATCTAATATCCATATCGAGATTTGAATTTTGAGTTGGAATTTAAATAGTAAAAATTTTGAATTTGAATAGTTGTATGATGTGATAAATAGGGTTGATGTGATATTTTGAATGTAAAATTAATTTTTAGTATAATATAAAAAATGAAAAATAAGTGGTTGATTTGATATTTTTGGGAAAAAAAATGAGATAAATAGTATAATTAAAATTCAATTCCCAAACAAATACACCTGTAATATCCAAATCATATCCCTAAATTAAAGACATATCAAGAGTCTTGATTGTAAAGCAACTTTTTCATTGGAAGCAGTCTGGATTTTATAGTGAAGAATGGTTATAGATGATCTATGGAACGATTTAAAACATCTGAGTTTGTTTACCATAATCTGAGTATGTTTACCATTTTTGAGCATAATATTGATAGATTTTTAATTATTCATATACTCCTTTCCTCCATTCCAAAATTATAGTTTGAGTTGTATTTGAGATTTAAAGAATACTGATATAATATTAGTAGCGGGTAAAAAGTACAAGTAAAAATTTTTTTTGTTCTTGTGAGTGTATTAGTGTAAAAATGAGTGGTAATTTTATAATCATAATGAAAAAGTAAGAGTAATTTTACAGTGATATGATTATTTATGGAAATGAGACTCTTGTTTTGATACTGACAAAAATGATAAATGTATTGGGACGGAGGAAGTAGATCGTTTTGGTGTTAGGTGAATTCCTAAAAGGTGAAAGGATTTATTACGTGGAAATTCAAATGAAACCATGTTTCATTTCTTAGAAAAATTAATTCTCAAAACTGATCGATCCAGGTCACTTATCACATATGGTTCGCTTCGTGTGACTGGTCTATCAAATTTAATTTAGAGGGTATTAGGTTCGGCCTGTGCGCACTTTCGACTTGGGCATTTCCCGATAAAAGATTCAAAATTATGTGTTGCCGGATAAATTATTGAACAAATTAGCGAAAGATCTCCGAAACTAAATAATAATAATCACATTAAAATTACTGAGAGAAAAAAAAAAAAAAAGAAAGAAAAACGTCTTGTATCTATATTTTAATCTCCCTAAAAAAATTCTAACTCCATTTAGATATGAGTTTTGAAAAAAGATTTTGATTTAAAAATATTTGAATTTAAATTATTTGAAATAATTTTTTATTGAAAATATTAGGGTAAATTATATAACATCCCTTTGTATTTTATAAAAATGCCTAAAGCTTCTCGTGTTCTAGTGTGTGAAACTGTTAATGTAAAGTTTGCACAAAAACATCTTCTTGTTCAAAACTAATGTTTGGTTTTAAATAAAGACTAAAATTGTGCAAGTTTTATACAAATAAAAAAGGCGTAAAATATTTTAAATAAATTTTTTAATAAAATAAATAAATAAATAAATAATTGATCAATCATTTAGTTTTTATACTTTTTGTAAAAAGCATATAACAATTTATCTCTAAAAAAAACTATAAAATAAAAGATTAAACAACTGTTTATTTATTTATTATTTTTCAAAAAATTATTTAAGATATTTTTTATTCCTTAAGACTTGCGTAATTTAGGTTTTTATTTAAAATCAAAGATCAATTTTGGACGAGGAGAGTATTTCATGCAAACTTTACATTAACACGGTTTCACACAATAAATAAACATGGTGTTTTGTGTATTGTTACTAAAACACAGGGGTATTATATAATTTACTCTAAATATTATATAATAAATGATGTGATTGATCCTATATAATTAAATTATTAATATAATACTCCATCCGTCCGCCTCTCAAAGTCACATTTACCTTTTGCATCATTGTACTAACATTAAAAATATCATTATATTTGTATAACTTTTTGTACAAATTTCCTTTTATTAGTATTATAAGACACTCATTGAAGTACTTTTGCAATTTTTTCATAATTTTTATTATATTTTGATATAATAATTAATATTTAAAAATCCATATAAAAAAGTAAATGAGATCCTTATAATATTATATAGAACAATGAATTAAATTAAATTATATATATATTAATAGAAGCAAGTCAGAAAGATTGAGTAATTGAACTATCTGATTTAATTAGTTATCAATAGCCATGAAATGATCATTTGAGATAGTATTATACAGAACAATGAATTAAATTAAATTTTATAAATATATTAATACAAATATAATCAATACATACATACTTTTAAAAAAATAAAATTTTACATAATATAAAAAATAAAAATATTAATTTATTATTAATATAAAATCATTTATAATGGTACAAATCATATGTAATACTCATTCTCCTCGGTCCCACCTTACTAGGTAAAGTGGTTTAATTAGTTTATAATTGTGAATTACGATATTTTTTTATTATATTTTTATATAAATAATATAGTTAGTAATTTTCAAAAAAAAAATTAATATATAATTAAAATAAATTTGAAATATGTATTTAAATATTATATCTAAAAAAATATACAATATGAATATCATTTTTTAAGAATAAAATTTTAAATAATACAAATAAATAATTTATATATATCTATTTATAATTAAGATAAATTAATTTTACAAGTTTTAACTATAGATAAAAATATTTTTTAAGGAGAGATATAAATAAATGAGTTTTAACTATAAACCGGGCAGTTTGAACCGGCGTTTGTGGTTTGGCAAAGACACAAATAAAAAACGGCGAATCGGCGGTTTAGAACTGGATTGGCAAGTCTCTCTACAGGTTGTATCGGATGTAGATTGAGTAACGTTAGATTTCTGGGTTGGGTGAAACATAAGTCAATTGTAGATTGAGTAAAGTTGGATTTTTGGGTTGGGTGAAATGGAACAAAAAAATCGACCCTGACTGCCATTCTCGTCTTCGTTTCGTTTAATTAAGAGGGTGTTTGGTAAACAGTTTTTTCCAGAATTTTTAGCTTATTGAAAAGCTTTTAGCTTTGGTATTCGGTAAATTAACGTTTTCAATTAGCTTATTGGGTCCAAAAAGCTAATATTGAAAAAAACTGTATATACCAACGTTTCAGAACGTTTCAGATTAGCTTTTTCATTTTAATTTTTTTATTCCTTATTTGCTATTAAAATTAATTAATTCTTTCGCATAATATTCATATATTTTTTATTACACTATTTTCTTCTAATAACTTATAAATTCATAAATTTATAAATTTTAAATAATTATTTTTTTATATGTCAATTATCTTATTTATAATTTTTATTTTTTATTTTTTATTTTTTAGAATAAAGATAATATAAAAATATTAATATTGTTGAATCAATTATGTATCATTTTTTATCACATAATATTTTTATTAAAAATAAATATATTTATTTAAAATTATAAATTTAATGTAAATATATATTAATTAAAAATTAATCTAATAAAAATACATATATTAATAATTTTTACTCTTTTATATTTATACTATTTCTAATGAAAAAATATATATTCATTAGAAATATATTTATACTATGTTAATAATGGATGTCAGTGTTAACCGTGATGTGGACTTGAATGACCTTCCTATCGAATAGTGTAGTGTCTCGTTGTGACTTTCTTTTTGCATGATTCATTTTCGACATGCCCTTTGTTATTTTGTTTTGGTCTATAATCATGTAGGGTAATCCGTGTACGAAGGCATTGACAAGTATGACACAATCTTCTGTTTTGATTTTGATCAGTTTAATACACGCTCTCCTCTTTCCTCCAACATACTGCTTTTATGTCTCGATTGTGCTTGAAAGATATATAACTTCAAAACTTTTGATCAAGCAGGTTCCTCTATTTCCAGTTCCCATAGAGAGGGATAAAATCTCTTCAAATATTTTTTATTTATTAACATCTTCAACTCTTTCGCCTCGGATTCCATCGGTCTGTATGCACCACTAGATGACTTAGCCGATATAGCAAACGGTCATTCTCATGTGAAGGACCGTTTCCCCAGCCTTGCATCTTTGGGATCCTCCGAGAGGACGGCCTTCCAGACCATGTAATATTTCCTGAAAGGTCTGAGGCCTCATGTGCTTCCGGAAAGTTGATCCAACCTTCTTCTTTTGATGTCGAATGCATTCAACGGTTTGCAACCTCTCTTCGGGCAAGGCATTGAGCTTCTGGAGCAGGGCCATATCATGCTCTTCCATCGACAACCCATTCACCTTCAAAATTTGGAGTGAAGACACTGTAATCTCCAACGGAAGTACTGCATCATTACCGTAAGTCGGCCTGTAAAAAACGCTGCCGGTTATAGAAGATTTGACATTCCGATACGCCTATATAGACCTTCAAGTATTTTAAATGAATAAGATATATAATATGATATCATTTAATAGATATTAAAATTTTTATATAATATAAATAAATAAAAAGTATATTGATTTAATTGTAATTAACATAAATGAATTTTTATAAAAGAAATTTTAAATATAAATAATAATAAAGGAGAGATAGTAAATAGATTTTGAGTGGATCGTAAATGTATAGTATTATATGTTATATAGAAATATGTCAAGTTAAATAAAATAAAAGAAAAATAATTAATTATTTTCGAACGAAAGAAATATTATTTTTTTAATATAATAACAAATTTACGTAAGTATATTTAAGCTAAAACAAATTGAAAATTGGACTGACCCAATCCAATAAGTATTCATACCGGGCTGTAATCCGGCTAAGATTTTCACACAATTCTAAATCAGACCCAACTTGCCCTACACATATTGAAAATGGACTGTGCCGGCCCGGCCTGAATAAACCGGCCTGGCCCGGAATCGCAACCTTTAGTTTCGTTTACAACTCTTTCAACCATTATATTATTATTATTATTATATTATTAATTTACTTAGTCAGCGATAATCGCTCCGCTGAAACTGCGTTCTTGAACTGCTTGCAGTTATCTCCATCTCCTATAACCACCTGTTGCAGATCTTTACAAAATTACTTGAATGATCAGTCTCCCCTGCACCACTCAAATCAAATCAGAGTTTCATAATCTGCAATCGATCCATTTCTTCAAATGCAATTCAATTTCAAAAGAAATTTCTCCATACACAGATCTACTTCTGTTTCCATGGCATCTTCTTCCCAACAAGAACCCCACCCCTTACTATATCCCTACAATGACAACGATTCTCTGCCGGCCGTAGACGACAAATCGAACGACGGCGGCGACGCACCGCAGGTCAGGATCGAGGCGATTCCACACTACCTTGCTCTGGATGCTTCCGCTTCCATCTCTTCACTCTACGTTTTAATTAAACTAACCGCGCCGCCGACGTCTGAATTCCGGCAAGATCTCCGGCATGCTCCGATCGACCTCGTTATAGTGCTCGATTCGAGCGAATGCAGCTTCGACGACTCGTATATGGCTCACATTAAAGAAGCACTTCATTTCGTTATACAGAACTTAGGCCCCTTCGACCGGCTTTCGATCGTGTCATTTGCGAACCAAGCTCGACGAATTTTACCGTTGCGCGCAATGAATAACCGCGGGCGAAAAGCTGCGGCGGCAGCAGCCGAGTCGATCGTTGTCGAAGGTGGCTCGGGGAATCCTGCCGAGGGGTTGAAACAGGGGAGTCGAGTTCTCGAGGAAAGGCCATACAACGACAATCCGTACGCGAGTATTATACTTTTATCCCACACGCAGCAAGCGTGGCCGATTTGCGAAAAACATCTCCGGTTTCCTATTCACGCCTTCGGCATTGGTCGGGACCATGACGCTGTCGCAATGCACGCGGCGTCGGATAAATCCAAGGGCAGCTATATGTTCCTCAAGTCGTATGGAGCAGTTCTTGGAGCGATTTCTAGCTGCATTGGAGGTCTTTTCAGCGTCGTCGCGCAAGATCTTTGCGTAACTGTAGCGGTGACCTCGCCGATAGAAATCAAAGAGGCGTACACCGGTGGGTTCAAAAGAGTCAAGTCCAGGAAAAACAGTCAAGTTACAATATACGCCGGGGACTTCTACGCCGATCAGAAAAAGGAATTCGTTGTCCGTATAGCGATCCCTCGGCTGTTTCGTGAAAACATTGACGAATTCGGAAAGGCGCCGCTGGTGAATATCGTGTGTTTATACAACGATGTGGTGACACAACTCTCGGTGGTGGTAAAGTGCCCCTTACTCGAGCTGGACAGGCCGACGGCGACATTCTTGCGAGGTGAAGAATCTCGACATGGAAATGAGATTTATGCATGCATTGCCTGCCTTATTTGCACATATCGGATCGAACTTGCTCTATCGTATCTAGAGCAGGGCAATGCGTCGAATGCGAAGGCTATTATCTCGAGAGCGGTACAATTTCTCGGATCCTTATTTTTCGCTGATAGTGATGATCGATTACGTGGGGCTTTGGCAGAGATGCTCGAGATTCTACGAAGGATAGGAACTCTTGAGAGGTACAAAGCCGGGGGGCGAGCTTATATGCTCTCGACTATAAGTTCGCTCAAGTTTCAAAAGGCGACGACAAGAGGCGATCGACTGCAAAAGGAATTCACGACGCGAGAAAAAGCTTTCGACGAATGCGAAGCAGCTCCTAAAAAGGCTACGAAGATGAAAGACAGTTTTATTATCGACGGAAATCGCATCGAAAATTGGATGGTTTATAAGTTGTGATGCTGAAAGTATGGATCATATAAGTTCGTTGTTCTTAGCTTTTGGTTTTAACATTTTTGTGTCCTGTTCTTGTTTTTCGATTGTCTATGGCTTTCGCTATGCAGCCATTGCTGTCATCCCTGCAAGCTTTCCTTTTACAGAATAATAAAGCAACTTTTTTCATTGGAAGCAGTCTGGATTATAGTGAAGAAGATGATCTATGGAAGGATTTAAACCATCTGAGTATGTTTGCCATTGCTGAGCATAATATTGATGATTTTAGTCAGTGTATTCCTATTATTTTGGAGGATTTTGAATTACTCAAAAACTTAAAGGATTTATTATGTCGAAATTCAAATTTAAAAGGAATTAATTCCCCTCGATCTATTTAATTTTGATCTTGTAAAAACATAAGAACAAGGAAAATATTTTATTGCTTGTTTTCAGCCTAAATAAAAATTGAGGAGTAAGTAAATTATCTTTTAGATAGTGTTATATGTCAAAAAAATTCTACGGCTCGGTGGATCGAA
The DNA here is from genome assembly GCF_009805555.1 of Andrographis paniculata. Classification (NCBI taxonomy): domain Eukaryota; kingdom Viridiplantae; phylum Streptophyta; class Magnoliopsida; order Lamiales; family Acanthaceae; genus Andrographis; species Andrographis paniculata. Next base: position 2,002,503 of record NW_026137620.1, on the reverse strand, counting down.
CCAACAAAAAACACCTTAGGGTGTGTTTGTTCGGGGATTGGATTTCCTATTCATCTTATTTTTTTTTTCAAAAAAAAATATCAAATCAAACAACTATTTTTTACTTTTTATATTATACTAAAAATCAATTTTACATTTAAAACATCACATCAACGCCTATTTATATCCCAATTCAAAATCCAAACCCCCAAACAAACACACCCTAAACTTCTCAATAAAAGATTCGAAATTGTGTTGTGCCGGATAAACTATAGAACAAATTAGCAACAGATCTCCGAAACTAAATAATACGAATAATCACATGAAAATTACTACAATGATATCAAATTTATAAAAGTAAATTTAAAAGTTGATTAAAAATATATATTAATATACTCCGTCCCATAACTGGGTTTTCATTTACTTTTTGCACGTAATTTTAAAAATATTAGTATTATATTGGAATATAGCAGGAATAAAGTAGAAATGACTAAAATAACTTTGTTAGTATGGTGTGATACAAAGGTCAAGACATTCGTGTAATATATTGTAAGTTGTAAGGGTATTTGTAATGTTAGGCAGATAGTACAGTTACTAAAAAAAAAGAAATGAATATTTTGTTATAGGACGGATTAAAATGAAAAAAATAGATACTTTGTTATGACGAGACTAGAGATGGTAGCGGTCCGTAGACTCGATATCAGACCCATTTATTTGAGATCGAATTTAATTATTTGAATATCAGATCAAGTTTGAGTTGAATATTGTGTATTCTTATCGGATTCGATTCGGGTCTCAGGTCCAAGGGTAGATCCTACCTAGACTTGGACCTTATCCGAACCCGATTATCTATTAATAATATATCAATTTAATATATTAAAAATAATTTTTAGCAGTATAAATTATATTAAAAAATACTCTCCCGTCTTATATCAATTGATACATTTACTTTTGTCTCTCTCTCGTAACAATTACACATTTTTCTTTTGGGTAAAATTTACTAATGATGTGTTCGTTTGCAATATTTCCCTGAATTTCTACTATTTGTTACTAGCTCCGTCCGGTTCTAAGGGTCTCATTTACTTTTTGTATGTTGATATTTGAATATTAATTATTATATCAAAACGTAGTACAAATTAAAAAAAAATAAAAAATTATTTTCATTAATGTCTTATAATACTAATATAAGGACATTTGTACAAAAAAATATACAAATATAATGATATTTTTAATATTAAATACAATAAGACAAAAGGTAAATATGACGCTTAAAACGGACGGAAGGAATATTTTTTTTCCTCAAAAACATAGATTCTTTTTATCATATATACTAAATTTATTTTAAAACTCTCAATATTATTAATTACATAAAAAAATAATAAAATAATACCATAATTCACTATTATTAAGTATTTAAACATTATTATCTTAAATACTGTCTCACCAATAAAATAGGTCAATTATTTTGGGACGGAGGAAATATTTTTACTTTAATTTTTTTTTTCATTATTTAATTATAATATTTTTAAATAAAATACATACATTTTAATATATGTCGGGTCCATGTTCGGATCTAATTTTAAATTAAAATTTAAAAATTATAAAAATATTTTGCGGGTCTTATCGGATATTATTCGGATCGGATCCAAGTATGCTCCGGTCCGAGTATAGCGTAGTCTGATTTGGGTCTTTGATCCAATAATATATATTCGGATTGGGTCTCAAGTATGATTATACCCGACTCATTGTCATCCCTAGATGGGACTAGTTTTGAATTAGATCTCTTGCCTCGGCCGTGGTTCACACATACGGGCTGAATTTGTTATATTATGCAAAAAGACGAAAACTACTCTTTGTTGTATTTTACAATAAGCAGATATCAGTCAGGTTGTCGTAGCAGCTGTGTGACACAATTTTGGTAATTATAACACAAACAGATACTGTGGCCAAGTAGCCACCTTTGGGCAGGTCAAACCTCTTGAACATTAAATGTTTCAGGACAAATCAACTTATCCCATTAAAGGACGTGCATGAGATGATACGTGCGTGCTGCACTCATCTTGGAAGGCATTTAATGTCTCGTACTCGCTGTCATAAAACTACACTACATATAGTCAACTTTGTCTTTTATGTTTGGATTTGTGTTTTTTTTTTTAATGATGTGGGAACCCGCAACCGATACTCGAAAGTGCGCACTGGGTAAACTCCCGGCTGAACCTAATACTCTGCAAACTAGGCCCAACAGACAAGTCATACTAGGCGAACCATGCGTGACAGGTGACCTGGGCGCACTAGATTTGTGTTTTGTTTATATGTATGGATGTGTTTACATGGATGAAACACAGGAACTTTGAGTATATTATTCTCTCTACCAGATAGAGTTTTGAGAGGTTCATCCGTGGAGATTTGAAGAGACGAGAAGAATGATTCTTGGAGTCAAAGCCGAAAGAGATAATCATCCGACATGCAACATTATTCTTAGCTTGGCCGTAGGTTTGCTGGAGTCGTTACAGAGTAGTAATAGTCAGTCCATGAGAGTTTGTAAAAACGAAATTGAGCTTGGGTAGTTTTGTATGGTGTAAACTAAGTGTTTGACTTAGTTAAGACTCTTGGATTGAAATCCCCCAAACGTAGGTTGGAAAACCAAATTGGGTAAACAAACTTTGTGTGTTGTTTAGTTTGTTGCACTTATTCAGCCATCGGTCTGTGCACGAACACACACTACAGTTTCGACCACACGACAACTACGCTGTAAAGCTATGTTTACGTTGAAATGTTTCTCAGTTCCGCTGTGCAAGTTACTCGGAGGCGTTGAACATCTTACTCGATTGGCCCCCCGATTTCCAACATATGGTATTAGAGCAGCATGCTCAATACCCAGATTAGGTCTGTCTGTAGTTCTAGATGAGTCATGAAGTATTCTCATCCATTCGTCTACCAGTTTTCGATGGAAACAACTACAGCTATTGGAAAAACAGGATAGAGGCTTACTTATTAACCCTTGGAGATGAAACTTGGGAAGCTGTAGAGCTTGGCTGGACTCTTCTAACCGAAGTAATGCGTGGAGAAACTTAGAATGACCCCCCAACCATTGTTCTGAAGCTGAAAAATGAATGGACAACTGAAGAAAAATTACAGCAAGTGGAAATAATAAAGCTGTAAATGCCATATTTTCTTTTGTCGATGAAGTTCAGTTTTTTGTCATTTCAAACTGTAAGAAAGCCAAGAATCCATGGAGAACCTTGAAGAATGCTTTCGAATGGACTGCTGAAGTCAATGAAACAAAACTCCAAAGGGTTAAAAGTATGTTCGATCCCTTGAGGATGACCAAACGGGAATTATCAGAGGTATGCCTAGGTTCTCAAAGTTATCAGACTTTGTTTGTGGTGACTGTGCTCGTGAAAAGCAGAAGCGTGTCTCTCATTCACAGTTGGAACATCAAAGCCAGTGGCGGACCGAGGTGGGGGCAAGGGTGGGCTGCAGCCCCCCCTCCCCACCCCACCCCACCCCAACCCAATTTTTTTTTTACTTATTTAAATTTATGTATTTTTTTTAAATATATGTAATGTAGAGAAAATGGATAAATAAAAAAAATACTAAAAAATTGTATATCTTGTCTGAATAAAAAGGAATACAAAAAGAAATATTTATAATACAGTGTATAACTATTATTATTGTTGTAGTTCATTATTTGTATTTATTTTCTTCAAAATATAATAATCACAATGATAATTTTTTCGGATAACAAAGAAATATTTATAAATAAAATATACTCCCTCCGTTTCAATACAATAGTTTTGTTTACTATTTTTCTCCGTCCCAAAACAATAGTCTCGTTTTCATAAATAATCATATCACTATAAAACTACCCTTACTTTTTTATTATTATTACACAATTGCCATTACTTTTTACCCTAATACACTCACAAGGGCAAAAAAGTCTTTTACCCGTACTTTTTACCCCATTGCCAATATAATATTAATATTCCTTAAATCTCGTGTCAAACACAACCCAGACTATAGTTTTGGGACGGAGGGAGTATAATTTTATAAATTTCAACATTAGCCCCCCCTCGAATATAATCCTAAGTCCGCCACTAATCAAAGCAACAACACATGTCTGGATTTGCTGCACATGGGGTTGATGGGTCCACTGGATACTGAAAATCAGCCCCAACTTGCCCTACACATATTGAAAATGGACTATGCCGGCCCGGCCCGAAATCGCAACCTTTAATTTCGTTTTCAACAATTTTAACCATTATATTCTTATTATTTGTTACGAAACGTACACGTAGTAACTAGGTAGATGTTATTTGGATGCTTTATATACTATATACGTAGTAAGTGCGTTGTTAAGTTGTGGTATATTATTAGCCACAAATGTTATTTATTGCTATGCTATAAATACCCAATTATATATATAATCATTGCATCAACATATATTGTATCTATAATACACACTATATATATATACTATTATACTTACCAAATATAATATTTATTATATAACACATTATCAGCACAATGTGCTCTTGCCTATTTTTGGTAAGTTTTATTTTTATACTATATATATTATCTATTTTCTAAACTATGGAAAATCTTGCAAATTTTTTTTTAAACCTCTGTCTCTTACCGGCAATAATTTTCTGACTTGGTCCTTGGATATAGAAATTCATCTGGTTTTTATGGGTCTTGTTCATACAATTGCCAGTGAAAATACGGCTACAAGCCAAGATCAGGCTAAGGCTATTATTTTCATCCGTCATCATTTGGACATTCTTCTACAGTGTGAATATTTGATGGTGAAAGATCCACTAGATTTGTGGAATGAATTAAATGAGAGATTTGGACACTTGAAATATATCACTCTCCCGAAAGTCCGACATGATTGGCTTAACCTGCGATTGCAGGATTTTAAAACTGTTACAGAGTACAACTCTGCTATCCATCAGATTACATCTCAGGTCAAACTCTGCAGAGAAATTGTTACTGAGAATGATAAATTGGAGAAGACTCTATCTATCTTTCATGCTTCGAATGTTGTGCTGCAACAGCAGTATCACGAGAAAAATTTTCAAAAGTACTCACAGCTCATTGCATGTCTTTTATTAGCTGAGCAAAATAATGAGTTATTGATGAAAAATCATCAGTCCCGGCCCACTGGTTCCAGTCTGTTCCCTGAAGCGAACGTGACATTTTATGAATGAGGCCGAGGACGTGGTAGAGGCCGTGGACGTGGTCGCGGTTGTGAGAGTCAACGCGGTCGATATACTTCTTACAATCATCGCGGTATTGACATTAACAGGAAGCAGAGTAAACCCCAATATGGGGACATAACCGAAAAGGCTAAATATGGAAAGAGGCAAATCGGCATTTGTAATCGGTGCGGCATTGAAGGCCATTGGGCCAATACATGCAGAACAACCAAACACCTAGCCGATCTTTATCAAGCCTCACTGCAGAAAAAGGGGAAGAAGGTCGAGACAAATCACGTTGATAATGATGACGACCCCGATGATGATCTTCTGGATAATGACACAACGCATCTTGATATAGCGAATTTTGTCGTAGATCCAGCAAACCCCTAGTGATAGACATATTATGTCATTTTATATTTTGTAATATTTAAATTATCGCATACTACCTTTTTGTAATGCATTTTGTAATACTTATATATGTCTTTATTAATACTGCGTTTATTTATATTTGAAGGTTAAATGGATGCCAATCAAAATGGTGCAAATATGTGTTTTATTGACAGTGCAACGACACATACCATATTGAAACACGAAAAATATTTCTCCCATTTGAAAAGGGAAAAGATGAATGTCAATACAATAAGTGACAGTGCAAAATTAATTGAAAGCTCTGGAGAAGCCATTATATTTCTCCCCGCGGGGACGATAATTGTGATACAGTATGCACTATTGGCCACTAAAGCTCGAAGAAATTTACTGAGCTTTCATGACATTCGGAAAAATGGTTATCACATTGAAACTATGAGTGATACCGACTGTGAATTTTTATTGATCACCAATTTCATTGATAAAAAGAAATGCATCATTGAGAGATTACCCTCACTCTCTACTGGCTCATATCATGCCAGATTAGGTGTTGTTGAAACACACCTCACGGTAGATCAAAAGACTACCGATTTTCAAATATGGCATGATCGTCTTGGCCATCCTGACAGTATAATGATAAGGCGAATAATTGAGAATTCGCATGGCCATTCATTAAAAGGTTAAAAAGTGTTAAACTCAAATGAATTAACCTATGTTGCCTGCACTTAGGGAAAATTGATAACTAGGCCATCGCCAGCTAAAGTAGGTATTGAATCACCTACATTTTTGGAAAGAATACACGGGGATATATGTGAACCAATAGACCCACCTTGTGGGCCATTTAAATATTTTATGGTGCTTATCGATGCATCTACCAGATGATCACATGTCTGTTTATTATCTACTCGCAATATGACATTTACGAGATTGCTTGCCCAAATTATTAAATTACGAGCACAATTCCCCGATAATCCCATCAAGACTATACACCTGGATAATGCTGGTGAATATACATCAAATGCATTTGATGATTATTGCATGTCGATTTGAATTAATGTAGAGCACCCAATTGCTCATGTTCATACACAAAATGGTATGGCAGAATCACTTATTAAAATATTGCAATTGATTTCTAGACCATTACTGATGAGGTCTATGTTGCCCGTTTTAGCTTGGGGGCATGTAATCTTACATACAGGAACACTTATAAGAATGAGGCCGATAAGCTCTCATAGCTATTCCCCAATCCAGTTAGTATTTGGTCACGAACCAAATATATCTCATCTACGTATTTTTGGGTGTGCTGTTTATGTTCCTATTCCACCCCCCAAACGTACAAAAATGGGTCCTCAACGTAGATTGGACATTTATGGCGGATATGAATCGCCGTCAATTATAAAATATCTTAAACCTATGACGGGTGATTTATTCACTGCAAGATTTGCAGATTGTCATTTTGATGAATCATATTTTTCAACATTAGGGGGAGACAAAAATGAACCGAAAAGGGATATTAACTGGAAAATCCCATTGAATTTTTATGACCCTCATACAAAGCAGTGTGAACTAGAAGTTCAACGCTTTATACATTTGCAAAATATTGCAAATCAGTTACCAAATGCATTCAATGGCTCGAGCAAAGTCACTCGATCATATATCCAAGTTGCTAATGCTCCGGCTAAAATAATTGTCCCTGATGGACAAATTACAAGTGCTAATGAATCAGCCACACGTTTAAAGCGTGGCAGACCACTCGGTTCCAAAGACAAACATTCTCGAAAGAAATGAGGAATTAATGATGATAATCATTAAAATATCATGAATGACATTGATAAACCTCAACCTAATGAGGAAGTCAACCTTGAAATAATTGCTCCAGAAGAGCACGATCTTGAAGAACATGATGAAATTATTGAAAACTCAATTAACTATGTTACTTCAAGAAAATGTTGGAACTGCAAAGAGACAATAATTGATAATGCATTCACATACAATTTAGCATTTGATATAATGGAAGAAAACGAGGCTCCAGAGCCAAAATCAGTTTATGAATGTCGGTAAAGAAATGACTGGCCAAAATGGGAACATGCGATTCAATCAGAGCTTGACTCATTAAACAAAAGAGAGACCAATTGTTCAAACACCAGATGGTATAAAACCAATTGGATACAAATGGGTGTTTGTAAGAAAAAGAAATGAGCATAATAAAATTGTGAGATATAAAGCCCGTCTTGTAGCTCAGGGATTCTCACAAAGACCTGGAGTAGATTTTGATAAAATATACTCTCCAGTTGTCGATGGAATAACATTTAGATACCTTGTGAGCCTAGCAGTGTGAGAAAAGCTCGACATGCGTCTTCTAGACGTAGTAACTGCATATTTTCATGGCTCACTGGATACTGATATTTATATAAAAGTTCATGAGGAATTAAATATGCCCGAAGCATACAAATTAAACCCAAGGGAATCATATTCCATCAAATTGAAGAAGTCATTATATGGACTTAAACAATCAGGGGGAATGTGGTATAACCGTCTCAACGAATGTTTAATAAAAGAAGGTTATACTAATGATCCAATATGCCCATGCGTCTTTATCAAGAAAAAAATGGATCAAATTTTGTCATTATTTCGATATATGTTGATGATCTCAATTTAATCGGAACTCCAGAAGAGATCCAAATTGCAGTTGAATATCTAAAGAAAGAATTTGAGATCAAAGATTTTGGAAAGACAAAATATTGTATGGGATTACAAGTGGATCATGTGAACAATGGAATATTTATCCATCAATCCACATATACCCTAAAGGTATTAAAGCAATTTTATATGGATAAATCTCATTCTTTTAGTACACCAATGGTGGTCAGATCCCTTGATCCCGGTAAAGATCCATTTAGGCCAAGAGAAGAAAAAGAAGAAATACTTGGCCCCGAGGTACCATATCTCAACGCTATTGACGCATTAATGTACCTTGCAAATTGTACGAGACCAGATATTTTTCAGTAAATCTACTGGCCAGGTTTACCGCATCCCCCACAAAGCGCCATTGGAATTGTATCAAACACATTTTTCGTTACCTTCAGGGGACTCATGACCTCGGTTTATTTTATTCGAGTGAATCTCAAAATGAATTAATTGGTTATGTTGATGCTGGTTATCTATCTGATCCACACAAAGCAAAATCTCAAACTGGCTATTTATTTACTTTTGGTGGAACCGCAATCTCTTGGAGATCTGCTAAACAGACGATAACAACTACTTCTTCAAACCATGCTGAGGTTTTAGCAATTCACGAAGCCAGTCGTGAATGCGTTTGGTGAGGTCTATGACTCACCATATTCAGAAAAATTGTGGCTTGATTTCCGATGATATATTACCTCCTACAACATTATTCGAAGATAATGCGGTTTGTATAGCTCAGTTAAATGGAGGATATATTAAAGGCGATCAGACAAAGCACATATCTTCGAAGTTCTTTTTCACTCACGATCTTCAGAAAAGTGGTGAAATTGATGTGCAAAAAATTCGATCTTTTGAAAATTTTGCAGACTTATTTACGAAGACGCTACCGACTACAACATTCAACAAACTGGTGCAAGGAATTGGAATGCGTCGGATGTAAGACATCAAATAAAGTTCATAACAGGGGGAGCGCATTAATACAAGAATGATGTACTCTTTTTCCTTCACTATGATTTTTTTTCACAGGGTTTTCTCATAGTAAGGTTTTATCGAGACACATTTTCCGTATGAAAGCATCCAAGGGGGAGTGTTACAAAACGTACATGTAGTAACTAGGTAGATGTTATTTGAATACTTTATATACTATATACGTAGTAAGTGCGTTGATAACTTGTGTGGTATATTATTAACCACAAATGTTATTTATTGCTATGCTGTAAGTACCCAATTCAATAAAATGAAATACACAAGCAGAAGTCTCATCCCACCCAATATTTCATTCTCTTCCTTCTCTTTCACTCAATTTACTTACATACATATATATATATATATTTACTCACACACACACGCGCGTCATTCACACACTGCTATCACCATACATATATATATATCATCATTACATGAACATATATTGTATCTATAATACACACTATATATATATATATATACTATTATACTTACCAAATATAATATTTATTATATAACATTATTATTATTATTATATTATTAATTTACTTAGTCAGCGATAATCACTCCTCAAACTGCATTCTTGAACTGCTTGCAGTTATTTCCATCTCCTATAACTACTCTAAAGCTTCCATCTTTACAAAATTACTTGAATTATCAGTCTCTCAAATCAGAGTTTCATAATCTGCAATCGATCCATTTCATAATCAGTTTCCATGGCATCTTCTTCCCAACAAGAATCCCAGCCCTCACTATATCTGTACAATGACGACGATCCTCTGCCGGCCGTAGACGACGAATCGAACGACGGCGGCGACGCACCGCAGGTCAGAATCGAGGCGGTTCCACACTACCTTGCTCTCGATGCTTCCGCTTCCATCTCTTCACTCTACGTTTTAATTAAACTAATCGCGCCGCCGACGTCTGAATTCCGGCAAGGTCTCCGGCATGCTCCGATCGACCTCGTTATAGTGCTCGATTCGAGCGAATGCAGCTTCGACGACTCGTATATGGTTCACATTAAAGAAGCACTTCATTTCGTTATACAGAAGTTAGGCCCCTTCGACCGGCTTTCGATCGTGTCGTTCGCGAACCAAGCTCGGCGAATTTCACCATTGCGTGCGATGAATAGCTGCGGGCGAAAACTTGCGGCAGCAGCGGCCGAGTCGATCGTGGTCAAAGGTGGCTCGGCGAATCTTGCCGAGGGGTTGAAACAGGGGATTCGAGTTCTTGAGGAGAGGCGATACGACGGCAATCCGTTTGCAAGTATTATACTTTTATCCCACGTGGCGCAAGCGTCGCCGATTCACGACAAACATTTCCAGTTTCCTATTCACGCCTTCGGCATTGGTCGGGACCATGACGCTGTTGCAATGCACGCTGCGTCGGATAAATCCGAGGGCAGCTATACGTTCCTCGAGTCGTATGGAACAGTTCTTGAGGCGATTTCTAGCTGCATTGGAGGTCTTTTAAGCGTTGTCGGGCAAGATGTTCGCATAATGGTATCGGTGACCTCGCCGGTAGAAATCGAAGAGGCGTACACCGGAGGGTTCAAAAAAATCAAGTCCGATGAAAAGAATCAAGTTACAGTACACGCCAGGGATTTCTATGCCAACCAGAAAAAGGAATTCGCCGTCCGTATAGCGATCCCTTGGCTGTTTTGTGAAAACATCGACGGATTTGGGAAGGCACCGCTGGTGAATATCACATGTTTATACGACAATTTGGTGACACAACCCTTGGTGTTGGTAAAGTGCCCCTTACTCGAGCTGGACAGGGCGACGACGACATTCTTGCCAGGCGAACAATTTCGACAAGGAAATGAGATTAATGCGTTCTTTGCCTGCCTTATTTGCACAGAGCGGATCGAACTTGCTCGATTGTATCTAGAGGAGGGAAATGTATCGAATGCCAAGGAGATTATTTCAAAAATGATCCATTTCCTCCAATCCTTATCTTTCACTGATCGTGATGATCGATGCCGTTGGGCTTTGGCAGAGATGCGCGAGATTCTACGAAGAATAGGAAGTTTGGAGGAGTACAAAGCTGGGGGGCGAGCTTATATGCTCTTGACTATAACTTCGCTCAAGTTTCAAAGGGCGACGATAAGAGGCGATCGACTGCCCAGAGCATTCACGATGCGAGAAAAAGCTTTCGACTAATGCGACGCAGCTCCTAAAATGGCTACAAAGATGAAAGACAGTTTTATTACCGACGGAAATTGGATTGAAGATTGGATGGTTTCTAAGGACTGATGCTGAAAGTATGGATCATATAAGTTAGTTGTTAGCTTTTGGTTTTAACATTTTTGTGTCTTGATCTTGTTTTTCGATTGTCTATGGCTTTCGCTATATATGCAGCTATTGTTGTCATCCCTACAAGCTTTCCATTTACAGAATAATAAAGCAACTTCTTTCATTGGAAGCAGTCTGCATTTATAGTGAAGAATGGTTGTTATAGATGATCTATGGAACGATTTAAAACATCTGAGTATGTTTGCCATTTTTGAGCATAATATTGATGATTTTAATTATTCATATATATCATTTTGGGGTAGGTGAATTACTAAAAGGTTAAAGGATTTATTATGTGGAAATTCAAATGAAACCATGTTTCATTTCTTAAAAAAATTAATTGTCCCTGTCTATTTAACTTTGGTCTTGTTAAAACTGATCGATCTTATGTCACTGCCACACGTGGTTCGCTTAGTGTAGTGTGATTGGCCTATCGAATTTAATTTGCAGGGTATTAGGTTCGGTCCGTGCGCACTTTCGGCTTGGGCGTTTCCGATAAAAGATTCAAAATTGTGTATTGCCGGATAAATTATTGAACAAATTAGCGAAAGATTCCGAAACTAAATAATAATAATCACATTAAAATTACTGAGAGAAAAAAAAAAAAAAAAAAAAAAAAAAAAAAACACAGTCTGGTATCTATATTTTAATCTACCTAAAAAAAATTCTAACTCCATTTAGATATGAGTTTTGAAAAAAGATTTTGATTTGAAAATATTTGAATTTAAATTATTTGATTTTTTTTTATTGAAAATATTAGGGCAAATTATATAATATGCCACTATATTTTATAAAAATGTATAAAATTTCTCGTGTTCTATTTATTGCACTGTTAATATAAAGTTTGCACGAAACAACTTCTTGTCCAAAACTAATGTTTGGTTCTAAATAAAACTTAAATTATGCAAGTTTTATACAAATAAAAAACGTAAAATATTTTAAATTATTTTTTAATAAATAAATAATTGATCAATCATTTATTTTTATAGCTTGTGTAAAAATCAATAACAATTTATCTCTAAAAAACTATAAAATGAAGGATTAAACAACTATTTATTTATTTATTTTATTCAAAAAAATTATTTAAGATATTTTTTATTTTTTATTTGTTAAGACTTGCGTAATATAGGTCTTTATTTAAAACTAAAGATCAATTTTGGACAAGGAGAATGTTTCGTACAAACTTTACATTAACACAAAGGAGTTTCACGTAATAAATAAAATATAGGATGTTTTGTGTATTTTTACTAAAAACACAAGGGTCTTATAAAATTTACCCTAAATATTATATAATAAATAATGTGATTGATCCTATGTAATTAAATTATGAATATAATATTCTCTCCGTCCGCCTCTAAAGGTTACATTTACCTTTTGCGTCAATGTACTTAACATTACAAATTTTTTATATTTGTATAACTTTTGTACAAATATCCTTCTTTTAGTATTATAAGATACTAATGGAAATATTTTTGCAATTTTTTCTTAATTTGTACTACGTTTTGATATAATAATTAATATTCAAATATCAACACACAAAAAGTAAATAATACCCTTAGAATCGGACGGAGGTCGTATTATTTATGTTAAATACACAGTTTTTCCCTAATCCATTACACCATCGACAGACGTTCGTCACACGCTGCAAAATTTAAATAAAATAAACCTACTTCTGCAATAAAAATAATGTAGTATCAATGAAGTATGATCGTCTTCTAAGGGAATTAAAAATGTTTTATTTTCGATTGTTTAATTTATAAATATAATAAAATGGAGGATTTTTGAATTAGAAAATAAAAATAAAATAACAAATTAAAAACTCTACGACTAAAAGATAAATTCAATAAAAATAAGTTTTCAATCTATGAATGAAATTGACAACTTGGATAGTGGATTTGATCATCGATAAATATTTAATTTTACTGGTTTCTAAATAAATTAGTTATAGTTACCGACACGCGCCTAATAACCAACTCTTCCTTAATTTCTCGACAGTCTAGGTACGTCCGTCAATTGCTTCCCTAGTTATACTAGAACCCTAGTGATGCCATAAAGAATTTACTAGTCTAACCGTCTTATGAACTAGAATAGCCTAATTCAAAATTGTTAAATTGATTAAGTAATTTCCTAATGGTACTTGTCACTATTTGCTACTTGAACCAAATTGAAAAACAATTACGGACATCTAATTTAGTTTAGCAATAAATCCTTAATCCAATTGAAATATCTGGCCACAATATCCAACCAAATAAAAGATTATAAACCAAAGAAATAAAAAACCACAGAAATACTTAGGAACAAAAGAAATATGATAAATCAAAACAAGTCTAATCTCTCAAATCCATACAAAATTATTTTTCACTCCTACACTAGAAAAGTAAGCTACTGGCTAATCATAGGAGGAAGAACAAAGAAAACAAAGATAAACATCGCCTGAGAATAATGTTGGTAGGGGTAGAACTCGAAATCTTTTTGGAAGACTTTTTCTCCTTCTTACCTTTGTGCAATTTCTCCTTGGAATTGTTTTGCAAGGTGTTCTCCTCCGTGGCATGTAAAGTGGCAAAAGTGGCGCATCTCCTTTCTTTCTTTCCTTTATATTTGCTCTAATTTTGTAATAATTGGGCTTTGGGTCTTTTTGTTCTCTAATTTTATTTTTTTTTTTCCTGCAAATCACATATAAATAATATATACCCAAATCATGTAAAATCTAATCAAAATCAACCAAATATTACAAATAATATGAATATTTATCATATGCGATATATGATTATCAACCATACACATCCACATTGCACATTCCCCCTGCCGGCAACATGTTCTTCTCTCCCCTTTCTTCTTCTTCTTCTTCCCCAATTGATTTATTTCTTCCTTCTTCTTTCCTCATTCTTCTTCTTCATGGTCACCGATGCACCTGCACTAGGTTCTTTATGTATCTCTTCTTTTTTTTTTCAATTCTTTTATTTATTCCTTCTTTTTTCCACATTCTTCACAGTCGCCACCGCAGCCGCACCCACCAGGTTCTTTCTATATCTTCTTCTTTTTTTTTCAAATTCTTTTCTTTTTTCTCTTCCTCCTTTTCAATTGCCACCTGTCCACAACATTCCACAATTGTCGCCGCCAATTTAAAATAAAAATATAAGGGTTGAACCGCCGGTTCAAACCGTAAACCGGCAGTTTGAACTGGCGTTTTGCGGTTTGTATAGGATGTAGATTGAGTAAAGTTGGATTTCTGGGTTGGGTGAAACAAAAGTCAATTGTAGATTGAGTAAAGTTGGATTTCTAGGTTGGGTGAGCAAAAAATCGACGCTGAGCGGCATTCTCGTCTTCGTTCCGTTTGATTAAATGTATTCTAAATTTGGTGTTCAAATTCAAGTTTGGTTTTCTCAATTTTTGGTAGCTGTAAGATTAGAATTTTCTGATGTAGGGTTTATCGGACTTAAAATTAAAATGAAAGAAATTTTTGAATCTTCTAATAAATTAGATTAAAAATTAAAAATCACATTTCAACAGTTAAGTCTTAATTGAGAGAGGTTTTCCTGTAACATTTTAGAAATCACGAGTAGATTTTGGAATTTTAGAACTATGAGGGATTTTAATGAATTCGGGAAACACAAGGGAATTTTTTATGAGAAGTAAAATATTATACACGAGACATATGGGTACTATCCATACTATAAGTAAGCATTTGTCATTAAGGTTTACATTGAATGTGTCCATCGGTGTTCTCAAGATAATATGGTGAGTACTCCTATTTTCACTACATGTCGAATATGTATGCAGTTACTTACAAAGTCTATTCCTTAATATGAGTATATGTAATCATGTCATAAGTATGTAAGTTAATTAACTGAGGAACATATATCTTTGTTGGAGTATGTTATTCCAATTTAGGGGTTTCTCCACACCCAATCATAAAATTTTGCGCACCAAAATATATTTCTTAATTCTTTGTATACGTATATCTAATACCAAGGTTCATACTTATGGAGAACCACATATGTTGTATGTTAAATTAGAAATTATGATGATCCTTAAAGTTTTTGACAAAAATAACATTAATGACTAACTACCCAAATTTTGATAATTATATGCTTCAAACCTCAATTTTTTTTCAATTTATGCATAATAATTGAATAAAAATCCGATAAATGATTCTAGACAGTGTCTTCAGGGTCTTTTGATAAAATCTTCACAACAATTTTTTATCAATACATTTTGATATTGTCAAATTTGGTAGCCCATCTACAAAGTGAGTAAGTTTTCGTGTTGCATAAAGCGTACATAAGTCTGCAAGAACATATATACACCAATTTAAGTTTATGACATAACTATATAAGTATATAATTTTCCTGTAGAGGAACATCAATTGAAAATCAGAGCACACATTTATGCCATTTGTTGTAACCAAAAGCATTTGGAGGCACTAACACACACTAGTAAAAACAAACAAAATTTTCATAAATCGACAAAATAGATACATGAACAACCTACAATGCGAAAGAGATATCAACAAACACTTTCAATACTTAAAAAAGTCACTCCACATAACAAATTGTCACCAACGGTATTGGAAAAAAATCGAACTCCACCCGCCTCATATCGTAACCATTTTACTATAAATTAAAGCTAACAAGATAAAAACTAAAATTTTTTATATACAATAAAGTTACTTATAATTTAAAACACATCAAAGTAACCTATATTTGAAATGACGTTGGGTTACGATGCCAAAATAAGCTCGACTGGCACCTAGACTTATATAAACCAAACAGGCACAAAACTAAGATATCGATTTTACAAATACAAAATTTTTAACTTAATTCTTGAACTTCGTTTGGGAGAGGAGACTCTCTTCGACATTTTGAGCAGACTGGGCACCTTTGTTTTATCATTTCGGTTGGTCTTTGATAAAAAAAAAAAAAAAAAAATTTCAGTGCATTCGCAATGATGATTTCAAGGATGACGATCGGAGGCGACGACTTAAAAATGAGAGGAGAAAGGTTTCAAAAAAAAATGAGTGATTAAGATCGTGTGTATTTTTTAGGTTGGTTTTGTTTTTGGAGTTATTTTTATAACCGATTATAGTATATAAATAATAAATCAAGGTACATTACATAGGAATTAAACATGTATAACACGATAATTTTAGAGTACGTAAGTAAAGAATGTAGGTTTACGTAAATTCAACGGGAGTATATAATATATCCGTTAAATAAAATCATCATTCTAGGGGCAAAATGGATAGTAAAAAACTATTTGTAAATATTTTACAAAAATAGAAAGTGCAATATCTTGAAATAACATGTAGGGACCGAACATTAAATATATTTTATCTGACGCAGAATTATATCAAAATTCTCCATTTATTTTTAATGACGGAGAAAATATTAAATCATTAATGCATTTAATTAGTGGGACCTATCTTTCATAATATATAGGTGTCACGCGACAAATTTAAAATGATTACCAAGGATGATGTCATTTGCTTATAAATAGCCATTTGTACTTAATTGGAGATGCTATTACGAGAGCCTCTTGCAGGTTACCCTTTAAAAAAAAAAAATTTAAATATTATTCAATTTTTTTATTTTTTTTAATTTTAAAATTTTAAATTTAACATAAATCTATAAATATATATATATATTGATTTATTTTGAATAATTTTAAATTTTAAAATATTGAATCATATATTTCAATATATTAAAATTTATATAGAATAATATTTAAAAATTAAAATATAATATTATATTAAAAAAAATATTATTATACATTAAAAATATATAGAAATATGTATAAATAAATACTCTCTCTGTCCCATGTAATTTGAGCGTGTCATTATAAACGCGAGAATTTAGGTAAAATATAATTAGTAAGTAATTAAAAAGTATATTAGTAAAAGTAATTATTCTATAATAAAAATAATTATAAATTAAGATTAAGAAAACTAAATAATTTAATTAAGATTAAAAAAATTATAAAATATAACTTTTTAAATGTGATTAAAGTTTATAATTATATTTTAAAAAAAAAGGACAAGTTATGTGAATATAACGAAAATAAAAAAGAGGAACAAATTATGTACAACAGAAGTGAATAAATAATATATATTATGTAATAAAAATGTATAAAAATAAATAAATTATGTGGGTTCTATAAAATAGTAAAAGTAGTTTGTAGAAGTTGATTATTATAACGGGTCATACAGAAAGCAATTTGTATAGAAATAAATATACACGTGTTTGTGTTTGTTCGAGGATTTGAATTTTGAGTAGTAAAAATTTTGAATTTGAATAGTTGTATGATGTGATATAAATAGGTGTTTGATGTAATATTTTGAATGTAAAATTAATTTTTAGTATAATATAAAAAATAAAAAATAATTATTTAATTTAATATTTTTAAAAAATAAAATAAAATAAACAGTAAATTTAAAATCCTTTCCCCCACACAAACACACCCTAAATATAAATGAAAAAAAAAAATAAGTAATGAAATAGAGGCAACGACGTATCTATATGAATTTGACTACCAAAGTTCCCATTCTCTCTCATATTTATTATCTCTCTGCCTCTCTATCTCTTTACGTATAAATATATATATATAAAATATATATATATTGTATTTCATTATATTGTGTATTTATCACAAACGCACTTACTAATATATACACATTTCAATCAGGATGTCAAAAATGGGGCGGGTTAGCCTCGGACCCACTTCGGATTCGTTCTTAATGGAGCGAGTTTGGGTCTAAATAATATGTTTCGGGGCGGATTGTAGATTTAAAATTTTAAATCCGGTCGAATTCGGGGCGGGATACGGATTTTACTAAAAATCAGCCCCAACCCGAACCCGGATATTTTTTAAAATTATTATAGCTAATAATATATGTATATTTATATAACAAAAATATATTATTTATTTATTTAAATAATTTTAAATATAAAATTCAATTAGTCATCTGTTCTAAATAATTTTTTAAAATTATTATACCTAATATATGTATATTTTTATATAATAAAAATATATTATTTATTTAATTAAATAATTTTAAACATAAAACTCAATTAGTTGTCTGCCCCCAACCATAAATTTCTAATTTCTTTTTCTGCTTTTTCAACCGCGATTGTTTTAATATTCGATTGTTAAAAAAATATATATTTATTATTCCATATTTTTTAAAAAAACGGATTTGTCGGGTTGGCCCTGAACCCTCCGGTTCGGGGTGGGGCAGGTCCTAAGGCCGGGTGAAAGCGGGGCGGGGCGGGGTGGATCTCGGAGCTTAATATTTTCTAGCGGGGCGGGTCTCGGGGCCTATAGAACCCGTCCCGAACCCCGCCCCGTTGACATCCCTAATTTCAATTACTTTTGCTGCGCCTTGCTTATTATTATTATTATTATTATTTCGATTCAGCGATATGTGCTAATTTGTTTATAAACGCTCTATTTAAGCAACACACTTTCAATTATATATGACACTATTCATTTTTCAAAAAATATTATATCAAATACAATTTTAATTTTTTTTTATTTTTTATTTTTTCACAAAATATCAAATCAAATTTTCAATTTTTTTTTTTTATCTAAACAATTTTTTTTTTTTTTATCAAGAAATCTAATTTTCAACCTATTCAATCCACCGTGCCATTAATTGAGCGGTAACTCTAACTATAACATAATTTACTCATTCCTCAATCCTTATTTAAGCTGAAAACATTCTTCACTTTAACTTCGACTCAATGTCAGCAGATATATTCTGTAAATGGAAACCTTGTAGGGATGACGACAATGGCTGCATAGCGAAAGCCATAGACAATCGAAAAACAAGATCAGGACACAAAAATGTTAAAACCAAAAGCTAACAACAACAACGAACTTATATGATCCATACTTTTAGCATCAGTCCTTAGAAACCATCCAATCTTCGATGCGATTTCCGTCGGTAATAAAGCTGTCTTTCATCTTTGTAGCCATTTTAGGAGCTGCGTCGCATTCGTCGAAAGCTTTTTCTCGCATCGTGAATGCCTTGGGCAGTCGATCGCCTCTTGTCGTCGCCCTTTGAAACTTTAGCGAACTTATAGTCGAGAGCATGTAAGCTCGTCCACCGGCTTTGTACTCCTCCAAACTTCTTACTCTTTTTTGAATCTCGTGCATCTCACCCGAAGCCCAACCGCATCGATCATCATGAACAGCGGCAGATAAGGAGTCGAGGAATTTTATAGCTTTCGAGATAACAGCCGTCCCCTTCGACAAATTGCCCTCCTCTAGATACGATCGAGCAAGTTCGATCCGATGTGCGCTAATAAGGCAGGCAAAGAATGCATTAATCTCATTTCCTGGTCGAAATTCTTCGCCTGGCAAGAATGTCGTCGTCGCCCTGTCCAGCTCGAGTAAGGGGCACTTTACCAACACCGAGAGTTGTGTCACCAAATCGTCGTATAAACATACGATATTCACCGGTGGCGCCTTCCCAAATCCGTCGATGTTTTCACAAAACAGCTGAGGGATCACTATACGGACGACGAATTCCTTTTTCTGGTCGGCGTAGAAGTCCCCGGCGTGTACTGTAACTTGATTCTTTTCACCGGACTTGATCTTTTTGAACCCTCCGGTGTACGCCTCTTTGATTTCTACCGGCAAGGTCACCGATACCGTTATGCGAACATCTTGCGCGACGACGCTTAAAAGACCTCCAATGCAGCTAGAAATCGCCTCAAGAACTGTTCCATACGACTCGAGGAACGTATAGCTGCCCTCGGATTTATCCGACGCCGCGTGTATTGCGACAGCGTCATGGTCCCGACCAATGCCGAAGGCGTGAATAGGAAACTGGAAATGTTTGTCGCGAATCGGCGACGCTTGCCTCGCGTGGGATAAAAGTATAATACTCGCAAACTGATTTTCGTCGTATCGCCTTTCCTCGAATCCCCTGTTTCAACCCCTCGGCAAGATTCGCCGAGCCACCTTCGACCACGATCGACTCGGCTGCTGCCGCCGCATGTTCTCGCCCGCGGCCATTCATTGCGCGCAACGGTAAAATTCGTCGAGCTTGATTCGCGAACGACACGATCGAAAGCCGGTCGAAGGGGCCTAAGTTCTGTATAACGAAATGAAGTGCTTCTTTAATGTGAGCCATGTACGAGTCGTCGAAGCTGCATTGGCTCGAGTCGAGCACTATAACGAGGTCGATCGGAGCATGCCGGAGCTCTTGCCGGAATTCAGACATCGGCGGGGCAACCAGTTTAATTAAAACGTAGACGGAAGATATGGAAGCGGAAGCATCGAGAGCAAGGTAGTGTGGAACCGCTTCGATTCTGATCTCCGGTGCGTCGTCGCCGTCGTTCGATTCTTTGTCGACGGCCGGCAGAGGATCGTCGTCATTGTACAGATATAGTGAGGGGTGGGGTTCTTGTTGGGAAGAAGATGCCATGGAAACTGAAGTAGATCTGTGTATGGGGAAATTTGTTTTGAAATTGGATTGAATGCGAAGAAATGGATCGATTGCAGATTATGAAACTTTGATTTGAGTGGTGAAGGAGAGACTGATGATTCAAGTAATCTTTTAAAGATCTGCAACAGATCTTTCGTATATAGTAATATCAGCAAAGGAAGCTTTAAAGTGGTTATGGGAGATGGAAATAACTGCTAACAAGTTCGAGAATGCAGTTTGAGCGGGGCGCTGAATAAGTAATAATAATAATAATAAAATAGTCAAAAGAGCTGTAAATAAAATTAACCGGTTGCGATTCCGGGCCAGGCCGGTTTATTCATTCCGGGCCGGTCAGTCTATTTTCGATATTTGTAAGTCAAGTTCGGTCTGATTCAGATTGCTTGAAAATTTTATTCAAAATCTTGGTATTTCTAAAACTCTTATTTTTTTTCTATATATATTTAAAATTTCTCATTAATTTATTTAATTAATTAAATAAATATATTTTTTTTTATTTTTTTTATATAATATAAAATTTTATTCATTATAAAATAATACTTCCTCCGTTTCGGTGAAAGAGTGACATTTGCTTTTTTCACGTAAATTTTTTAATATCAGTATTATATTGGATTGTAATAAAAAATACAAAAATAGTTTAATATAAAAATAATAACATTTTTATAATATATTGTACGTTGAAAGGGTACTGACAAAAATAAAAAATGACAACCTTTCGATGGAATGGAGAGAGTATTGATATTACATATATTTTATTTAGATATAATTTTAAAAATATTTAATTTAAATACATATTCTTAATTTTTAAGTCATATACATTATTATTATTATTTTAAAACTACAAAAAATACTAATTACATAAAAAATAATAGAATAATATCATACTCTATATTATTACTTTAAATATCATATTATAAACCAAAAGTGTCAATGATTGCCGGACATACAGAGTAAATCTAAATAAATATAAAGATAAATTATATAATACATCATTCTTATTTTAATATAAAATTTGCATAAAAAATCTTAAATTAAATTAATTTTATATTATAAAAATAAATAATTAATTAATTTTTTATTTTATTTTTTTATTTATAAAGAAAAATTATAAAATTATGGTGTGTTATTTAAAATTATTACATAAAAATAAATAATTAAAAAATCATGGTTGAAAGAAATAATACTCCTTTATTTTCTATTTTCGCAATTTTCTTTTTAAAAAGTTAATTATATTTATATATTTAAAAATTTATAATTTATAATTTATTTTAATTTTAATTAAATTATTTAATTATTTTAATTAATAATTATTTTATTAATATAATTTTTAATTTTTTATTAATTATATTTTACCTGAATTTTCCTATACGGTAACATGCCCATCTTATCGGGCACGGAGGGAATATATCATAGAGAGATTATTCTTATTTATATTGTTGCACAGTGTATCGACAGCCGTCACCATAAAGAACCTGCATATACATATATATATATATATCTATCTGTCCATTCACTCTCTAGACTCTTCTTCATCTCTCTCTTGCTGCCATTAGCAAGCCTCCAATTTCTTCATCGTTATTTCCGCCATCTCTCAGCAAGAAGCAGAAGGCGCTCCTTATGGCCGCTGTAAAGGAGTTGGAGAATTGAACTTTTATTCGCTTTCCTGCGCTGTTGCCAGCGAAATTGAACTTTCACTCGCCATGGTTAAAGAATGGGAAAGGGAAAGGGTAAAGAAGAAGGCGCGCTTTGCTGCTGCTTCCGATCTCCTTAGTCTGCTGTACGTTGGAAATATTTTTGATGTTACTGATCTGATGGGGAGACAGCAATTTTTGATGATTCGGATGAAGGAGAGGAGGAGTAGCTCTCGTAGCTGTCTCCTGCATGATTCCATCATCAACAAAGATTTTTTTTTTTTAAGAAGTTGGATTTAGACCTGATTATTGTTGATTATTGTTGAGAAAGTTCTTTCCCTTTCCCTAACAGACATGCATTCGCTTTCCCTTGTGAGTACAGGACTTTTGGTATAGTCTTTTAAGTATTGATGCATTAATCTTTATATATGCCTTACTAATCTGCTTAATTGTGTTACTATTTATGAATATCTGATGTAGATCGGTAAATGAAACTATAGAGCATATATATAGTCGATAATTTTATGTGTTAGTCTGTTGGTGAATTGCACATTTGTCTCGTTTGACTGATGCGATGCGGAAATGTATATTTTTGGAAAACTAGAAGAAAAAATAATATGAAAAAATGTGTCTTACTATCTATGGAGACACTGCTTACTTCTACTTATTCAACTAGAAGTATTTGTTATTGTTATTATTCTTCTTCTTTTCATTAAAGGTGATATGTTTCCGAAAGGATTATTTTTGGAAATGTTTATCACAAAGTTCTTCAAAGTGATCACTTTTCCGAGTTCAAGGATTCTCTTTTGTTATGATGGTCTATAACTTCTAGTTGAATATATAGACAATATTTTGTTATGATAAGCTAACAGGTCTTTCAACCAAGACGGTGACACTATCTCACTCTCGGATCTGCTGCCTCATTGGCTCATGTGGACTATTAATAATTTAGAATGTTAAAATGTTACTGATTGTGTATCTTAAAAGCTGGATTGCTTCCTTAGAACTTTTGTGTTCTGTTTCATGTTTTTTCTTGTCTACAGACTGCGTTGAGCTCCATCAAAGAAAATGTGGGGAAGCCCTCCATCACTGGCAGTTGGACGTGCAAGTTTATGCAGATTTGTATGACAAACCTTGCAATGTATGTACGTGTCTTTTCATTCCATTTTGTTCCATGTACATTCTTGAAATCATCCGTCTTATTTGAATCACAAACCATATAAGAAATCACTTTTGTAATGGAGTTGAAGCAACGGAACATAAACCTATTTGGTCATGCAGGACTGACTATACCAATGGAATGCATACTGATAATATGATAGTACTGAGTCCAATGTAGCATATTATTAAAATGGTATTCACTTTCAATATTCTTAAATTGAGTCGATATTTCATTTGGAGCGTTGTAAAAGTTGAGAACTATAGGCAAGGCAATTGAGGAACTATCGGCTTATAGAATTAAAACATGGAATAGAAAATGGAAGATACATCTCTGCCTTAGTATTTCTTGTTGTATTACTTTAGTATATATGTCACTGGCATGGTTGTGCTGCAAGTGAAATGGGGAAGACATTTTATTATATGCACTCGCTTACTGAAAAATAATCTACAAATAAAATACATTATACGAGCTAGATAATGAAATACAATAATCAAATCATGCGTAGTAATTAATAAATAATACAAACCATATAGAATTTAAGAAGAATATATAAAATAGGATAAATAAAAGAAATGAAAAAATGGCTTGTCGAAAAGTTGTGCTATCTGTTTCTTTATTGAAATGTGTCAGAGTATAAGAACAGCGACACATATTACTTTATTCATACCCTATGCCATATTATACAAATGGCGCCAACCAAAAGTCTAATTATAAGAATGGCATTTCACATTGCTTTTCTTTTCCCATTGAGGCCGAACCTAAACCAAAAAATGGCTTGATTCTATTTTAATAAGTGGAACTATTGACAAAATAGGTATAGATTTTTGGAGCAGTGAATTATTAATATTCTTGCCTACAAACAATAAGTCGATCGCCATCTATTTGGTAGAAACAACATAAGTTGTGATGCATATATTTGGCTTAAAAATTTTCTGGAAACTTATTTGCATTTGAAGTTTGTGTGGCTTTGGTATTGAATGATGGTTTGTCGCCATCTTTGAATTATTCTATTGACTTTGGGATTATTCTTCATCAGTTGTCGTATTCCTTTAGGTTAAAAGCCATTGTGTTTTCACAGAACACGTGGCGTGCATGTCCTGTTATAGTTTGTGGTCCTATAAACATAACACCATTTATAGGATGGCAAAAGATTCAATGTAGTCATCATGAATATGCATCAATCTTTGAGTTTAGGATGTTATTAACTTCTGCTAGTTATTTTATTGAGTTCTATTTTTCCAATCTCATCGTACTTACCTAATCAATGAGTAGTAGAAGTACTTCATTTTCTATGGTTATGTCGTGTTGCCTTTTGAGTTTTTATTTTTTCATTTCCATTTCCTCGTTGTTATCTAGGAAACTTTTACATTTATCTCACCAGTTAGTAGGAAACTATATGTGATGAATGTGCAATTTTCTCCATCCATATCAATCTAAAATACATGAGCAGATTATACTAATTTGATATTACTTGATCTATGCTGTGTCTAATGTGCCCTCTTGTGAGCCTTCATGTGTTGAACTACTTTTCTTGTAGTAGGAAAAATCACCATATTCTGATGTCGACAGGAAGGCTGCTGCATTGGCATTCCCCGTCCTCAGCGTCGACAACAGGTGTCCCCATGCTATGCGCAAGAAACTCAACCACATTGACAGAATGGAGGAGTCCCTCGCCAGGGAAAAATCTCTCAAAAAAGAGCAGGAGGCGCTCTTCAACTCTAATCCGTCCATTCTGGCTGGAATAAAGGTATTGAAGAATCTTCGCCCCTTGCTGTCGAGTCTGTTGGTGGGGAATTTGAACTTTTGAAGTTCAAGAATCTTCAAGGCCTTGGGTAGAGAAAGGGAAAGAGAAAAGGCTGGAATAAAGGAATTGGAGAATCTTCGCCCCTTGCTGTCCGGTCTGTTGGTGGGGAATTTGAACTTTTGAAGTTCAAGAATCTTCAAGGCCTTGGGTAGAGAAAGGGAAAGGGAAAAGACACACATGGCAGCTGTTTCTGATCTTCTTAGCCTATTGTACTTGGGGAAAGTTTTTGATGCGAAGGATTTGATGAGGAGGCAGCAATCTTTGATGATTAAGATGCACAAGAGGGGCAGCTGCCTGTTACATAATTCTTTCATTTGCCTGCAGGGATGATTAAGAAAATCTTTTAAAGGAGTTGGATTTTGACCTGATTAGTATACCATGGAATTTGTTCGTTCCTTGGATTGGGAACTTAACGTCTCACAATCATGCTTTGCGGAAATGCTTTGAGTAGAGAATGCAATGGCTTGATACTTCCGACTAGCCTAATGAACCTAGACTCAATGTTACTTGTAAGTATATATCTTTGTTTATATGTTAATTGCTATTTCTTCTTACTTGCTTATAAGAAATATGTGATAGTATTTTGGGTATTACTGAGTTGATCTTTTAATTTATGCTATACTACTTTCCTTACTTGTCCCGCCTATTCCTTTATTGCAATCACATGTCAAAGTAAGAACGGTGACACGCATTGCTTTATCGAAACCAAATGCCATAGTATATCAATGACCCATTGCTTTACTGAAGCTAAGTGCGATAGTATGGTGCTGGAATGGCATAGCGTTCTACAGAAAAGTATTACTGTATGACTTGGTTTTATATCCAGATGTGGGATGATCGACAAGATAGGTTTGGACTTTTGGAGCGGCAAATGCTTAAAATCTATTCTTATGAATATTAAGACACACATAGTGGCCCGAATGCGATTGTGGCCATATACTGTAACACCATTTATAGGATAGCAAAAGATTTAATGTAGTCATCATGAAGATTCACCAATCTTTAAGTTTTGGGATGTTATTTACCTCTTCTAGTTATTTTACTGTATAAATTTGGCTTTTATGTTTAATGTTCTCCATTCTCATCGTAGTTGCTAATCAATAACTAGCTGAAGTACTTCATCGAATTTTCTATGCATATGTTGTGTTGCCTTTTGAGTGATAATTTTTCTATTCCCATTTCTTCTGGTTATCGAGGATAATTTTGCTTTTATCTAACCAGTTAGTAGCAAAGTATATGGGCTGGAATTGCGTTCATGCTTTCTCCATTTTTGTCAATCTATACTTGTTCCTAGAATTTAAAGTACATTTGCAAACAGCATTAATTTGAATATTACTTGACTTATGCTTCACTGTGTATGCCTTTGAGCTCTCAAGTGTTACAATTTTACTTGTAGAAGGACAAATCACTGATTCTGATGCCGCCGACAAGATCGATGATTATTTATACTCCTACAATACTACAAATATTTCATATTGTGCTCGTCGTATACATAAATGAAATTACTCGGTAAGTTCATTTTTGCTTCAAGAAGGATTATACATATATATATATATATGTATCAGATCACATGGCCCATTCTCAGCAGAGGATACCTGATCGTAAAAAGATATATCAAAATTCAAATAAACTTGAGAATGATTTCACTCGAAGGATTTGTTGCAGCCAATTTTGTTGCCCAAAGTGGCAAAGGTTTGTTAGGCAACCTCAAGTATATATAAGTGTGTGTGTGTGTGTTTGGGAGCTTGTTGTGGCTGTATTTTTAAGATCATACCTGTGAAGCTTTGTATGTTATAGTTATCTGAATTCTTGTAGTCTTTTTTTACTTGAACTATTATCAGATATAATATATAATTCTTCGAGTCATTTTTGTTTTATGGAATGAAGTTGAGGAGTGATTGTATTGAGTTTTTTGTGTGTAAATGCTATTCTATTTAAGTGACGATGAAAATGGTAGCTTTGATCACTATCCATACAGAATCCAAACTCAGTACGAGTACCATGGCTCTGATACCATGTTAAGAAGGGATCCGGGCATCCAATATTCAACGGCAGGCGACAACCAAGATTACACTAGTTGTGAATATGAATATATTATTTGCAATT
Source organism: Andrographis paniculata (assembly GCF_009805555.1). Taxonomy (NCBI): domain Eukaryota; kingdom Viridiplantae; phylum Streptophyta; class Magnoliopsida; order Lamiales; family Acanthaceae; genus Andrographis; species Andrographis paniculata. The sequence goes on along the minus strand of NW_026137620.1, from coordinate 1,974,861 downwards.
TCATGTGATTCTTATGTAATACTTAAAGATGATGTCAAATTTCTTTGTGAAATTTTAAGTCTTTCCAACACTTTCTGACTATTTACGAGGGATTGAAGTAAGCCGGTGACATTAGTTTGACATATATTTTTTAAGTTACTATAGTTTTGTTTTTTAACCTAAAATTTCTTTGACACATTTGCCAAACAAATTATTATTTTTATATTATTAATATAATTCTCTGTAGCTCATATGAAAAATATTATTTCTAATAAAAATACAAAACAAATACAAACATTGGTGAAATAATTTTAAAAAATAATACATTTAAGTTTTTCATATTTCCTCGTTTTAATCTCTATTATGGAAAATTAAATTTAAAATCATGTAAATTTTAAAATATTTCAAAACATGTAATGTATTTTTCCATTTCTGTCATTAATTTTAAATTTTAGTTTGGAAGATAATGATAATGATAATATAAATTAAATTAAATTTTCTCTTTTTAATCTCATAGGATTATGGAAAATTAAATTTAAAATCCTGTAAATATTAAAATATCTCTAAATATGTTATATGTTTAAAATTTTTGTCATTAATTTAAAATTTTAGTTTGGAAGATAATGATAATTCATTAAAATTTCCATATATTCTCTTTTCAATCTAATAAAATTATGAAAAAATTAATTTAAAATCTTATAAATTTTAAAATATTTCAAAATATATAATGCATTTTTCCATTTTTGTCATCTATTTAAAATTTTAATTTGGAAAATAATTGTAATCCTTCAAAGTTGTCTTTTCAATCTTATAGAATTAGGAAAATTTTGAATTAAAATTATGTAATTATAAAATATCTCAGACCATATAATGCATTTTTCTATTTTTGACAACAATTTTAAAATTTAATGTTGGAAAATAATGGCAATTTATTGAAGTTTATGTATTTTCTCTTTTCAATTTCATAATTTAAAATATGGTGAATTTTATAAGATCTCAAAATATATATAATATATTTTTCCATTTTTGTCATCAATTTAAATTTTAGTTTGGAAAATAATTGCAATTCATTAAAGTTTTCATTTTTGGTATTTTCAATCTTATATAATTAGGAAAATTTTGAATTAAAATCCTGTAATTATAAAAAATTTTAAAATACATATAATGCAATTTTACGTTGTTGAAAGCAATTTTAAATTTAATTTTGAAAAATAATGGCAATTTATTGAATTTCTATATTTTATGTTTTCAATATCACATATAAAAAAATTAATTTAAAATCTAGTAAATTTTATAAGATTTCAAAATATATAATATATACACTTTTCTATTTATGATATCAAAATTTTAGTTTGGAAAATAATGATAATTTATTAAAATTATCATATTTCTATTTGTTATCAATTTTACATATAATTTTATAAAATAATGGCAATTCATTAAAGTTTTTGTATTTTCCATTTTCAATCTCATAAGATTATAAGAAGATTAATTTAAATTTTTTGTAAATTTTAAAATATCTCAGAATATATAATACATTTCTTTTTTAATTTTTTTCATCAATTTAAAATTATAATTTGGAAAATAATAGCAATTCATTGAAATTGAAGTTTCATATTTCTTCTTTTCAATTTTATAGAATTATAAAAAAATTAAATTAAAATCATCTAATTTAAAAATATCTCAATTTTAAATAATTCCTCTCATGTCAAATTTACTTTTACTAAACTTTTTAATTTGGGGCTTGTTTAAATTTATCTCAATACTAATTTTAGAAAAGTAAATTAATCAAAATTTAAATATTAACTTTCATTCAATATTTATTTATTTATAAATGTGATTGTCTTTATTATATTTTTTTTCATTTTTTTTAAATTTCTATGTAAATTTCAAAAATTATCCAAAGCTATATTTTTATTTTTAACATTCAATAACATATTTTTTTTCTCAATATTCGTGCCAAAGCCATAATCACTAAATTTACCATAAGGAGGAGAGTATTACTTTGTAAAATCATGTCAATTAATTACAATTTCATATTTCTTTCTTTTTCCATTTTTATAAAAAAAAATAAATTATTCATCTCATTTATTAAAAGTTTCCTTAAATAAAAATATATGGCAAGAATTAACCATGGTTAAAGTTTAATTAATCCCGTCACATTCTCCGGCCTTCCCTTATCTTCATCTTCCTCTATATATATATCTATAGAACGCACCCAGTTTCCCACAACCACTCACGCTAGCTTTGTCGTCTGCTATTGTGGAACCATCGTCATCTCGATCTTCTATCTCAACTTCAGATCTTTTTTTTTTTTTTTTTTTTTTGAGGTTTTTGCTAATCTGAATGACCTTTTCTAATTTATCAACGTTTATGTCAATTTTGTCATCTATGGTTGTTGATTTCATTGATCTGGGAAATTGGTTGATCTCTCATGTAGATCAATTCCAAATCTTCGAGGCTGTGACCAGTTTTCTCTAAAACTTTGTTTGATTTGGATTTAGAAGATTTTGAGTTAGGATTGTTTAGTATGAGATGAAATTTGTCATTTTATCAAGTTTTTGTGAATCCATGCTTTGTTTTTCTTTTCTATTTTTTTTACTTGCAATGTTGTGAAGGATAAATTGATTTTGATGTGTCCAGACTCCAGAGAAATTACAAACCAACAACAAGAGGATGTCTCAGGCCGGATATATAGATAATTAATGGTTGCGTTTCCCTAACAGTTCGAGCTTTTAGGTGAAACGATAATTCTTTATCATTTATGAAATAAACAATTTATATCTTTTCTCATTTAAAAGTATCTTTATATAGTTCAAGTTTACAATTATGTGGTCAACTAAAAAAACATATACAAATTAACTTTTTAATTCACCTCTTTCCATGATATGTTATTAATTAATTATTTTTCTACAATTATTTAAGCTTCAACAATGCATGTGCTATTATCACATTTTATACTCAGTGAATTGGCTTTGACATTCTCGGTTGTAAGAATCCTAAAATTTTGTAGTATGACCGGGTGAAGCCTACACTAAGATGGAACAGCATGAAGATGAGCTGTGAAGGCCAAAGTTGGAGCTGAGGAAATGTTGGGGCAAGAGAATTATGTTATCGAGGCAAAGAAGTTGGCGTTGCGAGCAAAGGCTGTATATCCTGAGTTAGATGACATCACCCAAATTTTGTCTACATTTGATGTCTATCAGTCTGTACAGAAGGTCCATGAAGAAGAGGTCGATTGGTACAAGGTTCTTGGCTTTAAGCCATCTGATGCAGATAAAAAGAGATCTGTTGCTTGGGACTTGATCTCCGACAAGGCGAAGAGGCTTAAGTATGACTTGAAGAGAGGCATTGTACAAGTTCAAGTCAATCGCAGAACACGGGTGAACCAACATTTTATGATTTCATGGGTACGTTCACGGCTATTATTCACACCATGATATTAGATCGATTAGAGACGGTGCTGTAATTGTTCATTTCAAATATTGATCCAGGTGAAGTATTTTGGTGACCCAAAAGAAGCACCTCCACCACTGGAAAGAGTTAGCCCGGAAGGAGAAGGATCATTCATTGAGGAACTTATTCAATGCATGGCGCATCACATGGACGATAATATATTGAAGGATCTCAAGACCAACATTCAAGCCCGTGGTTCATTTGGTATCGACTACCCTCAGACGAACCTCCGGGGGTATTTAATATGGTAATTACCATTAGCTGCACTCCATAATGCCATCTTACTATAAATCCTTATAATGTAAGTCTCTTCAATAAATTTCAGGTTAAGGGATGAGATGCAGAACCTACATTCTACATATAAAAGCTGGCATGATACACATATATGCTCATAAAAAAGGGTTTTCTCAGACTAAGGGTGAGTTGTAGTTTTTCCAAACTCGCCGCGCCAAAATGCTGACTTGTTGAACTTGAATAATGCGTGAGTAATTAATTCTTCGACTTGCATCCTTTTTCAGGAATACAAGAAAGTAATATTTCCCCCATTCACATTACTCCACTAGACCTCAGCCCAAAGTATGCTGAGAAATTGCACTACAAAAAAATAGTATATTTGTAACGGAAATCCGTTCCTAAAGTTCACGTAGCTAACGTAATTTCATCTCAAATTCCGTCTCTAATATCATTAGTAACGGAAAAAGTAGATTAAACAACGAAAAAATCTTGTTACAAAATTGATATTTTTCTGTAGCATTGGGTTCAGGTGTCCATGAATACCGCAAGACATATAGCGAGTCATATTGGTTAGGACAGCTACTCTCTTGGTATAGCCAATATCTCCCCCTGTTCACATTAATCCACCCTGGTGCAACACAATCTGCACATTGAGCAGAAGCAGAGGTTGCTTTCTGGTCGTATTGCCCACACTGCAACACCTACAATGGGCACAAAATTAAACATATGAATCAAACTATATGTTGTTTCGTATGTAAGAATGGGTATCTAGCAGAAAATATTGGTACACTACACTGCATCCCAATCCTTTTGGCACCATTTAGACACAGAGTTTTGGAATTTTGATGTGATATTCTGCAAGAGAAAAAATATGTTTTATATAATATATTGAGTTTGTTTCATGATCTTTTAATTATTTTGTTGACCTTGTATGTTTAAGTCACATGTACATAATTTATTAATTGTACTAGTTAACTGATATAATAAATACCCTTTTTATTTACAATATATTATATTACATGTTATTACTTTTATATTATACAATACTAAATACTAATACGGGTAGTTTTGTTTTTTTACTGCAACATAATATAATACTAATATTTAAAAATTTAGGTGCAAAAAGTAAACTACAATCATTCAATGGGACGGATTTTAATTTTAATTTTATTATGGTGTACTCAAAATATATACGTAGATAATTGTTTGAATAAAAATTTACCACTATGTACTTAGATGGCTTTATAATTGTTTGATTTTTTACAATTACTATCCAATTATCTTGTAACTAATCGACTTGACTATTATAATTATATAAAGCTACCATTTTTCAATCAGACATAGTTTCACTATTTTTTGTTATATTCATCATTAACTAGTGTTGGCATGTACTTGAAATAAATTAATCATAATAATATTGTACCTTTACAAATACCACCGTATTTTTTGAAATAATTGTCTCGTATATATAATTGATATTTTAAAGATGGATTTAATAGTATGTCACTATAATCTCTTGGATCCCAATGAGATGAACAATTGAATAAATTCCAAATTTTATATGATTTAATAAGATATTTGTCTCTTTTATGTTTTTAGCTAATTTCCTCTTCGAGAAAAAATAAATAAACGACAACAATAATAATAATAATAATTAAAATATATATACAATTATGAGATTGGTTGGTATGTATTTCAAATATAAATTACCACTATTCAGGTAACACAATTTTCAATTATAAATAAATTATTTTCTCTTACAAAATATACATCTTTTAGAAAAAAAATATATATATATTTTTCTATATTTATTATCTTTCTACTAATTAAAATTTTTTTAAAAATTTAAATCATTATTCATAATAAATATTTAAAAAATCAACTTTTAATTTTAATAAAAAAATAAATATACCAAAAATTTTAAAATTTATAAATTCTAGTAAATTTTGAAATATGTCAAAGCATATAATATACTCCCTCTGTCCAATGATAATTTTTTCAATTGACTTTCACAATTAAGATAAATTAATATTTTATAAATACGTAGTGTAGTAGGGTAGCAAAAATGTCTATTTTACCACTCGTATTAGTGAAATTAAAAAAAAATAAATAAATAAAACAAGTTGAACGATTTTCAAAAGTATTCTCACTTCATAAATTGTTAACACTTATACATAATTACATCATTGAAAATAAACTAAGCTAAGCAGCAACAGAAGAAACAATTCTACAAGGAATACATTATTGTAAAAGAGGAACTTTTCGTAACATTGCGTAGGGTGGTATGCCGAAGCAAAAGATTCATTACAAAAGTAATATTTTTTTGCGTTGTGAGCAAGTCATTCTATAAAGAGGATGGGAAGACTTTATTTGATGAAAAAATTAGAATGTTTCCATTTAAAAAACAAGTACCGACAAGCTTAAGCAACGTCATTATTATTCAACAAGACAATGCTACTCCGGATATATAGAATAATGACCCCGACTGCAGGAGGCAGCCAGTTCAAACGGATTCAACATACACATGGTGTTTCAACCATCAAACAGTTCAGATACAAATTGTAATACACCGGTCGGCTTAAATCGGAATGTCGCCGCCACACCACACCGAAAAGCTCATTCATCAACCAACAAGCTCTACTTTGTAGCGCTAAGACTAAAATAACCGTTACAAGCCACTAATTAAATATTTAAAATTATAATGCATTGGCTATCATTTAGATAAATAAAGTTCAAACATATAATGCGTTTTTCTATTTTTACATCAATTTAAAGTTTTAAGTAGGAAAATAACGACAATTAATTAAAAAAATTTGTATTTCCTATTTTCTATTTCATAGAATTATGGAAATTTCAATTTAATATCGTGCAAATTCTAAAATATGTCAAAACATATAATGCATTTTTCTATTTTTGTCATCAATTTTAAATTTTAGTTTCTAAAATAATGGCAAAACATAAAATTTCTATATTTCCTATTTTCAATTAATGTTATAAAATTATAAAAAATTCAATTTAAAATTTTATAAATTTCAAAATATCTCAAAGCATATAATGTTCTTTTTAATTTTTATCATCAATTTAAAAATTAGATTGTAAAATAATGGCACTTTATTAAAGTTTTCTTATTTTCTCTTTTCAATATTATAAAATTATTAAAAAAAAATCATTATAAAACCTGTAATTTTTTTAATATCTCGAAGCATAGCCCTTTTCTATTTTTTTTTTAATTTGAAAAAATAGTCACAATCCAATAAAATGTTCATTTTTCATCTTTTCAATTTCTTAGAATTATGTAAAATTTTATTTAAAACCCTGAAAGTTTTAAAATATCTTAAAATATGTTCTATTTTAAATAATATAATATTATGAAAAAATTAATTTAAAATACTGTAAATTTAAAAATAACTCAAATCATATAATTTATTTTTCTATTTTTATCATCAATTAAAAACTTTAATTTGGGAGTATTTATAACCGGTTGATTTTAAAAAATTCTATCCATCTCATTTATTAAAATTACCTCCAAATAAAATTAATACAATGTAACCTTTCAAATTAGTCAATGATATAAATATTCACTTTTGATACACTAACAAATTGTAATAAATGAACAAATATATTTTACAATAATAATAATAATAAAATTGAAAATGAAAATACAAGGTAAGTATTAATAAGCTTAACCGAGCCATATTCACCATAGTTAAGCCAGTACCATCAGTAGTATTTTTGCGTACCTACTACCTATCGACTCCCCTCATCTTCATCCTCCTTTATATATATCTATAGAAACGCACGCAAACTCGCATCTCCGCTCAAGGCTCTTGTTGCCTACCACTACAAAAAAATAGTTTATTCGTAACGAAATTCCGTTACTAAAGTTCACGTAGCTAACGTAATTCCATCTCAAATTCCGTCTCTAATATCATTAGTAACAGAAAAAGTGGATTTAACAACGAAAAAATCTGGTTACAAAATTGATATTTTTTTGTAGTGTACCATTGTCCAATCATTCATCATCATCTCGATCTTCTCTCTCGACTTTGGATCTTTTCCATTTATGAGGTTTTTGCTAATCTAAATTTCCTTATCTAATTTATTAGCGATTACATCGATTTCGTCATCTTTGGTTGTTGTTTTCATTGATATGAGAAATTGGTTGTTCTCTCATGCAGATCAATTCTTAATCTTCGAGGTTGTGACCAATTTTTCGCAGATCTTCACCCGTTTTGGATTTGGAGGGTTTTGAGTTAAAACTGTTTAATTTGAAGTTAAATTCATGATTTGATCAAGTTTTTGGCAATCCATGCTTTGTTTTTTCTTCTTCTTCTTGTCGTTACTTGGGATGTTGTGAAGGATAAATTGATTTCGATGTGTACAGGAAAATTACAAACCAAGGATAAATTGATTTCGATGTGTACAAGCGGATGTCTTTATGTATGTACATTGATACAGTCTTTGTTAATTTGGTGAAGTTGTGTTTTATGTTGAACAACTGTGCATATATCAAGAAGTTGATGAGTCGCGGGTTTTCAAATGTTCTAAGTCGACTGCTATCGCCAGGTGTTCAAATAAAATAAAATGTTAATTGGTTGCGTTGTCTCTTGTCACCACGTGTCTGGAGGAAGGAGCACAGTAACCTTTTAACTATCAAGTTCCATAAATATTAATTAATCCAGTTATCAAAGTAAAATGTGATCTTCTATTGTTTGAGCAATCGTTGTTTTCACTTCTTCAATTACAAGTACCATTAAATAGTTAAGTTTATCATTATATGTTCAACATGGAAAATTAAAAAAAATTATATATATTATCTATTTCATTCACCTTTTGTCGTTACATGTTATTAAGTTTATTTTATTTTTTTAATAATTATTTAAGTTTCAATTTTGCATGTGTTATATTCTCACATTTTAGACTCTAAGAATTGATTTTGACATTCTTGGTTGTAAGAATCCTAAAATTTTGTATCATGACCGGTGTTCAGGGCTATTTGGTGGAAGTAAAAGATGAAGCTGTGAGGGCCAACTGAGGAAATATTGAGGCAAGAGAGTTATGTGGAGGCAAAGGTTTTATATATGTAATTAAAACTACTTTTTGCTACGAGTTTATTGTTACAGAGACGCTACAAAAGGTAAGTTTTCTTCGCAGTGATATGATCTTTAATAGAAATAGATGCAACGTGTATCATCATTTTCCAACTTATTTTAATTTTTTTATTTTTTTAATATTTAACTTATGTTTCTTTATAAAAACAATATTCTTTTTTCTAGCAAAACATGACCAAAATTTAAATAAATGATAAATAATAAATAAACAAATAACAACTCAAAAGTCTTATGTAGGTATTTATAGTAATCATTAATGAGATACACAATTATCTAGAATAAAGTAACACATATTATAAGAAGCATATAACTATGATTTTACTATTGTGTTTGTTTTAGTAACAAGAGACATTTAAATAAAAATACATTAAATATTTTAAATCAAAACTTTTTCTTTTATATTATTTTGGATGAAATAATTGTTAAATATGATATTTGATATGAGAAAAATAACTATTCAATATCATATTTTCATAGGAGTGGATTAAATATTGAGTAATAAAAAAAATGTACTTTCACTTCTTCTTAAAAAAAAAAAAATACCTTTATAAAAGGTGGATGGCTACGTGTATATATATATATATTTCAACTGTTCTTTACTTCTTTTTTATTTTTTCTTAAAATTTTTTTATAATGGTTAACATAACATTTGAATTGACAATGTTTTTTGTATAAACAATTATAATATCCCTTAGCATTACATAAAATATATATAAGTTAATTTGTAAAATAGATTATTAAGTACGGGTAGAAAAAGAAATGGAACAATGGCTTGTTGTCCCCGGTGAAGTAACCAACCGTAATTATATGTATCCAGTAGCCAAAACTGATTCCTGCGCAATCCTAGCGTGCCACTGCTTTGGTTCAAAAGATCACCGGCATCACGTTATTGTCCAGGGAGATGTCAAAGTCGTACAAAGATGAAAATTCATCAACGGAACAACAAGATCGATATTTTTTGAATTATTTTTAAGATTAATGTATATTTATTTTTAATTCAACTCCAACATAAATTATTCATGAATTTAATTAAAACACACCCATACTTCTTTTTTGTATTTAAAAAAAAAAAAAAAAACTAATTTATAATTTTATAGTTAAAAAGAAAAAAAGTAAATAAAATTATAGTTTTTTTAATACAATTTTATTTGTTATTTAAATCTCAAGGGTTATAAAAATAAATAAATAAATAAAATAAAAAACTTATTTTTTTCTGTAATTTTTTTTTCATATCTTTATATGTATATATATATATATATATAACTAGACAGACGGTTAAATATTTAAAAATATTTATTTATTGTAAAAACTAATATTTATTAATCATTTTATGTAATAGTTTGATTTCTCTCCACTGTAAAGAAATCGATTCAAATCATAGAATTATTTTTGTTATAATTTTATATGTCATTTTAGTTTTTCCGCTCTTCTATTTTGTCGAGATCTCCAGTTAGATTTTCCATTCAACCAAAATTTCCTTCAAACTTTTATTTTTCATAGTACATCTTATCTATAAGAAATACCTAAAATATACAGAAAAAATCAATTTTGATCTATTAAAAATTAAATAATAAATTTTAGTCTCAATATAAAAATAGTCAGCAAAATTAATTCCAACAAAAGTTACTTTAATGTTGGGATCAAATAAATTCAAATTCAGTCATTGTTCAGTTAGATTTTTTTAACATTGTGATCAAATTTGATTAAATTTTGTTTATTGAGATCAATTTTCATAATTTCTTATGGATAAGACTAAAATTGATTTATTTGTACTCAATGAGATCAAAATTTATTTTTACATCATAATTTATGTTTATAATATTTAATAAAAGTAAAATTGTGCTTTATATTTTGGGTAAATTGTTTTTTTTAGTCCCGTAACTAAACTCCGTTATCATTTTAGTCCCGTAAGTGGAGCCTGTCGCAAACTAGTCCCATAAGCGAAAAATTTTCGTTATTTTAGTCCTCCGGCACCGGAGGCCACGTGTCCGTTAGGTGAGCGACACCTGGCGGACACGTGGATTATATTTTTTTTAATTTTTTTTATTTTTTAAAATTTATATTTAATTTATTTTAAATTTTATTTGCTTTTTAAAATTTTTTTATTCGGTCCAATTGAAAAAAAAAATGAAAAAAAAAAATCTCATATCTACTAGGTGTCGTTGACCTAGCGGAACACGTGGCTTCCGGCGAGCCATGCGGGCGTCTCCAGCGCCAAATAACTAAAACAACGAAAATTTTTCACTTATAGGATTAGTTTGCGACATGCTCCACTTACGGGACTAAAATGATAACGGAGTTTAGTTACGGGACTAAAAAAACAATTTACATCATAATCCGTTACAAAAAACTGGTATCAGAGCTTGATCATTTCGATCAGGGTTCTATTTATTTCCGTTCTGCTAGGGTTTCGTGAATCGATCAACAATGTCTTCTTTCAACGTAAAGGTTGACAAATTTACTGGGATAAATAGTTTTAGCCTATGATTGATCCAGATGCAATCTTCGCTGAAGCAGAAGGGTTTGTGGGCGTTACTATTTAAAAAACCTAGAGGTGCAAAAGTAGATGATAAATAATGGAATAACGGAGAAGGCCCACTCGATAATCATGTTGTGTTTGTCCGATGATGTAATTATCGAAGTTGCCGATTTGGAAATTGTTGTTGGCCTCTGAAAGAAGTTCTAGAGTTTGTACATGACAAAATCTCTAACCAATAAGTTGTTTTTGAAGCAACGTCTGTTCAGAATGCAGAAAGGTACCTCTCTTCGGGACTATCTAGAAAAGTTTGATCTGCGAAATATTGATGTTATATTAGATTGTGAGGATGCTGCTTGAATTCTGTTAGTATAATTGCCCCGAATCATGTGAGAATTTTGTTGGATATTTTACTAATTGGAAAAATAATTTATCTTTGGAAGATGTTCGATCTGTCCTCCATAGTAGAGAAGATCGTCAACAGGCATCTGATTCGCCCACACAAAATCAAGCATCAGGATTGTCTAACGGGTCAGGGGCACAAGAAATCTGGAAAGAAGAAGCCGACCCATAAAGGTTAGAAAAAGTCCTAAACCTGGTATTTTTCGCCTTGAATGAAGTTACACATGTTCTAAAAATGACGAAGAATCAGATATCATTGAGTCTACTTGACAGTAGGTGTATACTTTATCCGTGGACGGAGGGAGTATAATTTTATTATCAATATTTATATTATATATATTGTATTCAAATATAATGTTAAAAATATTTAAAATACCTACTCATATAAAAAATATATATATATACTAATATGTATTATAATTTATTATTAATAACTTACTAATCTAATATTACGTCACTATATGCTGAAAAAAATACTCTATCAATCCCAACTCAAAATACCAATTTTACCATTTTTATCCGTCCCACTTTAAAGTATCTTATTTTCTATTTTAGTAAAAGTAATCATACAGAAATACCAAAATACACTTAATTTTTACCTAAAATTACAAACATCCATTATACATACAATTACTTTTTAAATAAAGTTAAGTGGGCAAAAATATTAAAATCTCTTACACTTTCGCTAACTAATAAAATACTATTATTTTTTGATTTATTATAAAATTTCAAATTACTCATTTAGATTAGAACGGATTTACTATAAAATTTCAAATGACTTGAACGGAGGGAGTATTTATTACTATTTTTTATTTATTTATATTACATTAAATATCTATTCTAATTTTCACATCGCGGCGGCCATCCCCCAACCCGTATATAGAGAATTTCATCGCCAGTTTTCTTGACCCAACCAATACTTTAACCCCATAATCACTCCCTCACTCCCTCCACAAGAATCACACACACACACAGTCAATCAAGAATCAATCCTTTTCATATCATAATCATGTCTTCATCTTCATCTTCATCTGACGACGACGTCGACACCTCCACGCCTCCTCCTCCTCCCCGAGATAAACTCATCATCGGTAACATGACCGCCGAAAGACGCCGCCGCCAACGACAAGCTGACGCCGCCGCCTCCGTCGCCGCCGCCTTCGCCTACGAAGCGCAACCGCTGCAGGCAGTCATGTCCGATCAAACAGTAAGTTTTTTCAGTTTCGAATCTCTTGCCTCATTCTCACTTTCTCCAGTTAGTTCGATCATAATTTCATCTTATTACCTCTCGCAGAGAGAACAACTTCTCTTTGAAGTCGAGAATCAAGAACCCAATAGTTATTCCGACGACGAGCCCCTCATGGAACCCGATCCGGCCCCGGAGGTAGCCAACGGCAAAAGCATCAAACCAAAGATTTCTGTCGCAACCATTCCGGAGTTCAGCGAGGTCGCCGCGGCGACACCCGCGCATTTACTCGGAGTTCTTGTCCGGCTCGTGGCGCCATCGAAGTCCGAATACTCGAATGAGCTGAAGCGCTTAGCGACCGACGTTGTTGTCGTGCTCGATATCGGTTGGTGCGAGGACGAGTCGATGCTGGATTTCATCAAGGGTGCGCTTCTTATCATCATCGACAACATGAGCTCCCGCGACAGGCTTTCAATCGTTTCGCCCTGCCCGGAACCTCGAAGACTTACGCATTTGCGGACGATGGACGAGTACGGTAAAGAAAGCCTAAGAAAAATCGTGAGCTCGCTCTTTTTCCTCGCGGAGGTAGGCGACGTCTTGGACATTCTAGTTAAGGGAGTCCGGGTGATCGACGAGAGACATTTCGAGAATCCGGCCACGAGTATAATACTCTTGTCGAACAGGAAATCCCTTATCGAGCCGGAGAACCCGAAGAAGAAAGCAAAAGAAACTGCTTCGCGATTCTACAAATTGCCGGAATCGATCGCTCCGAGGACTCGAGGGATTAACGAGTTCAAAACGATTCCCGTTCATACCTTCGGGATCGGTCCGTGCCACGACGCGCAAGTATTGAGTCTTCTATCTTCGTCTTCGCTCGGAACTTACTCGTTCGTCGAGTCCTACGAGTATCTTCCCGACGCCGTCGCCAGCTGCATTGGAGGCATCCTGAGCGTCGTCGTTAGGGACATTCATCTATCGTTTGCGCTAACGCACGGGAAGATTATATGGACCGAGACGGGGCAGTACTCGCGCGCCATTTCTGAAATGGGAAGCTTGTGCGACGTTATAATAGGCGCCATGTACGCTAACGAGGTTAAAGAGTTTCGTTTCGAGATCTCTTTACCTCGACTCAAACTCAAGGGGCAGAGCAGTGACAAGATGAGCTCGACTCTGCGCGTAACGCTGTTATACTGCGATTGTATCGGCGAAAGTCACGAAGACAGCAGCACTAAAGAGATACTCCGGCCGATAAATCCATCCCCCGAAGGCTGTACACCATCTAAGGCGGTTACGGAGAATAAAATTTACCGATCAGGCGCATTCGCCATTTCGAATGCGAAACGGAAGGCAGATCTAAACAAGTTCGATAAAGCTCGGCAGATTCTGATATCGTGTATGGTGGATATGTCTGCTAGTCTCCGATCAGGCGATCCTCGGACACTGTGGATTTACGGCGAGATTACTGAGATCGCAAAATGGTTTGGAAGTCGAGACCTGTATGAGAAGTTCGGAAATGCTTACGCTACCTCGTTTCTGTGCTCCAATGCCTATCAAAGGGGCACGACGAGAGGCAGATATGTTCCGGGAGACGACGAGGGTCTCGATTTTCAGGCCTACACCACGCCGGATATGGTGGATTTAGTGAACGAGGTAAGGTCGGAGCGACACCGAAACGGTGGGAAACCTGGGAAGAATTAGAATAGCTGCTATCGTTACACGAATTTTCTACTATGTGAAATTACTTGCAAACATGTGAAATTCTACTACGAAAAAATAAATGATTCGAAAAACTCGTGTAATGATGAAAATGAGGATACATGTAACAAGGGCTCATATTCATAGTACAATCAATTCGATCATATATCTCAAATGTGTGAGAACTATCGTTTTAATGTTTATCTTTACCAAATCAAGATTTGTAAGAAAGAGATAAACTCTTGTCTTATTTCATTAATTTATCATCAATGGAGCCACAAAACACCAAACTATGGCAACAAACAGCTATACTTTCAAGATTGAAACAAATCCTATCTTCATGGAGCTTGAAGATAACACGGGATTTGAATAAACATATATGTGTGCAGCTCAATTTACTACTCGAAAAATGGTTAATCCTGATGGAAGAATGGTTAGAAATCGAAAACTGCAACAATTTCTACGAGTGATTATAGATTGATTTACCTAGATCAAAAGGCCCCAAGATTGCAGTACATTCAAATCGATCCTCTGTGCAAAGCCATACAACTTTTCTTCGGCTTGACACAAAATAGTACAGTCGATTCAGCTCTTACTGCCTGCAAAATTGGGACGATACATTGAGTTACGACATGAACACCAAAGGACATGAATATATACCAACTCATTTACAGTTCAATATCCAATCGATCAACTTTCAAGGGATAAGGAGGCTATACTAAGAATGCACTAGAAAATCGAAAAAATGAGGTTTCAACAACAAAAGATACACACATATGAACATGTACTGACTATAGCCGATCACACTAGTATATAATCATTGAAATCAATTGAATAAGTGCATTAAAAACATGAAATTTACCAAGGAAGATAATTGTATATATCTAACTTCAAGCTAATCACAAGAATCTATGAATTAATGTAGATTGATACACTCGCGAAAATCTTGGCATTCAAGCTAAGTCATCAAAACTGTTGGATGTAAAATCATTCGGTACAACACGACCAAAACAAAATATAAGGATTGAATATGTACGGGTCTCTTGATCCATAACCTTATTATTCTAATTTTCATGTCCCTTGATCAACTACAAGTCGTTTTCTTCGGGCATTCAACATTTCATTCTGCTTTCACTTGTACATCACTCTCCATTCCTTGATTGACATATGTTTGCCAGTTCCAAAAGTTAGCCACTGTTACTGAAAATTTTTCAAACGAATCCCATGTTAAGGTCTGTAACTGAGAAGTAAAGCAGCATCTTTAAGAAGTATTAGCAGCAGCTTCCAATCTTCTCCAGGTCAAGAGTCGTCGCTCTTCCAGTTCTCCTGCTCTAGCCTCCTTTTCATCATACTGCCTCTGACATTCTTCAAATAGTTCCGTGTCCATCTCTAGGAACACTTTTCGGACATTGGAAGTCAAACCACTGATTGCCTGGTTCCAATGACTTTGCACATTCTTCTCCAATGCATCAAATATGATTGGTAAAATAACATATCGATTTTCTGTAATCAGGCCTATTATATGCTCATTGTTCCACAAGAAGAGAGCACGTTCTGCTACCTGTCATTTAGAAAGTAGAGGCTGAGGCATGCAGCAACTAATCATGTGGAAGATCTACTTTATATGTCAGCTCTTTCACCCAACACTAGAAGAAAATTACTTGAAAATTAAGAAGAAACAATACCAATCCAAGGAAAAATTCATTAATAATGAACAACTGAATTAAAAATACAACACTAGGCCACAAATTATTAAGAATCACAACAGAAATAGATCGCATTTTCAACACTGTATCATCTTATTCGAAAAGATGCAATAGAGGAACCAACAACAATAAATATGTCAATCTAAAACATGGGCTTCAAGTGTAGATGTCATAACTTCATTTAATCCTATGTATCTCCATTAATTAGCAGGAGCTTTAAAAAGTTGCACAGTTATCAGATATTGTGAGGAATGCAAGAATCGGAACATTTAATATGTATCAACCATATAAATATTTCTAGTGATCAAATTGCCCCAAGTTCTTAATCACAATTTCGTAAGCTGACAAAATTAATTCAATCTGAAATATAATCAAAATTAATTATCTGCCAGCCTATTCTTGAAAATTAGTACGCATAGCATCATAAAAAGTGCCAACAAGATGCACCCGCAAACCTGGAAATTTGGACTGTTGATGCTTCTTCCAATCTGTTTAAACAGCGGAACCATACAGCGCTGAAACTCTGCCGACTGCGTTAACTCCAAAACTTCTTCTAGTTCTCCAAGGAAGAGAACCTCCTTCCCACAGTTTGAGATAGGCCAATACTTCAGAACCCCTTTTATAACAATATCAGCCAGCCTGTAATCTTTCTCCACGAATTGTGTAATACAATGTGACAGTTGCAGATGGTATGTGGCGACGCATTTAGATTTGTGTAATGGAATAAGAATGCGTACAAGAAACAATTTGTGCTCCTCTTTCATGGGCAACACATACCCAGTTATAATACTTCCTAGAATCTCCAATAACTCAATGATACCATTGTATCGCGCCATCTCAAATATGAATCGATAGAGGATATTGTTGATAGCATTCCGTATAAAGGGTCTATGAATCATGAACCTGCCGTATATCCGGTGAAGAGCAGTTTTCAAATACTCCCTTTCTCTTGGGTCCTCAGACTCAAATAAATTAAGCAACTTCATCACAAATGAGTGATCAATATACCTCTTGGCGATCTTAGTATCTGTTTCAGAGGACACTACATATCTCAAAAGCAAATCGTACACAAGTTGCAAATGAGGCCAGTTTGGATCCATAAACATTTCATCCTCCTCAGGATCTCTACCCTCCGAGCAAGCATTCTCATGAGGTGGTGGAGGCAAGCATCGGAAAATATTCAAAGCTATCATTTTCACCATCTCCTCCTGCATTATCTCATTCATTTTAAACGATCCAGACTGCACCAAATCAACAAGCTCCGCAATGGTTTGCCTTTTGATCTCCTTCTCCCTGACCGACTTCATCATATCCGTGAAATCGAACTGTATACAACAAACATGAACCTTCCGGATAAATATATTGTGTCTCTCAGGCAAAGCTACATCCTTCACCATCGGTAAGACTTCAACCACCCCAGGGTTTTGTGGCACACTCAAACAAGGGGCCGGCTGTGGCACAGGGATAGCCGGCATACGCGATGCATGATTTACAGTAACCTCGGGAGCTGCAGCCGCCGTCGGCACAGGAGGCTCAGCTGCTTCCGATTTTGAGGGCTTTTTCTGCCCTCTCTTCATTATTTTGTTAAACATAATTTCTTCAATCTAAATCACCTCACCAATCATAGACCCAATTATACAGAATTACACTACCAACCTCATCCCTAACCTACTCCTCTATTTTTTCACGCCTCTTCCTATCGCATCTTCCTTCTCTATTCTTCAAACATTCTCATGTATCCCAACCGATTTCTGACCAAACCATCTACCAAACAAATCCTGCATCCTTTAACCGAAAACACCGTAACTAATAAAGAAACTCAAACTTGAAATTGAATCATGATACACAATCAACCATAATTGCGGAAATGATCACATAATTAAGAGTACAACCCCCGAAGTAGACGCAACAACAAATTTATATCAACAGTGAAGTGAAACAGCGAGGAATACAGAAAACAAAACGATAATTGTAGAAATCGAAGGTTTTCGAAAAGTACCACAACATGATGCAGGGCCAGGAAAGCGAGTGAGAGCTCGGGAAATTCATCAGCGTGCGTTTCGATTGGGGAAAGACAGATCCGAAATGGGTGGGAAGAAGGAAGATCAATACCAAAAGACATCATTTTTGTATTTTGAATATATATATATATATATACATACATATAAAATTAAATGGAATTTTTTACATAAAATAATTTCTTTAAAAAAAATAATATATTAAGGGTCAGCTTAAAAAAAAAAAAAAATCTCGATTTTATATATTTAAATAATTCTTTATAAAAATCAGTTTTTGAAAAGAATATTTAAATATAATAAAATAAAAAATTATATAAAAAACTCAAAAGGAATGATTCAAAGGTAAATTTACATTAGCTCACCCGAAAAGAGGCCGATGGAACTCGGCAATGGGGTTGAATATATTGGTGCGTCGAATTTTCAATATTTATGGAGTTGACAAGTTAAATGAGTAGCTAGTTGGGGTTGAATTTCAAGTATATCTAAAAATAAAATGGGGACTTCTTCTACCACGGTAAGTGTAGTCAAAATATTGTGTAATTGTCTCGTAATTGATGGTTTGGTGGTGTAGGGGTTGGACTTGTGACCGTGAAATCATGGGTTCAAACTTTCGACGCCTCAGGTCACCTGCCACATATAGTTCGCCTAGTGCGACTTTCTATCTATACGTAATTTCCCGAAAACCCGTGCTCGAAAAATATAATATACACCTACAACTACTAATGCCCTGACTTAGGGGTGGCAAAAATAAGCACGACCCGAAAATCCGGTCTGAGCACGGTACGAAAAAACCGTACTTGAGCCTCCAAAATCAGGCCTGATAATATTTGGCTGGCCCGACATGATTTTAAAATTAATATTTACCTTTTAATAAATTTATATATATATTAATGTTTGAAATAAATATAAAAATCATGGTTTAATGATAAAAGTCTTAGTTAGTATATGTTTTGTTGTGAGTTCAATTTTCCACTTATATTATTAAAGTATAATTTGTTTGAAATTAATTCAAATCTAAAAAAAAAGAAATAATTTTGAAAAAAAATGAAAGCCCGGCAAAAAGAACCGGCCCTAATTGTCACACTTACTATTATTATATAATATTTTTATAATTTTCTATTAGTATTATATTAGAATATAGTAGAAATAAAGGTAAAAAGACTAAACTATCCTTATTAGTATTGTATGATATAAAAGTAATGATATTTTTGTAATATATTGTAAATTAGAATGGTATTTGTAATGTTAAGTATATGGTACAATTACTAAAAAAAAAAAAAAAGATACTTTATTACGAAACGAACCAAAATAAAAAAATTGATAAATTGTTAAGAGAATGAGACCAGATAATTAAAAAATGCATATACAATAAGAATTAAATTATTAAAATAAAATGGTTTTTATGTACAAAACTTACTATAATATTCTATATATATTATCCAAATATTCATTCAAATCAAAGACTTATTAGGGTATATTTCTTTCCCCAAAATTTTCCAAATTTTACTATTTAACACATATGCTTTTTAATAAAAAATATTATTATTTTATAAAATATTATTTAACTTAAATATCAAATAAAAAAATTAAATAATCCAAATCAAGCAAACTCACAAGACTTATAATTTTAGTTATTTTTATGTTAAGTATAACAAATTTCTTTCAATAATATAAAAAGTTAATATTTTAAATGGAATTTTTTTTAAAAGTACTTTTAGAAAGCAAGTAGGTATTATATATATGCGGTGTGTATGTTTTATATTATATTTTTTAAATATTAATACAAAATCAGACAGGTGATTCTGTTGTTAGGTGAACACATATGTTTGAACATTTTGAATTGATTTAATAATAAAAAAAGTTTAAATAAAATATTTTTTAATTTAATATAAATAAATATTGGATATAATGTTTAAATTGTAATTAATTTTTAATAATTTATTTTAAATAAATAATGGATTTAATAGTTTTTAAAATAGTAATAATGGTTTAGATTGACTAAAAAAACTCTCCGAAGCCAAAGCCAAAATAGAATGAGAAATAAATTGTTAAAATTCCAAAAAAGAATGTGTTGTATTTTTATTAAATTTTATTAATTATATTTAAAGTATTTTGAATCATTCAGTATTATTAAACATATATTTATTATTATTATTGTAGATAAAATAATAATTTTAATTTAAAAATTATTTTACTTTTTTCAGAAATTACTCCAATGTGTATAAAATTAAATACAAATCCGTATAAAATATTTTTTTAGAAGTATGAATAAAAAATTTCTGAAATAGTGAAAGATCAACTCTTGATTCTATTTGATTTAATTTGTTTGTGGAGTTTTAATTTTGAACTTAGGAAAAAAGAAAAAAACTACTCCCTCCGTCCACAGATAAAGTATACATTTATTTTTGGCCCGGTGAGTAGTTAAAAGTAGTGTAATGACATATTTGTCCTTGCTTTTTTTTTTGTATAAAAGTAATCATGTGATGTAAAGTAAGGGTATTTGTGGAAAAAAGTGAAGTATTTAATGAAATGTTTACTTTGTAATTGGATATTCCAAAATAGAAATGTGTATACTTTTTAGCTGGACAGAGAGAGCATAATTCTAATATCATGTAATTAAAATAGGTCTTAATGTAAAAGTATTTTGAATATAAATTAATTTTTAATATAATATAAAAATGTATTATATATACTTTGCTGTTTTATCGAAAAGTGTGTTTATTTGTATTTTGAATTTAAATTTTGAATAATAAAATTTTAATTTTATTTAGTTATTTGATATGATATAAATTTGTTGGTAAAATGTTACAACAAAAAAAATTGGTGTTAGTTTGGCTATATTTTGTATTTTGAAATTTTTTTTAAAACTGTAAAAATAAATTAAAATAGATAGTTTTTTTATTCAATGATTTGAATAATCTTGAAATAAATATTTATATGATTTTTTTTTAAAGAAAATGATTAATGTAAATAGATAATTTAAATTTTAAGGCTCTAATATTTGAACTCTGATTTTTAAGGTTTTTTTTTTTTTTAATACAAATGATCTTTTTTATAAAACTTAACCACTGTTTAATTTTTTTAAACAAATTCTTTGAACTCTAATATTTAACGGAATGTGTAGAAAATTCAAACAATATTTTAATATTATTTATGACCATACTAATTTATTTAATTGTCATTTGAAATAATATTTTTAAATAAATTGTATGAGTTTGATTGATTTTTTTTTAATTTTTTTTTTTTTTGAAGTTTTGATGTAGGAGATTTTATGCATCGATTATATTTTAGACCCGCAAGGGACGGCCTGGTGCTGTGGGGCTTGGACGTGTGGCCGTGATGTCATAGGTTCAAATTTTCGACGCCTCAGGTCACTTGCCACACATAGTTCACCTAGTGTAAGTTGCCTATCGGACCTAGTTTGCAGGGTATTAGGTTCGGCTGGGGGTTTACCCTGTGCGCACTTTCGAGTAGCGACTGCGAGTTCCCACGTCGTAAAAAGAAAAAAAAAATGTATATGCAATCATTCTAGTAATATAGAAATATTAATCGTTATATAAAATCTCTCATAGTTGATAGTATATAAAGATTTATAATTCTCTATAGCTTCTATTACCTTCAACAATTGGTTTTCAAAATTTTGTTTATTGGAGCATATTGACAATTTGACATTGATGATTTAGAACAATTCAGGGAATAGATTAATATACTTTTTTCATCTAAGTCAAATAAGATAGCACAGATAAAAATAGAAATAGTCGACAAAAAATGTGGGATACAGGAAATATGTATGATATGATATACTTTCTTCATTTCAAGTCAAAGTACCCAGTGACGGAATCAGCAGTAAAAGTTTGCAGGGGCAAAATATCAATTTTTCTTTTTTTTTTATTGATTCAATGTTTTTTTATTTTATTCATAGTATACCCTGACAAAAAAAATAAATAAATAAATAAACAAAATAAAAAATTTAAATGTTTTAGAAAAAATTTCAACAAAATTACATAGCATTTAATATTTTTTACTATAAAAAATAAAATTTAAAGGCTAAAAATATAAATAAACATACAGACAAAATTTTTATGATTTTTTACATTATAAAATAAAAAATTAAGAGGAACAAATTACTATAAAATACATAATTTTATTATTTTTACACACAAAAATACATATCTATTTTGTGGGGGTCAGCTGACTCCTAGCCCCCCGTGTAGTTCCGCCCCTGAAAGTACAGTTTTACTATTCCGTACGTTCCATTCAAAAATATCTCTTTTCTATTTTAGTAAAAATAATTATACACTAATACCATAATACATTTAACTTTTGCTTAAATTACAAATATACTATTATATATACAATTACTTTATACGTAAATCGAATGACAAAAGTATCAAAATATTATGCACATTTCCATTAACCAATAAAATACTATTATTTCTTAATCTTTTACAAAATTCCAAAGGGGTACATTCGAGTTGAATGGAGAGACTATATAAATACATTAATTAATATGATATGATGTACTCTCTGTCCGTCAAATTTACTCTCAATTTTTTTTTTTTTAATATGTCCGTTAAATTTACTTCATTACTAATTTTAGTAAAGTCAACAAATCAATCGTTTAACTATTATCTTTCATTCAATACTTATTTACAACAAATATCACTGTCTTTATTACATTATCTTTCTATTTTCTTTAAGTTCTAACTAAATTTTCAAAAATACCTTCAATTATATTTGTACTTTTATTACATTTTTAATAAAATATTTATTTTTCTTAACCTCTGTCATATACCCAAATATTCTCAATGTACCGGAGGAATGAAATAGTATATGTTACCCAAATAAAGGGTAAACTGTTTTTTTAGTCTCGTAACTGACCCCCTTATCATTTTAGTCTCGTAAGTGGAGTCTGTCGCAAACTAGTCTCATAAGTGAAAAATCTTCGCTGTTTTTTAGTTATTCGGCGCCGGAGACGCCCGTGTGGGTCGCCGGAGGTGACCTGGCGGACACGTGGATTTTTTTTTTTTCATTTTTTAAAATTTTTTTAGAACTTATTTTTAATTTATTTTTAATTTTCTTTGTATTTTTTTATTTGGTCCAATTAAAAAAAATTAAAAAATAAATAAATCCACGTGTCCGCCAGGTGTCGCTGACTTGGCGTGACAACCTGGTGGACACGTCACCTCCGGCGAGCCACGCGGGCGTCTCCGGCGCCGGAGGACTAAAACAGCGAAAATTTTTCACTTATGTGACTAGTTTGCGACAGACTCCACTTACGAGATTAAAATGATAAAGGGGTCCAATTACGGCACTAAAAAACAGTAATTAAAAATTAGTAAAATAAATATTTAAAATTACAAAAAATTAGTATTATATAAGATGGGCCTACCCCCTGCCTTCAAATATATATAGGTTAAACTATCTTTATTCTATTCACTTACTCTCTTATGATTTTAGTCCACTAACTGGAACATATATTGGAAGTCTCATAAGTGTATTTTTTTGGTATATTTTTTGCCGCTTGGGGGATCAATTGTGCAAATAAAATTATTTACAGGATTATTTTTATACAAGTTTCAATTACGAGATTAAAATAATAAAGAGGTTAGTTATGAAACTAGAAAAACAATTGTTTGCAAACAAATATTATTTCACGTGGCGCTTACCTGGCGAACACATGTCCTCCAACATGCGACGCAGTCATCTCCTATGCCAGGTGACCAAATGTGCCAAGAAAAAATCTACTTACGGACTATTTCAATACAAATTTCAATTACAGAACTAAAATGATAAGATTAGTCAATTACGAGAATAAAAAAAAAATAGTTTATCCAACATATAGTAATATGATACTTCCTTCGTGCTAAACATATTGCAATATTTATTTTTAAAGCAAAAATTTAAATAGATAGTATTGAGTAAGGCCCCATTTGGATTGGCTTCTGGCGGAAGCTTTTGTCTTCTACTTCTAAAAAAAGCAGTTTGCACCTGTTTGCATTGGTTTCTGTCCAAAAGCAGAAGCAGCTTTTGAAGTTGAAAAGTACTTAGGAGTAACTTCTGAAATAAGTAAAAATATTTTTCATTTAAAATTACTATTTTATCCTTAACAATAATAATAATAATAATAATAATAATAATAATAATAATAATAATAATAATAATAATAATAATAATAAATACAATACGATAATATAATATAATATAAAAATAAATAACTTATATATATTATATTTTAATAAAAATTTAAAAATAAAATTAATTTATTATTGTTAATTTATGTATTATATTTGAATTAAAATTTAAAATTTAAATACTGAACTAAAATAGGAGTATATAAATTTTTAATTATACTTAAATTACTAAATATAATTTATACAATTTTAAAATAAATTATAAAATACAAATTATTTAATATTATATTGTAATGTTATGTTTAATTGATATATTATCCTTAAATTAAAATTTTAAAATATAAATAATCAAAATTTAAAAGTAAAATTTGTATACTTTAATTTAAAATCTTTAAATATAATTTATAAAATTTAAATTAAATTATAAAAGCGTTATAGAAAAAATACTATTATATTAACTGCATATCCTTTTAAATAATTTCAACAGTTTAAAAGCACTTTCAACTATATATCCTCCAAACAGTTTTTTACGAAAAGCTGTTTTTATAATGATTTACCCAAACACAGAATCGAACTGCTTTTGCTTTTGGCTTCTATTTATTTTTTAAGCCAATTCAAACGGACCCTAAGATACTTTAGGAATTGGTAAACTGTTTTTTTAGTCCCGTAACTGGACCCTCTTATCATTTTAGTCTCGTAAGTGGAGTCTGTCGCAAACTAGTCTCATAAGTGAAAAATTTTTGCTGTTTTAGTTCTCCAGCGCCGGAGACGCCCGCGTGGCTCGCCGGAGGTGACGTGTCCGCCAGGTCATCGCTGACCTGGCGGACACGTGGATTTTTTTATTTTTTATTTTTTCATTTTTAAAATTTTTTTAAAAATTTATTTTTAATTTATTTTTAATTTTATTTGTATTTTTTTTTTGTGCAATTAAAAAAAATTTTAAAAAATAATAATAAATAAATTCACGTGTCTGCCATGTATCGCTGACCTGGCGAGACACCTAGCGGATACGTCACCTCCGGCGAGCCACGCGGGTGTCTCCGGCGCCGGAGGACTAAAACAGCGTAAACTTTTCACTTATGGGACTAGTTTGCGACATGCTCCATTTACGAGACTAAAATAATAAGGGGTCCAAATTAAAAAAACACAGTTTACCCTTTAGGAATTAAGTAATGTGATAAAAAAATATATATATATATATTTATTTTTTTATGTGGATAATATGATAAGATAAAGTGTAAGATAAGAATTAAGTATATTTAATTATTTCTTATTTTAAAAATATTTCTGTTTGATACCGACAATATATATATATATTACATCCGTCATTGAAATATGTTTCCATTCCTTTTGAATTTTACAAAAAAATAAAAAATAAAAAAATAAGAATAAATTTGAATAATAGAATAAGTATACATTATAGAATCTTTGGATACGACATATAAGCTTCTTTTTGTGATGGAGATTGCCGGGCCTAAGAGCTAGGCCATTCATGCCCATTAGTTAAGGGGCATTCCTGGCCCTTAAAATTATTATTATTATTATTATTATGTTTTTTTAAAAATAAATAAATAAATAAATAAATAAATAAGTATTTATTTTAATAAAATAAATTAAATTTGTTAGTCTATATATATTATGTAAATTATTTTGCTATCAGTATAGTTGTATATATTTTAACATATTTTTAAAAATAATTTTATTAGTAATATGTTTATTTTTTACTTTTTTTATCTTTTAATATTCAATATATTATAATGTATTTAAGTATTATGTTCGGTTATTATATTATTTCAAAAATATTAATATATATAATACTTCTTTCGTTCCAGTGCAAGATTGTCGTTTACTTTTTGTACGTAGATTTTTTAATATTAGTATTATAATGTGTTGCAGTGAAAAAAACGAAAATACTCCTACTAGTATTGTGTAATATAAAAGTAACGACATTTGTGTAATATAGTATAAGTTGGAAGGATATTTATTATGTTAAATAGGTAATACAATTACTAAATTAGGAAATAGTAACCTTGTTTTATATATAATTACATTTCAAATCATTTAAAACAGTCAATTAAGATTTTAATTTATAAAAAAACATAAATTATTACTTAAAAAATTTAATTACTTATATAAAATGTTAAATTAAAATTATTTAAATTTAAATTATTGAAAACTTATTTAAAATGATTTTGATATCTTAAAATTATTACTCTCTCCCTCAATTAAAAGTTTGTTTACTTTACTAATTTAGTTTTCCAAAATAAATATATGTTTAAACCTTATTTAATAAGAAACTATTGATTCTTATTCAAATTTCTACCTTTCTTTTCTCATCTATTTTTACCAATAATATTGATGGACCCAATGTACTTTTACATTCAATCTATATTCAGTTTTAATATATTTTTATATTATATGATCATTTAGATATTATTATAATTCATATTATTATTTTAGTATATTATAAAATCATGAGATTAATTAATATTCTTTCTATTCTTTCAATATCATTTTTCAATTTTGATTCTAAATAATAATAATAATAATAATAATATTTTATACAAAATTAAAAAAAATTAAAATACTTATTATAAAAAATCAAATATTCAATCTAAAATAATATATAGCAGCAATATTTGTGTTTGTATAGTATTATAAAAAATAAAATAAAATGTGTTTGTAGTGAATTTATATTCTAGATTGATGAATTTCTCAAACATACCTCAGGTACAAAATAACAAATTAATTAGCGGAAGTAATAACTCAAATTAATATTAAACCAAATCGAAAAAGAAATTAAACTAATCAAAGCCAAATTAACAAATTAAAAAGCCCCTAAATCTGGGCAATTTGAGAACTCGACTCAAATGAAAAAAAAAAAAAAAAAAAAGTTTCTAAAATTAGTTTTATTTTAGCAACACATACTCCTAAATAATTGTAAAATTGGACCATAATCAAAAATAAAATTGATGTTAACGTGTTGGCTTCTTGGCATGTTACAATATTTTTTGGATTTTATTACATAATATTACTATTTATAAAAAAATTTCGTTAAAAGTATATAAAATTAAAAATATTTATTTTTTATTATCATATTATACTAAAAATAATTTAAATTCAAAATATGTCATCAACATATATTTATATTCTATTAAACAATTATTTAACTTCAATAATTTGATTATTGAAAACCTAAACCTAAAACAAACAAAGCAGAAAAAGTCTGTTTGTCTAGGAATATTATATTTAAGTTTGGGGCGGAGTTTGGGTTAGACATGCTAATGAATCAGTTTGTATCGGGTTCGTATCGAGTTGAATATTTTAAATATAGGTAAAATAAATCAATTCTAATCTGATTTGTTTGTTTTTGTATCGGATTCGTATTGATCCGTATACGTAATTTGGTTGAAATTTTTTATACAAACTCAATTATTTCATGTCAGGTTGTCGGATCATGTTAATTGTTGTCGGGGTTCTAGTGTAATGTGTATAATAAATTAGGCTGAATTATTTAAAATTAAACTTAATTTAAACTAATATATGAGCTACTTATCAAATTAGAATTATTTAATATATATAATAGATTAATTAATTAATACTGAGAACATTAATCTTAATACAACTGTTTATTATCGTGTTTAATTTGTGTTGATCTGTATACATAATTGGATTAAAATTCTTGACTCAAGCCTAATTATCTCGTATCGAATTTGTATCGAATTTTCGTGTTATGTTAATTTATATATATTGCGCTAATATACAACTATGAGTGTGCTTCCATTATGCAAAAAATGTGCTGATTTCTTCCATTATCCACTTGGGATCGAACAAAAAATATAGTCCGGAAAGAAGGATGTCTCACTATTTGATTTACATGGATTTGACATTCGCAACAAAAACGGTGTTACGGGGAATCAACTCATTTGATATTATTCATTCTTTCATAAAATATCCAATCAAATACTAATTTTTTATTTTTTTTAAACTTCCAAAATTCCAAAAACCTCCCAAAGCCCCTATCTAAACAAAGCCGATTCTTTTTCGAGGTAATACATGAAATAATGCATCAATACATTGTTGGATAATCAGTTATTTTGTAATCGATTATTTTGTGAGTGAAAATGTGACGGGCCAGTGTATCAAATTAATTAGATTAATTTGGAAAAAATAAATACATATTGTTTATTTACTGTGGATAGGGTTTGGTTAATATTTTGGCTATTTTGTCTGTCTCGAGACAAACTAAATTATGCAATCCAAAATTAAACCCGGGTATATGGCCTAAGTCGCAGTATTAATTAGATAAAATATTATCCGTTGGATAGATTTATTATAATCTCAAACGGAAGGTTTGAAAATAGAATAAATTACAATCGTTTCAAACGGAAGATTTGAAATTAGAATAAATTACGATCATCACAAACAAAAAGTTTATAATTAGAATCAATTAAGACTGCTTCAAATGGAAGGTTTGAATTCAGAATAAATTACATCGATAATTAAGGTCGTAATTATGATCGCAATTGATCCTCTACCATTTTGGTCGAGTGGAGACGCCTATATAAAGGGTCTCTCTCCCTTCATTTTAAACACCAACACAAACAACTCTCTCCTCCTTCTCTCCTCTCTTCTAGCTTTTCGGTAATTTTTCCAGCTCAGTTCCTCTCTTGTTTTGTTCGCCGGAGCTCCAACGATTAGAGGTGTCACTCTCATTGGAGACGGAAACCGTTTTATCTTTGGATTAGAATGTCAGCCACTTGAGATACTACAGGGGTGTATCTAATTTTCAGAAAATTGATTCATCCTCGACTCGGTTTCATGGTAAAATTTATTCTCGCAATACCCATATATTCCAACACATCTCTTAAAATTGCAAACCATACAAAGTATAATTAATACAAACAAACCCTAATTTATAAGCTGCATACAGACACATACAAATACCCAAACTTATATACATACATATTATATAAATATGGGGAATGAATATTTTCATTCTTATTATATAATTCTTGTGAAAATTAAAGCTCTGTCAGTTAGGACTTATCTCCAAAAAGATAGCCAAGTGATGAATCTCCGCCTGGTGGGGATTTAACCTTTGTTGATAGACGACCCTATTACCAAAAAGTACAACTCATTCATTCTTTTTATTAGTTAAAACAAAGAAATTATTAATTAAATGGTAAATTGTACTAAAATTATTTTGTATTTTTGTAAAAATAAATATATATATATTTTGTATTTTATTTATTATGTTAAAAAAAATTTTGTGTTAAATTAAAGGGTAAATTATATAACATTTTTTTTTTTATGTTTTATGTTTTATTTATTGCGTGAACCCCATTGTGTAAATAAAATGTATGAGCACTCTCTTTGTCAAAAACTGATATTTGATTTTAAATAAAGACCTAAATTACGCAAGATAAAAAATGTAATATATTTTGAATAATTTTTTAAATAAAACAAATAAATAAATAATTGATCAATCATTTATTTTTATAGATTTTGTAAAAATCAGATAATAATTTGTCTTCGAAAAACTATAAAATGAAGAATTAATCAATTATCTATTTATTTATTTTATTCAAAAAAATTACTATTTAAGATATTTTACTTTTTTTATTTGTATAAAACTTGCGTGTATTTTAGGTCTTTATTTAGAATCAAATATCACTTTTGGACAAAGAGGGTGTTTTGTGCAAATTTTACATTAACACAATGAAGTTTCACGCAATAAATAAAGCATAGGTTGTTTTATGTATTTATAGCAAAATACAAGAGGGTGTTATATAATTTACTCTAAATTAAATTATTGACAAAATACTTTGTTTTCAAAGCTGATATTTGATTGTAAATGCACTTAATAATACAAATTTTATATAAGTATAAAATATAAAATATCTTAAATACTATTTTTTAATAAAATAAACAAATATGTAATTTATCAATCATCAATATAATAGTAATATTTTAGAGACAAAGTGTTACCTAATTTTTACATATATAAATAAATAAATAATTATAAATGAAATATTGATTAATTATTTATATTTTTATTCAATATAATGCTATTTAAGATATTTAACCTATTTTATTTGTATAAACTTTTATAATTAGATGTGTATTTACAATTAAATATGAGTTTCGGACAAAAAAAATGTTTTGAGGTACTTTAATTTAATACAAAGAATTTCGTGTAATAAATAAAATATGTTATATTTTGTATACTTTTACTAAAATACAAAGAGGATTGTGCAATTTACCTATAATTAAAAGCATAATTACTCCTAACTTACTTGTGATTTGAAAATTTTACACAATCACTACGATAAAATATCATTTTTGTAACAAAATTTTTTCCTTCCTAAATTCACTTTTTCCGTTACTAATAAAATTAGAGATGGAATTGAGGATAGAATTACATTAGCTACGTGAATTTTAGCGACAAAATTCCGTTACAAATATACTATATTTTTGTAGTGAATCTTCTCTCTTGATTTAGAAGCGGCAAGAAACTTTTTTGTGTTTTAAAAAATATTACATAAAATTCTTTTTAGAAGCTTTTGTGTTTTTGAAAAATACAAAAAAAAAAATTCATGCAATTTTTACAAGATTTTATTTAATATTTTTTTAATTACAATAAAATATTGTGTAGTTTTGAAATCATACGAGAGACTTAAAATTTTTAAATTGCAAATAAATTATAAATAATTTTGCCTTAATTAAAAAATTAAATAAATTTGTTGTGGAATAATGCTCTCTTCGTTTCGTTTCAGCTAAATTGTTTTATTTTTTTTTAGCTTAGATACAGAATTTTAGATATTATGTAATTAGTAATTTTATTAGTGAAAATAATTATAATTTAACAAAAATAATTATAAATTAAGATTAAAATGATTAAATAATTTAATTAAAATAAAAAATATATATAAATTATAAATTTTAAAATATAATTAAAATATATAATTATATTTATTAAAAAAAAATAAATTATATGAAATAGACAAAAATAAAAATACTACACCAATTAAAGTGGAAGGAAGAAATAATATTAATTGCAGACTAACAGTGAGAGGTTTCCCAGAATTTAGGCCCTTATTGAGTGGGTTATTGGTTCTGTGCTGCGGCGGCGGCGGTGGCGGCGCCGCTTTCTCGTCATCAATTCCGTACGGTGGCGGCGGCGTATACGAGGTTGGAGGATGACGTGGCGAATTGACAGGTGTCTTATTCTGATTAGCATCTGGGCCGAAGAGATAGCCCAGTGAGCTCTGCCCTCCTCCTGAGCTTTCACCTCTTTTCATGATCGATGATTATATATATTTATATGTATATATACTCTCTCTCTCTCTCTCTCTCTCTTTCTACCTCTAGTTAAGGTTGTTAATTCTTCCTTAATTAGGGATTTGTTTGCCCTTTTATATGTGATGATGATACAAATGTGTATACTTAAAAAGTATTTTCTTCTTCTCGAACACTCTGCAATATATTTTTTTTTGTCTGTCTCAAATTTATATACACTGTAATATTTTCAAATTTAAAAATAATTAATAATATTTATATATATATTAATATATACTTGACTTTATTCCATCACATCACTTAAATAAAAAAATAAATAATCATTTATCTCTCCATGTCACTCAATATCTAAATTATCTCAAATTACAATATTTAATACTCTCCACCTAAATTCTCGTACCAAAAATAAATGTTTCACAGTGTTTGAAACGGAGGAAGTAACATATAAAAAAATAAATATTTCACATGTTCATTTAATAACACTTACTTTATTCTTTAATAAAAATATTTATTTTTTTATTTTAATTCGTTCAATAATAAAATATTTATTTAGTTTTTTTAATAAAAAATATCTTTACAATTTACAATATATTACACAAATATCATTATATTTTATATCACACAATACTAATAAAATTATTTTAGTCATTTCTACTTTAATTTTATTAAACTCCATACCGAAAACAAGCGGCTACATAGATATGAGACGAGGGAAATATAATATTTAAAATAATAAAATTTAGTAAAATAATAGTAATAACCTATAATTTTTTAAAATAAAATTTAATATAATTAAAAAAATTAAAAATATATATTTAAATATGTTAAATATTATATTGCAATAAAATATTATATATATAATATTATATTTTTAATAAATGTATTAAAAATAAAAAAATCTATCCATTGTTATAATTGGACTAAAATGAAAAGAATATTCAATTATTATTTATATTATTTCAATTATATTTCGTACACCACATAAACTATTTCGCCGGAAAATGCGGTGAGGTGAAGATATGTTTTAAGTGTCCACCTAACATCATGTCACATCATTTTTTCTCTGTTGATATTTAAAAAGTAACAATGATAAATAAAATAAAATATTTTTTCCATTTCATTTGTCGTATTCATATTGTCGTTTATGTTTGTTTCATATTTTATGTCACTTTTAAAATAATAATAATAATAATTACCCATTTTAATTTTATTTTAAATTTTTTAATTTAATTTTTTAAAATTTTAATTAAACTAATTAGTTATCTTGTTAATTATTTTCACCAATACATTTTTAATTATCTACTGATTATACTTATTCTATATTCCCATGTTACAGTGACCAAGACACCTAAGGTGGGACGAAGGGAGTATTACTTGTTCCTTCTCAAATAATTCATCCATTTTAGATGGCGCCGAATTTTAGATAATATATAATTAATAAATAATTAAAAAATATAATAGTAAAAATAATTATAATATAATAAAAATATGAATAAACTAATTTTTTAGTCTCGTGAATTATTTTTATTTTATAAAATATAAAAAAATTACAAATATAAAAATATAAAAATAAAAATATAAAATATAAAAGTTGAAAAATAAAATTAAAAATAAATAAATAAAAAATAAAAATTATTCATATGTACGTTAAGTCAGCGCCACCTGACTTTTAATAATTTATATATTAGTATATTTTAAATTATATTTTTTATATTTTATTTTTTTATTTTTAATATAAAAAATATAAATTATGCACGTACTTGACGGACATGTGGATAATTTTAATTTTTAATTTAATTTTTATATTATATTTCTTAATTTATTTTTTATATATTTTATGTTTTATATTTTTTTATTTATTTTTTATTTAAAAGATAATTTTTTTAAAAAAAATTACCACGTGGAGGACACGTGTCAGCCACGTGGCGTTGATCTGGCCGACACGTGTCCGTCAGCACCGACACGTGTCCGTCAACATGCCACGCATATGCCACATATATAGACATTGAGGACTAAATTGTGAAAATTTTCACGTACAAGACTATTTTAATACAGCCTTTAATTACGCGATTAAAATGACAAGGGTCCAGTTCGGGAGTAAAAATAGTAGTTTACACTAAAAATTATAATTATAAATTTTAAATGTAATTAAAGTATATAATTATATTTTTTAAAAAAAAAAGAGACAATTTATGTTGGACAGACATATCTCGAAAAAAATGACAAATTAAATAGGACGAATAGATAAATATTTTTTCTGACTAAATCAAATATATTCATTTAATTTTTGTATACGAATTTAGGTATATTAATATACCTATGTAGTGTAATATAATACTGTAAATTTTGTTTATCATCAGCATTAGTGAGGTTACAATAAAGTATAAAATATTTTAATATTTAATTGAATAATTCTTTTATCAAAAAAGAATGAACTCCAAATATTTTAGTATTCAATTGAATCAAATGTAACCAAAACTAATGGCTTTGTTGATATTGACTTAAATAAGACAACCTCGGCGGATCCTGTTAGAAACTTAGATGCTACCGCAAACAAGGAAATGAGAGATACCCTAGATGATGTTGATAACCTCAAGCAATTCATACGATAACTCTAAATAATAGTATATTTATCGCTTAATAAAATTGTGTATTTTTTGTATTTTTATATGATAATCATCACAAAATTTGATTTATGGCACACTTTATCGATCTATTTTGCTTGCTATGATCCAAATTTGTTTGTGAAGATTATTGATATTTTTAGCTTTTTTAAGCGACGATTCTAACTCAAAAATATTTAAGTATGATGAGACGAGCGATGGTGTTGCCCGTTGTGGCGAGCGAAGTTCTTTCCGCTCGTCCCCAAGCCAGTTAGCCATCCAAATGTTCACCACTGACGAGCGATGATCCTGAAGTTCCAAAGAAAATAATTAAATATAAAGTTCTCAACAGTCAGCTATCCATTACCGGCCAGCGACGATAACTTTGCTTAAGCTGTGCCAATGCCCTTCAGCCAGGCCAAGTCTAGCAAGGCGGCAAGGAATATTTGCGCCCAACTAATGTAGTCCTGCAGACAAGCGAGCAAGCTGGAAGTTATGACAGTTCCAACCATTCAACCAATTAACAGCCTGACTGTCCATCGATTGCAACAACATTTTAACCGTTCTCAACTACAGCTCTGTAATCGCTCAATTGCCGCCAACTGACAATCCATAAAATTTATAAATAGGGCCAGATTTCTTGTATAATATATCATAGATCATACTATGATACCCTGTTTTTACTCTGTTCATTTTTTTCGAGAGTTCCAATCATATAAAGAAGTTCTTTTAGTTAGACAGGAGATCAGGGGAGTGGAGATTCTCTCCTCCCCTAACCGCCCAGTGTTAGTTGCTTTATAGGCAGATTTACAACTTTATTTACTCTTTGATTATCGCTTTCAGTAATGTAGACTTACAATTTTCTTAGTATTAATTCAATATCAAGATTTTTTCATCTTCAAATTCTTTCCCAAATCCAAGTTTGTATTTGATTGTTTAAATCCGGAATTTTACTCGTTGTGGAAAGTGCATCAGAACAATTGATTAGCAAAGCCTAATTTTGCTTCATATTCATTAACATATTTTAGGTAGTTCATCGTAGTTAAGTACGCGGGAGCCTTGTCGACCTGCTTAATTGCTATTCTAAATTCAATTTTGATTAAAGAGAAGTCTTAGAAGGGTAAAACAACTCATGAAATAGATTTTCAGAATAATTATTTAGACATAGGCGTTTGTCTATCGGGTCTAAAAAATGTCTCGTGACAATAGTTTTTCTTGCTTATAATATTTAAAATATGAGTATCATTGAAGTCTTATTGTAAATCCCTTAAGGTCAAGTACCAGCGTGTCAAGAATCTGGTTTAAATGAACAAGTATGATTGCAATCTTACTTCTGTCGCTTCGCATTATATACTCCCTTCGTCCCATTGAAAGGGTGACATTTGCTTTTTGCACGTAGATTTTTTAATATTAGTATTATATTGGATTATAGTGAAAAAGGCAAAAATACTCCTATTAGTATGGTGTAATAAAAGTAATGACATTTGTGTAATATATTGTAAGTTGAAAGGGTATTTATTATGTTAGATAGGTAGTACAATTACTAAATTAGGAAGTGGTAACCTTGTTTTGGGACGGACGAAAATAGAAAATTGTAACATTTCAATGGGACGGAGGGAGTATATGTTTTGATATTCCGTTTTCATCATCTGCTCATTTCATCCATGAGAATCTAGTCATTTTATTAAAGTACAGATCACACACAAACATCTCTACTCACTCTTATCGTTGTTATTATTATCGCCCATTTACCCGCTTTCATTATCATTTACCGCTCACCAATCATCACTCATATATATATATATATATATGTATTGCACACTTGTCATCCATGCTGCTATGCTCACCAGCGCATTTAATACATCCACTGTTCGTAAATCGTCGCTCCACTCACTATCTCTGCCGCTCACACTTTATTGTTATCTTTACTTTATCGCAATTTACTGCTTTTCGGCTAACTCTCCAACGAGCCAACCTTACCACTTCTCCGATTTAGCCAAACTTAGTAATATTTCTTGATTTAATTTCATAATTTAAAATTCTTGTCTCCGACCTGGAAACTCACCAGTCAAAGAGTATAAATCAATTATGATATAACTTTTAAGGGTCTACAACAACATCACTTTCATTAACTTCTATATCTGATCACCTGCCATGTGTCAAGATTCAAAATTATTTTAATCCATAAAAAATTCCTATTTGCCGAAAAGCTAAGACATAATCACTCATTACAAATTTTAACTTATCACCATAGATGACGTTGCTCAAGAAGTTGTGTAAGAACATTCCAAGAAAAACCCTAAAAATGTTGTCTATGAGAATAAACCTACTCTTACTAATATACAAAAACAAACCTGATGGTAAAATTCATCAAAACAAAGTTCATGAAACTCTTCTGCTAGTGATGCTAATGTGACCGTGAAGAGAATCAGGCCCCTACTACCGATGTTAAAAATATTAAAACTACGGAACAATCTGCTGAAGCCCAAAACGATGATGATGACTCATCCCCTCTGAATGAAATATTTGACCACTTAATAATGAGAAAGTTTGATGATCATTCTCATTTTGAGAAGAATAAAAAGAAGAAAAAAAAAAAAGATAAATAAATAAAGAGAAAAGACTTACTACTATACTACAAATTGGATGTATGCTTGCTTTCTAGACTCTTTCATCTCATGATATTATTGCTTGCTCTTAATTTAACTAGAGATTGTATACAAAGCTTGGTTTTCATGTTTACTTGGAGAAGCAACACTTGCTATTTTGGGCTACTGGCTTATGGAGGGTTTTCCCTCGATTGGTAAGAGAGTTTTATGGCAATTTGAATTTGAAAATTCTTGACCCTACCTATTTTGGGTATCACAAAGTATATGTTCGTGGACATATACTAGAATTTAGTTATGATATGATCATGTGCTGCTAGGATTGCGTGCCAATGCCGAAACCCGAATTTCGTCGAACCTAATATAGGAGACTACCCACCATGTCGTTTGGACATTGTTTGCTGGCCAATCTACAAATTTTGGAAGAACTAGTGTCATGTTTGCTTTGCTGACCTTGAAATATCAATGCCGATATTGATTAAGGGCGGAACAAATATCTACCTGACTGCAAATTCGACCAAATCAACATCTGATGAATAAAATGTTAGAGTTCACATCGGATTTGGGGAGCGAATTAACACGATTGCCTTTTTCTACCTTGATTACATTGTTTTTGCACTCTCATGGAATACACCCGGAGGACAATGAAGAGATGATTTTTCTGCCTAACTGCTTATTTTGTTGATTCCATGTCGAAGTTGTTTGTGACTTCCTTATTTTGTTAGGCCTATATTACATTTAAAAAAAAAAAAAAAAAAATTAATGGTAAAAATCTTGCAAAAAACCTCCAACCAAATAGTATTAGTTGTATATTTTCATATCATTTTCCATACCATATGTTACATGGTAACATTACTAACATGTATAAATATATTTCGAGGTAATGAAGGTATATATGTAAATAATCCCTCCGTCCTAGGTAATTTGGGTGTGTTACTGTAGACACGGGAATTTAGGTAAAATATTATTAGTAAGTAATTAAGAAGTGTATTAATAAAAATAATTATTGTATAATAAAAATAGTTATAGATTAAGATTAAGATAACCACATACTTTAATTTAAATTGAAAAAATTATAAAATATAAAGTTTAAAATGTAATTAAAGTGTATAATTATTTTTCCAAAAGAAGATTGGACAAGTTATGTGGGACGAACGAAAATAAAAAATAGAGACAAATTATGTAGAACCGAGGGAATAGTTCACACGTTATATATCACAACTACTTTTAACATCTGACATAGAACAAATATTATGAATTTACAACATATAATAATAATAATAATTCATATAATATATAATATTATTCATCTTAACAAAAAATACATATTAATATATCACAAATATATTAATATCGGAGCCCTTCGTATGGCACAATCAAACCTATATAAGTTTATGGTAGCTTGATTGGTAGGTACATACAACACGGGCATGGATTCCATGTTGATTCGATCATGTAAATATGATGCTGATATAATCGGATCAATATATATGATATATATAACTAACATATATTATACATATCGCACATATTTATAATACAATAAATTATATCTTATTATACGATATAAAAATATATATATTTATCTTTACGGTATATACTGATTCGATTAAATTAGCACCGTACAATACATTACCGCGGCCGACACACCACTGCCTCGCATATATATGTGGTAGTAGTCGTAGTCAACTTTATTTTATGCAAGGACTAATTAAAATCTTACATATATATATATTTATTTATTTTATTATATATCAATCACGTCGATTGGAATGCACGATAAGATAATTTCTCGTACCGGTAAAATTATTGGCTGTGCGCAACGGACGGACCATCTCTTTCTCTCATTTCAAAAGTTTGAGTTTGTTTAGTAGTGGAGCATTAATTGGGAATAGAGGTAACCACACATTTTTTGTTTAGATTGTCTGAACCAAATTTCAAATTTTTAATTTAAATCAAATTTTCGGATATTTTGCTCACTCTTAATTTTTAATTGGGAATATGCTTTCAAATTTCATTTACAATTTTTTTTTCTAAAAAATGAAATTTATTTGCATTTTTTATTTCTTTTTTTTTTATAAACACATATATATATTTATTTAAAGTTCTAAAAGTTAATTTATAATAATTATATACTCCCTCCGGCCTCCATTTGTCTGCCGTAAGGGTTATATTTATATTTTACATAATTGTACTTAACATTAAAAATATTTTTATATGTGTACAATGTTTTTTTTTACAAATATCCTTCTATTAGTATCATAAGACACTAATGAAATTATTTTTGCAACTTTTTTTAATTTGTACTACGTTTTGATATAATAATTAATAACTATCAACACGCAAAAAGTAAATGAGACTCTCAGAGTAGGATAGAGGTAATATATTTTTTTTAATTTTATTTAGTAAAAAATATTATACTGTATATTTTTACTATTTTTGTATATTTCGCTCAAAAGTATATAATTCTTGTTATAGTAAGAGTAATCACATATTAAAAAAAAAAAATGAAATATCGAACGAAATCTAAGGTAACAATGTATATATAATAGATCTTTCTTCTCTTTCATTTTTTTAACATTATAATAATAAAAATTAATTTTACATTCAAAACATCACATCAACACCTATTTATATCACATCATACAACTATTCAAATTTAAAATTTTTACTATTCAAATCCCAACTCAAAATCCAAACCCCCAAACAAACACACATAATATATTTTTCTGACAATACAAACAGAAAAGAATATTGAAATTGGGTTTGTCCGGTTTAAACTCCCGACGCTTCAAATCACCTGCCACACATAGCTAAACTAAGTGCGCACTTTCGGGTAGCGGCTGCGGGTTCCCACGTTATAAAAAAAATAAAATAAAATAAAATAAAACATTGAAATTGGATTTTATTTCTTATTTCGTATTCAATTGCTTTAATTGAAGTCTAAGGCATGTTTGTTTTGTTTTCTTAGTTTTAGATTGTTTATTGAGTGTTAATATCAATTCGGCTTGGTTATTAAAGTTTTCCACGTATACTATTAATCGAATTTTATTGTTTAACATATGAAAGATAATAAACTATTTTGGGAAAAAAAAAATCTAGAACTTAGTGCTCACTTTGACCGGAAAATCAAATACACCCTAGAATAATAGCAAAAACCTAAATTGTTAGTGTAAACAAAGTTATTACTCCCTCCATCCCGAAATTAAATATTTATTTGCTTTTTGCACGTAGTTTTAGAAATATTAGTATTATATTGGGATATAGTAGAAATAAAGTAGAAATGACTAAAATAACCTTATTAGTATGCGTGATATAAAGGTAATGACATTTGTGTAATATATTGTAAGTTGTAAGGGTATTTGTAATGTTAGATAGATAGTACAGTTACTAAAAAAAGAAATGGATACTTTGTTATGGGACGGACTAAAATGGAAAAATTGATACTTTGTTATGGGACGGAGGGAGTATGTTATATTATTGTTGGACATGGGTCCAAAAGCACCTGAACAAGAAGGAGGCTCAAAGACAAAGGTGGTGTCAGAGCTCATTGGCCATGGAGCCGCTCAATAGCAATGGAGCTTCAAGCCTCGGAGCCAAAGACTGCTGCTTCCACAGAACCGAAGGCAACAGTTTCCATTTGATTGTGGTGCTTCTACAGGGCCGAAAGCAGAGGAATGTTGTCTCCACAAGATAGAAAGCAACAGCTTCCGCAGATCATGGGATAACTATCTCCGTTGGCCCTGGGTTAATAATTTCGTACTTAACATTAGTGGAGGACCTATGCACTCTCATGCTTTATTCAGAAAGCTCCATGGAACAAACCAGCAAGAGGAAAACCGAAGATTCCATTTAACTCGAGGCTATTGGGGATACATCCCCGTGGACCGGCTAGGAGTACGATGGAAACAAGTCAGAGTAAACAATATATCTAGTCCAGAGGCAAGGAAGAAGTTCAGAGCAAGTGGAACCCGGTCTAGAGGCAATGGAAGCGGCTGGGAGCTGATGGAAGAAGGTTACTAGGTGGTTAGGAGCTTATGGAAGGAGGTTACCAGGGAGCTGATGGAAGGAGGTTACGAGGTGGTTAGGAGGTAGTGGAAGAAGGTGATTTGGAAGTTGGAGGTAGTAGTGGGAGGTTACCAGGAAGTTGGAGGTAGTAGTGGAAGGTTACTAGTGGTTGAGAGTGGTGGAGAAATAATTGTACCCGCCAATTTAGTGGGAGAAGTGGTTATTTTAGCGTAGGATTACAAGTAGGAAAAAGAAACACAACACACACACGCACAACAGAACAATTCGTCTATTTTCTTACTTTTCTTTCATGTTTTACTTTCGTTGAATGCATTTTAATTCGAATTGCATACTTTTATCCACTTTCCAGTAGATGTTAGTTTAAATCCATTGAAATCGGTCGTTTAGGCTCGAAGCCTTGTGGACTATCGAAGCTGTGTAGGCTCCATCGTAGAAGCCGTCTCCAATCCGACGACGGACAAGCTCTTTGGAGTACTTCCGGAATCCACACCGACTAATAGACGAACGTTCTTGGAACCTCCGAATCGCAGGATCCAACAATTGGCACGCCCAGTGGGACCAAAGTCGGATTTTTTCGAAGAGTGATGTCGAGGTTGACATGGGGTTCATATGTACCGCCTGAAAAAAGCTACGGAATTGTTTCAGAACATCCAAAGCTTCGGGCCTTAGGGCCGGGGCAGGCAAGATCAGGCTGGAATCAACAGGGTTGGAACCACCAGTCTGCAGAAGGCTAGTTCCAACAGCCTGCGAATGGTTGGAACCAACAACCTGCAGGAAGCTGGAAGCAACAGCCCGTGGAAGGCTGGCAACAGCCTGCAGAGGGCTGGAACCACCAGCCTGCGGAAGGCTGGAACCACCAGTTTGCGGAAGGCTAGCGACAGCCTACGGAGCGCTGGAGCCAACAGGCTGCGGAGGGCTGGAACCCCGTGGCCGTTGGAGTTTTGAAGAGCAATGCTGAGCCTCCACGAGGGGCAAGCAAATTGTCAATATTTGGCATGACCCCGCCAGGGCGATTAAGCGCACAACCTATGTGGAATGCACCAACACTGCCATGTGGATGTCATGGTCCAGACGTGGCTAATCTTCAATGGAAGGGGATCATCGAAACACAAGGGCAAGGAGGGCAGGCCGCAGAGATGCAACCGCCAACCTTCCATCAGCAGGCAGCCGGAGTGCAGCCGCTGACACAAAATCAACGAGAGGTCAAGCCTCTAATGGATGTTGATATCATCGCAGATTGCATAAGGAGGGCATTTTCAAAAAGAAGGTTTGAAAAGAAGCCTAGTGCCACTTTGAGTGCGGAAAATTCGCCTTCACATGAAAAGGAATCTGTGGAGGCAGAGGTTCCAAAAGCGATGGAAGCTCCAGAGTTTGCGAAGGGAGAGACTCTAGAAGCTGTGGAAGCTCAATTCGAAAAAGAGTCTGTGGAATCAGAGGTTTCGGAAGCCTTGGAAGCTCCAAAATTCGCCGAGGCAGAGACTCCAGGGACTATGGAGGCTCCTAATGAAAAGGAGTCTGCGGGCGCAGAAGTTCCAGAAGCCATGGAAGCTCCAGAGCTTATGGAGGCAGAGACTCCAGAGGTTGTGGAGGCTCCCGTTGAAAAGGAGTCTGCGGAGGCAGAGGTTCCAGAAGCCATGGAAGCTCCAAAATTTGCAGAGGTAGAGACTCCAGGGACCATGGAGGCTCCAAATGAAAAGGAGAATGTAAAGGCAGAGACTCCATACAAAAAGGACGTTGTAGGGGAAGAGACTCAAAAGGCTATGGAGGTTCCATACGAAAGGGAGTCCGCAGAGGTAAAAGCCCTAGCGACTTCAGACGAAAAGGACTTTGCGAAGGCAGAAGCTTTGGCCATGAAATTAGCAAATGAAAAGACTTATTTGTGTCCGGAATTGAAACCGACCAAAGGGTTTATTCCTTTTGCTAATACTATGTCGGCTAAAAGGCTGATGAAAGACAGGCTTAGCACTCAGCCGTCAAAACCTTCGGTTATCTAGGACCGAAGGCACCCGCTAAAAAGTCCGTCTTTACAAGAATAATATTTGGTAAAGGCTCAAGTTTGAACATAAAGGAGCATGACCAAAGACGGCCAAGAAAGAGCCTAATGCCGATATCACCATCCCAAGTCCGAAAGCCTCAAGATTGGAGAAGAGGAAAGTATACAAAGGACCCAAGCCGGAGGCCATCGTAGCAGAAGTGAGAGCCACAAATGGGAAACGGATTTGGACTGTTACCACGGCTGACTAGATCACCATCATTCCCAAGGTGACAAAAAAGCCCCCTATCATAAAAGAGAACGAAAAATGGATTGTGAATGAGCCGAAGCTTTCCACTAGGAGGGCAATAAGTGGACTCACTAGGACCCAAAAGAGGCGAGCTCAAAGAAGAAAGTTGGAGGCTCGTATGGAGGAGGGAAGGTCGCATGAGCTGCCTCAAAAAAAGAAGCAAATTGTAAGGCCACTTCCAGAAAGAAAGCAGGCCATGGAGCCGCCAAGGAAGCAAGCAATAGAACCGCCTCTAAAACAGAAGCAGACTATGGAGCCACTAAGGAAGTAGGCCATGAAGCAGCTTTCAAAAAAGAAGCAAGTTGTAGAGCCGCTCCAAGAAAGGAAGTAGGCCATGGAGGCGCCAACGAAGCAGGCTGTAAAGCCGCTTCCAGAAAGAAAGCAGGGCATGGAGACGCCAAGGAAGCAGGCCATGGAGCTGCCAAGGAAGCAGGCTGTGGAGCCGCTTCCAAAAATAAAGCAAGTCATGGAGCTACCAAGGAAGTAAGTTGTGAAGCCGCTTTTAGAGAGAAAACATGTTGTGGAGCCGCTTTAAAAAAGGAAGCACGTTGTAGAGTCACTTTCAGAGAACAAACAGGCTTTGAAGCCGCTTCAAAAAATAAAGCAGGTTGTGGAACCACTAAGGAAGCAAGTTCTGGAGCCGTTTTCAGAATGGAAGCAGGTTGTGGAGCCGCTTTCAGAAAGGAAGCAGATAGTAGAGCCACTTTCAGCAAGGAAACAGGTTGTGGAACCACTTCCAGAAAGAAAGCAGGCTGTGGAGCCGCTAAGGAACCAGGCTATAAAGTCATTTCCTAAAAAGAAACAAGTAGATGAGCCTCCGGAAGAAGTTCAAGAGTTAGAGGAAATTGTCGTTGACGAACAGCCTATCTTCGAATGGAATGATGTGGCAACGATGATAGAATATAAGAGGCTCGGGTCTGGCAAAAATCAACATGTCAAGCCTTTGCATATTTGGGTCTCGATGAATGGCTATCCTCTTGACCAAGTTCTGGTGGACAGTGGAGCTTCTGTGAATGTGTTGGCAATTGAGACCCTACGGAAGTTCGGAAAGACTAGTGATGATTTTATTTCTACATTTGTGCGGCTTACCGATTTCGTGGGAAATTCTTACAAACCGGCAGGTATGATCACTTTGAATGTGCAGGTGGGGACAAAGGAAATATCATCAAATTTCATGGTGATTGATGGTAGGCCATTTTATTCGACTTTATTGGGACGGAATTGGATTCATGCATGCGAGTGTGTGCCTTCGACACTCCATCAAATGTTGATGTTTTGGGATGGAGATGAAGTCCAAGAAGTGAAGGCTGAGGAGGATCCCTTGTCGACAGAAGTGACCACAATTGATTCAAGTGAACGGCTCAAGGCA
Source organism: Andrographis paniculata (assembly GCF_009805555.1). Taxonomy (NCBI): domain Eukaryota; kingdom Viridiplantae; phylum Streptophyta; class Magnoliopsida; order Lamiales; family Acanthaceae; genus Andrographis; species Andrographis paniculata. The sequence goes on along the minus strand of NW_026137620.1, from coordinate 1,930,273 downwards.
AAAGGATATGGGCTCAATGGAAGCAATCGCCCAGCCCTTTTGAGGAGGGCATTGTTGGACATGGGTCCAAAAGCACCTGAACGAGAAGGAGGCTCAAAGACAAAGGTGGTGCCAGAGCTCATTGGCCACGGAGCTGCTCAACAGCAATGGAGCTTCAAGCCTCGGAGCCAAAGACTGCTGCTTCCACAGAACCAAAGACAACAGTTTCCATTGGATTGTGGTGCTTCCACAGGGCCGAAAGCAAAGGAAGGTTGCCTCCACAAGATAGAAAGCAACAGCTTCCACAGATCATGGGATAACTATCTCCGTTGGCCCTAGGTTAATAATTTCGTACTTAACATTAGTGGAGGACCTATGCACTCTCATGCTTTATTCAGAAAGCTCCATGGAACAAACCAGTAAGAGGAAAACCAAAGATTCCATTTAACTCGAGGCTGTTGGGGATACATCCCCGTGGACCGGCTAGGAGTACGATGGAAACAAGTCGAAGTAAACAATATATCTGGTCCAGAGGCAATGGAAGAAGTTCAGAGCAAGTGGAACCCGGTCCAGAGGCAATGGAAGCGGCTGGGAGCTGATGGAAGAAGGTTACCGGGTGGTTAGGAGCTTATGAAAGGAGGTTACCAGGGAGCTGATGGAAGTAGGTTACGAGGTGGTTAGGAGGTAGTGGAAGGAGGTGATTTGGAAGTTAGAGGTAGTAGTGGGAGGTTACCAGGAAGTTGGAGGTAGTAGTGGGAGGTTACTAAGTGGTTGAGAGTGGTGGAGAAATAATTGTACCCGCCCATTTAGTGGGAGAAGTGGTTATTCTAGCTTAGGATTACAAGTAGGAAAAAAAAACACAACACACACGCACAACAGAACAATTCGTCTATTTTCTTACTTTTCTTTCATGTTTTATTTTCGTTGAATGCATTTTAATTCGAATTACATACTTTTATCCGCTTTCCAGTAGATGTTAGTTTAAATCCATTGAAATCGATCGTTTAGGCTCGAAGCCTTGTGGACAATCGAAGCTGTGCAGGCTCCATCGTAGGAGCCGCCTCCAATTAGGTCCTTTCAATTTGCATTTCCACACATAATAATAATAATAATAATAATAATAATAATAATAATAATAATAATAATATTCATAACTAAAAAAAATTAGGTCAAAAATTATCTACCTGTGATCAATACAATCTCTGGCGTGCCACATCAGTATCACGTCAGCAATTCCGACATTGGAGGACTATTTCTATCAAAATTTTAAATTATATGGGACTACTCCAATATAGAGTCTAATTACCGTTCTAAAATAATAAAGGTTATAATATCATTTTATTACTCCTATTTTTTATATGAGTAGTGTTGTTGTTATTTTAAATATTTTTTTAGCATTGTATCTTAATAAAATATACTCTCTCCGTCCCAAAAGAGTTGTCTTGTTTTTTCATTTTCGTCAGTCTCAAAACAATTGTCTCGTTTCCTTACTGTGATTCCCACTTTATAACAAAATTATTTCTATTTTTCCAAACTATTACTAATTATTACTCTAACATACTTTTTAAAATCCTTGAAAAAGCAAGGACATTTGAATATTTTACACTCTACTTTATACCAACTTTCAATTAAATATTATTATTCCTTAATTCTTGTTCCAACATCCAATAAGACGTCTTTTTTGAGACAAGGGAGTATAAAATATGAATATTATTTTATATATAATAAAATTTTATATAATACAAATAAATATATTTATTTATAATTAACTTAAAACTAATTTGATAAAGAATTAAGAGTTTTAAATATAGATAAAGTATATGTTTATTGAAGAGAGATAAGAATAAAAAGTTATGAGTGGATTTAATTTATATATAAAAAATAATTTAATATTTTTATAATAAAAAAAATATATGAATATAATTTTAAAATGATTTTGACGATACATTTTCTATTTATAATAGTAATAATAATAAGTTTTAAATATATGAAAATATCAAAATGATAAAGAATTATTTTTATTTTTATTTTTTTTTTAGTAAGATTTAGTGAAAAGCAACGTATTACTTTTAAACAAATCAGAAAAGCAATTATAAAAATTAGATTAAAACTATTGCTTTTATATATATATATATATATATAAAATAAACTATTGTTTATTATTTTAATAGAAAATCAATTAGTCTAACTTTTTAAAAGATTTCCGGTTGGAAGGGAGCTTGTAGGGCTAGTTAACTTGTTTCTATTATTATTATTATTATTATTATTATTATTATTAGTATTAGTATTAGGGTAAACTGTTTTTGCTTTTTTTAGTCATGTAACTGGACACCCTTATCACTTTAGTCCTGTACGTGGAGCATGTCGCAAACTAGTCCCATAAATAAAAGATTTTCGCTGTTTTAGTCCTCCGGCGCCGAAGATGCCTGCGTGGCTCGCCGAAGGTGACGTGTCCGACAGGTGTCGCTGACCTGACGGACACGTTTATTTTTTAATTTTTTTTCATTTTTTTAAAACTTATTTTTAATTTTTTTAAAATTTTTTTTTGTATTTTTTTTATTTTGTCTAATTAAAAAAATTTAAAAATATAAAAAATGAAAAAAAAAAATCCACGTGTCCGTCAGGTGTCGCTGACTTGGCGGGACACTTGGCGGACATGTCACATTCGGCGAGCCACGCGGGCGTCTCCGACGCCGGAGGACTAAAACAACGAAAATTTTTCACTTATGAGACTAGTTTCCGACAGACTCCACTTACGGGACTAAAATGATAAAGCGGTCCAGTTACGAGACTAAAAAAAAGTTTACCCTTATTATTATTATTATTATGACTTTCGTATCTTTGTTTGTTCGGAGGATTGGATTTTAAATTCACTACTCATCCTATTTTTTTCCCAAAATATCAAATCAAACACCTATTTTTTATATTATACTAAAAATTCATTTTATATTCAAAACATCACATCATACAACTATTTAAATTCAAAATTTTTACTGTTCAAATCACAACTTAAAATCGAAACCCCCAAACAAACACACCCAAAATTATATATTAATAATTAATATAGGTAAATTGCCTTAGTATTATTGTTTAGTTTATGTTTTGGTTTGAGTTTGAGACTCTTTAAGCAAGAGTTTTGGAATATTATTTTGTTAGAAAATATTTTAATTTGATTTTTTTTAAAAAAAAAAATTGAAAATAGTATTGGAGTTTGAAATGTATTTAAATAGTAGAATATTTTGGATGATTTTTGGAATTGTAATGATTTAATCATTATTGTTGATTGATAATGTGATATAAAATTTCTTATAATATATTTGATAAAAATAAATTAAATTTGTGTATGATATTATTTTAAGAAGGATATACTAAAACAAATATATCAATATCTATTATATTTTATAGAAACTAAAATTTTATATAAACAAAGATTTAAAGTAAAATAAACAGTTTCAATTTATTATAAGTAGAAATTAATTTAAAACAACCTAGTGTGTTTTTGTTTGAGAAATTTTGTAAGATTTTTACTATTTTTCAATTTTTTTTTTCATAAATATAAAATCAAATGCATATCTTTATTTTATAGATTTTATTAAAAAAATAAATTTTAAAAATATTACATTAAATAAATATTTAAATTCAAAATTTTATTATTTAAAATATAAACACTCAATCAAACATATACTCAAAACTCCCTCCGACTCGGGTAAGATGCCCATTTTGTTTGGATACACTGTATTTTAAGCAGTGTAATTTAATAGTTAATAATAGTAGTTATAATATTATTTTATTATTTTTTTTTTATATAAGTAGTGTTGTTATTATTTTTAAAATAAAAATTAATATATATGATTAAATAAAATTTAAAATAGGTATTTAAATATTTTAAATACTATATTTCAATAATACTCTCTCCTTCTCATATCTATCTATCCATTTGTTTTTTCACATAATTTTATAAATATTAGTATTATATTGAAATTTATAAAAATAAAGGTAAAAAAACTAAACAAACCTAATATCCATTTCCCGTTGTTGTTGCTATCTTCCTCTTCCTCATTTTGGTACATGATTTTTTTCTTTTAATTTGTTTGCACTTTCAAATTGATTTTCTTGCTTTAGGTTTAAACTTTGTTGCTTTAGGTTTAAACTTTGTGGTTCTTTGTAGTAATTTCAACGTGTGCTATTATACTTTGGATCTTTTTTTTTTCATTTTGAATTTGACTACATTTATATTCAATTTATATTTTCTCTTTCAATAGATTGATTTTTTTTTTCCTTTTTCATAAAACATATGCATATACAAGGTTTTTGACATTAATTAGGTGATTTAGGGTTCTTTTATCGGTATTTTATATGTTTATCTTGTTTATCTATGTGGGCAGTCTAAAATTGATTAATAGTTTTATATTTCATTGTTTTGTTATAGTATGTGAAAGAATGAATCATTCATTTTATTGTGATTCACTTTACGTGATATATGGATTTTGATGAACTAGAGATGAATAAATCCTCATCATCTCGTTGATTAGATTTCACCGATATAAAAAATGAGTTTGAAGGAATTGGTGCAAATAGAACAAAGATGGAAGAAATTCCTCGAATTGGAATGTTGTTTGATACTGAGGAAGAAACATATCAGTATTATTTAGCTTATGTTAAAGACGTAGGCTTTGGTATTAAATGACATAAGATATATAAAGATAAAGAGGGCAAAATAATATCTAGATCATTTGTATGTAATGCTAAGGGGAAGCGGGGGGAAGATAAGAAGTATCATTGTGAAAGCCACGCCCAATAACGAGATTTGCTTGCAAAGTTAGGATGAAAATTTGTTTGAAAGAAAATGCAAAAGTTCAAGTTGTTGAGTTTATTTCTGAATATACGCGTCATCTTACCAATCCTCAGAAAACACATTTCTTTAGGTCGCACAGAAAGATAAATGATGCTCATGCTGCACAAATTGAAATGGCAGAATGTGTGGGACTTACTCCAAAAGTCTCGCACAATCTTATGGTCAAAGAAGCTGGAAGCCGAGACAACCTGAGATTTATCATACAAGATTATAACAACTTTTTGCGTTCGAAGAGAACAAAATATATAGAGGTTGAAGATACTGGTAGAGTTCTTGAGTATTTGCGGGGGGATGCAAAGTAAAGATTTAATTTGCGTATTCTATTCAAGTGAATGAAGATGGCTTGATAACTAATATATCTTGGGTAGACAGCAGAATGAAAGCATATTATACTGATTTTGGAGATGTTGTGAGCTTCGACACCACATATAGAAAATATAGAGAAAACCGTCCTTTTGGATTATTTTTTGGTGTAAATCATCATAGACAAACAATAATTTTTAGCGTTTCACTCTTATATGATGAGACAATATATTCATTTAAATGGTTGTTTGATACTTTTGCAGACACCATAGGTGAAAAAAATTCTATCACTATTTTGACATATCAAGATCATGGTTTGACAAATGCGTTGGCTGAAAGGTGGCCGGACACTTGTCACAGGTTATGTATTTGGCATATCTATCAAAATGATACATTTAAGTGGGATGTTTAAAAAACATAAGTATTTTGCACGTGACTTTGGGAGATGCATTAATGGCTGTGAAGAAGAAGAAGAGTTTCTACACGAATGAAAAAAAGGCTGGAAAAGTATGATCTATTAGAAAATGATTGGTTGAAAAAGTTGTTTAGGATAAAAGATAAATGGACATTGGTATATGGCCGCCAGTTCTTTTGTGCTGATATTACTACGACACAATGTAGTGAGGGTACTAACAGTGTCATCAAAGCATATGTAAGTGCTAAGAATCCTTTGCGAGTATTTTTTGAACAGTTCAAAAATTTGATTGATTCTCGCCGATATAAAGAGTTGACGGCTGCTTTCAAAGCAAGTACAAGTACTTCAGTCCTTCCTATGCCCCTTCAACTCTTGAAGCATGTTGCTCGTGTGTATACCTCTGAAGTTTTTAAGATTTTCATAAAGAACTAGGGAATGCTTTTGATTGCGTGGGGGTTCTTACTGAAACTGATGGAACAATAGTTTGATATCATGTCAGTTATCTTGGAAGATCAAAGTATGATGTTGTGAAATTTAACTCTTTAGATGAATTGTTTCTTGTAGTTGCAAACAATTTGAATTTGGAGGACTGTTATGCGCTCATGCGTTGAAAGTCCTCATAACTAATAATGTTTTGAAGATTCCAGAGCAATATGTGATGAAAAGGTTGACAAAATCAGCTAAGGTAGGAGGAATGGTTCTATTTGAAGATAATGTCGATGATCCGAAGAAAGCGATGAGTACGAGGTATAAGGATTTGAGTTTGTTTTTCAACAAACTAGTCATTAGGGCTTCAGAAACAAAAGAAACGTATGAGTTGATGAAAGAATCGTTCGTGAAGGCCGCTGAGAAGATGAATAAACATTTACACAAAAAAAAGTTATTTTGGATCAAGGATCATATGTGATAGATAGTCACTTAGATCTAAGGATTGGAGGGGCTACCGAGAAAGAAGACAATGTACTCGTGAAAGGGGATAAAAACAAAGCAAGAATACGTTCCGGTAAAAGACCCAAAAGTGGATTGGAAAAGAAATCTAGGAGAAAAAAATAGGGGTATAAAGAAATTTACTTTATTTTACTTGATATCAATATAATTATATTATTTCTTATGCAGTCATCCATAAATAAGACATATGTTGAAGGACGTGACATTGCGTTACGACAAGATCAAACTACCTCACAATAGGTTTATTTATATATTTTTTATTTGTAGAGTTTGCAGTTCATTTTTTTAATTGTTCTTTGTTTTTCTAATTCATATTTTTTATTATAGGTTGAGACACTTAATTCATTGTCATCCATACATTCTCAATAATGCTTGCAACAGGATTCTTGAAGAGCCTTTTCTGAAGAATCTGACCGGCAATCCTCAGCCCATCCACAAAATTGGTTGGTTCTCCGGCAACGAGACTGTTAGCGTGAAATTTTACATTTATTAGTTCACTATAGTCCATCGGGCGAAGGTTAGATAATCTGTAAGGCGACTTGTTGCACGAAACTATAGAGAGCCGGTCCCTCGGGCCTAAGTTGTTTGCGACAAATTTAACAGTATTTTGCACAAGACGAATGTTTATTCTGCGAATATAATTGCTGATATCCACGACCATAACAAGGTCTAGAGGAGCGCGTTGATACCATCCCGGATAGCTTTCCAACTTCGGTCCTTTCATCTCAAACAGAACATCAATGTCCGAACTGGATTGACGCCCTTTAATTATCATTTCAGGTATTGGTGTTTCCAGCATTACTTCACCATACTCCAAAATAATGTCGCTAGGGGCAGCAGACGGAGATTGATTATCATAAAAGCGAGGGTGCTGACGAGGGGCTGAATGCGAAGGTCCAGCTGACGTCTGCTATTGCAACAAGATGAAATCAACATAAATGTATGATGACGATGACTAACAGGTGAACATGATTCACAATGTAGAAAACTATTTCTCAGAAAGATATATAATGATTAGATTACATTTGCCAGAAACTGATTCTTTAGATAAAATTCTAAAGACTTCAAAGTTCTTGATTATATGGATAACAATAAGAACTGATTAAAATTAATAGTGTTTGGAAACATAAATAAACTGGAAAAAGACAAGTTGCATTGTCGATATAAATCCATTCAAAAAATATCAGGCCAAGAAAATTAACTTACATGATCAAGAACAGCTGCAGGACAACATAAGCTAATTGATCCAAATAATGTGAATTGCATATGATAACAATGAATATATTTTAACAGGAAATTAATTAAAAACAGAAATCGTTTGTCCTAGCTCTGATCTGCACAACTTCCATAAAAATGTAATTCAAGAACATGAATGCATTGAATGATTATACACGAACTGATTAATTAAACATAAAAGGCATGAAAGGTTTTAGGAATGAGTAGATATATGGTTAAGAAGTAAAGCAGAACTCACATCCATATTTGATTTCTTCTTATCAATCAAATGTTGGCTTCTGAAAAATTCTTCGTCTTCTTGGGTGAAAAGTACCGATTGATTCTCTAATTTTGGAGGTTATATCTGATGAGTTTTGGCAGTTGAGAGTACTATTAAATCTATCTTTCACAGTGATACTATATATGCATATATTGGTGTTTCAAATTTACTGAATCTGTCCCTAAAATGGTGAGAAACTTTTACTAAGAATAAACCCTAAAGTAACACTTCCTATTGGTCAATGAATTGTTTGGAATGCGTGAATATATGTAGTGCAATAAATTACACTATCCAAAAACTTGTGAATGTTATTGATTTATCCTTTTTTTAAAAAAAAATATTTTATTATTCAAAATTCTTTTTCCTTAAAAAGATATTGCATGCCACTACAACAAAAAAAAAAAAACAAAAAAACAAAAAAGATGCGCCATATTGTGAGGAATACATAATCCCTTGTAATTTTCTATGGATTTTAGGGAGACAAAAAATAACATATTGTAATTTTAAAGTTTCGCTTAGGGATATTTTTGATTATCACAAATGTGTTCGATTTACTAGGCATTAAACAGGAAAGGGAATTTGTGATGGATTTGTACACCCTCACAATATTTAAATCCCTAAACGGGACAAGGTAGACAGAGAAAAAAACAAAGAGTTACTGGAAAATTGATTTTGGGCATAACTTTGTTTTGGTGTAATTACGAAAAATTTGGTGAAAAGGGGTAAAGAAGAAGATGTGTAGGGTATTTGTACATAGTGAAAAAAGAAAATGGGAAATTTCCACGCAAGAGAAAACAAACCTCTCCCACTTAATATAAGTTTTATTGTCCATTTATCAATAAAAATTAATTGAATTGAATTGAGCCCAACTAAGCTTAAGGTCTAGCTTGGGAATTTTATTAGGTTATCAATGAAATGGTCGGATATAACTCTGTATCGTGATGAACTTACTTTTCAAATACAATATTTTGACCAAATTCCTACCAAGGGTTACACAAAATTCGTATTGGGATAATACAAAGTTTGATCTCGAATTCTGGTAGAAAATATCGAGACAAGGCGAACTTAGGGAATAAAATAAGTATGAAGGCTATAATTTCTTGCAAGGATAAAACACTGATGTGTTTTTCTTTTTTTTTTTTATTTTATCAATTGATATATCTGCAAATGAAACCAATCCATCTATTTATAGATCATAAGCAACTTTTCATTCAAATTGAACAGACACAAAGATTCAATTTAAATTTAAATTTCAAAATGAATGGGTGTGTTCTTTCAATTCAAATATTAATTTGAATTCAAAATAAATTGATGTATTGATTCAATTTAAACAAAAGTTTGAATTCATTATTTAAATATTAGTAGTCACATCAATCCATAAATCAACACAATTTTTTAAATTAAAATTCTAGAAAAATTCCAGAATAGCTTGTACGACTTAGTCATGCCCATGACTAAGTTGGCTATTATATTCTGTCCCATAAATTTAATTACAGAACTTCCAGACTTGTAAACGACAGACTTAGTCATGCCCTTGACTAAGGCCGTATCAACAATTTGTCCTAGAATTTGTGTTACTTGTCAAAAATATATCGAAATTAGCTTCTTCGAGTGTGCACTCCACGCATCCCATCCCGAAGTTCACTTAATCCCAACATTCATTGGTCTCGAATAAATCCAATTACGCTAAAATTACCAACAATCCTCCCTCATTTTAGTGTAATCCTTGATTTATTCACAAATTAAATCACAGCCATACAAAATAAATCTATGCATAAATGAGAATGTCACGAAGATTGAATTTTTGGATTAGTACAACACACGTTACAAATATTTAAGAATCAGGGTGTCGCTAAGGATTGAACCATTTCAACTCATTTGAATACATGTAGGAAAAGTACACACGAATTTATAATTCACTTGGTTCTAACTTGACAGTTTTCAAGCCATATGTCCATATCCATTCGCGAGCACATCGAAAACAAGTCCGAACTTTCTTGAAGCGGAAAAACTTCATGCTCGTATAGGTATCTCCTTTAGTCTCGCTACTGCACAAGCAATTTTTCAAATGAGTTATTAAGAGATATGATCTCAACCTACGGTTCTTGCAGGTCTAAACGCATACCCGGGATGTTTGAATTAAATGCGTTCCAATCTTTCCAATATGAGATTTCCACATTGAATTCAGCTTCTAGCATCATACTAGAAAAGAATTGGGTGTCTTACACTATGAAGATTTAACGGACTTCAATCCCATCCCAATCGACGACTTGTGCACTAAGTCTCTCGCCTACCCATTTGTCAAATAGTCGGCTAATTTATGTTCCAACCGAATAAACTCAACCGATATCACCACATTCATGATTAAATCACGAATCATGCTATGTCTCACATCTATGTGTCGAGACTTAACATTATAGATTTCACTATAAGCTTTAGACATTGTTGAGGCGCTATCACAACGAATAGATATGGGTGGTACCGGTTTCGGCCATAATGGAATCTCATATACCAAGTTATGAAGCCATTCAGCTTTCTTTCCAGCCGCGGCTAATGCTACAAATTCAGGTTCCATTGTAGAACTTGTGATACACGTTTGCTTCTTAGAAGCCCAACAAATTGCACCTCCCCCAAGCAAAAACGTCCATCCAGTAGTGGAAGAATGATCTTCTGCATGGCTTATCCAACTCGCGTTCGAGTATCCTTCAAAAAACGAAGGAAAACCAAAATATGACAAACCATAATTAAAAGTATTTTAGTATTTATCCCCCACACAATTTGAGAAACTTCCCCAATTGCAGTATGGGTGTGCAGATTGTTGCTACCAGACAATCTGCACTCTTGTTGGCATTTCGAACGCTACTAATGATATAAGACAATATTGGTAATTGCCACTTAATCTAGTAGCCGACAACAATCCATGGAGAATTCGCATCCATTTCAAGTTCACTCATAAGGTTATAAAAATCAGATTACTAATAATCTCAATAACCTTATTTGAAAATTATTTTGTATAAAATTCCAGATGTTTCAATTCATATAATCTCAATTGCATCAATTTCATATATTGGAAACATCCATATCACAAACTTCAACCATAAAATCAAACAAACATTTTAACCGAATGTAAGTAAAGTAATTTAACATTAACATGCTTGAATTTACAGCATACACTCGACAATCTACGCAATGTCGATCATATATTATTTATATACAAACATGTCTTAATCATTTAAGACATTAAATACTAATTACTTGCAGTAATTATTATCAACTATGTATACAATGTCTTGAGACTCAAGATATAAACCACTAATTATTTACAGTAATTAGAATTCATTCGACTTATTTTTCTTTGCACGGTGATTCCCCTTTTCCAACTCCGCAATCACGTTTGAGGTGACCGGATTTTCCACAAATCCAACAAGCCAATTTTGACTTCTTCATGAATCTTTTGTTGGATTCAGAATGCTTGCATTTCTTACCATGACTGAACTTGGAATTCTTTTCTTTATGGTTTAATGGAATAAATTGTTGCATTTTTATTCAAATACTAACACCAACATCTATATAGGTTCAAGTACCCCGTAGTTATGGAGTTTTTTCATGTAGTATCCCTGGCTTTTGGTGATTTGTAGTAATTTGGTAAGTACTTATACTCATTAATATTTTTGTTTTATCTTCGTGATTTGATTTGTGGATGAAACCTCTCTTATGTTCATTCAAGTATTTTGTAGAAGATGTTGAGAAGTGATGCAGTTGTCTTAATCACAATATGAGAAAAATTAGCTCAACTGAAAATGGACTTATCATTGTAGGGTTGCATCAGGTTCTTGTGATTCCATAGTCAAATTTTTATAGCTTTGGCTGGTGATGTTTTTAGTGTACCAGTTTCAAATTTTTTTGGCTTTGGTTAGTGATGTTTTTTTATGTACCGTTCAGAAAAATTTTTATTCATGTCAAAAAGTGGCAACTCTGACAAGTGCAATATTTTCTATTTTGTTGGTCACTTCAATCACTTGCCTTATGAATTTTATTTCTCTCTAATCTTTTGGGTTGTGTTGTTGATATTATAAAACATTTTATTGTTAAATACATGCTCTAGGTTTTTGGTGCATATTTGTTGTTGTTTTATTGGTTTTATTATTATTATTATTATTATTATTATTATTATTCTTATTATTATTACCTTTTAGTTTAATTTTTTTAATATTGAATTATTCAATTGCCGTATACTAATTTTGCTTTGATGAATCTTGATTTGATTACATGATTCAATTAATTTTAATAACTTACTAATTAAACATTCTCCAATTTTATATTAATGTTACTACAAATTACATAGCCATTTGTCATTACAAAACCACATCATGCAAAGATAGTATCATCTTGATAAAAAAATCCACAACTTCGATAAGATAGAGTTTATTGAAGCAACAGTTTCACATTTCTAATTTTTTCAATAACTATAAAACCACAGCACATACAAGTCGAACAACGTCTTGCTAAAAACTTCACAACTTCAACAAGATAGAACTTATCGATGCAAAACCTTCACGTTTCAACTAATTTAAATAGCCTCGAAAACAAACCTTAGGTTGTCAAAAGAGAAGTACAACTTGACTATAAAACAGGTGGGACGTGTATGTGCGGAACACTTATCATATTATCAACATCTTGAGAACCTTCGAACAACTGGGACATTTAGAAGCGTGCATTATTCACATGGAACAACAAATTTAATCATTTTGGGAGGTAAGAAAAACTCTATCGCAATAATTACTTAAAATGTATAATTATATTTTTTAAAAAGAAAAGGACAAATTATGAGTAACATACCGAAAAGAAATAAAAATGGACAAATTATATAGAACTAATTAGTAAAAAACATTAATATCAACAAAATGAAGTTCTTGTAAGACAATAAAATAAAATAAAATACCTCCTTTACAATAAAATATTAAAAATGAATTTGAAAAGTATAAAATTTTATTTTAAAAAAGTATATTTTTTATATGAAAATAATTTAAATTAATATACTAATTTTAGGAGGGTTGATTTAAATAAGGTAATAAGATAGATAAAAAAAATACTTCATCCATTTCCGCTGTAAATGATTCACTTTGTTTTGTATGTTCCACAAAACATTATCTATTTTTATTTATAGCAATATTTTACACTTAGATCACTTTATTTCTATAACTCTCTTAAATTAATAAATATTTTTATTTATTTTTTATACTGCTCATTTTTTATAAAACTAATTATAAATAATAAAAAGAACTTTGGGTTTGTTTGTTTGTGGATTTTAGTTTTTGGATTTGAATTTTTAAATAATAAAAAATTCGAATAATTATTTAATATGATATAAATATAAATTGATGTGATATTTTAAATGTAAAAAAAATTGTAATATAATATTGAAAAATAATAATTGTTTGATAGTGATATTTTTGTTGAAAAAACCTCCTTAAAACCAATAAAAGAACACACCTTTGTGTCTCGCAAGGGATGACATGCAGGGTGGTCTAGGGGTTGGACTTGTATGTTAGATTGCGCACTTTTGTGTTATAGTTTGAATTTTATTTAGGTATAAGGTAAAAAATTATATAGATAATATAAATGTGAGTAATGTAAATAATATATTAATTTTTTTTAAAAAAAATTATATGAACATTTTTTCTACTAAAAGAAACTCACCTCAAATCTTAAAAACGATTTTTAAAAAATATAATATAAATTCATTAATACCCAAACCCTCCTCGTCTTCTTCCCTTTCTTGTTCTTCTCTCTTCTTCTGAGTCGCGACGCCGCCTTTCTTCCGGATACGAAGTCCTCCGCCACCGTCGTCGCCCGCTGAAATATCCAGGGAAAATGGTAGGGTTTTCTATGCAGCCGTACGGTATACAGTCAATGCTGAAAGAGGGGCACCGGCACTTGTCTGGACTGGATGAGGCAGTGCTCAAAAACATCGACGCTTGCAAGCAACTGTCAACAATTACTCGCACATCCCTCGGCCCCAATGGTTTCACTCTTTGTTTTATTTTTTCACTTCGAAAATTTTATCTCCTCTGCTTTTCGTTTGCTATATAGGAATCTAGGGTTCTTTTTGGAACTAGTTGATATCATAATTCTTCAAAAAACTTGATATAAAAAAGCAAAAGTTCTTCTGTGCACCATTTCTGTGCTCTTAACGTATTTGAGGACGGAAATGGGTTTCGGTTGTATTCGCTTGAAATCAACTAGCAATTTTCGCAAGTAATTATGCACTTTAGTGCTAGCTTTTTATGATGTATTGGTGTTCATTCAATCATTCATTTATCTGTGTTAAGAGACTATGATGATTACGGGTGTAGTGTTTCTTTGTTAGATATTACATTTTATGCAGTTCACTTACAAGCTATGATTTTAAATATTTGTAGATCATTCTATACTTCTTTCGTTAATTATACTCATATATCCACATTTTCTTGTCAAGGCATGAATAAGATGGTTATCAATCATTTGGACAAACTCTTTATCACAAATGATGCTGCAACTATTGTAAATGAGCTGGAGGTTCAGCATCCTGCAGCTAAAATCTTGGTTTTAGCCGGGAAAGCTCAACAAGAAGAAATTGGGGACGGAGCGAATTTGACAGTCTCGTTTGCTGGAGAACTGCTTCAAAATGCTGAAGAACTCATCAGGATGGGATTGCACCCTAGTGAGATAATCATGGGATATACAAAGGCAATCAATAAGGTTTGAATTTTGGTTATCACTGAACATGACGGGCTTCTGGGATCATACATTTTCTATTGTTGATCCCTGTCTTGGTATTTCTTTATTGTAGACCATTGAGGTATTGGAGGAGCTTGTTGAAAATGATTCGGAAAATATGAACGTCAGAGACAAAGAAAGTGTCATTTTACGAATGAGATCTTCAGTAGCTAGCAAACAGTTCGGACAAGAGGACATACTATGCCCCCTTATTGCAGAGGTAAATTTCTTTCTACTGATTTCTATTTTGATCAACATGTGGCATTATTGATTTGCAATTCACTTTTCTTAAAAGGCTTGTATACAAGTTTGTCCGAAGAACCCAGCAAACTTTATTGTGGATAATGTAAGAGTTGTAAAGCTATTGGGCGGTGGTCTGCATGATTCTTCTGTGGTTAGAGGTATGGTGTTGAAGAATGATGCTGTTGGGTCTATAAAGAGGATGGAAAAGGCTAAGGTGAGTATTGAAACTGTAACTATTAGTTCATGGTTATTTTGGTCTTTCATTCCCTTTTGTCTCATAAAGCCAAATGCTGATGAGTTTTGGTCATATTTTGCCTTTTGGTTTTTTCAATCTGACATATATTGGATAGCTATAATTTGTCAAATTCTGTTAAGTGAAGCTGCTATCTTTTTGGCTATAACAATAGCTGAATGTGAAAATATAATTTACAAGATCGACAATCGATGCATGTGGTTGTGCAATATGTGAACTTTCATAGTATTCATTGGTAAACTAAAAGCAAATGACATAAAATACTGATAGAGGGATCTTTTAAGATTATCAAGCAAGGAAAGGAGGGGAACACAAGCAATCACCTGATGAGACTTAAGTTTGACATTCAGAAATATCTCCTTTCTCAGTAGTGTGCTAAATTGATTACTCAATTGTATTGAATGTTTGTGTCTGTCTGAATGGTTGTAATTCTCAATTGCATTCCACCTCCCTTGTAACGAACCATTTTATATTTGTTTATTTTTTCAGGTTGCTGTTTTTGCTGGAGGTGTTGATACAACTGCAACAGAGACAAAAGGAACTGTTCTGATTCATAATGCCGAGCAGGTATGCCTGAGAATTTCACCATTTCAATTTTTGGGTTTGTTGTTTGTGGTAATAGTATAAATTTGAAATGAATTAGGGTTTTGATGAGATGTAACCCCTAAGAACCCTCTTGTGATCTTTTTGCTACAGAACATGTTATATTTAAAAACCCTATTTATTCCTGTGGTAACTTTTTAATATTGTTCTGCATTTGAATGAGAGGCAATTTGGCTACTATTTGCTATGGTAAAAATTTTCTGAAACACAGTTGCATGCACAAACACACATAAAACTTTGTTCTCCTATTACAGTTTCTCTATAGGTGCTTTAATTAGAGTTAATACCATTAAAGAATTATTGTAGCCATTCTCATGTGGGCATACTGGTTTTTCCTTTTTACTTGAAGCTTGAGAATTACGCCAAGACAGAAGAAGCTAAGGTTGAGGAGCTAATAAAAGCAGTTGCCGATTCAGGTGCAAAAGTCATTGTTAGTGGAGCAGCTGTTGGGGAAATGGCATTACATTTCTGCGAACGTTACAAGTACAACCTCAATTGATCTGATTAATTTATTCAATTGAATTTTCTGTAGCAGCTCATTCCAAAAGTTCTCTTTAATTGTGGCATACTAATTTTGGCTTGTGGTTTTTGATGCTTTGTATTTATTCTGTGCAACAAGTTGAAGGTTTTTATTTGGTAGTGTTAATAAGTTGTCTCCTTATCTTGTATATATCTGAAATTATCTTTTAGTTGTTGTGTACAATATCATATTTTAGTGGGTTGGAGAAGATATCTTTCAGTCCGTTGATTACTGTTTGTGCTTTCATGCATATCTTCATTTCTTTTATTACTTTCTTCCATTTTCTTGCTGTTTGACTGTAAGCTTTGGTTTTTGTGATTGTGTATTCTCTGAAAAGTTGGCACAGTTGTTGTTGTTGTGGTTTTTTCTTCTAGTTATTCAATATATTTGCTCTATCTTTGGAAATAATTGATGATTGAACTTAGTTGGAACCTTACCCTTACATTAATGGATTAGGATTCTTGCATCAGGTCTCTGAATTATCGGTGCTTTGAGAGCCCCTATTGGCCAAAGTAGCTTCTATTTGCTCAATTTAATTTTTCATTGGATGGTTTTCTTTTCTAAAATTTTGTAGTCATAATTTTAATGTTGCACAAGAATGGTTTCTCCCTCCCACAAGAAAATAAACTTCAATGTTATCTTTTGCAGGCTCATGGTTTTAAAGATCAGCTCTAAATTTGAACTACGGCGGTTCTGTCGCACCACTGGTGCTGTTGCTCTTGTGAGTCAACAATTTTAATTGATATAAGCTTGGTAATTTTGTCTCACCAACCACTTGTTTATTGTGACATAACAGTTAAAGCTTAGTCAGCCATCACCCGATGATCTTGGTTATGTGGATTCCGTTTCTGTGGAAGAAATAGGCGGGGCTAGAGTATGACAACCATTTCTTTTTTTTTTGTGCTTCAGTGTTTTTATTAACCCTCTGTGACCATTGATTTATTTAATTTCATGTAGGTAACAGTTATAAAAAATGAACAAGGTGGAAACTCTGTGTCTACTGTTGTTCTACGAGGAAGCACTGATAGCATATTGGATGACCTTGAAAGAGCAGTTGATGATGGTGTTAATGCTTATAAGGTGTTCGATGTCCCATAAATCTATGAAGTTTTCTCCGACTTCAGTTCTTTTGGTGAATAAAATTATATTTTCTCATCATTCGAAGTTTATATATCTCATCCTACTTTGTAAATTCTTGTCGCTAGGCAATGTGCAGGGATAGTCGAATTGTGCCTGGTGCAGCAGCAACTGAAATTGAACTAGCTAAAAGACTGAAGGAGTTTTCTTTCAAAGAAACAGGGTATTTGCTCTTATATCTTTAAACATATCTCATAGTTCCATTTATGTTTTTTGAAGTATATATTCCTTTAGTGTTTAGCACACTTCTCTGACCGCAATATTCCTTTCAAATCAACTGTTAACGATGATTATGTTGGCTTATTAAAAGAAAATTTTGTTGTATTACCCTAAAGGTACTTAATCTCTTTCTTCTCTAATAATTGGTTAAATTATTTAGTCTCTCCTGGGGACTACCATAATTACCACAACCACCACTAAATTATTTAGTCTCTCCTGGGGACTACCATAATCTCTTTGTGGAAATATATATATTTCCTTAATATTAAAATTTTGTTTTGGATTGTTCTATAGCAAGCTTCACTTTTTGCAGCGCTTGGGCATTGCAGTTATACATGAATTCATTTTTATTCTGTTTATGATCCCAAAGGCTTTCAGTTTGGTTGTGAGATTAGTTGGGAATATGTTTATGCCCAAAGCATGAAAAGGTCTTTGCAGATTTCTATGCTTTGCTTTCTTATTTTTTGCTTAGATGTAATTCCTTCCGTATAATTCTATGCATGTTTAAGTGCTTATTCACATTTACACAATTTGTAAATTCCAGATTGGACCAGTATGCCATAGGAAAGTTTGCTGAAAGTTTTGAAATGGTTCCCAAAACATTGTCTGAGAATGCTGGGCTTAATGCGATAGAAATTATATCGTCCTTGTATGCTGAGCATGCTTCTGGTAACACCAAAGTGGGCATTGATTTGGAGGAAGGTGCTTGCAAGGATGCGTCGGCCATGAAAATATGGGATCTCTATATCACCAAGTAAGTTGTAGGTGCAGAATTTACTTGTCATTTCTTCTGTATTAATTGTTGCTGTTTGAGATAGGTAAATATATTATCGGTTACATATGGTGACAGATCACCCCATTTTTCTTTCACGATGTCCATACCACTTTGCCTATCATTTTTTCTGGCCACTTTTCATGGTTGATGCTTAGTTTTTTTATACTTGTTGAAATATTATATTAAATTGTAAGATACGTAAATTATGGAAATTCTTAGTGCAGTGTAATTAGGACAATGTAAACTTTCTTGCCTTCTCATCGACAGTGAAATTGCTGTTCCAGCCTACGCAAACTTGTTTTTAAATTTATAAACCCATCCAATCAAGTTTTTGTCGTAGATGCCTCTCAAATTGATCTTTACTGTCATCATTGTCATGGTACCATTCTATAGGTGGGTCTCACCATTTTGCATGGACGTCATCTATTTGGATGTCAATAATTTAACCAGCCGAGTTGGTAACAGCTCTCGTTTAGTAGTTTATGATTTATTGAATGTTTGTTTTTGTGCAGACTCTTTGCCCTGAAGTATGCAGCTGATGCTGTCTGTACTGTTCTGCGTGTCGATCAGGTAAAAAGAACTTTCATTATGTGGCTATGCCTTTATTTTTTATTATTTCAACTTTGAAGCTTGCTTCCCTTTCAATTTTTACTCAGCAAACTGATATTTCTCTAAAAAAACGTTCTATTACAAGATGTGCTCTAGCTATTTTGTGGATATGTACTATATATATATATATGTATGTATATATATGAGTGGTAAATTAATTGAACAATCATATGGTTAAATTAAAGACACATTGTTCTCAAATTTGGTACTCCATCGGTTTCAAATAATTTGTTCACTTTTCTATTTCTGACGGTCCCATATAATTTGTCTTTTTGTTTTTTGAAGATATAATTATACACTTTAATTATATTTTAAATTTCATACTTAATTTTTTATTTTAATTAAATTATTTAGTTATTTTAATCTTAATTTATATTTATATTTATTTTTATTATATCATAGTTATTTTTACTAATATACTTCTTAATTATTTACTAATTATATAATATTTAAAACTCCGGCCACAAATTAGTTGGAATGGAGGGAGTAATAGTTAATTTGACACTTTTAAGATATGTTCTCACTTGATTCACCGGAGGCACGAACTATAATTGACAAATCTTTTACATGAAAGCAAAAGCGTCGAATCATTCTACAGCAATACATCGAGCAAAAGTTAATTGATTTTAGCGGTATCATAACATGTACATATTAACATGACATTCGGTGCCAGAAAGAGAACTATTACAATTTTATAGGGTTGTAAAAATCATTAATTCCACGTAGAATCTGCATCCACAGGTCACTTGTTGTTCTTTGTTTTCTAAAATTTGTTTGCAAGACGATTTCTTTTTCATTTTCCTGCCCGGGTAAATTGTCCGTAATTTCATCATCTTGTTTCGCATGCAGATCATAATGGCAAAACCTGCTGGTGGTCCGCGGAGGGACCAGGTTGCAGGGGGGATGGATGAGGATTAGGTTAGGTTAGGTTAGGATCTTTTTGAAATGGTGTGTGACCTTTAGATTTTTATTAGCTTCTACTATCCTCAGGCATTCCAAATTTGTGATTCTGGAAAGAGGATGGGTGCTTCAGATGATTATTCGGTTGGCAAGATTACGTAAAATCTTCTGAGTTTTTCTTTCTTTATGCTACATGATGGAGAAGGTTTATTTTTGAAGAACATGAGTGTAGTTAAAATTTACTGTATTAATATACTTGTTAAGTCTGGTTGGTCCAAGGGATTTTGGTTACAATTATTGTATTATTTTTATTATTAATCTTTTTAAGTATTTATTGCAAGAAAATATGAGTCAAAAAAGAAAAAAAAAAGCTCATTTACTTTGCTGTGGGCACGAAATTTGTAAGATTTTTCCATCTGATTTTTAAATATTAATTATTATATGAAAATATAATACAAAATCAAGCGAAAGACAAAAAAATACTACTATTAGTCTTATACGACTATGAGACTCTTAAAGATATAATTTTTTATCTTTATAATTAAAAATAAATTTATTAAAAAATACTCTCTTCGTCGTAGAAATGTGTGTTCATTTAATCGGACACAATTTTTAATAAAAATGAATAATAATTGTTACTTTTTTTTATAGTAAAAAAATATACAAAAGTATAATAATTTTTTTTACTTAAAATGAAAACCATAACTTTTTTTTTTTTTTATGACAACTCAAAAAGGAAAGTAAAACATAGATGGATGTCTTATAAAATAAGCACATCTATTATTTTATAGTAACAAAATAGAATTATCAATATTATTATTATATAGTAAAAAATGGAATTATTAATAATATTATTATTATTATCATTATTATTTTATGATAGAGTAATAAGTGTTTTAAATTTAAGATAATTTAAATCGTCTTAGTAATATCAAGATTTGTTTAATATCTGTAAATTATTTATTTAATATAATTGAAATCTGACCATGCGATGCGCACGGTAGCTGAGTTTAGGGTTTAGGGTCCAAAACTATTTCTTAATTGCAATCCCCCAAAAATAATAAAAAAATATAAATATCTTATAAAAATAAAAATAAAAACTTCAAATATTTATTATAAAAAAAATTATTAAAAAAATTAAAATAATATATTTTATACTTTTATACAATTTTTCATGCATACACAAAAAATTATTTTATGTTTTAAAAAATTATTCTATGTAAAACATTGACTGAACAAAGTCATTATCTCACTAAAAATAGATTATACGAATATATTGATATACTAAAAGAGGTGTATTCAATATAAATTTTTGTAGTATTTTGTTGGATTTTTAAAATCTGGTTATTTAATCAAAATTTTTAAAAGTCTGTATTTGAAAAGTCTTTTAAAATTTAGAGGTAATGTTCAAATATTCAATAATCCATAGAGTTTCAAAGTGTATAAATTTTAATGGAAAATTGTGAAAATTTTGTATAAAAAAGAAGAGATTTCGATGGATTCTTAAAATAATAATAATAAATATTGTTGTATATGTGGTCAATAATATGATAATATTTATTACTATTATTATAATTTTTAATAAAAATAATAATTTAAAATTAAAGTGTATTAGCAAATTATTATGATTTTTTTAAATATATATTTTTATATTATAAATATAATTTTAAAAAATATTATTATCATAATAAATATTTATTACTGTCGTCTTTTCGTCTTTTCTTTTAAATAGATATTTTTTGTTGAACCGTTAATTTATATTTATTTATTTTAATATTTTTTTCAAAATTTTAAATTATATTTTTTATTTTACTTATATACGAGTTTACTTTTTATGTGAAAATGTTATATGAATAATAATACTAACTAATAAAGAAATATAAAACTAATTTGACGAATGATAATATAATACTAAAATTATAAAATTTGTTATTTGATATAAATTTATATAATTAATATATATTTATAAAAAAATTATTTTACAATCCTACAAAATCCATATAAATCCATAAGAAATTTAATAAAATCCTTACTCTGGATTTTCTAAATCAATATAAAACTTTTTAAAATAAAAAAAAAAATCCATTAAAATCACCGACAAAGCACTTCGCCGTCGCACATCTCCGTCAATCCAAGAATTCATTGTTGTCGTCTTATTCAGACATGTTTGCTTTTATGTCCGTAGAGGACAAGCATTCCATCTCTCTAAAATCAAAAACAATAAATTGAAGCCAGTGGGCAGTGACCTCGAATGCTCGGGATTAGACGACAACAAGATGTGGCAATGCTGTGATGGCCTAATACTCATCTCTTCGATTACTGGTAGAACTTGCTCTATCATCCTCTGGAATCCATCTGCCAGAACACAGAGAAATTTGGGATTCCCTTTTCCGGATATATACGCCTTCAAATGTTGCATCGGTTTTGATTCATTATCGAAGGATTACAAAATACTTGTGGTCACTAGGAATATGAAAGATTATAGTGTGTCTAACACCAGAAGCTGGAAGACGTTTAAAAGGGCGGAGATAAATGAGTTAAAAAGCTTCCATTTGGATGATCATATGATCTGTTTGAGCAGTCGGATAATGCATGAAATTGATCTATCTAGTCTGAATATTACAATATATTTCTTCAACACAAGGGACGATAAAATTTATCAATTTATTTATGACGCAGGGCCAATAACTATAACTCCGTATTGTTATGTTGATGGTTCACCCGGACATTTTTGCATACTCTTGACCGACGTTGGCAGTGACAAGTGCCGTTTTTTGTGGAAGAGAACTGGTCGTGAATGGATGGAGTTCAATGACCTGGATGGATTTTTTCACCGGCAATTGCAAGATGTACTTGACCGACGATGATAAAGAACTTATGTTCACTTTTCCTTATGGCCAAATAGGTCGTCGTAAACGTCGTGTCATGATCTATAATTTGATTGAAAAAAAACTTAGATTCTTGAGCTGGGATCAATTGGGTTTTGGTAGTGGATTTCCTTTGATGGGATACTCAGATAATCTCTTCTTCAGCGGTATCTAGATAAAATAAGTTCAGCTTCTGTTTCGTTTTGTTTTATTTTTCCTACTTTTAATGTTTTGTTATCTAGGCAAAATATTATTATATAAATTAAGTTGATTCGATGAAGACTTGTTAATTGTCGAATTTTATTTGCTTCGATGAAAATAAATTGACAAGTTTAATTCTTCGTTGCCATATATATATATATATACTCGAAAGAATTCATTGTTTGGCTCTTTTCTAATGGAAGAACCTTGGAAGTCTGCCGAATCCTACTATATATTCCCGATGGAAACAACCTTTTCCGGTTAAGCTTTCAATCTGCCAAATGTACCCGACCACGTGACTTCAAGACACCACCGAAAGGTGCTTTCATTCGACCATCGAACACATTGAATTCTGAACTTATTTTTTCATCTAATCCGAGACCAGAAGACTTATTAGTCAGTTTCAAAAGTTTCTCAAATAGATAATATATACTATATATATTGTGCTAATGTGTGTATTGTATTTTTGTAGATGATAAGTGTTTGAGGTTTTAGTCAAGATATTAAAGTGGTGATAAGAGTCAATCTAGAGCTCTATTGTATCCTACAATGTTTAGATTTAGATATTGGATTAGCAGCCGAATGATGATTCCCATAGTAAAACTTTATGAAATCCGAACTAAGTCAACAAACACAGTGATCCTATTGATATACTTCATTCCGAATGACCTATACTCCGAATTATATATATATATGTATTGACGGGAAATGAACCTCAAACAGCGGCCGAGGTCCAGACACGAACAAATAAATGCAGCGGAATAAGAAGTACACCTTAGAAGTGTACCAAAACTAGTCGTCTATGTGTTGGTCAGATAACCAAAACAAAACAATGTTGTGCACGCAAAGTAAAAAAAAGCAGACCGGCACACTATGGGTGTGTTTGTTTGAAGGATTTGGAAGTATTTATACTATTCCCCCCCCCCCCCCCCAAAAAAAAAAATCAAATCAATTTTACATTCAAAACATCACATCAATACTTATTTATATCACGTCATACTACTATTTCAATTCAATTTGTTTACTATTCAATGCTGCAAATACCTTCAGGAAGGCTGCATTAAATTGAACTTCTTTGTCTTCGAACATTCGATAGCTTCTAAGCTTGGTCTCTATGTTGATGAAATTTCACTCGCCATGATGGTCACCTAAATTATTGTATTTGATTGTTGGGGAAAGTATAGTGTTCGACAAAAATTGCTAGATAGTTGTTCTTCCATTGAACACGCTTTCCAAATAAGAAAATTTCATCCTATGTCTTGCCACGGGTATCAAGAGTTTCGTATACCGGATAAGATAAGAACAACTAAATTTTTGGGAAGGAAAACAAATGGAATCAAAGTAAAAGAAATTTAGAGTGTATGAATATAAAATCCTACAAAGTGAAGCCAAACATCCTATAATTATAGATATCGGAAGGTGTCTTTTCATTTGAAACCAATAGACATAAAAAAACATATGTTTGGTTCGATTCAAATTTCAATTCAAACGCCATTTTCCTATAAGCTTGGCAATTTTGTCTCACCCACCACTTGTTTATTGTGACAAAACAGTTAAAGCTTAGTCAGCCATCACCTGATGATCTTGGCTATATATGTGGATTCTGTTTCTGTGGAAGAAATAGGATGACAACCATTTCTTCTTTTGTGCTTCAGTGTTTTCATTGATTTATTTAATTTCATGTAGGTAACAGTTATAAAAAATGAACAAGGTGGAAACTCTGTGTCTACTGTTGTTCTACGAGGAAGCACTGATAGCATATTGGATGACCTTGGAAGAGCAGTTGATGATGGTGTGAATGCTTATAAGGTGTTCGATGTCTCATAAATCTATGAAGTTTTCGCCAACTTCAGTTCTTTTGGTGAATAAAATTATATTTTCTCATCATTCGAAGTCTATATATCTCATCCTACTTCGTAAATTCTTGTCACTAGGCAATGTGCAGGGATAGTCGAATTGTGCCTGGTGCAGCAGCAACTGAAATTGAACTAGCTAAAAGACTGAAGGAGTTCTCTTTCAAAGAAACAGGGTATTTGCTCTTATATCTTTATACATATCTCATAGTTCCATTTGTATTTTTTCGAAGTATATATTCCTTTGGAGTTTGGCACACTTCTCTGACCGCGATTTTCCTTTCACATCAACTGTTAGAGGACGATTATGTTGGCTTATTAAAAGAAAATTTTGTATTACCCTAAAGGCACTTAATCACTTGCTTCCCTAGTGAGGATGAGAAATCGCGGATAGGCGTGAGACTGTCGTTTATTATTTGTAAAATGTTAGCGATGTTTTAATTATCATAAATCCGAAGCTTTAGATGACGAATTGTATAGAGTGGAATCACTCATATCGAAACCTAGAATTACATGCATTAAAAGGGACCAATCGGGTTCGGACATTGATGTCCTGATTCAGAAACAAGGACCTGTATTGGAAAGTTATCCGAGATGGTATCAACGTGCTCCTCTAGACCTTGTTATGGTCTTAGAAATCAGCACTGACATCGGCTTCATAAGCTTTTGTCTTTTGCTAATTGCTATTACGTTTGCTGCAAATAACCTCGGCCCGAGGGACCGGCTTTCTATAGTTTCGTGCAACACTCCTGCTACCAGATTGTTGCGCCTATGCCCAATGGACAGTACCGGGCTAGCGAATGCACTACATGCTGTGGACTTAGTTGTCCCTGGAGATAATACTGATTTTGTGGACGGACTAAAGATTGCTGCTCGGATTCTCGAGGAGAGGATGTACACGAATCCTGTTGCGAGCATTATTGTTTTATCGAATGTGAGTACGAGGCAGCCGAGCTGTGGAATAAACCCGGAGTATCTACATCAATTTCCGGTTTCAATCTGTCCTAAAACGACGCCTCCGACTGGAAACTATCCCTTTCCTGTTCACACCTTTGGCCTTGGCGTGCGCCACGATCCACCTTCATTGTACGGCGTATCTTTAGCATCGAGTGGCGCTTACTCATACGTGGAATCCTACACTGAATTGCAGGACGCCGTCACCGCCTGTTTGGGAGGGCAGTGGCTGTGGGATGCGACTACGGCTTTGGTTGCGAGAATGGAGTCGCAGGAGGCACATGAAAATGGCGGGCTCGCTTTTCTGCTGTCGAATAAGAGCAGCCATGAATTCCAGAGGGTCACCACTGGTGGCTGTAGAGTCTTAGGATTTCCTCTCCTTGTTACTTCTTCGATGATAGATATGCTGCGTAGGTCGTCTACAATCTGGTGAAAATTTTGGTCTGTTTAACGCACGCAGGTTTGCCATTGCAAATTAAACGATGATCGAATGGTGTTCGAAAATTGCATGAAAATGAAGTATATAGTAATGCTTACAAAATGTTGGGTGTTTTTTTTACATATGTAATTTTCATGGAGGAATGTGTAGTGTAGTGCAGTTGTGTCAATATACATATTGTTAGTAATTTTAGCGTAATTGAATTTATTCAATACCAATGAGTGTTGGGATTAAGTGATGCAGGAGTGGGAGAAGAAGCTGAAAAGTTGGCAGCATTAACGCAGCAAGAGATCACCAACAAAACATCAACTTCGATAACTAAACTGCTTTGATTGGAAATGAATTATGGTGAATATCCTATATGGTTGGAAAGCTCTTCGAGTCTACTTTTCAACAAAAAATACGGATCATAAAAATAATACTTCCACTGAAAGTTACGTCTGTTTCACTGAAGCGTGACAGACTGCAAAGAGTCACTGAACCAACTTTTATGTTGCTGATTTTGATGATTCATCTCCTCGTTATGAACCTTGGTTTCTTCGTATTCATAGTACTTATCCATCTTTATTTAAGTTTACATTTATTTGGAGTTTAAGTTGATGCCTATTTTATGACTATCGTTTGTAAGTTTGAGGGGGAATTTTTAAGAATTAAAAATTTACCTTAAGCTATTAAGCTTGTTGGAAGATATTGTCTTCTTATATTTTACTCTAAACTCTCTTAGTGGATTCCTAGAGTGGTGAGTGGTGAGTGTTTTCTTATGGTACCTCCTACTTCTCTAATTTCCCGGCATCATTAAGTGAACTTCGGGATGTGATGTGTGGAGTGCGCACTCGAAAAAGTTTACCGTCTATAAGTCTGTAAGTTCTGTAATTAAATTTATGAGAGAGAATGTAATAGCGAACTTGGTCATGGGCATGACTATGTGGTACGGGCTATTATGAATTTTCCTAAAATTTTAATTTCAAAAGTTGTATTTATTTATAAATTAATGTGTCTAATAATATTTAAATTATGAATTCAAACTTTTGTTTGAAATGAATCAATACATCAATTCCTTTTGAATTCAATTTAATATTTGAATTGAAACAACACACCCATTCATTTTGAAATTGGAATTTAAATTGAACTATTGTGTCTGTTCAATTTAAATGAAATATTACTTATGATCTATTAATAGATGAGTTAGTCTCATTTGCCGATATATTATCTAAACAAGATAAACATATAATTATAGCCTCCACACACATTTTTATTCCCAACGTTCACCTTGTCTCGATATTTTCTACCTGAATTCGATACTGAACTTTGTATTATTCCAATACGAATTTTGTGTATCCCTTGATAGAAATTTGGGTCAAAATATCGTATTCGAAAAATGAGCTCATCACGATACAGAATTATATCCAGCCATTTTCGTTGTTAACCCAGTAAAATTCCCAACGCATATCAGTGTTGCACATATGTGGTTTTGTAATACTTATTAGAACTTTTCCCACTAAAAAAGAAAGTATATGATCAAGGCCAGGCCCGCCATCAACTTGTAGGCTCCTAAGCCGACTACGACAACCAGTTTCTTTAAAAGAACAAAGCTTTAATATGCTAGTTTAGCGTCTATTTTTGTTTTCCATTTATATTTTAAGGTTAAAGGCTTAAATTTTTTATTTAAATAATATTTTTTTATGATATTTTATAAAAATATATAAAAAAAATTGTTTTTTTTTTTAATTTTAAGTTATTATATTTATCATTTTAATCTCATAATTGAAGTATACATCAAAATGGTCCGATATATATATTTTTGTCACAATTAGTCTTTCAATGCCAAAAGTGTGTATGTGCCCACATGGCTCATCGGAGCTTACATGTCCGTCAAATACGTGTCACATGAAGCACATGTGTAATTTTTTTAAAACAAAATAAAAAACTTATATATACTCTTATATTTTAAAAAAGTTAAAAATATTTTTCGTGTCCGCCAAATAGTGCTTACCTGTCGCACACATATGCTCCGGCTTGTTACATGGGTGCTAAGTAGACATCTCTGGCATCGAATGACCAATTGTGTCAAAAATTTTCACTTATGAAACAATTCTATGGGAATTTCAGTTACGTGTCTAAAAGAATGAAAAAATAATTTTTCAAAAATATATATTTTAAAAAAAAACGCTAAATAGTAAAAAAAACATACCTATGATACTTTTACCATTTCCATACCTCATAATTAAATATTTAAAATTATAAATACTAAATAAAAATATATACTCCCTCCGTCATCCAAATGTATGCTCACTTGACCGGACACAAGTTTTAATAAAAGTGAATAATAATGGTTATTTTTTTCTTTTATAGTAAAAAAAAAGTACAAAAATGTAATGATTTTTTACTTAAAAAGAAACGAGAATATTTTTCGATGACAACCGAAAAAAAAAAGTAAACATAGATTTGAATGACGGAGGGAGTATATTTTTAGTTTACTGCCTAGTATAACATAGTAAAAAAATAAAATATTAAAACCATTTCTAATTTTAAAAAATTCAAACGATTAAACATTAATTTGTAAATAAAAAATGTTGCATACATTACACTATGTATATATATATATATAAGTATGTGGGTGGAAAATCCTTTTTAAAATTCATAATATAACTACAAAGCAGGTTTAAATGGCCTCGCAAAGTCAAGACCTTTCATATAGTTCAAAGGTTCTGATACAATATGTGTTGGATAATCATTCAGAAACTTAGATACTCTTTAGGATACGCTTGAATGATCAAAACCTATTTGATTTGCAATGAGTTTTATAATTCGGATTTATATCCTATACTAATTCTAAAATTTTTTACTATCTTCGTCCCGCAACAAGAGTACAATTTATTTTTTACATGTAGATTTTTTAATATTAGTATTATATTGATTTGTAGTAGAAATGACAAATATACCCCTATTAGTATGATATAATTTAAAAGTAATGATGTAACATATTGTATTTATTATATTAGATAGGTAGTACAATTATTAAATTAGGAAATTGTACCCTTTTTGGGACAGACAAAAATAAAAAATGATATCATTTTTATGAGATGAAAGAGTATTATTATTGTTTCATAATGGCTATTGAAGATTGGTGAAACAACTTCTAATTTAATCATAGATATTAAAGAGTTGGTTTCAATTTAATCAATAGCATACAATAGACGGGCTATTGAAGATTGGCGAAACAACTTCTAGTATTCTATGTAAAAATAGTCCTCCAAGTATACTTTTTTCGCTAAAATAATTATTCGGTGCCGGACTCGTCATGCTGGTCTGCCATTGCTGACGTGGCGCTGATGCGGATGACATGTCATCACGTTGATGCCACGTTAGCGCCTCATAGAAATTTTTTTTTTAATTTTTTTTTTGTATTACTGATGTGTCGATGACATATCAGCCGTGTCAGAGCCATTGTCAACAACGGCGGGCCAACAAACCATTTTAGCGAAAAAATTTTGCATGTTAAACTATTTTCACATATAGTTTATTTAATGTTCTAAAATAATAAAAGTTCAGAAATATGACTAAGAACCAGTTTACCTATATAATTGAATTTCGGTTTGACAGTAAATAAAAACACAACAAATGTAAAACAGCATAACACCATTAATTATAATTAATTAGAGAAGCATAGATTAAATTAATTAATTAGGGTTGTACGGCAACACTAACCTTCATTCCCAAAGAGCAATAGTTGGAGACATTGGAGACGAAGTACATCACGCCTTCTCCGGAGAGCGGAAACACCACCGGACCTTCCATGAATGCCGCGAACGCTAATTGATCTCCGCTGCACTGATCAAAATCGCCTCGAGACACCTGAATCACGTTGTAGAGCCCCGACGCGAAGTCGAAATCTGCCGATATGATCTACAGCCAGTCACTAACTCCGATCCGATCCGATCGGATCGAGTGCAAGCAAAAACATGGAAATGAATTTAATAGGCGTACGTACGTACAGAGAGTATCTCCGGCGTGGAATGAATCAGAGTTGGAGGAAGACCAGTTGGCGTAGAAATCGGCGACGGCTGGAATCGTCCAGATGGAGTCTCCGACGATGTGCTGCAACTGCAAGCAATTGGATTTGGAGGCGCTGAGGAGTAGTACGATTATTGGCAGCAGCAGCAGCAGGGCGTTCTTCGAATTCGCCATTGCAGACTGACGTACGGTTTCTGAGGGCGAGGCGGTTACCATTGGAGGGCACCGATTTTGAATTAGAATGAATTATTAGACAATAGGACAATAAGAATGCCTTAGATAAATAAATTTGCAATAGTTTTTAAAACTGCTTATGTATATTAAAATAATTTATGAATTTAAATAAAATGAATGTACCAAATGTTTATAGCAAGGTTGTTGCAGCGACGATTTAGGCCCGAAATGGCGACACTCTGCCTATTATAAATTTCTAATATTTAATTATATAATATAAAATTATAACATCAAATTCAATATCTGAAATTAATTTTTACCATATGCATCCCACATTCTTTTGTATTTGGTGTTTGATTGCCAATTGACGGCCAAATTTCTCACATTTTATCGTAATCATCTGCTTGACCACTAATCTTATCCATCAACTCTTCATCTTTAATTATCTCTTCTAAGACATCATTAAAAAGATCACTCATCTTCAATTCAAAATATTTTGAAGGATTTAGGAACAGAGCAACCATATATAACTTCACCCCCATTTGATTACTTCATCGATCTTCAATTATTAAAAGGATTATCCCCAATGAGGCTTTCATGAAATCAATGTTGATAGAAGATGCCCTTTCTTGTGTCTTCATCACTGATAAAAACACCTATCCAAACTTTTTGGAACCGTCTTAACGTCGGTTACCCTTTTGAAGCTCCTAGTGTTGACATGTGGTTATTTAAATCAGCTACCGTCCGAAGAATGGATAGTAGCTTAGTCCAATCAATTAACCGCCTTTATTTTTATTTGTTGACTTTTATTAATATTTGTAAATATAGAATATTTTATATTTTCTCTGTTCACTTGCAATACATATATTTTAATTTTGGATTGTCATATAAAAAAGTAATCATTTCAAAAGTACTTTATTTTTTTTACAAATATCTCTACTTTTAGAATGAATGAGAGAGTATTATTTTTGGACAATATTTTTTAGTATCATGTAGTTGGAAAACAACCCATGCGTTTCTTTTGAGTTTTTTTTTTTTTTTTTCCTTTTTTTTACTGTTTGGATTTTAAGTTTTTTAAAAAATATAATTATATTTTTTACAAAAATATGACATTAAGATCATTTAGATAACAAAAATTCAAACTTTCAAACTGAGTCTAAAAAAAAAAAAAAATCCTCTTATTAAACATACTAACTTAAAAATAGAAATAAAAACAAACAACAAAACGAAACTGATTGTTCTGATGATCAGCTTAAGATCCTACAATGTTCAAAGGCGAGGGCTGGCCTTGGTTATATATATCTATATATATATTCGTTTTGGCTAAAGATCAAGATGATCCCAGCCCTCAAGACCATCTCCCATGGTGTATCTACGAGTTAAGTCTTGCAAAATTAAGTGGAACTCGTTCAGCTGTCATCCCTATATCGACACAACTGCACATTGTCTTCGCCTCCATGAAAACTTCAGATGTAAAACCTTAACATTTTGTAAGCATTATTATGAACTTTATTTTCATGCAATTTCAAACTCCATTCGATCATCGTTTTGCAATGGCAAACCTGTCTGCGTTGAAAAGACCAAATTTGAAGAGGCAGTACAGTACCTACAATTTTCACGAATCAATTAATAACTCTACACGACCTGCGCAGCATATCTGTCATCGACCAAGTCACAAAGAGAGGAAATCCTATCACTCTACATCCACTGGTTGTCGCCCTCTGGAATTCATGGCTGCTCTTCTTCGACAGTAGAAATGCCAGCCCGCCATTTTCATACCCCTCTGCCGACTCTATTCTCTCAACCAAAGCCATAGTCTCATCCCACAGCCACTGCTTGACCATACTGTTCGGCTCGGCGAGCAATCTAAAAGCATTAAAACTATTACTCATAGATGCGAATCCGGGACCAACACTCTCCACCCTATTGATATCATCTTCAATGTCATCAGGAATTCCAAGGAAAATCGACAGCAAATCCATGTGTTCGCTCCCTAGATCTCGACTCGTCAGATTACGCTGAATCGACTGCGCACGCATCAGAACCTTGTCAATAATCCATAGTCTTATCTGCGACGTTGGTTCTGTATACACTGCGAATGCTCTTACATGCCTTCTTAAATTCATATTTTCTTCGGTTGTCTCAGGGATGCCTCCGAATGTGACCAGAAAGAATTTTCTCTCATTAGCATAGAGGTTGCCGATATTAAATTCGGCGCCGTACGGCAATCTCTGGATGTTGAACTTGGCATATTGGATTCTTTGGAGGTGTAACAGGGGTAGCGTCGAAACGTTTAGCCGGATGTTTTGAGCGACGACACTCTGGAGCCCTCCCAAGCAGGTAGCGACGGCATCCTGCAATACCGCGTAGGATTCTACGTATGAGTAAGTGCCGCTCGATTCTAAAGATACGCCGTACAATGCGAGTGGATCGTGGCGCACGCCAAGGCCAAAGGCGTGAACCGGAAAGGGATGGTTTCCGGTTGGAGGCATCATTCTAGGACTGATTGAATCCGGCAATTGATTTAGATACTCCGGATTTATTCCACAGCTCGGCTGCCTCGTACTCCAGCTATGGTTACTCACATTCGATAAAACAATAATGCTCGCAACAGGATTCCTGTAGATCCTCTCCTCCAGTATCTGAGCAGCAATCTTTAGTCCGTCCACAAAATCGGTTGGACCTCCGGGGACAAGCAAGCTGACAACATGTAGTGCATTCGGTAGCCCAGTACTGTCCATCGGGCATAGGCGCAATAATCTGGTAGCAGGAGTGGTGCACGAAACTATAGAAAATCGATCCTTCGGGCCGAGGTTATTTGCAACAAATTTAATAGCATTTTGCACAAGACAAAAGCTCATTATGTCGATATCAGTGCTGATATCTACGACCATAACAAGGTCTAGAGGCGCACGTTGATACCATCTCGGATAACTTTCCAATCCAGGTCCTTCGATCTGAATCAGGACATCAATGTCCGAACCGGACTGCTGCCCTTCAATGAATGTAGTTCTAGGTTTCGGTATGTACTGCATTAAATCGTAAATTTCGAAAATATGATCGATAGGGGAACTAGGTGGAGGTCGATCATCATTGAACGGAGGACGCTCACAAGGGGCTGTACCGGAAGGTCCTGTCGACGTCTTCCATTGCAAAGAGATGAAATCAGCATAAATATATATGATGATGATGATGATGATGAGTAAAAGGTGTATTTACAGACCAGTTCAAAACAAGATTCCCAATATACGAAATTATTTCTAAGAAGATTGATCATTAGATTACAATTGTCAATAATAAATGACTCGTTCTACAAAACTTCTAAAAAGAACTCGAAGAGGACATGAAAGTTAGATTCAGGCCAAGAAAGGTAACTTTGATGATCCGAACAATGTAGAGATGAACTTGATATATATATATATATATATATATTAACAGGAAATTAAAATCAGGAATCATTCCTTCACTCAGCTCCGATTTCCCCAAATTCCATTGAAATGCAAATCAAGAAAACATGCATGAAGGCATTGGATGAGTATATATACAGCAACTGAACTGAAGAGATAAAACAAAAAGTGCATAAAAACTAGGTTTGAAGAATATAATGACTGACGAGATAGTCAAGAAGTAGAAGAGCACTCACATCCATGTAAGATTTCTTCTTAGTGATCGAATGTTCCTGAAAACTCAATTCTTGATCTTCTTGGGATTAGAAACGGATTTATTTTCTAATTCTGGAGATTATATATATATATGATGACTTTTGGAGGCAGGGCAAGAAATGCCTCGTGTTTGAGGGATTAATTAACTAGAATATTAATCATCCAACATTACAATAAGAATAACACAAGTATTATGTGTTTATATACGA
The DNA here is from genome assembly GCF_009805555.1 of Andrographis paniculata. Taxonomy (NCBI): domain Eukaryota; kingdom Viridiplantae; phylum Streptophyta; class Magnoliopsida; order Lamiales; family Acanthaceae; genus Andrographis; species Andrographis paniculata. The sequence goes on along the minus strand of NW_026137620.1, from coordinate 1,895,887 downwards.
TTACATTTTATAAGGTGGCATAAGGTGTAGCTAACGAATACGTATGCCAGAGAGCCATACGTGTGTGTTGTCCACCCCGACCCAAGACATATACTAGCACGGGTTGGGTCGAGGTCATGGGCTTCGAGAATGCTTGGCCTCGTGAGGCCTATTTTATAGTATTCTAGAGATGAGTCGAAAGGATATCAAAGCACTAATTAGACATGCATGAATATGAATTTCCAATTTGAAATGTCACATTTGATGGTCGAAGTCGACGATTGGCTGGTTACCAACAATAATGGTTGGCAGTTTCACCTCCGGGCAATGATTTTGGGAGTTTTCGACTTCAGAACTTCAATTCCCCAAGGGTAGAGATGACTACTGATATAAAATTTTGTGGGGTTGTTTTGTTGGTTTAGGTTATGGTTTAGGGCGGGTTCTTTTGAGTTTGTCAGCTGTTTACTTGTGTTTGTACCGATTTTGTGTTTCTTGGGTGACTTGGACTGAGGCTAAAACCAAACCCTAGTTGAAACTTTTGTTTGATTTTTGTTGGTCTTTTTTTTTTTTAATAAAATCAAATTTATTCCGCGTTTATTTCATAACACTATAAAAGGGCACTCCTTCCATTCCAAAAAGATTACACAAACCTTCTCTTATCTCTTCTTCTAAACTACTAAGTTATAAGAAGACTTCTACTAATTCCAACAATTAATTAACTTACACAAGTTTTGGGATAGTGTAAGTTAATTGCACTATATATCTTCTACGTATTCCAACAATTCATTAACAAATAGAAAGTGCCACTTTACGAGTATTCTCGTTGAACGTTTTCCACCATTTTAGGGGCAGATTCAGTAAATTTGAAACACCAATATATGTATGTATATATCGGTCACTCGCAATGAAGCATTTATACCAATAGGATCACTGTGAAAGATAAATTTAGTCTGATACTACTCTCAACTTGCAAAACTCATTAGATATAACCTCCAGGACTAGAGCATCAATCGGTTTTTTTTCATCCAAGAAGACGAAGAGTTTTTCAGAAACATTTGATCAATAAAAAGAAATCTAATATGGATGTGAGTTCTCCTATACTTCTTAACCATATATCTCGTCATTCTTTAAACCTTTCATGCCTTTTTTGTTTAATATAATTGATCAGTTTCTGTATAATTATTCAATGGATTCATGATTTCTTGAATTACATTTTCATGGAAGCTGTGCAGATAAGAGTTGAGACAATGAATGATTCTGTTTTTAATTTCCTGTTAAGATATATATAAATTCTCTGTTATTATACGCAATTCACATTATTTGGATCAATTAGTTTCTGTTATCCTGCAGTTGTTCTTGATCATGGAAGTTAACTTTCTTGGCCTGATATTTTTTGAATGGATTTATATCGACAATCTAACTTGCCTTCTTCCAGTTTATTTATGTTTCCAAAACACTACTAATTTTAATTAGTTCTGATTATTATCCATCTAATCATGTTTACCTGTTAGTCGTTGTCATCATACATTTATGCTGATTTCATCTTGTTGCAATGGCAGACGTCAGCTGGACCTTCGCATACAGCCCTTGGCGAGCGCACTCGCTTTGATGATGATCAACCTCCGCCTAATGGCCCGATCGACCTAAATTTTGAATATGATGAAGTAATGCCGGAAATACCAATACCTGAAAAGGTGATTGAAGGGCATCAATTGGGTTCGGACATTGATGTTCTGTTTACGATGAAAGGACCGCATTTGCAAAGCTATTCGAGATGGTATCAATGCGCTCCTCTAAACCTTGTTATGATCGTAGATATTATCAGTGATATGGACACAACAAACATTCGTCATGTGCAAAATGCTGTTAGATTTGTTGCAAACAACCTTGGCCCGAGGGACCGCCTCTCTATAGTTTCGTGCGACAAGTCGCCTTACAGATTATCGTCGACTAGAAGGCCTGAATAATGCCAAGGCACAAATAAAGGGATCAATCTAGAAAAAAAAAAAAAAAAAAGCAGAACTGAAGGCGCTTCACCAAGAAAAGTCAGTCTTGGAAGGCCATATAAATGATGAGCAGCGCCTGATTGATCGATACCAAAACAATGCAGCCGACCTGGACCAGGAGTTGAAGATTCACGTCCGATCCCAACTCATAAAGCAGTATTAGTCGACTGCCAATAACAGACGACGCTCCAGAACAGAAGACAAATGGTCCCAAATAAAACTTGTTTTAGGATCTCTTTTGTAAACTTTTGGAAACTTTGACTTGGTAAATAAATTTTCATCCTATTTTTAAGGATCACTTTTCAAATTTCCAACTCTCAGGTAACCAATCAATTCATCACCCTTATAAATATTTGCAGTCCTTGCAAATCAACAGATAAGCATTTACTCACAAATCAACCTTGAAAACGCCTGCCCACAAGTATTAAAATGCCACCTCATCGTCCTCATGTTCCTGTAAACAATTGATAATGTGTTATCTAACCCTTTTTTGTGGGTAATCATCCAGTTGGAGGTCATGCCGAAGACCTGCTATGCATCCTCAAACAATTAGATTTCAAATTCAGATTTTCCCAACGAGGCAGAAAGACCATTCATCGTGTTATTCGCCTGATGGAAAATGTGCTAGAAGGATACGAAACTCTTCGGGATATACAAAATTGCCTTCCCGACATTGATCATCACATGGATTTGATTGAACATCATGTGACAGCCATACTCCCAGACCTTGGCTGGGATCACACCTTCTCCAATCAACGTGTGGTCTTTTCAAGGTTACGCACTCTTGTTGATCGTGAACGCCAAGCCGTGACAGACATGAAAGCTCGGACCGACTATGATCTTGAGAAGATATAGGACCAATGGGAGAAGTACCGACCTGGCTTAGAGAACCTTATTGATGAAGAACCAGAGCTAGTCCCTAATCACTGGAATGAAGCTTCTGACTCAGAAGGAAGTAATTCTCTGCACAACTCAACATCTGATAATGAATGAACCCCTATTAGGTTCGAACCCTTGGTAAATGGGTTCTGAATAAACTTACTGTTTCATGCTTTCTTGTTATCTGAAAAGGCAGGAAAATACCTCTTCAGATATCTAGCATTAATACAGTCATGTACCCTTTTTATAATAATAAATGCACCATTTCTGATCTCCTTTTGAATTATGAATGGTCCCTCCCAATTCGGGGACCACTTTCCTAATTGATCAAACTTCTTATATGTTGGAAGAATAGTCTTCCAAACCAAATCTCCTTCTTTGAATGTTCTGTAAAAGATTTTCTTTCCATAAGTCTTGGCCCTGATCTCATTTTGTTTTACAATTTGATCAATTGCATAAAGTCGGTTGACATCGTGACTTTCCAATTGCTGCAACATCATTTGTTGGTATTCCTCAGTAAATTCATCATTGGTAAAGCTTGTGCGTCCAGATGAGACATGCACTTCAGCTGGCAACACAACATCTTGCCCAAAAGTAAGTTGATATGGCAAAAACCCTGTGGCAGAACTTCTGTTATTCCTATGTGCCCATAAGGCTCGTGATAACAACAAATGTCATTTCCTTGGGTTCCCTTCAATCGTTTTCTTGATAATTCCAATAATAATCTTGTTAGTTGTTTCTGCCTGCCCATTAGCCTGGGGATAATAAGGCGAAGAATGATTCAAACGAATACCAAACTCTGCCAAAAAGCTTAAAAACTTCTCCCCAGTAAAGACCAGACCTTGGTCGGTTGTTACTGAATGAGGAATACCATACCTATATATGATCTGATTCAGCACAAAATCAATCACCTCCTTCTGATCCACACTTTTCAGAGCAACCGCCTCCACCTATTTGGTGAAATAATCTGTTGCAACCAGAATAAAACAATGATTCTTGGACGAGGGATAATGGATTTTACCAATGATATCCATAGCCCAAGATTTAAAGGGCCATGGTTTTACCATAGCTTGCAATTCTATGACTGGTAAATGAATTAACTGCCCATGCCTCTGACATTCTTGGCAGCCCTTGGCAAATTGTATGCAATCTTCAAAAATCTTTGGCCAAAAGAAATCTAAACGATGGATAGCCCATCTCATATTCAGACCTGCCCGATGAGCTCCACAAATTCCGTTGTGCACTTCTGTCATCACCTCCAAAGCTTGCTTGGGCCCCAAATATTTCAAGAGCAATCCTTCGAATGTTCTTTTATATAACACTCCTTCCACCAATTGGAATCGCAGAGCTTTCAGTCGAATTCTAATCGGTACATTTGCTCATGGATCTTGTAAGTATAAGACAAGTTCTGTCCTCCAGTCGGCTCCTGTTTCAGTCCTCTAGTCGGCTCCTGTTTCAGTCTCAGGGCCGACCTCTGCGCACATATCTTTTAGAATTCCCTTGCAAGCTTTTTGAGTTAAATCATCCGCAAATTGATTCTCCTTTCTAGGGACGAACTCAATTATCACTTTGGAGATCTTCGATAGCAACTGACCTACCAAATCCCTGTACCTCCGTAAGTGGGGATAATTGCAAACATACTGTTTGTTTACTTGGTTGATCACCAATTGAGAATCCCCTTTTATAATAACCGACTGAACTCTTCTGGCTATCAAAGCCTCCAATCCCAAGATTAGAGCCTCATACTCTGCTGAATTATGGGTCATGGCTTCCAATTGTAGCTGCAAATTGATTATTTGACCATCTGGTCCTTTCAACAAGACACTTGCACCCGATCTGTTTCCTGAGGTATAATCATCAAAAAACATTAACCAATTTCGGGTGCTTACATAAGATATACACCCAGTCGGTTGCTCCTCATGACCTGTAAAGTCTGCCAAAAAATCTGTTATTGCTTGGCCTTTAACCGCCCTCAAAGGAGAATGATACAAATCAAAATGGGCTAATTTAATGGCCCACTTCATAAGCCTGCCCTGCATCATAGGTCTTTGCAAAATTAACTTGATTAGATCAATCTTTGAAATAACCTCAACTCTTCTGGGCAATATATAATGTTCGAGTTTGGTGCATGCGAATACCAGTGAATAACACATCTTCTTTGGCATTGTATAATTTAACTCTGGTCCTGTGAGAGTCTTGCTCAAATAATAAATTGCCCTTTCCATTCCATCATCTCCATCTTGAGCTAGTAAGAAACTGACCACTTCATAGGTATTTGCCAAATAAAGTTTGAGGGGCCAACCTTCCTTGGGAGGCATCAACATAGGTGGTTGAGCCAATGCTTGCTTTATAGCCTCTAAAGTCGTCTGTTGGTCTGGTCCCCACTCAAAGGCACTTCCTCCTGCCTTCAATAATTTAGTGATTAGTCTAACCTTACCAGCAGCATTGGAAATGAACCGCCTGAGATAATTCACCTTCCCCAACAGACTTTGAATTTCCTTAACCGTCTTAGGTGGTCGGCTGGCAAGAATTACCTTGGCTTTATTAGCATCGATCTCAATGCCCCTTTCATGAACCAAGAACCCCAAGAAGCTCCCGGCTGGTATACCGAAAACACACTTAGTCGGGTTCATTTTCAATTTGTACTTCTTCAGCCGACTGAAAGCATCCTTAAGATCCCTCAAATGTTCCTCAAAACTAGAAGATTTGACAATGACATCATTAATATACACTTCCATAGACTTACCAATGAAATCGTGAAAAATTGAGTTCATGGCTCTTTGATAGGTCGCTCCAGCATTCTTCAAATCAAAAGGCATAACTGTCCACTCATAAATGCCTAATGCTCCTGGACATCTAAATGTTGTCTTGTGAATGTCCTCCTCTGCCAAAAAGATTTGGTTATATCATGCATAACCATCCATCAAACTGAGAATTCTGTGTCCTGCTGTTGAGTCAATTAGCATGTCGGCCATAGGCATCACATACTCATATTTAGGGGTGGCCATATTAAGATCTCTAAAATCAATGCATATCTTGATCTTACCATTTTTCTTAACCACTCGCACAATATTGGCCAACCAATCCGCATAACGGCAAGGTCGGATAAAACCTACTTTAAGAAGCTTTTGAATCTCTTCTTTGATCTGAGGCATCAACTCGGGACTCATACGTCTTGGAGATTGCTTACAAGGCTTATAACCCTTTTTAATGGGCAATCGATGTTCTATCAAACTTCGTTTCAAACAGGGCATTTCTGAATAGTCCCAAGCTAAACAATCAATATTGTTTCTTATAACCTCGAGCATCAATGTTTGTTGCTCTTTAGATAAATAACCACTCATTCTGATTATTTTTGGAACCAGGTCGATTCCTAAGTTAAATTCCAGCAGAGGATCTTGTGCTGAAAAAGTTGGCTCTGTTTTCTCTAATAGATCAGGCCAACGAAATTATTCATCTTATTGGAAATGAACATCATGTATCTTTTTGATTTTTTCTACTTTTTTCAAAAGTTGATCTAAATAATACTGATTAATAAGTAAATTACAATATTGTAATTCTACTTCTTCCATCAAAAATATATTATAAAAAGTAGGTCTGGCTTACTCAAGAGCCGTATAGTACAACTGTTCTTTCAAAAGAACATTGAATTCTAGCCAATGAATTTAAAACCCTTCTTTGGGTAGTCATTAGCCATAAAAAACTGATACATTGGAGGTACATAACCAAAATAAAAAACTGATTCTTAAACTTGTTCTGATGCTCCAAAAGAATTGTCATTTACCTCCATTTTGAAGACCTGGTTGCCTTCCCAGAACATCAATTGTTGATGCAGTGTTGATGGTACACATTTAGATGTATGAATCCAATCTCGTCCAAGTATGATTGAATATGTGGTATCTGCATCCACCACGAAGAAGACAGAAGAAATCTTCTTTGGACCGACTTCAATTGAGGCGACCAACATGCCTTCTGGTCTGGTCGGCTGCCCTGTAAACTAGTCATCTCAAAATCCACAGGAGATAGATCATGAATTCTCTTTCCTAACTTCTTGAGAGTCTGTAATGGCATTACATTGAAGACGGCCCCATTATCTATGAAAACCTTTGTGATTGGTTTCCCACAAATATGAGCATTAACGTACAGAGGCTTCAAATGAGATGCCATGCCTTCTGGAATGGGAGGGAAGACTATTGGAGGGACCTCTGATTGAAAATCAGGGTCCGCAATTTTTGCCCATTCTGGCTCTTCTATAGACTCATCCACCAGACTCGCCCATAAAGGTTCTTTCTTAACCCAATTAATCTCTGTCATTCGGTAGGGGATACGTGGCCCTAGTTGAGATTTGACAGACATTGAACCCTTCTCTGGAATTTCGTCTCCAACTTCAATTTCGGGTTGAACAGTCAAAGATTCCAAACGAAACTCCTCCGGTGGTGGGTTAATGTTAACCTTCTCACAATATTGACATCTGAAACCCTTAACTCTTTCATCAGACAAGCCTTTATCCTTCTTTTGCATGGACCGACCTACCTCATTGTAATTAGCAGTGTCCCGTACGCTGGTCGGCTACTTTCATGAGGCAGCCCCGATGAGCCGACCTTCATCTGCCTCATTCGGCTGCTCAAACGAAACGATCCTGATGGACCGACCTCCCTCTGAATACTTAGCAGCGCCTCAGGTGTCATTCGGTTGCTTTGATGAGGCGATCTTGTCTCTGTATCTTGCAGCGTACCTGCGCTTGGCATTCCGAATCTGAGTGCGATTCATGCCTGGGAAGCGAGGATCCACGTCAATTGGTAAAGATTTTTTATTTCGAGTCCATTTGCTTCCGACCGAACCCGTTCTCCTGGTCGGGTGGTCCCGAACCAAAACTTGTTCCTTCAATTCCATATTAAAAGAACCATCTTGGTTATCCCATTTTTCAGCCACTGTTTTTTCACAAACGTTGAGTTTCTCCTCTGGTCGGCCACTGTTTGATGAACTCCCTTTTTCTTTTCTGGAAGTTGCTTGTATATTAACCATCGCTGTGGTTACTTTCGGAAATGGTTGCTGCTCCACTCCCATAGTAATATATTTGAGCCGACCTGCCTTAATAGCCTTTTGGATCTCATTTCGAAAATGAGTGCATTGACTTGTATTATGTGTGAAGGAGTTATGCCACTTACAGTATGGCCTCCCTTTGATTTCTTCCTTGGTAGCCAACCTCTACCCCTTTGGAATTCGGATTTGACCATCTGTTAGCAGAATATCAAATATCTCGTCGGCCTTTGAATTGTCAAAGGTCGGTTGCTCTTTAGCTTCAGTTCCTGGTGCTGGCTTTAACTTTGAGCATACATAAGGCTTCCCAGAAATTATTTCGGCCGCCATCTCCTCTGTTTGATCATAATCAATATCGTATGATTCTGTTTCCATACTAGCCATATGTTGACCTTTATTACGCCTGAAATTTTGATCCATTTCCCTGAAAAGAGATTCTAAACGTCCAGCCTTGGATGCGAGGCTTGCCAAATCCTCGACATCATGTGCAGTAAGTGCATCTCTTAGGCGACCATGCATATTTCGGACCACTAAGTTGGTCATCTCTTTTTCATTGATTATTGTAGGACACCGTCCTTTCATCAATCGCACCATTTCAATAAATTGTGAAGCTGACTCCTCTGGATATTGTTTCATTTCCAATAAATCCGTCAAAGAAACCGTTGGCAAGGGATTGAAAAATCTGGCATGAAATGCCATCTCTAAACCTTCCCAAGTTTGTATCTGCCAAGGTGGCAGACTTACAAACTATGAAAAAGCAGTCCTAGTTAGGGACAATCCAAACAGTTGTAACTTGTAAAAAGGATTGTTACCAATTTCCCCTAACTGTGTTGTAAAACACCCCACATGCTATATAGTGGATGATCCATCCTCTCCGGAAAAAGCATGAAAATCTGGTGGCCTGTAATTCCTTGGGAGAGGATATTCATTAATAATCATTTCTGGAAAAGGTCTTTGATAGGCAGGTCGGTTGGCCATCTGAGGATTTAGACCAAACTGAACCCTCAATACGTGAGCAATTTCATCGCCCAAACGAAAATGTTGATGATCAGGAATATCAATGGAATTTTGCACAGGAATAAGAATAGGATCTTGCACATGTCCCCCTGGCCTTTCCTCCCTTATAATGTTCGGCTGCACATTCTCAACCCTTGGTCCCAAAGGAATATTATTTGGGAAAGTCAGAGGAGTCTTTCCCCTACATGTTCGGTTGAACGTTGTGGCGCTCGGAAGTGTGCTGTCCACATATGATGGCCCTGCGAAATTTGCTTGCATTCTCGATGGTGACACACCTGGCAGCGTCTGGGTGGGTTGAAGAGTAACCCTTGATAACGCCTGATCTAACATGTTCTGTATCAGATTTTGCTACTCGCGCAACATATTTTGCATCGCCGAAGTATGCTGATTGTTCAATTGTTGAACATAAGACAACCAATCTGTTGGTGGTTGGGGAATCTCCCTTGAATTTGGCATGACGGGTGGTGAAATATTTTCTCCGACCGGTGCTGATGATGATTGAGGTTGTGTGCCTGCCATATTGAACTTTTTGATGATTCGGCCAGACCTCAGTCGTATGAAATTCTCTGGTAATGTAGGATCAGCAATCTTGCCTTTCTCCCACTGTGGTCACCAATTTGTTGATGTATTTTTTCAACAAACAAAAAAGTAAAATTCAAAGATATGGAAATATCCTTAAATTTGATTAATTAGCGCCTGAGATTAGGAATCTCTAAACATTGTACGGTACATAAGATAATTAATTGGAAAATTAAAATACTGGAAATTTAAAGTGGTGATCCCCGAATCTGAATTTGCTTTTGTTGAAGTTGATTGAAGATATATTCTCCAGAAAAATCCAAATCCTTAAATATTCCTTGAGAAACGGTACTGGAAACCGTCGCCCGAACGGTTACAACGTCTCTTTTTCAACCGTCTGCTAACCCTTCTCCTATTGACACGTGCCCTCAACCGACCACAGTATCATTCTCACTTACTCTCAACAGTATCCGATTCTTTGGACCGACCGCAGACTTTTCCGCCTTGTTGGTCCGACTGCAAACCTCCCGACTTGTCTGATCCAGCCGACCCTCGGACCTCCCGACTTATAGACCATCCGACTTGTTTGGTCCAGCCGACCCGCGGACCTCCCGACTTATAGACCATCCGACTTGCTTGGTCCAACCGACCCACGGACCTCCCGACTTATAGACCATCCAACTTGCTTGGTCCAGCCGACCTGCGGACCTCCCGACTTATAGACCATCCGACTTGCTTGGTCCAACCGACCCGCGGACCTCCCGACTTATAGACCATCCGACTTGTGGATCTCCCGATCTGCGGACTTTCCGACCCACGGACTTTCCGAACTACGGACCTTCCGACCTGCGGACCTCCCGACTCGTGTACCTTCCGACCCGCGGACTTTCCGACCTGCGGACTTTCCGACCTGCGGACCTTCTGACCTGCGGACCTTCCAACCTGTTATTTCCTTATAAACGCACCTATTTTACCTGAGTTTCCCGCGGTGCCCCTCGACCCGTTCGATCACCTCAATTGTAAGGCCCATTTTTTCTTTTTACCTTGGGCTTTTTAACCTAATTCTAAATTTCATACGTAACAACAATAAAATTCGTAAATGTTGATTCTGAAGTTAATAAATAGATGTTGAGCATTGCACATCAAATGATCGAACAATCACAAGATACAATATACTTCAACCAAAATATATAATATTGAAGTTTTTCAAGAATTTTACTTAATTTATTTTCTCCATATTAAATGGTCGTTAAACTTTTAATATGCTAATCTACGAGCATGTACATTATTGTTATATGATCAAGCAGAGAATGTACATTAATTATTGCTATATAAAAAAATTAATAGATACGATCTGATCGTTGCGAGTGTCATATGATTAAAATCGTACAAAGTTTTATATAATTTTTTAAATAAATAGTTACTTAACATTCTTTAACATTCTTATAACATGCTAACAATTCTTTTCATATTACATACTATCAGGCGCAAAAAAAAAATTGTGAACATCACCAATTTGAAAATTCTTCATTTTTATTACATGATATTTTATTTCCTAGTTGCTAATTGGTCATATTTCAATTGAATTTTATGCATATAATGAATTATGTGTTACTTACTCTATTTACACATAGCAAGATTTATTGTATTTTTATCCTTTAAAATAAAAGTAAAATGTACTTTTTCAAATTTTGGGAATAAATAATAAAAACACCTTGAAAAAGTATGCCAAATTTATGTATAGATATAATGTTAATAAATACTTTATGGTTATAAATAAGGGGGTTGTTGTTGGCTATAATCATTCATTTTATTACTCTCATTTGGTTATTTCATCAGCATTCTTTCTAGGTATTGTTATAGAAATTGATTTTTCTTAGCATTTTTTTTTGTTTTTTAGATTGTTTGTTTAAAATATAACAATTGACTTTATTTATTTTCAATTTAGAAATCTGCTTCTTTCACGGTTCAAATATGAGCAAAGAGGCAAAAACAGGTAAAAATTTCAATCAATAATATTTGCTAGAGATAATATATATTGTTCTTTCAATTTTTACATTATTCTATTAAGTTTTATTTTTTTCATGAAATTTATATTTTTTGATTATATATTGTGGTAATAAGATCTGTTTTTATTCCTAAAAATTATGTTTATACAGAAAGTTGGAAATATTTTTTCCAATTTTCTTTGTTCTACTAATAAGTTGCTTTTGATTTTTTTTCCTCAAACTATTGGACTTAGTTTTTTAAGTTTGCTAGGTAAATATAATGTGAAGTAAATTTTTTTTATAAAATTGCATAGTTAACATACTTTTAATGTTTCATTTATATAGATAATGAACACCAAATAGTTCAAAATGACGCGAATCTTGCACCAAACAAAAGTTTCGAAGAGCAAATTCCTTTGCCACTCGTTCAACCAGTACCGGCCGTTGTCCAACCGGAAAATTCCACGCCACTCCCCGAGCCTTCCAAACCAAGACATTCGGCATTGAGAATGAGAGCTAGCAACGACCCGTCGGTCCTACACGAAGAGAAGGCCAAGAGGAGGAAGAAGTAATATGGTGAAAATTAATTCATGATCTACAATAATTTAATTGTTATATTTATATATTATAATAAATTTAACATGTCTATGCATTAATAAGAATATGTTTTGTTTTTTTTTATTAGTTTTTTTAATTGTAATTCTTTGAGCTTGGTATATTTATAATTATATAATTGTAACATCAAAATTTGTTCATGAACTTGAAAATAAAAACAGACAATAAGGAAAGCAAGAATAGTATACCATGCAATAATTTGATTCAATCCAAAGCAATATGCATTTAAAGACTTTTATATAAATATAGATAACTATTAAGTATATAACATACACAATAATTGGGTTAACATGAGCGACTTATCAGGAGATGAGCCACTGGTCAGACCCTAATTAAAGAAGAGCCTTTTTTAAAAAAAAAAAAAATAGCTCATTATCACTATTAAATTTTAAATTTTATTTTATACATATATATTTTTTTATTATTATTATCGAATTCGATTTTAATTAAGATTAAATTTAAAAATATAATATTATCTATATCTCTTTTTTTTTTTTCTTTATCTCTTATTCCTAATCACACCGCACTACATCTTTCGAAATTTAATCATTGCCTACACCTCTCGCCTGCTCCCACCCATCCACGCCAAAACCCACTTCTCCCTCTCTCTACACTTTCATCTTCTCTCAGTTTTTCTCACTATTCGAACCTCCAGACGAAGCGGTGTTAGTTCAATTTCCATATTTTTTCCCGAGTCAACACCGTCATCAGACTGCAACCTTCAACTTGTTGTCTAGCCGACGTCAATGTTAATGATATCATTTTAAAAGTACATTTAGTCGTGTGTTTATAGAATCTAAATTCTACTTTTGCTCAGGGTCCCGAAAAAGTCCGAGACGGCCCTGGTTAACATGCAAACCATCTAATCTAAGTCTATTTAACGTCTTGTTGTGAAATTATGAAAAACAAAGGAAAAAATAAAAATAAAAATAAAAATGATCCCCGAATAATGGTATAATTTTCATATTATTTATTACACCACTACAAGAAATTATTAATTTTGTAACGAGATTTTTTCATTCCTAAATTCACTTTTTCTGTTACTAATGATATTAGAGACGGAATTAGAGATGGAATTACGTTAACTACGTGAACTTTAGGAACGGAATTCCGTTACAAATATACTATTTTTTTTTGTAGTGCACGTATTTACCACAATCCAAAATACGAGATTTAGAAAACTAATATTCATTAATGGTTACCAAACTACAATGATAATCTAGCAGTCTTCAATCTCTATGAATCATATAAACGTATTTCCGAAAAGGAAAATTTATTCTTATTCTCGAAAACGTATTTCCGAAAAGGAAAATTTATTCTTATTCTCGAATTCGTCGCAAACCCAAGAAAAGATAGGATTGTCAAGTTATATATGTTACGAAATATTTATGTGTTTTCCACTCTCCTTCCTTCTTTTATGTTTATAGATTTGTTTGATTCGTTTTTCAAATTATTTTTTTGACTATTCATCATTTAAATCAAAATTCAAGTAAAAAAAATAATTATAATAACTCAAAATAAGAAACAAAACAAACAAAAGTTTATATTTTTACTTGATCTGATTATTTTGAATTATTCTCCGTAAAGTTTCTATTTTTGCAAAAGCTTTGTATATAGTGGGTGTGTTCGAAATAAGTACATTTTTATGTCATCGTATTTAACAATACTTATATCATTACCAATACTTTAATTTTCTAAGCATTCCGAATTTTGTTTATTCCGTTAATTATCTATGAAAATTAATAATAATTGACAGTGACTCTTATTTATCTCTCTCTTTATACGGACATTCTTAATTAATTACTGTCAATTATTATTATTTTTCATAGATATATCTCAAATGTGTTAGCTTCCAATCATTCAAGTGTAAGTTTGGATTCACATTTCTGGCCGGGATACCAGTCAGCCGGAATGGCATCTTTCGCCACGATCTGTTTGCCCGATTTTACGGTGGTAAGCCTCACAGTAAAAGGGCCTTTCATCCCATCAGGCATATCCATCTTCCATGTCTCGCCCCAACTTCGTTGCATCGACATCCACTTACCTTTGGAATTTGAAGTCAACACCTCGACTGAGGATACGTCTCCGTCTCCACTCATGTGTTCGACCAAGAAAGCAAGATAGTATGGATTCGCGCCTTGGTCGAGCTTGAACTTTATGTCCGTGTGGTAATGACATTGTACTCTGCATAATCCCGTGTTACGCTTAAATTTACAAGTAGAATATACCGACATAAAAATTAAATAAAACCATAAGTTCATCGTGGTGCTTTTGTTTTAAACCTTAAAAGTTTAAAATTTTTATTTAAATAATATTTGATGTGATATTTTACAAGAGAAACAAAAGTATAATTTTTTCAAAAATTATAGAGTCAAAATAGTAAAATAAAAAAAAAAGAAAAAGAATGTATGTTGTTCTATATAACCTTTTATGTAAAAAATAAAATAAAATAAAACGTACGATACTACTAGTATATTAAATAAATGAATTAAATACTCTATAAATTTTATCATATAGTTTAGCTTTTTAGGTTAAAAAAAAATGTACGATACTACAAACGTATAATTCATATTCGATCAAGTTTCTAAATGCAAATATAGAAATTTTATACATCGTTATGGATTATATTGAAATACAAAACAAATATACTTTACTATATATTAAAATTTATCTCCATTAACTCATACCGTCGTTGATGAATGTTGATTTTTCCGGCTTTTCGTAGTGTATCAGCTTGATTGGGCTTGGCTAAGCAACCGAAAGCCGTTCCGCTAAGATCAAAGTGGTGGGAATCATGTTGGCAGCTCGGACACTCATCCGCGATGGTTATTGTAACAGGAAAACCCGAGCATGCCGGATGGTCAGTGCATTTCACCTTCGACCCATATATTTGTGATCGACAATTTTAAATTACCATGCTACATCAAACTTGGTAAATCGATTACCAACCTACATACTTGGTCAAAATAATTAAATCAAACTGACTAATACCTCATAACAAGCCCCACAACCTTTTCCGGATTGATAAATAATATTGTTTCCGGCAGCCACCATGCTATTATACGGCGGATTTTCCACGTCGTTTTGGAATCCACAGGCACCTCCTGCAGGAATGAACGTATAAAATTGACAATTTTTGTCAAAAATATCTCAAGAAAATTATAATTTCGCCCTGTATGTATGATCAATGGATGATGATCATTTTTATCGTGTCATTTTGTATAGCAGTCATATAAATTGCGACATTTTACTCATTTTTTCATGAAAATAAGATCACATCACTATTACATGAGAATCTAGAACAAAATATAAAGATGGTATGTTTTAGTTAACAACACAGAAATATAGCCAGTACAAAAAAGTATCTAATTAGCTTAAATATTTTTAATTATGAAATATTTTTGTAGTTAAAACTTGTCATTTAGCAACATAAATTAATTCCGTCGCTAAATATAAATTATGTATTACAAAATTAATTTCGTTGCTAAATTTCTTTTTGCTAGAAAATTTTATCTTCATAGCAAAAATGTATTAGCTACAAAATAATTTTTCATAGCTAAAATCATTTTGCTATAAAAATCATACATATTTTGTTGCTAAAACTTTTTTTTTTATAAATTTTAATCTTATAGCAAAATAGTTTATGAATTATTACCTTTTGCTGCGAAATTTTTTGTAGCTAAATTTCAACTTTCTTGTAACGAACCTAGGAAATATACAACACAAAAATGATAACTATATATATATGACCAAAATTTTATGATGCATATAAATATCGATCAAAAATACACCAGAAAAATTGTTAATTTCAAGATCATATTGTCAAATCTTGCCAACTTATATATATATTTTTTTTTTCTCTTTTTGTATTTGTATTTGGAACTAGACAAAATTTGCATGGTTCATGAGTCAAATTCAGGCTTTTCCATGATGTACCATTTTGATCATCCAAGACCATTTAGGGCTTTAAATGGGAAATTTTCTACTTTCTAAGTCTTTTTTTTTTTTTCAATTATCTTATTTGGGGCATTTTAGAATTTAGGGTTTTCGATTCAGTAAATACCTAGTTTTTTTTTTTTTTTTTTTTTTTTTTTTTTGTAATCAGTGTTGATTGAATAGAAAGAAGATTTCAATCTTTGATCGTCAATTATTCTCCAATTCGACCATCCATATTTGTGTTCACCGGAATCATTATATATCCTCGTGGGGAATTAAACAAGATTAAGGGAAATTTGTTAATCATAGTAAGCATGCAATTCTAATTATCAATAAAGTCCTAAAATATTTTTCGATACAACTCAATCTTTGTATGTTTATAACTTTTGGCGAGTTTGATCTTGATCCATATCATCATTCTTGCACTAGCTACGGTATCTTAATTCGACTTACAATCATCAACTCATAGACATTGAAAACATACAAGGCCAAATTGCAAATGACTATTCCTTCGCGACTCAAGTGATAATTAGACATATATATATATATTACACATGCACGAACAAAATAAAATTGTCAATTTTTGAGACAGTACTATATATTCTTAAACATTGGCATTACCGGCGCTCCCAAATCCTGTGGGGCTTCCATACCACGTGGCAACTCCGTGCGAGAAAGAATCCTCAACGTGCAATGGGTTGGAATAGGTGCGCGCGCAATTGCCGATTAAAATGAGCAAAAGGGGTAAGGCGATCGAAACAAGAAGTGCATACATGGTGGTGCTTTTTGAGATTTGGTCATACACATTAATGTAATGAATTGGTAATAACAAGAAAGGAAACTAGAAATTATTACAAGATGATATATGTATATATATGGATGGTTCTTGTCTTGTTAGATTTGTGTGTATGATTGGAGTCAATGGCTGTGAGTGTCTTGCGTTTTAGCTAACTAAAGATGATTAAGATGTGTATGTGTGTGTATTAGGAATTTGGATGAGCAAAAATATTGATTCCAAATTAAATTTATTATTTTTTATTATTTTTTATTGTAGCTAAATATGTAGGATCAAACCTGGGACTCTATCCTCAAGGGAGGGATGTCTCACCGGTTGATCTAAAAGGATTTGACAATTAAATTTATTATTTTGGAGAAGGGGCTTGATGCAAATAAATAATATGGATTGAAAATAGTTACTTCGAAATTATTTTTTCATGATCCTATGGTTTTTTTCGGAGATATTAAGTAATGTCAAACATTGTCAAACTAAAATTTCGTCCCTTTTGTATTCGTGATAAAATTTGCACTGTTCATTGAAATGGCTCATTTTCATACTTTTAGCTGATTTCATTTATTTATTTATTTATTTTAAAATATATTTCTTCTATTCCGGTAGAGATAAACCATTTCGTTTGGAAAAATTTAAATAGTATAGATTAGTTATTTAAATATTGAGGATTAGTTATTTAATGATTAAAAAAACTAAAATATATATTTAAATATTCTTATCATTATATCTCAATAAAATATATTATGGATATCATTTTGTAGAGAACAGAATTTTATATAATACAATAAAAAAATATATATTTATTTATTATCATTATTATAAATTAATTTTATAAAAAAAATAGAGAATTTTAAAGGTAAATAAAAATATTGGTTAATTGAGGAGTGAGAGAAATAAATGGGTTTGAGTAAATTCTAGAAATTTAATTAAATTTATTTATATTTATTAAGTATGTTTAACATTAATAAATTTACCAAAAATAAAAAATAATCATCACAAACGTGAGACAGAAAAAATGAAGAGAGTATTTTAATAAATTTACTTTTTTATTTTAAAATATCTAAAAATTAATAAAAAAAAATTATTATGTCAAAATAATTATTTATTATTAAATATTTTAAATTCGTTATATTACTAAAATAAAAGATAAAATTATAACAATATTTAATCAATTAATAATATAAAATTGATGAATTATATAGAGTATGTTTCTTTAGCCGAATTTCTCCAAATTTTACTATTTGGACTTTGCGATTCTCGAAAAAATTACATTTTTTACCCTCACAAAATATCTCATCAAACATTATTTTCATACCAAATTCAAATCAATTTATTTTCAAAACTCATCGAAAAAAAAAACACACCCATAGATTTTGAAATGATAAAAATAAATATATAATATGAATGGCGGGCCATATGATGTAATTTTGAGTTGAATGAAGAATTTAGTAATGAGAAAAAAATTATGGATCGAATAAAATCTAAGGTGACAAGACAAAAAGAGAAAAAGTGAGTTGATAAATGAATGGGCCCACCATCATCTATATTAATATTATAATAATATATAAAAATTTAGGAAAAAAATCAATTTTTGTCCCAATATAATCAAAATTAATCAATTTTGGTCTCGATATAAAAAATTCATCAATTTTGGTCCCAATAAAAACAATTTCAATCAATTTTGGTCTCATTATAAACAATTTTTATCAATTTTGGTCTCACCGTTAAAAAACTAACGGAAATTGCTGACGTGGAGGTGACGTGGCAGTTGACCTGGAAAGTACACGGTCATGTACAATTATACACGGCCATATTGTTACATGGCCATGTATATTTCAGTGTATAATTATACATGGTCATGTTGTTACACGGCCATGTACAATTATACACGGTCATGTTGTTATAGGGCAATGTATATTTCAGTGTATAATTATACATTGTCATGTTGTTACACGGCCATGTTGTTACATAACCATGTATATTTCAGTGTATAATTATACATGATCATGTTGTTACACGGCCATGTATAATTCTATACGGCCGTGTATTTTTCTGTTTCAGTCTAAAATTTTAGTTTTTTGTTATATTTTTAAATTTATTTTTTTTGAATTTAGAATAGTTGATATAGTTAAAATGGAAAAAAAAAATAATAATAATCATAATATAATTAAAATATATTAATTTTAGTTCAAATATAAGTATTTATCGAGTATGTTCTTTTGAAAGATTTTGTCTAAAATTATACTATTTAACAAAAATTTCAATACATTAATTGGATATTTGTAAGAGAAATTTTTTTTGATGTAAGGTGAATTCGAAACTATAAGATTATTGCTTCAAATTCCACATTTCTAAACCTCATGCGTCCACCAAAACACAATCAAATACAGTTGGAATCTCTCAACAAGTTTCACGATACAGTGAAAATTTTCTGGAGACAGATGATACTTAAAAACTATATAATTTACAAGTTATCCTTCCGTACACCTTTAAAATTTACATTTACTTTTTGTATGCATATTAATTGATGTTAGTAATTTATCAGTGGGTAAATATAATAATGTAAAAACTAAATTCTTCTTACTTTTATACAAGTGTATAATAAAGTGAATGTAAAATGATAAATAAGTATTAAAAAAATATTAATAGTTGTTATCCCAAAATTATTTTAGAAAATTGTTCGAGCTTAGAAAAAAAATAAAATAAAAATAAAATTAACTCAATTGTTCAACTCAATCGGAGCCCCAAATCTAAATTAGCAGGCCCAAATGAAGTAATATTCCGTTGAAAATAATTTTTCTCTTGCATTTTTTTCTTCTAATTCGTCCTATCTCTTCTATTTTTTTTTTCTTGCTTTTCTTTTAATTTTTTCATTATTGTGTTTATTTTCGTTCCTTTTTTTTTATGTTTTTGTTTTGTTTATTATTTCCTTCCGTTGTTTTTCAGTCTCTTATTACTTTCCTCTTCTTCTTTTATTTATTTATTATTTATTATTTTTACTAATACGACTTCAAACTTTTTTTTTTTTTTAAAGAAAATTGGAGAATCCACTCAATTTGTGACTAGTTCCGATAAGCTGCAAAAATATATTTTGAATTATAACAGTAATTAATAGTAGAATCCACAATTTATAAAAATAAACTATAAATTCTTAAATTAAACAGACGAAAATAAAAATATTTAAACATGCGAAGTGTACGGATAGAATATTACGTTTCGCGGCTAATTATAATGTTACTAAAAAAATGTGCTCCATAATTTGCTTTAAAGTAAATGCATCAGCTTCCCTCAATGGTAGTAAGTATCGAATAAACATTAATTTAATAATTTCATTTTTAACGTTATTTTTATTTCCTCAATTTATTTGACTAATAAAATAAAAATCACTCACATTATCCAATGGAACGTATGATAGTGACGTTAGACGTGCTTGGTGAACAAGTCAAGGGTGAAATAGTAAATTCACAATGACAGGGACATACTTGCTTCCTAAGATATTCCACGTGTCAATGCTGACATCAGCACTTACGCACCGCAAAAATGGAATATTTTTGCACTTAATATTTATTTTCTAATTTCATTTACTTATACGGTTACATAACAAAATGGTCTGATTAGCCTACAACATGACTGCATCTTAGGGTGTGTTTGGCAATTAACTGATAGTTGTTAGCTGTTAGCTGATTCAATTAGCTGATAGTTATTAGTTGATTCAATTAGCTGGTTTGACTATCTGATTCGATTGGTTATTTGTATTAAAATGTTTGGTAAAATAACTGTTTGATATTAGCTGTTTATACGTAAAATGACAATTGAGAATATTTTTATTTTATTCTTGTTTATAATATATTTAATTATGTTTTTTTGAATTTAAAATATTTAAAAAATTTTGTTATTAGTTATTGAAAATTGTAAAAGTGTTATAAAATTATTTATTTTTATTACAGTTAGATTTCAAAAATAATATATTTTTATTAAAATATATAAATAGTTTTTTTATTAAAAATGATGTAAAATATAAAATAATAATTTTTTTTATATATATTTATTATGTTAGTTGTCGATTAGGTCATTATATTTATAATTTTCAATAAATTTAATTTATTTAATTTATTTTTAGTATAAAATTTATATAATGTAATTTTAATAAAAAAAATTATTAATATTTATATTTTTTATTTTATGTTGATTTTAATAAATTTATATATTTTACAATTAAAATAATTTTTATATAAAAATTAATTATTTTAAATTTATAAAAGTAAAACTATAATATAATAAAATATTCTAATATAATTAATAAATAATCAAAATATATTTATTTGTGTAAAATGTATAATAAATTTTAAAGGCATATAAGGAATAAAAAAAATTTTACATAAAAAACTAATTCAAAATGCTGGGTAAGTTAGCTTTTCAGAAATTAGTTTTTTGGGTCCAAAAAGCTAATTTACAACACCTAAATTAGCTTTTTGACTGGTCAAACAGCTAAAAATTGTTCAATAAGCTAAAAGCTCTTCAAAAAGCTATTTGTCAAATACCCTCTTAATATATCTCAATTCAATATATTTATAGTCAAATTAAATATTTTTAACCATTATTATAATATATAAAAATACTAAATAGGGTTTATTTATTGTTTTAGTTTGAGGTATTTTTTTAATACAAGATATAGAGAATTATATCGATAATATAAAAATAATATTTTGTGAGAAACATATAATATTACTTTCGTCCGATTTGAAAGTAAATATTTATTTTTGGTATAAAATCTAAAAAATAATACTCCCTCCGTCCAAGCTAAAAGTATACATTTATTTTTGGCGCAGAGATTAAGGAATAATAATATTTTAATTATAATGTGTAGGTAAAAATAGTGAAATGACATTTTTGCCCTTACTTTTTGGGTATAAAAGTAATGATGTGATGTAAAGTAGGGGTATTTGTGGAAAAAATGGGGTATTTAATGAAATTGTTACTTTGTAATTGGACGTCCCAAAATAGAAATATGTATACTTCCTAGATGGACGGATGGAGTAATATTTTAATTATTATTGGTAGCTTAAAATAGGGTAAAGATTGATTATAAACTAGAGGTAAATATTTGTAGAAAAAAAAAAATGAAATATTTTTGAAATAGTTAATTTGTAATTAGATAATTCAAAATAAAAATATATATATATTTGATAAATGAAGGATGAAGTATTTATTATAAATACTAAAAATTGTGTAGGAAAAAATCCTATTGGCCAAAAAAACCCTTAATATTTTAACAAATGATTGCAAAAATAAATAAATAGATAAATTAAAATATATTTAATAATAAAAATTATATATGCTCTTTTGTCAAAATTTGCACTAAAAAATTTAAAAATATTTTCAGCTTACAATTTATAAGTATTAAAAATTCAATAAATATGTAAGCATTATTGAAAAAAAAAATAACATGAAATAACATGGATAATATACAATCATTAGTTTTATTTGTTAAAATGCATTTTTAACTTCTTTTTTTTCAATTTTTATCTCATTTAACTAAAATTAATCAATTTTACCGTTTGTAAAATAAAAAGTGTGTTTAATTATATATATATATATTTTTTTTTAGATTGGTACTATATTTTCAATTTTTTTTTATATCTCTTCAATAAATAAAGATATTTATATAAATTCAAAATTATTATTTTTTAATAAAATTAATTTATATTAATCATACATTTTATATCTCTTCAATAAATAAAGATATTTATATAAATTCAAAAATATTTATTTTAAATAAAATTAATTTATATTAATCATACATAAATATTTATATTTTTCATTTATTTGTATTATATAAATTATTCTTTATGAAATACAAAATAATATTCATATAACATATTGTATTAAATATAAATTTTTAAATATTTATATACATATTTTTTTTAAAAAATAATTATATATATTATATTATATATCAAATATTAATTAAAAAATTTCACCCATCTCAATTTTTAACTCATCCAATATTGTCTTTTTCAAATCCATACTGGTGTAGTCACTGTCACTTTGTCAGTAAAATTTAATTTTTCAACTCATCTAATATGGTTGTGTTTCTAATATGGTCGTGTTAAAGATAGAGTTGTGTTAAATACGGTAACAAATTATTTTCTTTTCTCTTTAATATTCTCTCCATCCCACACAAAATTTCAAATATTTTCGTTCCGGTCCGTTTAATGGTATAATTTTTTATTTTGTATTTTTTTAAAAAAATGTTATATACTTTAATCATTTTTTAAATTTTATAATATGTAATTTTAATAAACTTAATTAGATTATTTAGTTATTTTAATTTTAATTTATAATTATTTTTTATTATACCATAATTATTTTTTTAATATATTTTTTAATTACTTATTAACTATAACTTTTACAAATTATCGTATTTATATTCATCTATGAGACACTCTATCGGAGACGAAAAGAGTATTTTATTTCATATATAATAAGTATTTGTTGGATTAATATATATATATTGTGTTAAAATTAATATTATGACATAATTAGATATCGAAGTATTGTAGATAAAATAAATATAAAAATGATTGAAAATAGTAATTTGTGGTAGCATCTTGGTCATATTGAAAACATCCTGATATGTTTGCTATTTACCTCCAAAATTAAATTACTTTCTCCGTTCAAAAATTTTAGTTTTATTCTTTTCTATTTTTTTTTTAAAAAAAAATTTACAAGAATTGCGGAAATACTAATATTTAACTCGTTTAAAATTCCAACAGACCTGTGTATATAAGCAATTTTTTTTACGTTCTAATTTTGATTTGAATTTTTTTATGTTAGATACAGAAAAATATGTCGAAAAAATATGAAAAAAATAATACTTCATTCGTCCAATTTCTATTGTTCTAAAATATATTTACATTTTTTAGGTTATTGTCTTTTTTTATTATGAATTGATAAATTTGCCCTTAATTATATGGTAGAGATTAAAAGTAATAAATGAATAAAGGGTAAAAATATGAAATTTATATAAAAAAAAATAGAACAATAGTTGTCGGACGTCCCTAGTAAAATAGAAAATTAGTTTGTGGACGGATGGAGTATTTTACACATTAAATTTTACAAAATAATAAAATATATATTAAGAATTATGTATGAACAAATAATTAAAAGAACAAACCGGTAATTTTATTTTAAATAACATTTATCAAAAATTTTCCACAACACAAATTGATTAATTTGTATTTGTTTGGAGTTTGAATTTTAATTTGAAGCCTAAATCGCACAAAATTTACACGTGGTTTTATGAAATTGCGCCAAATCCCTTATATTTTTAAAACTGCGTCAAACTCCCTCGTAGTTTCATAAACTCTGCGTTTAACCCCCTCGGCGGTCCTTATTTAACGGTATTTGACCTAAATGCGCCCAAATTGCAAATAAATCTAAAATTTCAATTTCTAAACCCCTAAAATTATAAATATATTCATTTTTTTGTATTTTGTTTTTAAAAATAATAAATATACTAAAAAAATAGTTATTTTTTAATCCGGTTTTAAGAGTTTATTTTTACTATTTTTTAGGCTAAATATAAGGAAAAAAATATATATTTGTAATTTTAGAGGTTTAAAAATTAAAATTCTAAAATTTATTCACATTTTGGGCGCACTTAGGTCAAATACTATTAAATAAGGACCGCCAGAGGGTTAGACGCAAAGTTTATAAAACCACAAGGGAGTTTGACGCAATTTTAAAAATACGGAAGATTTGACGCAATTTCGTGAAATCACAAATAAATTTTGTGCAATTTAACATAATTTGAATAATAAAATTTTGAATTTAAGAATTGTTTAATACAATGTCCGTTTCAATTCAAATTACTATTTTTATCATTGTAGCATGTCTCACTTAAAAATATATATTTTTATATATATATTTAACTAAAATTAATTGTACACTAATACAAAAATATCTTTAATTTTTATGTAAATTACAACTATATCATTATACAGTCCATCACTTCATACAATCAAAGACTATTCAATAAAATATTACTACTTTTATTTCATATAAAATAGATTATTTATCACAAAATCAGAAAGAATGCATTCAAAAGCGACCACAAAATATAATATACATAAAAATTAAAATAACATTTTTAATATAAAATTAATTTTTAATATAATATATAAAATACAATTCTATATTCCTATATAAAATGTTCATAATTTTTTTATTCAGTCTTAAATAATTTATTTTATATTTTAATCCTAAATTAAAATTTACAATTTTTTAATATTAATTAAATTATTTATTATTTTAATTTTAATATTAATATATATTTACTTTTACTAATGCAAAAATCCAACCCACCTGTGCAGCGAAGACCAGAATTATATCGCCGCCGCCATGTAACCCAAACCAAAACTAATTTTCCAATCTCTTTTTATTAATAATTTTCTCTCTGAGGTTTCTTCCAAGGCCGAAAATGGCGACACGGTTCTTCCAAGTCCACTAAACCTCCCTCCCTCAATCGCACAACACCACAACTAAACCTACCTTCAAATCCATCAGAATCGAGCAAATCAATCATTTTTCCATGGCGATCGACGGCAAACAAGACAAGAAGAAGTCGCCGGTATCGTCGAGTATGTTAGGGCCGGGTTTCCGCTTCCATCCGACAGACGAGGAGTTGGTACAGTATTATTTGAGGCGAAAAATGTGCGGTAAAGTTTTCCGATTCGATGCTATTTCGGAGATCGATGTTTACAAAGCCGAACCTTGGGATCTACCTCGTAAGATTTTTTCTCTCGAGCTCCTTGTTGACTTTTCTTAAACTATTATCTGTTTTAATATTTTTCACTCTTTGCGGGCTTTAGTTTTGATTTATCGAATGCACTGGTGAGGTTTTTGTACATTTGGTGATGGTGGCGGTGATGCTGATACAGTGAACTGTGTGAACTTTTACATCTGCAGTGGAATTTTGGTTTTGTTGCCTTTGGTTGATCGATCGATCGATCAGTAGTTGATTGATTCACCTCCTAAATTGCTTTCTCTGTGTTACCTTTTGATTACAAGGTGTGGCATACATGATCTTACAACTTTTGATAGATCTTCTTTTTTCTTTTAAATTAGTCAAAATTGATTTTTCTCAATCTGTTGGTAATGAGATTGTTGCAATAAAATATGAGGATGTTAGAAATTTGATTCGTTGTTGAACTTTTCCTGTATAGTTAGTTACAATAGTGGAGTTTTTTTTATAAGAACCTGACTTCATGAATCATGTTGCTTGCTTATATATCTTGTACGTTTCTTTGTTCTGACCCGATTGTATATCTTGAGTACTTGTTCATGTGACTATATGTGTAGGTAATATTCCACGGTGTGATTGTTTAGGCGTTTCGGTTTTGAATGGCAAAATTTTGAATTTGAATAGATGTTTGATAGGATAGAAATAGGTGATGATGTTTGATATTTGATATTTGTTTAGGGAATAGAACTCTTAAGAATTATAAAAATTCCCTAAAAAACCTCAAACAAACACAATCTCAGTGAATTTCCTTTTGGGATCCCATAATAATACATTATTGCACTTATAATATGGTTTGCACAAGTCATGCATTTTTTTGTGGTAGATTATTGTGTGACTATACCCAAGTTTGATTTGTTGTGAAAATTTTAGACATGTCAAAGCTGAAGACCAGAGATTTGGAATGGTATTTCTTCAGTGTGCTAGACAAGAAATATGGTAATGGAGCAAGAACAAACCGGGCAACAGATAAAGGGTATTGGAAGACAACAGGAAAGGATAGAGCAGTTTTTCATAAAACACAGGTTGTAGGGATGAAGAAAACCCTTGTTTATCACATTGGAAGGGCGCCGAAGGGTGAGAGAACCAACTGGGTCATGCATGAGTACAGGCTTGTTGATATGGAGTCGGAAAAGTCCGGAATTCTCAAGGTGGGTTGTATCGATTGCATCCTCATTTCCTTAAGTCTCTTGTAACACAGTGCCTGGTGACATGCCTTTTAGTTGAGAGGCCGGGAAAGTTCTACGTTACTTCTGGGTGAATCTGAATGAGATGCAAAATGTTACTGATTTATGGGGACGTGGGTGCTCAAGCAATTCGGGATTTTGCCAAATGGAAAAGGACAATAATCATCCTCTCCATGCCTCATCCCTGCTTCTAGCATCAGAGCCAGTATTCTCATTTTAGAAGGTTTCAGTCATTTGTGCAACCTAAAAAGAGAAAATCTCTACCCGAAAAGTTTCATAATAGTTCTCATTTCTCTTTTATACACCCCACAATAGCCTAATTTTTGTCTCAAAGGCCAAATGATTGAGTTAATTTTTTTTCAGCAAGCATCTACAATATTATTTTTCTTACCTTGTGTCAAAATCCAGTTTGGTGCAAAAGATTCTTAACAATTTGGTGGAGAGGTTGTTATGGTAGTTATTATCGTCTCTAAATAAGCTTTAAATAATGTTATATTCCTCAAAAAAAATTATCTGATATATTTTTGTTGGTATTCCTTTTGTGTTAAAGGATGCCTATGTGCTTTGTCGAATCTTCCAGAAGAGTGGTTCAGGGCCTAAGAATGGCGAACAATATGGTGCACCATTTGTCGAAGAGGAGTGGGATGACGAGGAGTTGGAATTGGTCCCTGAAAATACTGTCACAGAGAATGTTGATTTTGATGACGATGCCCTTTTGGATTACCGTGATCTTCAGCAGGTCATTCTCTTAACTATGCTGTTTCTTGTAACAAATATATTCCGCCCACCTTCCTATATAGTACAAAACATCAGTAATGCATTTTCCACAAAGGAGCTAATGGAAGTTTGAGAAATTTTGTGACATGGAATTTTTATTGCGGAAACTTTAGGCCATGACACAGTATTCTGGATGATAATACTTATTTGGTGTGTTTGACGTTCGAGATAAAATGACTTTGCCTTTGGCGGACTTATCTAGCCCCAGAATGTTTGTTTGGTTATTTTTCATGAATCCTTGTATAAATCGAAAGGCGCCATTTTAAAAGAAGCTCGTGTGAACTGTGAAGTAGTTAATTTAGGCCAAGTTTTTATGATACATAATGTGACCCTCTTGTTGGTTATTGAAATTTCTGTGGAAATCTAGCTTCCAAATAACACGGGAATACCGTGAATGTGGTGTTTTTCCTTGATTTTGGGTATTTCGTTGCATTTAAAAGTCGATAAGTTGTTATATTCCTTTTGGTATTATTTTTTTAGAGTGGTAAGCTTTGTATGTAATTGATTCAATATTCAAAAGTTCCGTTTTTCATGTTATTATCTTTGTCTCTTTATCCAGATTCTTGGATCGGACACTCCAACTAATAATGCTCCAGCTCTGGTCAATTTCCAGCCTGCAGATAGCGCCCATATTGAATCTACGGAATCGTTTCATAATATGCAGACGCACCCGTTCTCAGCAAGCAATCAACATGGGGAGCCCGAGTTGTGTGACGACGTAAATGAACCAGACAAGGAGTGGATCGGTGAATGCAGCAAAACTGGGGATTTAGACGATATCGATTTCTTTCTAGACGAAACATTCCTTGATTCTTCTGATATCTTTCAGTACACCGGCGAGGGCTTCATCGAAGCTAATGATCTCTCAAAACCCGTTGAAGCTGATCCCACCGCCTCTAATGATATGCTTGACGAATACCTTACATTCTTCGATTCCAACGATGATAGCTCACTCTACTTAACATACGATCCTCTCGTCACGCCGTGGACCGAGAATATTCTTTCTGACGAGATATTTCCTCATACGGTAGCACCCTATCCAAAATTTCTTGATTTCTCATGTCTTATCAAGTGGTCCTTTGAAATACAATGTTTCGACTTAGCCGGTGCTTTCTTTGCAGGAACCAAGCAAAGGAACCGAGCAAGCTATCTTGCCAATTCAGACGGATGACAAAAATGCTGACCATAATGCCCCCGATGCAGCTGCACCATCTGATAAGCAAACGGCGAAATACCAATCAGGTACTAAAATCCACCCACCCCAATCTTAGGGTGGTAATTCAGGCCGGCCCAGTTTTTTTGTACCTGACCAATCAGGTACTAAAATTCATTGCCCAATCTTAGGGGTGGCAATTCGGGCCGGCTCGGTTTTTTTGTATCAGGCCAGCCCGACCAGGTTTCCAAATGGGTTATACAGACACGGCCCGGTTTTGAACCGGGCCTGAACAGTTAGGCCCGAGCACGACCCGGTTTGAAATCGGTCCGTGCCGAAATTTTAAATCATTTAAGTGGGAATTGAACTCACAACCAATTGCAAACAAAAATAGGCACGGTCCGTGTTGGGATTCTCGATCTTCCTGAACGTTGGGTGATCTGCACAGATTCTCAACCAAATAATTAGTGCGGATAAAAACGATGATTAAGAATGTAAAACAGAAATATATGTTAAGAATTGAAAAGAAAAAATAGATCAATCGGTAGTGTAGGCTTATATTGCAGCCACTCCTTCGCCAACTCCAAGTCGTCCTACGAGGTAACCCACAAAGGTGTCGATTGCGGTGGTTCCTAACACGAAGTAACCTAAGAACCCTATTCCTCGCACACTCAGTATCAGGACGAAAAATAGCAAGAGAAGTCGATAGGCTAAGGCAGTAAGTTCGTCGCTCACATAACAGAGAACTGAATAGCAAACTCGATCACACTCTTTCTCCCAAAATCACAAACCCATATATATAGGGGAGAGGCGGATGGATAGAACCCAAAAGAGTAGGAAACAACCTTACCTTATCAACACCCATGGCGGACTCAATCAATCTCGAAGAAATAGGGATAGCACCGTGAACGACGGAACGGATGAGAGACCGATTCAAACGATCGAACAGAATGGGGAGAGATCGGTTTGATTTAAGGAGATAAAAAACAAACCGGGTCGGTTCTGGATCGGGTCGGACAGGGTCGGGTCGGGTCGGTTCTGGATCAGGTGTGGGTTGACGCAGAAACACACCAACAATCTCTACCTTGTTTCTAGTCGACCCTCGTGGTTACATTGGAGGGCAATCGAGAGTGGGAACATGCTATCATCATTGCCATTATTCCTGCAATCTTAACACGGAGTCAATTCTGTAGAGTATATATTAGTCATAGAGAAATAATACATGCTATCAATGAAGAGCAGACACGGTTCTAATCCAATGTATCAAAATTTAACATATTTAAACATGACTGAAGCTTGGAAACAGGCAGACATTTGGTTCCCATATCAGCAGGGTTAAATTGAGAAGGTATTTTTTCAAGTGTGACTGACCCTTTTGCAACTATGTCCCGTATAAAATGAAACCTAACATCTATGTGTTTGGTTCTATCATGAAAAACAAGATTCTTGCATAATTGGATTCCAGACTGACTATCAGAATAGACTGTCACATTATCACGTAATATTTCAATTTCAGAAAGCAAACCTTTTAGCCACATCGCTTCCTTTAGAGCATCAGTTATCGCAACATATTCTGATTCAGTAGTAGATAGAGCAACAATATGTTGGAGTTGTGATTTCCAACTTATGCATGAGCCACACAAAGTAAACACATAGGATGTTGTAGATTTTCTATTGTCTCTATCATTCGCATAATTGGAGTCTACGTAACCTTTCAATTTTACTCCTTCAACACATTTTCCAAATTTTAGCCCTAGGTTACTAGAACCACACAAATATCTAAATAACCATTTGACTGCATTCCAATGTTCAGTTCCAGGATTAGACATGAAACGACTCAAACAACTCACAGAATATGCAATATTAGGTCTAGTGCAAATCATCAAGTACATCACAGAGCCTATAGCATTCGAATATGGCACATCTTTCATGTAATTCATATCAGATTCAGACTTAGGACATTGATCTTTGCTTAGCACAAAATAAGAAGCTAGAGGCACATTAGTTGACTTTGCATTGGACATGGACATACAGAATTGTTTCAAGACTTTTTCAATATATGCGGATTGATTTAACAAAAGTGTAGAAGCAGCCCTATCTCTAATAATGTTCATACCAAGAATATTCTTTGCATCACCCAAATATTTCATGTCAAACTTATTGCTCAAACAGTCATTAACATGTTTGATAGTATTCACACAATGACTAATCAATGACATGTCATCCACATAAATAAGTAAGACAACAGGAACATCATTTGATCTCATAAAATACAAACAATGGTCAAAATTACTTCTTGTGAATTTTAAAGATCTCATGCACTCATTGAATTTAATGTTCCACTGTCTAGGTGATTGTTTCAAACCATACAAAGATTTTTTAAGTAGACACACATGATCAGGCTTACCTTTATCTACAAAGTCATCAGGTTGTTTCATGTAAATTTTCTCACTTAGATCACCATGTAGGAAAGCAGTTTTAACATCCATTTGTTTTAGTTCCCAATTAAAGTGAGCAACTAAGGCAAGCATTATCCTAACAGTAGTATATTTAACCACATGTGAGAAAATTTCAGTGTAATCAATCCCTTCTTTTTGAGTGAATCCTTTTGCTACCAACCTAGCTTTAAATCTAACATTATCATTTTCATTTTTGACTTTGAAAATCCATTTGCAGTCAACAATAGAACAATTAGTTGGCCTAGGAACAAGAATCCACGTATTGTTAACATGCAGGGAATTCATTTCATCATGCATTGCATTTAACCATTCTTCAGCGTGTTTAGATTTAAAAGCTTCTTCATAAGACTTAGGTTCATTTCCATCTAATGTCTCGAACACACTAAAAGCATAAGAAGTCAAGTCGTATTCATCAAATCTAGACGGTTGCTTAGTGGTTCTCTTAGTCCTATCTCTCGTAAGTTGGTAGTTTTCTATGTTCTCATATTCTGATTCAGAATTTTCAGCATTTGGTAGGTCATTTTCAAGCAACTTATCATGAGAATCAGATTTGTCATGCAACTTTTCAGAAATTTCCAATTTATTTGGCTCTACCTTATTTGGCTCTACCTCATTTGAAGTCAAATCTATTTCAATATTTGGCACATTCAGACAGGGCATCTCATTTTCATTAAAGGTGACATCTCTACTAATTAGCACTTTGAAACCTGGTTCATCTTTTAACCATAGCCTATATCCTTTTACTCCTAAAGGATAACCTAAGAAAACGCATTTCACAGCTCTAGGTTCAAGTTTATCACCTTTATATAAAGCATATGTTGTACACCCAAATACTTTCAAATTGGAAAAATCAAGTTTCTTACCCGACCATACAGATTCAGGACACTTACCCTCAAGTGGCACAGAGGGAGACCTATTAATCAAATATGCAGCCGTAGTAACAGCTTCCCCCCAAAAACTCTTTGGAAGGCCCGAGGAGTTTAGCATGCTCCTCACCCTTTCAATAAGAGTTCGATTCATTCGTTCCGCCACCCCATTTTGCTGGGGTGTATAGGGAACTAGCTTATGTCTAGTTATACCTGATTTAGCACATAATGAATCAAGCAAATTGTTGCAAAACTCAAGACCATTATTTGTTCTAATAAATTTAATGCGCTTACCTGTTTGATTTTCTATTAACTTTTTCCATGCTTGAAAAATTTCAAAAACATCTGATTTTTGTTCTAATAGAAAAATCCAAACTTTTCGTGAAAATTCATCAATTACTGACAGAAAATAACGACTCCCACCTTGAGTAGGAACAGGAGCAGGACCCCACACATCAGCATGCAAATATTCAAGCACATCCTTACATTTAGGCACTTTAGGAGCATGGGACAAATCAAATTTTACCCTATGTTGTTTACCATAAACGCACGAGTCACAAAAAGGCACAGTAGTAATCTTATCATTTTCAAGAAAACCATTTTTCTTTAATATTTCAAGACCTTTATCACTAAGGTGACCTAATCGTCTATGCTGCAATTCAGTTTTATCATTAACAACAGAATTCACATTTGGCATGCAATTTGATTCAGCATAAGCAACGTACAAATTATTTTTTCTAACAGCCTTAAATGCAACAAATGAACCTTTTAAGACTTTCATAACGCCATTTCCCCATTTTCCTATTAATCCACTTTCATCTAGTGCAGCACATGAAATCAAGTTATTGCACAAATCAGGAACATGCCTAACATCCCTTAAGGTTAACACATAGCCAGAGTTAAACTTTAGACAAACACCTATACCAACAACTTTACAAAGTTTTTCATTTGCCATTGAAACACTAGCATGCGAAATAGACCTATAGTTTGAAAACAAGCTTTTCAAATGAGACATGTGAAAGGTACATGCAGAATCAAGCAACTACACTCGTTAGCACATATAGTATTAACAGCAGCACAACTTCCTTTAACCATGAAAACATCTCCTACATATTCATTTCCTATAGTCATATTAGCATGCTCATTTTGTTGGTTTCTAAAGTTCTTAGGGTGTGGACATTGCTTAGCATAATGGTTGGGTTCCCCACAGTTGTAACATTTTCTGTTCTTAGGCCTAGACTTAGACCTAGATCTCTCATTGCTCTTTCCCCTATTCATTTGGTTTTCTGTATTTTTTCTAACTTGTGACCTACCCCTAGCAAACATCACTTCATCACTAGCATGTTTATGACTTTTATGTGCATGCGAGTCAAGTTCTTTGTTTTTTAATTCATTCATGACAGTTTCAAGATTTATACTATCTCTACCATATTTGATAGCAGACTTAACATCAGAATAAGAGTCAGGAATTGCATTCAAAAGAACAATAAGGGAATATTCATCAATATTCTTATCGCCTGTTTGTTTTATATCTTGAACTAACTTTGTAAAAACATCTAAATTTTCATCAATGTTTCGATTCAAATCAAGTTTAAAACGGAAAAACTTTTCAAGTAAGAACAGTTTGTTTGGCAAAGATTTTTCCATGTAAAGTTCTTCTAATCTTTCCCATAATTCTTTCGTAGAATCAAGTTTTCCTACCTTTCTAATCACAGAATCAGAAAAGTTCAAGATAATCAGAGAATAAGCACATTCATCTATTTCAGCATTTCTCTCATCTGTCAATAACGCAATATAATCACCATCAATTGCTTTGGAAACTTTTTGAGTTACTAAAAGTCCTTTCATTTTTTGTTGCCAAATCGAAAAATCAATTTTTCCATCGAATGGTGCAATATTGAAAGATGACACAGACGACATATTAACGAATAATTCACACGGTCACACAAGGGGCTATTAGAGGTCAACTACCTACTCCTTTAGGAGCAGCTTGGTACGTAATAGCCAACACACACAATCAAGTATGTCAGACAATAATTCACTAACTATCAGTGGTCAGCTACTTACTCGCTCTTGGAGCAACCAGTTACGTGATAGTTGTGTCACACAATTCATATATAAACAATCACGAATGCCCAAATATTATCTAACACATAGAGGTTCAAGGGTTAGCCATCCGTTACCGATTGGGGCAAATTTTACCAATTTCTCTTTGCAACTAGGATAGCAAATTCAGCCCGCGTTCAGCTTTTTAACCTTGCTCTGATACCAATGTTGGGATTCTCGATCTTCCTGAACGTTGGGTGATCTGCACAGATTCTCAACCAAATAATTAGTGCGGATAAAAACGATGATTAAGAATGTAAAACAGAAATATATGTTAAGAATTGAAAAGAAAAAATAGATCAATCGGTAGTGTAGGCTCAGAGCGCAGCCACTCCTTCGCCAACTCCAAGTCGTCCTACGAGGTAACCCACAAAGGTGTCGATTGCGGTGGTTCCTAACACGAAGTAACCTAAGAACCTTATTCCTCGCACACTCAGTATCAGGACGAAAAATAGCAAGAGAAGTCGATAGGCTAAGGCAGTAAGTTCGTCGCTCACATAACAGAGAACTGAATAGCGAACTCGATCACACTCTTTCTCCCAAAATCACAAACCCATATATATAGGGGAGAGGCGGATGGATAGAACCCAAAAGAGTAGGAAACAACCTTACCTTATCAACACCCATGGCGGACTCAATCAATCTCGAAGAAATAGGGATAGCACCGTGAACGACGGAACGGATGAGAGACCGATTCAAACGATCGAACAGAATGGGGAGAGATCGGTTTGATTTAAGGAGATAAAAAACAAACCGGATCGGTTCTGGATCGGGTCGGACAGGGTCGGGTCGGGTCGGTTATGGATCGGGTGTGGGTTGACGCAGAAACACACCAACAGTCCGGTTTATTGGTGTGCCGGGCCAGGCACAGCCCAAAAAAAATCGGGCCTATTTTTGGAGATCCGAGCACGGTTTTTCGTGCCGGGTTTGAACCGGATTTTCAGACCGTGCCTATTTTTGTAACCTCAACCCAATCTTGCACCACACACATCGACACAATTAACGTATATTTTCTTGAACACTCACTTTCACATGACAGATTTCGAGCTTCCCTACATCAAAAAGGCTAGCCAAATATTGGGCAACACTCGGGCTCCCCCGGCATTCGCCGCAGAAAATCATTCCGAAGAGACGGTTCGACATCTCCAGTCGGCATTCCGCTCTTCCAGCTCATACAACGTCACTTCCGGCGTGGTCCAAATAAGAAACTTGAATATGGAAGGGTCTCTTGGCAAGCACAGCAACTTCGACATCCTTCTCTGCTTCGGCTTTACACCGGGAGATGGCGTATTGTCGGGACCCGACTTGAATCTTCCATGGAAGGTCAGTTCAGCTATCTTGAGAGCCTGGGTTTACTTAATTTTCATATGTGTTATTTGTCTCTACTTGAACTCTAAAACCGGGGCCTGCATTCGTGCCCGTTAATTGATGTCTTCGAGCCCTCCGGCACCGTTAAAATCGTCGATGTTTTCGGGACGAATATGCAGTAAAAGTAATGGTAATTTTGTGGGTTTGGGATAATTTTAGGATATTTGGAACTTATTTGTTTGTAAGACCGGAAAATATTGTGAGTATAAATATTGATCATTTGACATTATGCCTTTTAATTCTGGGCTTGTTGATTAGGATGTAGTATGTTTTTTGGAATTTAATTTTGCAGTTTGGTTTTAGATTTGAATCATAATGAGAAAATAGTACCATCAGTTTACGGAATTTATGATTTGGTTTTGTTTGATTCTTTCGTAAGCATTACTCCCTCCGTCTCAAAATTATAGTCTTATTTGGATTAGACACGAGATTTAAAGAATATTAATATTATATTGATAATGGATAAAAAGTATTAGTAAGAAGTAGTGGCATTTGTGTAATAATATGAAAACGTAAGGATAATTTTATGGTAATATAAGTATTTACGAAAATGAGACTTGTTCTGGGACGGAGACTATTGTATTGAGACGGAGGGAGTATTAAAAAAATATAACATATATTAATATAATACTTCATTCTTCCTATGGAAAGTTTGTTTTCTTCAAACAAAGTTACTATTTCATAATTGAGTAATTGTACTACTTATCCAATATAATAAATATCTTTTTAATTTGCAATATATTTTACAAATATCATTACTTTCATACTATTATATAATATTATAAAGGATATTTTTATTTTTTTTACTACAATTTTATATAATATCAATATTCAAAAATTTGTGTGTAAAAATAAATGGGATGGAGAAAATATATACTTTACTCACAACAAATTAAATAATTTAAAATAAAATATTATTTTTTATATTATCAATATAATTTCCTAAATTTAATATAAATAAAAAAAATACATTTATCGAAAAACACAAAATAAATATATTTTGTGGCATACTTGTAATGTTGAAACGTACTAAACAAAGCAGCATGCAAGAATTTTTTTTATTATTATTATTATAAATATAAAATATATATTTAAATAAAAGAAACAAAACATTATATATATATATATAGGGTAAACAATTTTTTTATCCCGTAATTAGACCCTTTATCATTTTAGTTTCGTAAATGGAGCCTGTCGCAAACTAATCCCGTAAGTAAAAAAATTTCTCTGTTTTAATCCTCCGGCGCCGGAGACGCCCGCGTGGCTCGCCGGAGGTGACGTGTCCGCCAGGTCAGCGACACCTGGCGGACACGTGGATTTTTTTTATTTTTTTTTCATTTTTTTAAAAACTTATTTTTTATTTATTTTTACTTTTATTTGTATTTTTTTATTTTTTTATTTTTTTATTTAGTCCAATTTAAAAAGAAAATAAAAAAAAATGAAAAAAAAAAAATCTACGTGTCTGCCAGGTGTCGCTGATCTGGCGGGACACCTGGCGGCCACGTCACCTCCGGCGAGCCACGCGGACATCTCCGACGCCGGAGGACTAAAACAAAGAAAATTTTTCACTTATAAGACTAATTTGCGATACGCTCCACGAAACTAAAATGATAAAGAGATACTAAAAAAATAGTTTACCATATATATATATATGCACAAAACAGCAAAACTAAATTTTAAATATATATAATCATAATAATACTGTAAATAAGATATACTGAGTGTTTATTTTAGAATAAATTATACTACTTCTGTTCAACTGATATTTCAATATTAATTATTATATAAAAATATAGTATAAATTAAAAAAAAAATTGTAAAAATATTTTGTAATACTATTATGCAAAAAATTATATAAATATAAAAAAAATTAATGTTAAATACATCAACTCAAAAATAAATTGAATCCTTAGATGATGATAATAATAATAATAATAATAACTAAAGTAGAAAAATAAGCACAAACCACCGTATGAGATCTTACAGTAGTTGCAGTCTTGCAGTTGAATGCTCAATTTGGCTCCTGAACTTCCACTGCACTGATCTATATTATGCAATCTCCTTTCAATTTAGAGTTTATAGGATTTTTTTTTACATTTTTTAAGTTGTATTCACATTTTTAAAACTATTTAAAAATTCAAAGTCATTCAATACAAGTTTAAAAAAACTTTAAAGAGTATATAAACATTCAATAATTTACTTTTAAAATTCATAAATTTTATTGGATTATCTATCAATATATCCAACAGAATTTAATAATCGAATATAACCCTTAGGCCATATCCAACCCATCAACTCCTTTTATCCAGTTTTACAGCGCGTTGGATTGTAATAACACCAAAAAATGACGGAGGATTTGGCGTCGGTTGGAGACAACTGCTATGGTGCTGGGTTGGAAATGGCCTTAAACCTATGCACCATTTTGGTTCATATTTCCTTCAAGCAAACTGACATCATAAGAGATAGAAGGGAGCACCAGTTCTTCCCGTTTCATTCGTGGTCCTATGAAGAACAGCTTCACATATTATTATTGTTGTTGTTGTTTATTTTGAGTAAAATACCGAACATTGAAATCTCATAAAAAAATTCAGCAGTTCCGTAAATGGTCATTATCTTAATATTTGTGCTGATTTCATCTCATTGTGGTGGAAGATGCCGGTTGTACCTTCCCATACAGTTCCTCGTGAGTGTCGTCCGTTTGATGATTATATGTAACCTCAATTCTCAAACACCATCGAACCAATTAATGTCGATTTTGTTCAAATTCAACAGCGTCAATCCGATTCGGACATTAATGTTCTGATTAGGGTTAAGGGACCTCAACCTAAAGATAACTATCATCATGCTCCCATATATGTTATTTTGGTCTTAGATATCATCAGTGATGGTAATGGTAGAGATCCTTTGAAAGTCACCAAAACAGCTATCATGTATGTTATACATAGCATGACGTGACGGGATCAGATATCTGTAGTTTTGTGCACCACTCCGACTAAAAGATTATGGTGCCTACACCATGTAAATAGCTCTAACAACTCCAATGCGAAAACAAAGGAAATTGTTAGTTCTTTGGATGTTGGACGTTCAACCAATTTTGAGAAGGGCCTAAATATAGATGCAGAGATTCTCGAGGATAGGAGGTACAAAAATCGTGTTGCAAGCATTATATTACTGTCGGAAGGGAGTAACCGTGATAGAACAATTCTTTCAAGTCAATAAGAATTTTATCTATCCGAAAACAATGCCCGTGATTGGAAACTACCCATTTTTTGTTCATGTCATAGACATTGGTCCAAGTCATAATACAGCTGGAATAACTTAGCTTTGCAGTCATTCGAATTCATGTGTATTCTTATTTGGGGATTTCAAAGAAACTATGAAAAATTGTCTGGAGACCTTACTGCTATGGACATAAGTCATAGACAGGAGGTTTCTAAACAATTTTTCATAGATTCTCTAAATTCCCATATAAATCTACGCATGAATAAGATCTGAACGATTATAAAGCTAAGTCATAAAATCCAGTTGTATCATGACTTGAAGCAATTTTTATGGCATAAACCAGAAAAGAGTAGTTTTCGGTCACATGCATTGTGATAAAATTCTTAAGCTGACTTCTAATGCTCCAGTTATTCCCATCCAACAAAATATAATGTTTGTAACACAATTTTTATATTTCCTATCCTCAAGAATTTATGTACCTATGTTTAGGTCATCTACGCCTCCAAAATTCAAAGAACTAACAAATTTCCTTCGGATTCGCATTGAACTCGTCAATAACATCCACATGGCGTAGGCATCATAATCTCCTAGTAGGAGTGGGGCACAAAACTACAAAGTCAATCATTCCACCTCATGTGAAGAATGGAAGCTTACCTAGAGGCAAATGATCTCTTGAATGCCATTGAGAAGGATTATGAATCTCCTTTTTGCTATAAAATCCAACAATGGCCCAACTGAAGAATCACACAGCAAGGAAAATAAAAAAGTCAAAGGCCAAAACTTGTTTGTTGTTGCTTCACAAGAGATCTTTACAAGAATCATGAGCCAAAACTCCACATTTGATTCTGAAATTTCCTTAAAGCTGAATATGAAGGAGATGGAAAGGTTGAATGAATGCAAGCGACGAATCTGATTCGTTAGTTTGAGATGCAACAAATGAAGGAGCCTAAAACAATCAAGAAGTACAAAGATAAGCTTCTTGGCATTGCTAACAAAATAAGGTTGCTCGGCTTTGAATTTTCTGATGCTAAAATTGCTCAGAAGAAGATACTTGTAACCATTCCTGAAAGCATTGATGCTACCATATCCTCTATAAAAAGCAGCAAGGATCTATAAAGAATTTATTTGGCAGATCTAACGAATGCTTTACAGGCTCAAGAACAAAAGAGACGGATGAGAAGTGAAGGTCTTTGTGCAAGAAGCACTGAATCAAGGAGAGAAAGACAAGAAAAAAGTCACAAAAGGAACTTCAACCCAAGTGATACACCCTAGCAGCCACAAAAAGGGAAAGAGAAAAGAATTTCCTCTTTGTCGAAATTGTGGCAAGATGAGGAATCCCCTTTCAAATGCTGGAAAAGACTTGATGTGAAGTGCGAAAAGTGTAATAAAGTTGGACATCATGAAAGGACTTGCAAAAGCAAAATCCAGCAAAAATAATGACAAAATTGCAAGCAATCAAGAAGAAGAACAACAATTGTTTGTAGCATTTTTCTTTACAAACCACAGCCCTAACTCAAGTGATTGTTTGCTTATAGACAACGGTTGTACCATTCACATGACCAGCAATGCAGAGCTCTTCACATAGTTGGATAGGTCATAAGGTTCCAAAGTCAAAATAGGGAACAAAGACTATATTGCTATCAAAGGATAATGAATTGTTGCAATAGAGAGTTACACAGGTACAATATTAATTTCAAATGTTTGTTTGTACCTGAAATTGATTAGAATCTACTTTGGGCAATTAGTCGAAAAAGAATTCAAAGTCATATTTGAAATAAATCAGTGTTGATCAAGGATGCTCATGACAACGATATCATAAAACTTAAAATGAGATGCAATGACCAAGAGCTTCTCTCTTGACCCAATGGTGAAGGAGCAAGCAGTTTATACTACTGCAATGACCAACTCAGAAATTTGGCATAAAAGGTTAGGCCACTTCTATCATGCAACAATATTGCAAATGAAAAAAAAAAAAATAAAAAAAAAAAAGAGCGGGGAGGCTAGCTCGTGGCTTGCATCACATAGAACCAGATTTACCAAGATGCAAAGTTTGTCAATTTGGTAAACAAGCAAGACTTCCTTTTCAAAAGAGACATTGGAGATCTACTGCAAAGCTACAATTAATTCAATTTGGTAAACAAGCAAGATATCTTTTCAAAAAGGACATTGGAGAAATACTGCAAAGTTTGTCAATTTGGTAAACAAACAAATGTTATGTCATCTTCATTGATGATTTCTCCAAAATGTGTTGGATATATTTTCTCGGGTTCAAATTTTGTGAAGAAGTTAGAATTGAAAATTAACTGACAGCCCCATGCAGCCCACAACAGAATAGGGTTAGCGAGCTAAAGAACAAAACAATAATTGAGAATCCTTCTCATGAAGTATACATCTGACTATGTTCATTATTGTTCTGATCTTTAGCTCTCTAACCCTATTCTGTTGTGGTATCCAATATAGCCACTAGACTGTTTCTAGCTATTGTTGCGCAAAAGAAATGGAAAATCTATCATCTTGATGTAAGGTCTAGCATTCCTTAATGGACTTTCGAAAGAACAAATTTACATTGAGTAGCCCGAAGTTTTTGCGTGTATTTATTGAAGAAAACATTATATGGCTTAAAACAGACTCCAAAGGCATAATATAGCAAGATAAATGAATACTTACTAAACTTAGGCTTTGCAAAAAGCCCTAGTGAGTCCACTATACATATTAAAGGTGACACTACTGACTTTATTGCGATCACACTTTATGTTGATGATCTTTTGGTCATGGGCAGCAACACTCAGCTTGTTAAGTAGAGTAGTTCTTCTCTCTTATTTATAAATTAAAGAAATCCCAATTCTTCTCTCTTATTTATAAATTAAGGAAATCCCAACATTATTCCAATGTGGGATATATTCAACACTCCCCCTTCGAGATGATATCATCTTAAAATCCAAATATGATCAATACCCAATACATGCACGATGACGCTGATGCCATGTTAAGAAGGAATCGAAAATTCCACTTAAAACCAATTGATATTAAGTGAAATAACATCCACCTTATAAAATAGGAGAGTCCCAACATTATTTTCAAAGTGGAATATATTCAACAGCCACTAACTGAACAACAAAGTGATTGTCTGGAAGAAGTATGTGGAAGATCGGGCCATAGTGAGGTCTCTTATGCAGAACATATTGTCTTCCTCTTATAAAAGGACACATTTGAATAACATAAGTTGTAATATTATTTCTTGCAAAATCGCATACAAACAATTATTCAAATTAAAATTAAAACGAAAATTAAAACAAAACAAAATCACCAAAAGAACAAATTGACAATCAATATGAAACTCCATCCCCATATATGTGTTTTCGAAAACTTGAGAAATGTATATATGCGCATATCAAAACATGAGGTTTAATTGGCACAAGGAAACGTTGAAATCTAACAAATATTTATGCATGAAATTGACTAACTTCCTCCATGCCCAAATGATATGTGAAATAGGGAGTGCTAACCCAAGAACAAAAAACACATGAATAAAATTCTTAATAACATTTCTTTCATGTACCAGATTACACGTATAAAAGCCAAAAAATCACGTAATCCAAGATAATGGAACAATGTCGCAAGCAAAAAGCAGTTCAAAATTCAATTTGGCAACAATGTTGGCCCTCAACAAATGTGAAGAACCTCACCTCCTCAGATATATATATATATATGATATATGCAATTGATCGACGATAACACATTGTATTAGTTTTCTAGGAAAGAGAATTGATCACTGACCTGACCAGATTGGAGCAGTACGTTTGCTTATCCTGCAACCCATTTCCAAATGCCCCCAGAACGCTGACTCTGGGCTGCACCACCATGCTCCATATCACCTTCGAATGCAGATTTTTCGGAACGAAGGGCTTGAACTTCTTTCTCCAATGATGGGAGAGATTCAAGCATCTTCTGGAGCTCTGAAATCTGTGCCTGAACCATTAAGCAATGGCAGGATATCAGATATTCACATTAATATCCCAATAGACCATAAGCATACATAATACTTTTTTACAGCTTCTAAATCGAAAATTGAAAACATAAAAAGTTGAAGGAGAAATCCAGACAATCATATTATTTGTCAAGTTTATCCACAATTTGAGCATAAACATAATACTTTTTTTCACTTTGAATTTTTGTTAACTATTCAATCTCTCAATTTCTCAAAAATAAAAATAAAAAATAAATCCAATAGCGATGTTTTCAAAATATCACATATATTTCATCTCAAAAACATTAAAACACATACACATAACACACAAATAAACTACAAAATCAGTACATTTATAGTAACTAAATGCATCACTACAGTACGAGGAAGAAAAAATCTTCAAAAAACTGGAAATTTCAATAATCTCTTTTACTAATTTTTTAAGTTTCCAGTCAATCCCAACCAAAACTACACTAAAAATGTAATCATATCAATAGATGATTGATTAATTGCTGAAGGAACAAAAAATGAATGTCACATTCCAAATAAAACATACAACCTCTAGTTTGGCGCACCGCGATCTCTCATTAGCAAGCTGTCCTTGGACTGAATGCAATTCCTATAACCAGAAAAGATGGAGGATATATAAATTGTTGCCATGGGTATTATAGAAATCTGCACAAGTTATTCAAGAACCAAACCTTGGACAACTCAGCATAACTTCCATTTGTTTCATCAATCTTAGTCTTGAGTGCAGCAGTTTCTGCTGTAACCTCAATAAGTGACGACTCCAAAGCTTTCATTTCTTCTTTGATTGAATTAACTTCAAGTGCAGTATCTTGTTGAGAAGTATCCACCGTAATTACCTTAGCATTTGTATCCTCTTGCTCACCATAATCCAAACTTTCAGATTTTGCCAAGGCATATGCAGCAGTAACAGAAGCTGCAGCAGCAGCTGCTGCTGGCGATTGCAATATCTTGGGTTGCGAAGAGTCCCTTGGTTTGACTTTCATAACAAACACCTATATATATATATATAAATATAAATATTGTAGGAGAGAGAAGCATTAAAATAAAGACATGCAGCAAACAAGATAATGTTAATGTTAAGGCATACAGAAGATTTTGCTTACAAGGAAAGCATTATCCAACAGAAAAGAAAAGTGGCTCAAGACATTCGGCAGATATACTGAAAGTAAAAATCCAAAAAGAGCAAACAGAATTGAATGGCATCTTACAGGTTAATCTGTACAGCAAAATCATGTAAACCTTGAATCGAAAAGTTTCATTCCAGATACTTGCTAGAAAGTAAGAATTGAAAAGTTCCATTCCAGAATTCGACATGGTTTTCTTTTTAATCAGAACTACATGGT
The DNA here is from genome assembly GCF_009805555.1 of Andrographis paniculata. Taxonomy (NCBI): domain Eukaryota; kingdom Viridiplantae; phylum Streptophyta; class Magnoliopsida; order Lamiales; family Acanthaceae; genus Andrographis; species Andrographis paniculata. Next base: position 1,851,837 of record NW_026137620.1, on the reverse strand, counting down.
AGCAATCCCAGTTATGTATTATCTCTTGTTATTCGTACTAAAGACCACCAGGACCATAAAAGGCAACATTTTGGCATAAACTAAATCTTATTTGTAAAACCAGTGGATGAAGATGCAGTGGTAAGAAAAAATAAAGAATACCTCATTGTAGTATTTTCCATTGTACCCACCGAATGTAACCAAAAAAGTCTCACCACCTAGCAATGCAGATGAAATGCTGATTCCCTGTTTGCATCTCCATAGTATATATTATACAAAATAAATGTGCCAGAAAATAATAAATGAAATAATGCAGGTGATAAGCTCAAGGGATTAAAATGTGCAGACCACTATAAAATTAACTAAATTGTGGAATTCATCGTAATGAAGTGTCTATTGGTATATCATATTGCAGAGGAAGACAAGAAGGAAAAAAGAAGCTTCTAAATATCATTTGTGGTTCTTGATTGTAGGAGTGCGACAAGGCATGGAATTGAGTGCTAAACGAATGAGCTGATCATCTTCCACATCACATTGAAACTGAAAAATTATACAAAACTGTGGGGAAAAAATAATAAAAATAATAAAACAAAGGGAAAGATATTGTGAATTCAATTTTATATTGTGAAGATAATTATAACTATTCTCAAAGCTAATGACATTTGCTTAAACACTATCTACTAGCACTAAATAATCTTGCGGGCTCCATAAACTTCATAGAAACTAGTTATAAGCTCTTCACAGATTTTAGTAAAGATATTTTTAAGAAGAAAATTACAATCTATACAAACATTAACATCTTAGGATTTGCCCCATGTATCTATCTATGCCATGCCATTACAAGGGCCCTTCCACCTTCCCATGCTTCATGCAAGAAAAAACATATGAAATCAAAAGCATGGGCAGAAAAATTGAACAATAATGTGGCCAAATAAATGTACATTATATTAAGTCTTAACTAGTGGAATCACCTAAAGACTAAGCTCTTGAGACTCGCAATAAAAGGAAAATCAAGAAAACCTAGTACTTCTAGAGAAAGTACTCACAGCATGCTATTTTCCGGGTTTTGAAAACTGCTTATCGTTAACATGTACTAAAAACCTTCAGATAGCTTGAAAAATTTATGGAATTAGTGGAAAGCAAGGTGGTGTCATACCTCACTAGCCAGTGGATCTCTTTCTTTTACACTAGTCACAACAGATACTACAAGCTTGGACATATTTATAACAAGGGTTTCCAAGGCACCTTCAAATAAAAAAAATAGAGAAAGGTTTGCCTTCACATAGTAGTCACAAAAACCAAAAACCAAAATGTTTCAGGCCAACTGCACTGCATATTTACTTACCACTTCTGTTATCTCCACCGCCAACAATAAACCAGTTTTCTCCAACATCAACACCAGCATGGCCTGCCCTTGATTTCACAATATCACCCTGAATCTGTGGTTGCGACCATTCCATCTGGCACAGCAAAAACAATATTGCAATCAAGGGTTTAACATTTGGTTTGGTGTTTATTTTGAGTGTGCAAATTTAGTTAAATTTTGATGGAGATTTTAAGAATATCTGAGGCTAGGGGTTTTCATGAAAATAAAATCAAATAAACAATAAAGATGAATATTTCTAAATCAATTACGAATATTTATAAACAACAATATTATATATGTAAATACTAAATTAATAAGCCGTATAATAATCCCTGCAATATTCAATAAAAGATATAAGATTTTGATTATATAAGAAAAAATACTGCTGAATAAATATAATATACTATGTCATAATAAGCCCAGGACATGTTTAAATTAAACAATGCACTCAAGACTACATTGAATTCTTTGGTGGATCAAAATTATCACCTATTCTTTGTATCCAACTTTTATTTTTAGTTTACAAATAAAAATAAATCACATGTCAATAATAATTCATTCCAACACATTATATGTTTGTAATGATAGTGATGAATACCTTCTTGATTCCCACCTTGTAAAGACCAATTTAATTATTATATACCAATTTGTCTTCATATGTTTTGCAATTATTTTAAATATTATATTAACAAATGGATTCAACCTGAACTTAAAACCATTCGGTAAAACTATTATCAAAAGTGTTATAAACAAAAATGTGTATAACTTATGGTTCTGAGTTCAATAACTTCTTTTTGAAAATGAAAACCTATTAACTCATTCACCCTAGGCATAGGCACCATGAATGAGTTAACCTAAATCTCAAGAGTGAATACTAATACTTTATTATCATGGTCAGGATGGGGGTTATGACCAGTAAAAATATAGATAAAGCTCTGAACATTTAACATCATTAAAAATATCGCATTTTAAGAAAAATGAGATAAACTAATTTGTTAAGAAAAAAGGAGAAAAACCTACTGCTTCCAAATCCAGCACATAGAGGTCACTGAAAAATACAGAATGAGAGCATCCACCGAAGATAAAAAGATATCGCTCTGAGTGCAGTGCAGCTGCATGATCAAATCTTGGAGTTGGAGGTGCCTGCCTGTCATAAGTACAAAAAGTAAAAAAAAAAAGAGATAAGAACTCGTCCAATGAGCATGCATTTATAACCATTTACATATACAGATACATACGTAGTCTCAACAGGAGTCCATGTCATTGTCTCCAAATCAAGAACGTTAACATCATTCAGTAATCTCCTATTCCAGTCTTCTCCACCAAACATGATAAGTTTTGAGCCAAAAAGTGTAACTGATTGTCCACTGCGAGCTACCTACAGATATCTCACAAGAATGCCTAATAAGTACATGAGTTGCAAAAAAAATGAAGGATGACAATGAGAATGGGTCTTGTAGATTACTAGATGATCCTGTTGTAGTCACAACTCAAGTTGCCAACATGGATACACTAAGGGTGTGTTTGTTTGGGGGTTTGGATTTTGAGTTGGGATTTGATTAGTTGTATGATGTGATATAAATAGGAGTTGATGTGATGTTTTGAATGTAAAATTGATTTTTAGTATAATATAAAAAATATAAAATAGGTGTTTGATTTGATGTTTTTGAAGAAAAAAAAATTGGATGAATAGTGTATTTAAAATCCAATCCCCTAAACAAACACACCCTAAATGAATACAAACCGGACTAGTAAAAAGAGAGTACGTAATTAATAAGAAGCTCAATAATTTTGTAGTACCGGAATTTTTCCAAAGGTCTCCACAACACCGCAATTGTATGATTCAAGGTCAATGAACCGTACTACAGAACACAAAACAAAACATTCAGATTTAAAATAGGCAAATTTCAGCAATACAAATACTACAAAGTAGAAATGGTTTTTGCACCAAACAAGTCGCACAAATAATTTAATAATAAGCAGCCCAACACTATATCAGGTACGAACAAACCTGTCATCCTGTCAGTTGTATGTTTCGAAAGGCCAGCAATAAGAAGTAGCCTTTTTCCCCATTTAATCTGTGGAAAGAAAAGATATAGCTTATGTCACAAAACAATTAGATTTTCAAATATTTTTCTTAACACCGATCAAGAACAAACTAGATAATTGGCATCTTAAAATCTATAGTAAGCGGTTCAAGGGCTCAATAATAAACAAAGGCACACTAAACCATTCTGTAATACCACATTACCATACTATGACCAGAAGTTGCAGGAAAAACTTGTGCTGGGATGCCATCATTTGTCTTCGCATCTGAAGCTTCAATATTCAATTTGACGGTGGACCATGTCAAACTTCTCAAATCAAAAACCTAAGTAGCATTGAAGAAATAAATCCCTGAGAATTTGAACAATAATAATAAATAAAATATGTAATGTAACCTGCATGAGTAATAGAAAAAGAAATTCAAACAATACCTGGAAATCGGACAAGTATCTACCATTGCGACTTCCACCAGTAATGTATAACTTCTCATCAAATAAAGCCGCAGCATGCTGTAAAGTAGGAAATGTTTCCTTGGAATATAAGTGGAGCAAAATGAAATGGAAAGGGAAATAAGAGGTAACACAGGCTTTGTTTACTTGATGTTTGGTTTCAGTTTCTTTACTATACCCCTCGTGATTTCCTATTTAAAGTATACTATTTTCCTTTCACAAAAGATCACATTCAGACCACTATTAAAACCAATACTCAAACCAATATACAAAACCGAACCCGAAATAGAAAACCCATAAAGCGCCAGCACACCTATGCTCATACTCACTAATGAAAAAGATGAAAGAAACAATTCAGACTGCAACCAAGAACTTACTATTTAAACATTACCTTATACCGTGCAGCAGGGCGGGGACCAGATACAGGGAGTGCTACCCACTGATCATAGCTTAACTCCAGATGCCAGCTCTGACTATCTGCTCCCATTGTATTATCCTTCTGCCATCGGATCAAGTACAAACAAAAAAAAACTTGAACACCAAATGCTAAAGTACAGTCAGATTAAATCACTAAAATGAAGTTATTCTTGATAGTTAAGGGTGTAATTGGATGTGTTTCAGATTTTAAATTATTTTAATGGAAATGATGTTCTTGAACGTGTTGACAGTAGTAAAAGAAACGAAAACTCATAGTCACATATAGTTGATTTCTAATAAATGGTCGATCTCACACACATTTTGGGTGTGTTTTGAAAAGTAGGCAGGAGACAATAATTTACACTAGATCGCACAGGAGCAAGAACACAAACAAATAGACTTACTTTATAATTTTGAAAAATTAAGAACACGTCAACCATTAGCACCTTGCTTCCCCAAAACCCTCACCTCTCAGCATTGTCCTAAATCTAAATATTCTCTTTAACGCCCTAACAAGGAAATCAACAAGAACACGCCAGACAGACCTTGTCCAATCAAACTTAGAACAAATACATCCAAATGAGTTTACACCAGTTCACATTATACTCCAAATTACATAGATTCACGAAATAAACCTCCTCAATCACCAATTGATAAAAAACGGCAACAAATCAAGAATCAATTTATCAGGAATCATTTCGAAACCACAAAATTGAACAAACAACAAATATCTGAAAATCCAAAAGCTCGAAGATCTTACAGAAGAGAACACTGGGATCGGATCGGACAGCGGGAAACGACCGATCTTGGAGTAGAGATGCGAACACCGACAGAAAAACCCGTTAGCTTTGTCTCTCGCCTTCGTGTTCGATCGGCCGTATGAACTTAGAGCAGTGAGCCGGTGAAGTCCTATCTAGTTCGCAGCAAGTCAGAGGGGAGGGGTAAAATGGTCTTTTGACATTCCCTTTTCTTTATTGTTTTTATTTGAGCATAGCTTGGGCCGCTCGGTTAATTATAGATGTGGATCTTTTAATTAGATTTGAAAATGTTTTTAATTTATATTTGATATTAAAATAATACTATATAATAAAAATATTTTATTAGAAAAGTATATATATTTTTTAAAATTATAAAATTTAAATGTTAAAAATTTGAAATTTGAGGAATAAAACACACACTCTATATTTTAATTTATTATTCAATCTTAATTATGTTTTATTATATACTCCTGTTTTAAAAATATTTATTTTATTGTATATAACAAATTTTATGAGAAATATATTTAATATAAAATATAATGATTATATTCAAAATAATTATTAAAATCAAAATCTTATAAATAAATACATTTTAAAAAATCAATACTCATAATTTTTTAAAAGGGAAAAAATCAATTTTGGTTCCAATATAATCAAATTGATAAATTTTGATCCTAATATTAAAAAAAAAAAAAAAAAATTCATCAATTTTAGTCTCAATATAAACAATTTCAATCAATTTTGGTGTCATTATAAACAATTTTAATCAATTTTGGTCTCATCGTTAAAAAAACTAAAGAAAATTGCTGACGTGGACATGACGGAGGTGAAGTAACAGTTGACTTGGAAAGTACACGGCCATATTGTTACAAAGTCATGCATATTTCAATGTATAATTATACATGACCATGTTGTTACACGGCCATGTATAATTCTACCGGTTGTGTACCTTTCTATTTTGGTCTAAAATTTTAATTTTTTGTTATATTTTTTATATTTTTTTTAATTTAGAATAGTTGATATAGTTAAAATAAAAAAAAAAATCAATAATAATCATAATGTAATTAAAATATAACAATTTTAATTCAAATATAAGTATTTATCGAGTATTAGCAAAAAGATTCTCTTACAAACATCCAATTTGTATTGAAATAATAAATTAATTTTTAGTACTGCTATAATATACAAAATTTTAAAAAATAGTTGTATAATTAGATATTCTTAAGAGAAATTTTTTTTATAAAAAATAAAATTTTAGACAAAACCTTTCAAAAGAATATATCTTATAAATTTTTATATTTGAATTAAAATTAATAAATTTTAATTATATTATAATTACTATTAATTTTATCAATTTTAACTATATCAACTATTTTAAATTCAAAATAATTTTTTTTAAAAAATATATATAACAAGAAAATAAAATTTTAAATTAAAATAGAAATCTACATGGCCGTGTATAATTGTACATGGTCGTGTAACAATATTGCTATGTATAATTATACACTGAAATATACATGGTTATGTAACAACATGGCCTTGTATAATTGTATATGGTCGTGTACTTTCCAGGTCAACTGTCACGTCACCTCCGTCGTGTCCACGTCAGCAATTTTCGTTAGTTTTTTAACGGTGGGACCAAAATTGATTAAAATTGTTTATAATGAGACCAAAATTGATTAAAATTGTTTATATTTGGACTAAAATTGATGAATTTTTTATATTTGGGCCAAAATTGATAAATTTTAGTTATATTACGACCAAAATTGAAGAATTTTTTATATTGGGACCAAAATTGATAAATTTTAGTTATATTTGGACCAAAATTAATTTTTTTCTCTTTTCAAAATCAAAACTAAAATTTAGAATCGCACAAGCAAACACATTTAGGGTGTGTTTGTTTTGTATTTTGATTGGAAGAAAAAAATGATGTAAAAATTAAAAAATTATTTAGATATGGTAAAATTTTAAAAATCTATAATATAATAATATTTTTTAAAGAATGTGCAGAGAAGTTTTTTTAAAAAAAAAAAACAAACAAACAAACCCCTATTTTTGCAAAACAATATCTCATCTTTTATATTCTACTCCAGTAATATATTCTATAATAATAATAATAATCTTATTAATCTACTGAAATTAACTGCTATTATTTGAGGCGTGTTTGTTCATATTTTTTATTTGAGATGTTTTCATATTGTTATAAAAATAATATTATTCGTAATATAAAAAATAATATTATGATGTGATATAAATAGGTGATGATGTGATACTTTGAATGTAAAATTGATTTTTAGTATAATATAAAAAATAAAAAATAAATGTTTAATTTAATATTTTTGGGAAGAATTTTGAATGAACAGTGAAATTTTGTCAAAATCCATCAAAAAAAAATGTATAAAAATACACAATAACCTTTTTTTTTTATTAACCATTAATATAAGAGAGGAATATTGAAAAGAGAATAAATGTGTAATTTTGGCATGAGAGAAACAAGCAAAGCACATGAAAATTGCCTCTACAAATGCTTTATTGTTATATTATACTTCTTTCATCCCATATAATTTGTCCTTATTTTTTATTTTTATCTGTCCACGTAATTAGTCCTTTATTTTTTTAGAAAAATAGTTATACACTTCAATTTATAATTGTTTTTAATGTTAATTAAACTATTTAGTTATAATTTATAATTATTTTTACTATATAATAATTATTTTTCCTTATATATTTTTTAATTACTTACTAATTATATTTTACCTAAATTTCATTATTATCTAGCCCATATTACATGACACGGGAAGGAATATATTTTATGAAGCCCGACCAAAAAAAAAAAAAACCCTAAATTTAGATGGAAAATCATGTATTAGGAGGCTACTGTCTTTACTCTTAAAAATAAAAAAAGTTAGGCCTAATCTTCTTTACTTGTCATAATTGATTTGATATTACTATTATAATATAGTGCGCAATTAGAGCTGGCAAAAACAGATATAATATGAGCACAAAATAATTTGGTTTGAGTAAAGGATTTTCGAAGTAAACATGTTTTAAAATGAAGTTAGGCAACAGTGTTCAATTCAATAGGCATAAATCATACCATGCTCTGAGTCGCACAATCTAGTCTCATTCTGCTTCTTCGATTTCCTCGTCATCCGGAGCGCCACGAAGATATAGGACATTGTTGCACCTGCAAAACATATATAATCACTATTTTGATCAAGAGAACAACAAATAATGACAAGAAATGTATCGAATGTGCCAGGCGAGCACAATCACAGGTTGCAATAGGAGTATGATTTCCTCAAGACGGCGAACAAGTCCAAATAGTTCCGTATTTAACATGAAGTGAACTAAAAGAATGCACGGTGAGGTAGTTTAAACGGCCCACAAATGACTGAATTTATTTGCATGAATCTAAAAAGATGACATAACAAAAACTCTCATGTATGTCGCATTTTTCGACCAAAGAGTATATCGATTGAATATTTGCATAACATGAGGTCTAACCAATGACTGAATACCAAATTTTTCAAGTTGCACTGGATTAATATTTTGGATAGTTTTCTCGTGGCAATCGTCAAACAAATAAGATTCAAAACATCAAATGTGTAGTGTTGTTAATATCTTTGCAACACATGACATCAAACATATATCGTAGTCAATCGTTTTCTCATCTTGAATAAAGCAAACGGATTTCATAAAAAATGTATCCCGAATCTCCTGATAGTCTATGCATTTACATTTGCATCCAAGAAAAAGCCTACGATCATTTAAGTGCCCTAACTCAAGTTTGGCAGTAGCTACGGTGTCATAATCACATACCAAATCCTAATAACCATTTATATAAAGGAAAATTCAACCAAGTACACAATGAGGTCGGGAGTAATAATATCCAATATAGACCAAATCAACAATTAAGGAAAAAAAAAACCGATTCATATCTTTAATTTAGTTGTCGTTGAGCTAATCACAAAAAACTACAACAAGCGCATGCTTATATTGCTAGAGGATACTTAGTAGAGGTACTTGAAAAACTAATGTCAGAAAACGAGCAAAAACAATTTGTCCTTTGATACCTTATCAAGATCTCTCCGAGACTTCCAGTGCATTCCCCGTCAACATATTCTTCAGCATTTGCAAGCTGCCAAAAGATGTTGAAAATTGTAAATTTATCTCTAATGACGAATCTCTATGTTTTGCCCCACTGGAATGCAGTGCACGGAATAATATAAAAATTACATATTAAATAACAACACCAAGAGTCCTGTGTAGTTTATCGTAGAATGTACCTGCAAGTTCATGTAAGAGTCCATGGAGACAAGAAGACCTGTAGCAAAAGTCAGAAAGAAGAAGACACCAATGATACTCCAGATAAACGAATAAATATCAACAAGTAGGCTGAATGTTCAGAAGCGAACTTCAGGACATACCTTTGTATTCCATTCCCCATTTCAGTTTTACAATTACAGGCTTGCCAGTTAAATTGTTCAAAAAAGGCTTCGGGTTAACTGGTACAGTCTGCAGATATAGCACAAAATGGTTTCGGGGAAACATTAAAGAAGAATAAACAAGCACAGTTTAAAGTGAAGTTACATCCGTGCAATCAAATCTCATGTGAATACATCATTACCAAGGAGTTTCTTTTTTGAAGTTTCTTCCAATTGAAAAAACACAAACAGAATTGCAAAAAGAATTAAAATAAGAAATCCGATGGTGATTAGCCTTCTTAAAGCAAATTGACGAAAAAAAAAAATATAAGTCTTGAGAAATTTGGTCCCGTCATCCGTAACCTAACAAACTGGGAACATAATGTTATTAGGCATTTCTAGCAGAAAGCCATAATACCTCTTTTTTCTTTTCCTCCGAAAAAAGTAGACGATTCATAGACACATAATTAATCTTTTATCACATGACGAGCCAAATGGTAGTGAAACCACCTCAAGCTTTTAGTCATTCCTAAGGCTTTCGAAGAGATATTCTGTAGACAAATTGACTGCTCAGCATATGACATACTTGGTAGAAACTTGTGCAGAATCTACATTCAACTTTCCTTCCAATATGTTTGCTTTACTACCCTGCTTAGTAATTTGATTTTTTTGTGTTTATTCCCTTCAGACATCAATATATTCAGCACTCAAATATCTTAAAAAAATATGAACAGAGTTTAAAACCTTCCTCATTCCTATATTTTACCATGCAATGCTGTTTTTTATCTTATTTATCGATAGGTCATGTGTGCTAGAAGAATGGTGTCTGCTCCTAACAACTAAATGCCCTACTTAATCTGGAAGGTATATTTCAACAATTTACTCCCCACATCCCATAGGCACTTAAAACTACAACATGAGCATTACAATAGAAATCCAACATCCGGATCATCCATTTTAAATATAGACCATGCTATATTCGACCCTTGGACTCACCTACACATCTATTAGCTTCAAATTGAGCCTTCGGCATCCAATGGCCGCATTGATTGAAAGTTATAAACAGAATAAACACAAGAACCAGTTACTATGAAACATCAATCATGCCAAAAAGACTTTTAGTTATGCAATCTCCCCAGCCCCATCGACGACACAAGCAGATAACATTAGGATTTATGGTTGTCAACAAGAGAGCATCATCTAACAGATTGTGCAGATTGCAAAACAAGCCATTCAATAAATTAACAACTAAGAGGGCAATAATTGGAAGCATGTAATCTAACTCATATAATCGCTATCAATTGAATTTTATTCACAAGAATACTACTTTAGCAGAACTTCAGAGTCAATTTTTTTAAGGTGAAATATCAAATTTGTGCCAAGATTCACAGCTCAGCTTCACCCATCAATCTACAGAACTAAATATTCAGTCACACTTCAGATTTCTAAAGCTACATATCTTTTATACTTGCAAGAGACACAAATCGAAGAAAACATGTATCTCACTTTTCCCCAGTTTGTCTATGGAGAGAATACAACACAAAAAACGGCACAGAATCCCACTTTCGAAACATCCAACGCTCGGATTATTTCCTTCTCACAATCCATTTTAACTGACATTGAATACAGATAGCAAGCAATACATTCAAATTTATTTCAATAGTAATTGGAGAGACTAACCGCCATTACAAATTACAACGGTTCTTGGAAGAAAATCTTCTCTGGCGGATGCTTCAGTACTTCTGCAGTTCAGACGAATTAGGGTTGAGAAAGCAAGCGGGTAATTGGGATAAAATTTTTGGTATGTTATTTGAGTTTGGCTAGAAAATTTTATTTTAAATTTTGTATTTAAATAATATTTAATAAAGTATTTTGTTAAAATATAATATTTTTTTTAAAAGTATAATTATATCTTAAAATTTTAAAATATTTTAATAAAAAAACACCTCCAATTGTGTTTTTAATAAAAAAAAATAATAATAATAACACTCTTCTAAATATTTTTAAACACTATTGCAAAAATTAGTAATCCCTCCTTCAAATCTATTTTTATTTTTCTTTTTTGTTGTTATCCAAATTTATTTTCGTTTTCTTTTTTAAGTAAAAAAATACCATTTTTTTTACCAAAAAAGTAAAAATTTCTATTCTTAAATATTTTTCTTAAAACTCGGTCAAATGAAATTTAACTAGTTAATAATATTAAATTATTATATATTATTATATTATATTTTATAATAATAATATATTATTGATAATATTAATATATTATTAAAATAAATATAAAATATGTTTTAAATATTTTAAATATTATATATCAATAAAATATATGCAATATAGATATAAATTTACAAAAAATAAATTTTTAAATAATATAAAGAAATAAAAATATATATTTATTAATTTATAGTTAAGAGAAAAACTAATTTTATAAAAAACAAGAAGTTTTAAATGTTATAAAAATACTTGTTTGGAGAATAGATAGAAATAAAGCGGGTTTTGAGTTAGTCCTAAGTGATATATTATATTATAATTAAATTGATTTATATTTGTTAAATATGTATAAATTGATTGAATTTTATATATATAAAAAAAAACATGTCAACGAATAAAACAGAAAAAAAGAAACAATTGAAATGAGACGGAGGGAGTAATTTATATTATTTGCGTATTTTTTATAAATATGAAATTAAAGTAAAATTAAAATTCTATAAAATTAGTAATATAAATTTTAAATTAAAATAAAGTATGTATAAATAATATTCTCTTCGTCCCGTGTTACGATGATTCATTTTGTTAGAAACACGTTACTTAAAGTAACGTAGATTACTAATTTATTAATAAAAATGACAATATTATTTTATTACTTTTGTATGAATAGTGATGCGGGTATTTAAAGTATTTTTATCATTATATTTCTTTTGTCTCATCTAATTTGTTCACTTTAGTTTGCCAGAGTTTTAGGTATTATATAATTAATAATTAATTAAAAAATTTATTAGTAAATATATTTATGATATAATAAAAATAATTATAAATTAAGATTAAGATGATTAAATAGTTTAATTAAAATAAAAAATTATAATTGTGAATTTTAAAATGTGACTAAAGTATATAATTATATTTCTAAAAAAAAGACAATTTATATGGGATTAATGGAAATAGAAAGAGTTGACAAATTAAATGGAATAGAATGAGTGTCTCAATAAAATATATATAATATGAATATCATTTTATAAAAAATAATTTTTTATATAATATAGATAAATAAAAATATATTTATTTATTTATAATTAACTTAAAACCGTTTTTTATAAAAAAAAAATTGAGAAGTTTTGAATATAAATAAAAAATATTTGTTTATTGATGAAAATTACGGAAATAAAAAGGTTTTGAATTAGTCATATTAAAAATTTAGTTAAATTAATGTATATTTGTTAAATATATTTAAAATGAATAAATTTATTAAAATTTTATAGGACAAAAAAATGGATAATATGTAGCAAAAGTATATGAATTGTTTTCTCATAGATAATATATAGGGTGTGTTTGTTTGGGGGTTTGGATTTTGAGTTGAGATTTGAATAGTAAAAATTTTGAATTTGAATAGTTGTATGATGTGATATAAATAGGTGTTGATGTGATGTTTTGAATGTAAAATTGATTTTTAGTATAATATAAAAAATGAAAAATAGGTGTTTGATTTGATGTTTTTGGGGGAAAAAAATTGAATAAATAGTGAAAATCCACCAAAATCCTTCAAACAAACACACCCATAGTATATTAAACATATCTACACAAAAAGTACAAAGGGTGTGCTTATTTTGTATTTTGATTTTTAAAAAGAAAATTTATGTGAAATATATGTATAAATAATTAAAAAATAATAAATTTATAGTATATTAATTTTATCGGAAAAATGTGTTCAAAAAATTTTGACAAAAATAAACAAACTAAAAGTAAATCCATTTAAATGGTCAATTTCAAATTAAATTATCTATCTATTTCTCTTTAAAATTATTACAATGTATTCATATATTTATGTTTTCAGAAATACAATTATTTTAAAATTATAGATATATATTATAAGATTTTAAAATTAGAAAATTTATGCAAAATTAATGTGTTTGTTCGATTTAAATTTTAAATTAAGATTTTAATTTTAATTTTATTTTACTGTAATATTTTATAGATAAAAATAAAAAATTTGTTAATTCACACAGCAAAATATTTTACTCAAATAGTTCTCAATAAATGTATATAATATTATTTCTATTTTTACAAATATACAATATTAATTCAACTTAAAATATTATTTTTTATACTCCTTCCGTCATTTAAATTTATTCTCACTTTTTTTTTTTGTTGTCATTCAAATTTATTATCGTTTCTTTTTTTTAGTAAAAAAATATCACTTTTCTTTACCGTAAAAATTTATATTCTTATATATATTTTTTAAAACCCTCAAATGAGCATACAATTAAACCGAGGGAGTATATTATTTGTACAAACATTAAAACAAATATTTTAAATCAAGATACTAAATAAATAAAAATACTTTTTTATTAATAATTTAAGATTTTAAATTTGTATTTCACCAAAACTTTTTTTTTTTCTTTTCCTTTTTCCGGCATTTTGGTCTAGTCTTCGCGTACCATTTTAAAAATTATAATTATTCTTCGTGGACAACAAAAATTCAAACTCTTATTTTCATCTTTTATAATTAGTTTTTATTTTTTCATTATTACATTTTTTCTTAAAAAATTTGTGTATGCTTGAAGTCATTCCTGACCACCCTACTTCGACAATGTTAGAGAGCTTATAGTCAGCTACGTATCTACATACATGCTAGAGTGGTTACCTGTGTCACCAATAATTTTTTTTCAAAAAAAACAATTTATAATTTAATGATTACAATTATTAAAAATAATTATAGTTTTTATTTAAAATTCAAAATTATATTATTATCCAAAAAAAAAAATAGATTAACTATTTAAAATTTAAAATGTCATCAATATCCAAATAATTAAAATTCAATCTATTTAAAATAATTAATTTATATATTAATAATATAAATATAAAAAATAATATTATTTTTTTAATAAATTAATTTTTATAATTTTTTTAAAATTTATATATTATAACACCGGTGATTTTATTTTATTTTATTTTTTTTCAAGATCCGCCGCTCCATATATTTAATTTTGATTGAGTTAACACACATTTGATAATCTATAATTTGATTGAAATAAACACATAGATTTTAAAGTGAGATAAAATGTAAATTGCAATAAAATTTGATTGAGTAGAAATGACATTTTGCTGTGTTGTATTATACATTTTTATACGTACAGAAAAGAAAGAAGGAACGGTATGTAGAGTATTATTATTTGTTTTATTTTGCTTATACGGGTGTGATTGTTTGGGGGTTTGGATTTTGAGTTGGGATTTGAATAGTAAAAATTTTGAATTTGAATAGTTGTATGATGTGATATAAATAGGGTTTGATGTGATGTTTTGAATGTAAAATTGATTTTTAGTATAATATAAAAAATGAAAAATATGTGTTTGATTTGATGTTTTTGGGGGGAAAAAATTTGATGAATAGTGAAAATCCACCAAAATCCTTCAAACAAACACACTTGTAGAGTATTTTAATAATAATAATGGTGTTATTTTAATGATAATGCACAAAGTATTTTGTATTTAATTTATTAAGTGATTTTATTTTTATTTTTTGAATTAAAATTTGTACAAAATATTCTCATTGTCCAAAGCTGATGTTTCTTGAAGTGTTTTGTACAAACTTTCAATTAACACAAGAGAATTTTACGCAATAAACAAAATACATATACGTGGTATTTTGTGCATTTTTACTGACACAATTTGGTGTGTTTGATTTGTGTTTTGATTTTTTTTATGAAAGATATAAAATTATGTAAGTAATAGTATAAAAATAATAAATACATGAATATATTAATTTTTTTAAAAAAAATGTATTAGAAAACTTTGGTTGAAAAGAACAATAATTTTTTCATAATAATAATAATAATAATGATGAATTTCATAATTAATACTTCCCGGACATGTAAAATAATGTACTCAGCAAATTAAACTTCATAATTTAGGAGAATTATAATTAGTAGAATGTTACTACCAGAAAAATAGAAAATTGTCTCAAAAAATGTCTCGGCGTGTTTATGAATACAAGACAATTAATTGAGTAATCTCGGCAATTGTCTCGACACCGTTTCCGTGGCCGTTTGCTCGTGACAATATTGAAAGTCACAAAATGACGAGATATATTGTCTCGTCACATTCACTGAGAGATTGTCGTGACAATAAAATATCTCGAGAATTCCCGCAAACTCCGTCGAGACTAAATTTTGTCTCGAACAATCATGACAACATCTGAGACTATATTTTATCGTGAACAACCATGACACCATTCGAGGCTATATTTTGTCGTGAACAACCATGACATCACTCGAGAATATATTTTGTCACAAACAACTATGACACCATTCGAGACTACATTTTGTCTCTAACGCTCATGACAATTTTTGCGACCTTAAATTGTCTTCATCAACCGTGACAACATCCGAGACGATGATTTGTCTTGAACCGCTATGATATTCGGAGACAATATGGTGTCTCCGAAATTTCGCCACTAAATACTATCACAAAATGCAATGACAATTATCGAGATATACTTTTCCTCAAAGTCGGCTATATTTTATCTCAAACAATTGTTGTATTTTTTGAGACGATATGTTGTCTCGAACAACTATAATAATATTTGAAATCGTGTACTATATTTTATTTTAAAATAATTGTAGCAACACATGAAATAATATTGTTCGCAATATAATACCAAAATAAGTTGATTAATTTGAATACTTTATTCTCCACGATATTTTCACCAATATGAATGCAAATGAATATCATAAATAAAACTACTATCTGAAATTATCCTACCACACACCAAAATAAAACTATAAATCGTCATGGTAATAAATTTAAAAAGTAAAACAATAGAAATTAATTAAATTTGTAATAAGTGCAAGTAAAAACCATCACTCCTACTGCGACATAGAGCCATTTGTTGTCTCATCATCATCATCATCCTCTTCCCCATTATCTCGTTCATATGTTGGAATAAATCCAATAGGATCATTCTCATCTAAAAGTGGTAAATTTTTCATATGGCTCGAAGCTTGCATCGACAGCTGAGAAGGACCAGTGTCTTCACTAAAATGGATGTGAGGATTATGAATATGCATAACCCATCGAGATAGAGCCTTAACTTGTTTCGTCATCTGTGAAATTATACAAAACTTACTAATAAAATTCTATAAAAAAAAATACAAAATAATCAAATGATTTATTTGATATGAAACAAACCTCCTCGAGTGTTTTTTAATTTTAATTTAAGATTAATGTAACTAATTACACTAATTAAATTTCAAAAAAAAATTATAATGTGATTAAAATGTATAATTTTTTTTTAAAAAAATGATATGAGATGTGGAATGTACAAAAACGACAATATGGACACAATAAGTTAGACAAATGAAGTAATAAAATAATTATTTTAATAATATTGTGATAATTTACGATAATTACCAAAAAAGAATTAAAAAATTCTGGAATTGTTGTACACGTAGCACACACGAAGGTGCTATGTAGTGAATATGTATGTTTTTCATTCCTTCACATCAAGATTTTCGCATATATAAACATAAGCTGAATAAAATGAAATTCACACCCCTCATTCTCTCTATTTCCCTCTCGTCAACCTTCAATAATATCATACATACATAAAATTTATATATACATACATTGACTAATATATTATATTTACATACTAAATACACACAACACATATATATTAATTACTACTCACTTACTATATATATATTATATATAGTATATTATACAATATATAAATTAATGGTTAACGGTAGAAGTAATTAATAAATTTATTGGCTAATCCTTATAATAATATTACAACAGGAATATTTTATTTGTGGGGTTTTTGTTTTGTATTTTTTATTTTAAATCGTAAAAATTGGAATTGAAATAGTTGTTTGATGTAATATAAATACGTATTGATATGATCTTTTGAATGTAAAATTAAAATTTAGTGTAATACGTATAATAAATACAAAAATATGTATTTGATATGATATTTTTGAATTTTTTTTTGTTAAAAAAATAGTAAAACTAAAACAAGAAAAGTATCTTTTGGTGATACAATTTGCAGTGTGGGATTTGACTTATATATGAATGTACCGAAAACATACGAAAAAAGTAATAGCTTTTGGTTCCTATATTATAAAAGAACAATATATATATATATACAAATTATATTTTTTTATATATATGTATTAACATATACTATATTATAAATAATAAAATTATTAATAATATATCTAACAATTCGTGTATTATACAAGTTCAAACTAGTGTATATATATAATTGAGGGTGCCATGGTGTGTTGTTTGACAACATATAATATTACTACATACAACACACTGTATAGGTTAATACAATACAAATACATCACATGAACAAAGAACATATGATATAGTCTCAATAGCATATCGTATGTTATCTGACAGCACACAGTACAACATTTGAATTAACAACACATATTATAATCTTATACAACACACAACAGTTAATTTTAGCACATGACATACTCTTATACACCACACTTATTATAATAAAGAATAGCATATACATTTATTATATACAATATGTACTATATATAATAATAATAATAATAATAATAATAATAATAATAATAATAATAATACGTGCTAATTATACATATAGCATGTGCTGAGTTGAAAATTCAGCACTGGTGTTGAAGTTTTCAATTGAGGACCTTAACCATGCCCTGTATGATGATGAATTTCAAAAGTATAATCTCAACAACACTATAAAAATAGAAATTGCAAATGCTAGTATTTTGTGAAATAAATAAATAATTTATATTCCTACCACCAAAGTATTTCCTTTTTTTCTTTTTATATATAAAAAGTCTCGACTCATTAACTGATTCTGATGTGTTCAAGCTTTAATTTATTAAAATGAATATATATATATATATATAATTAATGATTACTATGTTCTAATCTCTTGGCCTAATTTTTTTCTTTAGTATAACAAAACAAGATAATAATAATAATAATAATAATAATAAATTGCTGGATATTAACCTAATAATTATATTACTAATAATTTCCTTTTTGTGCTAAAGTTTTTATACAAATAATATTTTATATGCGGTAATTTAA
Organism: Andrographis paniculata; assembly: GCF_009805555.1. Classification (NCBI taxonomy): domain Eukaryota; kingdom Viridiplantae; phylum Streptophyta; class Magnoliopsida; order Lamiales; family Acanthaceae; genus Andrographis; species Andrographis paniculata. The sequence continues at coordinate 1,833,092 of NW_026137620.1, read as the reverse complement.
AATGAAATAAACCATATCACTGTCAACATAAGCAAACTAATTAACACAACTACACAATTATAACAACACAACATAAACAAATAATGTCAGTCTTAAAAACTATTTACATTAAAAAAAAAAATTGCAATAATTTTAGGGATCATAAACCAAAATACAACTATCATCAAACAAACCAACAATGTTTTTAGTAATCATAAATCAAAATACCACTATGATCATAAGCAAATCAATTAACACTGCTACAACTCCGCTATAATCATGAGCAATTAACACAACAACATAAAGATGGACCAATTGGGGTTTGTTTGAAATTTTGGAAGTTTGAAAAAAAAAAAAAAAAAAGTTAGTATTTGATTTGATATTTTGTGAGAGAAAAAATATATTTAATATGATATTTTTTAAAATAAATAGTGTCAAATGAGTGAAAGTGTATTATATAAATAGGCCAGACTTAAAAAATCTGAAAAATAAACATCAAAGATGTAACCATTTTCATAAGTAAATGTTCAATAAGTGTGATCCAAATTTTTTAGGGTAAATTATATAACACCCCTTCGTGTTTTACTAAAAATGCACAAAATACCATATGTTTTATTTATTGCATGAAACCCTCTTGCGTTAATGTAAAGTTTGCATGAAACACCTCCTTGTTCAAAATTGATATTTGGTTCTAAATAAATACCTAAACTACGCAAATTTTATACATATAAAAAACGTAAAATATCTTAAATATTTTTTTTGAATAATATAAATAAATAAATAATTGATCAATCATTTATGGTTATAGATTTTATAACAATCAGATAACAATTTTGTTTCAAAAAATCATAAAATGAAGGATTAATCAATTAATTAATTATTTATTTTATTTAAAAAAATTATTTAAGATATTTTGCATTTTTTATTTGTATAGAATTTGCATAATTTAGGTCTTTATTTAGAATCAAATATCATGGACAAGGAGAATGTTCGTGCAAATTTTACATTAACACAAAAGAATTTTACGCAATAAATAAAACACATGACATTTTGTATATTTTTACTAAAACATAATAGAGTATTATATAATTTTCTCAATTTTTTATCCTAATCAATGCAATTCTAGAGACGTTGTGCATGTCACTGAGAGAATAACAAATCAATCAACCAACTAATCCTTAACATAAATAATAAGAATACCACATATTGTATGCTAGGTCCATAAGGCTTTTGATATTTTAAAAAAAGTTGTGTAAGATTATATATATATATATATATTACGATGGAAGAATCCACCGCCGCTATTCGAAAATACGCACTGAATTTAAAATTATTAAAAATATAAGATAAGATAAATAAAATAAAATAAAATACACAATAAAAATAAAATAAATCAAAATTTGTCAATGCGCTACAGGAGATACCACAAGTTATTATTAATGTGTGTTCACCCTCCATAGACACATACACAAGCATATATATATATATATATAAACAAGATGTCCCGTAAGGGATGACCTGGTGGTGTGAAAAGTAAACTTGTGACTTGTCTTGTCGAACGCAGAGTATTAGGTAAGTGAGAGTAATGACTAAAATACAAATTACATCTTTATATGTATGTACATACAAATTATTTAAATAAAATAAGAATCCCACAAATCTCTAAAATTTCGAAAATATTGAATTCACATTCAAATATCGTCCGAATTACCAAATTATCGAATTCGGTTGGTAAACAAAAATTCGGTAATTTTGGCACATTCCTAATGGGTTGGAGTTGCCTTGAGAGATGATTTGGTGAACTTGTTACTATAAAATTATGAGTTTAAACCATTGATGTTTTCAACTTCACCTGTTCAATATATATAATATGTATTATATTCGCTCACAAAAGTCAACATTTGATTCAAAATATTATTATTTTATATTATATCACAATTTCTTATATTTTAATTAAAACAAATCTGATACTAAATAAACAGAAAAATATTTTTGTCAAAAATTGAATAGATTGACAATTGTTATTTTGGTTCAAAATAAAAATCAAACACACCAGTGTATTTTTTTTATAATTTTTAATAATTATATCTATGAATAATAGTATAAAAAAAATATTTATTATTTATTTAATCTTTAAAATTTATAAAAATTGAGCTATAACATTAACAAAATGTATAAAAATAAAATTTTAAACTAAAATAATATTGATAAGATATAATGAAATATATTTAACATACTTATATATAATATAAAATTTAAAATATAAACATAAATCATTGTAATCTTTAGAATAAAAATATAAAATTCTAAATCAAGCACAATCCTAATTCATTAATAAAAATAAGTAGTCTCGTAAAAAATGACTTGGTGGAGTTGGATTTGTGACCATGAAGTCATGAGTTCAAACTTCCGACGCATAATGCTGTGAAGGAAAAAAATATATTTGATGTGATATTTTTTAAAAAATAAATAGTGTCAAATGAGTGAAAGTGTCTTGTGTAAACAGCCCTATATGTTTGTTATTATTTGTAAAGATTATACTGAAATATTTTTGAAGGTGTTACGTATTATAGCAGATCGAAGAACTTAAAGCTCCCCATAGCCGTCGGATGCGGCGAACGAACTCTAACTCAATTGTGTAATTACAAATGTACCCTCCCATATTCTCAGTTCAATTGTGGTGCAATTCCCCTATTCAGAAGCCGACCCTTCTTCTTCGTCGAATTCTTCACACATTTCTGTATTATATATAATTTCTCATACTCACCTTTTCCGATCTCAATTATTTCTTCTCTATCCATTTTCTTCCATTTGTATTTCATCAAAGCTTTTTCCTTTTTAGTGTAGTTTTTTTTTTTCTCGGCATATCGGTTTCTCATTTTCCTCCAGTTTCCGCCGCGGCGCCGCCGCCCACCGGGGAATGAGACCTCCGTTGAGAAAATCCGGCGAAACAAACTATGTCGAATCTTCCGGCTGAGCTTTCCGATGTCTGCCTCACCTTCTTCCGCCTGGCCATGGCCGTCGCCGATCCATGGCCGTTTCCTTAAAACCATCCACGTTTTTCCTTAACCGAAAAACACGACTTTAGCTTTTTTTTTTACCTTTTGACGCTTTTAAAGTGAAGAAGAAGAAGAAAGGCAATAATCATGGGAAGAGAATTGAGATTGAAAATCAAACTCCGCGTCGACACACTTTTCCGGCGAGCGTTCAGCCGGAAAGTCTCGCCGGCGGAGATCTACGGCGGGATAGATCTCGCCGCGACTGCTCCGGCGAAAAAGCCATGCTCGAGACTGGTCAAGTGGACACGTGCCATTAAGACGAAGGCGAAGAGGATCCTATTCGGTGGCGATTCGGGTTCGGGTCTGGGTCTGAATCCGATTCCGAGAGGTTACGTGGCGGTGTGGGTGGGGCAAACCGCCGGCGAGCGGGTGCGGGTTCTGGTGCCGGTGGTGCACTTGAACCATCCGTGGTTTGGAGATCTGTTGAAGAAGTCGGAGATGGAATTTGGATTTGAGCACGACGGCGGGATCATCTTTCCCTGCCGGCTGTCGGAATTTGAGCGATTGCAGCACCGGATTGCGGCGGCGATACAGTGCCGGCGACGGAAGCTGCTGCCGTGGAAGAGAAATACGAGTTTTAGGAGTTGTTGAAATATATATATAAATATATATATATATATATACGAACTAGGATGACGATGAAAGAATTTTTTTTAATAGGCATTTTCTTTTTCGTTTATTTATTTATTAAGAATTTGTTTGTGTATATATATATATATTTTTGTAGTATTTTTTTTATTTTTATTATAACGTGAAAATAGCAGCCATTGCTCGAAACTGCATTGGTTAATTTTGATAGAATCTTGCAAACTATGACTGACAAGGTAAGTCGCACCGGGCGAATCACATAGGAGCCAAAGGCGTATGTTTGTAGTTACATGAAGGTTTGTTGGTTTGAAATTTTACTATTTTTGTTCTCAAAAAATGTAAAGAAATAATTGGGCAATTAGCTTATTTATGAATTTTTTATTTATTAAATAGCTTTTAATTTATTGGATTTGTTTTTTATTATTTAAATAAAAATTTAATGATATGATTTAATTTTAAATTACAATTAAATAAATTTTTAAATTTTTTTATTTGAAAAAAACACACAATTCAACCCCAAACACACACAGAACAAATATACCCGTATCACCCGAATGTTTCACACAAATATTTTTATTATAATTTTCCTTCGCACATGTATTCATATATCTTACATTGTACTCATTCTGTCTCGTCACAAATGATTCTTTTTTTCTTTTTTTTTTTTTTGTCTCATAAAAGATTTTTTTTTAATAAATTTATTTATTTTAAATATACTTAACAAATATATATTAATTTAACTAAATTTAATCTTAAAATCCACTAAAAAATCCTTTAACTAAATTTAATCTTAAAATACACTCAAAACCCTCTATTTCTATCGTTCTTTTCGATAAATAAATTAGTTTAAATTAATTATAAATAAATAAATATTTTTATTTATTTATATTATACAAAATTTTATTATTTATAAAAATGCGATTCATATTATATATATTTTATTGGAATATAATGCTAGAAATATTTAAAATGCCAACAATACTAATTATATAAAAAATAATATCATAACTTATTATTTATAACCAAATATATACTACTATTTGTTTTTACTAAAAACATACTCCATCCGTTAGTGAAAATATGTAAGAGATTTTAACATGTTTGTCATTTGACTTTATATATAAAATAATTGTATGTGTAATTGTACATGTAATAATATGTTTGTAATTTATATAAAAATTAAAAGTATTTTGATATTAATGTATGATTGAATAATAAAATTGATACTTTAAGATGAGACAAAAAAAAATACTATTTTTTTATAGAAACAAAAAAATAATAAATCAATGACTAATAACAAAAATAATCTTAAAAACAAAAATAATTCAATTAAATATTTAAAAAATATTTTTAATTAGTTTTTCAGTTAATATTAAATAATTATTTTACCAAATTGTCTAACATATAAAAAAACTAATATATTAATTTAGTTCATTAATTATTTATAGTATTTCAAAAAAATAAATAAAAAAAATATTTGTCGTACATATCATAATCTCTTCCTCACATTATATGGGCGTGGTCGTATTTTTAAAATACACAAATATATGGTGGTTGTGTTGTATTTACAAAATTATATATATTAAATTCATAAAAAAAATAAAAGATACACATAATATTAAATTCATACAAAAATAAATAAATGAACTTATTTTTTTTTTTATAACAACAAAATATAATACTATAATTAATTCTACACTGAGAATACACATATCACTTATATGTAATATCAATACGCTTCCAAAAATTTAAAAAAGTAAAAAGTTTAAACTCAAAATATTATTATTATCTACACGTTCACGTAACTAATATTCTTTCTATCCGTCAAAATTATATCAATATTTTATTTTTTATTGTCCGCTAAATTTATAATTATATATATATTTAATTTGTACTTTAATAAATAATAGTAACATTTTGCCACTATTTTCTTTTTTATCAACTACTTATAAATTTCTCTTAACATGTGGTGTCGGTGATCGTCGCCAAATATATATATAGTATCAGGGGCTATTTGGTTTAAGAATTTTATGGGATTCCATGAGATTTGGATTTTAAAATCCCATGAAATTCATGTTTTGTTAAAAAAAAATGGTGAAATTTAAAATGATTAAATTTAAAAAAATGATTCAAAATCCTACAAATAAGAGATTTTTTTTTTTAAATAATGGGATTATTTATATACTCTTAAATCTAATAATGGAAATCCCATTATTTATATACTCTTAATCTAATCCCATTATTAGATTATTTTTCTAATAAGAGATTTAACGTATACATATTTTTCTAAAATGATTCAAAATCCCATTATTTGTACCATCATTTGTAATAATCTGGGGTACTCCTATTACTTTTAAATCTCATTCTTAAAATTTTAATTTTTACATTTATATACTCTTATAAAAGAAATAATAGTATTATATTTATATAAAAAATTAAATAATATTAAAATTAATTATTATATTGAATTATATATTTAATTAAATTTATATTATTTTTATGGTACAATATTTTTTAAAATAAATTAATAAATTCATTGTTTAAAATTATTATTTATTATAAATTTTATTTGAATTATAAAATTATAGGGAGGACAATGAGTCAGGTTCAGTCAGAATTTATATTCATCCCAAATATATATTATTAGATCCGAGACTCAAATTGGATCCGATTATACTAGATCTGACCGAGACTATATCCGGTAAGACTTGATGGATCCGAAAAATCTATTTTTTTTTTTATAATTCTTAAATTTTAATTTACAATTACACATGTACTGGATTCAATGTATATTGAAATTTATGTATATTATTAAAAAAATATTATAATAATATAATGAATACGTTAAACTCAACAAATATTTTTAATATAATTATATTACTCGAAATTATTTTTTTATATGTATAGTTGATATATTATTATTATATTATACCGAACATGACCCGGATCTACGCCTAATACTCAAATTATTAGACTCAACTATAAATAAATAGATCGGAACTTTACGCGAATATATTGTCATCCTATAAAATTATTGATATCTTTTCAATTTATATTAATAATGAATTAAAGGTTTAATTTATTAAAATAAATAAAATTCACAATTATGTCATTTAGAATATAAAAAATCCAAACCCTTCAACTCATACGAAAAACAAACATGTGAGAAATATAAATCCCACCACATTTTACCAACCAAACATAATATGAGATTCCAAATCCTAAATACTCCCTCCGTCCACTTAGAAGGTTGACATTTACTTTTGGTGCGGTATTTAAGAAATAAAGTGAGTAGTTAAAAGTAGTGTAATGATATTTTTGCCCTTACTTTTTTTTTGTGTAAAAGTAATGATGTGATGTAAAGTAAGGATATTTGTGGAAAAAAGTAGGGTATTTAATGAAATGTTAACTTTGTAATTAGACATCCCAAAATAGAAATATGTAAACATTGTAAGTGGACGGAGGGAGTATAATAAATCCTATCACGTATAAATCCTACTGTGAAATCTCAATTCCACAAAAAAGTCCATGAACCAATCAACCCCTTAAACTATGTTAATTTATTTTTTATTGTTATTTCAATTATTTTTTAAAAAAATTATATTTTAATTATATTTCAAAATAATTTAAAATTTTTTATGTTGAATTATAAATATGTATCGAATAATTTGAATAAAAAAATGAACATAATACTCCCTCTATCCCGGCTATGATGTCACTTTTACCGTAGACAAAGAAATTTATGAGAGCTATAATTAGTAAATAATTAAGAATATATTAGTGAAAATAATTATCGTATAATAAAAATAATTTTATATTAAAATTAAGATAACTAAATAATTTAATTAAAATTAAAAAATTTTACAATTAGATTAAAATATATAATTTTTTTTCAAAAATGAAAAATAACACAATAAGTGGGACAGATGATCATGTTCAAAACAAAGAATAAAATTTTGTGAACATAAACATAAACATGATTGTATTTACAATATGAACAAAAATATGATCGTGTTCAGAAAATAGCCGTGAACAGAAATATGAACATGACCGTGAATAAGAGTATTGAAGCTAAATCATCTGAATTATCCAACATGGCCATATTCAATCTAGGTTTGCTACCATAAACTAAAATTAATTAATTTTGTTTGAATAAGACCAAAATTTATTAAAAGAAAAAAAAAAATGGAACCAAAATTTATAATTGTTACTAACAAAAATATATATGTAATTTTTTTGCACTTTTTTATAATACATAAGCTACTACTCCCTCCGTCCCGGATACCATTTTCACGTTGTCGTTTCTGTCCGTCCCACATACCATGTCACTTTCCTTTTCTGGAAAATGATTACACACTTTAATCTCATTTTAAATTTTTAATTTTTTTTAAAATTTTAATTAAACTAATTAGTTATCTTAATCTTAATTTATAATTATTTATATTATAGGATAATTATTTTCACTAATACATTCTTAATTATCCAGTAATTACACTTCTCCTAAAATACCGTGTCTACAGTGTAGCAGACACGGTATCTGGGACGGACGGAGGGAGTATTATTTTTATTTCAAAATTTGAACATGTTTTTCTTAATAAAAAATTTGGATTGGGTATGAAAATTAAAATTTTTTATTTAAATATGATATTTTGTAAAATAGTTGTATATTTAAAAACATACAAAATTAAACAAAAAAAACCACTAGAATTAATTTTTTTTTAAATAAAAACAATTTTCCGATCAAATCAAAATAGAAAGTGAACACGTATTAAACGGTAGCCAATGTATACTATCCATATACTAATTAATAAAAATAACTATGTATATTTTAGTTTTTATGTGATAAAAAAAGAAAAATATATTTATATTTTATAAGTTACGTATTCTAATTTATAAAGAAAATGAAATATCTAAATAAATGAAATAGTGGGTAAGCTTAATTATAAGTGATAAAAGAGGGAGGTAAAAGTGTTCTTTTTCTTTATTTTTTTATTTAAAAAAAAAAAGTGTTTTTGGGTAGTACGATTTTTTATTACTAAATAAAAATATTTTTTATATTACAAATATAATTTTTATACATAATATAAAAAATATATTAATTCAGTTTTGATTTTGGTTTTACTATTTCAATAATTATTTTTTTAAAAAAAAAAAACAAATCAAATACTTATTTTTTATTCATTATATACACTAAAATTTAATTTTACATTTAAAATATTACATCAATACACATTTACATCACTATCAAACAATTATTTCAATAAAAAAAATTTACTGTTCAAAATCAAAATCCAAAACCAAGGCTTTGTTTACACAATACACTTTCACTCATTTGAGACTATTTATTTTCAAAAAAACATCACGTCAAATATATTTTTTCTCTCACAAAACATCATATCAAATACTTCATCCGACCTAATACAATAGTCTTGTTTACCATTTTTGTCCGTCCCAAAATAATAATCTTATTTCCATAAATAACCATATCACCATAAAATTACCCCTTACTTTTTCATTTTTATTACACAATTACCACTACTTTTTACACTTATACGCTCATAAAGGCAAAAAAAATTTTATCTATATTATTTACCGACTATCAATATAATATCAATATTTTTTAAATTTGATACCCAATCCAATTAAGACTATAATTTTGAAAATGAAGGAAACTCAAAAAAATGTTTGTCTAAACAAAATATTCTCACAAATAAACACCCCTATAAAGTCCACATACTCCTACATGGGTTTAGGGTAAGGTAAAGCACAAGCAAGTATGCAATAGTGCGATCATTTATTATTTAATACTAATACAATAATAGTATTTTAAAAATAAATAAATAAATAAAAAGACATTGGTCGATCATTTCATGGTGTCTTTTTTTCATCACATAGGATAATTATCATTAAAAAGATTGCGCATGTATATGTAATATGTGGAGGCAAAGCCATGTGTGCATGTTTCTGTTAAAAAAAAAAGATATTATGGTATACAGCTGTGAATTTCCACGTTCATTAAAAAAAATAAAAATATTAGGATATAATTTGAAAAAAAATTAATTTAAAATTTGTATTTAATAATATTTTATGAAATTGAAGATATATTTCTATTTTTGTTCATTCACGAAGTATATTAGAAATTTTTTAATTTTGTGTTGTTTAATTATAAAAAAATAACTATTTTATATTTTTTTAGTAATATGGGCTCTATATTTTTCTACACATGTATTTATTTTACTATCGTATTAATACTTTTATACTAAAAATAAATGTAAAAGAATTGTGCACGGGAGATACGATATTTTATAAGTAACATAATTAGTAAATAATTATGAAATATATTAGTAAATGTAATTACAATACAATATAAATAATTATAAATTTTAAATTAAAATTTAAAATTTTAAAAATGTAATCCGTATATGTAAATATTTTCCGAAAAATATATGTGAAATATAAAACAAACGAAAACGGGGACATGAATAAAAAAGTATGAGGAAAAAAAAGTAATAAATATATTTCGAGATATTTTTAAAAGAGAAAAACATAACAAAGTTAATTATAATATTCACACATAATACGAGCCTCATGTAATCTTGTAAGTTTAAAAATATCAAAATTATACTCCCTCCGTCCCAAACATTCTGCAATATTTCCTTTTTGGTATGTAGCAAATATCATGCAATATTTTCAAAATAGGAAATAATTAATTATACTTAATCTCTGCCTCACACTTTATCTCCTCACATCATTCAAATAAAAAAATAAAATATATATTTCTCTCTCTATCACATCATCTAATTTCTAAATTATCCTATTTAATACTACTCACCTAAAAACTTGTGTCAAAAGCAAATATTGCACCTTGTTTGAAACGGAGGAGAATAATTTATACGATTTTTTTTAAAAAAATAGGAAAGAATTTATTTATATAAAAATAAAAGAAAGCCCCACCAACCCACTATTGATAGAGTTTAGTGGAAATGAAGATGGCAGAGAGATGCGAGTACAAATCACAAATCTGTCCGCCATTCAATTCAATTCATTTGTCACTCTCATATCCACAACCTTAATGCCTCCTAAATAAATTAAATAAATAATTGTTGACCTAGTCACAAAGGGTGTGTGTTTTTTTTAACTTACGTTAGAATCCGCAGCTGTTACCCGAAAGTGCTCATTGGGTAAACTTACATCAAGTGAACCATGTCTAGGCGTGGACTTGAAGGCGTCGGGTTTGAACCCATGACCTCACGGTCACAACAAGTTTACTTCCCACGCTGTCGGACCATCAATTTTAATTTTAGTTTTGTATTTAAATAATATTCCATGTGATATTTTATAAAACATTTTTTTTTTTCAAAGTATCATAGAATTTAAATATTAGAATTTTGAAAAATTAAACCCAATAAAACACACTCTTGATGTATTATATTAAAAAATAATAATAATAATACAAGCGAACAGGCCATAAGAATGTATGACTTTTGTAATAAATTTTGATTTAAAAATTAAATTTAAATAATTGTTGGATATAATATTTTAATAAGATTAGAGGATACATTTTTACAAAAAATTATAAGATTTATACGATTAAAAAAATATAAAAATTCAAAGACAACAAATCATTGAGAAAGATACAAATTAATTTAACTAATTTGGTTTGCAAATATTTGAAAATGTTGGTTAAAAAAAATTAAATGAACAGTTTTACATATAAAATTCTATTCAGTTTTATCAATTTATAATAAATTTTAATATTTAGACAGGATTTATAAATTAATAATAGACTTTGATAACATTCTCTACTTGCTCGTAATCCATATATGGTTTATTAAGAACATTAGTTCAAAAACTATTCAGATCTATCTTTATTTTATAAAATTTTACATAAAAATAAAAATCGATAAAAAAATACAAAAGATATTATTTTTTACAATTCTTTTATGAATTCCTATACCTCGCAACAAAAACAATTAAAATTATAAACACCAAAAACATACTCCCTCCTTCCGTCCACTTACAATGTTTACATTTACTTTTGGCGCAATGTTTAAGAAGTTAAAAGTAGTGTAATGACATTTTTGCCCTTACTCTTTTTTTTTTGTAAAAGTAATGATGTGATGTAAAGTAAGGGTATTTGTGGAAAAGAATATGGTATTTAATGAAATGTTAACTTTGTAATTGGACGTCCCAAAATAGAAAAATGTAAATATTGTAAGTGGACGGAGAGAGTATTTTATATGTAAAGTTTTACTAAATACAATATATATTACTTATTAGTAAATCACAAGGAAAAAGTGTAAACTTAGAGGGTTAATTATTGTAATTTACCCTTCTATCTATTCAAACGATTGAGATATTATTCATGACGCGGGAGATATAGCTCTATTGCGTTCAAACTTTTGGATGTTTTGTTGCTAACTCTTTAAATATATGTAAGGACAGATTCTACTCTGATATGACTTAATCAACATGGTGCTGATTTGAGTGACCATCATATATTTATATATATCTTAACATATGTTGTCTTATAAGATATCATATGTTTGACTTATAATATAATATATATTGTATTATAAATATGTTGAAATATGTATAAATATATGTTGGTCACCCTATATTATATTGATCCGGTCAAATCAGCACCATGACTTGATAGATCAGCCGTTGATCTATGCCCAATATATATATACATATATATTACATTTTTTTTCATAGAAAATTGTATCAAATATTTAATTTTTTTTTTATTTTTTTCAAAATTTTCCTATCTAAAGATATAATTGTTTAGGCGCATGCATGCACATTCATACGACTTTATTCACAAACTATAAGACCATGCCCTAATTCATGAAAGCAATTATTTAGTGGTGTCTAAGAATGGTTTTCATTGATTGGTCCCCATGCCTTGAATTGGCCACATTCTCCCTAAGTCAATAAAACAACTTCTAAGTGGAGCAACATTTGTCATAATGAATTAAATTGTAAGAAGAATTTTTTTTTTTAAATAATTAAAAAAAAAAAAAGACACACATGTAATGACATACACATATTTCCAATTATATATATATCTACCTACACCACTATCTCTACTCATCCAATTTTGCATGTTCACATTGACTAGTGATGTTAGTGTTGTAAAAAATTTGATCCTATAAATAGGGGCCTTAAGTTTGTGCTTCTTTTCTTCATTCATAAACTTGTAGGTCATCAAGAACATCTTCATCCATACACTCATAATTAATTATTCTTGTGGTTTTTGTTAATTAGATTTATTTGGATCAAGATTTGATTCAATATATATATATATATATATATAATTACAATGGGTCGATACGATAGTAGGTTCGTGGGCGTGGTTTTTTTGGCGTTGTTATTTGTGGACTTGGCTTTGTGTGCTAGGCTTGGGAAGACGGTTGGCGGAGGTGGCGGCGGCGGCGGCGGCGGCGGAGGAGGAGGGCATGGGGGTGGGTCGAGCATTGGTTCGAAGTCGGGTTACGGTTCAGGGTATGGGTCGGGGAGCGGGTCGGGTTATGGGGAAGGGTCGGATGATGAGGAGTATTATGGGAGAGGAGGAGGCGGGGGTGGAGGTGGTGGAGGCGGAGGCGGAGGTGGTGGCGGAAATGATGGGTATGGGTCAGGGTATGGGTCGGGTTCAGGATATGGGTCTGGATATGGGTCGGGGTCTGGGGGTGGGAAAGGTGGCGGTGGTGGAGGAGGCGGAGGGGGTGGCAAAGGGGGTGGTGGCGGTGGCGGTAGTGGCGGCCATGGGTATGGAAGTGGTAGTGGGTCAGGGTATGGGAGTGGTAGTGGCGGAGGAAAAGGGGGTGGCGGCGGAGGCGGCGGTGGGGGAGGCGGTGGAGGTGGTGGTGGTGGTGGTGGAAGTGGAGGGCATGGATCCGGGTATGGTAGTGGGTCGGGCTATGGTGGTGGACATGGAAGAGGGAGTGAGCCTTAGAGCTATAAAATTATTATCAATTGATACATGAAAACTTTTTATTTTTATTTGAATTTAGGGACACAAGCATATATTATGATATATACGTATATATATTCATATCAAATAAATAAATTGTATGGCCACGTGTCGCCTATTGATTGGTGGTCTAGTGGTGCATGCTGCTCCAATCCTATGTAATTCATCTTGCTTCAATTTTTTTGTATAATATAGTGTTGTTATTGTTATGAAATAAATAATCAATAAAATTCATTTGTAGTTAAAAAAAAAAATATACATGTGTTTGTTTGTATTTTGGAAGTTTTGATGTTTTGGAGTAAAAAAATATGTATTGAAGGTAATTTAGATATATATAATAAATATTGTCTTATATTTATGAAAGAAAAAATACTCCCTCCGTCCCAGATACATGTCCACGTTATCGTTTCTGTCCGTCCCACGTACCATGTCACTTTCCTTTTTTGAAAAATGATTACATACTTTAATCTCATTTTAAATTTTTAAATTTTATTTTTTTAAAATTTTAATTAAATTAATTAGTTATCTTAATCTTAATTTATAATTATTTATATTATAGGATAATTATTTACACTGATACATTCTTAATTATCTACTAATTACACATCTCCTAAAATACCGTATCTTCAGTGTAACAGACACGGTATACGGGTAGAAGGGGGTATTTTATTGTACTATAACATAGCGCAAAAACAAGCACAACACAAACAAGTACACTCATTTTTATTTTTTAATTTTTTTATATATGTTTTAAATTTATGCAAGCATTCATAATCTTTAATAATAAATGTGGAAATCAATTTTAACCTTATTTCATAAAATATATTTAAAAAATTAATTAATCAACTTATTCATATATCATAATTCATTTGTGTTATCTTAACGACAACTTTTAATCTCCTCAACTTTAGCCATTTTACATAAATATTTACGCATCTTTCACTCCCACACTATCGTGTCATTCTTTAATAATCAGAATTTATGCTCCTTGTCGTTGTTGTTAAGATTGATACCTTTTTACTTAGTAATTTTTTAAGGCCAAGTTGATTGGATAAATTTTAAATTTTGATTTTCAATTTTTAAATAAATATATTTTAATTACTAAAAAATTGATTTTTTTTTTCTTTTTATAATTAAAAACCTTTTTTCTGGTTATAAAAAAACATATAATTGATATTGTATTGGAAAATATTTAAAATTTTAAATTAAATTGAAATATTCTCAATGTGACCTACATTGTTACTAGACATTTCTTTATTCAAGTAGATTTGCATGTAAAAATAAATAGTATTATAAATTAATTTAAGATTAAATTATCAATTAATACAAATTATCTTTGAATGCTGATTGTGTTACAATTCTTGGTTGGCCTGATTGTGGTAGCTCTAAAATTTAGGTAGTTTTTAAGAGACTTAAAATAATAGAAAGTCGGGTGTTCTTATTATTATTTTAAATTCAAATCAGCACTCTTTATTATGTGTGTTTTTTAATAAAAATATATTATTATTTGTTAGTAAAACATCATATCAAAAATACTATTTAAGTAAAAATTAATTTTATTTTAAATTACAAATAAACAAATTTCGGATGAAAAATAAATATTTTGTTTGATATAAATAATTATTAAAGTATATTATTTGTGTAGAGTTTTAGTTTGAAATATTATTTTTTTTTTTTTTTGTAAAAGCATAGCCGTTGTTGGAACGGTAGCTTTTTGGCAAGTTTTGTTTTATTTTTATTTTTTTGTACAACGTTCCTAGAATCAATTATTTATTTGATATTTATAATACTTATAGTTTAATAAAATATATACAATATATATATATATATATATTATTTTTTAGATAATAAAATTTTTATAATATATATAAATAAAAATTTAAAAATATATATACAGATATAATATAAATTTATAACTAAATCATACTATTATTAATTTTAAAAATTTAAAATTAATATACATTTATATTATTATATTTATTACTCATTAAATCAACTCATATAAAAAACTTCTTAACCCCCAAATAAATCAAAAAAACACAAAATAAATACAAAAAACTTAAAATTATCTTAAAATTCAAATAAAAATAAAATTAAAACTCAAATTTTCCCAAATTTGCTAAAAGAAACACACCCTTAGTTTATAAACTTGTACGTGGCAAGCAATAGCAAGTGGTAATTTCACGGTTACGAGTTTAGTCTTCGTACCACTAGCATTGTTAGAAATAATTACACTAATAATTCGTCCGGATATAAAAATTATTTACATCGATATTAATTAATATATAATTTACATTTAAAATATTTTTAAAAATAAAAAAAAATATCACACTTTATTGTAAATATCACATTAACTAAATTTAAGATAATTAAATTTTTAATACATATTTTTTAATAACAAAGAGAATCGACTTCTATCTAGTCTTCGCATCACACATATTCTTCTAGGTTTTTTCCAGCTCCACATCATATTATTTTTTTAATATCACTTTAATAAATTTTTATTTATTTAAAATAAAATAGTTTTTATCATTTATAAGACGATAAAATTTTACTACATGATAATCTAAAAATAAAACAATTGATAAAATTATTGAGTGTGTTGTATTTTAGCATGCATTCCTTATACATTACATACGAAAATTATATAATTAATTTTAAAAAAAATATTAGGAAATTTAAAATATAATTAAAATTTATAATTATATTTTTCGAAAAAAAGGCAAATAGACTGAAACAAACCGAAATAAAAATAACGGATAAAAAAAAATAGAAAGAAGATAATATTTTATATTTAAATTATTAATTATTTTAACCAGATAAAATAGGAGTATGTTATATTACCTCATGTACGGATATTTGAATATTAATTATTATATCAAAATATAGGAGAAATTAAAAAAAATTACAAAATATTTTTATTAATATTTTATAATACTAATAGAATGGTACTTGTACAAAAAATTATATAAATAAATAATATTTTTAATATTGCATGCAATGATAGTAAATATAAATATAACTTTAGAGACGGAGAAAATATTTTTTATAATATTTATTAAACATTATTTTACAAAAATATTGATATAATACATCCATTATAATTATACTACGTATAAAAAAGTAGAGCAGCCGATAATTTTTAAATGATTTTGTTTAAAGGAAAAATGATGATGTGGCGCTTAGGTGGGACCGTGGGATTGCAGATGCTCTATCTGCGCAAACAACGTAAAATATACACCGTCGATTATCGCACAATCAACGGTTAAAGATTAGAATCCAAACACTAGTAAAGCCACCAATCATATAAAAGTCTAACACAATCTCAAACAGTCAATCTCCGCCGTCCATATTTTAACAAATCCACGGTTCAAAATGCACAATCCGAGTCGAACTAAATCGACCAATCACAGCACGATACTAAATCTCTACATAAACACAGCGACTCCTCAACCATTCCCCACTCGTTCAATCAATCTTCTCTCTTCAACAGTAGCAACAGTTCACCGAAAGATTCTCAAATTCAATGGCGCCGAAAGCAGAAAAGAAGCCGGCGGAGAAGAAGCCAGCCGCCGAGAAAGCCCCGCCGGCGGAGAAGAAGCCGAAAGCCGGTAAGAAGCTACCGAAAGAAGGAGGCGCCGCCGCCGCCGGAGATAAGAAGAAGAAGCGGACGAAGAAGAGCGTGGAGACTTACAAGATCTACATCTTCAAGGTGCTGAAGCAGGTGCACCCTGACATCGGGATCTCGAGCAAGGCCATGGGGATTATGAACAGTTTCATCAACGACATCTTCGAGAAGCTTGCGCAGGAGGCGTCGCGGCTGGCGCGTTTACAACAAGAAGCCGACGATAACAGCTCGTGGAGAGTTTGAATGGTGATATTAAGAACATGCTGAAGACTAGGCTCGGGAAATGGAAGGGCTCTTCGCGACGCAGGCAGTGCTGAGAAAACGCTAGGAGGATTTAACCAAAGGATTGAAGGAAATGCAGGATGAGAAGGAAGCACTCGAGCAGCAGCTGCAAATGGTTTTGATGAACAGCGATGTTCTGGAGGGATGGATAAGGGAACGAATCGAAATTGGGGGGTAACGATGTCAGCAACATCGACATTGACGAATGCTTTGAGCCCTGTGATGCTCTGTCCAAGCAAATGTTGGATTGCACGGCGTCGGATTTGGCATTGGAGGATACCATATATGCTTTGGACAAGGCTGTGCAGGAAGGAGCAGTGCCATTCGATCAGTACTTGAGGAATGTGCGGCTTTTGGCACGAGAGCAGTTTTTCCATCGTGCCACGGCATCCAAAGTTAGGGCCATCCAATGCAGGCTCAGGTTGCTAGCATGGCTTCCAGGGCGCCGCCTTCCACTATGCATTCTGACGAGGTTGTATGTATATTCTTTATTGTGATATTGTTTTGTTTTGTGTGCGGTTTTGGTGATAAATAATATTTGTTCTTCTTCATTCTGATTTTGTGAATCATATTTTCGGGATCGATAACATTTGTGTTCTCTGGCAGGGGTTTTCATTTTATTTTCCAAACAACACATTAAGCGTGAAGAAATTGAGGATAAGTTTGAAAGGTTTTTGTTCGCACAGCTTCACATTGGGCATTATGAAAGTTGATACAGTTCTGTATTTTTGTCTCAATGAGTTTATAGGTTATTTGGATTAATGGATCTATAGCCGTGGTGTTGGTATGTTGTTTTGAAGAACCACTTTCTTCGGATTGTAGCCATTATCGGCAATTTTTGATTATTGAACAGCGTGGTATAGCAATTTTGTTATGATTGTACAGCACAGTGGGTATAAGAAATACTTGTATTTGGTGCACAATTATATCTGTGTCTTTGGCTGCCCCGCAAGGATTTCATTATGTCTATTTATGATTATACGGCAGATAGTGTTTTTTTCATGGACATTGTTCACTGGGTCTGCTCATACTTGATGTATGCTTTGGCTAGGAAGGTTGATTGATTTGTGCGGGTAATTTGATAGCGTAGTATGAGAACATGCTGGAATGCATATTATTATTACTTTGAATTGAAATGATCGTTTTGTGCCTAAGTAGCTAGTTTCTTCTATGACTTTATTTCAATGGTTGGTTGTTAGAATTTACGGGGAAATCATAAAATGAAATTGCCTTAGCTAGCAGCGTAGCAGAGTTAAGACGTAATAGTGTACTTGTGTTTAAGGTAAAGGCCTAATGAAGGGATCCAAGTCGCAGATGTTTCATGACCTGCTGTTCGGACATTTTCACTAACTTGTATGTATGGAACACATAGTGTAGTGTAGTTGTGTATCTGATGACCCCATCCAGCTTTCGCAGCGTTTTCTTGATCTAAGATCCTTTGTTCCTCAGCGCGTAGAACATTAATTTCATCATATTATATTGTATATAGCCTTGATTGACATAACAAGAGAAGTATTAATTGTAGAGCTGAATTATGAACAATAATGACTACGGATTTGTTCTTGTTCTATCAAGTCCTTAGTTAGCTCTATTTTAACACTGTTAATTGTTAGTCATCATATTTTTTTTATGCAAAACGCAGGCGCAGGCTGTATTCCATTGCGAGCACCCTTAGCTTGGTACTCGAATCTCTACCCCTTTGTGCGACTGATGGAAATCTTCA
This sequence comes from Andrographis paniculata, assembly GCF_009805555.1. Classification (NCBI taxonomy): domain Eukaryota; kingdom Viridiplantae; phylum Streptophyta; class Magnoliopsida; order Lamiales; family Acanthaceae; genus Andrographis; species Andrographis paniculata. Next base: position 1,813,857 of record NW_026137620.1, on the reverse strand, counting down.
AAATGCAGGTACGTTTTAAGGGATAATGTTCTGGTCCAGCTGCGAGCGAGGACCCTATTTTCAAGTTTTCATCTGGTAGACCTTGTCATTACTGTTATAGACATTGCGATCTTGGATCGAGTGAAATAGTGTGTCCCGAGGTATTGGTTTTCTATAGTTTGGTCCCTTTTGTAGGAGAAGAGTACTGCCCCTGCTTGTAATGATACAAAAGGGATAAATGAATGCTCGATTAGCTCTTGGCCGGCTTGTTCCCGGAAATTAAACCAATTTGACGGATAGCCAAAGGATTGGGGTGAAAATTCTCGAGCAAAGGCGCTATAAAACGATGCTTCCTTCAGCACCAGGCTGCCTCAAATCCGAATAAATCCGGAATACAGCTTTTGCCATATTTGATTTCAGGCATATGTATGAATTGTTAGCATCATGTGGCCCTTGTATGTTGTCTGTTGCGAAATTGAGAAAATCAAGGTAGAAAAGTACACATAAAAAGAGATACAATTTGGTGACTCGATTCAAAAGAGTTAGGGTATGTTTTTTTTTTCATGGGTTGGGAAAATTTTGGTTTAAGTTTGATATTAAAATAATGTATGATGTGATGTTTTGTGTGAGAAAATAGTGTATTTTTTCTCGAAAAACTGCAGAGTCCAAATAATAAAAACTAGAGCCGACAATAGGTCGATTCGTGTCGGGTTGAACCCTTTAAACGAGTTAAATTACTCAATCCTAACCTGACCCGTTTATGATCGTGTTGGGTTCATGTTGACCCGTTTATTATCGTGTCAGGTTCGGGTTGACTCGTATACATAATTCAAATTAAATAATTTTTTGTTATGTTAGTTTTTATTGGTTTGAGCCTAAATTAGGTTGAATTATTTTTAATTGAACTTAGTTTAAATTAATTTACGAGAAAATTATTAAATTATGATTATTTTACATATATAATAAATATATTAATTAATATTAATATATTATAATCAGGTTGTAGTGTCGGGTTCGAGTTGAGCTTCAACCCTAACCTGACCCGTTTACTATCGTGTCGGATTCGTGTCAACCCGTATACGTTGTCGAGTCGGATCAATTTTTGCTAGCTCCAGTAAAGACATAGGATTTTTGATAAAAGAAACAAACTCTTAGTTTTTTCCCCATGAGTAAAAGTGAGGTACTAAAAATGTACAGACATGAATTTAAATTAATATAATACAAATATAATATATAGAGTCGCTTGCATAACCGTAATTGAACCAAAAGTCAAATGGCGTTCAACTCAATCAGATTGTATTGCAATTTTACATCAAACAGTAACTAAGTAGTTGATATTATTAAGTAAATCATATTCCAAGTTAATTTCAGCAATCATAAAAAAGAACATAACAGCACCTTAATTAATTTTCAACTTGCTCCAAACCAATCAATCAATCTAATATTCAATTCATGGTAAGTTATCATATCACAATACATAAAAATTACCAAAAAAAAAAAAAAAATCGGATCATTTTCTTCCCAACAGAATATATAGATGAATAAATCGAATCAAATTAGCCAAGCTAACAAAACAGTACAAGTAAAAACAAAAACAAAAACCTATTTTAGCTAGAAGCCGCTGAAGAAGAGATTATCCGAATATCCGAGCAAAGGATATTCACCAATTGAATCGTCCGGCTTCAAAATCATACTACTCTTTCCTTCGATCAAATTATAGACTATAAAATGTCCGTGAGAAATAACTATTAGCTCGCTACCATTGTCGTTCAGGTACATCTTGCAACGCCATTCGCACAACATCACCCACGGAATCCGCAGGCCATCAAATTCCATCCATTCTTTATCGGTTTTCTTCACCATAACACGGCATGTATCACTGTCAATATCACCAATGATCATGCAAAATTGGCTGGGCGAACAATCGACAAGACAATATGTATTTTCAACGCTCGCCCCTGTGTTGTAACGAAATTTATAAAACTTGTCGTCCCTTGTGTCGAAGAAGATCATTTCAATATCATAAGTTTCAGATTCTCTTTGATCTTTAACCCTTTTACTCAAACAGATCATATGGTCATCCAAACGGAAGTTTTTAATGTCATCTTCGATTGTTATCTCCACTATACTTCTCAATTCTTTCCAACGATGGCTTATGTTGTCGAACACTGCGTATTGCTTTGCCTTCATATCGGCGACTACTATTTTGTAATCCTTCGACATTTTATCGAAAGTGATGCCATATGCAAAATTACACGGAGACTGAAAAGGGAATCCCAAATTAATATTCTTCCTGGCAGATGGATTCCAGAGGATAATAGAATAGTGTCCATGAATATTGGAAGAGACGAGTATTAGGCCATCGCAGCATTGCCCTATCTCGAGGTGGCAGCCTGGATCCGAGCAGTATTCGAGGTCATTGCTCAATGGCTTCAATCCATCGTCTTCCAATTTGGAGAGACGGAATGCCTTCTCAGGACGGGACAAAAAAAGAAACATATGTTGATAGAACGATGACGATGAATTCTTGGATTGACGGAAATGTGCTATGGCAAAGTCCTTATCTGAGATGATATCGTTCCATGATGCGGAGACGCTTTTGAAACGAAGGAGAGACTTGACGGGAAGTCGTGCCAAGATGAGTTCTAGAACATCGAGTGAAACTGATTCCATTCTACTATATATATTGTTACTTAAATTTTAGGAAATCAAGAAGAGACAAAAAAAGACAAGAACTGTCAACTTAGAAATTTTACTATAAAGTACGGAGGCACATAGATATTTATAGATAAGTTATGCCAATAATATCCAAATCATATGTAGAATATAATATCTAAATCATATCCCAATATATATATATAAATATAATGTTTTGTTCATGGAGACTTTATTTATGTTATTAGGATTTTACGTATTGTATTTAGGATTTTGAAATCGTATCATATCATATGTTTGGATTTATATTTGTCAAATCTAGTTTGTTTTGCAAATTAATTAAAAAATTTAGATTTTTATATATTAAATATCATAATTATCCTCGAATTTTATTTATTGTGATAAATTAAACTTTACATATATCTATTTTTTTGAACTATATTTATTCTTTTTACCAAATTATATCTATTTTTTGAACTATATTTATTTTTTTTACCAAATTGAGCGTGTTCTAATAAAATATTTTAATGCAATTTTCGATTAATGTTAAAAAAATTTATTGTGATAAATTAGACTTTAAGTACATCTATTTTTTTGAACTATATTTATCTTTTTTACCAAATTGAGTGTGTTCTAATAATATATTTTAATACAGTTTCGATTAATTTTAAAAAATTTTATTGTGATAAATTAAGCTTTACATATATCTATTTTTTTGAACTATATGTATCTTTTTTACCAAATTGCATGTGTTCTAATAAAAAAATTTAATACGATTTTCGATTAATATTAAAAAATATAATATATAGGTTTATACAAAGTATATAATATATAATTTATACATTTAAAATACAATAATTTAATATAAAATATTGTTTTTTATATTACGGATAAAAAATACAAAATTAATACACCAATCAAATAAATTTAAATTAATAATTAATTTAAAATATCACTAGTAATATATTTAAATATAAATAAAATTAATTATTATAAATAAATAGATGTATTTGTAGTAGTATGTTCAAATAAAATATTATATCTTCATAAAACCCTAATAAAAATATAAATATATATATACACACATAATATTAAAAAAATAAAAAATATTATATTTTGTTGGGTGGAAGAGTATGATGATAAAATGTGAAAGATCACAAGTGGAGAATTAAACGTAACCAAACATATATATAAATATATTAATATTTAAATATTATTTTTAAAAAATCGGACTGAATCAGACACGATCCGGTTCATTAACGTGTTGGGCCAGACACGGCCCAAAAATTGTTGAGACTTTTTTGGAGATCCAATCACAATTCTTTCGCGCCGGATTGGGCTTAGTTTTGCCACTCCTAGTGTTTACCTATATCTTTTCATTAGTCCCTATAAATATTACCAAAACAATATAATATATATTTTATTAATTTTAAAAAAATTATATTTAATATAAAGTATTATTTTTTATATTATTAATATAATTTTTTAAATATTAAATATAAAAAAAATACATATATCCAACATACAAATACACCCTAAATGTAAGTAATGTTATCCAGCACACAAAATTAATGATACACCACTAATATATGAAGAAGCATATCTATATTTCTGTATTTTTATAACAATTGTCCAAAAAATTTGCAAAATAAACAAATATTAATATTATGTATTCGTAATTCTTATATATATATATATATTAAAATAAGTACGGAAATTCTTATATATATATATATTAAAATAAGTACGGTATACTATTAAAAGTTATCGTACAAAATCTATCTAATATTAGTTATAAAAATACACTCTATTCGTCCAGGTAGAAAGCATACATATTTTTATTTTGAAACGTCCAATTACAAAATAAATATTTCATTAAATACCTCACTTTTTTTCATAAATACCCTTACTTTACATCACATTATTATTTTTACACAAAAAAAACAAGAGCAAAGATGTCATTTTACTACTTTTATTTACCCACTATAATTAAAATAATATTATTTTTTAAATATCGCATCAAAAGTAAATATTTATTTTGTGTGTAGACGGAAAGAGTATTAAATTAGATATATTTCTATATATCATTAAATACAATATTATATGCATATATATATATATAACATCCAATTAAATTATTAAACTAATAATTAACCTAATCGAGGAAAATTTGGAGTAATTATTTCGAAAAGTTTATTAAAATAATAACAATTTTTTATATGAATAAAATCTTAACCGATATGATTTAGAATTAGGGTTAGGGAGAAAGATAGTATATACTCCCCCGTTTCAATATAATAGTGTTGTTTATTATTTTTGTCCGTCCGAAAATAATAATCTCATTTACATAAATACTCATCTCACCATCAAATTATCCCTATATTTTCATTATTATTACACAAATGTCATTACTTTTTACACTAATACACTCACAAGGGCAAAAGAATATTTTATTCATATTTTTTACCAACTATCAATATAATATCAATATTTTTAAATCTCGTGTCCAACTATATATAATATGAGTATCATTTTGCAGATAATAAATTTATATGATACAAATAAATAAAAAATATATTGATTTATTTATAATTATATTAAAACTGATTTATAAAAAACGAGGAGTTCTATGAGGACATGAAGTGGCACATCCGGCAACACTTGTTGTACCTCACCGAAGCCTACCCTTCCCTGCAACCCAAGACCGCCGTCTTCACCCACAACGATGGCCGCACAGTCAACCTCCTACAGGCCGACGGCACCGTCCCCATGACTTTCCAAGGCGTCACATACAATATCCCCGTCATCATCTGGCTCATGGAGTCCTACCCCCGCCACGCCCCCCTCGTCTTCGTCAATCCAACCCGCGACATGATCATCAAGCGCCCCCACCCCTTCGTCTCCCCCAACGGCGTCGTCTCCGTTCCTTACCTTCATTCGTGGGTCTTCCCGGCCTCCAATTTGGTCGAATTGGCCAGGAATTTGAGCCATTTCTTCGCCCGCGATCCGCCCCTGTATTCCCAGCGTAACCCGTCAAACCCTAATTTGAATCAAAACTACGGGAATGCCAATGCCAATTCTTCCGTTGGATCGACTCCGGCGCGGCCGGCAATCCCCCCGAGAGACTACCCCCCTTCCCCGACCCCACCGCCGCCGTATGGAAGTGGTAGAGTAATGGACGATCCGGCTGAGGTTTATAAAAAAAACGCCATGAATAAGCTCGTGGAGAGTTTGAATGGTGATATTAAGAACATGAGGAAGACTAGGGAGGGGAAATGGAAGGGCTCTTCGCGACGCAGGCAGTGCTGAGAAAACGCGAGGAGGATTTAACCAAAGGATTGAAGGAAATGCAGGATGAGAAGGAAGCACTCGAGCAGCAGCTGCAAATGGTTTTGATGAACAGCGATGTTCTGGAGGGATGGATAAGGGAAAACGAATCGAAATTGGGGGGTAACGATGTCAGCAACATCGACATTGACGAATGCTTTGAGCCCTGTGATGCTCTGTCCAAGCAAATGTTGGATTGCACGGCGTCGGATTTGGCAGTGGAGGATACCATATATGCTTTGGACAAGGCTGTGCAGGAAGGAGCAGTGCCATTCGATCAGTACTTGAGGAATGTGCGGCTTTTGGCACGAGAGCAGTTTTTCCATCGTGCCACGGCATCCAAAGTTAGGGCCATCCAAATGCAGGCTCAGGTTGCTAGCATGGCTTCCAGGGCGCCGCCTTCCCACTATGCATTCTGACGAGGTTGTATGTATATTCTTTATTGTGATATTGTTTTGTTTTTGTGCGGTTTTGGTGATAAATGAATATTGTTCTTCTTCATTCTGATTTTGTGAATCATATTTTTCGGGATCGATAACATTTGTGTTCTCTGGCAGGGGTTTTCATTTTATTGTCCAAACAACACATTAAGCGTGAAGAAATTGAGGATAAGGTTTGAAAGGTTTTTGTTCGCACAGCTTCACATTGGGCATTATGAAAGTTGATACAGTTCTGTATTTTTGTCTCAATGAGTTTATAGGTTATTTGGATTAATGGATCTATAGCCGTGGTGTTGGTATGTTGTTTTGAAGAACCACTTTCTTCGGATTGTAGCCATTATCGGCAATTTTTGATTATTGAACAGCGTGGTATAGCAATTTTTGTTATGATTGTACAGCACAGTGGGTATAAGAAATTACTTGTATTTGGTGCACAATTATATCTGTGTTCTTTGGCTGCCCCGCAAGGATTTCATTATGTCTATTTATGATTATACGGCAGATAGTGTTTTTTTCATGGACATTGTTCACTGGGTCTGCTCATACTTGATGTATGCTTTGGCTAGGAAGGTTGATTGATTTGTGCGGGTAATTTGATAGCGTAGTATGAGAACATGCTGGAATGCATATTATTATTACTTTGAATTGAAATGATCGTTTTGTGCCTAAGTAGCTAGTTTCTTCTATGACTTTATTTCAATGGTTGGTTGTTAGAATTTACGGGGAAATCATAAAATGAAATTGCCTTAGCTAGCAGCGTAGCAGAGTTAAGACGTAATAGTGTACTTGTGTTTAAGGTAAAGGCCTAATGAAGGGATCCAAGTCGCAGATGTTTCATGACCTGCTGTTCGGACATTTTTCACTAACTTGTATGTATGGAACACATAGTGTAGTGTAGTTGTGTATCTGATGACCCCATCCAGCTTTCGCAGCGTTTTCTTGATCTAAGATCCTTTGTTCCTCAGCGCGTAGAACATTAATTTCATCATATTATATTGTATATAGCCTTGATTGACATAACAAGAGAAGTATTAATTGTAGAGCTGAATTATGAACAATAATGACTACGGATTTGTTCTTGTTCTATCAAGTCCTTAGTTAGCTCTATTTTAACACTGTTAATTGTTAGTCATCATATTTTTTTTATGCAAAACGCAGGCGCAGGCTGTATTCCATTGCGAGCACCCTTAGCTTGGTACTCGAATCTCTACCCCTTTGTGCGACTGATGGAAATCTTCAAAATGCAGGTACGTTTTAAGGGATAATGTTCTGGTCCAGCTGCGAGCGAGGACCCTATTTTCAAGTTTTCATCTGGTAGACCTTGTCATTACTGTTATAGACATTGCGATCTTGGATCGAGTGAAATAGTGTGTCCCGAGGTATTGGTTTTCTATAGTTTGGTCCCTTTTGTAGGAGAAGAGTACTGCCCCTGCTTGTAATGATACAAAAAGGGATAAATGAATGCTCGATTAGCTCTTGGCCGGCTTGTTCCCGGAAATTAAACCAATTTGACGGATAGCCAAAGGATTGGGGTGAAAATTCTCGAGCAAAGGCGCTATAAAACGATGCTTCCTTCAGCACCAGGCTGCCTCAAATCCGAATAAATCCGGAATACAGCTTTTGCCATATTTGATTTCAGGCATATGTATGAATTGTTAGCATCATGTGGCCCTTGTATGTTGTCTGTTGCGAAATTGAGAAAATCAAGGTAGAAAAGTACACATAAAAAGAGATACAATTTGGTGACTCGATTCAAAAGAGTTAGGGTATGTTTTTTTTTTCATGGGTTGGGAAAAATTTTGGTTTAAGTTTGATATTAAAATAATGTATGATGTGATGTTTTGTGTGAGAAAATAGTGTATTTTTTCTCGAAAAACTGCAGAGTCCAAATAATAAAAACTAGAGCCGACAATAGGTCGATTCGTGTCGGGTTGAACCCTTTAAACGAGTTAAATTACTCAATCCTAACCTGACCCGTTTATGATCGTGTTGGGTTCATGTTGACCCGTTTATTATCGTGTCAGGTTCGGGTTGACTCGTATACATAATTCAAATTAAATAATTTTTTGTTATGTTAGTTTTTATTGGTTTGAGCCTAAATTAGGTTGAATTATTTTTAATTGAACTTAGTTTAAATTAATTTACGAGAAAATTATTAAATTATGATTATTTTACATATATAATAAATATATTAATTAATATTAATATATTATAATCAGGTTGTAGTGTCGGGTTCGAGTTGAGCTTCAACCCTAACCTGACCCGTTTACTATCGTGTCGGATTCGTGTCAACCCGTATACGTTGTCGAGTCGGATCAATTTTTGCTAGCTCCAGTAAAGACATAGGATTTTTGATAAAAGAAACAAACTCTTAGTTTTTTCCCCATGAGTAAAAGTGAGGTACTAAAAATGTACAGACATGAATTTAAATTAATATAATACAAATATAATATATAGAGTCGCTTGCATAACCGTAATTGAACCAAAAGTCAAATGGCGTTCAACTCAATCAGATTGTATTGCAATTTTACATCAAACAGTAACTAAGTAGTTGATATTATTAAGTAAATCATATTCCAAGTTAATTTCAGCAATCATAAAAAAGAACATAACAGCACCTTAATTAATTTTCAACTTGCTCCAAACCAATCAATCAATCTAATATTCAATTCATGGTAAGTTATCATATCACAATACATAAAAATTACCAAAAAAAAAAAAAAAATCGGATCATTTTCTTCCCAACAGAATATATAGATGAATAAATCGAATCAAATTAGCCAAGCTAACAAAACAGTACAAGTAAAAACAAAAACAAAAACCTATTTTAGCTAGAAGCCGCTGAAGAAGAGATTATCCGAATATCCGAGCAAAGGATATTCACCAATTGAATCGTCCGGCTTCAAAATCATACTACTCTTTCCTTCGATCAAATTATAGACTATAAAATGTCCGTGAGAAATAACTATTAGCTCGCTACCATTGTCGTTCAGGTACATCTTGCAACGCCATTCGCACAACATCACCCACGGAATCCGCAGGCCATCAAATTCCATCCATTCTTTATCGGTTTTCTTCACCATAACACGGCATGTATCACTGTCAATATCACCAATGATCATGCAAAATTGGCTGGGCGAACAATCGACAAGACAATATGTATTTTCAACGCTCGCCCCTGTGTTGTAACGAAATTTATAAAACTTGTCGTCCCTTGTGTCGAAGAAGATCATTTCAATATCATAAGTTTCAGATTCTCTTTGATCTTTAACCCTTTTACTCAAACAGATCATATGGTCATCCAAACGGAAGTTTTTAATGTCATCTTCGATTGTTATCTCCACTATACTTCTCAATTCTTTCCAACGATGGCTTATGTTGTCGAACACTGCGTATTGCTTTGCCTTCATATCGGCGACTACTATTTTGTAATCCTTCGACATTTTATCGAAAGTGATGCCATATGCAAAATTACACGGAGACTGAAAAGGGAATCCCAAATTAATATTCTTCCTGGCAGATGGATTCCAGAGGATAATAGAATAGTGTCCATGAATATTGGAAGAGACGAGTATTAGGCCATCGCAGCATTGCCCTATCTCGAGGTGGCAGCCTGGATCCGAGCAGTATTCGAGGTCATTGCTCAATGGCTTCAATCCATCGTCTTCCAATTTGGAGAGACGGAATGCCTTCTCAGGACGGGACAAAAAAAGAAACATATGTTGATAGAACGATGACGATGAATTCTTGGATTGACGGAAATGTGCTATGGCAAAGTCCTTATCTGAGATGATATCGTTCCATGATGCGGAGACGCTTTTGAAACGAAGGAGAGACTTGACGGGAAGTCGTGCCAAGATGAGTTCTAGAACATCGAGTGAAACTGATTCCATTCTACTATATATATTGTTACTTAAATTTTAGGAAATCAAGAAGAGACAAAAAAAGACAAGAACTGTCAACTTAGAAATTTTACTATAAAGTACGGAGGCACATAGATATTTATAGATAAGTTATGCCAATAATATCCAAATCATATGTAGAATATAATATCTAAATCATATCCCAATATATATATATAAATATAATGTTTTGTTCATGGAGACTTTATTTATGTTATTAGGATTTTACGTATTGTATTTAGGATTTTGAAATCGTATCATATCATATGTTTGGATTTATATTTGTCAAATCTAGTTTGTTTTGCAAATTAATTAAAAAATTTAGATTTTTATATATTAAATATCATAATTATCCTCGAATTTTATTTATTGTGATAAATTAAACTTTACATATATCTATTTTTTTGAACTATATTTATTCTTTTTACCAAATTATATCTATTTTTTTGAACTATATTTATTTTTTTTACCAAATTGAGCGTGTTCTAATAAAATATTTTAATGCAATTTTCGATTAATGTTAAAAAAATTTATTGTGATAAATTAGACTTTAAGTACATCTATTTTTTTGAACTATATTTATCTTTTTTACCAAATTGAGTGTGTTCTAATAATATATTTTAATACAGTTTCGATTAATTTTAAAAAATTTTATTGTGATAAATTAAGCTTTACATATATCTATTTTTTTGAACTATATGTATCTTTTTTACCAAATTGCATGTGTTCTAATAAAAAAATTTAATACGATTTTCGATTAATATTAAAAAATATAATATATAGGTTTATACAAAGTATATAATATATAATTTATACATTTAAAATACAATAATTTAATATAAAATATTGTTTTTTATATTACGGATAAAAAATACAAAATTAATACACCAATCAAATAAATTTAAATTAATAATTAATTTAAAATATCACTAGTAATATATTTAAATATAAATAAAATTAATTATTATAAATAAATAGATGTATTTGTAGTAGTATGTTCAAATAAAATATTATATCTTCATAAAACCCTAATAAAAATATAAATATATATATACACACATAATATTAAAAAAATAAAAAATATTATATTTTGTTGGGTGGAAGAGTATGATGATAAAATGTGAAAGATCACAAGTGGAGAATTAAACGTAACCAAACATATATATAAATATATTAATATTTAAATATTATTTTTAAAAAATCGGACTGAATCAGACACGATCCGGTTCATTAACGTGTTGGGCCAGACACGGCCCAAAAATTGTTGAGACTTTTTTGGAGATCCAATCACAATTCTTTCGCGCCGGATTGGGCTTAGTTTTGCCACTCCTAGTGTTTACCTATATCTTTTCATTAGTCCCTATAAATATTACCAAAACAATATAATATATATTTTATTAATTTTAAAAAAATTATATTTAATATAAAGTATTATTTTTTATATTATTAATATAATTTTTTAAATATTAAATATAAAAAAAATACATATATCCAACATACAAATACACCCTAAATGTAAGTAATGTTATCCAGCACACAAAATTAATGATACACCACTAATATATGAAGAAGCATATCTATATTTCTGTATTTTTATAACAATTGTCCAAAAAATTTGCAAAATAAACAAATATTAATATTATGTATTCGTAATTCTTATATATATATATATATTAAAATAAGTACGGAAATTCTTATATATATATATATTAAAATAAGTACGGTATACTATTAAAAGTTATCGTACAAAATCTATCTAATATTAGTTATAAAAATACACTCTATTCGTCCAGGTAGAAAGCATACATATTTTTATTTTGAAACGTCCAATTACAAAATAAATATTTCATTAAATACCTCACTTTTTTTCATAAATACCCTTACTTTACATCACATTATTATTTTTACACAAAAAAACAAGAGCAAAGATGTCATTTTACTACTTTTATTTACCCACTATAATTAAAATAATATTATTTTTTAAATATCGCATCAAAAGTAAATATTTATTTTGTGTGTAGACGGAAAGAGTATTAAATTAGATATATTTCTATATATCATTAAATACAATATTATATGCATATATATATATATAACATCCAATTAAATTATTAAACTAATAATTAACCTAATCGAGGAAAATTTGGAGTAATTATTTCGAAAAGTTTATTAAAATAATAACAATTTTTTATATGAATAAAATCTTAACCGATATGATTTAGAATTAGGGTTAGGGAGAAAGATAGTATATACTCCCCCGTTTCAATATAATAGTGTTGTTTATTATTTTTGTCCGTCCGAAAATAATAATCTCATTTACATAAATACTCATCTCACCATCAAATTATCCCTATATTTTCATTATTATTACACAAATGTCATTACTTTTTACACTAATACACTCACAAGGGCAAAAGAATATTTTATTCATATTTTTTACCAACTATCAATATAATATCAATATTTTTAAATCTCGTGTCCAACTATATATAATATGAGTATCATTTTGCAGATAATAAATTTATATGATACAAATAAATAAAAAATATATTGATTTATTTATAATTATATTAAAACTGATTTATAAAAAACGAGGAGTTCTATGAGGACATGAAGTGGCACATCCGGCAACACTTGTTGTACCTCACCGAAGCCTACCCTTCCCTGCAACCCAAGACCGCCGTCTTCACCCACAACGATGGCCGCACAGTCAACCTCCTACAGGCCGACGGCACCGTCCCCATGACTTTCCAAGGCGTCACATACAATATCCCCGTCATCATCTGGCTCATGGAGTCCTACCCCCGCCACGCCCCCCTCGTCTTCGTCAATCCAACCCGCGACATGATCATCAAGCGCCCCCACCCCTTCGTCTCCCCCAACGGCGTCGTCTCCGTTCCTTACCTTCATTCGTGGGTCTTCCCGGCCTCCAATTTGGTCGAATTGGCCAGGAATTTGAGCCATTTCTTCGCCCGCGATCCGCCCCTGTATTCCCAGCGTAACCCGTCAAACCCTAATTTGAATCAAAACTACGGGAATGCCAATGCCAATTCTTCCGTTGGATCGACTCCGGCGCGGCCGGCAATCCCCCCGAGAGACTACCCCCCTTCCCCGACCCCACCGCCGCCGTATGGAAGTGGTAGAGTAATGGACGATCCGGCTGAGGTTTATAAAAAAAACGCCATGAATAAGCTCGTGGAGAGTTTGAATGGTGATATTAAGAACATGAGGAAGACTAGGGAGGGGAAATGGAAGGGCTCTTCGCGACGCAGGCAGTGCTGAGAAAACGCGAGGAGGATTTAACCAAAGGATTGAAGGAAATGCAGGATGAGAAGGAAGCACTCGAGCAGCAGCTGCAAATGGTTTTGATGAACAGCGATGTTCTGGAGGGATGGATAAGGGAAAACGAATCGAAATTGGGGGGTAACGATGTCAGCAACATCGACATTGACGAATGCTTTGAGCCCTGTGATGCTCTGTCCAAGCAAATGTTGGATTGCACGGCGTCGGATTTGGCAGTGGAGGATACCATATATGCTTTGGACAAGGCTGTGCAGGAAGGAGCAGTGCCATTCGATCAGTACTTGAGGAATGTGCGGCTTTTGGCACGAGAGCAGTTTTTCCATCGTGCCACGGCATCCAAAGTTAGGGCCATCCAAATGCAGGCTCAGGTTGCTAGCATGGCTTCCAGGGCGCCGCCTTCCCACTATGCATTCTGACGAGGTTGTATGTATATTCTTTATTGTGATATTGTTTTGTTTTTGTGCGGTTTTGGTGATAAATGAATATTGTTCTTCTTCATTCTGATTTTGTGAATCATATTTTTCGGGATCGATAACATTTGTGTTCTCTGGCAGGGGTTTTCATTTTATTGTCCAAACAACACATTAAGCGTGAAGAAATTGAGGATAAGGTTTGAAAGGTTTTTGTTCGCACAGCTTCACATTGGGCATTATGAAAGTTGATACAGTTCTGTATTTTTGTCTCAATGAGTTTATAGGTTATTTGGATTAATGGATCTATAGCCGTGGTGTTGGTATGTTGTTTTGAAGAACCACTTTCTTCGGATTGTAGCCATTATCGGCAATTTTTGATTATTGAACAGCGTGGTATAGCAATTTTTGTTATGATTGTACAGCACAGTGGGTATAAGAAATTACTTGTATTTGGTGCACAATTATATCTGTGTTCTTTGGCTGCCCCGCAAGGATTTCATTATGTCTATTTATGATTATACGGCAGATAGTGTTTTTTTCATGGACATTGTTCACTGGGTCTGCTCATACTTGATGTATGCTTTGGCTAGGAAGGTTGATTGATTTGTGCGGGTAATTTGATAGCGTAGTATGAGAACATGCTGGAATGCATATTATTATTACTTTGAATTGAAATGATCGTTTTGTGCCTAAGTAGCTAGTTTCTTCTATGACTTTATTTCAATGGTTGGTTGTTAGAATTTACGGGGAAATCATAAAATGAAATTGCCTTAGCTAGCAGCGTAGCAGAGTTAAGACGTAATAGTGTACTTGTGTTTAAGGTAAAGGCCTAATGAAGGGATCCAAGTCGCAGATGTTTCATGACCTGCTGTTCGGACATTTTTCACTAACTTGTATGTATGGAACACATAGTGTAGTGTAGTTGTGTATCTGATGACCCCATCCAGCTTTCGCAGCGTTTTCTTGATCTAAGATCCTTTGTTCCTCAGCGCGTAGAACATTAATTTCATCATATTATATTGTATATAGCCTTGATTGACATAACAAGAGAAGTATTAATTGTAGAGCTGAATTATGAACAATAATGACTACGGATTTGTTCTTGTTCTATCAAGTCCTTAGTTAGCTCTATTTTAACACTGTTAATTGTTAGTCATCATATTTTTTTTATGCAAAACGCAGGCGCAGGCTGTATTCCATTGCGAGCACCCTTAGCTTGGTACTCGAATCTCTACCCCTTTGTGCGACTGATGGAAATCTTCAAAATGCAGGTACGTTTTAAGGGATAATGTTCTGGTCCAGCTGCGAGCGAGGACCCTATTTTCAAGTTTTCATCTGGTAGACCTTGTCATTACTGTTATAGACATTGCGATCTTGGATCGAGTGAAATAGTGTGTCCCGAGGTATTGGTTTTCTATAGTTTGGTCCCTTTTGTAGGAGAAGAGTACTGCCCCTGCTTGTAATGATACAAAAAGGGATAAATGAATGCTCGATTAGCTCTTGGCCGGCTTGTTCCCGGAAATTAAACCAATTTGACGGATAGCCAAAGGATTGGGGTGAAAATTCTCGAGCAAAGGCGCTATAAAACGATGCTTCCTTCAGCACCAGGCTGCCTCAAATCCGAATAAATCCGGAATACAGCTTTTGCCATATTTGATTTCAGGCATATGTATGAATTGTTAGCATCATGTGGCCCTTGTATGTTGTCTGTTGCGAAATTGAGAAAATCAAGGTAGAAAAGTACACATAAAAAGAGATACAATTTGGTGACTCGATTCAAAAGAGTTAGGGTATGTTTTTTTTTTCATGGGTTGGGAAAAATTTTGGTTTAAGTTTGATATTAAAATAATGTATGATGTGATGTTTTGTGTGAGAAAATAGTGTATTTTTTCTCGAAAAACTGCAGAGTCCAAATAATAAAAACTAGAGCCGACAATAGGTCGATTCGTGTCGGGTTGAACCCTTTAAACGAGTTAAATTACTCAATCCTAACCTGACCCGTTTATGATCGTGTTGGGTTCATGTTGACCCGTTTATTATCGTGTCAGGTTCGGGTTGACTCGTATACATAATTCAAATTAAATAATTTTTTGTTATGTTAGTTTTTATTGGTTTGAGCCTAAATTAGGTTGAATTATTTTTAATTGAACTTAGTTTAAATTAATTTACGAGAAAATTATTAAATTATGATTATTTTACATATATAATAAATATATTAATTAATATTAATATATTATAATCAGGTTGTAGTGTCGGGTTCGAGTTGAGCTTCAACCCTAACCTGACCCGTTTACTATCGTGTCGGATTCGTGTCAACCCGTATACGTTGTCGAGTCGGATCAATTTTTGCTAGCTCCAGTAAAGACATAGGATTTTTGATAAAAGAAACAAACTCTTAGTTTTTTCCCCATGAGTAAAAGTGAGGTACTAAAAATGTACAGACATGAATTTAAATTAATATAATACAAATATAATATATAGAGTCGCTTGCATAACCGTAATTGAACCAAAAGTCAAATGGCGTTCAACTCAATCAGATTGTATTGCAATTTTACATCAAACAGTAACTAAGTAGTTGATATTATTAAGTAAATCATATTCCAAGTTAATTTCAGCAATCATAAAAAAGAACATAACAGCACCTTAATTAATTTTCAACTTGCTCCAAACCAATCAATCAATCTAATATTCAATTCATGGTAAGTTATCATATCACAATACATAAAAATTACCAAAAAAAAAAAAAAAATCGGATCATTTTCTTCCCAACAGAATATATAGATGAATAAATCGAATCAAATTAGCCAAGCTAACAAAACAGTACAAGTAAAAACAAAAACAAAAACCTATTTTAGCTAGAAGCCGCTGAAGAAGAGATTATCCGAATATCCGAGCAAAGGATATTCACCAATTGAATCGTCCGGCTTCAAAATCATACTACTCTTTCCTTCGATCAAATTATAGACTATAAAATGTCCGTGAGAAATAACTATTAGCTCGCTACCATTGTCGTTCAGGTACATCTTGCAACGCCATTCGCACAACATCACCCACGGAATCCGCAGGCCATCAAATTCCATCCATTCTTTATCGGTTTTCTTCACCATAACACGGCATGTATCACTGTCAATATCACCAATGATCATGCAAAATTGGCTGGGCGAACAATCGACAAGACAATATGTATTTTCAACGCTCGCCCCTGTGTTGTAACGAAATTTATAAAACTTGTCGTCCCTTGTGTCGAAGAAGATCATTTCAATATCATAAGTTTCAGATTCTCTTTGATCTTTAACCCTTTTACTCAAACAGATCATATGGTCATCCAAACGGAAGTTTTTAATGTCATCTTCGATTGTTATCTCCACTATACTTCTCAATTCTTTCCAACGATGGCTTATGTTGTCGAACACTGCGTATTGCTTTGCCTTCATATCGGCGACTACTATTTTGTAATCCTTCGACATTTTATCGAAAGTGATGCCATATGCAAAATTACACGGAGACTGAAAAGGGAATCCCAAATTAATATTCTTCCTGGCAGATGGATTCCAGAGGATAATAGAATAGTGTCCATGAATATTGGAAGAGACGAGTATTAGGCCATCGCAGCATTGCCCTATCTCGAGGTGGCAGCCTGGATCCGAGCAGTATTCGAGGTCATTGCTCAATGGCTTCAATCCATCGTCTTCCAATTTGGAGAGACGGAATGCCTTCTCAGGACGGGACAAAAAAAGAAACATATGTTGATAGAACGATGACGATGAATTCTTGGATTGACGGAAATGTGCTATGGCAAAGTCCTTATCTGAGATGATATCGTTCCATGATGCGGAGACGCTTTTGAAACGAAGGAGAGACTTGACGGGAAGTCGTGCCAAGATGAGTTCTAGAACATCGAGTGAAACTGATTCCATTCTACTATATATATTGTTACTTAAATTTTAGGAAATCAAGAAGAGACAAAAAAAGACAAGAACTGTCAACTTAGAAATTTTACTATAAAGTACGGAGGCACATAGATATTTATAGATAAGTTATGCCAATAATATCCAAATCATATGTAGAATATAATATCTAAATCATATCCCAATATATATATATAAATATAATGTTTTGTTCATGGAGACTTTATTTATGTTATTAGGATTTTACGTATTGTATTTAGGATTTTGAAATCGTATCATATCATATGTTTGGATTTATATTTGTCAAATCTAGTTTGTTTTGCAAATTAATTAAAAAATTTAGATTTTTATATATTAAATATCATAATTATCCTCGAATTTTATTTATTGTGATAAATTAAACTTTACATATATCTATTTTTTTGAACTATATTTATTCTTTTTACCAAATTATATCTATTTTTTTGAACTATATTTATTTTTTTTACCAAATTGAGCGTGTTCTAATAAAATATTTTAATGCAATTTTCGATTAATGTTAAAAAAATTTATTGTGATAAATTAGACTTTAAGTACATCTATTTTTTTGAACTATATTTATCTTTTTTACCAAATTGAGTGTGTTCTAATAATATATTTTAATACAGTTTCGATTAATTTTAAAAAATTTTATTGTGATAAATTAAGCTTTACATATATCTATTTTTTTGAACTATATGTATCTTTTTTACCAAATTGCATGTGTTCTAATAAAAAAATTTAATACGATTTTCGATTAATATTAAAAAATATAATATATAGGTTTATACAAAGTATATAATATATAATTTATACATTTAAAATACAATAATTTAATATAAAATATTGTTTTTTATATTACGGATAAAAAATACAAAATTAATACACCAATCAAATAAATTTAAATTAATAATTAATTTAAAATATCACTAGTAATATATTTAAATATAAATAAAATTAATTATTATAAATAAATAGATGTATTTGTAGTAGTATGTTCAAATAAAATATTATATCTTCATAAAACCCTAATAAAAATATAAATATATATATACACACATAATATTAAAAAAATAAAAAATATTATATTTTGTTGGGTGGAAGAGTATGATGATAAAATGTGAAAGATCACAAGTGGAGAATTAAACGTAACCAAACATATATATAAATATATTAATATTTAAATATTATTTTTAAAAAATCGGACTGAATCAGACACGATCCGGTTCATTAACGTGTTGGGCCAGACACGGCCCAAAAATTGTTGAGACTTTTTTGGAGATCCAATCACAATTCTTTCGCGCCGGATTGGGCTTAGTTTTGCCACTCCTAGTGTTTACCTATATCTTTTCATTAGTCCCTATAAATATTACCAAAACAATATAATATATATTTTATTAATTTTAAAAAAATTATATTTAATATAAAGTATTATTTTTTATATTATTAATATAATTTTTTAAATATTAAATATAAAAAAAATACATATATCCAACATACAAATACACCCTAAATGTAAGTAATGTTATCCAGCACACAAAATTAATGATACACCACTAATATATGAAGAAGCATATCTATATTTCTGTATTTTTATAACAATTGTCCAAAAAATTTGCAAAATAAACAAATATTAATATTATGTATTCGTAATTCTTATATATATATATATATTAAAATAAGTACGGAAATTCTTATATATATATATATATTAAAATAAGTACGGTATACTATTAAAAGTTATCGTACAAAATCTATCTAATATTAGTTATAAAAATACACTCTATTCGTCCAGGTAGAAAGCATACATATTTTTATTTTGAAACGTCCAATTACAAAATAAATATTTCATTAAATACCTCACTTTTTTTCATAAATACCCTTACTTTACATCACATTATTATTTTTACACAAAAAAACAAGAGCAAAGATGTCATTTTACTACTTTTATTTACCCACTATAATTAAAATAATATTATTTTTTAAATATCGCATCAAAAGTAAATATTTATTTTGTGTGTAGACGGAAAGAGTATTAAATTAGATATATTTCTATATATCATTAAATACAATATTATATGCATATATATATATATAACATCCAATTAAATTATTAAACTAATAATTAACCTAATCGAGGAAAATTTGGAGTAATTATTTCGAAAAGTTTATTAAAATAATAACAATTTTTTATATGAATAAAATCTTAACCGATATGATTTAGAATTAGGGTTAGGGAGAAAGATAGTATATACTCCCCCGTTTCAATATAATAGTGTTGTTTATTATTTTTGTCCGTCCGAAAATAATAATCTCATTTACATAAATACTCATCTCACCATCAAATTATCCCTATATTTTCATTATTATTACACAAATGTCATTACTTTTTACACTAATACACTCACAAGGGCAAAAGAATATTTTATTCATATTTTTTACCAACTATCAATATAATATCAATATTTTTAAATCTCGTGTCCAACTATATATAATATGAGTATCATTTTGCAGATAATAAATTTATATGATACAAATAAATAAAAAATATATTGATTTATTTATAATTATATTAAAACTGATTTATAAAAAACGAGGAGTTCTATGAGGACATGAAGTGGCACATCCGGCAACACTTGTTGTACCTCACCGAAGCCTACCCTTCCCTGCAACCCAAGACCGCCGTCTTCACCCACAACGATGGCCGCACAGTCAACCTCCTACAGGCCGACGGCACCGTCCCCATGACTTTCCAAGGCGTCACATACAATATCCCCGTCATCATCTGGCTCATGGAGTCCTACCCCCGCCACGCCCCCCTCGTCTTCGTCAATCCAACCCGCGACATGATCATCAAGCGCCCCCACCCCTTCGTCTCCCCCAACGGCGTCGTCTCCGTTCCTTACCTTCATTCGTGGGTCTTCCCGGCCTCCAATTTGGTCGAATTGGCCAGGAATTTGAGCCATTTCTTCGCCCGCGATCCGCCCCTGTATTCCCAGCGTAACCCGTCAAACCCTAATTTGAATCAAAACTACGGGAATGCCAATGCCAATTCTTCCGTTGGATCGACTCCGGCGCGGCCGGCAATCCCCCCGAGAGACTACCCCCCTTCCCCGACCCCACCGCCGCCGTATGGAAGTGGTAGAGTAATGGACGATCCGGCTGAGGTTTATAAAAAAAACGCCATGAATAAGCTCGTGGAGAGTTTGAATGGTGATATTAAGAACATGAGGAAGACTAGGGAGGGGAAATGGAAGGGCTCTTCGCGACGCAGGCAGTGCTGAGAAAACGCGAGGAGGATTTAACCAAAGGATTGAAGGAAATGCAGGATGAGAAGGAAGCACTCGAGCAGCAGCTGCAAATGGTTTTGATGAACAGCGATGTTCTGGAGGGATGGATAAGGGAAAACGAATCGAAATTGGGGGGTAACGATGTCAGCAACATCGACATTGACGAATGCTTTGAGCCCTGTGATGCTCTGTCCAAGCAAATGTTGGATTGCACGGCGTCGGATTTGGCAGTGGAGGATACCATATATGCTTTGGACAAGGCTGTGCAGGAAGGAGCAGTGCCATTCGATCAGTACTTGAGGAATGTGCGGCTTTTGGCACGAGAGCAGTTTTTCCATCGTGCCACGGCATCCAAAGTTAGGGCCATCCAAATGCAGGCTCAGGTTGCTAGCATGGCTTCCAGGGCGCCGCCTTCCCACTATGCATTCTGACGAGGTTGTATGTATATTCTTTATTGTGATATTGTTTTGTTTTTGTGCGGTTTTGGTGATAAATGAATATTGTTCTTCTTCATTCTGATTTTGTGAATCATATTTTTCGGGATCGATAACATTTGTGTTCTCTGGCAGGGGTTTTCATTTTATTGTCCAAACAACACATTAAGCGTGAAGAAATTGAGGATAAGGTTTGAAAGGTTTTTGTTCGCACAGCTTCACATTGGGCATTATGAAAGTTGATACAGTTCTGTATTTTTGTCTCAATGAGTTTATAGGTTATTTGGATTAATGGATCTATAGCCGTGGTGTTGGTATGTTGTTTTGAAGAACCACTTTCTTCGGATTGTAGCCATTATCGGCAATTTTTGATTATTGAACAGCGTGGTATAGCAATTTTTGTTATGATTGTACAGCACAGTGGGTATAAGAAATTACTTGTATTTGGTGCACAATTATATCTGTGTTCTTTGGCTGCCCCGCAAGGATTTCATTATGTCTATTTATGATTATACGGCAGATAGTGTTTTTTTCATGGACATTGTTCACTGGGTCTGCTCATACTTGATGTATGCTTTGGCTAGGAAGGTTGATTGATTTGTGCGGGTAATTTGATAGCGTAGTATGAGAACATGCTGGAATGCATATTATTATTACTTTGAATTGAAATGATCGTTTTGTGCCTAAGTAGCTAGTTTCTTCTATGACTTTATTTCAATGGTTGGTTGTTAGAATTTACGGGGAAATCATAAAATGAAATTGCCTTAGCTAGCAGCGTAGCAGAGTTAAGACGTAATAGTGTACTTGTGTTTAAGGTAAAGGCCTAATGAAGGGATCCAAGTCGCAGATGTTTCATGACCTGCTGTTCGGACATTTTTCACTAACTTGTATGTATGGAACACATAGTGTAGTGTAGTTGTGTATCTGATGACCCCATCCAGCTTTCGCAGCGTTTTCTTGATCTAAGATCCTTTGTTCCTCAGCGCGTAGAACATTAATTTCATCATATTATATTGTATATAGCCTTGATTGACATAACAAGAGAAGTATTAATTGTAGAGCTGAATTATGAACAATAATGACTACGGATTTGTTCTTGTTCTATCAAGTCCTTAGTTAGCTCTATTTTAACACTGTTAATTGTTAGTCATCATATTTTTTTTATGCAAAACGCAGGCGCAGGCTGTATTCCATTGCGAGCACCCTTAGCTTGGTACTCGAATCTCTACCCCTTTGTGCGACTGATGGAAATCTTCAAAATGCAGGTACGTTTTAAGGGATAATGTTCTGGTCCAGCTGCGAGCGAGGACCCTATTTTCAAGTTTTCATCTGGTAGACCTTGTCATTACTGTTATAGACATTGCGATCTTGGATCGAGTGAAATAGTGTGTCCCGAGGTATTGGTTTTCTATAGTTTGGTCCCTTTTGTAGGAGAAGAGTACTGCCCCTGCTTGTAATGATACAAAAAGGGATAAATGAATGCTCGATTAGCTCTTGGCCGGCTTGTTCCCGGAAATTAAACCAATTTGACGGATAGCCAAAGGATTGGGGTGAAAATTCTCGAGCAAAGGCGCTATAAAACGATGCTTCCTTCAGCACCAGGCTGCCTCAAATCCGAATAAATCCGGAATACAGCTTTTGCCATATTTGATTTCAGGCATATGTATGAATTGTTAGCATCATGTGGCCCTTGTATGTTGTCTGTTGCGAAATTGAGAAAATCAAGGTAGAAAAGTACACATAAAAAGAGATACAATTTGGTGACTCGATTCAAAAGAGTTAGGGTATGTTTTTTTTTTCATGGGTTGGGAAAAATTTTGGTTTAAGTTTGATATTAAAATAATGTATGATGTGATGTTTTGTGTGAGAAAATAGTGTATTTTTTCTCGAAAAACTGCAGAGTCCAAATAATAAAAACTAGAGCCGACAATAGGTCGATTCGTGTCGGGTTGAACCCTTTAAACGAGTTAAATTACTCAATCCTAACCTGACCCGTTTATGATCGTGTTGGGTTCATGTTGACCCGTTTATTATCGTGTCAGGTTCGGGTTGACTCGTATACATAATTCAAATTAAATAATTTTTTGTTATGTTAGTTTTTATTGGTTTGAGCCTAAATTAGGTTGAATTATTTTTAATTGAACTTAGTTTAAATTAATTTACGAGAAAATTATTAAATTATGATTATTTTACATATATAATAAATATATTAATTAATATTAATATATTATAATCAGGTTGTAGTGTCGGGTTCGAGTTGAGCTTCAACCCTAACCTGACCCGTTTACTATCGTGTCGGATTCGTGTCAACCCGTATACGTTGTCGAGTCGGATCAATTTTTGCTAGCTCCAGTAAAGACATAGGATTTTTGATAAAAGAAACAAACTCTTAGTTTTTTCCCCATGAGTAAAAGTGAGGTACTAAAAATGTACAGACATGAATTTAAATTAATATAATACAAATATAATATATAGAGTCGCTTGCATAACCGTAATTGAACCAAAAGTCAAATGGCGTTCAACTCAATCAGATTGTATTGCAATTTTACATCAAACAGTAACTAAGTAGTTGATATTATTAAGTAAATCATATTCCAAGTTAATTTCAGCAATCATAAAAAAGAACATAACAGCACCTTAATTAATTTTCAACTTGCTCCAAACCAATCAATCAATCTAATATTCAATTCATGGTAAGTTATCATATCACAATACATAAAAATTACCAAAAAAAAAAAAAAATCGGATCATTTTCTTCCCAACAGAATATATAGATGAATAAATCGAATCAAATTAGCCAAGCTAACAAAACAGTACAAGTAAAAACAAAAACAAAAACCTATTTTAGCTAGAAGCCGCTGAAGAAGAGATTATCCGAATATCCGAGCAAAGGATATTCACCAATTGAATCGTCCGGCTTCAAAATCATACTACTCTTTCCTTCGATCAAATTATAGACTATAAAATGTCCGTGAGAAATAACTATTAGCTCGCTACCATTGTCGTTCAGGTACATCTTGCAACGCCATTCGCACAACATCACCCACGGAATCCGCAGGCCATCAAATTCCATCCATTCTTTATCGGTTTTCTTCACCATAACACGGCATGTATCACTGTCAATATCACCAATGATCATGCAAAATTGGCTGGGCGAACAATCGACAAGACAATATGTATTTTCAACGCTCGCCCCTGTGTTGTAACGAAATTTATAAAACTTGTCGTCCCTTGTGTCGAAGAAGATCATTTCAATATCATAAGTTTCAGATTCTCTTTGATCTTTAACCCTTTTACTCAAACAGATCATATGGTCATCCAAACGGAAGTTTTTAATGTCATCTTCGATTGTTATCTCCACTATACTTCTCAATTCTTTCCAACGATGGCTTATGTTGTCGAACACTGCGTATTGCTTTGCCTTCATATCGGCGACTACTATTTTGTAATCCTTCGACATTTTATCGAAAGTGATGCCATATGCAAAATTACACGGAGACTGAAAAGGGAATCCCAAATTAATATTCTTCCTGGCAGATGGATTCCAGAGGATAATAGAATAGTGTCCATGAATATTGGAAGAGACGAGTATTAGGCCATCGCAGCATTGCCCTATCTCGAGGTGGCAGCCTGGATCCGAGCAGTATTCGAGGTCATTGCTCAATGGCTTCAATCCATCGTCTTCCAATTTGGAGAGACGGAATGCCTTCTCAGGACGGGACAAAAAAAGAAACATATGTTGATAGAACGATGACGATGAATTCTTGGATTGACGGAAATGTGCTATGGCAAAGTCCTTATCTGAGATGATATCGTTCCATGATGCGGAGACGCTTTTGAAACGAAGGAGAGACTTGACGGGAAGTCGTGCCAAGATGAGTTCTAGAATATCGAGTGAAACTGATTCCATTCTACTATATATATTGTTACTTAAATTTTAGGAAATCAAGAAGAGACAAAAAAAGACAAGAACTGTCAACTTAGAAATTTTACTATAAAGTACGGAGGCGCATAGATATTTATAGATAAGTTATGCCAATAATATCCAAATCATATGTAGAATATAATATCTAAATCATATCCCAATATATATATATAAATATAATCTTTTGTTCATGGGGACTTTATTTATGTTATTAGGATTTTACGTATTGTATTTAGGATTTTGAAATCGTATCATATCATATGTTTGGATTTATATTTGTCAAATCTAGTTTGTTTTGCAGATTAATTAAAAAATTTAGATTTTTATATTTTAAATATCATAATTATCCTCGAATTTTATTTATTGTGATAAATTAAACTTTACATATATCTATTTTTTTGAACTATATTTATTCTTTTTACCAAATTATATCTATTTTTTTGAACTATATTTATTTTTTTTACCAAATTGAGCGTGTTCTAATAAAATATTTTAATGCAATTTTCGATTAATGTTAAGAAAAATTATTGTGATAAATTAGACTTTAAGTACATCTATTTTTTTGAACTATATTTATCTTTTTTACCAAATTGAGTGTGTTCTAATAATATATTTTAATACAGTTTTCGATTAATTTTAAAAAATTTTATTGTGATAAATTAAGCTTTACATATATCTATTTTTTTGAACTATATGTATCTTTTTTACCAAATTGCATGTGTTCTAATAAAAAAATTTAATACGATTTTCGATTAATATTAAAAAATATAATATATAGATTTATACAAAGTATATAATATATAATTTATACATTTAAAATACAATAATTTAATATAAAATATTGTTTTTTATATTACGGATAAAAATACAAAATTAATACACCAATCAAATAAATTTAAATTAATAATTAATTTAAAATATCACTAGTAATATATTTAAATATAAATAAAATTAATTATTATAAATAAATAGATGTATTTGTAGTAGTATGTCCAAATAAAATATTATATCTTCATAAAACCCTAATAAAAATATAAATATATATATACACACATAATATTAAAAAAATAAAAAATATAATATTTTGTTGGGTGGAAGAGTATAATGATAAAATGTGAAAGATCACAAGTGGAGAATTAAACGTAACCAAACATATATATAAATATATTAATATTTAAATATTATTTTTAAAAAATCGGATTGAATCAGACACGACCCGGTTCATTAACGTGTTGGGTCAGACACGGCCCAAAAATTGTTGAGACTTTTTTGGAGATCCAATCACAATTCTTTCGCGCCGGATTGGGCTTAGTTTTGCCACTCCTAGTGTTTACCTATATCTTTTCATTAGTCCCTATAAATATTACCAAAACAATATAATATATATTTTATTAATTTTAAAAAAATTATATTTAATATAAAGTATTATTTTTTATATTATTAATATAATTTTTTAAATATTAAATATAAAAAAATACATATATCCAACATACAAATACACCCTAAATGTAGGTAATGTTATCCAGCCCACAAAATTAATGATACACCACTAATATATGAAGAAGCATATCTATATTTCTGTATTTTTATAACAATTGTCCAAAAAATTTGCAAAATAAACAAATATTAATATTATGTAATCGTAATTCTTATATATATATATATATATTAAAATAAGTACGGAAATTCTTATATATATATATTAAAATAAGTACGGTATACTATTAAAAGTTATCTTACAAAATCTATCTAATATTAGTTATAAAAATACACTCTGTTCGTCCGGCTAGAAAGCATACATATTTTTATTTTGAAACGTCCAATTACAAAATAAATATTTCATTAAATACCTCACTTTTTTCCATAAATATCCTTACTTTACATCACATTATTATTTTTACACAAAAAAACAAGAGCAAAGATGTCATTTTACTACTTTTATTTACCCACTATAATTAAAATACTATTATTTTTTAAATATCGCATCAAAAATAAATATTTATTTTGTGTGTAGACGGAAAGAGTATTAAATTAGATATATTTCTATATATCATTAAATACAATATTATATGCATATATATATATAACATCCAATTAAATTATTAAACTAATAATTAATATAATCGGCCTAATCGAGGAAAATTTGGAGTAATTATTTCGAAAAGTTTATTAAAATAATAACAATTTTTTATATGAATAAAATCTTAACCGATATGATTTAGAATTAGGGTTAGGGAGAAAGTTAGTATATACTCCCCCGTTTCAATACAATAGTCTTGTTTATTATTTTTGTCCGTCCTAAAATAATAATCTCATTTACATAAATACTCATCTCACCATCAAATTATCCCTATATTTTCATTATTATTACACAAATGTCATTACTTTTTACACTAATACACTCACAAGGGCAAAAGAATATTTTATTCATATTTTTTACCAACTATCAATATAATATCAATATTTTTAAATCTCGTGTCCAACTATATATAATATGAGTATCATTTTGCAGATAATAAATTTATATGATACAAATAAATAAAAAAATATATTGATTTTTTTATAATTAACTTAAAACTGATTTATGAAAAAACGAGAAGTTCTAAATATAAATAAAAATATTTATTTATTAAAGAAGTATATAAATAATAAAGTTTTAAGTGGATGATAAGGGTAGAAAATTAAAAATTTAATTAAATTGATTTATATTTGATAAGTGAGTTTAAGATAAATAAATTTATTAAAAATAAAAAGGTATCACCATAAATGAAACTATTAAAAAAAAATATTGTAGCTAGACTGAGAAAGTATATCTTTATATAAAACTTATATAGACTAATAATGCTGATAAATATTTAAAATACAAACCAAACACACCATAGAGTTTAGTTAGGGTGTGTTAGTATGGGTTTAGGATTTTAAAAAATTTAAATTAAAATAGTTTTATGATATAATATAAATAAATATTGATATGATATTTTGAATACATAATTAATTTTTAATATAATATAAAAAAATAAGTATTTGATATTTTTCTAAACATTTTTTTATAAATAGTAAAAATTCTCCAAAATTCTTTAAACAAACATTATTTTGGCGTTTTGGTAGTAAATTTTAAATTAAAGTTTTAGTTAATATAATATAAATATATATATATTTATCGTAATGCTTAATTTTGAATAAAACCTTATATTTAAATATAAATAAATATATAATTTAATATTTTTAGCGAGAAAAAATAAAGTATTATTAATAAATAGTATAAGTAAATATATATATATTTTTTATATGGTGTGAGGCTCCTTTCGGCATAAATATATATTTCGTTCATCCCAGGTATCGTGTCTTATTTACTCTAAATAATTAGTAAATAATTAAGAGTATATTAGTAAAATAAATTATTTAATAAAAATAATTTTAAATTAAGATGAAGATAACTAATTACTATAATTAAAATTAAAAAATATTTAAATTAAAATTTTTAAAATAACATTAAAATATATAATATTTTTTAAAAAAAAAATAACAGAATAAGTGGGACATAAATATGAAAAGGTGCACATAGTAAGTGGAACAGAGGAAATATCTTATTTATTTGTATTTAATATGTTGCATTAAAATTTATCTAATAAAATTTATATAATAATTAACATATATTATGATATGTATTTATCCTCTATAATTTTATAAATAATTATTAGTATTATAATAAATTAAAAAATACATATATAAAAGAATTTATAAAACTTAAAAAATTTGGCTTTAATTAATATAATTTATTCAATGTTATCTCGACAACAATAGTTATGATTCTATTTTTTTTTTTTGTTTAAGTTTGTTATTGGTAGATTTTTCGAGGATTCTAGATAAATCTATCTAATTATTGTGTAGGAGTATTACAAATCTATTTAATATTATATACAAAAATACACATTAATAATATATATTATTATATATATTAACTTTGTCTCATATAAATTTTAAATTATAAAAAAAAAATAGGGTTGATTTTAAGCCACAAATAGCCCACTAGTATTTACAAACAACTTTTTAGTTAGTTTTTCTTTTGCTGTATGTTTTTTTAGATATTTTTATATATTTGAAGTATTTGAATCATTTTTTTTGGTGTTTGAATAAAATACATGCAATAATAATATATTTATTAAATTTATAGGAGTGGACAAAATTATTTAAATTAGTTAATTTTTATAAATACTATATAATAAAAATATAAAACTAAAATAATATAGAGGTCCAGTGCCCTTACGCTCCCCGCTAGCCATGCCGCCCCTCCAGTGGCCAAGGTAGGGAATAAGATGAGCGTGTTCACCGTAATAGGTGACGACGAATTTGTCTGCCTCCGTTGCATGTTGTTCCACTTTCCGTTTGGCAGCACAACCCCTGTAAGCAATGCAACGGAAGTATATCCTGAACGTTTATTTAAAACAACAAATGACGATTTAAGGTTTCATGTAATATACTTCTTCCGTCATAAAAATTTGTGCTAATTTTCTTTGTTTTTTACGACCTTTGATGAGGAGATCCTTTGATGGACTTCTGCCCGACTTTCCGCCATGCCCACGATTCGGCCATTAGCTCTTCCAAAAATTTTTCCACCACAATGTCTTGCTTTTGGGGTTTGCTGTAACATCCAAACAACGCCTTAGCTTTTTATGCACTAAATATTCTCTTGAAAATTATTTAAGAGTGTGTTTTGTCAAATTGTAGTTGGAAGTTAGATTAAAATTTATTATTTAAAAGAATGATTTATTTTTATAATATTTTGAGATAAAGAAATTAATATTTTAAAATAAATTTTATTCCTATTTTATATATTAATTATGATTGAAAAGACGGTTAAAACTAATAAATTTCGATAATGATAAATATAAAGTAGAAAATATAATAATATATATAATAAAAATATAAAGATAAATACATTATAATAATAAAATAGATATATTGATATTGAACCAATTAAGTAGTACATTTTAAATTAATTATACATTATTAAACTATAGCTTGTAGTTTACTCATGCTATATCCGAAATTATATTAGCTTTTATTTTTGTTATCCGTTAAACTTATATATAGTTTTAATTTTTTATAGTATTTTATCAAATCACAGTGTTATTGTTTTTTACTTTAATATATAATAACTATTTTTTCGCTACTTTTTATATTGACATTATTGTTTTTGTTTTTATCAACTTTTTAATAAATTTTCAGAATACACTTACGGTGTGTTCGTTTGTAGAATTTAGACAAAATCCTATTATTCATCTAAAACTTTTCTCCCAAAAACATCAAATCAAACACCTATTTTTTATTTTTTATATTATATTAAAAATTAATTTTACATTCAAAACATCACATCAACACCTATTTATATCACATCATAAACTATTCAAATTCAAAATTTTTACTATTCAAATCCCAACTCAAAATCCAATCCCCCAAACAAACACACCCTTACTTTACTTTTTATTGTGATGCAATTTATTGGACGTGAGAGCCTATATGTTAAAAAATTCAAATATTTATTTAAGTATTTTTAAAAAATATTATTTTAGTAAAATCTACAAATATTATTTTGTAAAAATTAAATTTTATATAATACAAATAAATAAAAATATATTTATATTTGATTAATATAAAATAATTTAATAAAAACATGAGGAGTTTTGAATCTATATAAATATATTTATTTATTAAAGAAAAAAATTAGAAATACAGAAAAATGATTCAACTAAAACGGTAACCAAACACACTCAAAGTTACTTATTACCTTGTTTGACGAAGGTTGGGCTGCGGAGGATTCGGCTGCCAGAAGTTGATAGGCAGCCCTGCAGTGGCAGCCAGAGGCGGAGCCAGACAAGATGAAAGGGGGGTTTAATTTTTAAAATTTTGAAACGATCATCATCTATTTGTTATTCAATAATTTTATCAATGAAGTTATCATATTTTAAAAATCTTGTAAAATATCAATCTACATTGACAACTGCATATTACAAGATGAATTTTATATTATATGAAATTGATAAATAATAAAAACATTTATTAAAAAAAAAAAACTGTTAAAAATATAATTTCCTGTGTATTTGGTTGAGAAATTTTTGAATTTTTTTTTTAATTATTATTTATTATTTTTTGTTCATATCTATTTTTATATTATCAAAAAATTATTATAATATAAATTTTTTTATTATTCAAAATTTAAATTTTCATATAAATATTCTATCAACTTTTTGTAATTTTTTAATTTAATTTTTATTTTTTATATTATATATTATAAAATAAAAATAAAATATTAAAAATTATAAGGGGATGGGATTTGAGGAGGGGGGGCTGGAGCCCCCATTGCCCCACATATATCCGCCCCTGGTGGCAGCAGCTGCGGTGGCGGACGGGCATTATTCTGAAATTCAAAGTTATTTTGGGGAATTTCGACGGCTGTCAACGTCGGGGAAAAGTTCGGCTGCATTGTAATACCAAACTGGTTTTGTTGAAATTGATCGAATTATTGCCTACACTCCGGCAATGGCGGCAGGAATGAAGATAATTGAATTGGCGGGAGTTCTTCAGCCCCCACCGGTGGCGGGGATCCAAGACACATTTCTTGATACGCTTGGCACCAGCTCGAGAGAGTGTTGTCACTGACATAAAAATCGTCATTTTTATTATCAAAAACATTTTCTGATGAGTAGTTGGTACGAGGATTTTGACTAAAATCCGCGGGATTGTTATTGTGGTGTGTGGCAGCTCTGGCTCCATTCACCACGGCAAAAAGACTCCAATCATCACTATTCATGTTGAAGATGGTAAGATTTAATTTCAAAGAAAATAAATTAATTATAAATTATGTATATTATGAGACGATGAAATGATTATGAAAAAATGTTCGGATATATAGAGAAATATTAGCGATACGGGTTGGTGGGGTTTGAAAGTTTTTTGCCATTTTAAAATTTGGATCAAATTATATTTATACCTTCAAATAAGAGGATAAGACATTTTCTATCCATGGAAAATTGTATACAATAAAACGACTGCTCGATTACATATTTTATGGTTCAAATATATGACTTTGTTTATGTAGATAGCTTTGAAAGTTTGTGCACTATTTTTATCAATATAGATTTTTTTAGTTATTTATTTTTTTTAAAAAAAAATCACATCAAATATGTATTTATTCGAATAAAATATCACATCAAATATCTAATTTTTTGTATTATTCAAATCATTCAAAACTTCTACCACTCTTATCTAAACTTCTCATGTCACAGGTTGAAGTCTTGTATGATCATAATTTGTGAAATAATAATTATTATTCCCATTGCATCTTTTTTTATTGACATTTATTTATGAGTTAAAAAAATCTATCTAATTGATATTTTAACAAACTTAAATGGATTTTTTTTTTTGAATACATAGAGATAAAAATATCTTGAGTGTTTTTTTTTTAAATATATAATAAATATAATTTGTCAATGGTCATTGATAAAATACTCTACTTAATTGAAGAGACACATGTCCGGGAAAATCACATTGGACGAACCATGTGTTGTATAATATAGAAATATGTGTTGTGATAAAATATACATATATTTGTTATATAGAAATATGTGTTGTGATAAAATATACATATATTTGTTATATAGAAATATGTGTTGTGTGAGTCATATTTTGTGATAAAATCAACATATATTATGGTATATGCAATTATATAATGTGTTATGTTATATGCTATATTAACGTTTGCGGTGTAGATTATATAATGTATTGTGTTGTATAATTTATTTATTGTATTATGGTGTGCTAAAATTAAAATATATTTGTGATTTAACAAAATTTTAGTAACATATTTTTTTTTAACATTTCTCTCACAAGGAGGTATAATAATAATTTTTTTTTTTAAAAAAAAAATTCTACTTTATTTGGAAATTTAATTGACTTCAAAATTTACGAAATCACAGTAGATTTTTAAGTCACTCATTTAACATTTCGAATTCCTATTACCATTTTTGCTTGTTATTTTTAGCAATGAGCCTCCTTAAGCCCACCAATTGATATCTTTTAATTTTAATTAACAATAATCTTAAAAATAAAATAATTGTATATGGAACATGTGACATATATGACAGCGTAAATATAGTATGTAAAAGTAGTTTTTTAAAAAATATAAGATTATTATATTTCAATATACAATACATTCGAACAATGTATATTTTTTTGGAACATATAGTACGTGTTATATATAAATATTACACACAATGAAGAAATTACGTACATTCCAGTTATAAATAGGATGTCGTAATATTTTGGTTGCAGCTACAATGTTGAATTTAAAATTAAGCACGATGCTGAAGAAGAGCATACAATAAGCTAATAACAACAGGGTATTATTATTGACACCATATTATTTATATTAATATAATACAAATACAATATATGAACTAAGATCGCATGATATAGTCTCGCTCAACACATGAAGTAGTTGATTTTAGCACATGACACACTCTTCTATCGCACACACGCTGTAATTATGAACTAACAACACATACTTTTATTAGGAACAACACATGTTGTATGTAATAAAGACATTAGCTGTTTGTATATTTTACGTATGCTGATTTGAGAAATCAGTATAGTGATTGTTTTTTCAAATCAGCCCTGTAACGCTTCTCCTATGTTTTGCTTGTCCCTTTTTTCACTTCTAGAAAACATTCCTATAATATTATATGCATGAGTCATATGTTCTTATTTTTATTTTTTTATCAGAATAATGTTGTTCATTCTTTTTTCTTTTTTTTTTTAAAAAAAAAATTAGAAAAAAGTTGTTCAATCTTTGTTGGGATATGAAGCCTGATTATATCCTAAAATCTAGGGATATGATTTGAATATTATATTTTAGATTTTAGAGATATAATTTGGATATTATTGTCAAAGGCTTAGGCTATAAATATCCATGTATTTTCACTTTAACATGTGTCTGCGTACTTTATAGTAAAATTCCTGGCTTGGCAGCGCCCCCAGACGTAGATCATCGTGATCGAACTGGGTTATCAAATTCTTGTGTTCTTTTGTCCTTGTTGTTTCATCTTGATTTCCTGGGAATTTCCGTAACAAGTGGTATCAGAGCCTAGTTCGTTGATAGGGTGGATTGAGAGGAATCGGACGTTGGATCGTTGTGGGAATCCCTTGTGACCTGCGGAGGTGCCTTGTGTCGAAAGTCTCCTGGCGGTGTTGGGTCGGTCCCGACTGGTAGGTCAGGCAGCGAGTCCCTTTGTGATAGGCGGTGCAAGGTTGGCAGGGAAGGATAAGGGTTTCGGAAAAAGCAGCGGAGGAGATATCCGATGTGCTCTCATATCAAGTGAACCTTGGTTTGTTTGTGGGAGTCAAGATGGGTGATCGTCATGTTGTCAAGGTATTCGATGGTATGAACTTCGATTTCTGAAATATGCAGATAGAAGATTACATGTATGGTAAAGATCTAGATGTGGTATTGAAGGAGAAATTCGAAGACATGGATGAAGCCGAATACAAGAAGATCGACAGGAAGACGATGAGTGCGGTTCGACTAACCCTTTGGGAGAATGTCTCGACTGAATTTAGATTTGAGGCAAAAGGAAAGGGTGAAGATCAAGAATGGTCAAAGTTGAAGCCGAAGAATAAGGACAATGAAGATGCAAGTCAGGTGGTATATTGGAACTGCAAGGGGCACTTGAAACGACAGTGTAGGGCGCCGGAGAAGGATCAGGGTTCAGCAAACGCAACGGAGGAGATATCCGATGCGCTGATTCTGAGCGTCAGCAGTCCAATGGAGTCATGGATTTTGGTCGAGCGTCATTCCACTCATGCAGTGATTCGAGAATCATAGAATCCTATACCACAGGTAATTTTGGTGTTGTCTATCTTGGAGATGATGAGACACTGAAAATTGTAGGTAAATGAATGATTCGAATTAGAACACCGAATGGTGGGGAGTGGAAATTGGATGAGGTATGTTGAAGTGGAAGATGAAATCAGTCTTCAAGTGGGAGATTGTTGGGATATGAAGCCTGATTATATCCTAAAATCTAGGGATATGATTTGAATATTATATTTTAGATTTTAGAGATATGATTTGGATATTATTGTCAAAGGCTTAGGCTATAAATATCCATGTATTTTCACTTTAACATGTGCCTGCGTACTTTATAGTAAAATTCCTGACTTGGCAGCACTCCCAGACGTAGATCATTGTGATTGAACTGGGTTACCAAATTCTTGTGTTCTTTTGTCCTTGTTGTTTCATCTTGATTTCTTGGGAATTTCCATAACAATCTTTGTTCTAGAAAAACAATTAAGTTGTGCAGAGGATAGTAGAAGTATTAAACGAGCTTAATCATAATCAAATCTACGGGTTTGTTTAGACAGAGGTTTTTTAAATTTTGAAAGTTTGAAAAAAAAAAGAAAAGTAGAAAGTTAGTATTTGATTTGATGTTTTGTGAGAGAAAAAATGTATTTGATACGATGTTTTTTGAAAAATGAATAGTGTCAAATGAGAAAAAATGTGTCGTCTAAATAGAGCCGTAATTAATTGATTCACACCCAATTAAACCATCTATTTTAATTAATGCATTTTTTATATTTAGTATTTATGGATTGCCTAGACAGTAATTAACCTACAATCAAGTTATTGTATTAGTCTCACAACTAAAACCATGATTGAATGCAACACTATAATTTGCTTGTGATTGCATAATTCAGTATACGATGTATTATAAAATATCATATGCTAATTTATAACATATGATATGTTATATTACGAATATACTACGATAGTATATATTTCTTTCGTCATGCAAATGTATGCTCATTTGACCGGATATGTGTTTTAATAAAAGTGAATAATAATTATTACTTTTTCTTTTACAGTAAAAAAAAAAAAGTACAAAAGTGTAATAATTTTTTACTTAAAAAAGAAACGAAAATATTTTTTTTAATGACAATATAAAAAAGAAAGTGAGCATAGATTTGAAATGACAGAGATAATAATTAATGCCGATTAACTTTAATTATGTGATATGCTGACCCGATCAAGTCAGCAGCATGTTAATTTGATTGAATCAATACGGATCCGCAGCCCAATATCACAACGTAGTATTCTTTTTCTTCTTCATCACTGTCATGCATTGCATTGCATAAATCTTAAATCTTATAGATTTCAGTTTTTTTTTTTTTTTTTTTTTTTTTTCATTTCTTGATATATTTGGCACGTTAAAATCTATCTACAAATCTTCCCCGAAGAATTGGGATAGAAAATACCTAGACAAATGTATGTGCAATGTACAAGTCATCAATATTGCTACATATGATGTAAATATTAAATTTTCTTACAGCTTTCGGCAATTAAAATAGGTTTTATAATTATTATTATAGTTCAAGTCCCGCTCGTCCCCATTTATGGCATACTCATGAGCAAATTTCGCAGACTCTATTTGCACCTGAGGGGCGTGTTAGAGACCCCAGTTTGCGAATATATGATTAATGACTACGTTTTTCTAAAAGTTCGAGCTTTTAGATGAGACGGTCATTAATTATTATTATTATTATTATTATTATTATTATTATTATTATTATTATTATTATTATTATCGTATATAAACAGTTGGATGAGCGTAGTTATGATAAGTCTGATCTTATTTGAACAAAATTAATCAAAACGATCTGAAAGCCCACTCGAAGAAGATAGGCTATACATTCACTTATACACGATTAAGCACAAAATAATCAAGAATCACCCACTCATGGAATTTACAGCTCGTCCACTTGTAAGTTTTCTTCGCCTAATCAATTTCAATTTCTAATTAAATCTTTTACAAATTCACTTGACGTTTTATACTTCTTTCGATCCATCTTGTATAAGTTTCAGACTTTCAATCTGCTTAATTAATTCCCACAACTTGATTAATATCTTGATTGCTAAATTTTCATCGACTTCTTGATGTGCTGTGGAGGCCATCGAGTGATCCTACAAAATTTTCGAAAATTTGTTCGACTATATATCTTGATCTTATACCGAAAACATTGCCTGATTTTTCTTGTCGAAATGCTCATTAATCTTAGGCATATATCGACGAACTTATTCGCGCTGTTACATATTGTAGCATCCTGTCTATGGCGACGAGGAGCCGCTGCCCATTAATCGACGTCCTCCCATTCCATCGGCTTGCTTACCAAGGGTCAATGTCGAGGGAACTCCCGAGAGTTCGGTAGTCATTTCTTCTGATCCGCCGGAAAAGTTCAATTTTCTTGTTAAGGTAAAGGCGCCATTGATGTCCGAGTATGGCGAACGCCCCCTCCGGCGAGCTCCTGTCGATCTTGTTATGGTGCTCGATTGTATTGTTAGTGAAGGCGACGGATTGGTAACTGTGGATCATCTCACAAGTACAGTTGAATTTGTTATCGATCATATGTGCCCTGCGGATAGGCTTTCGATTGTGTCGTCTTGCCCCAAAAAAGCGAGGAAAGTTTTTCCGTTGCGCAGAATGACTGATCAAGGAAAGGAAGATGCGAAACGAGCTGTTGGTTCGTTTAACTTTGCGACTGATGCAACAACTGACGCCGTGGAAATTCTGACGATGGCAGCTCGGGTTCTTGAGAGCAGGCAATGCCGGAATACAGTGGCGTTCATTATACTCGTGTCTAATAGAAAACAGTCGCAAGCGACGACTGATCGAGAAGAGGCGCTAGAATACCTCGATGAACTACCACTTTCGATCTAACCATTCAAATACAGAGGAGTTATCGAAAATTTCTTCCGTCGAACCGTATTTCCTGTTTACTCATTCGGCATTGGTCTAGGCCACGAACCTTTGGCGCTGCACGCGCTATCTTCACTAACAGGCGGCACTTATTCGTCGATGGACACCTCTGAGATCCTGAAAGATGCAATCGCATGTCGCATCGGAGCCCTGCTCAGCGTAGTCACGTTAGAATTTAGTCTAATGTTTATCCGAGCTGTTCCTGGACTTACGATTCGAAATGTCTACGCCGGAAGCTACCATTCTGCCATCGGCGAAGCGGACAGATCTACAGTTGATATAAAAGTCGGGAGTCTCTTTGCCGATGAGGTGAAAGAATTTATGGTCGAAGTGACTCTCCCTAAGCACGCGTCGTGGCGAAAAGAAACGTGCCTAAGCGTTATCCGGACATACAAAGACGCGGTGTCGTATATGGGGAGGGAAGAGCTATATTGCGACACACTATGGGTACAATGACTATTATTTCCGCCTCATTTCATAACAAGCGTCGAAAGCGAGGGAGTTAAGCGCCAAAAGACATGCAAGGCTTTAGAGATCGCGGAAATTGGAGAGGTGCTCGGTGCGAGGGACTATTTGTTGGAGAAAATATCGGAAATGGCCGATCATGAAAGCGTGGAAAGCGACGACTCTTTGTGTCTGTGGCTCTTTGACGAGATGCGCGAAGTGGCGAGGAGAATGGCCGGGGGTTTGCCGACGTATAAATATGGCGGGCTAGCTTATGCTCTTTCGACTCTGAGTTCCTACGACACGCAGAGGATCACGACTACGGGAAGGCGAGTCCACGGCGCGGAAGATGTCCCGCTTCAGCCGTACGGGACTTCGAATACGATGGAGATGTTGAGGATGTCGAGAACAGTACAAGGTTAGATCGATCAGCTGCCATTGCATCCACATTCAATTGTAGAACATATATGAACTTCTTACAACGATGATATTTTTTCAAGAATTTTAAGAATAAGTTGTATAGGACCATGTAAAGGATTATGTTGGTGAACATGCACAACTTAAACACATAAATTTGGTGCGGGTTAGGGTGCTGACTCCCTCCGTCATGCAAATATGTGCTTGTTTCATCGAGCACGAGTTTTAATAAAAGTGAGTAATAATTGTTAATTGTATTGATAATACATCAAATATCTAATCTTTTAATGCAATACAGCCGAATAACATATAATTTATATTAATATAAATATTATATATTATATGAACTATATATATTTCAAGCGACTTAATCAAATTTATTTGTTTCGTTTAAATTTCTAAAGTAGAGTTGGTTGTCCTTGTGCATTTCAAATTCATAGATTTAAATATTTTAAATATTCTTTATATTGTATTATCTTATTTACTATATACTTTTACTTTTGTTGTGGCCACTGCATATCTAACTTAATTAATATCATTCTAACTTACAATATATTACACAAATGTCATTAATAAGTATTTTTATATTTTTTACTACAACTTAATATGATACTAATATTAAAAAATTTATATTAAAAAAATAAACGACAACCTTTCAATAGAACGGAGAGAGTATGTAAACTTATTTTTATAATATCTATATTTAATCGATCAAATCTATCAATATCCAATATTTAGAATACTAAATGTTAATCGTATAAAATATTTTAATTTATTCAAATGATTTTTATATTAAAAAGTTATTTATTTAATAATAAAAAATAATTTTAATGATTTAATAAAATTTAAAACGACGCCGCGCGTAGCACGGCAACCCGACTAGTTTCAAATACTTTATGTAGACTTATAGATTTTAATAAGTATTTCAACAACAAAGTATTTTAAGTTAATTAGTTCAAAATTCGAAGTATTTCTAGTGTGTTCGTTTATGGGGTTTTTTTCCAAACAAACACACTGCTTCCTTCAAGAAGACTTACAAAGTATTTATGAGAAAACCTTTTTCAGAAAAAAAAAAATTAGGAAAAACAAAAGATGAATTCATTATCTAAGGGAAATGAATTCCAAATAATACAGATTGAGAAGAACAATATCATAAAAGCTTTAATTGGATCATTTTCAAAATATGGATTCTCGATATGACAACATAAAAATTTCTTCCAAGATTAGGAATATTTTTTTGTGTCAATTTCAATGGGTGTCGAGGTTTAGAGTGATGCATCGACCTCTAAATTCAAGAGTGCTTACCATGGCCATTCGATACACTGGGTTTGAGCTGAAACCAAGCCATCCCTCCCCAGTGAAAGTTCGAAGACGGGTTTAAAATTAATATGTAATATATTTATATATATATATATATTAACTAATGAAAAGTAATAAATACTTACATATAGTTTAATGGTAAAATCTTAAAATTTTTTATAATTGATTGTGAGTTCAATTTTCATTTTTTTTTTAAAATTTCCATCCGTTGGGATGGTAAACAAGTGAAAGAGGAAGAACAAATTGCTCCCATTGATTTAGTATCTCATGACCTTGTGCCATTTTGCCCCTTTCGAACCACGATAGCGCTGTTGCAAGGGCCTTCGTTCACTCATTAATTAACTTAAAGACAAGTTATTTGAGTTTACGTACGCGTGGAATATAATTAGAGTATATGACATTGCTAGAATAAAGGAAGTGACAAGTACTTAAATATCACTTGCTTAGTGTATATATGTATGTTTCTTGATGAATTTCATGTCAATGTACATATATACATTCTTATTAAATGATTTGATTCCCAGCCTTAATTTC
This sequence comes from Andrographis paniculata, assembly GCF_009805555.1. Classification (NCBI taxonomy): domain Eukaryota; kingdom Viridiplantae; phylum Streptophyta; class Magnoliopsida; order Lamiales; family Acanthaceae; genus Andrographis; species Andrographis paniculata. Next base: position 1,772,739 of record NW_026137620.1, on the reverse strand, counting down.
GATGAAACTTGTAAACCTCATATTGAAGAATCTAATTAAGTAGTTTGGCATAGAGCAATGGATCTCTGTCGTATGATATTATTTGCTTCGACCCCATAATCATTTCCTGAGCTTTTGATTACTCAAGTCCAGTTATGAAGAGCGTTGGGAGTGATCAGTGAGGATGAGAAAAGTTTAACTAACACTCTACATGATCACCAAGGCTGGTGACTTTTTGTTAGATTTTTAAAATTCTCAGTTTTCTCCTAAATATTAATTATTAAGTAAGCGGTTATACATATAGGATGGAAAATATATCTTAATTTTTGATAAATTCTATATTAAATATCGAAAACCTCACTCTTTCACTCTCATATCATATCAACTGTATAATTACTTAAATTCTCCAAGAAAACTGCGCATTCACAAGACCAGCATCAAGAAACATTCATGGCTTCGTCTTCTTCTTCAAAGAATCCTTCTTCGTCTACTCAACCAGTAAGTTATCTTCCTAAACTGATTGATTTGATTCGATATTACTTTATAGCTACAATATCAGTATGCTTCCCACAACCTGTTCGTGTTTCCATATATATTGATTGGCTTTCCAGGGCATCTTGTTGGATACTTGAAATCTTGTTGACGATCTTGATCTGATTCGAAAATGCCTCGTGATTCTTTAAATCTTGTTGAAATGATCGTATTGCGTACTAGTTTAATTTCTTACATTGCAATGAACCCAAGCAGTGAGTGTTTTCTGCATTATATTTTGCAGCAGAGAACAGACAATGACGAGCCCATTTTGTATCCTGATGACGAACCTCTGCCCTTCAATCAAGCATTTTTCATTCCAGGTTCTCGCATACCCAGAGTTGCTGTTAAGGGCATTCCCGAGCGCCCCTTTGTCATTGCAACATCTCCGCCCGAAAAATTTTATGTTCTTGTTCGGATAAAGGCACCATCAATGACCCAATATAGGGACCATCCCCTGCAGCGAGCTCCTATTGATCTTCTTATTGCGCTCGATTTTAGCGAAGGAATCAAAAAACCAGCATTGGATCATGTCAGAGATGCCCTGGGGTTCGTAATAGACAACTTAGGACCCTCCGACAGGCTTTCGATAGTTTCATCTTGTGCCAGTCCTGAGAAAGTATTTCCCTTTCGCAGAATGTCCCAACAAGGGCAGGAAGCCGCAAAAGATACAGTTAACACACTCGTCTTCACAAAAGGTGCAACGAATTTTGTCTATTTTCTAAATGTTGCAGCTCTGGTTCTTGAGCAGAGACAGTATCTGAATCCGGCGGCATTCATTATACTCTTGTCCAATAGGAGAGACAACACTACAAGCACAGTGCCGCTTGCCTTGGAGAGTACTCGAGAAATGGCTATAAGCGACTTTGAGGAATTACCATTTGCAGTCTATCCTCCCCGTGAATCTTCGGATTATATCAATAATTACTTTGAAACACCCGTATTTCCGGTCTACGCCTTTGGCATTGGTAAACATCACGAGCCTTTTGCGCTGCACGAAGTATGTTTGGCAACAGGTGGCACTTACTCCTACTTGGAAAACTACGAGATTCTGCACGATGCAATCGCCTGTCGCATCGGAGCCCTGCTCAGTGTAGTCGCACTACAGTTTTGTTTAACGCTCACGCGAGGCACTACTGGGGTTAATATTCTCGACATCCACTCCGGGGACTTCTATAACAACAATCGCAAAGAGGATACCTCGACAGGTGAAATCAAAGTAAGGCACCTTTTCGCTGATGAGACGAAAGAATTTCTTATCGAAGTGAGTCTCGCGGCGCGCAGGATGAAGCCTGAGGAGCCATGCCTTGGTTTGGTCTGGACATACAAAGATTCTGTGGTGAATGATGGGAGAGAACACCTATATTACGACGCTGTCAACATTCATCGAACATTCATCGTGCCACATACAATGTCAGACCGTGTCCACAGCGACGTTATACGGACGAGGGAATGCCTTGATTGCTCGTTGCGCATTCACGACGCCATAAGGACCTACGAAACCGAAGGGTTCATTAAAGCGAGGGAGTTTTTGGAGAACCAATTAGCAGAAATTAATGAGAGTGAAAGTGTCAGCAACCGCGACAAGCTGAGTGTTTGGATGCTCATGCAGATAGAAGAAGTAGTAGAAACAATGATGGAAGGCAGCCGTTCGTTTAAAAATGGAGGAATTGCTATGGCGCTATCGACTCTGAGTTCGCACGACACGCAAACGACAACCATTTCGGGTAGCCAAGTCCCCGGCACTGAAGTTCACTTGTTTCAGCCCTACGGGACGCCCAATACTATGGCTATGGTGAGGAAATCGACATTATTACAACAACAACAACAACCAGAACAAGAACAACAACAACAAAGTAGTTCCACTCGTGCACACCATTAGATGTTTCTAAGCATCCAATAGTATCCATCATCTTTTTTTTTTTGTAAACATCTTAGCTTTCTCAAAATATTATGTCATGTTCATGGTTTTTGCAACCCAAATTGTTTGTTAAAACTGATTTTGAAATCTCCAAAGAGTTCTTTTCTTCAGGCGAATTAATCCTAAATTTAATATACATGGTCATGATATCAATTAAAATATTTCAACACTTAGAAATCCAAGAAATTGAAATACCTACTCACCATTAGTAAACCAAAATTGATAAAAATCCATAACTACAACATAAATTTAATCTTAAGGAATATTGAATGTTTTCCAGTATAGAGGAGTAGGGATAAATGTTGGGATTTATCAAGAATTTAACCCTTAGCCCAGGATCTACCGTGTTGCCATAATTGAGATAAAAATAAAGCAAAATAAATCTAACCTTATTCCATTAGTATAGTCGAATACGAATATGCTAATAATTGAGGGTTTTGTGTTCTTCAAGTCTATGGCGCAACCCCTCCTGAGAAAACCGCTAGGGTTTCTGCCGTTACTCCCACGATGAGATATGGAACGTAATGGTTGTTGCGTCTAGACCTGGCATCACAACCCTATTTATATCCCTTATTATTAATTGGTCTCATCACCCAATTAATAAGTTACCGGGTTTCTGTACATTGGAGGCCCGCACTTACTAGATACATTTAAGCCCAATAAATTAATAGATCACTTAATATAGGCTTAATCTGACTGATAGCCCAAATAGTTACATTTAACCCACAATTGGATTTTTAATCCAACAATAAAGAAATAGAAGTATCTTCGTTGGTTTGGTATTGGTTGACGTGAACAATTAGAAAAAAAAAATAATAATAAAAAATTATTTATCATTCTCCAATTTCATTTATTTTTTGTGTAAAGAGAGAAATAAAATTAAAAGAATATAGTATGTGTTTATTTTTTATTTGTATTTAACTTTTATGATTTAATTTATATTTATTTGCTATTTTTTTACTATTATTTAATTATTTATAGTTTTTATATTATTCAAATCTCATAAAAATATCATATATAAATATTATTAAAATAAACTATCAAATTAAAAATATAACTAAAACATACAATAATATTTTTCTTATCCAATTTATCATTTTTAGTGATTGATTTATATTTTTCAACTAGTAATACAACTTATTTTCATTAGCAAAAATATGAATGATGGGAGACAAAAGCTATCTTGTGATTATGTTGACATTCATCGAACATTAGTCGCACGTCAAACCTTGTTCACAAGGACGTTAGCCGGATGAGGACATGCGTCTACGGTTCGTTGGGCATTCACGAGACCATAAGGACCTACGAAACCAAAGAGTTCATTACAGCGAAGGAATTTTTGATCAAGCGATTATCAGAAATTGATGGAAGTGAAAGTGTCAGAAATGGCGACAAGCTGAATCTGTGGATGCTCGAGCAGATACGAGAAATAGTAAAAACAATGAGGGAAAGCAGGCGTTGGTTTAAAAATGGGGGAATTGCTATTGCTATTGCTCTATCGACTCTGAGTTCGTGCGACACGCAAACAACCACCACTTCGGGTAGCAAAGTCCCCGGCTCTGAAGTTCACTTGTTTCAGCCCTACGGAACGCCCAAGACTATGGGTATGCTAAAGAAATCGATATTAGAACAACAACAATGTAGTTCCACACGAGCACATCATTAGACGTTTCTAAGCATCCAGTAGTACCCAACATCACTTTTTTGTAAACACCTTAGCTTTCTCAAAACATTGTGTCATGTTCATGATTTTTGCTAGCTGATTTCAAAATCTCCTAGTTACTTTAGTTGAACGATGCAATATTCAATATAGAAAATAAGAAATCAAATTTCGTAGATATATACGGTCTTGGATATACTTTTAGTCGCGTCGATTCGCTTTTCTTATACGATATTTCGACTCTATCGATAACACGAAATTCGTACGAGAATAAAACAACGCAACACTCGAATTTTAGGGAAAATACACGAAATTCGTACAAGGATAAAACAAAGCAACGAGCAAATAAAATATTGGGAGCTTAATTTATAGAATTCTGCGGAAAATAATTTGTTACTGCATATTTTTTGTTACCTCAGAACTGTGAAGATAGTTTTGTTTAATAAACTCTGAACTTTATATTTAAAAACAAAAAATTAAAAATGCACCTAGATTTAAATCTCAAAATTTTCCGATTGAAATATTGCAACTTTTAATTTCAAATCTAACAGATTAAATCTCTTCAATCAACTTTTAATTTCAAATCTAACAAACTAAATCTCTTCGATTCAAATTAATTTAATCTTAATCTTAAGTGCTTCTTGATTTGTTGGAGTTGCTGAAATAAATATATTTTATACATCTATTAATTATTTGATTTTGAGCTTGTTTATTACTTTGATAAATAAATATAAATTTATATGATTATTAAAAAATAAATATTTTATTCCTCGAACCAATGTATGATACATTCATGCTCTATTGTTTTGAGAAGACATTATTGCTTAAAGTAAAAAATAAAATAAAATAAATGGTTTAGTTGATTAAACAATAATCTTATGCATATATATATATATATATATATATAAAAGGCATTAGTTTGAATTAAGTAATATAAAGTTGACTGATAAAAAATGCCGAACTGTGTTAGCATTTTACCATTCCTCGGCTCACAACAAATATAACATCAACATACACTACAAAAAAATAATTTATTTGTAACGAAATTCCGTCCCTAAAGTTCACGTAGCTAACGTAATTCCATTCCTATTTTCGTCTCTGATGTCATTAGTTACGGAAAAAATAGATTTAGAGACAAAAAAGTTTTGTTACAAAAATGAATTTTTCTTGTAGTGATATCAATATTCCATTTATCAAAACAAAAACACTCCCGGCAGTGTTCAACAACCTCGATTTGTGGTATTGAATACAATATTTTAAAAGTCCAATAAAATTTACATATTGTGCTTGAATACACTCCTTAAAACTGTTTTTTTTAGAAGCACTTAAAAAAATATTTTTGAAAAAAATAAAAATAGTTTTATAATCTAAGTTACAGTTTGTTCCTCTATTATTATTGTTATTAAATTATTAAATAAAATAAAAATAAAAATAATTAATTTATTCATTTAAATTAAAATTTAAATATTTTTATTTTAATTATTAATTTATATATTATATTTAAGTTAAAATAAAAATTTAAAATATATGATTGAGATATCAAATTTGAAGAATTTTAATGATACACTGTAGTAGATGATTTAACATTTATAAACATAGTTTAGAAAATTTTCAAATATTTTGTAGAATAAAATCTATTTAAAATTAATTATAGCTTTTGTTGAGATATTTTACCTATTCGATTTTAAATTTAATAGATTTATATTTAGATTTGATCTTATCCACGTATTAAATAACTTATATTTGAGTCTTAAACAATATAATAAATTTTTATATTTAAACTAAAATTGATACATTTAATCATATTAAGGATTACTTTGTTTCCATGTCAGCTTCTACGTCAACTCATTTACATCTACGTCAGCAACTTTTGTTATTTTTTTAATGGGGAGACCAAAATCAATCAAAATTATTTGCAATGAAAACAAAATTTAAATTTTGATTGTGTTAAAACCAAAATTGATTTATTTCCTAATAATAATAATACATTAGATAAATATTTGACCATTTCATTATTAATTTTAGTATAGAATATAATTAATTTATTATAAGATATTATAATATAGTAGACAAATATTTATATACCATTGGATTGAGTATTTATTTATGGAAGATAGTATTTGAGTCATTCTATTCCTTTCTTTCCATTACCCAAGAACATAAGTATATATATATATATATATATACATACCATTCATTCATCAATTGAATTAGTTTTGGCTGATGTTTTAGAGCTCATCCTCACCACGATGAATAGTACCGCGTCGATGGACATCGTTCATCAAATGAATTCGATGCTGTAGAGCTCATCCTCACGAGACTTCCAATCAAGTCTCTAGTTCGATTCAAATCGGTCTCCAAATCATGGATCCAAGCCGCCAATAGGAACTTTGTCATCGCCAATGCCAAAGTCGTAGAGCTGATCCTCGCAAGACTTCCAGTGAAATCTCTCGTTCGATTCCAATCCGTCTCCAAAGCGTGGATCCACACCATCACCGACAGGGACTTTGCCTTGGCACATCTCCATCACTCCAAAAATTCATCGTCGCCCTCCTATCTAAAAACGTTGCTTGTTTGGTCCTATTGTGAGCAAGTATTACGCCTCTTTACAGTGGAGAGGGATGAATTGGAGCCATTGTTTGATCTTGAGATGCTTGGGCTACATCAGGAGCGCATGTGATGGACTAGCACTCACAGCTTCGCCTTCCCATAGAAACTACTTAATCGAAGTCTGGAATCATTCTGCCAAAATACGTACAAAATTGGGCTTCCCTTCTCCGTCTTTTCGTGATTTCATATGCGGCATTGGTTTTGATCCGTCGTCAAAGAGTAGTCACTGATCAGGATATGAAACAGTACTCAGTGTTTAACAACACAAGCCGGGATTGGAGCATGTTGAAAAAGGTGGAGATAACATCCGGAGATGACTTTAAAAGTTTCCCATGGGATGGCCATATGGTCAATTTGGGCAATTGGCCGAAAGCCCGAAAAGAAACAGATAGTATTGATATTGAAATGTATTTCTTCAACCCAAGGGATGACAAGTTTTATAAAACTATTTACAATTTTGCATTTTCCTTGTCGATTGTAGCAGCGGCAACTGTCGAGTTGTGTTGAAGAAAAAAGATGGCGTCAAATTGATGGAGTTTGATGAACTTTCGATTCCGTGGATGACGCGTCCGATCAGATATTATTGGGAGCGGTACGAGGATTTCTTCGACATGCCGGAATCGAGGAAGGCGGTCTTGTGTTCGAATTCGGCTCTCGAGTTTAAGATATACTTGACCGACGACCATAGAGAGCTTATATTTGATCGCTGTGAAGGACCTTCTATAGTCTATAACTTGATTGAAAGAAAAAGTAAACTGATTTTAAAGCCCGATTGCGATTGCGATTGAGTGTCCTTCTTCGATGGTATATTTGGAAAATCTCTTCTTCAGCAGCCCAGCTGGTTAGAATATTTTTTGAGAAAGGCTAAGCCATATGCAACTTTACAAATGTTTTATTCCTTAAAGATTGTCATTGATGCTAGCAACGATATCTTGTAATAAAACACTCCTATAATAAAGATTCTTTTTCTTTAATTTATATATTTTCGTCAATATCTTAAAATAAAATAATAAAATCATTGATTGTCGTTATGGTTTGTGACAAGTTTTTGGAAAAAAATTAAAATATTTTTCTTAGAATTTTTCAAAAAAATTTCAAATAAATTATTTGAAAAAACTACTATGAACTCCAACAAATAATTCTAAAAAATATATCACAAATTTTTAATTTATATAAAAAATTACCATATTAGTGAGTACAAATATAGTGTTTTAGATTTCTGCCACAAACTAAAGCGTCGGGGTTTGAAACTATAACTTCACCACCAGATCATCACTTACGTTATTTTTATTCTTAAAATAATAAAATATGATGAAACGGTCACTATTCCATAATCATCACATCAAACATGAAGCAAGAAACTTGTAAAAAATCAAGAACCCACTGGACACATCATATATATTCATCCAATTAACCTGAATTCACTAAGGAAGGATTATATGGTACCTATGAATTGGACTAGCTTCTTCGATCATTCGGATACGTTTGTAATAATTTTTCAAGCTTATGACCGCATTACATCGATGTGTGCCTTCTTCACAGTGATCATCATCTGTAAAGATCAAAATGTTCTGTTACCAAGGCAAGAACATATGTCACAACAAATTGAATCCTCCGAGCCTATGGATTTTTACAGTGAGATGTGCGAGGTAGCGAAGCTATTGGGAAGTATATATGCAATTGTAGGAGAGATTCGGACGAGCTTATGCTCTATTGAATGTGACCTCCCATGGCTATCAAAAAAGAGGCAGCATCAGTTACCCTGCCTACACCACACCTCATATGGTTCGGTTCAGTTTGTGAATTCTTCGAGGTTGTAGTGACATAAATAAGCTTTGGAAAAATATTACAAACATATCATAATGATCGAAGAAGCTAGTCTGGTCAACGTTCTAATAGCCGGCTCTGGTCAATGTGAACTCCATGGTTGCAGTGGACTTGGATTTGATTTACATATGCAATACTTTGAATTGGGACGAAGCGCATATTGTTTTTTAGAACAAAAAAAAAAGTTTGGATATGTTCAAGGGAAAACTAAGTCCAATGCTTTGTTGTAGGACTTAGTCTCCACTCCATCAGTATCTCTTTCCTCTTAGCAATATTTTGTTCTCATTGATTTAGTAAAATTTTGAATTGAAATAATTAGTTGATGTGATATAAATATGTATTGATGTGATATTTTGAATATAAAATTTAATTTCAGTATAACATAATAAATAAAAAATAGGTGTTTGATTGTTATATTTTTTTTGGGAACAAAAATATTAGAACAGAAAAACATAAAATCAATGGGATGTTTGGCAAATAGCTTTTTGAAGAGCTTTTAGCTTATTGAACAGTTTTTAGCTGTTTGACTAGTCAAAAAGCTAATTTAGGTGTTTGGTAAATTAGCTTTTTGGAATAGTTTTTTGGATCCAAAAAGCTAATTTCTGAAAAGTTAACTTACCCAGCGTTATAAAATAGTTTTTTCTGTAAAAAAATTTTTATTTCTCCCTTAAAAATTTATTATACATTTTATTTTACACAAATAAATATATTTTGATTATTTATTAATTATATTAGAATATTTTATTATATTATAATTTTACTTTTATAAATTTAAAATAATTAATTTTTATATAAAAATTATTTTAATTGTAAAATATATAAATTTATTAAAATCAACATAAAATAAAAAATATAAATATTAATAATTTATTTTTTATTAAAATTACATTATATAAATTTTATACTAAAAATAAATTAAATAAATTAAATTTATTGAAAATTATAAATATAATGAACTAATCGATAACTAACATAATAAATATATACACGAAAAATTTATTATTTTATATTTTACATCATTTTCAATAAAAAAAAAACTATTTATATATTTTAATAAAAATATATTATTTTTTAAATCTAACTGTAATAAAAATAAATACTTTTATAACACTTTTATTTACAAGTTTCAATAACTAATAACAAAAAAATTTAAATATTCTAAACTCAAAAGAATATAATTGAAATATTAGAAACAAGAATAAAATAGAAATGTTCTCAATTGTCATTTTATGTATAAACAGTTAATATCAAACAGTTGTTTTTCCAAACATTTTAATACAAACAGCTAATCGAATCAACTAGTCAAACCAGCCAATTGAATCAGCTAACAGCTAACAATTATCAGCTAATTGTCAAACACGCCCCAAATCACACAAGTAAACACACCCAAAATGACAATTTATTTGAGTTTACGTGGAATATAATTATAATATATGTATGTTTCTTGATGAATTTCATGTCAATGTACATATATACATTCTTCTTAGATGATTTGATTCCCAGCCTTAATTTCGATGAAACTTGTAAACCTCACATTGAAGAATCTAATTAAGTAGTTTGGCATAGAGCAATGGATCTCGTGGTATGATATTATTTGCTTCGACCCCATAATCATTTCCTGAGCTTTTGATTACTCAAGTCCAGTTATGAAGAGCGTTGGGAGTGATCAGTGAGGATGAGAAAAGTTTAACTAACACTCTACATGATCACCAAGGCTGGTGACTTTTAACTCTTTCTTAGATTTGTAAAATTCTCAATTTTCTCCTAAATATTAATTATTAAGTAAGCGGTTATACATATAGGATGGAAAATATATCTTAATTTTTGATAAATTCTATATTAAATATCGAAAACCTCACTCTTTCACTCTCATATCATATCAACTGTATAATTACTTAAATTCTCCAAGAAAATTGCGCATTCACAAGACCAGCATCAAGAAACATTCATGGCTTCGTCTTCTTCTTCAAAGAATCCTTCTTCGTCTACGCAACCAGTAAGTTATCTTCCTAAACTGATTGATTTGATTCGATATTACTTTATAGCTACAATATCAGTATGCTTCCCACAACCTGTTCGTGTTTCCATATATATTGATTGGCTTTCCAGGGCATCTTGTTGGATACTTGAAATCTTGTTGACGATCTTGATCTGATTCGAAAATGCCTCATGATTCTTTAAATCTTGTTGAAATGTTCGTATTGCGTACTAGTTTAATTTCTTACATTGCAATGAACCAAGCAGTGAGTGTTTTCTGCATTATATTTTGCAGCAGAAAAGAGGCGATTATGTCGAGCCCCTTTTCTATCCTGACGATGAACCTCTGCCCTTCCATGAAGCATCTTTCATTCCAGCTTATGGCTTACCCAGAGTTACTGTTACCGACATTCCCGAGCGCCCCTTTGTCATTTCAACAGTTCCGCCAGAAAAATTTAATGTTCTTGTTCAGATAGAGGCACCATCATTGTTCCAATATAGAAACCATCCCCTGCAGCGCACTCCTATTGATCTTCTTATTGCGCTCGATTTTAGCCAAGACCTCGGACAACGAGCATGGGATCATGTCAGAAATGCCCTGGGCTTTGTAATCGACAACTTAGGCCCCTCGGACAGGCTTTCGATACTTTCGTCCTCTGCCAGGCCTGAAAAGGTTTCTCCCCTGCGCACAATGTCCGAGCAAGGACAGAAAGCGGCAAAAGATGCCGTTAACAGACTTGTCTTTGCAAAAGCTGCAACTAATTTTGTTGATCTTCTTACTGTTGCAGCTCTGGTTCTTGATCAAAGACGGTATCTCAATCCAGTGGCATTCATTATACTCTTGTCCGATAGGAAAGACACTAGAAACACACGGCCTCTTGCCTTGGAGATTAATCGAGAAAAGGAACTAAGTTACCTTGAGGAATTACCGCTTGCAGTCTATCCTCCTCGCTATGACGTAGAGTATATAAATAGTTACTTTGAAGCACCCGTATATCCGGTCTACGCCTTTGGCATTGGTACACAGCACGACCCTTTTGCGCTGCACGCAGTGTGTTCGGCAACAGGCGGCACTTACTCCTACTTGGAAAGCTACGCGATTCTGCGGGATGCCATCGCCTGTCGCATCGGAGCCCTGCTCAGTGTAGTCAAAATACAGTTTTGTTTAACGCTCTTGCGAGGCACTGCTGGGGTTAATATTCTCGACATCTACTCCGGAGACTTCTATAGTAACATTTGCGAAGAGGATAAATCGATAGGTGAAATCAAATTAAGGCACCTTTTCGCTGATGAGACGAAAGAATTTCTTATCGAAGTGACTCTCCCGGAAAACAGCTTGGAGCTTAAGGAGACATGCCTTGATTTGATCTGGACATACAAAGATTCTGTGTGGAATGATGGGAAAACACAGCTATATTATGATCATGTCGACATTCATCGAACATTAATCGCCCCCCATCCCATGACAAACCTTGTTCACAAGGAGGTTGTACGGACGAGGGCATGCCTCTATTGCTCGTTGCGCATTCACGACGCCATAAGGACCTACGAAACCAAAGGGTTCATTAAAGCGAGGGACTTTTTGCAGAACCAATTAGCAGAAATTAATGAAAGTGAAAGTGTCGGCAACGGCGACAAGCTGAGTCTTTGGATGCTGAAACAGATAAAAGAAATAGTAACAAGAATGATGGGAGGTTGGAATTTGTTTAAAAATGGTGGATTTGCTATAGCTCTATCGACTATGAGTTCGTGCGACACGCAAACTACAACCACTTCGGGTAGCCAAGTCCCCGGCTCTGAAGATCACCCGTTTCAGCCATATGGGACTCGCAATACTATGGAAATGCTGGGGAAGTCGAGATTAGGACAACAACCACGACAACAACAACGACGACAATGTAGTTCCACTCGTGCACACCATTAGATATTTCTAACCATCCGATACTATCCAATATCCCTTTCTTGTAAGCACCTTAGATTTCTCAAAACATTAAGTCACATTCATTGGTTTTTGCAAGTCTTCCAAAATTGTTTGTTAGAAAGCAAACTATAATTTCTGAAATTTAACCAAACAATCAGTCCCTATATATCAAGCCCAAATGCAAAATACAAATGAATTGATGTCTACTCAATTAATTTCAACAACACTTCTCTTTCTTTGATTAGAAAATGAAGGACGAAACCAAACAAATTTAAATCAAACCAAAAAGAGAACTTATCTATCTTAGTTAGGCTCCACTTCATTAGTATATATCCTCTTGTATTTTTTTTTATTTTTGGATATCATATAATTTCATAATTTTTTTCCAAATTTTAATATAGTATCAAAGCCCAATTTTATAAATCCAAAACCCTAGCCGCCGCCATGCCACCCTCTCGCGCCGCTGACGTGAATTGCGGAGGAAGAAGGTTTTTCGCCGCTGCCGTTTTGGCCGCACATGTGGGCACGTCCGTTTTTCGGCCGCCGCCTCCTGTTTTAGTTTCCTACGTAGCCAGTATGGCTGGTTTTGTCATCCGAGTTAATTTTATTTTGCCGATGTTACCAAGTTGAGTTTTGTCATGGACTGACATTTCTACCTCAAGTTCTCGGTCATAGTCCGTCCCATATGTACGAACTCTATCCTATACGGGCGACTGACAACACTGACAACACATGTCTTGGCTCAAGTATGTGTTTAGCGTACTTCTCTCATACTGCATGGTATATCCTGGGCATATTGCGCATCCCCGTAATTATTAAAATTAATATTATATATTTCTATAATTATATATTTATAAGATTAAATTTTTTATCTTGAACCCCGACCTAAAGGTAAGTGGTCGAGGGCTTCACCAGTAGACTACATCTTTTTTTTTTTTTTTTTTTTCAATTTGTTCCATATAATTTATCTCTTTTTTTTTTTTCCTAAAATATGACTATACACTTTAATTCTATTTTTAAATTCATATTTTGTAATTTTTTTAATTTTAATTAAACTATTTAATCATTTTAATAATTTATAACAATTTTTAATAATTTATAACAATTTTTTATTATACAATAATTATTTTTACTGACACTCTTATTAATAATTTGTTAATTATATTTTATCTGAATTCTCGTATTTACAAAATATAATTTACAAAATAAGGCGGATTTTTTGAATTGACCCTAAACTCGGAAGATTGAAGCAGACGGGTTTTGGGGCTAAGACAGGATGAGTTTTAGGGCCTATAATATTTTGAAGGTCTGGCGAGACAGGTTCTCGGACTTGCAAAATCTGCTCGGAACATATATCATACATCTTTCAAATTTTTTTATAATTAATATACATGTATAATCTTTATTTTAAAGAAGCTTTAAAAAAATTTATTCTACTTTGTAATTATATGTATAACATAAATTAGTCTTAAATTTCCAATATCTTTGTATATATTTATATATATATATATTCTTTTATTTTCCCGACCATCTTTCCTCTTTGTGGGCAAGATCTTCTCCTCCAATTCCTTCCACCTTTGCTTCTTCTTCACAGTGAAAAGTTGAGAAAGAAATGATGGTGGTGTTAGAGAATGGAGATCTGCCCCAGATGAAGCAGAGAATGGCTTACTTAATTGATGACCAAACCTAATTAATCAATTTTTTTAAGACGAGAAAACAGCAACCAATGGAAACAATTAATCTGTCTTGTGTCATCTAGAGACACAGTTGCAATAATTTGATTGGACTGGACTGCTTGTCCCCAATAATGGATAAATAATACTACATTGTCAAACACAATATAATACCCACTTGACATCAATTGTCCGAAACTTAGCATATTACGGGCTAAGGTTGGGATAAATTGCACGTTGCGGAGATGTCTAACATCACCTTGTATTTGTATTGTGTTGATGGAAATTGTTCGTTTTCCTTCCACGTGCATTTCTTTTCCATCTCCAAGTCGAGAACCACTCCTAGCTTGTTGCATTTCATCAAGTTCTTCGAAGAGAGATTTGACACCCGACATGTGGTTCGAGCAGCCACTAGATGTACTTCTCTCCTTTGAATATTGAAATGTCAACCCGCACTGTTATCAAATTTGTTAGGAGAATTTGGGACTCGAATTTTTTTGGAATGAACTCTTATACTATATTAGATGATGTAAATGACTATTTCACCCAGCAGTGGTCGCTATTCTCGTTACAAAATAAAGGAAGTACGAACCAATCAAAATTCCCAAACTAAAACTAAAATCTGTCCAAGTCGAGGTCGAAGATGTCAATTACAACTACACGAGCTAAGTCCCTTTATATGCAAAACCACGGCGCCGTGCTGTCATCTATAGACGGTTAAAGCTGCTGTCGCTGTGCCGAGGTGGACTTCATTATTTATAAGCAACATCGGGAGCTAGATAGGCGTTAGCAGAAACAGCCCCCGGAAGTTTTCGACTTCTAGTCGTGGCCCTCTGAACATTATGACAGCTCAAAAACGAGAGGGCGTAGTTTCGTCCACCGTTCTCATACCCCTCCCGACTCTCGGTTCTTGCTCTTATTTCTTTTATGTCTTCTAAAAGCCATTCGTACAGCGTATCATTAGACAGGATGTGCTTTGCAGCAAGACTTAGTCTCCACTCCATCAGTGTCTCTTTACTCTTAACAATATTCTGCTCCCATTGATTTAGTATCTCTTGACCTTGCGCCATTTCGCCCCTTTCGAACCACGACAGTGCTGTTGCAATGGCCTCGGCGACGCACAGACGATCCCTCTGTTGAATAAGTGTCAAATACGGTACATAGTGTTTGATGTAGTGAATCTTTGGCCGGAAGATGCTCCTCGAACAACACAGCCGTATTCGCTTCTTAGATACTATGTCGTCGTACTTATAAAATGCATTCACTTCTCTGCATATATTCATTTTTTTCGCTCTCTTGTTTTCCAGTGTGACGAGGAAATCCTTTACCTCGTCGGCATATATGTCCGGGATGTAGATTTCGCCACGGTCTGTAACAAGATGCTTCGGATGCCTTCCTGAAAAGATTGCTACAACCTGCAGCTGCTCTGTTGTCGCAAACCTTAGAATACAATTTTGAGCGACAGTGTTGCGGATTCCTCGAAGGCACCTCGCAACAGCGCCTTGTAAGGCATCGTAGGACTCGACAAATGAGTACGTCCCACCGGATGATGAAGCTATAGCGTGCAGTGCAATCGGATCATGTTCTAAACCAAGTCCAAACGCATATACAGGAAAAGGAGGTTCAGGATCGCCGGGTCTCATCCTTTGTCGACAGATTGAGATAGGCAATAGATTCAGATACTCGGGCTTCCTCCCATTCCCTGAATCTCGATCTTGCACGCTGCAGTAACAATTGTCTCTTCCGCTCGACAAGAAAATAATGCCCGTAGTCCAATTCATGTAATATCTGTCTTCAAGAACCCGGGCCCCCATCGTTAGGCCTTGCACGATGTTAGTCCAACCTTGAGCATCCATAAGTGAAAGAGCAAACCTGGCTACGTCCCTGCCGACTTCATTCATCAAAGTCAGGGGTAATATTCGCTTGGCAAAGGTGCCGAAGTAGACTATGGAGAGCCGGTCCCGTTCGCCTAAGTTGTCTATAACAAACTCAACAACACGCTTCAGATGACCTAAATTGGCATCGCTAAGGTTTCTAGTCACCTCAATCACCATAACTATGTCGACAGTCGGAGTTGCACAAATGTCAGGATAACTCGACATGGAAGGTGCTATAAGCCTGAGGAGGACGTTGATTCTTGAGCCCAATACATCTGGAGAAACCAACGGCTCCTCTGGTATGATCTTGAGAGCAATCTTTGGTATGGTTAAGGGAATCGCCCCGTTGAAAAATACTTCATCGGCGCTTTCGAAAACAGAAAAATCCACAGGATCGTCGTCCCTAAAGATTCGATTGTCGTCTCTGGGACTACTGCTTCTTCCCTATTAACACAATAAGCATAAACTCATTATAAACAAAAAACCTACAAGATCGCCAAATACATTGTAAAATAGAATGAAAATTCAAGATCGTTGATCGATACTTGGAACTAAATTTAATTTAAATCTCGTATATGATCCTGTGGCATTCCTCAAATATGATTTTAAACATAAACAAGTTCTGGAATGGAATTTAATCAACAGAACAGAAAGACACACAGTTATGAGAAATGTAAAACAAGAAACTTCAAAGATGAGAGGAGCAGGAACTCGAAAAATATGGTGGATATGTTCGATTCAAGCACATGGATTTGTAGCAGAAGTTAAGAAGTGGAAAAGAGAACTCACATAATTTTCAGATCTTTCGATTATTGAATCTCTTGAACTTGATCGACGACGTGGTGAAGAAGCCATGGATATCGGTATGAACTGGGGGGTTTGGTGGCTGTGGATTCTATTTCTCTGTTAAGATTTGGTTATGAATTTTTGGTTTAAAGAAAGCTAACAGAATATATATACATTTCCAGAGAGAATTATTATACTATCATTTCCAAAGCATTGCGAGGAAATATTTCACTAGAAAATTCCCTTGCAACTTAAACAGAACCCCTTTGCTCAAATATATTATCGATTTTCTCAATACATGTCCAACCAATTTCAAACTTACAATGTATATGAGATGATATTACAAATGTAAATTTCACTCATTCCAATTTCATAATCCAAACAAAGGTATCCAGTAATAACAAAATCAACATAACTCAATAGAAACCGAACATATCCATCATATAAATATCAACTCAATGTAGCTTATTCACATGAAGCCGGCAGTCTTAGGCAACGCAGTCGCCACCACCATTGCCATGGGAAATTTATAAGGAAAAAAGACCCTAACCACACCCCTTAGATGTCTGACACTGCCGCCGAACCATTTCCATTCGTCAAAAGAGCAAAAAATATGGGAGTATGTTGTGTTTATGTGAGTGAGAGATGCAAAGGGCTAAGGATTTTAATTTTAGATTTGCCAAGAATTTCTATTCATCACAAAATCTGTCACAAATTGCGAGGGAAATTCAATCCCTCGCAATGTTGCTCATGTAATTTGTAGGGGATATAAATACTTTCCCTTGTTTACGTAGAAATAGACAAGAGGAACTATGGGATACATGGCACCCGAGATGTTCTACAGAAACATGGGTCGTATCTCGTACAAGGCTGATGTCTATAGTTTCGGAATGATGTTGATGGAAATGGCGAGTAGACGGAAGAATTTGAATCCCATTACTGATGACATGAGCCAAATGTGCTTCCCAATATGGGTGTCTAAACAGTTATTGCGGGAAATGATATACAAGTACATGAAATAACCGAAGAAGAAACCACAATAATGAAGAAGCTTGTTATTGTTGCATTGTGATGCATACAAATGAGAGCATTGAAACAAAATAATAGAGATGCTTGAAAGTGACTCAGAACCACGGATGCCTCCAAGGCCCTTTGAGTTTGAAGTAACTAGAACTTATAGTGTGGATTATATAAGTTTGGATATTGCCAATGAATTGTTAGCTTTTAGTCATCCATCGGAATAAAATTGTGTCTGAATGTGTAATAGATTGGTAAAACTGTAGTCTTTTGAATGGAGGGATTTATAGAAGTTGTACCATAGGATATGGAGCTGTAAGAGTTCTATTTGTTGTATTGTGCTCAAACCAGTTTCAATTTTCTGTTTGTTGTGGCATTCACTTTTAGACAATTCCTCAATTGCTTGAGGCCCATGGCACCACCAAACTCTTTGCTCCTAACAACAAAGTTGTGGTAAAAAACCAGACAAGCACAAAATGTGGCAATGTTCATTTACATTTTCAATATTATTTCCACACTATTTATAAAAAAATCATGTTGAAATACATCAAAATTTTCACTTATTATCTTACTCATCACTTACATAAGCACCCAAGATCATACAAGTACAGTTTTTCTCAAGGAAAATCCTAACATAAGTGTCAAAATAAATAGCAGCAGATGAAACAGAGGAAGTCCAAATACATGAGGCACAAGCACTTACCAAGAACAAGGATACAACTTCTAGCTACACAATCATATATATATATATATATATATATAGATAACATAAAAACACACAAATACAGCATATGCTACAATGTCTCACAGAAGAACACAAGCCAGGTTACTCCTCTAAGTTCATATACAAGATGCATATAAGAAAGACACTGGTATAGTTAAACCAGTTCCATTGAAGCAACAGGTCAAATGTATTTCTATGTTTGGCTTGTAATCAATCACCATTTAAGCCTTCTAGGGATTCTTGAAAACCCATCGTACAAATATATATATCATTCAGCCATGGGATAAAGAATCCCACTTTCAAATTCAATCACAAAATTCAACTGCAACAACAGTTGAAATCAAGATATAAAGATTGATATTAACCCAATTGCAGCAGGTAATGAAACAATTCTCAAATCACCAACCAAATTATTGAAGCAAATTCATAGATTTATCATTCAATTGACAAAATCAAAGCATATCTATAAATCCCCCAAATTAACAGTAACTGCATCCATCAGAAAAAACCCATTATCCTCTACAATAATCCGAAAACCCTAACCCTCTAATTCAACATAAACACAAGCCAAACCTTCCCATACAAGGATTCAAGAGCTAGTAAATTTGGTAACCGCCTTCGTCCCCTCAGAAACCGCGTGCTTCGCCAATTCTCCAGGTAACACAAGCCTCACCGCCGTCTGGATCTCCCGAGAAGTTATCGTCGGCTTCTTGTTGTAGCGCGCAAGCCGCGACGCCTCCTGCGCAAGCTTCTCGAAGATGTCGTTGATGAAGCTGTTCATAATCCCCATAGCCTTGCTCGAGATCCCAATATCAGGGTGCACCTGCTTCAGCACCTTGAAGATGTAGATCTTGTAAGTCTCCACGCTCTTCTTCGTCCGCTTCTTCTTCTTGTCCACGCCGGCAGCACCAGCGTCCTTGGGAAGCTTCTTCCCAGCCTTGGGCTTCTTCTCCGCAGGAGCCTTTTCCGCCGCCGGAGCCTTCTCCGCCGCTGGCTTCTTCTCCGCCGGTTTCTTATCCGCCTTTGGTGCCATTTTCGATGAAAGGTAAGGAAAGTACAATCGACAGCGAAGACTTACGAAAGGTTGCGTTGGAGAGGAATGAATTGCTGAATAAGTAACCGCTGTGGGGTTGGATATATATAGAGCTTAGCCATCACGTTTCATTGGCTGAACCGACTGAACGCGGATCCTTGATGTAGTCCGTTGATTAACCTTTCAATCTGACGGTTCAGATTACATGAAGATTGTTTGTTTGGATCAAGGGCTTTCTAATTGAGAGTTAAAAATTTTCATTTCGCGCGCGGTTTATATACACATATATTTGGCGGGATATTGTATTTATTTGGTGGTTACCCAATATTAGATTAATTTATTTTTGTATACAATAAATATAAAATATATTATTTTAAATTAAATATTTAATTTTTTTTAATTTATTTTTTGTATTGTGGCATAAAAAATGTAAAATTTTTAATTATTTTTTAGAATTATAATTCAAAAAACTGTTGCACCAATAGACTCTATTTTCTATAAAATATTTAAATAACTATATTTAAATTAATTAATCTTAAATTATTAGAATTGATATTAATAATTAATTTAATTGATATATTTTATATTTTATATTAGTATTATTTTTAAATAAAATTACGTTTGATTATTTAAATTTTAGTTTCAATAAATATTTCAAAAAATCAATTTATTTCAAAAAAATCTTGAAACGTTGGATTTTGGAGGTTTTCTCAAAAGAGCCATTGGTGTTGTTGCTCTAACAAGCCTCGAGGCTGTTTTCCCATCTCATATTTTAAGAAGTATAATTTCGGGTTTTTGGGTCCCGGTTGAAGCTTAAGTGAACAAAAAATTGTCAATTCGAATCTGATCCGAATACGAAATTTATTTTGGATCGAAACACGACACATTTGTTTGGATTGGATACAGATCAATCTGATTTAGTTTAAGATTATCTAAAAACCGAACAAACCCAATACGAAACAGATCCAAAAATTTTTTTAAAAAATTAAGTTTACCTAAAAATATTCATTTTTAACTTAGAGAGTGTTTGTGAAACAGCTTTTTGAAGAGTTTTTAGCTGTTTCACCTATCAAAAAACTAATTTAGGTGTTTGGTTATTCCCTATTTACCTTTAAAACTTAATTATTTATTATATATATATATATTTTTATAGTCGTATTTATTAATTATTTTTAATATATTTAATTTATTAAATTATATTTTTATTTTTTTAAATATAAAATAATTACTATTATTAATTATTACATATAATTTATTTTATTTGTAAAATATATAAATTTTTAAAACTAAATCAATAGAAAAAACAAAAGTTATTAATTTATTTATATATATTAAAACAATAATTAACATAATAAAAAATATATATACGAAATATTTATTATTTTATATTTTACATAATTTCAATAAAAAAATTATTATTTTTATAATTTTCAATAATTAATAACAAAAATTCTCATAAATCTCAAACCAAAGAAAAAAAATTAAATATTTTAAAAAAATAACATGTCCTTAATAGTCATTTTATATATAAACACATAATGTCAAACTTGTTTTATCAAACACTTTAATACAAAACCGCTAATTGAATCAGCTAGTCAAACCAACTAATTGAATCCGCTAACCGCTAATTGTCAAACGCACCCTTAATTTTTTATATTATTTTACAGTTAATATAATATAAATATTATAAATTAAAATAATAATTAGCAAAAAAATACTTTTTGATCAATTCAAAATTTGACCTGATTTTTATTTTTATATTTCAAGTTATTAAATCGGCCTGAAATCCAAACCCATTTTTTTTTTTTCACATTTGAATCAATCCAATTTTTACCAAATTTGAAATACCCAAACCTTAATCTAAAAATTTTCAAGTTGAATGAGTTGTCAAGTTTAATTTTGACACCCTATGGGTGTGTTTGTCACTGTTCATTCAAAAAATTTTCCAAAAAAAATATCACATCAAACATTAAGTTTTACGTTCAAAATATCACATTATCATCTATTTATATCACATCATATAACTATTCTAATTCAAAATTTTCACTATTCAAATTCTAACTCAAAATTCAAATTTAAACATCATATCAATACGTATTTATATCATATCGTACAACTATTCTAATTTAAAATTTTTAATATAACCAATAGTAGTATACTTATTAACAAAGAGCATCCTTGCTATTTTGGACTCTAGATTTTCAAAAAAAATATGTACTTTATTTTTTTTTTCCCGTAAAACATCTCATCATATATCATTTTAATATCAAACTGAAACATTTCCTTAGGGTGTGTTTGTTTGAGGGTTTGGATTTTGAGTTGGGATTTAAATAGTAAAAATTTTGAATTTGAATTGTTGGAAGATGCGATATAAATATGTGTTGATGTGATGTTTTGAATATAAAATTGATTTTTAGTATAATATAAAAAATAAAAAATAGGTGTTTGATTTGATATTTTTGGGGGAAAAAAGGGGATGAATAGTGGATTTAAAATCTAATCTCCCAAACAAACACACCCTTAGTGTACTTTATCCCTCCACTCCCCCGTAACAGTAAAATAAAAGAACCGGAAATTAAAAAATAAATCATGTAAATGCATACCACAACATATGTGCATATGAGTAGAACTGTTAAACGAATCGAGTAGCTAGCGAGCCAAGTTCGACTCGGCTCGTTAACAGTTCGACTCGGCTCGTTTATAGAGATAAACGAGCCGAGCTCGAGCTCGGCACGCGAGTAGCTCAATTGAGCTCATTAGTAATAATATATTTATATTATTTATATATTAATATAATATATACTTCCTCCGTCCCGCGACAGATGACCCCTTTTTCTTTTTTATCCGTCTCATTAAAGATGACCCCTTTATTCATTAAACATATTTAACAGATATAAATCAATTTAATTAAATTTTAACCTCTTACACATAGACCCACTCAAAACCCTTTTATTTCTATCTCTCTCCTCAATAAATAAATATTTTTATCTATATTTAAAACTTTTTATTTATAATAAAATTAGTTTTAAGTTAATTATAAATAAATAAATAAAATTATTTTATTTATTTATTTATATTATATAAAATTTTATTCTCTACAAAATGATATGCAAAATTGTCATCTTAACCGGGACAGAGTGAGTATAATTTTTTATATCAAAATTTATATTTATTATTAAAATTTAAATATTTTATTATAGAAAATTAGGAATAAAATTAAATTTATTTAATTTATATATTAGAAAATATACTCCCTCCATCCCTCATTCTATGTCACTTTCCGTTTTTGAAAAATGATTAAACTAATTTTAATTTTTAATTTATAATTAAACTAATTAGTTAATTATTTATATTATAGAATAATTATTTTCACTAATACATTCTTAATTATCTACGTGTCTACAGTGTAGCAAGCAGACACGGTATTCGAGTTCAAGCTTTACGAGCCGAGCTCGAGCTTGAATTTGAACCTAACTAGCCGAGCTCGAGGCACTATATTGGCTCGAATTCTTAACGAGTCGAGCCAAGCCTGTACCGTTAACAAGTTCGAGTCGAGCTCGAACAACCAATACTCGAGCTCGCTCGGCTCGTTTAACAGCTCTACATATGAGAAACAACTTTTCTTCCGATAACAAAAAGAAGATGCCAAAACTACGCAGCACACTTTCATTCATTTAACACTATTCATTTTGAAAAAAAATATCACATCAAATACACTTTTTCTCTCGCAAAACATCAAATTCAATACTAACTTTTTACTTTTTCTGAACTTCCAAATTTTAAAAAACCTCCGAAAACTCTTATCTAAACAAACCCCTAGTCTCAGCCTATAGCAGAAAATGTGCATATATAAATAATAAACCATCATCAGCGTACTCTGTAGATATACATAGCATATATATACACATCTCAAGCAATTCATGCAAACGAACAGCATTGGTAAGTCCACAAATCAAAACTAAACTGGAGCACCTGACCAAGAAAGCAACAAGAAAGTAAACTTCATGTAAAGAAAATCAAGAATATATATCCAATGCCAGAAGCAAGCAACTTCTGGACTATCTTTGCATCTAAACCCCTTTCATATGCATTGTGCATCCTAACAATAACAAGTTACAAATGACACCCAAGAACCAAAAATTGGAGCACTTTGAACCATTACCCAACAAGATATTGTACAAATATCTCATGAATACATCAAACCCTACAAGATTGGATGCCATTAGCCTCCACTTGTCATTTCATCGAAACCACTGGCATCGCATCCTAAACATTTAGCAACTAATGACACCCAAGAACTTTCTAAATTATAAACAGGATAACTACAAAAGCTCAAATCTCACATCTTTCCTAATACTTTATCAAGAATAAAAGGATATCCCTAAGCCATTGTTCAGTTAAAAAGAAATCAAACTAGGGCAGTAGTTACATACCAAAATAGAAACAGAAGCTTCCAATTAAAGACCACATCAACTAAAAACAAACACCACGTTATCAATAACCCTCAAACAGGGTAAAGAATGAGATGATAGATTTGAAACCCCATAATTCTCCCAAACAAAACTACATCAAAGCAGAAATTTGCTAAATAGACAACTCTCAATTCCAGATGATCATCCTTAAAGCATCATTAACAATCAAGAATGGGGAATAAACAACACAATTTCACACATCTATAAATGTAATTGAGGAGATTAAAATTGTGCAACTGGCTATGAGTGAAAGGATAAAAGAAAAGGGCCAAGCAAATATCAAGCTTCATTCTAAGTAGTAATTCGCAATCTAATAATCATCGATAGAACTCACACTGCATCATCTATACAGACCAACACAATGTGTAATAGACACCATTTGTACATTCAGAATAGAAAACTCAGTAAATTCTAAAGCAAATGCAGTTACCCCAAAAGCCAAATTGGGGAATTTTTATGAAACCCTAGAAAAGCAATCAAGAGCTTGTGAACTTGGTGACCGCCTTAGTTCCCTCAGAAACGGCGTGCTTGGCCAACTCTCCGGGCAACACCAGCCTCACGGCGGTCTGAATCTCGCGGGAGGTGATCGTCGGCTTCTTGTTGTAGCGCGCAAGCCGCGACGCCTCCTGCGCCAGTTTCTCGAAGATATCATTGATGAAACTGTTCATTATGCCCATAGCCTTGCTGGAAATGCCGATGTCGGGATGGACCTGCTTAAGAACCTTGAAGATGTAGATCTTGTAGGTTTCCACGCTCTTCTTGGTCCGCTTCTTCTTCTTGTCTCCGGCGGTGGCGGAGGCTTCCTTCGGCAGCTTCTTCCCGGCCTTGGGCTTCTTCTCCGCCGCTGGAGCCTTCTCGGCGGCGGGCTTCTTCTCTGCCGGCTTCTTATCTCCTTTGGGAGCCATTTTGCGATTCTTTCTAGGGTAGGGTAGACGAAAATCAGAGAGATTGGTTCGAGATGAGAGGAAGTGAATTTGAGGTGATATTTAAAGAGGTTTGATATGTTTTTTAATTGGTTAGTGTGGAGTCTCACGGATTGTGAACAGTAGCCGTTGATTGGATTAATTTTGGACGGTACAGATTTAGGCACATGATTGCCCCCTCCTGCGGTTTTCTTTATTAAGATGAAACTGAAGTTGTGGTTTATTGTAGATTTTTGGAGATTTCTTAGGATTTATTTACCCGATCAATTTTTATCCGATACGAATTTTTATATTTTTATGTAAAAAAAATTAAAATTAAAATACTAATAATTCAAATGTACATTTGTATACGAAATAGATTCAAATTTAGAATTTTTTGAAAAAATAATTGAAATTAAAAAAATATAAGCATATATTATTAACTGGAGCTCCAACTCTCTTTGATCGTGGGTTTTAACCTAAACTCCCACTATTATTATTATTATTATTATTATTATCTTTTAAAAATATTAAATTAAATATTTATTTTTATAATATTAAATAACTATTCATATTTAAATTTTTATTATTCTAGCAGATTCAGTTTTTAAATTTAAATTTAACAAAATTTTATATTGTTTAAAGTTTGAGAGTTGAGGCTTGAATTTAAATTATGAATAACAAATTTCAAATTAAAATATTTATCCGATGTAATAAAAATAAATATATCTTTTTTTGCTAGGCTAGCCGGTCAAAGGATGGAGGGCTTTAGTGCATCTCCCAACCCAGCGCCTTTGCCAACCCACGCCAAATTCAACGTAAAAAACTTGGTGGTGTTATATTTTTTTAAAAAAGAAATTAATTTTTAAAATTTAATTTTTATTTTTTAAAATTTTTCAAAATTTTATTTTAAATTATAAAAGTAAAAATTTATTTAAAATAATAGGAAAAATTGAATATTAGAAGAATAATAGTGAAAAATTTAGTTATGGTTGAAGTAAAATTACCGTAGCAATTCCATATTTGAAGTTAAAATTGAATAAATAAAATTGATGGGTCAGAAATGGACTTAGGGTTTAGGATTTAAATATTGATATAGTATTTTAAATATAAATTAATTTTTAATATTATATTAAAAAAAATATATATATTTGATTTATTATTATTATTATTTTAAATATTTGTGATCCAATTGAATCTTCCTTATACTAGATTAAATAAGTGATACTAAATGTTTATTTGGTTGTATTTTGAAATTGATTTGAAATTGAGTGTTAATTTAATTTTATTTTTTTAAATAGTATTTTGATGTAATATATTGTGAGATAAAAATAGTACTCCCACTCCACTTACCATGTCTATTTTTTTATTTTTTGTATTTCTCACTTATTTTGTCATTTTTTTAAATGAATTATACACTTTAATCTTAATGTATATTTTTTTATTATACAATAATTATTTTAAATTAATACATTCTTAATTATTTATTAATTATATCCCTCTTAAATTATTGTGTCGAAAGTAAAGCGGAAGAAGTATATCTTTATTAAAAATTGTACAAAATAAATAATTTTAATTTTGATTTGGAATCATAAAAGAACAATCCTACATTATATATTTTACATTCACTTTAGTAAAATATATTTTTTTGTTAATTAATAGAAATATAATATTATTAATATTGTTAGAATAAGAAAATGAAATTCTCTATTTCAATCATAAGGATTCGAACATATTTATAATCACATACAAATTATCTAAATAATGCAAGAATCCTATAAATTAAATAAGATAACTATCATAAATATAATATATATTTTCTAAATATATTTTAACAAATATAATATAATTATGTGGATAAAAAATCTATATGTTCTTTGTATAGTTAAGTGTATCATTCTCACTAATTGATAATTTATAAACAATGCGATTTTAATTGATGATTTATAAACAATGCGAATTTCCTATTTATAGATAAGATGGATTGGTCGGATCCAAATCTATCCATCACAAACTTAAATTCTATTATATGATACTACTGAATAATTATCGACTTAGTC
The DNA here is from genome assembly GCF_009805555.1 of Andrographis paniculata. Classification (NCBI taxonomy): domain Eukaryota; kingdom Viridiplantae; phylum Streptophyta; class Magnoliopsida; order Lamiales; family Acanthaceae; genus Andrographis; species Andrographis paniculata. The sequence goes on along the minus strand of NW_026137620.1, from coordinate 1,745,769 downwards.
AAGGGGTTTTAGTTCTAGCGATGGCAATGGGTCCGGGTAGACCCGAGATTCGACCCAGATCCGACCCATTTATTTAGGATTGGATCCAATTATACAGGCATCGGGTCCGGGTCTGAGTTGGGTATTGTGTACCCTTAACATTTCCGGGTCGGGTCTCGGGTCCAATGGTGGATCCTACCCGGACCCGGACCCGACTAATATATTAATTATATATATGAAAAAATTAATTTTTAATAATAAAAATTATATTAAAAATATATTTTTAGTTTTATTTATTTATTTTTTATTATTTTACTATAAAATTTTTGAATAAAATATATAAATTTTAATATATGTCGGGTCTGGATCCGGGTTCGGGTCCAATTTTAAGTTAAATTTTAAAAATTAAAAAAACAATTTTCGGTCTGTCGGGTCCATCGGGTCTTGTCGGGTATTATTCGGGTCGGGTCCGGGTATAGTCGGATCCGGGTATAATCGGATCCAATTCGGGTCTCGGGTCCATTGCCATCCCCATTTAGTTCCCTGAGAGAATACTTCCGAATGTTCCAAAATTTCCAATAACCTCCGCAATTCGGCCCTTTCTCCCGGCTTCTCTAGATTATAGTTTCAGTCTTAGACATTCTCTTCCACTTAAGTTAGACATTGTCCTCTATGTATCGAATTCTAAAATAATGTCTTCGAATTGTCGTAAGTTCATGGCTAACTCCCAACTTGTATTGGATCAGAGCAATCTAGGCCACTTGACCAAATACTTTGTCGATGGTAGTAAATTTTTGTGGCGTATTACTCTATCAGTCAAAATTTATTATGCCGCCTTGTCGCATGTCAATCCATACATACGCCCGGTAAGGCCCATGCCGACTTATTTCAGCTTAGGGTGTGTTTGTTTGGAGGTTTGGATTTTGAGTTGGGATTTGAATAGTAAAAATTTTGAATTTGAACAGTTGTATGATGTGATATAAATAGGGTTTGATGTGATGTTTTGAATGTAAAATTGATTTTTGGTATAATATAAAAAATGAAAAATAGATGTTTGATTTGATGTTTTTGGGGGAAAAAAATTGGATGAATAGTAAAAATCCACCAAAATCCTTCAAACAAAAACACCCTTAGATGATGGATGTCACTGTAAAATTGTGTCAACAATCTTATGTAGAATATCCAGTGAATGGAGACGTATTTTAGGAAGTTTTACTTTGTGTACCACTTATCCAATCTTTTCAAGCATCGGAAACATGAGTTTTCATATTCCGCATCAAATTATTACCTACCTTTAAGGGTTGTTTGGTTTAAGGATTTAACGAGATTCCATGAGATTTGGATTTTAAAATCACATGAAATTTATATTTGATAAAAAAAAAAAAATGGAATTTAAAATGATAGAGATTTAAAAAAAGGATTCAAAATCCTATAAATAAAGGATCTTTTTGCAATGGGGGTACCCTGTTACTTTTAAATCTCATTTTTGTAATTTTAATTTTTACTTTTATATCGTCTTATAAAAGAAAAAATATTATATTTTTATAAAATACAAATTAAATAATTTTAAACTTAATTATTATTTAATTAAATTTATATTATTTTTTATGTTACAATATTTTTTTAAAAAAATAAATTAATAAATTCATTGTTTAAAATTATTATTTATTATAAATTTTATTTGAATTATAAAATTATAAGGATGACAATGAGTCGGATTCAGTCCCGAATAAATTGTTAGATTCGATACTCAAATTGGATTCGATTATACCGGATTTGACCGAAACTATACCCGCTAAGACTGGATGGATCCGAAAAATCCATTTTTTCTTTACAATTCTTAAATCTTAATTTAAAATTGCACATGTATTGGCACAACATTTATTAAAATTTATGTATTTTATTAGAAAATATTATAATAAAATAATGAATAAGTTAAATTAAAAAAATATTTTTAATATAATTATATTTTTAGAAATTATTTATATATATAGTTGATATATTATTATTTATTATTATATTACTCCGAATATGACTTCGGACCCAAACCTAGTACTCAAATAATTGGACTAAACTTCAAATAAATAGGTCGGGCCCGGTCAGGTATCGAGTTTACGCGAACCTAAACAATTATGTCATTTAGAATATAAAAATCCAAATCCTTCGGCTCATATGAAAAATAAACAAGATGTGAGAAATATAAATTCCATATAATTTTACCAACCAAACATAAGATATAATTCAAAATCTTAAATATAATAAATTTCACCACATATAAATCATACCGTGAAATCTCAATCCTACAAAAAAATCCATGAACCAAACAGTCTCTTAGTGTTTTGTGAGCATAAATAAATCAATACTCCCTTCATTTTGTAACAAAGTTATATTTGTTCTTAACACATATATTAAAAAATATTATATTTTAATGATAGTTGGTGATATTTTTGGTTAAATGACAAATTTACTCTTGTGAGTTTATCTGTAATAGAACGATATTTGTGTAAATAAGTTTAATTGAAATGATATTTGCAATGAGCAGTAAAAAACATATAACTATGATAAATAGACAACCAAAAATAGAAAATGTAACCTTCATTCTTGATGGACGGAGTATGTTCTAAATATATTTAATAATGTCCCAATATATTAGATTATTAGATAGATATACTTAGGAAGATAATGGATGTCTTTCTCCCATCTTAATACAACATTAGGTTTGTTTGTTGGATAAATTATATAATATGTCATTGTATTTTAATAAAAATGCATAAAAATACTTTGTGTTTTATTTATTGCGTGAAACTCCGTTGTGTTAATGTAAAATTTACACAAAACATTCTCTTTGTCCAAAAATGATGTTTGGTTCTAAATAAAAACTTAAATTACGGAAATTTTATACAAATAGAAAACGTAAAATATCTTAAATATTTTTTTGCATAAAATAAATAAATAAATAATTGATCAATAATTTTATAGTTCTTGTAAAAATAAGATAACAATTTGTCTCAAAAAAAAAAGTGAAGGATTAATTAATTAATTATTTATTTATTTTATTCAACAAAATTATTTATGATATTTTACGTTTTTTATTTGTATAGAACCTGCGTAATTTAGATCTTTATTTAAAATCAAACATCAGTTTGAGATAAAGAAAGGTGTTTCGTGTAAACTTTACATTTAACTAGGAAATTTCACGCGATAAATAAAATATAGAATGTTTTATTAAAATACAATGGGGTGTTATATAATTTATGCTGGTTTGTTTTGGTAAATATAACGAATAATGATATTATATTAAGAGCAAGTGTAAAATAAACAGTAAAAGACAAATTTATCTTATTTTTATAGTGAGTTAGAAAGAAAATAGTGATATTTGTATAAATATAATAAAAATACGATAGTTTTTTTTATAAACTAGGGATCTAAATGATCAGTTTTGCAAACAATATTATTGTTTTGACAGACAAAAATAATAAAATACATATATTATATTGGAATAAATGGAGTATTACATTCAATACTAATTTTTCGTATAAAATATTATACAATCTTAATCTACTTGCAAAAATATATTTTTTGGTAAGTATATTAACAAATAAATATATTAATAATAGTTTGTATTATTGATGTGAAATGATAATTATACCTTTATTTATTTATAATGAAATAATATTTATGTAAGTAATGTGATAAAGGTATTTTTTTATAATATATATAAAAATATATATATTTACTAAATAAAAAAATATTACTTTTGCAAATAGACAATCCAAAATAAAAAAGATATCCCTTGCAAATAGATGGATGAAAAGCTAAATATTTATTTTATCTCTAAAATATTAGAACAAAAAAATATATATCCTTTATGATTAATATAAATTTATTTTATAAATAATACTTTCTTCGTCCAATTTAAATTATTATTATTATTATTATTATTATTTTGTCCATTTTGCATTATTTGTCTATTTATTTAAAAATAATTATACATTTTACTAGTATTTTAAATTGCATACTTTATAATTTTTTTAAATCTTAATTAAATCAATTAATTATCTTAATTTTAATTTATAATTATTTATATTACATACTTTATAATTTTTTTTAAATTTTAATTAAATCAATTAATTATCTTAATTTTAATTTATAATTATTTGTATTGTAATTTTACTAGTATATATATATATTTTATCAATTATAATTTTCTTAAATTTTCGTATAGTTAACAAGAGGAGTAAAAAATTATAAATGTATTTTATTATCTACCATAAAAATATTCATAAAAATTGCAAATAAAAACCATATGAAAAATGTTGGTACAGTTGAAACAATACGAAACACTTGGCTTTGTTCTTTTATGGTGTGATATTTTCTGAAATAAAATAACATCTTTTTATTAGAAATCGTATCAAATGAATAGTATTGCTTTTTATCAATTTAATTTTAATTTAATCAATATATAAATTATACCATAAAATTCTGTAATAAATTTAAAATGGATAGTCATCATATATATCTATGATATATTACTGCAAAAATAGATAGAATATACCCTTTTTTAAAAAAAAAAAAAAAATGGAACACAAGAATTTACCAAAGAAATCAACCATCCTAGTACTACTCTCGTGAAATGAGCGATCCGGAGTGTCCGGCTTTCCAATAGACCAATGCATGGAACGGGAAGGCTTCCGACTAGGCATATCCCCAGGAAGTCGGTCCTTGTCGCCATTGAATCACTTCAAAAATAAAATCACAAAGCTTATGACTTGTGGCTCTACTCAGCTTCGACTGATGATCCGAGCACCATAGGTAATGGTCAAGGCCGAATAGTCGAACTAAGCTTTGTTCTTCACTTGTCCCTACAAAAAACAAATGAATCCATTCACAAGTTTTTCAGCACTACCATTCTATATGCCCTCATCGATGCCACCTTGAAACTATGCCGCGAAGGAATGAGCCGAGAAAATGTTTGTTCATTTCATAGCATGATTAACTAAAGTTCTATACAAGCTGTGGCAATAAGAATCAATTTGATGTAAACTGTAAACACTTTCACATCCATTAGTTCACTTAAATGGGCTTCAAATACACCAAAAAGTTACTGAATAAACTACTACATTACAACATTCAAGAGAATTTGGGGTGTGTTTGATTTTTATTTCAAATAAAAAATTTCACTATTCATTATGCACCGTTTCTAATAAAAATATTATATTTCCTTTCACAAAGCATCGTACCAAAATACAATTTAAATCAAAAGTCTAAATCATCACTCCAATTTCAAAACAAAACTAGACAAACCCTTGGCACATAAAGTACAATGAATAGCATAGATTATTTTGTGAAAAAAGACAATCGTTTCTTATACATACCCGAGTTCTATTGCGAATGAAACAGCTTTGAGGATTTGCAGTGTGGCACTCATAAGATCCTCTGTACACAAGCACTTGTTTCCGCATTGTCGGATGTGCTCCTATTTCACAAGCAATTGTTTCCTATTTCATTTTCCAGCTCAAGAAATGCATGAGCCAATCCAAACCACAGAATGGAAATTCATAATGTCAGTGTGCAAAAAAAGACCAGCAATGTGGCACACGGCACAATCCATGACTACAAAACAGCTAAGTAAATGATAAAGGGGAAAGAATAGCGAAAGAGAAAATAAAATGCGTTTCTAAATGAATTTCGATCCCTTGCATTCAGTACTTTCACGCATCAAGCCCTGTAACCGACTGGTAATGAAATTTAATCAAAGTTTGGAAGGAAAGGAATCAGCTAAAGTTAGGAATGTAATCACACGACTATTTGCAGCTCAGATGCTCGGCACATTCACAACAGCTGTTGGACGCACCAGGAGAAGCACCCAAGACTACAATCTAGCCTGTCATCAGTACCTGTCACAATTCATCATATTCCTTTCTCACCCTACCACCAATTTAACTAAAATGAATTTTTCATCCTGGAGATTGTGGTGGATAGATTCGATAATTCTCTCACTATCAAACTAAATGTTCAGTACTTACATAGGGTATAAGGTAACCAAAAAAAAAAAGTTCGAAACACGACAATTCAAATTTTGTGCAGTAATTGTGTGTGCATCCATCCTTTATAGGGTCAGATGAGCAAGGGGACAGTCATATCCAAGCCACAGGCATAGACTACCAACAGCGAGCAAGCTGGGCAATTCAAATGGCTAAAAGGATCTGCCTTACTCTTTCCTCATGTAGTTATGGATGCCAATGGACACATGGTGTTCATGACGAACATTATTCCTAGAGCCACGATTATAGCAGTAGTGACATATCATTGATACTTGATGCAAACTGTTATGGAGTTAGCAAGGCCATGTCTACACTAGAAGAGAGAAGAAGGATAGCACTCACCTAGGATTGATCGTGGCACAGGATCGAAGAATTCGTCATTAATTTTTATTTTATTTCTTATTATTCTTATTGTTTTATTTCCTATTTAGTTCTAGAATTATGAGTCTTGAGCGGATCTAGTTTAATCCTGCGCCGCAATCAGTCTAGGTGAGTACAATCCTTCTCCCCGTTCTAGTGTAAACATTACCGTACTTACTCCATAACACAAACTTATGTCTTATAGAAATTATAATTGTTCCAGTAATTATATGTATGTATTTATTTTTTCCATAAAGAAAATAATAAACAAATTTTGTTTGATAATTGACATAAGTAAATAATTTTAACTTATAAACTTAATTAAATATAGGTAAAAAGAAATATTAACTGTGCACACCACAAGGACTTCATGGCCAAGCATCAGTCAATGATGTATGAATGGAGCTAGATTAGCATCAGCACACACAACAAGAATGATTGCTAGTCTGAAATAATGATGTTTTGAAAACATGTAATTGAGTTCACCTTTTTAATTGAGTATATTAGATCCATTTGCTTTTATCCAACAGTGCCGACCTGCGCAACCAATTTGACAGAGAAGATACGTTAGCATTAGACTAGGTTTATTTACCAGAAAAAAACGAAGCAGCGCAATTCAATTACCACAACACAATTGAGCAGTCAGATTGAAAGCAATTACATCTATTGCTGCCTCACTATCATCAAAATTCCTAATAATAGCATTCATCAGATATCGTCTGCACAACATAGAAGACATGCTGGATGAAGCCTTGAATTCAGATCTTTTATCCAAACATGAAAGTTTCTATGCCAGATCAATATCATCCACAAAAAATTCAAGTTTGACAATCATTTCATCTTGAAATCTAACTTGATGAAGTTTCTCCTCAATTAATCAGATGAATAAAAAAAAAAAAAACTAAACATAAATTCACGGATGTCTCCCATAACTTTGGTGTATCAGTTTTGCAAGAAAAAAAACACTCGGGACAACAAATAATCCAATTCGACAGCTGCTAATACGTGACAGCAAATTCCCTAAAGCTAAGTTCTTCTTCAACAATGCTTCCTAAATAAATAACTCCTCATTTTCACTCCACTTTCTTCTCTAAAATGAGTAAAGTAGCTTGTTTCAGAAACCTGTTAACACTCTCTCGGGTATTCACTCTGTTGCAAAGGCATCTGAAATACCAAATACCAATGAATCATACATGTTAAAGGTGAAACAGTACGCTAACAAAATAAACTTCAACCAAAACTTTTCAAGGTAAAACGTCCAGCAGCTGATCATTAAAAAAATAAAAAACAATACATGTATAATGTTGCTTAGCCATCTACGTATGATGCAGTGAGACCACTTACCAGTTTCGCTAGAGTATTTCAAACCAAAGTCTCCATTTTCGGAAGACACTCAAAGCAGAAGCCTTAATTGACAAAGAGCAGTTGATATAATCGTCAATGAGAGTTAAAGTGAAAGAATAGAAACACGATCCAGCCAAGAGATTCCGCCGGAGAGCAGATCCCAAGTGGTCAGAAGCAACGGCGCCGCCTCCGTAGTAGGGTTTCGCTGTGCCGGTTTCGTTTTATTTTATAGGCAATGTGAAGTCGGGAACTTGCCTAACCGGTTTCGAACAGCAGGCCTGAGATGGCGGTTCGACGGTTCCGAGAAGGAGGTTAAACCGGAAAGGAAACCAAAATTGTACTTCTCTTCCAATATTTACCATTTTTGTCTCAGAACAATATCTTATTTTCATAAATAGTCATCTCGCCTACAGTTTGATTCGTCTTATCTAGCATAATTTGCAAATTATTAAATTCGGGTCGGAACTTATCGGTGCACACTTTTAGTTAGTAATTGCTGGTTCCACAGTCATAAAAAAAATACAAATATTTATTTTCTATACTAATTTACTCACAAAGTAAAATAAAAAAAAAAAAATTTACTCATATTGATTACCAATTATCAATATAATATAATTATTCTTTGAATGTCTAACACAAATAAAATTATAGTTATGGGGCGAAGAGAATAATATTTTATTAGTTAGTAAAGTGGACAAAAAGTTTTGATATTTTTCTACTCTTTGATTGATAGTATTATAGTAAATAACTAAATATGTGTAGTGATATATTTATATTTGTGAATTGTATTAAAAAAATAATAATATTTTGATATTAATATATAATTACATCTATTAAGATAGAAAAAAAAAATTGAATATGACATGCTAAAATAGTAAAAAGTATAATTATATTAGGGGAATCATAATTACTAGGTACCTAGTCCACTTCACCGCACGGATTTATTTTTGGATATTTTTCAAAATGCTTCGTACTAGTGGAATTCATTTGGGACTTATAAGATGTGTAATTTTTTCACAATTTCCAATGTGAGACTTAAGTTTGCACACAACAGGTGGAAACAAAAAATTAATTAATATGAATTATGATTTAACTTTTTTAAAAAATATCCTAAATTTTGAAAGAAAATGAATACTATAATGTAAAATTTCCAGGTATGTTCTTTTTATAAAATTATTTCATTAAACAAACTGAACCCTTCAAATCGCATAAGAATCATAAACAATTTTGACTGTGTCTCAATGTGTGTATGTTTGGTAAATATATAAATTATTAATTTATTAAACAATTTTGTTTGATCCGATCAAAAACTTGTTTGTTTGGGGTTTGGATTTTGAGTTGGGATTTGATCAGTAAAAATTTTGAATTTGAATAGTTGTATAATGTGATATAAATAGGTGTTGATGAAATGTTTTGAATGTAAAATTAATTTTTAGTATAATATAAAAAATAAAAATATGTATTTGATTTGATGTTTTTGGAGAGAAAAAATTGAATGAATAATATAAATCCAATCCAATCCCCGAACAAACACACATTATTTTAGTAAATTAACCATTTCAAATGACTAACTGAAATGGAAAGGCTAATAAATACAAACTTTTATAGTTATGTTTACATCATAATTTCTTTATTTATTTTCTAATGGTGCCCTTTTCGTTATAATTATTTTAATATACTTATTTTTATTCAAATTATAATTATAATTTTACAAATTTAAAATAGTTGAAATTATTAATTCTTTCATATAAAAACTATTCTATCTTTGATTAATTGAAATTCCAGTAATTGTTACTTGATATTGGATTGTTGATTTCTATATCGAAAATTGAGATTGTTTTATCATCTCAAATTGAACGTTTACGAATAAAGATTATAAGTCCTTATTGGTATATAACTTGCAGCATTCACTTCTACCTCCTTTTATCAATGTAGGAAAAAGCATTAATAGGATATTTAACAGTCGAATAAATTCCACATGACTTCCCTTGAGCATTTATTATAGTATATTTTCTCACAAAAATAGTAAATTCATTTAATTGTTGTTGCATAGGAGAACTTATTTCTAAAGTTTTCTTAACTCCCATGATATACCTTGATTTAATGTGTTGAGACTTCTTGGTCATATCATTTAGCAATTCTCAAACTTATTTTGGAGTCTTGCTCATCAGGTCGCCTCCACTAATAATAATCGATGATCCTCATTTCAATAGAAGTTAGTCTTTCATATAAATATTAGATTAAAAGTTATTCAGAAATCTAATATTGGGGGCATCAAACAATTAATTTATTGAATCTATCTCAATAGTCATATAATAATTTCCCTGATGCTTGCTTAATACCGCAAATCCTCCTTCGCAAATTCTCAACCCAGGCTATTGGAAATAATTTCTCAAAGAATTTGCGCTTCATATACATCCACGTGGTTACATTTTCAATAGGAAAATTGAATAACTAATCTTTTGCATCCTTAAAAGAGAATGAAAAAGCTTGAAGTTTGATATGATCCTTAGTGAATCCAAGTAATTTCATGTTTGTGTACATCATATCGAACTCTTGTAAGTGCTTGTATGGTTTCTCATCTGATAAGCCATGAAAAGACAATACTAAATATATCAGTCTAGGTTTAAATTCAAATGTCGTATTATTGGCTATAGCAAAAAAAGTAATATACAAAGAGTGTTGAATTAAATCGGAAGCAGCTAGCTCCCTTAGAGTTCTTGGAGCTAGCTCCCTCAGAGTTCTTTGTTGTATCATCTGATATATCGTAGTGTCTTCAACTTCTTTGGTTTCTTCAACCTCGTCAGAATTAGAAGTGTCTGCTTTTTACTCTCTAACTTCTTTTCTCAAATGACATGTAATTCTTTTGATCTCTGAATTAAAAATTAATTGATCAATTCGACCCATTCGAGACATAATCTGTTAGGCAAAAATAAAAATAGAAATAAACAATCAAATATATATAAAAGAAAAAAATTATACTGCTCTCCAGCAACAATACCAAAATTGTTAGCTTATCGCAAGGCTTCAAAATAATATTAATTCATACGTGACCAAATGCAAAATGCAGTAGTGATAACAACTAAGATCACCGCCGCAAAGAAGCAGTAACAACAATTTTACCACTTGTTTATTTATAATTAGACTAATATATATATATATATATAACGAAGAAATTTTGATTTACCACGCTGCTGAGTAGTATAAAAATAAAATTCACTCAAATATATAAAATAAATTAAACGGAAAAATGATTAAATTTTTAAGGATAATCAAACTCAGCATATGTATGAATGTTCGGTTCGAAATATGAATTTTGTTTATCTACTAAAATCAAGTTCATTAATTAGTTGGATAAATTAATTATAATTGATTTACATGACTTTACAACCAATATTTCTTTACTTCGATAGCTAAGCTACAACCATTAACTATTTTCCTAATCGAGTGAGAATTTAGGTATGATCGCAATATTACTGACCAAAATCGAACTTAGGACTTAACCCTTAAACTAGTGATATCTCATCATTTGATTTATAAGAATTTGACTTCCTAAACTTTAATTTTTAATTTTTATTTTTTGCATTTTTGAGGAAAAAAATTACTTTTTCAAAAACAATCTATTTTTTAAAATTTTATAATTAATTAAAAAATAATAATATTTGATTGACGAATGAAAGTGTAAAGAAATTTAAATATTTGTAGCTTGTACTTTATGTTTGAATTAATTGTATGTGTAATATATATTTTTAATTTATATAAAAAAATAAAAAATTTTAATATTAAAATATAATTATTTTTTTACTAAAATAAAGAAAATACTTTTATGCAATGAGATGGATAAAAATAATAAAAACATACTTTTTAATATATATATATATCTTATTTCACAAAACATCTAACCAAATTTTGCCAAATCAAACCCAAAGAAAAGCACTCTAATCTTCATCTAAATATCATTTTATATTCATAATATATCAAAATCAATAATTTAAATTAAAAAAAATTAAAATTAACAATATTTATTTAAATCACAATCAAACAAACCCTCTCAAGCTTGGATTGAGTTTGTATTGACGGAAATATTTAGTTTTTGTATTGAAATAATTTTAATTTAATATTTTATTAAATATATCTAATATATATATATATATATATATATTGAAATTGTAAAATTCAAATAATCGAAACACGTAAAAACAAACCCAAAATTCATCTCAAATTCAAAATAATTCTAAATTGTATCACAACACATAACCCTAATAAGCTTTTCTTCTGTTCCGAAGAAAGGCTAATTCCTAATGCGCATCTCCGATGCTCCTCCCTGCGGTTTCGGGGCATTCGTCATCTGCTCTGTTGCCCCTCTTGAAAGCCTGCAAATCTGTAAGGGATCTTAACCAGATTCACGCCCGCATCATCCGCAAGGGCTGCGAGCAAGACCATTTCTTGATGGCTCAATTCATCTCCATTTGCACGACGCTTGATCCCGCCAATTCCTGCTATCCCGCCGGCGTTTTCAATCGTGTCGTCGCCCCCAATATTTACCTATGGAATATTTTGATGAAAATCCAGTGCGATAGCTATTCTCTCGGCGAATTTTTCTCCTTTTTTGGCAGGATGAGAAGGGGGTCCAATGTGGTTCCCGATAAGTACACTTTTCCGTCTTTGATTAAGGCTTGCTGTAATGCTTTGGCTCTGAGGGAGGGAATGGCTGTTCATGGATTGGCAGTGAGGTCTGGGACTGAGGGGGATGTGTTTGTCGGGTCTAGTTTGATCGATTTTTACGGCAAGTGTGCGGAGATTGAGTGTGCGCGGAAGGTGTTCGACGGAATGCCTGTGAAGAATGAGGTTTCTTGGACGGCGATGATGGCGGGGTGTTTGAACGTTGGTCTTATTGACGAGGCGAAGCAACTGTTCGGCGAAATGCCGCTGAGGAATGAGGCGACTTGGAACGCTGTAATTAAAGGGTTAGTGAAGTTGGGTGATTTGAAGAATGCCCGGAAGTTGTTTGGAGAAATGCCTATAAAAAATGCTGTGGCTTATACCACTTTGATCGACGGCTATGCTAAGGCTGGGGATATGGCGGCAGCCCGGTCCTTATTCGATGAGTTGCCTTCGAAGGATTTGATTTCATGGTCTGCGCTGATGTCCGGCTACGTGCAGAATGGGAGGGCCGGCGAGGCAGTGGCAGTGTTTAAGGAAATGACGGCTATGAACATAAAGCCCGACGAATTTGTAATGGTGAGCTTGATGTGCGCGTGTTCTCAATTGGGGTCGTCGGAGCTAGCGAAATGGATTGTGTCGTATATGCGCAAGGGGTCCTTTGACATGCGGCGTGCGCACGTCGCTGCAGCTCTTGTCGATATGAACATAAAGTGTGGGGATATTGAAAGGGCGACTTTGTTGTTTGAGCAGATGCCTAGACGCGATTTGATTTCATATTGTTCGATGATACAAGGATTATATCTTCACGGACGTGGCCCTCAAGCAGTAAATCTGTTCGACAGAATGATAGATGAAGGCATACAGCCTGATAACGTGGCCTTCACCGTCGGTCTGACTGCTTGCTGCTATACTGGCCTTGTAGACGACGGATGCCGTCTATTCAGCTTAATGACGAACAAATACTTGATGAGTCCGTCACCCGATCACTATGCTTGCATGGTTAACCTTCTCGGGAAATCTGGAAGGCTAAAGCCGGCTTACGAGCTGATACAGTCAACCCCTGTGGAGTCGCATGCCGGTGCTTGGGGCGCTCTTCTCAATGCGTGCCGGATGCACGGTGACATCGACTTAGGCGAGGTCGTAGCTGCTAAATTATTCGAACTTGAACCTCGCAATGCAGGAAGTTACGTGCTTTTGTCCAGCCTTTATGCGGAAGCCGATAGATGGCTGAGCGTATCGCGAGTGAGGGATAAAATGAGCGAACGAGGAGTCAGGAAGGTACCGGGATATAGTTATGTTGAACCGACCACCTCAACCTGATCAGATAGATACCCACACACCGACTGATTCCTCTGGCGGTGCATTCTTTTATTTTTGGCATTGCCAATGCCAAGCTACAATTGACGAGCGGACGAGATACAACTTCAGGGGTATGTTTGATTTATCTTTCATTCCTGTTGGAAATGGTGGTTTTCGAAGATCTTTGGTTCTGTCAATCAGGCGATATTATGCATCGGTTTGTGAGGTTTCTGGCTGCAGATTCTGTTCATGTCTGTTTTTTTGGTGGGAGTGAGTGAGGGAGGGAGACATGGCCGATCAATATGACATTATGAAGAAGACTACAAGTCGTCGCTTTTGCTCTCTGTAGTTCGCCTACGAATGAGAATGACGATGACAAAGGACAGCAGCTGAGTCAGATCTTGATGGAGATGATCTGGCAGGTTGGAGGCTGTCGCTCGAGGATTTTGAGCAGGTGGTCGGTCCGGTCTGCACATTTGGCGTTGGAGGATGATATGATCACCACATGAATTGGGCAGAGCGAGTTGACGATTGTTGATTTGTTTTTCTCGACCCGGCTTGAAGTTGTAGAAAGCTTGACAGACTGCCCGGCGAGACAGAAAAAGAATGTCGATCGACTTTGCTACTTGGTCCTGAGTTGAGGTTGAGTATCCGGACATCAGAAACTTCAGTCGAATACGAGGAGGAGAGAAAGTTGTTGGCGTTGGCGGCGAAGAAGAGTCGTCGTCGGCATATTGACATGGCTGCCGGTATGCATACATATACATTACATGCCTTCACTTACTGCTCCTTAGGATTGAACGCCAATTCAGTTTGGAGCCGCAACGACGATAGGTTAGTTTGGCGGGTTCGGGTTCGGGTTTTGGTTTTTGAGGTTTTCAAATCCGTTCGTTTGGCGGATTATATAGGTTTGATGAAAAAATCCTCTTAAATTAGTAATTTTAAAAATTAATACTATATTTATTTATAATTATTCATATTATTTTAATATTTTTACTGGCTTTTTTGTTATTATTATTATTATTATTTTTTTAAAAATATTATATGAAATAATTATTATTTTTTTATATTACTTTTACATTTAAAACATCACGTCAAACAACTATTTAAATTCAATTATTATTTTTTTATTATTCAAAAATTCAAATCCAAAAATAAAACCCACCCACAAACACACTGTAAGATATTTAATGTTCAATATTTGATTTTTTATTATATAAACTAAAAAAAATAAAATTATATTACATGTTTACGATAGTTAGCTAATTTTTTGGTATTTAGACATTCATTACTTGAAGCTCAAGAAATCAAATTCAATGTTATACTCGAATTTCACCTTTATTTTATTAAATAATCCGGTTCGTTGAATATTGTAAATTTAAATTTGAAATATAAGAATATATATTCATCCTCGAAAAAGATACTACTCCATTTATACTCATTTCTTTTGCAATTTACAAAGAGATGAATATAAAATTGGATGGAAGGAGTATTATTTATTATTTACTTTTTTAAAAAAAATTGGTGCTTTTTTTGTTCTTCCAATTTTTTTCTAAATTTTAATGTTTGAATTATATATATATATATATATTCTAAAACAATATTTTTTTCTTCTCATAAAAATTTCATTTCATATAATTTTATTTAAAAATTAATATATATATATATTTTTATCAATTTAAATGTAAATAAAAATTTATATTTATCATTTATTTCAAAGTAATTTCAACTCTAGGGATGACAATATATCCCGGTAGACCGGATACCTAACCCCGACCGTTATTTGGGGTTGGGTCCAGGTTGGATATTGTGTTCCCTTGTCGAATCTGGGTCGGGTCTCAAGTCCAAAAGTAGATCCTATTCGGATTCGGATCCGATCAATATATTACTAATATATTAATTATATATATATAAAAATTAATTTTAAATAGTATAAATTATATTAAAAATATATTTTTAGTTAATTAATTAATTAATTATAATATTTTTGAATAAAATATATAAATTTTAACACATGTCTGATTGGGGTCCAATTTTAAATTAAATTTTAAGAATTGTAAAATAATTTTCAGATTCTATCAAGTCTTGTCGGATATTGTTCGAATCAGATTTAGATGTAGTCGAATCCGGATATTTGAATCTCGGATTCAGTCATGTGTATTCGGGTCGACCCGACCCATTGACATTGCTATTCAACTACAATTATATGTATATTTTCAGCATCTTTTATTTTATATACTATAATCCGACCCAGACAGGTAGGCCCAGCAGCCAATAAAATTCATAGTGTGGCAATAGGGTGCTTTTTAGCCAGTGCAGTGATGTTCCAGCTAACGTGAGCGTTGTCAACACATCCTGTACGGTCATCTCTCTCGTGGATGATTCATCCTGCGCCACACCACACCACACCCCACCCTGCAATCATCCATTTTTCACCCGCCCTCCTCTCCTCTCCTCTCCTCTCATCTCATCTGCTGGATAATAATGTCGTCTCTCACCTCCAATCCCCTCCATTTCCCCCTCCTCAGAAACCCTAGAACCACTTTCACAATCTCCAATTCTCCGCACTTCGCCCTCTTCTCCAACCTAGCTTCTTCCTCAGACGATTCCGCCAAATCCTCGCTCCGCATTTCCGCAGATTCCTCTCCCAAATCTCGTTTTGTCGCTCGCAGGACTGAGTCCGTCTCCGTCCGCCAGCTCCAGCGCCCGCTGAGTAATTTATTGTTTTGTCTTTGTAGACGAGAAATATATTTTTTACACCTATGTTTTCCGTATTAATGCTTGGTACATTTATTTAGTTGAGTATATGAGCTTGCCGGCGAGTCAATACTCGGTGCTGGATGCGGAGAGAATAGAGCGAGTCGATGACGATACCTTCAAGTGCTATGTGTATAGATTCAAGTTTTTCACTTTCGAGGTTTGTCCGGTTTTGTTGGTGAGAGTGGAGGAGCAGCCTAATGGTTGCTGTATTAAACTCTTGTCTTGTAAGGTATGGACACTGTCTTTGCTACTCTGCCATGTGCTTTTGCTCTTTACCGGTTTTTTCTATGATGATGCTTTTGAATTCCTGTTGGCTGTCGTCGTTATAAGCTAGTGGAAGTTAGACTGTTGCTTTTCTTGCACCAGCACAAACACACTTTACTGAACGAACGAAATTGTTTTGTTTGATTATGTTTTCAAAACTGTTTTTGCACTATTCATCGAAATTTATCTCTCTAAAAAACATTACATTCAAAATCTAATTTTCATTTAAAAGATTATATTAAAAACTCATTATCTGATCAAATAATCACATCCAGCACATTTTTAAAAACTTATATTCCACTTTTTACTATTTTCAAACCAATCAAAAATTTTCGGAACACTTTAAAAATATATGTAAAGATACTAAAATTTTGTGATATTAACTGCAGCTTGAGGGCTCCCCAATTGTTGTTGCGCAGAATGACAAATTCGATGGTTAGTCTCTTTTCTTAAAGGATATTTTATTGATGAAGTTAATTTCTTCGCGCTGTGTTTATTTTCTAAGATGGGAGTATAATAGTTAAGATCATTCTGATAGACTATGTAATTGTGGGACTAATAATTGCAACACTTTGTTTGATAAATATAGGATAAAGTGGATTTTAGCACAAATGTTACTTTACAATAAAGTAATCCCACCATGTAGAAGGGATAATTATCCTTGAATATGGTATTCTTATGCCAAACTTTTATTAATACTACTCTCATCCGACTATTAGGTTGGATAAAATAATACTACTACTATCCAACTTAATTACTCCCAGTAAACACACTTTACGTGCGAATGTTATATCATTTCCCCACATTAAGAATGATTTATGACTCTGGAAATAATGGAGCTTCTCTTGTGTTGGATGAAAATATGACGAGAATTCTGAATGTTTGGATGGTGTTTAGTATCCTGTTAGTTGCTACATATCTGACTTATGAATTGCATTAGTTAGCTTCTCTTTGAAACATGGTTTAGTTTGTGTCATTTGGCTCTGAATTTTACTAAATAATGTTTTTTCAGGAATCCTTTGATACTGATTTGGTCTGGGCATGCAGCTTTAATGGAGAATAAGATAACTTGCGGTGGCAGAAGGGGTGATTCATCAATTCAAACATTGACGTCTGATGCAGTCATTGAGGTATTGATATTTGACTTTTTTTTGAAGTCGTGACCATAATGAAACAATTTTCTCTAACCTCTTGCTGTTGGTACGATGTGCAGGTCAGCATTGAAGTTCCTTTTGCATTTCGTGCAATTCCAGCTCAGGCCATTGAAGCTACTGGATCCCAAGTGCTTGGACAGATACTAAAAGCCATGCTCCCTCGATTTATGGCGCAGGTAATTAAGCAAACAATAGTGACACTTACGATGCTCCCTATTTCAAGCTTAACTAATCCTTCAATGTAATCTTCTAGTTAGATAAAATTCAACACACCTAATATGCACCTTTATTTGACAACTAAAATAAATAATTTACATGACTTTAAAGTTTCTTGAGATTTTGTGTATACTGTATACATTTATTTAATTGGGACATCAGCACTATTGAGTTAACTAACATAGTCTAATTAGACAAGTGGCATAATGTAAGGTCAATAAATAATAAGGTTATTTTGGTAATAACACTTGTAGGTATATATTTTTGGTTGTTGAATTAATGTTAACAATATGTTGTTTGTATGTATATATATTGTTGATTAAATATTAACGATATGCTGTTTGTATTACTCCATGTATTGCTGAATAACTATTATAAGTTACTTTACCAAAGTATGTTGAATAAATGCCAACTATGTGTTGTCTTCATATTTATATATTTTTGGTTAAATATTAACGATGTGCCAACATGTTATTATAGATTACTATGTGTTGTGTTTATATGCACGCGACTGACTACATATTATTATAAATTACTTTATCGAATTATGATGTGAATGCTAACATTGTATTATTTGTATATATATATGTTGTTGACTACATATCAACGATGCATTTTGTGTATTTTATATATCGCTAAACTAGATATTAGAAGTTACTTTCGCTAAATTAATTCTAATTATATGCTGTCGGTATTTATATATTGTTGATTAAATTTAACAATGTACTATTTGTATTTATATATATATTGATAACTAATATTATAAATTACCTTATCAAAGTACCCTAAATGAATGCTAATCACGTTTCTGTATTTATAGATATCGTTGACTAAATGGTTACTTGACGTTAAATGAATGCTAACCATATGTTGTGAATATTTATAAATATGACAAACTAAGTACTAACAAATGTGTTGTTGTAATTATATATATTTTCCCATAGATTTTATTTATTATTATTTTTAAATACAGGAAAATTACAGTTTTACCCTCGACTAAATATTAGCCTTTAGATTGAAAGCTAATCCAATAGTTTAGGACTAGTCAACACCTGATCCCAAATGTTTAATTTGAGTTGATATGCTTGGTTCATCTATACCTTATCTTCTGGCTTTATCATACTGTATTTTATTATATACTATTCACATTCTTTCAATGTGTTTATTTTTCTGTTTAAATTGTGTTGTTTTTGAACCTAGTAAGAGGATACATTACTTTAAGGACATAAGCCAATTGTTGATAATGGGAGGTGTTATAGAGTGACTATTTGATAGCATTCATATTGATGAATTTGCCAATATGAATTTGTTCAAAATAGCAACATTTAAAATGTTTAATGCTTTTAGATGATATTTTGGTTTTAATAGCAATGCTTTAAAACTTCAATTGAAAATTTTTAATCAAGGACTAATATGCCGCAAGGAATAGATGCATAGTTTTCATGTTTGGTTCATTTCTCATTCATCTAAATGATAAACTCTTGATGTCTTATTCTGCAACTCACGTGTGATTTGCTATAGAAAAAGTTAAATAAAACTAAATAAAATAAAGATATAGGATTATTTGGCTGGGGTGGTTTGTAGGCTATTGCTCCGCACTCAAATAATAGTGGTTACGGATTTCTGCATTATAAAAAAATAATACTCCCTTCTTCCAGTTACAATGATTACATATTTCTATTTTGGGACTTTCCAATTAGAAAGTTAACATTTCATTAAATACCCTATTTTTTTTCCACAAATACCCTTACTTTACATCATATCATTACTTTTACATAAAAAAGTAAGGGCAAAAGTGTCATTACACTACTTTTACCTACCCACTATAATTAATATACTATTATTTTATATGTCTAACCTTCTAAGTGGATGGAGGGAGTATATATTTATCTACTTTGAATATATATATTGGTAAAATATTTGTTGGAAGTGATCTTTTGTATAGAAAATAAGTAGGGTTCTGTAGGGGATTCCCATGAACTTGAAGTTTCAATATACTGTGAATTTTTTGGTGTTTGTTACTTGAGGAGAATTTGATTATATTTTATAGCTTTGTTGTTGTAACACAAGTATAGTTTTAATGGGTAGAATCGAACATTTATTTCTATCATGATGCAATCCGGAATTCGATTTATCTCTCCCTGTCCTTTTCATTATCTTGCAGAGAAACCAAATGCAGGTTGTAGAATGATATTATTAATTCATTTGGGCACAGAATGTAGATTGGTTTCAGTTGTTTATGTTTATGATGATGTTATCGATTTAATTTAATTTAATTGAGTTTATTGTTCAGTTAGTGAAGGATTACCAAGCTTGGGCTTCCGGGGACACGTCGAGGCAGCCTCTTGGGACAGGTGAGATCTAGAAGAATTAATGAATCCAACCAGTTAATCTCTACTGTATTTATTGTAGGTTCTTTGCTATGTCTCCGTTGTGTTTTTATGTTGGATATGAAAGTATGTTATTCCCTTAAAGTTGTTCACTTGGAACGATGGTTCGTAAATATTATTAAAAAAATTAAAATAATGTACACACATTAATATAATGAGTTTGTTTATTTCATTTTTTTGTTGTTGTAATTCCTATAAATATTATACTTCAGTTCGGCATTAAGGTATACATTTACTTTTTTGCTGTGAAGTTTAAGAAATAAAATAGTATAAAGATAATTTTGTCTTTGTTTTTTTTTTTTTAAGTAATAATGTGATGATAAAATATGAATATTTGTAAAATAAGTGGGGTCTATCGTTATTAAAAATGGAAATGTATATATTCATGCGAGAGATAGATGAAAATAAAAAATGATGTATATGTTAATGCAGAATTGAGGGAGTAAAAAACATTACATATATTCATATTATATATATTTTAAATACTTGCAAAAAATTAGCGATTGAATGCAATGCAAAATATTATTTTTTATATTATTATTACTATTCTATTTATTTAACATAAAAAATAATTTATTCAAAAACACTAAATGTATAAAGTTGATAGATAGATACTCTTTTTTCATCTTTGGTAATTTTATTAATCTTAAATATATTTAACAAATATAAATAAATTTAATTAAGTTTTTAATATCTTACACGTAAGATCTACTCAAAATTCTTTATTTCTATCTCTCTCCTCAGTTAACATAATTTTTTTTATCTATATTTAAAATTTCTCATTTTTTATAAAACTAATTAATGGTAATGATAAATAAAATAATATTTATTTATTTATTTGTATGATATAAAATTTTATTATCTACAAAATGATATCCATATTGTATATATTTTTTCGAGATATAATTTTAAAATTTTTTAAAATACCAATAATATATTATTCATATAAAAAATAATAAATTAATATCATAACTTATTATTAATAATTTACTAATTTACATAAACTAAAAACCGTGTCCCTAATAAAAGGGTTCATCATCGCGGGACGGAGCGAGTATATTTTATCTATTAACAAAAAGCAATAATTTAACATAAAGTATTAATATATATGTTATCAATATAATTTTTTATAAGACAAATTATCCAAAAATCCTCCAAAAATACGAAGTATATGCTATTATTTTTAAAAAGTAGGATTATGTTCTTCCCAAGCTAAGAAAAATAATATACGTAATAAAATAATTATTACTCCCTCTGTCCCAATACCATGTCCATGTTGCCGTTTCTGTCTGTCCCATATATCAGGTCACTTTCCTTTTTCGGGAAATGATTACACACTTTAATATCTTATTTTAAATTTTTAAATTTTATTTTTTTAATTTTAATTAAACTAATTAGTTATCTTAATCTTAATTTATAATTATTTATATTATAAGATAATTATTTTCACTAATATATTCTTAATTATCTACTAATTACACCCCTCCTAAAATACTGTGTCTACAGTGTAGCAGACACGGTATTTGAGACTGAGAGAGTAATATATAAAAAAAAGTCAACGACTAAAACACATAAGATATTACTTCATTCGCCCACTAATTTATGTTGATTTGAATTGTACATAATATTATATTAGTTATTGTAATATAAAATAAAAATATTTTGAAAAATATATAAAATAAATTAATGGGGCGATTTTTATTTTTTTAATAAATTAAATGAGTAAATAATTATAATATTTTTATAAACAAGTGTAATATTAACTAGTATAAATTAAAAAGTATGTAATATTAAATGATGTGTGTAAACAATTATTACATAACTTGCGGAGGAAAAGAAGAATTCGAATAGTAAAAGTTTGTCTAAAATCACACAAGAACACAACCAAAATTGCTTATAAATTTTTAACACTAAGTGAACAATCCTAATAAATAATAAAACTTAGATTAGAAACCTACCAAAAAAACAATGAACTTACCTTTCTAGCCTTGTACATAATTTTCTTTAAAAATATAGCATCTTTAAAAGTAAGCATTTTAGTGGATAATTGTAATTTACAATTTATTTGAAATAACTTTAATATTAAGATATTATCATTATACCATCCCTTTCTTTTGCATGATGCTATTATAACTTGTAAACTGATATTTCCTCCGTCCCATATTTATATATAGATTTGCTTTTTGCATGGAGTTTTAAAAATATTAGTATTATACTGGGATAAAGTAGAAATAAAGGTAAAAAGACTAAATTAACCCTATTAGTATTGTATGATAGAAATATAATGACGTTTGTGTAATATATTGTAAATTGAAAGGATATTTGTAATGTTAAGTAGATAATACAATTACTAAAAAAAGAAATAGATACTTTGTTATGGAACAGATCAAAATGGAAAAATGAATAGATTGTTAAGGAAAGGAGAGAGTATTAAAGTAAAAAAAATGATTTCAATTTAGAAATATGAATGTATTTTTTTTTTTAGAAAATACATTTTCTTAAAAGATATATTTTCTAAAAATTAATAATATATGGTATATATTTATTATTTTTATATTATTCACGCAATTCTCTAAATTTTATATAAAAAAATATATCTCTTCAAATTATTTAACTAAACAAACAAACCTTACATATTGTTAAAAATAAAAAAGTTGAAAGATAATTAGTAAAAGCAAATGGGACATAAATAGACTAATGACATAATTATTAATGATACCTTTTTCTAGATCCTAGGATTTCCTAATCTACTTATTTACCTTTTGCCTATTATTGTTTACTTCTTTATTTATTACATTTTTTTAGTCTTTTTATATGTATATATATATATATATATTCTGTTCTACCTATATAGTCTTAATTATTACTTAATTAGTTATTTAAATTTATGTATATTTTTTTTGAATGGTTAAAAAAAATAAAAAATTCTTCCTTTTATTTTTTTGTAAAAAATATATTATTATTTCTTTTTTATTATAAAAAATAATAATTATTCATCTTTATTAAAAATTATGCCAATTTATTTTTTTATGCAGAAGAAATTTAAAAATATTAATATTATATTAATAAGTGAATTGTATACGGTGAAACCATGTAAAATACCCTTAAGTCTATTGAAATTAAAAGTAAAATATGAAATAATATTTTGATAAATAAAAACAAGAATGTGGGCCAATTGATAATTAATTGAAGATCATTTAAACTATAAATAAAAATAAATTATTTAAATGAGATAATTTTAAATAAAAAATAACACAATACAAATACAAATAGGAGGGTGAGAGCATAAAGTAGTCTCTTTTGGCTATATATCCCAAAACTAAATAAAAGATATGCATACTTGTATATCAACTTCGGAACATGAGCAATGAATCCCATTAACATTATTAATTTTTAACTTTCACATTCTCATCGAACTCCATTTCGTCTATTTTTTATTTTTTCTAATCACTTATTTTTTGGGATATGTTATATATTAAAAAGAGAATAAAATTCAATGAATTTCATTAGTTTCCAATCAAAATGATCTTCATAACAAAAAACTTCTACAATTCTTATATTATTTGTTGTTTCTATTATGTTGGAACAATATTATAATAATGAACAGCCATCAATTAAAACTTAGACAAAAATGTATCTCATTAAAATGCAAATTTCTCATCCCATAAAGAATGATCTCATGGTGTAGGGTGAACTCCTGACCATGGGATAATAGGTTTAAATTTTTTACACCTCTACATTTTGTTTGTCATACATAATTCAATGTTATGAAATCTTAAACATAATATCCAAAAGGTTGTTTCTACAATCTTGTTCTCTTTAGAACAATATGAACATATCCAAACTTTACCTCAATAATTCAAATCGATCAATGTCGAGCCTTTGCAAGAATATATGCATGTTTATGCACAATCTCAACATATTGCTGATCACATTCGTTATCTTCAACCAAATCACAAATGAAGTGTTAATGTATACTAATCTGATTTGTTATCTCATATTGAATTAAACTTTTGGAGGTATTGACAACACTTATATTGTCACAGTATATGGTAAATCGATCACGAATTAAATCATAATCCTCAAATATTTGATGCATCTATAGTAATTGAGCACATTTATCCTATTGTAATGTATTCGGTTTCTGTCATAGATAAGACAATAGTATTTTGATTTTTAGAAACTACCAATGAGATTGTTGCCAAGATAAAAATATTATTCAACAATGTTTTTTTCGATCATCCTAATACCTAATTAAATTGAGATCAATAAATTCAATCAGTTTAAGTAAAAATATTTGAGAATAAAAAATACGAAGATTGAATGTTCTGTGCACATAGCAAATAGTGTGCTTCACATTTCTCAAATGAGATTCCTTTAAATTGGCTTGAAAATGGGAGCAAATATCAATGGTAAAAAATATTAGTATGTTTGGCAGTAAGATACAACATACTCCCAATGATGCTACAATTAAGATTTTGTCAAACTAAATTTTCATTTGGGTCATTTAAAAGTTTATCTTATTATGTCACACATGTTTAAAAACTTTTCCAACTAACACGTCCAAATTATTTTGAAGTAATGGCTAAGAGCGAGAAAGAAAGCGAATCATCGGGGCGGCGGCGACGACAGGCTGAAGATCGTTCGGTGAGAACTGCAACAATTTGATGAAGAAATAGCACGCATAATTCTATATTCTTTTGAGGTGCATTGCGATACTCGTCTGCTGGTACGAGAGGCATGAGCTGAAGGGCTGATTCAAATCTAAATTTGAAGATAAAAATGCAGACAATTAAATTGAAATCATCAAACATATATATATAAATATGTTTGTATGTATGTATTGATGTGTACGATATCAAATCGAAGGGGATTTTTGTAAAGAGTGTGTTCTGATATGAAAAATTAGGCTTTTTCTCGATTGGATCGGATTGTCGTTAATGATGAATCTCATCGGAAACCCTAAATCCGATGGTGGTGATTTAGGCGTTGGTTACTGTTTAAAAAAAATAAAATTATTTCATCAAATTCTCAACATATTTGCTTTGATTAGAAAAATATGGCATACAGTGCTCGTAATGCATTACAACCTTAGGAAAAGCCGAGTCCGGATTGGTTAAAGTTTAATATGGATGGTGCTTTGAAAAACAATCTGGAACCTACAGGCACATGCAATATCATTCGAGATCACTATAGCTCCATCATTATTGTTTTTCATGATGCAATTAGAATTTCAAATAATACTTTCGCTGAGCTTCAAGCAATATTGCAAGGAGTAACAATAGAAAGCGAACGTGGCCTCAATCCCCTTTGGATCGCAACCAACTCTATGGTTAGCATCCACTTGATTTTGTTTTCCACAACTCACTAGATTCTTAAAAAAATCTTATGAAGATCAAGATCAATTTTGGAACATCACGTGGAAAATCTTACATATCTACAAAATATAATTGTACAACTGATTTTCTTGCAAATCAAGCATGCAACTCAAGACGGACATAGACCTTCAATTCTCATAACATTGCGAGTCATCTCAAAGGTATTATTACTATTGACACTTATTGTCTTTCGAGTTTCGGATTTCTATGACACATTTTGGATAAGATTGAACAATTGTATCTTTAATTTTTATCTATAATTATTGTATAGTTTTGTTTTATTGTCATACCAATGATTTATGTTTCATTGTTTTATACATGACACTTCAAGTTATTTCGTGATATATACAAGTTGAGGCTTCTACCTCAACCTCCACTCGACTAGTGACGTTTTATACATAAAAAAGAGTTTTATTGAGGTTTGATAACTTTTGATTTTTGTATATTTTATGATATATTTATTTTAAAAGTTGGTCTTATTTATGTTGATTTATTTAAGTAATCCACTTATTGTATCTTACTTATCAACATATTAGTTTATTATTTTTTAACCATATTTTATGTGCAATTTAACTAAATCAAAATATTTTGTTAAGTATGCATTTAATCATTATTTATTTTAAATTAAGCTTATTTTAGTATAAAAATGACAAGAATAATTAATTAATTTACAGTAAGAATTTTTATTTGATTTTTTTGCTCACGGTGTATTTTTTAAAAAGGTCAAGTTGTTGTCTCACATTTAATTATTTGCTATCCCAAGAAGTTGGTTGCTAAAAAGCTCGCTTAAATTCATACTCAATCATTGATTCATACTTTACTAGTTTGGTTTCTAAAAAAGATTCAATTTATGTCAAAAGAACAAATAGCTACCCTATTCACTTAACTGTAATTATTGACTCATTTGGTGGCTCTAATCACTTGCATGCTCATTTACTATCTGCTTGATTGATTACTACAACTTTTCTCAATTTACTTTTGCTAATTGTAGTGTATTCCGTTGTTTTTCACAATTCATCCCATCGATGTCCATTTTACAAACAACAATGTAATTGATATTGCAATTAATGTATAGTGTGTTTGGTTTAAGGATTTTGACAAAATTTTACTATTTATTATTACATACTAAAAAATAAATTTAAATTCAAAATAATACATCAACATATATTCATATCACATCATATAATTATTTAAAATCCAAATCTACAATTTCAACTCTCAATCAAGTTATTAGTTAGTTGTGAGCAGTTCTAATCGCAAGTTTTTAAAAGTTGTCTGTCTATATAAAATTTTCTCACTACTCATTTGCATTTTACAACGTCTATATTTTCATTATTTTCTCATTTTTTTTTTTTAGTTTTTTCATATTTTGTCTAACTTAATAATACGAAAATTTCAGTTTGCTCTAGAATAAGCTCATTCTTCAATTAATTTTCTTTTATTTGCTTTATTCTTAACTTAGTTTCAAGATAATTTTTCTTCACTTTTGATATTAAATAGTGCAATATCACATTTCTCCGTCTCGCTAGCATTCATAATTTTCTACACACTTAAAGTATTTAAGTAAGTTTGTTGACTATCTTATGAAAAAGCTCATGTAAGCCATCAAGCTATGCATATTTATTCACTGGAAATTGTGTCAAAATAGTGTGTAGCGAAGATAAATGATAGTTATGACAACCTCATATATCTTGTAAGTAGAAATTAATTTATAATAATGAGAGAAAACGAATAAATCTTAAACAACGAGAAGAGAGATTAAAAACAATTAATAAGATCTTGATATCAAATTCTCCAAACACAACAATGACTTATGACATAAATTTTGTAACATAATAACGTCTTAGAGAGTGTTTGAGAAACATTTTGAATAACTTTTAATTTATTGAACAATTTTTAACTATTTGACCAGTTAAAAAATGTTTGGTAAATTAATTTTTCCAAATAGCTTATTTGTGATACTCTCAAAGATGAATAATGATGAGTTGGGGATGATGTAATACCTTCAAGGTTAAATAGAAGTTAAATGGATTGAATATACTACTCATGTCAATAATATACAATTTTTTTTTTTCGAAAATCCTATTCAAAAAACGCGTGAGTGAAGAAAGAAGTGCACTGGAAGGACTTGTCTTGGCCTGTAAGGTGGGCCGGGATGTCACATTATTGAACCTAAAATACTAAATTTTGAAATGATGCATATCCCAACATTTTAGACTAACATTTTAATTCTATTTATTTATTTCCAAGTTACCCTTACACTGTAGGCTCGTAATTCTTTCTTCTCCTTTTCTGGAGCCACGTCGTCTCTGCTCTGTGATGTGTCAATTCGATCGATTTTCTCCTTATCTCCCATTTTAGTTATGTGTGCCTAGTTCATTCTTCTTCTTTGCCAAGATAGAGCAACTGGAGAGGATCAACGCTCGTCTGGATCAGAGCTGACTCTTAGCGACAACAATTTGAGCAATTGCGGGTCTCTACTTTAAGAGGGTCCATAATTTTAAATTTTAGTTATATTAAAATTTAATTTAGATCTTATCCTATATTTTTCTCAACTGTTCAATCTAATTTTTTTTTAATTCTAAAATTAAATTTTAATCATTTTTTTTAAAAAAAATTAATTTCCTCTTTTCCGCCTTTAGATTTCGTAATATTTTTAAAGCCCATTTGATAACTAAAATTTGTTACAGTAATTTTTATACAAATTCACAAGGAATTTTATTCGAAAGTTAGTGAGTAGGATTTTATAGGAAAGCGATCAGATATAGCAATTTTGTGGTTGTAGACCCTGAGTAGTTATCACAATTATTTATACTCTTTTTATTGGTGAGTTTCCAGGTTGAACACAAGGATTTTAAGTCATGAATTTCAAAGGTGAAAATCTTGAAGAAAGTGACGAAAATGCAGAAAAGGATCCGCTTGCAGCGGATCCGAAGTTTAACTACTAAAGTGGTAAATAAAGCAATAAAAATTGAGATGAGCGGAAGCGAGCGAAGCGAAGGCGGGAAGTGAAGTACCAGTGGTAACCAGATGATCGGGACATGAGCGGAAGTGGGGACCAGATGAGCGGGACATGGATGAATCGCGGTTACCAGATGAACGGGACATGAGCGAGCGGCACATTGTATATATATATATATGAGCGAAATAGAGTGGAGGAGAGATGTTGTGTCTGATCTGTGCGTTACTAAATGGATAGATTTTCCTGGATGTAGTGAGCGAATGATGTAGGTGTGTTATTGGAAGAGTATATGTATATTACGGAAATAGTTGGAGGAAGATGTTGTAATTATATAAACTAAATTGTAAATAACTCATAACACTGAAATTTTTGACCTGGGGGGATTTACAACAAGACTTCAATGACACCAAGAATCGAGACATTATAAGAAAGAAACCCTACTGTTACTAGAAATCTCTGTGACCTAATAGACCCCCTGCCTATGTCCCATTAATTTTCCCAATATCTGCCTCATTAGTGGCTTTACCCCTGTGTTACTACTATTTAATCAAAATCGAATTTTGCACAGTAGTTAAGCAGGTCGACAAGACTCCTGCATACTTAACTACATTGAACTACCTTGAGACCGCTTTTGGCGCATAACAAGGCTCAGATAATCAATTCTTCTATCGCTCTAAACCAGTGAAATGAAATTCTCTAAACTTGATTTATATAAGTGTGAAAAAGTGTGAAAGAATTTAGTTTGAAGAAGTGAATGATATTTCTTTATATACTACGAAAGCGTGAAAGATTAGAACTACAAAGCTGTAAACGAAAGCAGTAATCTAATCTAAAAAAACAGTAAAGACTTGGCCAAGGGAGAGGAAAAACCCCTACTCCCTTGGCCATTCCTGTGGAGAACTCCCTTACAGGGTTGGAGCTCTTTGAAACAGGAAGACGACGAATACTAACAGTATGCAAAAATCACCAAAAATCGATCTCTCTACATAAAGATATCTGGCCCTATTTATAGCAGGTGCAAAGAGACGGTTGCAAGCAGTTGCTGGGCGGTTCTAACCGCTGGGCAGTTAGGCGGTTGCTGGTAGTTGTTCTGTTGAAGTAGTTGCTGGCCATAACTCTCAGGGTGCCCGCTTCGCTTGCATTGAAGGTTAAGGGCACAGATCTTCCTCGCTTGCTGGAGAGTTGGAGGGCATCAGCGCAGCTAGGCTCGCTTGTGCTGGCTGGAAATGGAATGGCTGTACCGCTGCAGTTGGAACACTTAGTTGAAATCTGGACTTGATCTGCAGCGGTGGGTGTCTAGGCCGTCGCTTGCAAGCAGGAGAGGATATCACTTGCCTCTCATGCCTTAGTATTTTTAGAAGGTGACTTGGGCGCTGTGAGCGGAGGCGGCTGTCGCTTGCGGCGTCTGCCTTAACTTTTCCGGTATCAGACTATCGCTTAAGAGGGCAAAAATCGTTAATAATCTCAACAACAAACTCTGGATCATGCCAAGTGATATAGATCAATAATGTATGCCGTTTACAAATTATTTTGATGGTTTTTATACAGAAATTCGAGTAATACACATTTTTGTCAAGCTAAGAATATGCTCATATTTGGAGTCATCACCATTATTATTAGATATATTAAAATTTAATTTAAATTTTATCTCTTTTTTTTCTACAATTAGTCAATCCAATTCTAATTCTAATCAACTTTAACTATATTTGTTCTAAAATTAATTCTATATTCCTTACCTTTAGAATTTGTAGTTATTATTATTAAGTTATTGGTTTGATAATTGTCAAAATATTGTCAAATTTTATAATAGTCAAGATATGTATAAAAAATTAGGTCTCATGTATTTATTTATTGTATATATGATTAGTATAATTTTTATTTTTGTGAAATTTATTATTATTTTTGTCGTTGATAGTATTTTGAAAAAAAAATTATTTATTTATAGAGCATATTATTTATTTTTTACTCAGGCCTTGAATAAATCCAAAATGGCCCTTGTCGGGATATATGCTATTGTGATGGGATTTTGGTGCGCAATCAGTTTGTTGGCTTTTATTTTTTATTTTTGGACACTTTTCATATTTTGGATTGAAGAATGTATGATTATTATAAACTCTCAATAATTTGTTTGGAACGGCAAGATTTTATTATACTATCTTCGTTCTATAAAAAAAAGTTTCATAAACTTTTTGTATATTGATATTTAAATATTAATTATTATAACAGTACGTGGTATATATTAAGAGAAAATGACAAAAAGACAAACGGTGCTAGTTTTATAGAACCAAGGTAGTATTACACTATATGATAATGGTGTTTTAGTGGATTTAATATGATTGCCTAGTTGTAGTTTAAAATATGGGTAAACATTCGGAATTTTGATTCAGATAACGATCTAAAAATCTGAATTTTCAAAAAATCAATCCAAATTGAACCGAAATAATTGAAATTTGAAATCCGAACTAAAAAATTCGAATCAAACAAAAAAAATCCGAAATTTTATTTTATTTTTTATTTTTAAAATTTTAGAATTTATTTTATATTTTATTATTGTTTTATAATATTAAGAATATATAATATATAAAAATTAAATACATTAAAATATAATTAATAATTTTGATTTTTTATTTATATTAAAATATAATATTTTTAATAAAATATTAAACATATATGATAAAATATATTAAAATGTTATTTTTCGAATTGGTTCGGATTTTAAGTATACCAATCCAATCCAAAAATTCAAAATTTGTCAAATATTCATTTCGAACCAATCCGAAAATTTGAATCAAATTCTAAATTTCGGATTGGATTTTCGGATTTCGAATATTTTGTTCACCGCTAGTTTGAGATGTAGTTTTTTTTTTTTTTTTTTTGATAAAGTAAAAATTGCAACCGCTACCCGAAAGTGCGCACTTGGTAAACCCCCGACCGAACCTGATACATTGCAAACTAGGCCCGACAAGATAAGTCACAATCGACGAACTATGTGTAGCAGGTGACCTGGAGGTGTCGGAGGTTTGAACCCATGATCTCACGGTCATAAGTCCACCTCACACCACTAGGTTATCCCTTACGGGGACAAAATGTAGTTTTGTATACGCCTATTGTTTGAGACATGTATTGATAAATAAAAAAAATCAAAAATTTTGAGGTGCAAATTTTTACATTAAGGATGGTATTTGCTACGGAACTGATATGTTACAAGACAAAAACACGGTGAACATGATTTGATAGTCGCGAGTTTGGTTGTATACCTTATTTTTATCACTTATATCCATTGGTTCATGTGTTTGTTTGGATGATTTGATTTGTTTTTTACTATTTATCATTATTATTTTTTTTTATCTAAAAAAAAATCAAATCAAATATTTAATTTTTAATTTGTATACTCTATTCACTAAAATTTAATTATATATTTAAAATAATATATAAAAAGTGGTATAATTTTTATTTAAAAAAATTTGAGAAAAAAGTGAATATAATTTTAAAAGACGAAGATTAAAAAAACATGATTTGTTTTATTAAAAAGGAAACAAAAATACTTATACTCCCTCCGTCCCGCTGCAAGGTTGCCATTGACTTTTTGCATGTTGATATTTGAATATTAATTATTATATCAAGACGTAGTACAAATTGAAAAAAAAAATAAGAATATATTTATTAGTCTCTTATAATACTAGTACAATGACATTTTTAGAGTAAATTATTAAAATATAATGATATTTTTAATGTCAATTACCGCAAAAATCAAATGACAACATTGCGACGGAGTATTACATACAAATAAGAAAATTGAGCATATATATATAACATAAGTTTATATTTTTTATAAAAATATCAAGTTAAATATATATATTTTTATATTTCACTAAAAATTAGTAGATATTCATATTAATATCTATTTTTATTATAATAAATTATAGTATTTTATTTTAAATTTTATTAATTTAAAATTCAAACTCAACAATAAAATCAGATTGCTAGTGGCGTGAGCAAACATTTTTTTTTTTAATTTTATTTTCGAACAAAACATACACGCTAAGTTTTGTTGGGTGTGTTCACTTGTGTTTTCAAATGACTTTACTTTTAATGCTTGGTATAAAAAATTATATGATAATATAAAAAGTAATATTTTTTATTAAATTATTTGCTCATTCTGTTCTATAAATATAATTTTAATTGAGTTTGACAAGAGATTTAAAGAATATTGATATTATATTGGTAGGCGGTAAAAAGTACGAATAAAAGACTTTTTTGTTGTTAGTGTATTAGTGTAAAAACTCGTGGTTTTAATAAAAATAAAAAAGTAAAGGTAGTTTTACGGTGATACGATTATTTATGAAAATAAGACTATTGTTTTGGGACGAACAAAAAATAATAAATAAGACTGTTGTATTGGAAATGAGGAAATATTATTTTTATAAATATATAATGTATAATATATATTATTTTTTTTTATACTAATATTTATAAGAAACCACGAAAAAAAAAATTATTAGATGAACAACCAGCTCTTAATGTTTACATTCTATAATAATTTTGGGTTTGTTTTTTTAAGTAAATTTTTTTTAAATTTTTCTATTTGAACTCTGAGTTTTTTGAAAAAAAAAAATATATAATTTTTTTACAAAATATTTTATCAAGTATTATTTTCATAATAAATTTAAACCAAAATTTAAAAAGAAATATATAATTTTTTTTACAAAAATATTTCATTAAATATTATTTTAATAACAAATTCAAATCAAAATTTTTCAAACTCATTAGGGTGTGTTCGTTTGATGGATTTGGATAAAATTCCACTATTCATCCAAAATTTTTTCCCCAAAAACATCAAATCAAACACATATTTTTCATTTTTTATATTATACTAAAAATCAATTTTACATTCAAAACATCGCATCATCACCTATTTATATCACATCATACAACTATTCAAATTCAAAATTTTTACTATTCAAATCCCAATTCAAAATCTAAACCTCCAAACAAACACACCCTAAGAGAAATACACCAAAATATTACTAATATATAAGGATAATATAAATATAAATATAAATATACGCATACGTTACATACGTACATCATACACGTATAGGCACAAGGAGCGTAGCTGTGGTGGTTGAAAAGTACCCTGCTGCAATATTGATTGATTTTCATTTTCTTTTGACCAATGGCTTTTTCCGGGCAAAAGAAAATGATTATAACAATGGCTGCCTCTTTCCCTTTGCTTATAAACTCCATCTTCTTCCCTTTCCTTCTGGCCCCTCTTCTCCTCTCCGCTCCTCCCCAGTCCCCACTGTATTCATAGCTCTCAGACAACACCCGCACCACACCACACACACTCTAATTTCGACAAAAAAGGATTGGATTTTGTTTCGTAGATTCGTATTGCCTACCTGCAATCGAAGAAGATACAGCTTCAGCTTTCAGGGTACGTTTGATTTAACCGATGAATTATGTGATTTCCTATATAGGTCGTATGATGTTGCCGTGCGATCCTCGTTTCCCTCCTGTGTAATTATGTTTCTGTGATCTTAATTTCTTTCCTGTTTTGTCGTCCGACGGAAGTGGAATTATCGGATAATTTTGTTTAATCAGGCGATATTATGTGTCCGTACAGTGATTTCGAGGGTTTGATAGAGGGCTTTTGTGCTGGATTATTTGGTGTCGATTTCTGCCTGTCAGGGTTAGGGTTTGGTTTGATTTGTGAGTGCGGGGATTGGACTTTTGCGTGATTGATTATTTTTGTAGTGGAAAATGGGGTTTACAAGTTTCTGGCTGTGGGTTCAGTTCGATGTTTGCTTGTTCCGGTGACTGTATTTGGAGGTGGGAGTGGTAGCCATTGGAGGAGTAGGGAGTGAAGGATGGCTGATGTTAGGCAACAGCTGCAGCAGAAACCGGAGAGTCCCAGTAGCCCTACTCGATCCGAATTCGAGAGGGAGCTAGAGGAACTGATGAGGGAGCATTATGAAGATTATATGTCATTTGCTTCGTGTAGTTCACCTCGAACAAGTATGACTGAGGACGAGGAGGGTGAAGGGGAGCAGCTTGTCCGGAGGAGGAGGAGGTCGGAGCTCGGAGGAGATGATCTGGCGGAGTCTTCCGCAGCCAGGAGACGCCACTCGAGGATTTTGAGTGGGTGGGCTGCGCGTCAGGCGCAGGAGATGATCACCACGATTGAGAGGAGGAATCGCGAGGCAGAGTTGATGGCACTCGCAGGCTTGCACACGGTGTCGATGCTTGATTCGTCGTTCTTGAGGGAGTCACAATCCCCGACTTCGAGACGCCAGGGAAATGTGGAGAGGCTGAGCACCCGAGCGTCGTCTATTTTGCAGATGTGGCGGGAATTGGAAGACGAGCACGCACTGAATCGTGCGCGGGAGAGAGTGAGAGATAGATTGAGGCAGCAGATAAGTGTGGATTCTAATACAAATGCATCGACAAACATGTTGGAAGGCCGGGAGGGTGAGAATAGTCGTAGTCTTGGCGATGCTAGTGAGAGTGAGAATGAGAACGATTACGCTACTTGGTCCCATGATCGGGGTGAACCACAGAATGAGAATCGAGAGCACAGAAACTCCAGTCGCGATCAATCACCTGATATTGGAGAAATTGAGAGGGAAAGGGTAAGCCAGATTGTTCGTGGGTGGATGGAAAGTGGAATTAGCGATACTTCCTCTAATGTCATGCAGAGGAATGATAGTCCGAGAGCTGAATGGCTTGGGGAAACCGAGCGTGAGAGGGTAAGAATTGTGAGGGAATGGATGCAAATGACAAGTCAGCAGAGAGGGCCTCGTGGTGGGCGCAGAGAAGGGCGGGATAATGAGCCTACAGGCCAAGTCGATCTTGCTCATGAAGGTTCTGCTGCTGATCACGATGAAGGTCAGCCGGAGCATATACGCAGGGACATGTTGAGGTTGCGAGGACGACAAGCGCTGCTTGATTTGCTTGTAAGGGTTGAAAGGGAAAGGCAACGTGAACTCCAGGGATTACTGGAACATCGCGCTGTTTCTGATTTTGCTCACCGCAATCGTATTCAGGTGATCTTTTTTTTTTTTTGCTTAATCCATTGCATTAGTTATTAGATATTGATATTGTCGAATGTTTGATTTTTCAGCCTGTTCTATTATTTATTTATTTATTTTTGATGTTCTAACTGTAATTAATCTATGACTATATGAATCACTTTGAGAGTTCTCGACTTCTAGGAATATTAACAGGAAAGTCAGCATTTTAGAATGTATGTTACTTAAAGCCCCACTTCTCTCTAGTCGAATTTTGTCTTCTGAATGGTGTAATTTTTTCAGTGAGGATGTGTTCACAATATCGAGTTAGGAAGGTATGCTTTTGTCAAACCATGTTTTTATCTAAAATTATGATATTCTGTTCATCACCTGATCACAAACTGGTTGCTTCCTGCGTATAAATACGGCAAAATGAATTTCTGACAGGTGCACCCATCTGTGAATCGTTATTTTCTTGGTTGAGCCTTGACTGTATAATCATTTTGATATTATCATATTTCGGTATTGCAACACTTATATTCATCTGAAATTCTCAGATGTTTTAAACAGTTATTCAAGTAATAGCTTCCAAGTATTTATTTGTTTTAAATGCCTTTGGTAATGATTCAAAATTTTCTTTTCACTAAAAATTTATTGGTAATTGAAGATTTTAATCTCCCACTTTATAATATTTGCTTAATAGGTTAAGCTAATACCTTGAACTAGTTCTTCTTCTTCTTCTTTTTTTTTTCTTCATTGATTTCATTTAGACATTGATAATATCTTATGATTTTTCAGTCACTACTTAGAGGGAGATTTTTAAGAAATGAGAGACCCGTTGAGGAAGAGAGACCTCCTTCAATGGCAGCGAGTGAGCTAAACCAACTAAGGCAGCGACACACCGTCTCTGGTCTAAGGTATGTGCATATAGAAGCTATATTTCAGTTGAAAATACCTTTCTTTTCCTTTATTTTATATTTCTTCCTGTTTAGGTTAATTTTGCCTTTCCCTATTAATTAATGATTGTTTAAGTGACTGGTAGGGATTATCATAGTCTTGATTTTTAAGGATTACTTGTTTCAAACTGTAAGGATGATAAGTCGATGCTTGTTCAAGTTAATCTTATCATTGAATGGCTAAAGCATAGGAGGTATTTTATGTGTATACTTTACTATTTCAACAATATCAAACTGTTCATTTGCGTTTTTCTTGATTATTCTTGGGATCAATGTTTAACATTGCTTTGGTTTGTTTGGCATGAGTGTTTTGTTAGTAAAATACATTGGTTTCTGTATTTTTAATTTCTTCATTTTTCTAGTTGAATCGCAGTCAAGAACATTTGACTTGATTTGATGGTTTATATATATATATATATAGTACGGAAATAGTACATATTGACTAAATGGTGTGATAGGATACGGGCAATTGTTGTATTGTGAGGTGTAAAATGGATAGATTTGATTTTAATAGGGGTAAGAATTGAGCAAGTAGTAGATTTTAGATAATATTATATGTATATGAGAGAACGTTACACCGATGTTTCCGTGCCTTGTTGTGTTTTTTCTGATAGATTTCTGAGAAGAGTTGAACACAATTTGTATGATGTATAATAAATATTTATACGATTCTATGTGGATGGTTATCTAGGGAAGGATTTCGCTCCAGACTGGAAAACATTTTTCGTGGTCAAGTGAGCAGCCATTCTGAGACCTCATCTAACAGCGGCAGCGACGATTCTAGAAATGATCCTAGCGATTCGAATGCTTCCCATGAGGTGCAACATGAGAATCAGGACACTGGGGTCCAATTGCCCGATCGGATGGGGATTACAGGTGGCTTTGCAGCTGTTCAAAGAGAAAATCAAGACAACATATCTGATCAAGGAAGCCATTGGCAGGGCCAAGTTACTCAAGTTGAGAGTGCAAACCGACAACAATCAACAAATAATGACTCTGATGGACGGAGACACGCTACACCAGACAGCACCAATCAGAATCTGCAGGAAGATGCTGTGTTTGTCTGGACCTCAGAAGCGGTGATGTCTGAAAATAGAGTGCAACGAAGTTTGCAGCAAGCTCATGAGGTTTTGCAAGACGATGGCTCTCAGGAAGCTGTGGCTAATTGGCCAGAGGGACCTTCAGATCCTCCAAGAATGCGGCGATCAGTACCTCATCGAAGAGTTTCCAGGTTCCACCCACCCGATGACGACAATGTTTACAGTATGGAGCTCAGGGAGCTAGTGAGCAGGTTACTGTTCCCTTCCTTTTGGGTTTGCCTTGCTCATCTGTTTCTGTCTAATTTATTATTATTATTTTTTGTATCCCAGGAGGAGTGTATCTAATCTTCTTCGCAGTGGTTTCCGTGAGAGCCTAGATCAATTGATTCAATCATATGTCGACAGGCGAGGGAGGGCTCCTATGGATTGGGATCTCCACAGGAACTTGCCACTTCCACCGTCGTCTGAAATGGATCAGGACCAGCAAAATGAACAGCAGAATGAGGATCAGCGCAATGCTACCGGTGGGCCTTCGCTTGTGCTACCTGCACCTCCGGTGCCTCCGCCACAACCCCTCTGGCATCAGGATTTGCACCACTCTGGATGGCCTCGTCCCAACGTCCATCGCTCAGAACTTGTAAGTTAATTTTTTTCATGATTCAGATCAACAATCTCACATTTGAAATCCAATGCTGAGATTAAATTGATCATTCACTTCTGTTCAACATGTACAATAACTGTTTAGTTTTGTTCATATATGCATTTATGCGACGATATGCCAGAGAATTTTCACACAGTTTATTCGTAACTTAATAATTTTTGCCAATATGTAGCAGGAGTGGGAGATGGTTAATGATCTTAGAGCCGATGTCGCAAAACTTCAGCAATGTATGAATCACATGCAAAGGATGTTAGAAGCTTGTATGGATATGCAATTGGAGCTCCAGCGGTCAGTTCGACAGGAAGTTTCAGCAGCACTTAATCGTTCAGCCGGCGAACGAGGTCTGTTTGCAATATTGTTGCTAGCCATTTTCCCTTTTTAAGCATACTTGAATTGATTTATGTGTGCCTGTGCAAGCAGGAATTGCTGAGACATCTGAGGATGGATCGAAATGGGGTCACGTTAGAAAGGGAACCTGCTGTGTTTGCTGCGACAATCACATCGATTCCCTATTGTACAGGTATTGTTTCTAACGACGTGAGTCTAGATGGTATTTTTATTCTTGTGTCTCTTTCGTAGTTGAATCTTTGTTTTCTCTCTTTCGGTAGATGTGGACACATGTGTACGTGCTCCAAATGTGCAAATGAGTTGGTGCGTGGAGGCGGAAAGTGTCCATTGTGCCGGGCACCCATTGTTGAGGTGATTAGAGCTTATTCCATACTGTAAAAACACATGTAGGATACAATAAACGGCTCGGAAAGACCGGATGGTCTCCGAAGCTCCCCATGTCTTGTCGATAGCACTATTAGTCTTCTTACACCATTTTCCGGGTACATGTGGATTGCCTTGCATTGTACAATTGGCACTAATTCTTCCTCATTCATTCGTAAATAATTAACACATCTATTCTTTCCTGGGAAATATAGAAAGGTTGAACCGTTGAATGCACCCTTTTTTCTATTGTTGCTCTTATTTTCTTCGCCAAGTGCCTTTTTAACTTATTTTGTGCGAATTGTGACTCAAAATTACGTTGTATATGTGAAGTGGGGTTCTTACATTGAAATCTTTGAAACTAGTGTTGCAATAGTTAACATTAACGATAAGATCGTGTAGCGACTATTGTAGACTGAAGCAGCTCTAAGTGCTCAGAGCTTTCAGCTTCATAACAAGCCCTTCTCTCCGCGCCTCCGCTTGTGCATATTTTAGGCTCATTTGCAGGTACCGATCCTGTATTTCTTGAAGCTCTGCCTCAAGCAGCAATATCTTTTGTTGGGCTTCTGCATCGTCACTTGTTTCTCTGGATTCTGCTTCCTTCGAAACAATTGCCTGAACTCGCACTTCACAAATGCTCTCGGCCTTCTGAGCTTCGCCAGCCTCATTCATTGTAAGTCCATCTGTCGATTCATAGTCCTTTTCCTCTATTTGAAACTGTGTTGACTCTGGCTCCTGTTCATGGCGATGAACAGTCAAATTTTACATACTATGTATGCATATATATATATGTATGTATACAGGAGGTGAAAATACGACCTGAAGTTCGCGCTGAACTTTGTTGTGGTTATGAACCTTTGTGGGGTCGCTGGTCTGTGATCGATAATACTCAGAACACCAAGTCTCTGAATTCGATTTCCTATGACTTTGTCTAGTCCCGTCTTCGCAGAACTGCAACTTGCTCTGTAAATGCTCTCTTACCTCTTCGAGCTGCTTCACTTTCATTAAGAGTTGGCTATTTGATATCTGCATTCGACTAAGCTCGTGTCTCATCTCAGCTTTCTGGACACATACCTGGTCTCTTGCCATCAGATCGCCTTCGAGCCTCAGGACTTTCTCCTCCAACGCATTTTTCTTCATCCTGCAAAGCTCTGCTTCCGACTGCACTTCGCGCTGGTAAGAAAGTTTCTCCACCATAGCAACTCGCTCCCGTTTTAGTTTCTCATATTCTTCTGATAACGATTTGAATGATCCTTTCTGCACCTGAGCTTCCGACATTGCTTCTTTACGCGACACCGTCAGTGTCAAAACTTCATTCTGCAGCTCCGGCACTCTCTGCAACTGCATTCTCAGCAGGTAATTCTCTTCGCCCAGTCGAGCTTGTTCAAGTTCAGATTCGATTCTAGCACATTGACAAGAAGTTCGTGTTCTGATTTGTTGTAGTGAACGCCTTTATATTTTCTTGCTTCCCCCTCCAAGAAAAGACACCGCTCTTCCAACTTCAGCTTCCGCTCCTTCATCTTCCCGACGAGCTTTTGCTGTAACCTGCATTCGTCGACAAGGGATTCGGTTGTGGCCTGCAGCTTCACATTCAGCTTGCTGAGGCGGTCGCACTCGTCCTGAGCTTCGGACCATCGTTTCTCCGCTCCTTGCACCTTCTGCTTCGCGTCAAGTTTCTGGGATTTGATTTCTTCTTGCAGTCTTCTGACTTGATCATGGAGGCGCATAATCTCGTGCTCTGAATGCTTCAACTCCAGCGAACCCGATTCCTTTGCATCGACCAGGTATCTTAGCTGAGCTTCCAA
Source organism: Andrographis paniculata (assembly GCF_009805555.1). Taxonomy (NCBI): domain Eukaryota; kingdom Viridiplantae; phylum Streptophyta; class Magnoliopsida; order Lamiales; family Acanthaceae; genus Andrographis; species Andrographis paniculata. The sequence continues at coordinate 1,704,771 of NW_026137620.1, read as the reverse complement.
GCCATACACCCGCTGCGTTAAGTATAAGTTTTCTTCTTCGAGTTCGCTAATATATTTCATCCACTGTGTCCCGATTTCTTCAACGATGTTGTCTGAAACACGGGAGCTCATGCTGCTGCTGCTGTTGTAAAGAACAGCGTCGCTTACCGAATGGCTGGAACAATCAGAGGTGCTCATTGTAAAATCCCCGTCGATGGTTTCTTGACAATACTTCGGCACCTTATTATCGATTTCCATCTCGTATGAATTGGCGTTTCCTGCTATGGAGTTGTCGTCGGGTTCCTCATTCCTTGGGCATTGTACATCGATCGCTGGTTTGTTGTCTCGAGAATCTGTCTCTAGTTCCGAAAAATCTGTTAAGCTCAGTAGTTCGATCTCGTTGCTCTGATCTTGATGGTCATTGTGTTTCGACTCTTTTAAATCTTCTTTGCTAATCGCTCTTGATAAGGCAGCATCGAGCTCACCTAATCTACGGCTGTATCCGTCGAGACATCTCTTCAGAACAAGATTCATGGTATCTTGCTCGATCTCGATCTCTATGATCTTGTCGTCGAGCGAGCTTTCTAAAAACAGAATTCTGCCGCGAGATGTTTGCAATAAGTCTTGCAGGTTCAGAAGCTCATCGGAGACTTGATCGACAACGTTAACTTCATCCGACTCCTCATTCCGGAAATTGATTTTAGAATCCGTTGCAAGTCTTTCCAGCTCGAGCTTCTGTTTCTCCAACGTTTCCTCCATCTCTCGAAGAAGGGCGATGAGCTCAATGTTCGACTCTTGCGTTTTCTTGAGCTGTATCGACATATGCTCGTTCTGCTCTACTTGGAATCTCACCTCGTCCTCGAGCTCTTTCTGTATATCGCTGCTCGCCATTCCCCGGATCTCCGAGTATTGACTCATGCTCCCTTTTGGCGGCGATTCTTCCAGCTGGGATTTCAGCCGATGGACTTCTTGAGTTAGTTTTCGACAATCTTCCTGCGACGCAGAAAGTTCCTTCCTCGAAGTCTCCAAATCGAGCGATAGCTTACGCGCGTTCTGTTCCCACATTTTTGCTTCAGAGATGAGCTCTAGAACTGCTGGATCATCGGCTTCAGTGAAAGTCTCCGAGGATGGAGCAGTCGTAACCGATGATTCGCCAAAGTCTATTTTGCCATACTTGTCCGATGCCTGGATCGAGCGAACTGATTTCACCGAATAAGAGGTGTAAGATGCAGCTTCGATGGATTCGATCGAGTCTTGCCTTCTGGTCGCTGTATTGTTGCTGCCGCTTTGCGAAGACGGGCTACGCCTGCCTACAGAATCGTCTGTCGTCGAGTCAAAGCTGGAACGTGAAACAAACGTTGAGAAACGTGCTTCCTGTAATGTCCGGACATCCGCTTTTGGTGTAAGACAGGTAACTTCAACCTGAAGAACATATAAATTTCTCCGTAAACTGAAAACACAGCGCGTCGAATTGAAATGCTTGAGCACGGCGGCGGCGGCTTACTTGTAGAACGGTGGTGCTGTGGTGGTATTTTTGCAACGGTAACGATACTTGAGTCGGGGATTGAGAACTCAGGAAGTTTTCCAGATCGAGTGTGGCTTCGCCGAGGGCTCTGAGTTTCGAAGATCCCTGTTTACGATGGATGTGTTAGATCAACTGAAATTGACATCCTGATTAAGATCGGAGCTGTTAAACGAGCCAAACGAGCTTAATATTGGTATAGAGATTCAGTTAGATTCGGTTGGTTAAGAATTCAAGTTCGAGTTCGGCTCGCACAAAGTCAAAGATTGGCTTAAATTATATATATATATATATAAATTAAATATATTTACTCTATTTATTAATAATCTATTATACATAATAGCAAAATTTATTAGTAAATTATATAGTAATATACTAATATATAAATATATTATCAAGAGTTTAATTGAACTATGCATGAGCAGTTGTTTGTTAAGGCGAACTACTTGATTTGTTTAAGAGCTGTAATTAAGATTGATGAAACAGTTTGGGGGTGGGCTCACCGGCAAAATGATGAACTTGATGAGGTGTTGGTGGAGGTCTGCGACGCCGTCGGACATCCATACGGATTCGGAGAGTGTTTCGGGCCATCGACAAGTGCCATTCTTGACGGGTGCCTTGCCGGTTTTCCGGAGAGTCGTCTTTCCGGAGACCATGGATAGCACGAGCTTGTCCCATCCTTTGGGCACCTGCAAAATTCCTTCGTTCATTCATGTAGTGAAGAAGATAATAAATAAATTCTAAGGAAGGAACCTGGAGAGCGTGAATGTTGGAGAAAGAGAAGACGAATTTGGCAGTGGAAGAAGAAGAGCCATCGAAGGAGGATAATGAAGATCTGTGTCTTCCTCCCTTGAGCCTAAATAACGTGTCTCCTCCTCCTCTGATCATCATCATATTTCACAGACAATTATTTTGAGTGATTCGATCATATATGGAATGAAGAAGATAGATAGATGGATATTGTTTGTATATCTTATTGGCTATAATTCTGCTGATAGCAACAAATCAGCATTGTTGCACATGTAAAGAAGCAAATTACTTACAAACAATTTTGCCAAATAATTATATAATTATAACAAACATACAACTCCTTCAATATCACAATAATATCATCATCTAATGGCAGTTGGAGAGAGAGAGAGAGAGAGAGAGAGAGAGAGAGAGCAGGTGGAAAGAATGTTTGGTAATTGACAAAAGTGAGTCTCTCTGCCTGCTCTGCCATGCCACTCTCTCTCACTTACTCCTCTCTCTCTCTCTCTCTCTCTCTCTCTCTCTCTCTCTCTCAATCTCTGTCTTCATTTTCTTCTTCTTCTTCTTCATCATGATCATGATCATGATCCCCCAATTAATGAATTAATGAATTGATAATAATTTCCTGTCGACAACTACTGACTGCAATTCTCCATCACCCACTCATCATTATTAATTTCTTGTTTTTCCTTACTTTCTTGCTTCACTTTCACCTTTTTTTCCTACACTTTCGACATCATCTTCGATTGCATTGTGCCAACACACTTAATTTATTGTCGTCTTCTTCTTATCTTCTTCTCTCTGTTTACGTTCATCTTCATCTTACGAGTAATTTAGTATTCGCAACTTAGAGTTGTGTGTTAATTGTTACACTGCCTTCCAACAGAGAACAAAGGAAAATAATAAAATAAAATTATATCTTCATAATCTCTATTTTAATATAAATTTATAAAATATTTTTATGTAAAATTTATTACTCTCGCCCTGTCCCAAGTATTGTGGCTGTTGTCATCTAAATTTAGTAATGATATGATTAATAAATAATTAAAAATAATTACAATATAATACAAATAATTATAGATTAAAGGGTTAAACTTATTTTTAGTTCCGTAAATGGACCCTTTATCATTTTATTCCCGTAAGTGGAGCTTGTCGCAAACTAGTCCCATAAGTGAAAAATCTTTCGCTGTTTTAGTCCTCCGACGCCGGAGACGCTTGCGTGGCTCGCCGGAGGTGATGTGTCCGCCAGGTGTCCTGCCAGGTCAGCGACACCTGGCGGACACGTGGATTTATTTTATTTTTTTCCATTTTTTTCAATTTTATTAATTTTTTTTATTTGAACCAAATAAAAAAAATAAAAAAATGCAAATAAAATTAAAAATAAGTTTTAAAAATATATAAAAAAATGAAATAAAAAATTAAAAAAATCCACGTATTCGCCAGGTGTTGCTGAACTGGCGGGACACCTGGCAGACACGTCACCTCCGGCGAGCCACGCGGGCGTCTCCGGCGCCGGAGGACTAAAACAGCGAAAATTTTTCACTTACGGGACTACTTTGCGACAAGCTCAACTTACGGGACTAAAATAATAAGTTTACCCTAGATTAAAGTTAAAGATAACTAATTAATTTAATAAAAATTAAAAAGTTATAAATTATAAAATTTTAAATATAATTAAAATACATAATATTTTTCTAAAAAATAAAAGTGATATAATATATAAAACGAACGAAAATGAAAAATACGACATTATACATTGAACGGAAGGAGTATAATATGTACCTTATCCCTGTATTAAACAAGAAGCATGAAAATTATATTTATATATAAAATTATATTCATATTTTTCATTAGGGAAAAATGTAAGCATGGCAATTAGGGCAATTAGGGAAAATTATATTTATATATAAAATTATATTCATATTCATACAAAATTAAGATTAAATTGTGCCTAGTTTTACCATCTCTAAAAATAGTTAAGAGCACCGCATTAATAAAGATTAATCAATATTAATTAACCTTAATCATTACATAAAAACATAATAGATTGATAGCACATATTTTAGTTAATACAATATATAATGCGAATTGTTAAAATGTGATGATAGTTTATATTTTAGGTATGCCGCATGAATATATCCTTTGTATTGAAATAAGTAATAATGTGTCATATGGACTGTTCTATCTATAAGATTATATTATAAGACCGTCTCCAATCCACTGCATTTATGCGGTGGGTTGTACCAAAAATGGGGGGAGGGGCTCCAACCCACGCCCAAATCCCCCCTCCCTCATTTTTGCAGCAATCAACGGCTCCAACCACCCCCAAATCCCCCCTCCCTCATTTTTGCAGCAATCAACAGTGTTCTTTACTGGTATTTTTTATATTTTTGGTATTTTTTTGGTATATTGTATAATTTTAATTTTTTAGTAGATGATATATAATTTTATATTTTAAAAGTTGTATGTAATTTTATTTTTTTTTAAAACATAATGTATAATTTTATTTTTTAAAAGTGATATAATTTTAGTTTTTGGAAAGTAATATATAATTTTATTTTTTAAATTGATATATAATTTTACTGTTTGAAAAGTAATAATTTTTATTTTTTTGTCTTGATAGAATTTAATTATTTATTTAAAATTATTTAATTTGTAATAGTTATTAATTATAAATGTTAATTTTTATATATGTAATTTTAAATAATTTATAAATTATATGTGTATGGATTTAATGTAAAAATAAATTAAAGTTGAGGTGTAATTTATAAATATGAAAAGTTATATAAAATAATATAAAAGAAGAATATACAGAAAATATACTTTTTAGAGTAAAATTGAAGTTTATGGGTGGAGTAAAATTATTGTAAATCAACTGCATTTTTACTGTAGCAACTGCAAAAGTGGAATGGAGTGTTGGTCTAATACCTATATTATGTCTATGAGATAAATCAGGAGACTAATTGATATGATGTTTATTTTATTTGATTAAATATAAGATAACATTAATCTTAGCATAAATATTATTTGGATAAATTAATTTTACCCATCTAGTTAAGATTAATTATTCTTAATTAATATTTCATCCATCCCAAAACAATAGAAACATTTGAGATGAGGATGATAATTAAATAATAATAATATTATATTGATAGTGGTTGTAAAAGTGTTTATAAAAGACTGAAATGTTTATACTTTATGTAACTATTATGATAAAGTGAGGATAAATTTGTAAAAAAATTGGGAGACAATTACAAAAATGAAAATAAGACTATTGTTTTTAGACGAACGAAAATGATAAAATGAGACTGATATTTTGAGACGAATAAAGTATATTAGTGTAGCGGACTTTAATCAATATCAAACTTTAATATATTATAGTAAATATATGATTATGATGGATAAAATAATATTATTTCGCACTAATCATCCAAAGGAAATACACCCATATTGTATTAAAATATAATATCATCAACTTATACGACAAAACTTATAACTATGGTATTTGCTAGTGTGCTTAACTAAGTTAGTTTAGATTGGATGGCTATGAAAGTGACACATCAGCAATGCAACGGGTGAACCAAACATTGTTTACAAATTAAGTCAATTTTTCTTCATTTGTTACTTAGAGCGTCTTCAATCATGCTTCATATTTGGCGTTTCAACATCATTTTTGTCGCCGAGTTGTTTCAATCCAGCGCCATTTCCAGCATCAAATCTAGAGTTTGCTACACGCTATTTTTTTTTTTTTTAAAATTATAAATTTAATTTTTATTTTTTAAAATTTTTTAAAATTTTATTTTAAATTATAAAAATAAAAAGTTGTTTAAAATAATAGAAAAAATTGAATATTTGAAGAATAATAGTAAAAAATGGAGTTATAGTTGAAGTAAAATTACTGTATCAACTACATATTTAAAGTTAAAACTGGATAAATGAAGATGGATTAGAGATGGCCTTATATACAATAAAAAACGCCATTTTTTTTAAGCAAAAAATTATATTATTTATATAAACTTTGATCCAATATTATATATATTTACATAAATATCACTTTATAAATATCATTAATTATAAATCCTAAAACACCATTCGAAAAAAAGAAAAACAAACAAACCCCACTACAAGAAAAATTCATTTTTGTAACAAAACTTTTTTGTCTCTAAATTTATTTTTTCCGTTACTAATGACATCAGAGACGAAAATAGGAATGGAATTACGTTAGCTACGTGAACTTTAGGGACGGAATTCCGTTACAAATAAATTATTTTTTTGTAGTGCCCGTATTTGGATCATACCCACCCAGCCCAACCCAACCCAACCCAACCTGACCCACCCCACACTTAATATCTAAACCCTAAAATCATTGTACCTATCCATCCTAACGGCAACTTATCAGAATCAGCTTTCCTAAAAGATGGTATAATAATGTAGAAATGAATTCGTCACAGTGATGTCATGAGTTCAAATTTACGATATCAAAAGATGATTATAAGAATACACATTTAAAGAAGAAAAAAAAAATATTTATTTAATAATTATATATAAATACAAAGTTTTTATAATTATTTTAAAATATTTATTGGATTTGTTTGGTTTTACCACAAATAAAAATATACTATTTTTTTTAATAAAATATTATATCAAAATATATCTATTCCAACATTTATTTTAAAAATTTAAATTTAAATACAATCAAACAAAATTTAACATAAATATTCTAATATTATTCATATATTTATAATATTTTTATATATACTTGTGTCTCAAAACATAGTGAACCTTTGAAATGGCTCATTTACCCATAGTTGAGTTAATTATATAACACCTCTTGTATTTTTATAAAAATATATAAAAATGTTTCATATTTTATTTATTGCGTGAAACTCCATATGTTTATTTATTGCGTAAAACTCACTTACATAATTGTGAATCTCTCGTACAAACACCTCGAATTTTATATATACCTGTGTCTTCGATCCAATTTGGAAAGTGATGTGCCTTGGTATGTTTGCACGAGAGACCGGCATGATAGAGAAGAGTGAGATATGAAGACAAAATACATTCGAAGTTGCTATACTTTTAGGGTGCGTTTACTTTATGAAATTGGGGTGGATTATATTATTTAATCCGATTTAATATTATATTTACTTTAATGTATTAGATCAATGTATAATTAAAAACTCAGTTACAACTATACTAATTTTTAAGATTATCAATACAATCTAACCCCTGGTATTATTTAATCATCCGTAGCATATTATCTAAACTACCCTTATCTTTAAACACTTACAAACACTTTATATAAATATAATAACAACTTTTTTGTGTATCATGGGTGTGTTTGTTTGGGGTTGGGATTTTGAGTTGAAATTTGAATAGTAAAACTTTTGAATTTGAATAGTTGAATGATGTGATATAAATAGGTGTTGATGTGATGTTTTAAATGTAAAATTGATTTTTAGTATAATATAAAAAATGAAAAATAAGTATTTGATTTGATATTTTTTTGGGAAAGAAAATTGAATAAATAGTGTATTTGAGAAAAAATTCCCCAAACAAACACACCTAATATATTTTAATTTTTAATCAATAATATATAAAGTGATAAAACTGCTATAAAATATATTACTAAAACTTAATTTATAATTTTGAGGATAAAATTAAATATATTTAATAAATAATAAAAATATATCAAATTATATATATACATATTATGTCATGACAATAAATCAATTAATTTTTAATATTATTATATATAATACTGCTATAATTAGAAGAAAAAAAACTAATAAATTATAATTACAATAATAATAATAATAACATTATTAAGAATATTTTGAGTAAGAAGAAATAATCATACCATATAATCAAACAAAAACAAAGTACACATAATATAATTTTATCTAATATTTAATCACGCAAAGTAAACGTTATATTAATTAATTTATTGAAATAATATAGCTATTATAATACAATCATTCAAAGTAAACGCACCTATGGTATTATTTTATACACACTAATCACATATTTACTATAATGTATTAAAACTCCATATTGATTAAATTTCGCTACACTAATAGGCCAATTAAGAATAATTAATCCTACATAAATTGGAAAGATTAATTTATTCAAGTAATATTTATACTAAAATTTATGTTATTTTATATTTAATCAAACAAAGTAAACATCACATTTATTAATCTCATTATTATTTAATCTATATAAATAATTTAGGTATTATAATCCAATTATTCAAAGTAAACGCACCCTTATAGCATGTGCAATGACGGTTGAATCAATAGCTTCCTCTTCTGCACCGACCTTTTTTCATTCAAGCTAATTGAAAAATGGCACAATTACCTAGTTTTACAGACAAGAAAATGAATATTACTTACAGTTGGTAGCTTCTTCAAGCCATGAGAGAAAAATGACATTTGCCCGAAAGTATTGTATATATGTTTGTTTTTAAAAACTTGAGTCAAAAAGTTATTTGTGGGATTCATGCCAATTTTTATTCTATATTATTGCATATATTCTTACTAACCAAGCTGGTAAGCTTTCATGAGAGATTGTCGATTTTTTGGCCTAGCAATTTAGGTCATTGCGTGTTTTATTTTTGGAAGATGATTCCCATCGTTGACAGAGATATTTTTTCCCCTGTCTGAAAAATAAATCAGACAATAACTTCCGTTTCTAGGAAGGAAAAGAAAGGCACATGAAAATATGAGTCGTGCAAGTGAGGACTTTTTTAATTTTTTTTTTTTTTTTCTTTTTCTTTCTCTTCATCGTTATCTCTATTTCCCCTTTCTCTCTATTCCTAGTCACTTCAATCTATTTTTTTCCTTTCTTCTCTCACTGTAGATTATTTATTGAGCCAATGTGAAAGACTTGATGATTTAAAAGCTAAAAATCGATTTAAATTTTGACATGCTATTGAGATATTTTTAGGTGAAAACCATTGTGTTGTGCTCTGTGTGGCCTAAACAAGTTGGTACCTCCAAAACACGTAGTGTGTGTTTGTTTGTGGGTTTGATTTTTTTGGTTTGAAATTTTTGAATAGTAAAAAGTAAAATTTGAATAGTTGTTTGATGTGGTATAAATAAGTGTTGATGTGATATTTTTAATGTAAAATTATTTTTTGGTATGATATAAAAATTTAAAAGTAATTATTGAGCCAATGTGAAAGATTTGATGATTTAAAAACTAAAAATCGATTTAAATTTTGACATGTCAGCTATTGAGATATTTTTTTGTGCTTTATGTGACCTAAACAAGTTGGTAACTCCAAAACATTTAGTGTGTGTTTGTTTGTGGGTTTGATTTTTTGGTTTGAAATTTTTGAATAATAAAATGTAAAATTTGAATAGTTGTTTGATGTGGTATAAATAAGTGTTGATGTAAAATTTTGAATAAAAAACCATTTTTTTGGTATAAAATTTTGGTATAATATAAAAACTGAAAAGTACTTAATGAGCCAATGTGAATGATTTGATGATTTTAAAACTAAAAATCGATTTAAACTTTTACATGTAAGCTATTGAGATATTTTTGGGTGAAAATCATTGTGTTGTGCTCTGTGTAACCTAATCAAGTTGGTACCTCCAAAATATTTAGTGTGGGTTTGATTTTTTGGTTTGAAATTTTTGAATAGTAAAAAGAAAAATTAGAATAGTTGTTTGATGTGGTATAAATATGTGTTGATTTGATATTTTGAACGTAGAAAACATGAGATGCTTCACAGAAGAGCAGAGGTTCACTGCTTGGTTCATTGCAATCTAAGAAATTAAACTAGCTAACCATTTCAATAAGATTTAAAGAATCATAAGGCATTTTTGAATCAAATCTCCTCTTCTCTGCTGCAAAATAAATAATTCTTTCAAATTAATTATATTAATTTGGTACACCGGCCGTGCATTCTTACTCACAAAATAATTGATTGCAAAATAACCGATTATCCAACAATTTTTATATTAATATTAAATAGATTTGTAATACTCCTACTACATAATAATTAGATAGAGTTATCTAGAATCCACGTAAAATCTACCATAAACAAGCTTCAACAAAAAATGGAATCATAACTATTGTTATCCAGATAATATTGAATAAATTATTTTAATTATGCTTAATTTTTGAAATTTTATAAATCTTTTATATATATATATATTTAAAATTATCATACTAATAATTATTTATAAAATATATTTTTTCCAATATTCTTTCAACAATAAAATTATAGCAGATAAATACATATCATAATAAATGTTAATACTATATAAATTTTATCAGATAAATTTTAATGCAACATATTAAATAAAAATAAATAAGATATATGTTTACGCGATATGAAGCCTCACACCATAAAAATAAAAATATTAAATTTTATATTTATTTATATTTAAATACAAAATTTTATTCAAAATTAAACAAATTAAACGTCACAGTAAATATATATTTATATCAAATTAACCCAAAATCCATACTCGATTTGGTTTCTATTTTAAATACTAATCAACATTAATGAGTCTAAAAGTTTTTGATAAAAAATATATTTCTTCCTTGAAATATTGTCATTTTTAATTTCCGTTAGTCCCAAAACAGGATTATCATTTTTGTAATTGTACTACCTACTTAAAATAATAAATATTCTTCTAATTTACAGTATAATACACAAATACCATTACTTTTATATTACACAATACTAGTAGGAATATTTTTATTTTTTTACCTACAACCCAATATAATACTAATACTAAAAAAATCCACGTGCAAAAAGTAAACGACAATTTTTCAATGGGACAGAGGGAGTATTATTTTTTCACAAAATATCGTATCAATATATTATTTAAATTTAAATTCAAAGAAAAAAATCAAATAAAAACCAAACAAATCAATAATTTTTATATATTAAAATAAACTATTTACATCATAATCGAGTATGACACCAATTTTGAATTATTTGATTTAAGTACTGATCACCATCAAAATCTTCAATAATATAAAATATGGTTAATATTAGAAACGTTGGGAAAAAACTGTTATATATACTTTATTTATTTTTATTAAGTTCTAAGAAAGTATAATCATTACAATATTTGAAAACTAAAAACAATATTTGAATATACAAGGTTTTTATAAATAGTTCTAAGTGTGCATTTGGTGCATACAATAGAATTGTAAAGAAATAAAATTGCAAAATAAAAAAAAAAATTTAGTAAAGAATGATTTTTTTTTTTTTTTTAAAAAAATACAATGCATATAAAAAAGAAAAGAATATACTGTATTGCTAGTTGAAAAAAATAAATCGATCACTAAAAAATGATAAATTAGATAAGAAAAAGTATTATCGTATTTTTAGTTTGATAATTTATTATAATAATAATTTAGATATATCTTAAAAAATTTGAATAAATTAAAAATCATAAAAAAAATAAAAAATTAGCAAATAAACACAAATTAAATAGTAAATGTTAAATATAAGAAACAAAATAAATAAACATATAACCATACTGCATTCTCTCAATTTCATTTATCACGATTTCTCTCCATGCAACAGAGAAATAAAACTATGAAAATAGGAAATAGTTTATTTATCAACATTAAATTCTCTGTCTCAATCAAACAAAAGATATTGAAACATTATCATTTATATGTCTTCATTTCTCTTTCTCTATACCAAATACCCCTGAAAAAAATTTAATATTGTTAAAAAATTGTTTAGGTAATTATTAAACTACTCTATTAAAAACTCCCTCCGTCCCATATACCGTGTCTGCTACACTGTAGACACGGTATTTTTTTAGGAGGGGTGTAATTAGTAGATAATTAAAAATGTATTAGTGAAAATAATTATCCTATAATATGAATAATTATAAATTAAGATAACCGATTAGTTTAATTAAAATTAAAAAAATTAAATTAAAAAATTTAAAATGAGATTAAAGTATTTAATCAAATAAAATTAGAAACGGCAACGTTGACCTGATATGTAGGACGGAGGGAGTAATATTTAATAAAAAAAATATTTATGACATTGTTAGCTCACGGCTCAACACATTTTTAATTTTAGAGAGTTGATATCAAAGAAATAAAATAAATCAATGAAAAATCCTCGACCAGGCCAATATATTTCATGCTAAAGATAACCATAATACATATTAATTATTAATTTAATAATTTAATTGGATGTTATATGTATAATCGCTCACTCTTATTCATAGAATGGAATGTTCTAGAGCTCATTCTCACGCTATTATTAGTATTCGAGTGATTTTAGTCACTCACTCTTATTCATAGAATGAAATCAGTTTTAAGCGATGTTCTAGAGCTCATCCTCATGCTATTATTAGTATTCAAGTGATTTTAATTGCTCACTCTTATTCATCAGAGTGATTTTAATCACTCACTCTTATTCATAGAATGGAATCAGTTTCACAAGATGTTCTAGAGCTCATCCTCACGCGACTTCCCATCAAATCCGTCTCCACTTCATGGAACCACACCATCACAGATTGCAACTTTGCCGTAGCACATTTCTATCAATTCAAGAATTCATCATCCTCACCAAATATGTTTCTTTTTTGGTCCCATCTTGAGAATGCATTCCGCCTCTCTAAACTGGAAGACGATGGATTGAAGCCATTGCGCAATGACCTCGGATGCTGCTTCGGAATTGGCCGCCACGATGGCCTAATAATACTCATCTCTTACGCATTTTCGTGGACGCTGTTCTCTTATCCTCTGGAATCCATCTGCCAGGAAGAATATTAATTTGGGATTCCCTTTTCTGTCTCTGCATAGTTTTGCATATAAGAATATTAATTTGGGATTCCCTCTTCCGTCTCTGCATAATTTCACATATGGCATCGCTTTCGATAAAATATCCAAGGATTATAAAATAGTAGTCGCGGATATGAAGGCAGAGCAATACGCAGTGTTCGACAACATAAGCTGTTGTTGGAACAAATTGAGAAGGATAGTGGAGATAGAAATTGAAGATGACATTAAAAACATCCGTTTCGAAGACCATATGATCTGTCTGAGAGAAAGGTTCAACGATGAAAGAGAATCTGAAACTTATGATATTAAAATGAATTTCTTCAACACAAGGGACGAAAAGTTTTATAAATTTCGTTACAACACGGGGACGAGAGTTGGAAATCCATATTGTTTTTTTGATTCTTCGCCCGGCCAATTCTGCATGCTCTTTGGCAGTATTGGCAGCGATACATGCCGTGTTGTGTTGAAGAAAACTGATAAAGAATGGATGGAATTCGATGACCTGACGATTCCGTGGGTGAGGTTGTGTCATCGGTGTTCCAAGATGCATTTGGCGGACAATGATAGCGAGCTTATATTTATTTCTCACAGTCATTTTATAGTCTATGATTTGATCGATGGAAAGAGTAGTCTGATTTTGAAGCCGTATGATTCAAGGAGTGAATATCCTTTGCTCGGATAATCTCATCTTCAGCGGCATCTAGCTAAAATAGGTTTTCGTCTTCTCTTTGTCTCTACTTCTACTGTTTTGTTAGCTTCGTTAATTTGATTTTGATTGCTTCATTCTTTCTTTCATCGATACATTCATCTATATATTCTGTTGGGAAGAAAATGATCCGATTTTGTTTCTCTGGTAATTTTTATATATTGTGATGTGTTTAACTTACCATGAATTCAATATTCGATTGAATGGCGTGGAGCAGGTTGAAAATTAATTAAGGTGGTGTTCTGTTCTTTTCTATGATTGCTGAAATTAACTTCGGAATACGATTTACTTAATAATATCGACTACTTGGTTACTATTTGATGTAAAATTGCAATACAATTTGATTGAGTTGAACGCCGTTCTCCTGTGTTGTGCCATTTGGCTTTTGGTTCGATTACGGTTGTTGTGCCATTTGGCTTTTGGTTCGATTACGGTTACGCGACACTGTATTATATTTGTATTATATTAATATAAAATGACGTTTTACTTTTTTACGGGTACAAAAAACAGAAGGAATGATATACAGGAGGATATTAATTAGGATGTACCTCACTTTTACCCATGGGGAGAAGAAAACACAAAAAAAAAAAACTAACGGCTTTGTTAATGCTTTCTGCAACAAGGAGGCATATACTCTGTCTCTTAACTTGGTTGCTCTCGTAGTGAAACATAGTAGTCGATATATGTCGACCATATGACAATATTGAACTTGTGTATCGCTATATGTCACTGCATCTTTGTATGCCCAGCTAAAGGTTAGGATCGATTCGTATTGAAGGACACCAGTTTCATGTGTAGGGAGTGATATTTGTTTCAGTTCAATTAAAGCAATTTCATCTATAATTTGTTTGATACTATTGGTTTAGAAGAATATACTCAGGCATTTTTGTTGTAAATTATTTTGATCTTCGATGAATTTTATTTAAGTAAAATATTTTTAACGTTATTGGCAACTGATGAATTAAAATGAAAAACAACGATAACAGAAAAAAAAAAAAAAAAAAAGGTTAAAATATTATATGTTTCAAAGTATTGTTAAGAAACATTCAATGATATCCTTATCCCTAAATTTATTTTGTTTTCCAATTTGATATGTGAGTAGTTTTATTTATATATACTTTATGATTGAATTTATATTGTTTTAATTTCTTGGATTAATTCACCGATATATTGAATATTGTATGGTTCAACTAGACTAACCAGTAAAAGAAATCTTTGGAGATTTTGAAATCAGTTTTAACAAATATTTTTGGAAGGCTAGCAGAAATCATGAACATGATATAATGTTTTGAGAAAGCTAAGGTGTTTACAAAAAAGCCATGTTGGATACTATTCGATGGTTAGAAATATCTAATGGTGTAAACGAGTGGAACTACGTTGTTGTTGTAATATCGATTTCCTCACCATAGCCATAGTATTGGGCGTCCCGTAGGGCTGGAACAAGTGAACTTCAGTGCCGGGGACTTCGTTACCCGAAATGGTTGTCGTTTGCGTGTCGTGCGAACTCAGAGTCGATAGCGCCATAGCAATTCCTCCATTCTTAAACGAACGGCTGCCTTCCAACATTGTGCTTACTACTTCATGTATCTGTATCAGCATCCAAACACTCAGCTTGTCTTCGTTGCTAACACTTTCACTTTCTTTAATTTCTGATATTTGGTTGCGCAAAAATTCCCTCGCTTTGATGAACCCTTTGGTTTCGTAGGTCCTTATGGCGTCGTGAATGCGCAACGAGCAATAGAGGCATGCCCTCGTCCGTATAACCTCCTTGTGAACAAGGTTTGTCATGGGATGGGGGGCGATTAATGTTCGATGAATGTCGACATGATCATAATATAGCTGTGTTTTCCCATCATTCCACACAGAATCTTTGTATGTCCAGATCAAATCAAGGCATGTCTCCTTAAGCTCCAAGCTGTTTTCCGGGAGAGTCACTTCGATAAGAAATTCTTTCGTCTCATCAGCGAAAAGGTGCCTTAATTTGATTTCACCTATCGATTTATCCTCTTCGCAAATGTTGCTATAGAAGTCTCCGGAGTAGATGTCGAGAATATTAACCCCAGCAGTGCCTCGCAAGAGTGTTAAACAAAACTGTATTTTGACTACACTGAGCAGGGCTCCGATGCGACAGGCGATCGCATCCCGCAGAATCGCATAGTTTTCCAAGTAGGAGTAAGTGCCACCTGTTGCCGAACATACTTCGTGCAGCGCAAAAGGCTCGTGATGTTTACCAATTCCAAAGGCGTAGACCGGATATACGGGTGCTTCAAAGTAACTATTTATATAATTGATGTCAGAGCGAGGAGGATAGACTGCAAACGGTAATTCCTCAAGGTCGCATATAGCCATTTCTCGAGTACTCTCCAAGGCAAGCGGCAGTGTGCTTGTAGTGTCTCTCCTATCGGACAAGAGTATAATGAATGCCACTGGATTGAGATACCGTCTTTGATCAAGAACCAGAGCTGCAACTGTAAGAAGATCGACAAAATTAGGTGCAGCTTTTGCAAAGACAAGTCTGTTAACGGCATCTTTTGCCGCTTTCTGTCCTTGCTCGGACATTGTGCGCAGGGGAAAAACCTTTTCAGGCCTGGCAGAGGACGAAAGTATCGAAAGCCTGTCCGAGGGGCCTAAGTTGTCGATTACGAACCTCAGGGCATCCCTGACATGACCCAATGCTGATTGTCCGATTCCTTCGCTAAAATCGAGCGCAATAAGAAGATCAATAGGAGTGCGCTGCAGGGGATGGTTTCCATATTGGAACAATGATGGTGCCTTTATCTGAAGAAGAACATTAAATTTTTCCGGCGGAACTGTTGAAATGACAAAGGGGCGCTCGGGAATGTCGGTAACAGTAACTCTGGGTAAGCCATAAGCTGGAATGAAAGATGCTTCATGGAAGGGCAGAGGCTCATCGTCAGGATAGAAAAGGGGCTCGCCATCGTCTGTTCTCTGCTGCAAAATATAGAGAAAACTCACTGCTTTGGTACATTGCAATGAAATAAATTAAACTAGTACACAATACAATCAATCCAACAAGATTACAAAATCACGTGGCATTTTCGAATCAGATCAAGATCGTCAACAAGATTTCAAGTTTCCAAGAAGATGCACTGGAAAACCATTTCTAAAAAAAAAGGAAAATTATGGAAACATGAACAGTTTGTGGAAAGCATACTGATAGGGTAGCTATAAATTAATATCCAAACACTTGGACAGAATCCAATCAATCTGTTTAGGAAGAGAACTTACTGGTTGACTAGACGAAGAAGGATTAGATGAAGAAGAAGAAGAAGAAGCCATGAATGTTTCTTGATGTTGTTCTTGTGAATGCACAGTTTTCTTGGAGAAGCCAAGCAGTTTGTTTATACAGTTAAAAGTGAGGCTTTCGATATTTAATAGAGAATTTATCAAAATACTAAAAAGAATTACTATATCTTTTCCATCCTCTATATATATAACCGATTTTGCTACTTTTACTTTAAAATACTACAATTAATATTTAAAAGAAAACTGAGACCTTTGAAAATCTAACAACAACCTATGTCATTCCACGAATCTTCAGCTAACTTCATGTATGTCCGAAGTACTGTATTTGAGAGAGTCCGTTCTATGGTACGAGCGGCCTATTAAAAATCTAATTGTGAGTTAAACGTAACTATTTGGACTATCAATCAAGTTATTCTATATTGAATAATCTATTAATTTATTAGGCGAGCTTCCTATGTGCAGAAACTAAAAAATAGAAGGACAATGAGAAATCCACTAGAATCGTTACAATCATACAATATTTTAATGGACGATAATATTTCAACCCCAAAAAACCCCCTTTATGATATATCTCTGTATATCTAAAAGGGACTTAAGCCTCATAAATTGTGAGTTAATATCAAATGAATACAATCATAATAAAATAAAAACTTATAGGTTGAAGACGAGATTTAGCTCATACATCACGCCATGGCTCCCTATTTGATTCCAATCTGTAGTCACGTTCGTTCATCCTTAATGCTTCTGATTTGTAATAGCTACAAACTTCGATTCTAGAATTGAAGTGTTTGCTTAGTCATGCTTATTATGACTAACACAACCGTTTGCTTCTGGAATCTAGGACATGTTTCCTAATAGGGACTTACTTCCGCTTTGCACTCTTGGTTGTTGATATCGGTTGTTGCTCTCACTTGTACGTCTATCAAAACATAATTGTTTTAGTTGAATTTGTTGTTGTCGATTGATGGGTATGTGTGTGTTAATTAGTCTGTCTTTGGACAGTAATCTATTACGTTTACCGCGACTTAGTTGTACTTGTGTGATGTAAGACGTTGTTTGTAACTGAACGGCTCCATTTCCGATCCCTTTGCTCTACCTGAAATTTCTTTTTGTAGTATTTATGCAAAAAAAAATAGCGACAGGTTATTCTTTTCGTAGTAAAAAACATAAACATAGCAGATTTTCTGGGTCGTAACAAAAATAAAAGTCCAACAAGAATCACTTATTGTAATGATTTTCTTCTTTTTTTTTAGTCTTTTTCGTAACAAAAAATTATACATTATTGTAATGGTTTAAATGACTTTATATAACAAATACCATAACAAAAAACTATCACACATGCATCCAGGACGCATTTACCAGACTTATTTGTTACCAAAAATGGCTTCGCAAAAATTATTTGTTACAAGAGTACGATGTTACATCCAAATGTCATAATAAAAGCATTGCAAAAAATGTATTTTGCATGAAATTTGGACTTTTACTCCGCCTGTAGCGGTAAAGCGATTTCTGGAAGTGTTTTTTTTTTTCTCTTATATAGCAAAGGCTGCTGCTAAAGTGGGTTGTCTACGTATTCTAACGGGATCAAGCCATATGTAATTCTGCTGTTACAAATTATATCGTTGAAGTTTTTTTTTTTTTTTTTTTTTTTCTATACAGAAAATATTGTGCCCAACATGGGGTGCCTACGTATCCGAACGGGGTCAAACCATACGTAATTCTGTTAATATAAGCTATACAGTTCAAGCTATACGAGTTTTACTGATAAAAGCGATTTTTGGTAGTATTAACTTTGAGCAGATATTCATCTTACGGTGAAGCTCAAACCACTTGATAAAGATGTCTTTGGTATAGAAAAAAAAATGGTAGAGAAAATGAATTTTATAGAGAATGAGAATTTATTTTTATTTGCTAATTCACTTGAGAAAAAAAGAATAGAATACAATGCACAAAGAAAATATATTGTATTGCTAGTTGAAAAATATAAATCAATCACTAAAAATGATAAATTGGATAAAGAAAATATTATTGTATGTTTTAGTTATATTTATAGTTTGATAGTTTTTTTTTAGTAATATTTAGATATGAGATTTGAATAATATAAAAATTATAAAAATTAAAAAACATAGCAAATAAATATAAATTAAATTGTAAAAATTAAATATAAAAAAAATAATAATAAACACATACTAGACTCTTTTAATTTTATTTTTCTCTCTCCACAGAAAATAAATAAAATTAGGGAATGATAAATATTTTATTTTATTTTTAATTGTTTGCATCAACCAATACCAAACCAACCAAGATACTTATATTTCTTTATCCCTACTCCTCTATACAAACACTCCTTAAAATTTATTTGTTTTCCGAAACATTCAATATTCCTTAAGATTGAATTTATATTGTAGTTATGGATTTTTTTATCAATTTTGGTTTTACTAATGGTGAGTAGGTATTTCAATTTCTTGGATTTCAAGTGTTGAAATATTTTAATCGATATCATGACCATATATATTAAATTTAGGATTAATTCGCCTGAAGAAAAGAACTCTTTGGAGATTTCAAAATCAGTTTTAACAAACAATTTTGGTTGCAAAAACCATGAACATGACATAATGTTTTGAGAAAGCTAAGGTGTTTACCAAAAAACGATGTTGGATACTATTCGATGCTTAGAAACATTTAATGGTGTGCACGAGTGGAACTATGTAGTTGTAATATCGATTTCGTCACCATAGCCATGGTATTGGGCGTCCCGTAGGGCTGAAACAAGTGAACTACAGTGCCGGGGACTTCGCTACCCAAAATGGTTGTCGTTTGCGTGTCGTGCGAACTCAGAGTCGATAGCGCCACAGCAATTCCTCCATTTTTAAACGAACGGCTGCCTTCCAACATTGTTCTTACTACTTCTTGTATCTGTATGAGCATCCAAATACTCAGCTTGTCTTCGTTGCTAACACTTTCACTTTCTTTAATTTCTGATATTTGGTTGCGCAAAAATTCCCTCGCTTTAATGAACCCTTTGGTTTCGTAGGTCCTTATGGCGTCGTGAATGCGCAACGAGAAATAGAGGCATGCCCTCGTCCGTATAACGTCGCTGTGTACACGGTTTGACATTGGATGTGGCTCGATTAATGTTCGATAAATGTCGACAGTGTCGCAATATAGGTGTTCTCTCCCATCATTCAGCACAGAATCTTTGTATGTCCAGACCAAACCAAGGCATGCCTCCTTAGGCTTCAACCTGCGCGCCGGGAGACTCACTGCGATAAGAAATTCTTTCGTCTCATCAGCGAAAAGGTGCCTTACTTTGATTTCACCTATCGATTTATCCTCTTCGCAAATGTTGTTATAGAAGTCCCCGGAGTGGATGTCGAGAATATTAACCCCAGCAGTGCCTCGCGTGAGCGTTAAACAAAACTGTAGTGTGACTACACTGAGCAGAGCTCCGATGCGACAGGCGATTGCATCTCGCAGAATCTCGTAGTTTTCCAAGTAGGAGTAGGTGCCACCTGTTGCCGAACATACTTCGTGCAGCGCAAAAGGCTCGTGATGCTTACCAATGCCAAAGGCGTACACCGGAAATACGGGTGTTTCAAAGTAATTATTGATATAATCTGAAGATTCACGGGGAGGATAGACTGCAATCGGTAATTCCTCAAGGTCACTTATAGCCATTTCTCGAACATTCTCCAAGGCAAGCGGCAGTGTGTTTGTAGTGTCTCTCCTATCGGACAAGAGTATAATGAATGCCGCCGGATTCAGGTATCGTCTCTGCTCAAGAACCAGAGCTGCAACAGTTAGAATATCGACAAACTTCGTTGCACCTTTTGTGAAGACGAGTGTGTTAACGGTATCTTTTGCGGCTTCCTGCCCTTGTTGGGACATTCTGCGAAAGGGAAATACTTTCTCAGGACTGGCACAAGATGAAAGTATCGAAAGCCTGTCGGAGGGTTCTAAGTTGTCAATTACGAACGCCAGGGCATCTCTGACATGATCCAATGCTGGTTTTTCGATTCCTTCGCTAAAATCGAGCGCAATAAGAAGATCAATAGGAGCTCGCTGCAGGGGATGGTCTCTATATTGGGTCATTGATGGTGCCTTTATCCGAACAAGAACATAAAATTTTTCTGGCGGAGCTGTTGCAATGACAAAGGGGCGCTCGGGAATGCCCTTAACAGCAACTCTGGGTACGCGAGAACCTGGAATGAAAAATGCTTGATTTAAGGGCAGAGGTTCGTCATCAGGATAGAAAATGGGCTCGTCATCGTCTGTTCTCTGCTGCAAAATATAATGTAGAAAACACTCACTGCTTGGTTCATTGCACTGTAAGAATTAAACTAGTACACAATACGATCATGCCAACAAGATTTAAAGAATCACGAGGCATTTTCGAATCAGATCAAGATCGTCAACATGATTTCAAGTATCCAACAAGATGCACTGGAAAGCCAATAAATATATATGGAAACACGAACAGGTTGTGGGAAGCATACTGATATTGTAGCTAGAAAGTAATATCGAATCAAATCAATCAGTTTAGGAAGAGAACTTACTGGTTGAGTAGACGAAGAAGGATTATTTGAAGAAGAAGACGAAGCCATGAATGTTTCTTGATGCTGGTCATGTGAATGCGCAGTTTTCTTGGAGAATTTAAGTAATTATACAGTTGATATGATATGAGAGTGAAAGAGTGAGGTTTTCGATATTTAATATAGAATTTATCAAAAATTAAGATATATTTTCCATCCTATATGTATAACCGCTTACTTAATAATTAATATTTAGGAGAAAATTGAGAATTTTGAAAATCTAAGAAAGAGTTAAAAGTCACCAGCCTTGGTGATCATGTAGAGTGTTAGTTAAACTTTTCTCATCCTCACTGATCACTCCCAACGCTCTTCATAACTGGACTTGAGTAATCAGAAGCTCAGGAAATGATTATGGGGTCGAAGCAAATAATATCATACCACGAGATCCATTGCTCTATGCCAAACTACTTAATTAGATTCTTCAATACGAGGTTTACAAGTTTCATCGAAATTAAGGCTGGGAATCAAATCATCTAAGAAGAATGTATATATGTACATTGACATGACATTCATCAAGAAATATATATATATATATACTAAGCAAGTGATATTTAAGTACTTGTCACTTCCTTTATTCTAGCAATGTCATATACTATAATTATATTCCACGAGTACGTAAACTCAAATAACTTGTCTTTAAGTTAATTAATGAGTGAACGAAGGCCATTGCAACAGCGCTATCGTGGTTCGAAAGGGGCAAAATGGCACAAGGTCATGAGATACTAAATCAATGGGAGCAATTTTTTCTTCCTCTTTCACTTGTTTACTATCCCAACGGATGGAAATTTAAAAAAAAAAAAATGAAAATTGAACTCACAATCAATTATAAAAAATTTAAAGATTTTACCATTAAACTATATGTAAGTATTTATTACTTTTCATTAGTTAATATATATATATATATATAAATATATTAAATATTAATTTTAAACCCGTCTTCAAACTTTCACTGCAGAGGGATGGCTTGGTTTCGGCTCAAACCCAATGCATCGAATGGCCATGGTAAGCACTCTTCAATTTAGAGGTCGACACGTCACTCTAAACCTCGACACCCATCGAAATCGACGCAAAAAAATATTCCTAATCTTGGAAGAAGTTTTTATGTTGTCATATCGAGAATCCATATTTTGAAAATGATCCAATTAAAGCTTTTATGATATTGTTCTTCTCAATCTGTATTATTTGGAATTCATTTCCCTTAGATAATGAATTCATCTTTTGTTTTTCCTAAATTTTTTTTTTTTTTTTTGAAAAAAGGTTTTCTCATAAATACTTTGTAAGTCTTCTTGAAGGTAGCAGTGTGTTTGTTTGGAAAAAAATCCCATAAACGAACACACTAGAAATACTTAGAATTTTGAACTAATTGACTTAAAATACTTTGTTGTTGAAATACTTATTAAAATCTTTAACGGATCTACATAAAGTATTTGAAATAATACAATATAAAGAATATTTAAAATATTTAAATCTATGAATTTGAAATGCACAAGCACAACCAACTCTACTTTAGAAATTTAAACGAAACAAATAAATTTGATTAAGTCGCTTGAAATATATATAGTTCATATAATATATAATATTTATATTAATATAAATTATATGTTATTCGTCTGTATTGTAAATATAAATTTATACTCAATTTTTTTTGGATTGTTATTAATAAATATTTTCATTTTCAAGTAAAATTCATTACACTCTTTTACTTTTTTACTTGTTTTACTATAAAATGAACAATTAACAATTATTACTCACTTTTATTAAAACTCGTATTTAATCGAACATACATTTACAAGACAGAGGGAGTATCCTTCAGCACCCTAACCATATTCACCAACATAATCCTTTACATGGTCCGATACAACCTATTCTTAAAATTCTTGAAAAAATATTTCGTTGTAAGAAGTTCATATATGTTCTACAATTGAATGTGGATGCAATGGCAGCTGATCGATCTAACCTTGTACTGTTCTCGACATCCTCAACATCTCCATCGCATTCGGCGTCCCGTACGGCTGAAGCGGGACATCTTCCGCGCCGTGGACTCGCCTTCCCGTAGTCGTGATCCTCTGCATGTCGTAGGAACTCAGAGTCGAAAGAGCATAAGCTAGCCCGCCATATTTATACGTTGGCAAACCCCCGGCCATTCTCCTCGCCACTTTGCGCATCTTGTCGTCACTTTCCACGCTTTCATGGTCGGCCATTTCCGATATTTTCTCCAACAAAAATAGTCCCTCGCACGGTACACCTCTCCAATTTCCGCGATCTCTAAAGTATCGCGAATCGACAGAGCACCGAAAAAGGTGCTTAACTCCCTAACTTTTGACGCTTGCTATTAAATGAGGCAGAAATAATAGTCGATGCACCCATAGTGTGGCGCAACATAGCTTTAATTCCCTCGCCGTATACGACACCGCGGCTTTGTATGTCAAGATAACGCTTAGGCATGTTTCTTTTCGCCATGACGCGTGCTTACGGAGAGTCGCTTCGACCATAAATTCTTTCATAAGGTGTTAGATTTTCTTCAAACCTTCCAACGTGGTACTTGGGTTTCCACGCCAACAATCATCCCCAAACCACAACTGTCGGGACGGGACCAACTGTCCAACCGACCAATGCCATGAGACTTTCGACGCAAGGCAGCTCCGCAGGTAACAAGAGCGAGCCCACCACCACAACCAACTCAACACTAGTATGATATTATCTGCTTTGAGCTGAGCTCGTAGAAATTTATTTTTGAACTTACTCCAAAAGATCTCATATTAGTGAAGTTCATGTGTACTTATAAATTCATGGATTTTTTTCACAACTTTCAATGTGGTATTGAGTTTCCACCCCGACAGTTTGCTATAAAATTATTTTTTTTTAAATAATAATAAAAAATTGTTCAATGCTAATGTTAGTGCCTCGATAAGATTATATATTTTATACTATTTTACATTAGTTGAAATTATACTAAATTGTACGAAGCTTGTCTGTGATCATTCTCTCGAAGTCGAAGTTAGTTCCCACGGCTCTAATTCAGTCTTCGTCTATGCCTCTGTGCTGAATATTGAGCTTTACTATGTACCTTCCTCTGCTAGATTTCGTCTCAAAGCTGCGAAAAAAGTAACTCAAAAACGCCTCTAATTTTTCGATTCTCTTGTTCTTGAATTTTGTGTGTTTACTGATCTGATTCAGAATGATTTAAATTTGTCAGAACATGAACAATGACATTTACATAGGATTTTCTCTTGATATTCGATTTTATTTTATTTTAGAATTGAGTGAGTATGAGTGATAGCTAGTGCATTTCAAACTTACCAATTAGAAAAAAGAAAATTAGGCATAGATTTGGATGCGACACAAAAATAATATTTTGCAATGGATCAACTAAACTACTTAAAAATGCTAGAAAATACATACAGGAATAAGAGTAATTAAAGATAATTGTTACATCTTACATACGAGGAAGAAAGAGACCATTGAGTTTGTCCCGCGTCAGGTCACCTGTCACACATGGTTCGCCTAGTGTGACTTTTCCGTCGGGCTTGGTTTGCAGGGTATTAGGTTCGACCGGGGATTTAGGGTTTAGGGTTTAGGTTCGACCGGAGGTTTAGGGTTTACCCAAAGCATTTTCGGATAGCGGCGGCGAATTCCTACATAATTAAAAAAAAAAAAAAAAAAAAAAAAAGAAAAAAAAGAGAGACTTTAGTCTTTAAATCACACTTCTATGATAGGAGCAAGTGACAATCTATAATCGATAGACACAAGTGTCTATATAGTGAAAAAAAAAGAAAAAAAGAACACTGCTTCAAAAATATCTTTCAATCTTTGTCTATATATCCTATGCATCATTAGTAGTACATAAAGGAACATAAAATTTTTCGTTTCGACAAGTTCATATATGTTCTACAATCGAATGTGGATGCAATGGGTGCTGATCGATCGATCTAACCTTGTACTCTTCTCGACCTTCTCAGCATCTCCAACATATTCGGCGTCCCGTACGGCTGAAACGGGATAGCATCCGCGCCGTGGACTCGACTTCCGATAGTCGTCATCCTCTGTGTCTCGCACGAACTCAGAGTCGACAGCGCATAAGCTAGCCCGCCAAGATTATACGATGGCACACCCCCGGCCATTCTCCCCGTCACTTCGCGCATCTCGTCAAACAGCCACAGACACAAAGTGTCGTCCCTTTCGATACTTCTCTCAAAGGACATTTCCACTGTTTGCTCCATCAGATAGTTCCTTGCAGCCTCCACCTCTCCTCTTTCCGCCATATCGAGAGCTTCACAAATCGACCGCACGCCAAAAGAGCATGTCTTTTGGCGCATAACTTCATCGCTTTCGGCGTTTGTTCTTGAAGGAAGCGGATGCAATAGTCGATGCACCCTTAGTGTGTCGCAAAATAGCTCTTCCCTCCCCGTAAACGACACCGCGTCTTTGTACGTCCACGAAATGTTTAGGCACGGTTCTTCCCGTCGCCACTCCAGATTCGTAGGGAGAGCCACTTCGATCAGAAATTCTTTCACCTCGTCCGCAGAGAGGCTCTCGACTTTTATATCAGCTATCGATCTGTCCATGCCGCCGATGAAATAATGGTAGCTTCCGGTGTGGACATCTCGAATCGTAACTCCAGAAATAAGTCGGACAATCCTTAGACTAAATTCTAATGTGACTACGCTGAGGAGGGCTCCGATTCGACAGGCGATTGCATCTTTCAGGATCTCGGGCGTGTCCAACGACGAATAATTGCCGCCTGTTAGTGAAGACAGCGTGAGCAGTGAAAAAGGTTCGTGGTCTAAGCCAATGCCGAATGAGTAAATAGGATATACGGGTCGACGGAAGAAATCGTCGATAGGTCCTTGGGGACTAAACGGATAGATTGAAAACGGTAGTTCATCGAGGTATGCTAGAGTCAGTTGTCGATCTAACACCGGTTCCGACTGTTTTATATTAGACACGAGTATAATGAACGCGACTTGATTCTGGCATCGCCTTCTCTCAAGAACCCGAGCTCCCCTCGACAGAATTTCCACAACGTCGTCTGTATAATCAGTCGCAAAGTTAAACGAACCAACAGCTCGTTTCGCATCTTCCTTTCCTTGATCGGTCATTCTGCGCAGGGGAAAATTACTCCTCTCTTCTTCGGGGCAAGGCGACACAATCGAAAGCCTATCCCAGGGGCACATTTGATCGATAACGAATCCAACAGCACTTGTGAGATGATCCACAGTTACCAATCCGCCTTCGCTAACCATACAATCGAGCACCATAACAAGATCCACAGGAGCTCGCCGGAGGGGGTGTTCGCCGTACTCTGACATTGATGGCGCCGTTACCTTAATAAGAAAATAGTTCGGCGGATCAGATGAAATGACTATCGAGGTATCGGGAATTCCCTCGACACGAACCCTTGGTAAGGAAGCCGATGGAATGGGAAGATGGAGATTAAGGGGCAGCGGCTCGTCGTTGTCGTAGACAGGATGCTACAATGCATAACAACGCGAATAAGTTGGTCGATATAAGCCTAATATTAACGAGCATTTCAACAAGAAAAATCGGGCAATGTTTCGGAATAAGATCATCATAGTCTAAGGAAATAATTTCGAAAAAATTTAAGGCTCTCTCGATCGCCTCCACAACACATCAAGAAGCAGATCAAAATTTAGCAATCAAAATGTGGGAATTAATTAAGCATACTGAAACTTATACAAGAACGATCGATGAAATTAAAAGAAGTATAAAACGTCAAGTGATGAATTTGTAAAATTAAAGATGGATGTGATTAGAAATGGAGATTAATTAATTAAGGGAAGGGAACTTACGAGTGGACGAGCAGTAAATTCCATGAGTGAGTGGGTGATTCTTTTCTTGATGATTCTGTGCTTAACTGTGAATGAGTGAATGTACAGTCTATCTTCTATCTTCTTGGAAAGGGCTTTCACTTCGCTTTGATTAATTCTGTTCAAATAACGATCAGACTGATCATATATACTACGCTCATCCAACTGTTTATATAAGATAATAATAATAAAAGTAGAGAAATTAATTTAACGTGACAAATATATCAAGATTTCTTTTATTTTAAAAAAAAAAAAACTATTGTAAATTAAATATGTTTGAATTATAAAAATGTTATTTAAGAAACAAATACATTAGGGAGGAGCCGCCAAACAAATGTTCAAACCCCCGACCCCTCAGATCACCTGCCACACATGGTTCGCCTAGTGTGACATTTTCGTCGGACTTAGTTTACAGGATATTAGATTCGACCAAGGGTTCACCCAATGTGCACTTTCGGGTAGCGGCTAGTTTATGAACATATGCCTCTTCAATTAAGTAGAAAATTTTATCAATAACCATGTGGGAATCCCTGAAATTCGGTATTTCGAAGCTTAAATATCTATTATGACTAACTTTAATTGTGCTCGCATTCTGAAATTCTGCTAAGATTATTTTAATTCTCTTGTAGTAATAGTCGATGCCTCACTTAGTGAACCACATAATTTTGTTTTGTCAGACTATTTTATGTTTTTGATTTTCTTTATAGCATTTGTCGCAAGACAATTCACAAATTATATTTATTAAAAGAGAACAACACATAAGATATTCGTATCTCCCTGTATTTAATTTATTTCTATTTTAGTTTGTTACAATACCAATTAGATATATTTTTAACTAACTAAATAAATCTCAATAAAAATTGAAGCAATGAGAATAATTATTTTCATCAAACCATATCCAAGTTATTACAAATTCAAGAATCTATATATTATTATTGGGCTAGAACATGTGAAGTCAGTATGGTGCTGATTTAATCGGATCGACAAGGCTATGGGGATAATCGACAATATTTATACATATCTATAATATATTATATATTATATTATACTATAATTCAGACATATGTTATCTTATAATACAACATATGTTGAGATATATATATATAAACATATATTGGGAGAAGCATAGGATTTGCCGCGTCATTATTTTTGTTATTATTATTATTATTATTATTATTATTATTATTATTATTATTATTATTATTTTATTAATTCACAAATTATGATCACACAAAGAGTGTTATAAGTTTTGAATGATTTTAAGAATACAAAAAAATATATATATATTTGATATTTTTTTAAAAATAAAATTCTAAATTGATAAATAGTGCAAAAACTTTCAAAACTATATACATAAACAAATCTTATATTTTGAACCTTAAAATATGTAATCTATCAGCCGTTTTATTGAATACAATTTTCCATGGTAAAAAATGTCTTATCCTCTTATCCGAAAGTATAAATATAATTTGATCCAAATTTTAAAACGGCAAA
This sequence comes from Andrographis paniculata, assembly GCF_009805555.1. Taxonomy (NCBI): domain Eukaryota; kingdom Viridiplantae; phylum Streptophyta; class Magnoliopsida; order Lamiales; family Acanthaceae; genus Andrographis; species Andrographis paniculata. The sequence goes on along the minus strand of NW_026137620.1, from coordinate 1,675,851 downwards.
AAACTTTCAAGCGCCACCAACCCCTATCTCTAATATTTCTCTATATATTCGAACGTTTTTCCATAATCATTTCATCGTCTCATAATATATATAATTTATAATTCACTTTCCTTGAAATTAAATTTTACGATATTCAAAATGAATGGCGATGATTGGAGTCTTTTTGCGGTAGTGAATGGGGCCAGAGCGGCCACACACCACAATAACGATCCGACGGATTTTAGTCAAAATCCTCATGCCAACTATTCATCGGAAAATTTTTTTGAAAATAACAATGACGATTTTTTTGTCAGTGACAACACTATCTCGAGCTGGTGCCAAGCGTATCAAGAAATGTGTCTTGGCTCCCCGCCACCGGTGGCGGCCGAAGAACTCCCACCATTTCAATTATCTTCATTGCTCCCGCCATTGCCGGAGTGTAGGCAATACTTCGATCAATTTCAACAAAACCAGTTTGGTATGACAATGCAGCCAAACTTTTCCCCGACATTGGCAGCCGTCCAAATTCCCGAAAATAATTTTGAATTTCATAATAATGCCCCCGCCGCCATCGCTGCTGCTGCCACTGCAGGGCCGCCTATCAACTTCTGGCAGCCGTATCCTCCGCAGCCTAACCTTCGTCAAACAAGGTAATAACTAGTTTTGAGTGTGTTTGGTTACCGGTTTAGTTGAAATTGACACTATAGTCCTGATTTTTTTGTATTTCTAATTTTATCTTTAATAAATAAATATATTTATATAGATTCGAAACTCCTCAAGTTCTTATAAAATTATTTTATATTAATCAAATATAAATAGATTTTTATTTATTTATATTATATAAAATTTAATTTTCTACAAAATAATATTCGTATATTTTACTAAAATAATATTTTTAAAAATTCTTAAGTAAATATTTAAATTTTTTAACATATAGGCTCCCACGTCCGATAAATTTGCATCACTTTGTCCAAGTAGGGATACTAAAAACTAATAATACTTTAATATGAAAGTGGGATAAATAAAAAATAAAATGTATTGTAAAAATGTACTAAGAAGTTGATAAAAATTAAAATTAATGTCGATAGAAAAAGTAGTGGAAAAATAGTTATTAATTTTTAGAGTAAAAAACAATAAAATTGTGATTTGATAAATTATTTTACTATAAAAAAAATAAAATTCTATATTGGTTTAACGGAGATAAAATAAATAAATAAATAAAAATAATAATAAAAGCTAGTATAATTTCAGATATAGCATTAGTATACTACATAAATCAAATCTTAATTAAATAAAAAATATTAATCTAACTTCCAACTACAATTTGACAAAACACACTCTTAAATAAGTTTCAAGAGACTATTTAGTGCATAAAAAGCTAAGGCCGCGTTTGGATGTTACAGCAAACCCCAAAAGCAAGACATTGTGGTGGAAAAAAGTTTGGAAGAGCTAATGGCCGAATCGTGGGCATGGCGGAAAGTCGGGCAGAAGTCCATCAAAGGATCTCCTCATCAAAGGTCTCTTTTTTTAATATTAGAATGCGCTATCTAACAAGTTGTAATAAAATTCATTACTACCCTTGTCATCTAAATTTGTGCTCATTTCGTCTGTAAAAAACAAAGAAAATTAGCACAATTTTTTTATAACGGAGAGAGTACATTACATGGAACCTTAAATCGTCATTTGTTGTTTTAAACAAACGTGCAGGATATACTTCCGTTGCATTGCTTACAGAGGTTGTGCTGCCAAACGGAAAGTGGAACAACATGCAACGAAGGCGGACAAATTCGTCGTCACCTATTACGGTGAACACACTCATCTTATTCCCCGCCTTGGCCTCTAGAGGGGCGGCGTGGCTAGTGGGGGCCCAAGGGCGCTGGACTCCCTAATTATTTTAGTTTTATATTTTTATTATATAGTATTTATAAAAAATTTAAAATTTAAGTAATTGTCCATTTCTATAGATTTAATAAAAATATTATTATTGCATATATTTTATTCAAACACCAAAAGAATTTGATTAAATACTCCAATGGGTAGAAAATGGTTTATCATCTTCTATGAAGGTATAAATAAAATTTGATCTAATTTTTAAAACGGCAAAACGAATTCAAACCCCACCAACCCGGTATCTCTAGTATTTTTCTATATATTCGAACATTTGTCCATAACATTATCATTGTCTCATAATATATAATTTATAGTTCTCTTTCCTTGCAATTAAATTTTACGATCTTCAAAATGAACGGCGATTATTGGAGTCTTTCTGCGGAGGTGAATGGCGCTAGAGCTGCCACACACCACAATGACGATCCGACGGATTTTAGTCAAAATTCTCATGCCAACTATTCAGCGGAAAATATTTTTGAAAATTAACAACGACAATATTTTTTCAATGACTACACTATCTCGATCGAGGTGGTGCCAAGCCTATCAAGAAATGTGCCTTGGCTCTCGCCACAGTTGGGGGCCGAAGAACTCCCTCCAATTCAATTTTCTTCACTATTGCCGCCGCTGCCGGTGTGTAGGCAATATCACGATCAATCCCAACAAAATCAGTTTGGCATGACAATGCAGCCGAACTTTGCCTTGACGTTGACAACCGTCCAAATTTCCGAAAATAACTTTGAATTTCAAAATAATGCCCCCGCCGCCACCGCAGGGCTACCTATCAACTTCCGGCTGCCGTATACTCCGCAGCCCAACCGTCATAAAAAAAGGTAATAACTTTGAGTATGTTTAGTTACCAGTTCAGTTGAAATTGACGCTATTGTCGCAATTTATTTTTTTTCTATGTATTACATGTGGACCTACACAAAATTTTATGTATATTTTTTTTTATTTTCTCTTAAATAGATAAATATATTTATATAGATTCAAAATTTCTAAAATTATTTTATATTAATCAAATATAAATATATTTGTATTTATTTTTATTATATAATTTTTTTTTTACAAAATAATATTTGTATATATTTTATTCAATTAATATTTTTAAAAACACTTAAATACATCTTTAAAACTTTTAATCATATATAGTCCTCAATTGGATAAAATTGCATCAGTTTGTCCAAGTACATGTACTAAAAAATAATAATATTTTAATATAAAAGTTATTGGATGTTTGAATAACAGTCTTACCTGAAATCTTGAACTGTTAGGAAACGGCAGCATCTCCAACACGCATCCTCATTTTCAAAATATAAATATATTTTGAAAATATATTTATAAATTTTAATATATTTATATAGATTCAAATTTCTCATTTTCTAAAATTATTTTATATTAATCAAATATAAATATGTTTTTTTATTTATTTTTATTATATTATTTTTTTATTTTTTTTTACAAAATAATATTCATATATACTTTATTAAAATAATTTTTTTTAAAAACACTTAAATACATATTTAGAACTTTTAATCATATATACTCCTCTATCGGATAAAATTGCATGAGTTGTCTCATCTAAAAGCGCAAACGGTTACGGAAACCCAACTATTAAATCATATATCCGCAAACGGAGGTCCCAACAAAAATAAAATAGATTAAAAAAAAAGTAACGCAAGTGTATATAAATATTTTATGAAAAAGATGACAAAAAAATTTAATAAGGTCAATAGAAAAAATAGGGATAAAACACTTAATACTTTTTAGAGTAAAAAGTAATAAAATTGTGATTTGATAAAATATTTTACCATAAATAAACTATGAGAAGGGTTACGATACTAATTTGGATCAGTGCACGTAAAATATAAAAATAACACATATTTTTATTACACACAATAAATATCTTTATTACACACAACATGTATTGTTTGTTCATAATTACAACGCATGTTGTATAAAAATGTGTCATGTGCTAAAATCAACTATTGCATATGTGTTTGTATTTGTATTATATTAATATAAATGATATGTTGTCAATAGTAATATTGTATTGTTTGTTAGCACATTGGATATTGTTCCACTATTTTAAAATAAAAATTGACATAATTTTCACATAGAATAAGTATAATATATTATAAATCAAATACTAATTAAATAAATAAATTTTAATCTAACTTCCAACTACAATATGAAAATACATACTCTTAAACAGTTGATTGTTTCCAGTGAATATTTAGTGCATAAAGAACTCAGAGAGGGGAGGGGATCCTAAGCATCACCTCTCTCTGCTCCATTTTCAGCATCATCACACATCCATATATAGATACATAGGTATATATACACACTCATGTATCTATACATAGGTGTGTGTGGACAAGGAGGGGATGATACTGAAGATCCCCTCCCTCAGGCAGTGTTTGAATGTTGCTGCAAACCCCACAAGCAAGGCATTGTGGTAGAGGAAAGTTTGGAAAAGCTAATGACCGAATAGCAGGTATGGCGCAAAGTCGGACAAAAAGTCTATCAAATGATATCACATATACCTCGTCATCACTCTTGTCATATATCTCGCTAGTAAAATATCTTATATATTTGTAAAAGTCGTTATATCTATCCTTTGGCCGCGCGTGGTTAAATGATATAAATAACGACTTTTGCAAACATGTAGGATATATTTTGCGAGCGAGATAAATACAAAACAAAAATGATAATGGGATATACTTATGACATAGTTTTTGCAATTTTCCCAACTTTAAAATCCTCGGTTGTTGTTTAAATGAAAAGGCATGTGGGATATACTTTCGTTGCATTGTTTACGGTGGTTGTGCCGCCAGAAGAAAAGCGGAAGGGACTAATTATGTCTACATATAGCTGATCGATCGATCGATCTAACCTTGTACTCCTCCTCTCGACCTCCTCAGCATCTCCAACGTATTCGGCGTCCCGTACGGTTGAAACGGGATATCATCCGCGCCGTGGACTCGGCTTCCGATAGTCGTCATCCTCTGTGTATCGCATGAACTCATAGTCGACAGGGCATAAGCTAGCCCGCCATATTTATACGATTGCAAACCCCCGGCCATTCTCCCCGCCACTTCGCGCATCTCGTCAAAGAGCCACAGACACAAAGCGTCGTCACTTTCGATACTTTTCTGAAAGGACATTGCCGCTATTCGCTCCAACAGATAGTTCCTTGCAGCCGCCACCTCTCCTTTGTCCGCCAATAAGAGAGATTCACAAATCGACCGCGAGCCAAAAGAACACATCTTTTGGCGCGTAACAGCCTCGCTTTCGGCGTTTGTTCTTGAAGGAAGCGGATGCAACAGACGATGCGCCCTTAGTGTGTCAAAAAATTGCTCTTCCCTCCCCGTAAACGACACCGCATCTTTGTATGTCCACGAAATGTTTAAGCACGGTTCTTCCCGCCGCCACTCCAGATGCGTAGGGAGAGTCACTTTGATCAGAAATTCTTTCACCTCGTCTGCGGAGAGGCTCCCGACTTTTATATCAGCTATCGATCTGTCCATACCGCTGATGAATTTATGGTAGATTCCGGCGTGGACATCTCGAATCGTAACTCCAGAAATAAGTCGAACAATCCTTAGACTAAATTCTAACGTGACTACGCTGAGGAGGGCTCCGATCCGACAGGCGATCGCATCTTTCAGGATCTCGGGCGTGTCCAACGACGAATAATTTCCGCCTGTTAGTGAAGATAGCGTGAGCAGCGAAATAGGTTCGTGGTCTAAGCCAATGCCGAATGCGTAAATAGGATATACGGGTGGACTGAAGAAATTGTCGATAGCTCCTTGGCGACGGAACGGATAGATCGAAAACGGTAGTCCATCGAGGTATGCTACAGCCAGTTCTCGATCCATCTCCGGATCCGACTGTTTTATATTAGACACGAGTATAATGAACGCGACTTGATTCTGGCAGCGCCTTCTCTCAAGAACCCGAGCTCCCCTTGACAGAATTTCCGCGACGTCGTCTGTCTGATCAGTCGCAAAGTTAAACGAACCAACAGCTTTTTTCGCATCTTCCTTTCCTTGATCGGTCATTCTGCGCAGGGGAAAATTATTCCTCTCTTCTTCGGGGCAAGGCGACACAATCGAAAGCCTATCCCAGGGGCACATTTGATCGATAACGAATCCAACAGCACTTGTGAGATGATCCACAGTTACCAATCCGCCTTCGCTAACCATACAATCGAGCACCATAACAAGATCCACAGGAGCTCGCCGGAGGGGGTGTTCGCCATACTCTGACATCGATGGCGCCGTTACCTTAATAAGAAAATAGTTCGGCTGCTCAAATGAAATGACTACCGGGGTATCGGGAATTCCCTCGACACGGACCCTTGGTAAGGAAGCCGATGGAATGAGAGGACGGCGATTAAGGGGCAGCGGCTCGTCGTTGTCATAGACAGGATGCTACAATGCATAACAGAGCGAATAAGTTCGTCGATATAAGCCTAAAATTTAACGAGCATTTCGACAAGAAAAATTGGGCAATGTTTCGGAATAAGATCAACATAGTCTAAAGATATAATTTCAAAAAATTTTAAGGATCCCTCGATCGCCTCCACAACACATCAAGAAGCAGATCAAAATTTAGCAATCAAAATGTGGGAATTAATAAAGCATACTGAAACTTATACAAGATCGATCGATGAAATTAAAAGAAGTATAAAACGTCCAGTGATGAATTTGTAAAATTAAAGATGGATGTGATTAGAAATGGAGATTAATTAATTAAGGGAAGAGAACTTACGCGTGGACGAGCAGTAAATTCCATGAGTGAGTGGGTGATTCTTTTCTTGATGATTCTGTGCTTAACGGTGAATGAGTGAATGTACAGTCTTTCTTCTCTCTTCTTGAAGAGGGCTTTCACTGAAACCCTAATAGAATTATTCTAATTCTCTCGTTGAAATAGCTAAAGCCTCAGTCGGTAAATCACATAATTTTATTTGTTGACTATTTTTTGTTTTTGATTTTTCTTTTATAGCATTCGTTACAACATACCATTCACAAATTATATTAATTAAATTTAAACATATAAGATATTCTTATCTCTGTGTATTTAGTTTCTTTTATAGTTTGTTACAATATACCAATTAGATATATTTTTAACTCAATAAATAAATCTCAATAAACTATCCAAAAACAAGATTATCCTATCAAAATATTGCAAAACATACTATATACAATAATTTGTAACTGGCATGTACATTATTTATTTATTGCGTGTAATAATATTTATATATAACACGTACTAAATGTTCCAATAAAATACTATATGTTATTTCGCATTTGCATGCATGCACTGGCACTACAAGAAAAAATTATTTTTGTAACAAAAATTTTTTTGTCTCTAAATCTATTTTTTTTCGTTACTAATGACATTAGAGACGGAATCAAGAATGGAATTACGTTAGTTACGTGAACATTAGGGACGGAATTCCGTTAGAAAATATATTATTATTTTTTTGTAGTGTGGATTCAAAGCAACTTTATGTTTAAATATAACACAAATATTGTACATAAATTGAAAATATAGCACCATATCTTATCTAACTAGTAATTGAGGTAGATAAATCGTGATGGAATGATTTGTTTTGCATGGTATTGTATATTAAAAAATAATAATCATATATTTTATATTAGTACTTTCACAAACAATATTTACTATTAATTGTCTCTAACTATCTACATTTTATTTTTAAAATTATTGTTTAATTAAAATTAAAAGATATTATTTGGTGGGCTTATTAAGAAGGCTGATTATAAAACCCACGGTTAATTTGGATAACAAAAAAATAAAATATTATTACTACCTCCTTTTGTGAGAAATGTTAAAAATATATATTAATTATAAATATGTTGAATTATAAAAATATATTATTTTAAAAAATGAAAAAATAAATAAATACATTTGTGGCGGAGGCACCAAACAAATCAAAACATATAAAGTATCATATACTATGTTGGAAAAATGGTAATAGAAAATTTTCACTCTTTTTTTAATAGTTATTTTGACAAAATATATATAACAGTTGTTACTTTTTTGCAATTTTTGTCATCTAGCTGTGAGTCTAGTTCACGTCGGATACAATCTCACGTGTATGAAGTGGGACTTTGCTACGGATGATGAAAATTGCGAAACCTGACACATAGAATATATTTTTCACGGTGAAGTTTTTTTTTTAAAAAAAATAAATATGTTTTAAATTTGGAATTTGAGAAAAATTCGCATAATTCATCTGAAATAACCAAATGAACCAACCAACAATATTGTTTTGTCCATCCAAGATTATTTAAGGACCTAAAATCCTAAATGATAAAATATATATATAAATACATCTATCTTTAAATTCAGAATTACAGCTTGCACGGTTAACCCGAAACAACAAAACAAATCAACCAATAATATTGTTTTGTCTACCCGAAGTCTTTCGGGGACCCTTAAAATTTGTATATGCTAAAACAATATAAAACCATTTTTGAACTTGAAATTGAAGGGAATTCACACGTTTCATCCTAAACGACCAAATAAACCAATCAGCCATATTGTTTTGTCCATCAGAGACCGTATAAGGCCCTAAATACCCTGAACGCAAAAAAAAATAAAATAAATAAATAAAAGAAATGTAAACTTATTTATAGAATCTAAATTGAACGAAATCTGCACAATTTATCAAAAACGACCAAATGAAACATAAACTCATTTGTATACCTGCAATTAGACAAAATTTGCAAGGTTCATTCAAAACGACCAAACGAACCAACCATAAATATTTTTTTTGTCGATCCGATGTCATTTTGGACCCTAAAAATTCTAAACACTAAAAAAAGTATTAATCAAATTTTGGACAAGAAATTGAACGAAATTCGCACGGTTCATCCAAACAAGGTACAGGCCAATCAGCGAATTTTTTTGTAAAAGTTGTTTAGAGTCCATAAACGCCAAAATGCTAAAAAAAATTAATTAATTTTTAAGCTAGGAATTAGATAATTATTTTTGTCTTTTAATTGTCATTCTGATAAAATATATCTTACATGTGTCACTTTTTGGCGATTTTTGTCATCTAGTCGCGCATCAAGTTGATGACGATGCGGTGCGAATGAAATTGTGCTATGGATGATAAAAATTGCAAAAAAATAACACTTGTAAAATATATTTTATTATGATGATAATTGAAAAAGTAAAAATAATCATTATTTATAGATACAAAATATTTATTACAACTTTCCCTATATGTGTAAGTTAATACAAATCTACGAACATATCTCTTCAATTAAGTAAATTTTATAAATGACCATTCACAAATTATATTAATTAAAAAAAACACACACACACACACGAGATATTCCTATATCTATGTATTCAATTTTTTTTTCCCCGTTTTTGTTTGTTACAATATCAATTGGATATATTTTTAACTCATAAATAAATCTCAATAAAAATTGAAGCAATGGGAACAAGAGTGCTAGAAGTTTTGAATAATTTTAAGAATGCAAAAAATTAGATATTTGATAAATGTGATGTTTGATTAGAGTAAATAAATATTTGATGTGACATTTAAAAACAAAAAAAAAAAAAAAAAAAATCTATGTTCATAAATAGTGCAAAAACTTTCAAAACTATATACATAAATAAAGTCTTATATTTTGAACTTTAAAATATCTAATTAATGAATCGTTTTATTGAATACAATTTTTCATGGATAGAAAAATATTTATCATCTTATATGAAGGTATAAATAAAATTTGATCTAAATTTTAAAACGGCAAAAAGAATTCAAACCCCACCAACTCGTATCTCTAATATTTCTTTATATATTCGAACAACTTTTCATAATCATTTCTATTGTCTCATAATATATATAATTTATAATTCACTTTCCTTGAAATTAAATCTTACGATCTTCAACATGAATGGTGATGATTGGAGTCTTTTTGCGGTGGTGAATGGCGCCAGAGCTGCCACACACCACAATGACAATCCGGCAGATTATTGTCAAAATTCTTATACCAACTATTCATCAAAAAAAAGTTTTTGAAAATAACAACGACGATTTTTTTTGTCAGTGACAACACTATCTCGAGCTGGTGCCAAGCGTATCAAGAAATGTGTCTTGGATCCCCGCCACCGGTGGGGGCTGAAGAACTCCCGCCAATTCAATTATATTCATTGCTTCCGCCGTTGCCGGCATGTATGCAATATTTCGATCAATTTCAACAAAATCAGTTTGGTGTGACAATGCAGCCGAACTTTTCCCCGACGTTGACAGCCGTCCAAATTCCCGAAAATAACTTTGAATTTCAGAATAATGCCCCTGCCGCCACGGCAGGGCTGCCTATCATTCCGGCTGCTGTATCCTCGGCAGCCCAACCGTCATAAAAAAAGGTAATAACTTTAAGTGTGTTTGGCTACCGTTTCAGTTGAAATTGACGCTGTAGTCGTGAATTTATTTTTTTTCTAAATATTACAAAAATATTTATATTGTTAATTTTCTCTTAAATAAATAAATAGAAATGGCATATGACTTTATTACACACAACATATGTTGTTTGTAATATAGATATATGTTATTCATAATTACAATATGTGCTATATAAGAGTGTGTCATGTGTTAAAATCAAATTATGGATGTGTTATGTAAGACTATATTATCTATTGTTACTTCATTATTGTATTTGTATTATACTAATATTTATGTGCTGCCAATAGTAATATGTATATTGTTTGTTAGCACATTGTATATTGTTCGACGCAGTGCTGAATTTATTCAGCATTAAATATTCAGCACCGTAGCTTCCGCCATAAAGTATATATAAATTAAACATACAACAAAAATAAAAGTTGACAAAATTTTGACGATAGAATGAGTATAATATATTATAAATCAAATCTATTATAATAAATAAATAATTTTAAATCTAACTTCCGAATACAATTTGACAAAACATACTCTTAAGTAGTTGATCATTACGAGTGAACATTTAGTGCATAAAGAGCTCAAGTAATGTTTGAATGTTGCAACAAACCCCACAAGCAAGACATTGTGGTGGAGAAAAGTTTGAAAAAACTAATGGCCGAATCGTGGGCATGGCGGAAAATCAGGCAAAAGTCCATCAAAGGATCTCCTTATCAAGAATCTCTTTTTTAACATTAGAAAATCTAACAAGTTGTAATAAAATTCATTATATTACATGAAACCTTAAAATCATCGTTTGTTGTTTAAAGAAAAAAAAATTGCATTTCGTCGGTTGGTGCCGCGAGACGGAAAGTGGAACAACATGCAATGGAAGCGGAAAAATTCGTCGTCACCTATTACGGTGAACACACTCATCTCATTCCCTTCCTTGGCCACTAGAGCTTGCGATTGGCCACTCCTCGGCCAGGGAAGACAGATTAGGTAGTTAGGTCCCCAATGTCGATGGAGCGTGGGCTACTGGATGTGGGATGGAGAATAGATACGATTGCGAAAGCGGAGGAATGGACGAACTTAAGGGACTAATTATGTGTACATATATTCTATCACACTCTAAAGTATTTATTTTGGAGTTTTATAGTAGATTAAAAATAATAATATTTTATTAATTAATAAAAATGTTTAAGAGATCTATACATATTTGCCGACTGACTTTATGTCTAAAATAATTATATTTGTAATAGTACGTTTGTAATTTAAGTAAAAATTAAAGATATTTTGGTATTAATGTATAATTATTTTTACTAAACTTGAAAATATATATATTTTAATGGAAGAGACAAAAATAATAAAAATAGTATTTTTAAAAATTTTGATACTATTTATAAATAGTAATTGTTTTTAAATAAATATCACATTGATGACAATTATTTCATCCCACAAAAACATCACATCTATTCGTTGGTAGGGTGGACTCGGAAGCATCGGACATTGGTTGTGGTTGTGAGAATCCCTCGTGACCTGTGGAGGTGCCTTGTGTCGAATGTCTCCTGGCGGTGCTGTGTCGGTCCCGACAGTTGTGATAGGTTAGGAAGTGGGTCCTTTTGATAAGCGGTGCAATGTGGCAAGGGAAGGAAAAGGGTTTCGCCAAACATTGCGGAGGAGATATCCGATGTGCTGATTCCGAGCGTCAGCAGTCCAATGGAGTTATAGATTTCGGATTCAGGAGCGTCATTCCACTCATGTAGTGATTTGAGAATCATAGAATCGTATACCGTAAGTAATTTTGGTGCTGTCTATCTTGCAGATGATAAACCATTGAAAGTTGTAGGTAAAGGAATTGTTCGAATCAGAATACCAAATAGTAGGGAGTGGAGACTGAATGACATGAGACTTATCCCGGGTTTGAAACGGAATCTGATTTCTGTTGGACAATTGGACGAGGCGGGTTACTAGACAGTTTTTAAAATTAGGTCATGGAAGGTAACCCAGGGATCCATTATGATGGCTCAAAGGGAGAAGATATAAAACTCTCTACATGACGAAAGGCATGCGAAACAAAATCAATTCTGTGGCCATAAATAATGACACAAATTTATGTCATTCTCGTCTCAAACACATGAGTAAGAAGGGGATAAGGGAACTCGTTTCAAATGGAAGATTGTCAAGTCTCATGTCAGTCGATATTTGAGTATGCGAGGACTGTATCTTTGGGAAGCAACGAAAGGTAGCGTTCTTAAAAGGTACGAGAGACCTGGAAAATGAAAAGTTGGAGTTGGTCCATACGGGCTCTCTTGTATTGATCTTTGAAGATTCGCAGTACTACACTGTGTTCATTGACAACACTACAAGGAATGCATGGGTATATATCTTTAAGCGTAAATACGATGCTTTTGATACCTTTATGAGGTGAAAAACACGTGCAGTGGGAGTAGTGATCCGATTTATGAACAATTTTGAAAGACAACCTAAGGTGATGACCTTAGATGAATTGAGGTTTCAACCTCAATTGGCCTCGATGAGTGAAGAAATAGGCTTGACACTGTCATCGCGGATGAAGTAAAATATGAAGGTGAGAGATGTCAGTTTTCAAGTGCGAAATTGTTGGGATATGAAGCGTGATTATATCCTAAACTATAGGGATATGATTTTCATATTAAATCTTAGATTTCGAGATATAATTGGTATGGTCCTACGGTTTGCTAGGTTATAAATATCAAGTATTTTCAATTTAATGTGTCTGCGTATATCATAGTAAAATTTTTAATTTAACAGCACTCTCAGACGTAGATCATTTTGATCGAAATGGTAACTAAATTATTGTATTCTTGTGTCTTTATTTATCTCGTCTTCATTTTATGAAATTTCCATAATATATTATTAATTATTTACGAATTATACTCCTTATAAATTCTCGTGTAAGTATAATATATATAGTGATATAAAAGGATTTTAGCATACAAATATAAATTTACAACATCCATTATTTAAATAAAAAGAAAATTAGATACCCGATTGGATTTCGGGTGCAAAATTTCATATCCGATACCCGATCCAACTTTTTGATTGGATACCAAACGTCGACCCAATTAATCCGAACCCGATCGAGTGAGGTCGGACCCGAACTACCCTATTCAAACGCCCACTCCTAATTACGTTTCGGTTCTTTCTGATTTTTTTTTCTTTTTAGGTTCTTTACATATAAATATAATCACTATTTAAATATAAATATAAATCCCAGAATAATTAAAATAAAAAAATGAAAACGCACCCAAGTGTACTGTGTTTTTTTAGCCCATTAATTTATTGTTAGTGTTAAATATTGTGATTTGTGAGGCCTTGCCACGAATGTACAAGAACCCATTTTCCCCATGTCACTGTCCCGCCTCCTTCGACGATTCTCGGAGAAGAATTCGACCATCAATGGCAAAGCAATCCATGCTCAGATCATCCTTTCGGGGCGGCGGGCGGATGTCCAAACTGATAATCATTTACTCGCAATGTATTCGAAGATCGGCTGCATTGACTATGCCCGGAAGGTGTTCGATCAAATGCCTGAGAGAAACGTCGTATCTTGGACGTCCCTGATCTCTTCGTATTCCCAAATTGGAATCTCAGAAGAAGCCTTGAATTGCTTCAGATCAATGGTTCTCGAAAGCCGAATCGATCCCAATGATTACACCTACGTTGCTGCCATTTCAGCTTGTGCTCAAATGGAGGCATTGGCATGTGGGAAAGAGATCCATGGAAGAATCTACAGGACAGGGGAAGCTGTTAATAACTTTGTAAAGAATTGCTTGGTTAATTTCTACGGAAAATGCGGGCTGTTGAGGTCGGCTCGGGTAGTGTTCGACACCATACATGATCCGGGCACAGTTAGTTGGGTGTCCCTTATGTCGAGCTACGTCCGTTGTGGGGAAAATGAGGAAGGTTTGAGGATCTTCTTGAGGTCTTTAAGAATGGGTGTCGGCGTTAACGAGTTTTCCTACGGGACCGTGTTGGGCACTTGCGCTGCATTGGAGTTTTTAGACTTCGGAATGCAAGTTCAATGCCTCGCCGTCAAGCTAGGAGTCGAGATGGATCAATTCGTTGTCACTAATTTGGTTCATTTCTACGGTCGATGTGGCGATTTGGAGTTGGCGAAAAGGGCATTGCGCGAGGCGAATCGAATCAATGTGACGGCTTGGACTGCTCTAATTGGAGGTTGTGTCCATCTCGGGGAAAATGCGGAGGCAATTAGTCTTTTCCGCGAGTTGCATTGTTTTGGACTAAAACCGAACGAGCAGACGTTTGTTTCTGCACTTGGGGCGCTCGGGAAGGAGAAGGATGTCGAAGGTGGAATGCAGCTTCATTGCTCGATTGTAAAGGCGGGATTCGACTCGTTCACTTTTGTTTCAAACTCGGTGTTGGATTTTTATGCGAAAGTTGATCGTCTCGATGATTCTTTCGAAGTTTTCCGCAGTATGGATGCGCGCGAGATTGTTAGTTGGAATGCTTTGATAGCGGGATGTGTAAACTTGAGTCGCTACGAAGCAGCGATTATGGTGATTCGGAGCATGTTTTCGGATGGATTCGAGCCCAACGTTTACACGTTTTCGAGCCTGTTGAACGTATGCGGCGAGTTACCCGCAGCAGCGTGGGGGAAGCAAACACATTGCCGCGTCGTAAAGCCCGGATTGGATTCTAACATCGTAGTCGGAAGCGCTCTCGTCGATATGTACGCTAAGTGCGGGCGATTGAAAGATGCTCGGACAGTCTTCGACATCCTTCCCAACAAGAATATCGTATCGTGGAATACGATGATCACCGCCTACGCGCAGTACGGATCGGGGAAAGAAGCGTTGGAAATCTATGGTGCTATGGTGACGAATGGAGTAAGACCAAACGACGTCACGTTCGTCGGAGTATTGTCTGCCTTAGGACATACCGGAGATTTGGAGGGCGCATTGGCCCATTTCGGTTCGATGGCGAAGGACTTCGGCGTCAAACCGAGGGCAGATCACGTCGCTTGTATCGTCACTTTGTTGTCGCGAAAAGGTCGAACGAGAGAAGCTTACGAGTTCATGACGAACTCTCCCGTGGGTATGAATAACGTCGTCTGGCGATCTCTTTTATCCGGGTGCGTGGCTAATAACGACTTGGAGTTGGGCTTATACGCTGCTCAGAAAATTTTAACCATAGATCCGAATGATGCATCTGCTCGAGTCATGCTGTCTAAGGTTTACGCCGATTCGAATATGTGGAACGAAGCCTCGCAAGTCAGAGAATCGATACTCGGAAAGGAGGCTGCGTGTAGTTGGACTTGACGAGAAGATCGAACGGACGAGGTATTTCTAATCATTCATACTCGGATTTGAGTCGATTCAATCTATACATCGCTGTCTAACCTTTCCGTAAACGTTAATCGTATTATCCTTAGATGATAAAAGTCTTCTCGGATCTCTTGTGCCGGCGCTTTCTCCTCGGACTCGAACTGATAGCACAAGAGAAGGCGTTAACGAGCTCGGAGTCCTCTTCGGTGATCAACATATTGGCCGCACTCTGGTTGGCGAGGAGAAGTTTCGCGACGAGGTAGCCCGCAACAGACCAGGTCTGGTATAGCCGAGACTGCTTCCCGATGAATCGGGCCTTCTTGGAGTCGTAATATTCAGGCCATTTGTCTTTTGATATTCGCTTCTCGGCAATCTCCACAGCTTTTTCCGCGATCTCGGGTCTGTTCATCTTGATGCAAGCGACGGTGAGCTGCGCAGAAGCAAATGAGGTCGCGTATTTTAAAATACTCGACAATGTCAATGGCTCGGTAGATCATACGGGAACGATGTTTACCTGCCAAAGAAGAGTCGGCCAGGAACCCCCGTTGTGATACGACCACGGCCTGCAGAAGGATATCCGAAAAAGTTATAACACGGTATCAAATGATCAACTGACGGGCTAAAGAATGGCTAAAGGATGATCGATCTTTTTAATAACGTACGTGTTCTTGGGATCAAATCCGGTTATGATCTGCCACTCCTTGCCTTCGAGAGCCGGATAGCAAAGTTTAAACGGCATATCCGCTACCAAATCGAGCCATTTCGCTTCGACAAGATCCAATATGGCATGCGACTGATCCAACGTCGCGAGGCTGCTGACAACGGACCACAAATTCCCGAGAGAGAAGAACCGGAAGTCCATATGCGCAGGCTGCAAGTTTCCGATTAAATAGCCCCCTTTGTTAGGCATCCATTCGACTAACCATGGAGGAATTTGGTCGGGGTAGATGTTGAATTTGTTAACAGCATCGAACGAGTATTCTTCAGTCTTGTAACGATAAATCTCGTTGAGTTTTTTCATGTCAATCCAGTAGTATTCCCTGATATGAAATGACAGCGCGACGAGGCGATTGTTCAATGCTCGGGTAAGGTCAGCTGATCCATCCTCCCGAGCAAGCATTTCCCGAGCACATAGTAACGCAGAATAGAACAGTGCCTGCAGTCAAATTCACCCGAACAAGTACCTAAGTAATAAATTTGTTATTAGGTCACGTAAAATAACTCGTCCTGACTTACTTGAATCTCTAAAGGATGACCGTGTATTCCCATCCGGCGATCTATCATGCACGAGCCATCGGTTACGAGCAGCGTAGGGAACATATCGAAACCATCGGCAAGGCATAGCCTAAGGATCATCTTGATTCCGGTCTGAACATCTACTCGTTCCTGAACCGACAGATCCCCCGAGCATTTTCCATACGCCCTTAACAAGATAATCCACCACAGCCCTGAAATTATCATCAAAAAACATTCGATATAAAATGATCAACGCATCATATTTGATCGATGAAAATACATCCAAAGGTACCAGAATCAACAGGCGCAACACGACCAATCGCAGCTTCTCCAAAGTCAGGGTCGAGTACCTCCTCTGTAGCCGAGTCATCCCCATCAAGAGGCACTGTTCGTACCTTAAAACTAGCCGGCATCAACCCTTGTCCGGGGCTATGGCAATCCATGGTTTTCTCCCAGCTCTGCAAATCTAACCATTGTTAAAACTTTTCCAGCGATCATATTGCTGCAATGCCCGGGCACATTTTGTTAAACAATCAGGTTGTATTCTTTTGTGGGTTTTACCACAGGTTTTTACTATTCAAATTCTTTTTTTTCCTTAAAAAATATCATATCAAACAATCACTTTTTTTTTTATATTATACTACGAATTTATTTTACATTCAAAACATCACATCAATCTATATTTATTTCACATCAAGCAACTATTCAAATTCAACTTTTTACTATTCAAAAATCCAAATCCAAAAACTAAAACGCACAAACAATGGGAGAGTTTTACCTGCAGCTGAAGAGTGTGAAGAATGAAGTTACGGACGATCTCGTACTCCCCCTTAAGCAGAAAGGCAATTCCCGAAGGAATGAAATCGCGGATGAAGACCTGATCGTAGTTCTGGACACTGGAACTAGTCAGGTCCTGCGCAGCAATCGTACC
Organism: Andrographis paniculata; assembly: GCF_009805555.1. Taxonomy (NCBI): domain Eukaryota; kingdom Viridiplantae; phylum Streptophyta; class Magnoliopsida; order Lamiales; family Acanthaceae; genus Andrographis; species Andrographis paniculata. The sequence continues at coordinate 1,658,066 of NW_026137620.1, read as the reverse complement.
CACAGGACTACCGCAATAATATACAACGGATTCTTTCAGCAGCTCCCATGCTTCATCCTCGACAGATTTGGAACCGTCCTTTTGCTTGGTTTCTCGTTTGGCTCCATGCTTTGCAACATTACCGTTAGGCGAACACCCCTCCTTTCCTGAGCTGGACTCTCTGCTGACCTCCGAATCTAAAACATTGAATATGTCGCCATTTCCTGTACCGTACTCTTTCGCCTTATTCACATATAATTTTTCATTCTGGCTCCCATCATCGGAAGCTAGCCTGTTCGAGCTCTCGGCTCTTTGGCAGCTGCATTTGAAACTTCCTAAATAGCGATCGGAGTCAAAATTGATGCCGGAAGCTCTAGGAAACCAATAAATATCACTTTGAGGATATGATCTGTCGACAACTTTGAAACGAGTCGCAGCTCGTCTCCTTTTACATATTACAGAAGATCGCGAAACAGAAGATGACTGCAATTTTAGCCGAGGATTACAACTAATGTGGCAGGGTCCAGCCCCATTGCATACTTGCATCACTGTTTCAGCAACAGCCATTAGCAATATACCTGTTTTACAAACAGCACCATAGGCAATTCAAAATAACTCACTTCGAAATGATTTTCGACTAATTTGAAAATCATAGGGTAGAGATGAAAATGAACAAAAACAACACTTCTACATGATATAACTATTCGATAAACTGATGCAATTGAACTACTGATCAAATTGGAGCTATCGAGAGAAGATTAATGACGTCGAGGTTTAGGAAGGATTAAATCGATGTCTAGAGTTACTTGAACACAATGACCCATACGAATACACAGAACAACACTCAAATTATCCTGCAATTGAACAAACTCCCCAAATTTTTCGCAATCATATCTTCTAGGGTTTGTGAAATACCAAAATTCTTAGAGGAACATATCCACCAACACAACCACACAATCCACCGAAGCTTTTAATCGCAATTAAGAGACAATTTCGTCGGCGAATTCCATTTCTCAGACAGCAGATATATCATCGAAGTCATCAAAACAAACAATAAATGAATTATACATAAAACGGAGAGGGAGACGTAATCAAGATCAGAATTTACCTAACAATGGCGATGGGATCCTGGGGAAGACGAGGATTATGCAAAATAATCGAAAGAAAGGCGGTCAAGATTGAGGAAAAGGACCAATAAGTGGGTGGGATCAGTGGACGGTACATATACGATGCGACGACATGTGATGCATCGATCACAGAAAAGCCGTTTCGAAAGTAGATTCGTGAAGTTTCCATCCCAAGGTTCTGTTTTTGTCCACCAATGCTCCGATACGGCAACGGGTTTAGACAAACAATTTCGAATGTTAGGTACTACTTCGATATATTTTTAAAATTTACTTCTATTGTTTGGTACTATTTCAATATTTTCAAAAATTACTGCTTTTATTGTAGTAATATCTTCTCCGTTTCGTTTGAATATTAAAAATTTTTAATTTGAATAACTGTATGATGTGATATAAATAGATGATGACGTGATATTTTGAATGTAAAATTGATTTTTAGTATAATATAAAAAATGAAAAATATGTGTTTAATTTGATGATTTTGGGGAAAAAAATTGAATGAATAATGTAAATTCAATCCAATCCCCCAAACAAACACACCCTTGTAAATAGGATAATTTAGGTAAAATATAATTAATAAGTAATTAAAAAATATATTAATAAAAATAATTATAAATTAATATTAAGATAACTAAATAGTTTAATTGAAATTAAAAAAATTATAAAATTCAAAGTTTAAATATGATTATAGTATATAATTATATTTTTGAAAATAGAAAGGATAAATAATGTGGACTGACGAAATAAAAAAATATAGACAAATTATGCAAAACGGAGAGAGAGAGTAGTATTTTATTGATTAATATAAATTTTATATTTATATTTCTGTTTTTATAAGTAAAAATATATTTTTAAAAAAAAAAAAATTATTTTGATATTTATATATAGACTATAATACTTTTGCGTGAAATAAACAAAAACAATAAAACAAATACATTGAATTGCAACAAAAGTATTTTATTAAATAATATTTTTTTACAAAATATTATATTAAATATTAATTTTTTATTATTTTAAAATTTGCATTACTTCAGAATATTCACAAATTTTTTTCTCTAAAGAAACTCTTTTTTTATACTATTTATTAGCAATTATACTTAAATATTCTTTTTGTTGAAACTCTTCATGTCATATTGTTTAGATAAGAAAACTAAAGAATAATATTCTCTTTGTCCGGTGATAAGTTTCGCATTCAACTTTTGCGCGCGAATTTAAGTAATATTAGTATCTTATAGATATGAAATTTAATAAAGTAGTATAATATTTATTTGGCCTTTAATATTAAAATAAAAATAATGTGAAAAAATAAAAAATAGAGGTATTTTAGTATTTAGTTAATAATTTAAAAAAATATATATAAAAAGTTTTGACTTCGGACTGAAATGGCAAATAAAAAATTTAGTCTTGAACTTTGACAGTGGAAGTAGTATTTTAATTTTAAGAGTGAAATAGGTAAAAATTAAAAAGATTATTATAAAAAAATATTTTTAAAAATAATAAATAAGCAACATAATAAATAGAAAAATAACTAGAAAATTGGATTATTTGTTAAACATTAAACAATAAAATTATAATATGGAATAATAAAATTATAAATATATAAAATTATTTATTATAAATAAATTATGTATAAATTTATTGAACTAACAAAAATATATATATCATAATTATTTAGAACAGATGGAGTAATATTTAAATAGTACATTTTATATATGTATTTTTATGTTAAGTAATTTAAAAAATAATATTTTATATAAAATTCTTAATTTCTTTAACATATATTATACATTGTGTATATATAGATATATATTTTGTATTTTTAGTAATATTTCTAAAAAAAAAAAAAAGAAAAACATATCAATAAATAATTATTGAATGAATACAAATTTTTGTTACAACTAAACAAATTTGTATTTAAAGCTAAATTACTCAAATATGAAAAAATAAATAATTATTTTATTACCAATAAATAGGCTCAAGTGTTTTGATACAGTTTTTAACTTGTATTTTTATCTTTTCATAAAAAATATTAAAAATAATATAATTTTTTAATATAATTTTTATTAAAAAATTTGATAATATTGTTTATGAAAAAAATAAATATTTTTTTATGACAGTAAAAATATATCAGTAAACAACAAGGTTCATGTGCTAAATTACTAATTTCAACACTTTGAATAGTTAAAAACAACTGATATATATTTATATTAATTATATTATTTAATTATATAAATTAGAGATGATAGATTTTTAAAAGCATTTAGCACAAGTGCTGAAATTAAAAATTCAACACATGATCCTTTTGCATAAACAAATAATAACATTTACTTAAAAATAATAATTTATTTAACTTACAATTTCACAATTTTGTATAAGTAGAAAATATTAATGCCCTCATTCAAAAAATTATATTACCTCAAAATTAAAATACAAATATATTTTGATATCTTTTTTATGAAATATATGTTGAATATGATAATTATAAAAAGTAAAAAAATAAAAAAATAAAAAGTTTTAGACATTAGTGTGTGTTTTCATAAAAAAAAATTTTTTACATATTTTTCAATTAAATATATACATATATATATATTCACATAATATATAATATATATTCATTAAAAAAATAAATAATTTAATATGAAAGTATTATTTTTAATATAAACGATACTCTTACAAAAATATATTTTTTAGAAAATTTAGATAATAAATAAAACTTATACTACCTTCGTCCGGCTTTAAAGATCTCATTTAGATTTTGTGTATTAATCTTTAAATATTAATTATTATATCAAAATATAGTACAAATTAAGAAAAATTGCAAAAATATTTCTATCAATGTCTTATAATACTAATAGAAGAACGTTTGTAAAAAAAATTATAAAAATATAAAAATATTTTTAATATTAAATATAATAAAGCAAAATATAAATGTGATCATGTGACGGTTACGGAACTGTTTAAATAAAATCAACATTGTTATAATAGTACAATAGTACATATATTTTTTCGTCCATAAACTAATATTATCTTCGCCGATTATAAATGTTTCATTTACTTTTTGCATGTAAATTTTTAAATATTAATTATTATATCAAAAAGTAGTATAAATTAAGAAAAAAAATACAGAAATATTTTCATTAGTGTCTTATAATACTAATAAAATGTCATTTATACAAAAAATATATATATATACACAAATATAAGAATATTTTTAATATGAAGTACAATTAAGCAAAACGTAAATGTGACCCTTAGAGGCAGATGGATGAAATATTTTATTTTTTTATTTGAGTCGTCCAACCATTAGTATTATTTTTTTAAAACATAAATTTTACTTTTTTTTACATTTCATTTATTTATTACTTTTAATTTATATCTTGCCATAAATAATAAATTTGTCAATTTATAATAAAAAATAATTAATTAACAATCATGCAAATATACATTAAAACAACATAAATTGGACGGAGAAAATATTAAACAGCACATTGTATATAAATTTACAACATATATATAAAAAAATTAAAAAAAAAATACAACTTACAAATACATAATACTCCATCCGTCCTAATACAATAGTCTTATTTACCATTTTTGTTTGTTCTAAAACAATAGTTTCATTTTCATAAATAACCATATCACCGTAAAACTATCCCTACTTTTTTTCATCATTATTACACAATTGCCACTACTTTTACACTAACATACTCACAAGGACAAAAAAGTCATTTATTCTTACTTTTTATCAACTACCAATATAATATCAATATTTTTTAAATCTCGTACCCAACACAATAAGACTATAGTTTTAGAAATTTTGGACTTTTGAAAAAATTAAAAATTGTAAAAAAAAAATAAATTAATATTTGATGTGATATTTATAAAAATAAAATAAAATTAAAAAAAAAAATACTACTGAATTTTTAAAGATGTATGCACCATATTTCTAGAACATGGCTCAACGTATTGTAACTTCCTACTTATTTTCATATGCACACAAGCGTCTTTTGTTTGTTGCCCAGGTTTTTTTATTATATATACGGTAATGAGAATGTTATACGTGTACGTATTAATTACGGATGGACACAGTTCACTTATTTGCAAATATGTTGGTGTTTGATATCCAAATCAAATCGAATCGAATAAATATCCGAAACTGCGAGTCGTATTCGAACAAAAATTTTCGATTAACTGAAAATATCTGTAATATTTGCAAGCATATACTTTTGCGTAATTTTAACCGTTTGAAAGTATTTTCAATTTTATTACATCTAAACAGTTGTTTTTATAATGATTCATCCAAATAAAAATCCGAACTGCTTCTACTTTTGACTTCTACTTCTGCTTCTACTACTTTTGGCTTCTGTTTAATTTTTTAAGTCAATCCAAACGGATCACAATTGTATATATGAAACTTTATGGTTCGACTGCTTTGATAGTGAATCTTACCTTAGTTGGAACCCCCAGACATAACTCATTGATGAGCGAACTTAGTTAACAATTATTTTGTGTTTATGTTCTTCTTTGTCACCAGTATGTGCATTCTTAATCAGCTCATCTAGCAAATAGCGAGTTTGTGTTATTCAATTTTTTTCTGTTTTTATTCTAAATGTTGAGATATTGCTGCTATTAGGTGTTTAAGCGAATTTTCGGGGCCGACAGTTCTCTTATGTTCTTCGGTTCAGTTCGATGCGATTTCGATTTTTAATATTTTTTTTGGTGTGATTAACCGAATTGATTATAATATATTAGTATATTTTAAATTTTATATTAATTATTATATTATATTCTCATTAGGTTTGGTTCAGATTCGATTCAAAATATTTGTAAATATTTTTGTGCAATTGCAAGTTTAATTACTTTTTAATATATATATTTTTAAATTCGATTCGATTCAAATTATTTGTAAATACTACAATTATTTTTGTTAATCAGAAATTTCAATTCGAATACCATTCACATTTTTGAGTAATTATTCGATTCAATTTGAATACCAAATACTTATGTATTTGCAAATATCCAAATGTGCACTATTAGAGGAACTAATCTAAAATTATAATTTTTTATAATTATTACTTTTTTTTAAAAAAAAAAGTCTAATGGACTGGGCCTTCTATAATTGCAGACCATGCCGAAGTTAAAGGCTGTGTCTCTTTTGGATATTTAGATTCTTTTTTCTCATTTATGTACCTATGAGATATACAACATAAGAAATTGGTGAAAAATAATTTTTTTTTATTCAAATAAAATAATTATTTGATACAATATTAATTTTCTAATCATTTATGCAATAAAACATAAAATTTGGTGAAGTTGAGAATTTATTTATCAAGATAAAATAGATATTTGATATAATATTTATATATAAAAGAATTAGATATGGGGTGTTTGGCAAATAAAGCTTCTAGCTTATTGAACAGCTTTTAACTGTTTGATCAGTCAAAAAATTAATTTAAGTGTTTGGTAAATTAGCTCTTTGGAATAGCTTTTTGGACTCAAAAAACTAATTTCTGAAAAGCTAACTTACCCAGCGTTTTCAAATAGTTTTTTCTGTAAAAAAAAATTTATTCCTTATATGCCTTTAAAAATTTATTATACATTTTACACAAATAAATATATTTTGATTATTTATTAATTATATTAGAATATTTTATTATATTATAGTTTTACTTTTATAAATTTAAAATAATTAATTTTTATATAAAAATTATTTTAATTGTAAAATATATAAATTTATTAAAATCAACATAATATAGAAAATATAAATATTAATAATTTATTTTTTTTATTAAAGTTGCATTATATAAATTTTATACTAAAAATAAATTAAATTTATTGAAAATTTTAATATAATGAACTAATCGATAACTAACATAATAAATATATACACGAAAAATTTATTATTTTATATTTTATATCATTTTCAATAGAAAAAAACTATTTATATATTTTAATAAAAATATATTATTTTTAAATATAATTGTAATAAAAATAAATACTTTTATAACACTTTTACAACTTTCAATAACTAATAACAAAAAATTTTAAACATTATAAACTCAAAAGAATATAATTGAATATATTAGAAACAAAAATAAAATAGAAATGTCCTCAATTGTCATTTTACGTATAAACAGCTAATATCAAACAGTTGTTTTACCAAATATTTTAATATAACCAGCTAATCGAATCAGCTAGTCAAATCGGCTAATTAAATCAGCTAACAGCTAATAGCTATCGGCTAATTGCCAAACACGTCCATGATATTTCGAAAAATATTCAGCAATAATATCGAAAATTTCGGCGACAATATCTATTAGAAACATTCAGAAATTCCGAAAGGAGATAGGATCGGAGCAAAATATTCTAAAATGAATTAGAGTTAGAGTTGAAATAAAAGGTTTATCCGCGTAGTATTCTTAGGTGATATAATTTTTTATAAATATTATTAAAAAAATATAATATACATATATTAATATAATATGTATATTTTATTTATTCATAAAAAGATAATAATTCGGTTGATGTATTTTTTTAACAATAAAAAGTAAAATTCGAAAATAGAGAAATATCTTCGAATTTGATAGATGAGTGTCTGAGATTAGGGATCTCTAAACACCGTAGAATACATAAAATAAGATAGGAAAAATAAAATAAAAGACTGGAAAATAAAGTGGTGATCCCCAAAAGTAATTATCTTGAATTTTTGTAAGTTGAAGATGCCTTTTTCGAACAGTACGAAATCCTTAAATAACCCCTTGAAGAGGTGGTTCGAACCGCTGTCTGGTCGGTTACCATAACCGCTATTAACCACCCCAAAAGTTCTCTTCTATTGACACGTGTATCAACCGTCCTATCACGTCCGACCTTCAAAAACCGCTCGTCAGTTGAAGCCACCCTCCACTATCAGGAACTGCCCTCTCACCTCGCCTGCAGATTAAATGCTTCACTGCCCGACCTTGTTACGCACGACCTTATACTATCTTATCTCCATAGCAGACCTAACTGTGCCCGACCATCGAACTCGGCATGATTATACTCGACCTCAGCGCCCGTCCTTATCGCACCCGACCTTCAATCCCGACCTCATACCGTCTCAATTTTGTGTCCGACCTTGTTATGCCTGACCTTTGGACTTGATCCGACTTCAGTGTCCGACCTTCTTACGCCCGACCTTTGGGATTTGTCCCGACCAGGTCCGACTTCAAAGTCCGACCTTATTAGGTTCCGACCAAGTCTGACTTCATTACCCGACCTTATTCCGTCCGACCTTAAGTTTGACTCGACCAAGTCATTGCAGCTATATTTGGACTTTTGAAAGCCCACTAAACTTTTGAATAAATCTTAACCTAATTTGGTACGCCCATTCTCAAAACCCTACCCACTATTTTTTGTGCTCAACAAATTCAATATAAAATATTATTTTATATTAATAATACAATTCTATATTTCTCACATAAAAGATCCATCCAAAAAAACACAAAATAAACAAACTTAAAATTGTCATTGGTTTTTCCTTTTTTCATGACTAGGGACTGAACCTCAAACAGATAATTCATTGTTTCTTTGGATTTTGTTTGAGAAAATTTAATTTGCATTTGACATTAAAATAATATTCAAATAAATATTTTTATGAAGAAAATATATATTTACTTTTAAAAAAAAAAAAAAGAAAAAACAGAATTCAACTTGAAAGAATTATGTGAAAGAAACACAATCATTCTCAAGAACTTGACCCCTAATAATTAGTAGTGGTTGGCATATAGTTGCAAGGCTGTTTTGAATTTTAATGGACCCGGGCAATAATAAAAAGTGATCGACGTGGGAACTCGACCGGACTGAATACCCTGCAAACCAGGTCCGATGGAAAAGTTACATTAAGCGAACCATGTGTGGCAGGTGACCTGAGGCATCGGGGGTTTGAGAACCCATGACCTCATTGTCACAAGTTCAACTCCTACACCACCAAGCCATCCCTTACGGAAAATAAAAAGTGAGTTCCTTATTTAATTATGGGTGTGTTTCTTTAGAGGGGTTCGGGGGAATTTAGGTTTGAGTTTGGTTTTTATTTGAATTTTGAAATGGGTTTAAATTTTGTTGTTGTTATTTTATTTTTTTTTTGTGTTTTGGGTTTGGTTGGGGTTTTGGGAGTTTTAACAGATTTGATGAATAATGAATAAAATAATATAAATGTGTATTAAATTTAATTGATAAAAGTTATATTGTACGACCTGATTATGAATTTATAATGTACCCAATATATATATATTTAAATTTTTATTTATTTTGTATTATAGAAAATTTTATTCTTTACAAAATGACATATATATTATATATATTTTATTAAATTATAATATAAATAAATATCAAATAATTATAATTACAGGTTCTTGTGCATTGCCGTGCATAAGACCCTTGAACTTTTCGAATTTAAATAAAAAAAACTGTAGCATTTCAGCAACTGTCGGACATAAGAAAATTAAGTGAATTCCGCGCCACTTTCCAAACCTACAGTAATCGCATACCAAGTTTAGTCAAACCTCATGTGAAGAAACATTACGTTATATATTAATAATATAAAATTAATAATTTCTTATTATTTGTAAGTACTTTTTGGGTTGGTTTGCTTTTATTGAAAATAAAAGATACAATTTTTTTAATAAAATATTATATAGAAATATTTTAAAATTAAATTAAAATTTTAAATTTAAATACAATCAAACAAATTTTAATATTATATATATTTAAAATATCTATTTTATATATACGTATACATATTTTGAACAAAAGAAATTCCCGAAGAATCTAAAAAATTTTGAACTTTGGACCTGGTTAAGTGACCTATACCCAAAGTCGGTCGATAGAGTTGGCATGACATAAGAGAATTAAAAGTCATAACTTCATTCAAAATGATGTCTAAAAGTTCACATATGTATCGGTGTTAGAAGACGGGCCATGGTGATAAGGCTTCCAAGAATTTCGGGAGAATGCATAGATGGGTCGAGGGGTCAAACACAACGATTTTGAATAGTATATCTGTATCGATGACAATTACAATATACTGCATTAAATTTTGAAGTCTTCGAATCTTGCTTGTCACACATGGTTCGCCTAGTGTAATTTGTTTTGTCAAATCTAATTTACAGACTATTAGATTCGATCGGGGGTTTACTCAAAACGTACCAAAAGAATAGCGGTTGTGAGTTCCCACGTTATATATATATATATATATAAAATATATATATATATATATTTAGAGGCAATCAAACATAGGTTGCATAGATTTGGAGGAATTACTTATCAGCTGAAAATTTTACACAATTTTTTTTTTAATCAATTTGTAAGTTGCATGAGACTCTATTATCTTCTCAAAAATATTGCCAAAAAAAAAAAAAATAGAGAATTCGGTGCAATATTTTTAAAAATTTACGAAAGTATTCTGCAATTTTTTGGAGATTTTGTGCAATGTGATAATTTTTCTAGTTACAATGCTATGAAAAAATAAATAAATTATGTTAATAATCAAATTAAAATCCGAATTATAAACATGGTATAAAATGAATACATACATATAATAATAATAATAATAATAATAATAACTAATGTAAATAATCATAGCAAAATATATCAAATATAAAAAATGTTTCAACAATATAAAATGAGAAGTGAAATAGATTGATTGAATAAATAATTTACCAATATATTATTAGCCTAGTAATTTTTGAGGGGGTGATTATTTATGTTATCAATTCATTTTGTTTAGTATATCATTTAATTTTCTTCTTAAAACATTTTGTGTTTTTTTTTTCTCTTTCTTTTTTTTTTAATTCTTTTAGTGAAATAAATTATAGATATAAAGTTTTGTTTGATTTTGGTTTAAATTAAGTTTTTTATTTGATTTTTTATTTAAATATATTGTTAGATGATATTGAAACAAATTAAAATAATTTATTTTATCAAAAATTGGGTTGACCGAACAATTTTTTCTTTATTATTTGAGGAAAAAAAACACACACACACATACACCATGAAGTTGCATAATAAAATTTTACTGTAATTTTCGGAAGTCACTGAAAACTCCATATGGTACTAAAATTTCATATTACCTATTCACGGTTCCAAAAATATTGCATAAAAAAACTATTTTCGTTAGTACTCAGCGGTGATTGCAATTCATATGTCCACGTACAATTGTTCATCGGGTTATATTGTCACACTATAGTATAATAATTGTAAAATTTGTTGTATTGTTCAGCCATGCTCATCTCAACACGTAAAGTACTAACGACCATACTCTTCTTTATCAAAAGTCACATTTTAGGCGCGTGAATTGTGATCGTCGTTTAGTACTAATAAATAAGGTTTATTATGCAATATTTTGGAAACCGCGAGTAGGTAATATGAAATTCTAAGACTCGATGGAGTTTTTAGGAAATTCCGAAATCAGAGGTGGGTTTTATACTATTTTGCCTAAAAATATTTTAAAAATCAAAGAAAATTGAACTCTTATATTTAACATAAATTTTTCATTCATAATATCGAATAAAACTACCGCTTTGTTTGGTTTGTGTTCAATTTAGAACTTTCACTAAATTTTTAATTTAAATACTCCATCGGTGTCATTTAATTTTTCTGGTACACCGCAAATATAGGATTTTAGAAGTATCATAATTAGTAAATAAAAAAAAAATATTAATAAAAATAGTCACAGTAAAATACAAATAATTATAAATTAATATAACTAATTTTGTTTGATTATTGTTTTAAATTGATTTGAAATGAATTATTATATTAAGTTTTTATTTAAATAATATTGTAATGTGATACTTGCTAAAGAAAACGGTATATTTTTTCTAGAAAAATTTGATGAGTAATTACGTTGGTTGAATTTGAAATGGTAAAAAAAGAAATTCTTAATTAAATTAAAATTAAAAAAAAAATTAAAAATTTATAAATTCAAAATATAGATAAAGTGTGTATTTTTCTTTAAAAAAAATATATAATAAAATAAGAGATGCAACACGAACCAAAATAAATCAATAGCAATGTGACATAATATGTGAGACGAAAAAAATACTCCCTCCATCTCATGCAATATGGCATATTACTACAGATACGAAAATTTAGATAAAATATAATTAGTAAGTAATTAAAGAGTTTATTAGTAAAAATAATTATAGATAATATTAAGATAATTAAATAGTTTAATTAAGATTAAAAAATTATAAAGTATAAATTTAAAATGTGATTAAAGTGTATAATCAAAATTAGAAAAAAAGTTTACAAATTATGTGGGACGAATCAAAATAAAAAATATTGACAAATTATATGGAACGAAAAAAATAATATTTATAACATAATATTTTAGGGTAAACTGTTTTTTTAGTCCCGTAACTGGACTCCCTTATCATTTTAGTCTCGTAAGTGGAGCCTGTCGCAAACTAGTCCCATAAGTGAAAATTTTTCCTTGTTTTAGTCCTCGGGCGCCGGAAACGCCCACGTGGCTCGCCGGAAACCACGTGTCCGCCAGGTCAGCAACACCTGGCAGACACGTAGATTTTATTTTATTTTTTTATTTTTTAATTTTTTTTTTAAATTTTATTTGCTTTTTTTCTAAATTTTTTAATTTGGTCAAATTAAAAAAAATTAAAAAATATAAAAAAATGAAAAAAAAAATTCACATGTCTGTCAGGTGTCGTTGATCTGGCGGGAACCCGGTGGACACGTGGCTTCCGAACCACGCGGATATCTTCGGCGTCGGAGGACTAAAACAACAAAAAAAATTTCTGCGGGAACCAGGTGGACACGTGGCTTCCGAACCACGCGGATATCTTCGGCGTCGGAGGACTAAAACAACAAAAAAAATTTCTACTTATAGGACTAGTTTGCGATATGTTCCACTTACAGGACTATAATAATAAGGGAGACCAGTTATGAGACTAAAAAAATAATGTATCCAATATTTTATTAAAAATTATACTTATGAAATAATAAAAATATTCATTTAAACACGTATGCACCCCGTCTCAAATATCTTCACGTGCAATTAAATTAAAGATCTTATCCCAATTAGACGGGAAATAAATGTCGGCCTAACTAAAAAGGAAAATTTTATTCATAATAAATAGATAAAAATAATAATATGGGCAAGTAATTATAAGCATTCATTGCATGTCAAGTTGCCACCAATGTTATTGTAATAAAAGTGGTCCATGTATCACTTACTTAATTTAGATGTATGGCCACTTTGTGTTTCTAGAGTTTTATTTTATTTTATTTTATTTTATTTTAAAATAATTTTTTTTTTTTTTAAGTGCCGTCGTCATCGACTTTTTTATTATTTTAATTTTTATAATTAAAATTTAATTTGAAATAGTTCGTAAGTAGAAAATTTTCTTACATTTGATTATACGGCCGTGAAAGTAACTGTTTGGCACCCACGTAGCAATGCTTGTCTGGTGTATACCTGTCCTTCAGCGTGTTACGTGGGTATCACGCAAGTATCTTTAGCGCCGAAAAAACAAATGTTTGAAAATTTTCCACTTATAAATATATTTCAAGACATATTTTAATTACATGACTAAAATAATTAGAGGTGCAATTACGGAACAAAGAAAAAATACCGTTTATTTTATTGAATTTGATTTTTAATAATAGTTTAAGTATAATATTTAATATAAAAAAATATTTTTATAGAACGAAAAATCAGTATATAAAAGTTGATACTAATCGGTATAAAATATTTATAGCCTAATTTTTTGTATGCCGAATTAAGGTATACAAGTAGTTCAGTACAATATCGGTATTGGTATCTATGGTACAATATATGGTATGGTATAAAATTTCTTACGGTGCTAATTTGTGTTCTTTTATGTTTTTATTATATCAAAATACTAATTAAATAAAAACCACTCAATTTTAAATCAAAACCAAAACACATCTATAAGACTGCATTTAGTTACTGATTGAGTTTTTGAATTGAAAGTTAAATTAGGATGAGAGTGATTTATTTAATTAATATTTAATTTATACTGCAATATATATATGATTTAAAATTTTAAAAATATGCATTTAATTATTTTAATAAAATATACTTCGTCTGTCTCAATTCAATTGGGCCTTCTGAGGTTTTGTAGTAGATTAATAAATAATAGTATTTCATTGGTCAGTAATAGTGTGCAAGAGTTTTTGACATTTTTGCTCTTTAACTTTTTGTATAAAGTAATTATATATGTAATGTTATATTTGTAATTTAATAAAAATCAAAGATATTTCGGTATCAATATATGATTACTTTTTCTAAACTATGAAATTAATACTTAGAAAAGAGACAAACGAAAATAGTAAAAAATGTACTTTAAACTAGGACGGAAGAAGTACTATATAGCATGGATATTATTTTATCTATGATAAAATTTTATATAATACAAATAATTAAAAATTAGTATAAATATTTATTTATAATTAACATAAAATATTTCACAAATAAATGATGAGTTCTTAATTAAATATATTGTTTATTGAAATAAAATACTACCTCCATCTCCAAAGAAATGTAACATTTATTTTTTGCACATAGATTTTTAAATATTAGTATTATATTTGTTTACTGCGAAATGACAAAAATGTCCATATTAGATTGTGTGATATAAAAGTAATGTCATTTGTCTAATATATTAGAAGTTGTAAGGGTATTAATTATGTTAGAGAGGTAGTACAATTACTAAATAAAAAAATGATATCCTTATTTTGAGCGAATAAAAATAAAAAATAGTATCCTTCTTATGAGACTAATAAAATATAAAAATTGAAGATTTTGAATGTATTTTAAATGAGTCTCGTATAATACAATATTTTGAGAAAAAAACATAGCTCCAACTAGAATTATATCCCACAAAATTAATTAAAAATCAAGGACATACTAAACTATCAATATATGGAATACTAAAAATAACTAAAAATATTTAAATTGATAGTTAAAAATAACAATACAAATATAATATTATTCATTTATTTTTAATATTTAGTTATTTTATTTTATTTGGTATTCTAGCATAAAATGTATTACCTATATATCTAAACATTGATATATCTATCTGTCTATCGATGTCGTAATATATAGTTAACTTGGGTATGATAATGATATACTGCATTATTCAAAATTTTATATCATTATCATATCGAAAATCAACGGTACTGTATCATACCGTACCAAAATTTATAATAGACCGAAAATATGATATATATATATATATATTTCAATACAATATGAACACTATATTGTATTTTCGGTATTTTTTTCACAACTTCACTCAAATCTTTGTCCGCCAATATTATATTAGTATTTCTTTAGTAGCGGATCTTGTGCTGATTCAACCAATCAGCATGGTGCTGATTTGACCGAATCAACATATATCATATACATAATCAACATATATTTACACATAATACATCATATATTGAGTATAATATAATATATGTTGAATTATAATAACATATGTTATATTATAAATATGTTGAGATATATATATAAAATATATGTTGATTATTTGTATAGCATATATTGATCCGATCAAATTAATATCCTACTGACTTAACCAGATCAACAACGGATCAATGTCCTACTTCTGTTATAGTTGGTTTGCTATACTTATGTATACCCTATTTATAGTAAATTATTTTATTCAATCATATTTTTATTACCTTCAATTTAACAAATAATACTTCCCACATAAATTGTTCATATTTTTTATTTTCGTTCATTCCACATATTTTATCATTGTTTTTTTCAGAAATATAATTATACATTTTAATCACATTTTAAATTTTATTATTTATAATTTTTTCATCTTAATTAAATTATTTAGTAATTTTAATATTAATTTATAAATATTTTTATAATACAATAATTATTTTTACTAATATATTTTTTAATTACTTATTAATTATATTTTATCTAAACTTTTATATTTACGGTAACTAGTACAATTTATAACAATTTTGTCATTACTTTTTTACTTACCTGGTCACCTTTTATTAGCTCCTACATAAATTTGTTGTTATTTCTTCATTTTATTTATACTTAACATTATAATATTAGTATTTGTTTTAGTTTTCATATTCAATTAAAATGGAAAATTATTTTGGTCTCGTAAATGGAGCATGTCGCAAACTAGTTTTATAAGTAAAATTTTTTTGTTGGTTTAGTCCTCCGGCGCCGGAGACACCCGCGTGGCTCGCCGGAGGCCACGTGTCCGCCAGGTCAGCGACACCTGGCGGACACGTAGATTTTATTTTTTATTTTTATTTTTTTAATTTTTTTTTAAAATTTATTTTTAATTTTATTTATTTGGTCCAATTAAAAAAAGAATAAAAAAATAAAAAAAATAAAATAAAATTCACGTGTCCGCCAAGTGCCACTGACTTGGTTGGTCACCTGGCGGACATGAGCCACGCGGGTGTCTTCGGCGCCGGAAGGCTAAAACAATGTCAATTTTCCACTTATGGGACTAGTTTGCGACATGCTTCACTTAAGAGACTAAAAAATGATAAAGAGGTCCAATTACGGAATTAAAAAAATAATTTACCAAAAAAAAAAGCAAATACAAACCACCAAATACATAAAATTTTAATTTAAACTCATTATTTGGATATTTATTTAAATAATAGAAAATTATTTATACATAATCAATACAGTAGTGTATGATCATCCTCTCTCGAAGCTAACTATAGACTATAATATATTACTTAGACTGATTAAATATAGGATGTGCATTTTTCGACACATATTTATTATTTTTATATTAAATTTTACTTGAATTTTAATATTGTTTTATTATATAATATTTCATAAAAAAAAAATAATATTATATCATTATTAAAAATAATGCAATATTAAAACATATTACACGAATAACAAAAACTATTTAATTCGTGAGAAAATCGTACATTAAAAATACTTTGTATAATATTAAATCAAATTTAATTATATTAATATGAAATCCAACTTAATATTAAAAAAAAAAAAGGATAATATGAACGTCACCAAATTTCAAATCCTTTAAAAACACAAAAAATAAGAAAGAATTGAAACATTATTCAAAAATAAAGGGAATCCAAATATGTCCAAACATTTATTTTTTAATTTCAAAGTCAAAAAACATTAAATAATCTCATATAATAATAATTTAGTCCAAAGTTATTAGACCCAAGATAAATTTGACAAATTTACATCAAAATTGTTGGAAAATTTTCGATAGGGTCGTAGGATTATCGTACACTCAAATAATTCCTACAAAGAAAATTAATCGATAGCAAATCCAATCAAAATAAAAAATATTGAAATGAAAGAAAAATAATAAAATCAATGCTAGAAATATATGTAGAAATTGCGACTCAGTTCACTGTCAATCGACTACAAATTATCCAATGAAGCCACACCACCGAAACAGATAGTCAGATTTCAAAAACTAACTACTCGTCATCTAATTTTGTACTCATTTGATCAGATACAAATTTTAAGAAAAATAGATAAAAATAAAATATTTTAGTTTTTAAGATAAAAAAAAAAGTAATATTATTTTAATAAAAAAATATCAATAAATTTAAATAACAAAAAAAAATAATAAATTTGGATATTAAATTAAATATTATTTTTATAATATATATTTATTATATAAAATAAAAATAAAATATATATACCGTGGATCTCACCTAAAAGTAAATTTTGTAGTTTTTTTTTTTTAAAAGACATGTATACCTCATTCCTAAATCTTATAAAAATATATTATTCAAAATACAAAAATAGTACTATATTTGTCCGACTCTAAGGATCTCATTTACTTTTTGTGTATTCATCTTTGAATATTAATTATTATATCAAAGTGTAGTACAAATTAAAAAAAAAATTGCAAAAGTACTTCTATTAGTATCTTATAACAGTAATATAAAGATATTTGTACAAAAAAATTATACAAATATAAAAATATTTTTAATATTAAGTATAATGACACAGTAAAAATGGCCTTTACCCTTGCACGCGGACGAAGAGAATAAAATATAGTATATAGTTAAATTGTTGGTTGATGATTGAAATTCATAAGCTTGTGAAATTAATTATTATTAAATTTATTGGTAGTCATTTGATTTGTATAAATTGTGTTCAATTAATAATTTGGTTTTTATATACTCTTATCATCCCATATATAAAGTTTTATTTTTTATTTTTGCCAATTTCATATTTATATCATTTTTTTTTTTTGAAAAGAGTTTTATACGTTTTAATCATATTTTAAAATTTTAAAAATATATATGTTTTAATTTTTATTAAATTAATTAGTTATTTTAATTTTAATTTATAATTATTTGTATTATATAATATTAATTTTACTAATATATTTTTAATTATTAATAAATTATTGAGTTCTTAGATTCACATATCTACAATTACTATAATACGATATCCGGGACGGAAAAGATATTTCTTATCATATCTTTTTTCTTATTGAGAGACTGATATTTATATTGAATTATTTTTCACAACTAGTTTGAATATTAATTTCAATTCATAGTGGGGTTTCGGTTTTTTATACTATTAGTTTTGAATAGTAAAATTTGTAATTGAAATTGTTGTTTGATGTGATATTGATATAATATTTTGAATGTCAAATTAAATTTTAATTTAATATAATAATAAAAAATAGGTGATTAATTTGATTTTTTTTAAAAAATATTAAAATAATAAAAACAAAAACAAAATCTTAGAAATACACACAGACGAGTTTGTTTTGTGAAAGAGATATTTTTTATATAAAATATAGAGAATTGTTTAGATAATATAAAAATAATAAATGTGTATAATATATTAACTTTTCTTTGGAAAAATGTGTAAAAAAAATCAAAGAGAATACCATATTTACAAACCTAACTTATGAATTAAATGATACTACCTCCATCCGACTCTAAGGTCTTATTTACTTTTTGAATATTAATTATTATATTAAAATGTAATACAAATTTTTTTAAAAAAAATTACAAAAATATTTCTATTAGTGTCTTATAATACTAATAAAAAGATATTTGTATAAAAAATTATACAAATATAATAATATTTTTAATGTTAAATATAATGACGCAGAACGTAAATATGTCGTTAGAGGGGGAGAATACTTTTCTAGTCATGTGAATCCTTAATTGCGGAGTTATTTAAATTTAAATAAAGAATAAAATATTTAGAACGTGTTTGATTGACTTTTGCAATTTGTTTCTTATTTTTGCTTTTGAAAAACTAAAAATAAAAATTTAACTACATTACATTAAAATATATATATATATATATATATTTTTTAAAAAAATCATTTTTATAAAATTCATTCAAGCACAAAATTAAATTATTTTCTTATTTTACTTTTGCTTTATGAATCCATTTTTCATATTGTTTATTGTTTTCACTTAAGATATATTTTTTTGATACGATGTACAGTGAATTGTATAGGTAATATAAAAAAAATAATATTTTTATATTAAATATTGATATTTTGTGAGATAATAAAATATAATATATTATATATATTAAAAATTATGTCGGAGAAAAAAAGTTAGAAGAACAAACCCATATATTTCATCCAAAGAACAATTTTAATTGCAAAATTACTTATTTATTGATGCCTAACTCAAAATTTTTATTTATTTTGAAATGCATTTAACTCTGTGTAGTATAATTAATTTGAAATTAAATTATTATTTTGATTTATTATATTTATTATATAAGTATATAATTAAAATTTATAATCTAGAAATCATTCAAAAAAAAAAATAACTTTTAAATCAAATTATATAATCTATAATTTTAAAAGCCTATTATTTATAATTTTTAAAATAAATAAAAAAGTATTAATAGGAAAATATATTTACTTTAATAATGTGTCATTTTTTATTATTTTTACTAATTCTATATTTTAAAAAGTACAAATTATCTTATGGTTAATATGTATTGTCTCTAGTTTGAATATTTGAATCTATAAATGTGTACTAATTTAATTTAAGGGACATAATAAAATTAGTACAGATTTTTAAAATATGGTAAATTATACAATATCCCTTTGTATTTTAATAAAAATGTACAAAATATCTTGTATTTTATTTATTGTGTGAAATTCATTTGTGTTATATTAAAATTTGTACAAAATATTTTTTTCGTCCAAAACTGATATTTTGGTGTAAAAACGAATATAATTATGTGAGTTTTATACAAATAAAAAAGAAAAATCTTAATTAATATTTTTTGAATAAAATAAATAAATAGATAATTGATTAATCTTTTATTTTATAACTTTTTTTAAAATAAAATGTTATATGATTTTTACAAAAATAATAAAATAAAGGATTGATAAATTATTTATTTATTTATTTATTTTAAAAATATTATTTAAGATTTTTTACTTTTTTTATTTGTATAAAATTTATATAATTATATTCGTTTTTACACTAAAGTATCAGTTTTGGACGAAGAGAGTATTTTGTGCAAATTTTAATATAACACAAGGAGATCTTACGCAATAAATAAAATACGAGATGTTTTATGCATTTTTAGTGAAATACGGGCGGTAAAGTATAATATACCTTAAAAATATTCCAATAAAAATATTTTTTATAAAAATATTTTAAAATAACAAATGAAAATGAAATATATATTAGTTATATCAATTCGTTGTCATTTTTTTTCTCCTTGGTGCAACACTATATAGGAGAAAAAAAAAATGGGCCGAACAAAGCAAAAAAAAAAAAAAAAAAAAAAAAAAGTAAAAATATAACTATATAATAAATATAAAAACAAAATTTGGGTCAAATTATTAAAAATATTAATTTTTTCATTTTTTGAACTAAAAAAAAAATCATATTTTGAGGGTAGCTAGGGTGTGAGGTGACCCATAGTCCCTATGTGCTTTTGTCCGTGGGTGCGAGGGGTGAAGTAAAAATTATTTTAAAAATATAAAAAAATAATATTTCCTCCGTCCCATATTTATATATCCATTTGTTTTTTGCACGAAGTTTTAGAAATATTAGTATTATATTGAGATAAAGGATAAAGTAGAAATAAAGATAAAAAAACTAAATTAACCCTATTAGTATTATATGATATAAAGGTAATGACATTTGTGTAATATATTATAAATTAGAAGGGTACTTGTAATGTTAGGTAGATATTACAATTACTAAAAAAGTAAACGGATACTTTGTTGTGGGACGGACCAAAATGAAAAAATAGATAAATTGTTAAGGGACGGAGAGAGTATATGTGTTGAATATTAATTTATTATTATTATTATTATTATTTTTTCAAAATTGTCAGAAGTTTGAATTTATGATATTATGAATTTATCCCCGCATCATTAAGTTATTTTTTTTTATGGGACTTGAATATTAATTTTTTGTAAATATATATATTATACTCCCTCCGTCCTAAATTAGATGAACCTTTTGGGATTTTGTAGTAGATTAAGAAATACTACTCTCTCCGTCCCATAACTATGGTATTGTTTGCTTTTTGCACGAAGTTTTAGAAATATTAGTATTATATTGGAATATAGTAGGAATAAAGGAGTAATGACATTTGTGTAATATATTGTAAATTGAAAGGGTATTGTAACGTTAGGTAGACAGTACAATTACTAAAAAATGAAATTGATAGAGACAGACTAAAATGGAAAAATAGATAATTTGTTACGAGACGGAGGGAGTAGTATGTTTGTAATTCAAGTAAAAATTAAGAATATTTTAATATTAATGTATAATTATTTTTTCTAAAATAAAAATAATAATATTTGAAGTGAAATACCTAAAAATGCTATAAAAAAATACCTAAAAACGATTGATATTATGTTGACCTATCAAAAACCCCGTTTTAATTGTGAAAGCCATGGTACTCTTTGTACCTATTATTGTAATTAAAAGAAAGAATTAATTTCGAAAATATTAATTTTAAAATCTTTTTAATTTCCAAGGTTTTGTTTGTTTGTGGCACTTTTGGTTAACGTTATTAATTTGTGTTTTGAATAGAAATTTTTTTTTATCTAAAATCATCATTCAATATAATATAAATATTTATTTATTTGATATTTTAAATATAAAATTAAATTTTATTTTAATATAATAACAAAAATAAATATTTAATCTCATATATTTAAAAAAAGAAAAAAAAATTGAAATATTAAAATCCAACAGGAAACCCCCAACAAACCCCGTAATTTGCATGTAGGTATTTGCATATTCTTTACTGCCACATTATGGGTAGACCGTAGACTAGCGTGGGTAGTAGGGTGGGCATGTGTGTATAGGTTTTAGATCTAATTATAACACCAAAATAATAATAATAATAATAATAATAATATCAAATATCAAATTAAATACTATTTTCCTTCCATTTAGAAATATATATTTTACTTATTCGACGTAGAATTTAAAAAAAAATAAATAAAAAAATTATCCCTGCGTTCTATAAATAAATATTTATTTATTTTTTTACACGTAATTTTAAAAATATTAGTATTATATTGAGATATAGTAGAAATAAAGTAGAAATGACTAAAATAATCTTATTAGTATGTGTGATATAAAGGTAATGTCATTTGTGTAATATATTGTAAGTTATAAGGGTATTTGTAATGTTAGGTAGATAATACAATTACTAAAAAAGAAAATAGATACTTTGTTACGAGACAGACTAAAATGGAAAAATAAGATACTTTGTAATAGGACGGAGGGAGTATTCCTTTCGTCTCGGATATTGATACGAGAATTTATGGGTGTGTTTGTTTGGGGGATTGGATTAGATTTCCACTATTCATCCCATTTTTTTCTCCCCAAAAAAATCAAATCAAACATCTATTTCTCGTTTTTTATATTATACTAAAAATAAATTTTACATTCAAAACATCACATCAACACCTATTTATATCACATGATACAACTATTCAAATTAAAAAATTTTACTATTCAAATCCCAATTTAAAATCCAAACCCCCAAACAAACACACCTTATGAGGGGTATAATTAGTAAATAATTAAACATATATTAGTAAAAATAATTATCGTATAATAAAAATAATTATATAAATTAAAATTAAAATAACTAATAAGTATAATTAAAATTTTAAAAATTATAAATTAAATTTTTTAAAATAAGATTAAAGCGTATAATTATTTTCCAAAAAAGAAAAGCGGCAAAATAAGTGGGACGGACGAAAATGAAAATGTGAACATAAGATGTGGGACGGAGGGAGTAATATTTTAATTATAATTGATAGTTAAAATAATGTAAATATAATTTTGTCTTTTTTTTATGTAAAAATAATGATACGATAGTAAAATAGATAATATTTGTAAGAAAATAAGAATTTTTAAATTGTTATTTTATAATTTGACAACTCAAAATAAATTAATTACTTATTAATTATATTTTATTTAAATTTATGTATCTACAATAATAGTTCCATATTACATGAGATTGAAGGAGTATTATTTTTTAATCTATTAAAAAAATTTAAAAAATACATAAGAGTAGGACAAATAGAATATTATATATTATATTTTTTAATAATATTATTAAAAATTGTATCACTAAAAGAATTAGCTGTTGGTATATACACCTTATGTTGTTTCTTCAGCACTCTTATTTTTCTGTAATAATTTTTTTTCTTTTCCATTTCAATATGCTATCTAATGTATGCATACAGTTTCCATGT
The DNA here is from genome assembly GCF_009805555.1 of Andrographis paniculata. Classification (NCBI taxonomy): domain Eukaryota; kingdom Viridiplantae; phylum Streptophyta; class Magnoliopsida; order Lamiales; family Acanthaceae; genus Andrographis; species Andrographis paniculata. Next base: position 1,634,221 of record NW_026137620.1, on the reverse strand, counting down.
ACACGCAACTAACATTTAAGAAGATTATACGAGACAAACGAAAATGAAGTGTATAATTATTAAAATATTTTAAGAATATAAAGTGTATAATTACTTTTTAAAAATAAAAAATAAATTATATGAGACAAATAAAAAAAATAAATATTTTATATAAAACAAATGAGTACTACTACTTTTTACTATTTTTAAAATTATTTTTACTTTTCATATTATAAAAAGAGAAAAGGTATGTACTATATTAAAAATCGGACTCTAACAAAATGGGTTATTTAAAGGAAGAAAAAAAAAAGAAAAGTTAAATTTTAGGGTTTGAATTTTGAGTTGGAATTTGAATAGTAAAATTTTTGAATTTGAATAGTTGTATGATGTGATATAAATAGGTGTTGATGCGATGTTTTGAATGTAAAATTGATTTTTAGTATAATATAAAAAATAAAAAATAAGTGTTTGATTTGATATTTTTTAGAAAAAAAAATGATAAAATAATGTATTTAAAATCCAATCCCCAGAACAAAACAGATCTGAAAAAAATATTAAAAGACATGAATGTCAAATTCATAATTAACTTTGCAGATTTAAAATAAATTTGAATGAACGCCCAACCAAATACTTTAAATTTCATTACGTCCAAATCCATCCAACCAAACTTTCTACAAAAAAAAAAAAAAAAACAATAAATAAATAAAATAAAAATTGCCAAATAAAATCCCATCATATCCTAAAGAATTATAGAGTGAAGTATAAAAATATGAAAGCTACACATCTATATCTATATCTATATATATAAAAATGTATGTTTTCATGGCCATAAATGAAGTTTGATAGCCTAACAATCAACCATGGCTCCACCACCACAATCCGCCGGAGATTCGCCGCCGGTTAGCCGGAGATTCCGACCGGCGGCAGATGCGGCGGGACGTGCAACGACGCGAGGCAACGACGATCGAGAGGAGCTACTTTGGGCCGCCATCGAGAGGCTGCCGACGTTTGATCGCGCGACGAAAGGGATAATGAAGACAGTGTCCGAAGAAGGCAAAGAGTTGTCCGAACAGGTCGATTTTGCGAATCTCAGAGATCATGAAAGAGCGATTCTTGTCGGAAATGTACTCCGGGCCGTAGGAAATGATCCCGAAAAGTTCTTGCGACGGCTGCGCGAAAGAATCGACCGGTAAATGAGCGATGAAAAAAATAAAGTTGAAGGTTAGTTGTGTTTTTGCATTGCTCGTCGTAAAATGCATTCGTTTTTTTTTTTTTTTTTTAAAAAAAAAAAAATAGGGTCGGCATCGATGTCCCAAAGGTTGAAGTTCGGTACGAGCATTTGTCGATCGAAGGCGAGACTTACGTCGCGTCGAGGGCGCTCCCGACTTTGCTGAACGTGACGTTGAATGCGATAGAGGTATCGTTTCATCTTCATTACTCGATATTCCGTCGATTGAGCTAGCGCGAACAAATCTATTGTCGTTGCATAACTTATAACAACGAAAAACATCAGATCTCTCTAGAACTTCGAAATTAAACGTATTTAGGCAAGAATAGTATTAACTGGGGCAGACCTAGGTAGGGGCAAAGGAGCTTTTTTTTATTTTTAAATTTAATATATATATATATAATTGAATAAATTAAAAATATACTTTATCTTTGTTCCAACTCAAAGTAGTCTTTTTAAGTATTTTCATCTATTCCCCTTCAAAGTTTTTTTTTTTATTATTATTTTAGTAAAATTAATCATACATCAATACCAAAATTCATTTAACTTTCACCTAAATTACAAATATACTATTACGATTTAACATAAAGTTAAAGGCAAAAATGTCAAAACATCTTATATATTTCTAATTACTAGTAAAATACTGTTGTTTCTTAATGTTTGTTTGGGGGATTGGATTGGATTTACACTATTCATCCAATTTTTTTCTCCCAAAAACAACCAATCAAATATCTATTTTTTTTTTATATTATACTAAAAATCAATTTTACATTCAAAACATCACATCAACACCTATTTATATCACATCGTACTATTCAAATTCCAACTCAAAATCCAAACTCCCAAACAAACACACCCTAAGAGTAACTCCAACCCATTGTACCAAAATTGGGGGCGGGGGAGGAGGAGCTCCAACCCACCCCAAATATACTTTTTAGAGTAAAAATTGAAGTTTATAATTAGAGTAAAATTACTGTAGATCAACTATTGCATTTTTACTGTAGCAACTGCAAAAATGGAGTGGAGAGTTGAAGATGTCTAATACTCCTTCGGGAGTACTAAATTTTTATATAAGATGTGTTTGTATGAGTATTAAATTTTGAATAATAAAAATAATCATATTTAAAGTATTTTTTTTTTCTACTAAAATAAATTTATCTTAGTTGATGTTATAGTAATTTGTTATTTTGCACGGTTTTTAAAATATGGCAGGTCGAAAATTAACAAATAAATTGTGTTATTTTGAAAATTTTAAAAGTTATATTTTTTTCGTCGAATCCTAGTTTCACCCCCGAGTACTAAGATGGGTGAACTTCTAACAAGTCCTTATGTTTCAGAATTAATTATTTTTTTTAAAAAAAATTATGGTCGTTGTTGTCGTTTCGCATAGGGACTCATCGAAAAGGTGAAGATTCTCCCGTCGAAGAAACAACACATCAAGTTGCTCGACGATGTTAGCGGGATTTTAAGGCCTTCGAGGTTCGTATTACTATTCCAAATATCGAAAATCTATCGAAAAAAAAAAACACACAGTTAACCTAAAATTCGAATGTAAGAACTAACGACGAACTTCTTGGCATCCAGGATGACGCTGCTTCTCGGGCCTCCCGGTGCGGACAAGACGGAGTTTCTTAAATCGTTAGCTGGAAACATCGGGAAGGATCTTCGGGTGCTCGCTAGATCGATTCGATTAAAAAAATTTCGCTTCTTGTTTTAACATTTAAATACTTCTATTGAAATGTTCGGTGTAATAACTTCTTCGATGACGATGTCAGGTCAGCGGAAGGATCACATACAACGGTTACGAGCTCTCCGAATTCGTTCCGCAGAAAATCAGTTCTTACGTCGGGCAGCAGGATCTTCACCACGGCGAGATGACGGTCCGAGAGACGTTGGATTTCGCGGCACGGTGTTTAGGAGTCGGGACGAGATATGATCTTCTTGTCGAGCTGTCGAGGCGCGAAAAAGAAGCCGGGATTAAGCCGGATCCCGAAATCGACGCGTTTATGAAATCGACGGCGATTGCCGGTCAAGAATGTAGTCTCGCAACGGACTACATTCTTAAGGTGTGTTTCTTTTTCACCCGTGGTTACGTAAATTTTGAAAATTTTGACACTATTTATCAATAATAATTTATTAATATATATTTTTTAAAATATTTATTTTACACAATCATCACTTCAAATATTTTTTGTTTAAATTTTAATTTTTTTTTTTTTAAATTTCAAAAATCTATATTTTAAAAGGACTCTTTAAGGACATGAGGTAATGACTGCAGATACTTGAACTAGAAATATGCGCTGATACATTGGTCGGAGATGTAATGAGACGAGGAATATCTGGTGGTCAGAAAAAGAGACTCACAATTGGTATGTTAATTTAGAGCCTGCTTTGAGCAAGACCTCATTTGTTAAGAAACTAATATTTTTTAAAATTATTATTTTTAAATATGTAATATTATTTTTTAATTATTATAAAAATAAAATAACATAGAAATTTATTCTTTTAAGTAAAATAATTTTTCTATTAAAATTTTATATAAATAATTTTTAATAGTAATTTAATAATGTTTGTTTTCAAAATAAAAATTTTCGAACAATTTTATAAGTAATGTGTTCGTATATGTTTATTATATTATTATGAAATATATTTAATTACTCTTAAAAAAAAGTATAAATAAAAAAAAGTATTTTTTGTATTTAAAAATATCGCATTTAATAATTATATTAAAAATATTAATAAAGTGAATACATTTACGCTTTTTTCTTATTTGATTTTTACAAAAATGATAACAATAAAGAATTGAACAATTATTGATTTATTTATTTATTTTATTGAAAAATATATTTAATATATTTTATTTTTATTTTTATAAAATTTTCATAATTTCAATCATATTTACAACTAAACATTAAACGAAAATGGTATTGCTTGGTTCGATTTAACACAAGAAGTTTCGCATAATAAATAAAATATAAGCCTATTTTGTACATTTTTTACTAAAAATAAAAAGAAATTTTATACATTTACCTCAAAATAAAACTAGTAAAAATATCTAGAGGAGATTATTCTAATCGAATTAGATTACAAAATTCTCGTATTCTTGTGTGCGTTCAGGTGTGCGTTCAGTTTACTTATATTTCCTCGATTTCTCTATGCTTATACCGAACATATCATACGTAGGAGAAATGTTGGTCGGACCGGCGGGAGTCTTTTACATGGACGAGATATCGAACGGGCTAGATAGCTCGACGACGTTCCAAATTATCAAGTACTTAAAGCAGATGGTTCGTACGATGGACACGACGATGTTAATGTCGCTTCTCCAGCCAGCGCCAGAGACTTTCGAGCTCTTCGACGACATTATTTTGCTCGTCCAAGGTCATATAGTCTACCACGGTCCACGTGACTCCATACTCGAATTCTTCGAAGGTGTTGGATTTAAGTGCCCCGAGAGGAAAAGCGTCGCCGACTTCTTACAAGAAGTTACATCGATGAAGGATCAAGAGCAATATTGGTTCCAAAAGAATGAGCCTTATCGATACGTTCCATCATCTGAATTAGCGAGCAAGTTTAGCTCGTTTTCCGTAGGGAAGAAGCTAATCGACGATTTATCCGTTCCGTACGAAAAAAGTGAAGCTCGTCGTGATGTTCTCATCACTAGTAAATACGGGCTTTCGAATGTCGAATTGTTGAAGACGTGTTTGGCGCGGGAATGGCTTATGATGAAACGGAACGCGTTGTTTTATGTTTTCAAGATGTTCCAGATCACGATCATGGCGATCATCGCCTTCACCGTCTTCTTTAGGACGGAGATGAAGTTTGGGCACTTAGAAGACGGTCGAAAAGTTATGGCGGCACTGTTTTTCAGTCTTAACAATGTTATGTTCAATAGCTTATCGGAGCTCGGTTTGACGGTTTATCGACTTCCCCTGTTTTTCAAGCAGCGCGACGCTCATTTCTACCCGGCTTGGGCGTTTTCGTTACCGATATGGATTTTTGGGGTACCTCTTTCGGTTATGGAATCGTCGATCTGGACAGGTGTTACTTATTACACCATCGGATTCGCTCCTTCGGCTAGTCGGTATCACCTTTGCATCGATATTTGTTTTTTCATAAACTATTGATGTAATACTCCAGCTCGCAAGCTAAGCGTATCAGGATCATAGGCTGATCACTCCCTGTGAGGCTCGTGGGCCGGAGTGTTACAATAAAGTTTGGATCGGTGTTTATGTTATTTTATATTCGTACTATTTTCAGGTTCTTTCGACAATTGCTGGTGTTTGTGATCGTGCATCAGATGGGATTATCGCTCTTTCGATTCATAGCCGTGATCGGGCGAAGCATCGTCACCGTAAGCATTTTGAGCGCCTTTACATTGGTGTTGATCTTCGATCTCGCCGGCTTCATTATCGATAGAGGTGAGTTTATATTTTCACTCGCTTTGATCGTGATTGATGGTCGCGTCGAATGAATTTTTCTTTTCCGTGCTTAGATGAGCTTGCGCCGTGGATGCTTTGGGGCTACTATGCGTCGCCTATGATGTACGGTCAGAGCGCGATAGCCATAAATGAGTTCCTCGACGAAAGATGGAGCCGGGTAAGTGTTTTTTACGCATATTTTAAACTTTTAGGTAAGATGGTCATTTAACAGTTAGTTTAATGCATTTTGTCCGTTTCATAGCCCAACACCGATCCGAGATTTGCTCAAGCTACTGTCGGGAAGGTTCTCCTCAAGTCAAGGGCGATGTTTTCGGAGGATTACATGTATTGGATATGTGTCTCCGCTCTTCTTTCGTTCTCAATCTTCTTCACCATTTGCTTCACAGTTGCGCTAGCCTACCTCGACCGTACGATTCTTATTTTCCCGTTCTTTTTTTTTTTTTTTTACCGTTCTCTCGGATCATGTTCTAATGTTCGTTGGATGTTTATGCAGCTTTAGGTGGTTCGGAGTCTCTAGCGATTGAAGCGAAGAAGGTGAAAGAGAAGAAGGACGACGGAAATGAAGAGGAGAGCTCAAGAAAACGAGGAATGGTGCTTCCGTTCACTCCGTTGTGGCTAGCGTTCGATCACGTCAACTATTACGTCGACATGCCTATGGTTCGTCAATTCTTTAACGACTATCTACCGTATAGCTTGTTCCAAAACTCCAAAAAGTTATATTGATATCGTAATGTCTTCCCTAGGAAATGAGGAAGCGAGGGGTGAGCGAGTCCCGTCTTCGACTATTGAGAGACGTGAGCGGAGCCTTTAGGCCCGGGATTCTTACCGCATTGGTGGGCGAGAGCGGCGCCGGTAAGACAACCTTGATGGATGTCTTAGCGGGAAGGAAAACATCGGGACACATCGAAGGAAACATCATCATTTCCGGATACCCAAAGAATCAATCTACATTCGCTCGGATCAGCGGCTACTGCGAGCAGATCGATATCCATTCTCCACAAGTTACCGTCTACGAGTCTCTCGTGTACTCCGCGTGGTTACGTCTCTCGCCGGAAGTGACCGAGGAGACGCGAAAAGTAAGTAAGCTATCTCGAACTCGATATATTTTTAACGGTAGTCGGAAATTAGCCTAACTATCGAAGCTTCGACAGATGTTCGTCGAGGAAGTGATGGAGCTGATCGAACTGAATCCGGTGAGGGATGCTTTAGTCGGCCTCCCGGGAGTAAACGGGTTGTCGCTCGAACAACGGAAGAGGCTCACCATCGCCGTCGAGCTCGTCGCCAATCCTTCAATAATCTTCATGGACGAACCGACGTCCGGTCTCGATGCTAGAGCAGCAGCGATCGTGATGCGCACGGTGCGTTCGACGGTAGACACGGGACGGACAGTAGTCTGCACAATCCACCAACCGAGCATCGACATTTTCGAATCTTTCGACGAGGTAATTCACAAACCCAGCTATCGGTATCCATTTTCAGCCATCATCGTCGTCTTTTCACTTACACCAACTTCGTCGTAGCTGTTGCTGATGAAACGAGGAGGACAAGTAATCTACGCCGGCCCTCTCGGTCATCACTCGTGCCATCTGATTGAATATTTCGCCGTAAGTAATCCTAACAAAACAAATACACTAACCTCTCGACACATCGATAACGAAATTCTCTCTTCCGCCAGTCCGTGCCGGGAATTCCTCTGATCAAAGATGGCTACAACCCAGCCACTTGGATGCTCGACCTCACCACGCCCGCAGTCGAAGCTCAACTCAACGTCGACTTTGCGGAAGTTTACGCCAACTCCGACCTCCACCGTAGAAATCAAGAACTCGTTCGCGAACTAAGCAGCCCAGGTCCGGACTCGCAAGATCTACATTTTCCAACCAAATACGCACAACCATTCACGACGCAATGTAAAGCTTGCTTCTGGAAACAAAACTTGTCGTATTGGCGACATCCGGAGTATAACGCCGCAAGGGTCCTCGTTACGTTGATCCTCGGAGTCCTATTCGGAGCCATATTCTGGAACGGAGGACAAAAACTGTGAGTCGGAACAACTCGATATCGAAATAATCGACAATTACCTTGTCCGGCGTCTGTCTAACAATTGCTTTCCTCGCAGATCGACGGAGCAAGATTTAATGACTCTTCTCGGAGCTATGTACGCTTCTGTCATTTTTCTCGGCGGGACGAGTGCTTTCTCCGTGCAGTCGGTTATTTCGGTGGAACGAACGGTGTTTTACCGGGAAAAGGCGGCGGGAATGTACTCGGCTCTGCCGTACGCATTCTCTCAGGTAGCGATTGAGACGGTATACGTTGCGATCCAAACTTTGGTGTACACTCTCCTACTTTTCTCCATGGTTGGATTCGAGTGGCGTGCGGACAAATTCTGCTGGTTCTATTACTACATGTTCATGTGTTTCGTCTACTTCATCGCCTACGGAATGATGCTCGTCGCCCTCACGCCGAACTTCCAGATTGCCGCGATCACGATGTCGTTCTTCCTCAGCTTCTGGAACCTGTTTTCCGGCTTCATCATCCTTAAACGGGTAATACTCAACCCGCCGCAATAACCATCGCTCAACATAAGCTCTTACCTAAACAAAATGACAAGACAAACACAAACCTTAAACTTATTACATGGAAATGCTCGGTTTTTCGACAGGAAATACCTGTGTGGTGGAGATGGTACTTGTGGTGCTCCCCTGTTTCTTGGACCATCAATGGCCTCATTACGTCGCAGTTAGGGGACAGGACGGAGGTCGTTCGAGTGCCTGGCGTCGCCGGAGATGTCCTAATTAAGGATTATTTCGACAGATTTTTGGGGTTCAGACATGACTTGCTTGGAGCTGTTGCGGCTGCGCATCTTGGCTGGGTATTACTTTTCTCTACTCTATTCGCCTTTGGCATTAAACACCTCAACTTCCAAAGGAAGTAGCGAGGATAAGCTATTACAACATTCTTTTATTGCAACTCGATTTTACGACGAGATTGCGACAAGGGGCTTAACAAGCCATGGGACTAAACCTATATCAGCAATATTTAGACTATTGTACCTCAAAATTATTTAGTTGGAAATCACAATTACAACAAACAGTAGCTTTCTTCACTACCGAATCTGAGTATGTAGCAATAACCGAGGCATTAAAACAAGCATTGTGGCTAAAAGGTTTAATAACTTAAATTGGCTATTTGCAAAATAATGTTATAGTGTTCCCGGATAGTCGGTCCGAAATACAATTATTTAAGAATCCTGTATTCCACGACAGAACTAAACACATTGATGTACGATTTCATTTTATACACAATATTATATCTAAAGAACTGTTAAAATTCCAAAAAGATTCCTTCTAAATATAATCGGGCTGTTAACAAGACTTCCTAAAGAATTCTATCCCCCAAAGCCACGGGACTAAACATATTTCAGTAATATATCGGCAATATTAATCGACTATTGCACCTCGAAATTATTTACCGAAACAAAACAAAGATACATGTAAGAACTCTTGCATAACATCTACAAGCATTTGTTCTCAATAAATGAAGAAAAGAACATATTTTTCGAGTACTAAGAATCAATCCAAACCAATTAATCCACAAATCGATATTCGAACTTCATTACATTGTAAATTGTCAGTAATCCTAACCAGTAATGGCTGCACTCGCTCTACCATTGTCAATCAACTCCAAAAAATTAACATGGCAACAAACAGATGGTTAAAATCGAAATCGAACAGCGAAAAAAATAAAAAATCAAAGAGATCACACAGAACATACATAAGATCATTGAATTTGAATAACTCAGATGTCTGAGTTCACAAACTTGCTGAGTTCTTCCAACTTTTTCATCCTCAGCTTCTCACTCTGACCCACCAACTGCAAATCCATTACACGTTTGATTGATTTATTCAATTCGGAAGTATAGAAAAATTGTCGGGAATGGTTTCTACAATTGAATTAATTACCTCGACAAGTGTATTGGTGAGCTGAGATTTCTCGTTGTTCTTTTCTTGCAAAGCCTCCATAGCTTCTTTGTACTCTTTCTCCTGTGCAATTCCAACGAGAATTTTTTTTTTTTAAGAAAATAAACGTATTATTGGGAATTTTGAATCGAAGTTAATTGCGGAAGAACAAAAAGGGGGAAAGGGAAACTTGTCTGTCTTACTTTCTTTTGGCAGATCTGTCCAAGAGATTTGAGGTCGCGATTGGCTAAATCGATTCTCTTACGAACAGTGGCGACTTCCTTCCTCATAGGATCGCTGAGAACTTCGAGTTCCTGCGAAGAAGACGAAGTAATTTTGAAATTAACGGAAACCCTAATTCTTTTTTGCAATTAATTAATCAAGTAGGTAGGTACCTCCCAAACTTGGGCGAGGCGTCGGGTCTCTTCCTCGGCGCGGGTGAGCTGAGACTGGACTTTTTCTCTCATGGCGATTTTGCGGCGTTCGATTTCGTCTTCTCTGGCCTGGAAGGAAGCCTCGTACTCCTCGGCGACGTCGGTGGACGAGGTTGTCCGGCAGACGTTGCCCATCAGAGACTGAGATTGATCTGCAGGGGTGGGGGTGGGGGTACTCATGGCTACAGGTTGTGCTGCGGTGTTAATTATATGGTGACATTTGGGTCTGGATCTTCCATGGCTGCTCTTGCCGCTTTGATTATATATGATATGATGGTGGTGATAGTTACTTACTTTACACGGTGGCTTCCACTGACTTGCTTAAGCTTTAATGCTGGCCTGCCCTCCCTCACAGCTCATCTGTTGGTGTTTGTTATAAAATTATATGCAAGTTTTCTTGACCACGACAACTAAATACTCCCTCTCTCTCGTATGTGTCCATTTGCATGTGTATTTTATAAGAAATATCGCCAAAACAATAATTATACATTTATTTTTTATGCAGAATTTAAAATATTTTAATTATAGCGAGCGCATAAAAGTAAAAGTAGTGTAATGATATTTTTGTTTATTTTTTTTATATAAAAATAATAATGTAATGTAAAATAGAGATATTTGTAAAAAAAAAAAAAGGATATTGAACGTCACAAAATAGAAATATGTATACTTTGTATCTGGACCGGAGATAGCATTTTTTACTTGGAAAAAAAAAAAGAGTGGATACATTTGAATTTAACAGATGAAGATGATAAAATAATTATACTCTCTCTTGGCAAAGATGAAGCTTTTTATTTGGAAACAGAAACTTAGGTAGTATAGATTAATTATTTAGATAACGATGATTAATTATTTAATTATTAAAATAAATTAAAAATATATGTTTAAATATTTTAATATTATATCTCAATAAAATATATAAAATATGGATATAATTGATAGAGAACAAAATTTTATATAATACAAATAAGTTAAATTGATTTATATTTATTAATTGTGTTTAAAATTGATAAATAGATTTTAAAAAAATCATCTTTTGTGTGAAAAAAAAGGTCATCTATAGCTAAACGGCATATGTATATAATTTGGATGAAAAAAATAATATTTTTTACCCCATTCAAATCTATATTTATATATTTCTTCTTTGTAGTAAAAATTTATTCTCATTTTTTAGCAAAAAAAACAAATATATTTGTTTTTTGTATTTTTTAAATTAAAAAATTAATAATTATTACCTAATTTTATTAAAACTAGTTTTCAAACATTTGAGCGCAACATCGAAATTTGAACCCATAATTTGATGGTCACAAGTTTCCTCTCCACACCACCAGACAATTTTTACGGGATAACAAACTCCATTTTGTTAGCCCCACATATATTTGTTCTTTTGTTGTTTGTACAATTTTACTTATTTATTTATTTATATATAAAATATGCACATGTTATCGTTATTTTTCAAATATGTAATGAAAAATAAACTATTTTTTGAATATTTATTGAAAAAAAAAAAAAAAGCAATGCGATGTGGTCAGTTGCTTTTAAGGTTTAATTTTAATTGTGTATTATTCATCAAATTTTCAATTATTAAATTATAATAATGTTATAATTTTTATTTTTATTATTTTAATATAAATTAAAAATTAAATTAAAAGAAAATCCATTATGAGAATGACACATGTAATGTTGTGTTAGATCAATTGAATTCAAAGTCATGCGAATGTCGTTATCAGGTGGTCAATTTTTTGTCATCTTCACTCTAAAGTCACGCTTCACAAAGCCTCTCTTTGTTTATTATTCGTTGGTGGCCGATCAATTCATTCTATTCTTTATTTTTCTTTTTATTTTTATTTATATATATATATATATATATATTTGGCGTGAGAATCCACCGCCGTTATTCAAAAGTGCGCACTTATAAACACTCAGTCGAATCTAATACCTTGCAAACTATTTTTTATTTTTTTAAAAAAAATTTTCAAAATCTATATATCTATATTTATTTTGTGTATGTGGACTAAAAAATATTATTCCCTTCGTCCCAAACAAGGTGTAACATTTATTTTGGGCACGAGTTTTTAGATGAGTAGTAACAAGTAGGATAATTTAAAAATTAGGTGATATGATAGAAAGAAAAATGTATATTTTATTTTATTTTTATTTGGGTGATAGAGATGTGATAAAGTGTGCAGTAGAAATTAAGTATAATTAATTATTTTCTATTTTGGAAATATTGCAAGATGTTTAGGACATACCAAAAAAGAAATATTGCAAGATGTTTAGGACATACCAAAAAAGAAATATTGCACGGTGTTTGGGACGGAGAGAGTAATATTTTTATTATTTTAATATAAATTAAACATTAAATTAAATTAATTTTACATTCAAAACATCATATCAACACTTATTTATATCACATCATACAATTATCCAAATTCAAATTTTTTACTATTCAAATCCCAACTCAAAATCCAAACTCTCAAACAAACACACAATGAACCTCTTAATTTTATTTATTTTTTATTATGCTATAAATAAATAATATATATATTAGAGGTGCATATATTAAATCGCTTTAATTTTGTGATATATATGCATATACTAGGACACGCCTTGCGCGTTACACCGTGCGAGTATTGTATAATGTAAGTATTTTGTTTGGAGTATAATTTTAACAAAATATATATAAAATTAATGACTATATAATTTACAAGTAATTTCATAATCGGAATAGGTTCTTTGGTTACATCAATACTAACAAAAAATTGCTCACAGTTTCAAAAGTATCAATAAAAGTATCATTTAGACCCTAGTAGGTAAATGGTTTTAATATAGGTAGATATTATCTTTGATGATGCCAGAAATACAATACAAAAATCAGTATCTAATCACTATTTAATGAATGACACTTTTTAAAAAATACTAACTTGAAAAATGCTCAAATGCACACAAATTATGCAATCAAAGCCCAAAAACAAATAAAGCCCATTCAATTCGAGAAGAGAAACATAGCCCAATGCTACATAAACTAGAAAGGCCCAACGTATCATAATAGAGGTCCAAACCCATCCAGCCCTTCAAAGCATACAGGCAATCCGAGATGACCCGGTACAAAAACCCGACCCGGAATCGGGCAGTATCTTTGGTCAAACTGCCAATCAATCCATCTATCCATCCCAACGACTTCGAATCGAATCAAACCATCCACCGCAATACCAATCAAAACTTGAATACAATAATAATAATTATTATAATAATAATAATAAAAAGCAAAACAGAACTGCATATAAGAACAACTAATCCATCAAAAAACACTGCAAAAGCCAATCCAAAAACCAACTTCTCAACCACAAACCACCATGCAACAATCAAATTGAACCAAACACAAGCAATTCAAACCTGGTACCCTGGACTAGAGAACACATGAATTTGTTCCGAATCAAAATTGTTTATCTATGTGTGTATTTATGTGCGTAGATACTTTTTCTAATCTCCAATATGACTTTAGAAATCCTCATCTTCTTCACCATTTCGAGAGCCATCCCATTTCAGAATCCGCACATTTCCATCCTAACATTACTTAGATAAAAAATAATGGTCAGGTTAGATTAGATGGGTGTATAAAGCAGACTATGAGCAACAACATTAAAGGTAAAAATAAAAAAAATTACTTACATCTGTTCCACATACAATGCCTCCACCAACTGAAGGATGAAAACATGCTGTAGTAGCCATTTTTTCTGTGTTGGAAAGAGTCTTCATATGTTTCATATCACGAACCCTGTATATCTGAGAGACCATAAATGCATTTAAATACTTGGAAAGAATTGAGTATTGTCAACACACAAAAATGTATTTAGTGCTTTTAGTATATTTTTGCAATTTTTAATATCAAGACCAACTATATTAAAAAAAAAAAAATGATAACTATTCTTATTTGAGTTCATTCATGATCCAATAGTATAATTTTTATTGGAATACACAAGATACAAACATATAAGACTTCGTGTATTCTAAAATCCTTTATGTTAATAAGTCTTAAAAGTGGAATTCAACAAAATATCTCAATTTTATCTTTCTCAGTATAATAATAATAATAACATGATGAATTGGAGTTGTCAAAATGTACAAGTTTTAGTAAATCAAAGTATGCAAAATAGAAAATGTTATTTTGCACATTACTCCCACCTCCAGATTTGTATGCCTAACTTTAATCGAAGCGTATCTTTTAAGTGAACTATGACGCTCGCCATAATCTAGCAAAAAATGTTCTGAGGTAGGCAAGAACGGGAGAGTTGCCAAATTAAAATAAAAATAAATTATAAAATAATAAGCTTTCATAAAAATATATTAGAAATTTGAAACACCATCATTATCTTACATTTCTACATATTTATTACAATGGACCTATCACGAAGCCTACTAAGTTTTTGAAAAATTCATATACCAATAAATAGTGTCATTTATTCCCAAAATTAGTTAACTTCCCACTGTAAGTATCCTTTATAACTTCCCAAAATATAGATATAATGAGACACCATATTAAAATTTGCCTTTTACAACTAATAAAGAAGTAATGGTCTTATATTCAATTGTTATCCCCGTCAAACGCTTGATAAATTGTCATAAGTAAAGTGATCCAAATTAGTTAACATAACTAACCTGTATTAAACTCAAGCATTGAGGTGCTGATATTGCACAAGACTTTGAAATAGAACCAAAACTATAAGAAGGAAAACAAGCATTAGCTTCACAAAAAGATATTAGAATTGGGTAAATTAACATGCAAGAAAATATGACTCACGTAGCCTCCTCAAGAGAATATATCCTTAATTCTTGTATAAATTCATCATTTAGTAACATCATTCGTGTAGTTTGTAAAGTTGAACCACCAAATAGCGTCAACTCTAGGTAGGACACATGCTACGCAAAGTGCTAAAAATCTTCCGCAGGGAGAAAAATGAGTGCATGCTTCCCTAGCAAAGTAATGTTCTAATAATTAGAATTTAAGACTGTCTAAAAAATTTTGGGAAGCATTAGTCAATTCACATCGAAGCAATTCCCAGAATAGCAAATAACTTTACATACCTACGAAGCATAACATTGGAAATTATTAAGCGAGGCTGAAGAGGTGTGTATGGATTGTTTATATCAGATCTCCACAATGTAATCCTCGTATTATAATATGATAATAAATCCTGAAAATCTCTTGTATTTCTGATAATCGATGCTCGTGCTACAGTTGTAAGTTGCATGAACATATCAAATAAACTTTCCTGAAAGACAATCATTATAAAAGTAATATAACTGAGATTAGTATATAGAAAAAAAAACTAACAATGACAAAATGAAACCTGAGCAGTTAGGAAATATAGTGCAACATATGGGTGAAAACACACTGCATTGTATGCAAAGTTTGTATCTTGTCTCAACATAAGTTGAGGTTCAGCTCCCACTCTGTATTCCCAGATAAAACCCGTTGCATACAAAAAAGTTGGATCAAGTTTTCATAACATCAAACAAGGCTAATAATGTTGTTTCTTTTTTCCGAAATCCTAACCTCCTCTAGACAGGTTACTGCCAAGATTTCCTGTTGGGCATTGAAAGATATTGAAGACACCTCACTTGCTGCAAAGTAGCAAGAAAAAGCAATAAATGACAAATGCCTTAACAAAGTGTTTTTTTTTTTAAAAAAAAAAGATGTATTGAACAATATAAATTTTGAGATTTTAAGAAAATGATGCTCTCTGATAATGGCTTCTGTTATTGGATTCCACACCCGTACTCCATTTCAACTTCCAGTTGTAAAAATATTAGTATAGACTGGATGAAATTTAATCTGCAAAATCCTTCGAATACAAGAATGACTTTAAATTTTGCAAGGTTCTAACCAAACAAAGAAACTCTTAGACATTAAATGTTAAAAAATCGTAGATAGCTTATAATAGTTAGTTGAACTTAGTTAATGGACAACTTACTGCCCAATTTATGCCGTGATCATTCCTTTCGAGCGACATTAATAATCTTCCAGTTTGAAAATCAGTTAACCTCACATCAAAGTTTTCACTGTAAATAATAATAGCATCAGAGAATTTTTACAAAAATATTTTGGCTAGCTTATATTGAATTATACACACGCAAAAAGAGAGAACAAAAACTAACTGAGTAGAAGCAAGAATCTTCTCGTCAGAAGTGACGGCTATTGCCATTTATGCACTTAGTACAGGACATCTAGAGCAATACTCGATAGACATTTTCTCTGCCATGATATAAACATGCATGTAAATTTTAACATTTATAATAATTAATAATTCATTCATAAAAATTTTATTTAAATCACGCGTTAATGTTGTTTCTTCTATAAGGCGGTATTTCTCTGAGGTGTAAAAGCCTACAAAGGTTCCTCTCATTGGCGAAAGTTTATTACTGTACAATGAAGATAAACTTGTTTATGCTGAAGAATGACAAAATTGACAGAGAAACCAACCATTGAAGGGATTGAACTTGTGAAAACTGAAAATGTACAAAAAATAAATCAAACTTACTCTAAAAACAGATAAACAAAGATCTAGCTGACTATGCGGACTGATATTCAATGTAGAGACAATGTAGATAAACTTGTTGATGCGACAAAATTGACTAAAAAACCAACAATCGAATGAATTGAACTTGTAAAAACTAAAAATGAACAAAAAATATGAAAATGTATATAAAATAAATGGAACTTACTGCTAAGAAACATGCTAAGAACATAGATTGAACATCAAACTTACCGCTAAGAAGATCTAGTTGTTGGACTGATGACTGGTGCAGACTGATTTCCAATGCATTGATGCTGCATAACGATGAAATTGACTAAGAAACAAACAATCGAATGGATTGAACTTTTAGAAAATGAAAATGTACAAAAAAACAAATCTAACTTATTGCTGCTAAGAACACAAAGATTTGAACTTGCACAACTAATCAAACTTACTGCTAAGAACACTCTACCGAACAGATATGATTGAACTTATAAAATTGAAAATGAAAAAACTAAGTCGAACTTACCGCTAAAAAGATCTAGTTGTTGGACTGACGATTGATAGGGACTAATTTCCAATACATTGATTTTGCATAACGATGAATTAACTAACAGACTAACAATCGAATGGATTGAACTTGTAAAATATGAAAACGTACAAAGAAAAAATCTAACTTACTATTGCAAAGAACACAGAGATTGAACTTGAACAACTGAACGAATTTACTGCTAAGAACACCCTACGAACAGAGATGATTGAACTTGTAAAACTAAAATTGAACAAAATAAGTCAAACTTACCGCTAAGAAGATCTAGCTGCAGGAATGATGACTGATGCGGACTAATTTCCAATGCATTAATGCTGCATAACGATGAAATTAACTAAGAGACTAACAATCGAATCGATTGAACTTGTAAAAAATGAAAACGTACAAAGAAAAAATCTAATTTACTGTTGCTAAAAACACAGATACTGAACTTGTACAATTGATCGAACTTACTACTAAAAACACACTATGAACATAGATGATTGAACTTATAAACCTGAAAATGAACAAAATAAGTCGAACTTACCGTTAAAAAGATCTAACTTCTGGACTGATGACGGAGGTGGACTGATTTCCAAAGCATTGATGTTGTATAACGATGAAATTGACCAAGAGACTAACAATCGAATGGATTGAACTTGTAAAAAACGAAAATGTACAAAAAAATAAATCTAACTTATTGCTACTAAGAACACAAAGATTGAACTTTTTGCTAAGAACAACTTACGAACAGAGATGATTGAATTTATAAAATTGAAAATGAACAAAATAAGTCGAACTTACCGCTAAGAATATCTAGCAGCTGGACTGATGACCGATGTGAAAAAATTACCGATGCATTGATACTACATAACTATGAAATTGACTAAGAGACTAACAATCGAATGGATTGAACTTTAAAAAAAATCGAAAACGTTTAAAGAAAAAATCTAACTTACTGTTGCTAAGAACACAGAGATTGAACTTGTACAATTAATCAAACTTACTGCTAAGAACACCCTACGAACATAGTTGATTGAACTTGTCAAACTGAAAATGAACAAAATAAGTCGAACTTACTGCTAAAAATATCTAGCTACTAGACTGATAACTTATGTGGAAAAATTTCTAATGTATTGATGCTGCATAACGATGAAATTGACTAAGAGAGTAAAAATCGAATGGATTGAACTTTTAAAAAACAAAAACGTTCAAAGAAAAAATCTAACTTACTATTCGTAAGAACACAGAGATTGAACTTGTACAACTGATCGAACTTACTACTAAGAACACCCTATAAACAGAGATGATTGAACTTGTAAGGCAAAATATGTCGAACTTACCCTTAAGAAAATCTAGCAGTTGGACAGATGATTGATGCCGACTAATTTCCAATCCATTGATGCTGCATAACGATGAAATTAACTAACATACTAATAATCGAATTAATTGAACTTGTAAAAAAGAAAAATGTTCAAAGAAAAAATCTAACTTACTGTTGCTAAGAACACAGAGATTGAACTTATACAACTGATCGAACTTACTACTAAGAACACCCTACGAACAGAGATGATTGAACTTGTAAAACTGAAAATGAATAAAATAAGTCGAACTTACCGCTAAGAAGATCTAGTTGTTGGACTGATGACTGTTGCAGACTGATTTACAATGCATTGATACTGCATAACTATGAAATTGACTAAGAGACTAACAATAGAATGGATTGAACTTATAAAAAGAACTAAAACGTACAAAAAAATAAATCTAACTTACTACTGCTAAGAACACAGAGATTGAACTTGTACAACTAATCGAACTTACTGCTAATAATACCTTACAAACAGAGGTGATTGAACTTATAAAACTGAAAATGAACAAAATAAGTCAAACTTACCGTTAAGAAGATCTAGCTGCTGGACTGATGACTGATGTTGACTGATTTCCAATCCATTGATGCTGCATAACGATGAAATTAACTCAGAGACTAATAATCGAATGGATTGAACTTGTAAAAAAGAAAAACGTTCAAAGAAAAAATCTAACTTACCGTTGCTAAGAACACAGATATTGAACTTATACAACTGATTGAACTTACTGCTAAGAACACCCTACGAACAGAGATGATTGAACTTGTAAAACTGAAAATGAATAAAATAAGTCGAACTTACTGCTAAGAAGATCTAACTGCTGGACTGATAACTGATGTGGAAAAAATTTCAACGCATTGATGATGCATAACGATAAAATTGACTAAAAGACTAACAATCGAATCGATTGATCTTTTAAAAAACGAAAACGTTCAAAGAAAAAATCTAATTTACTATTTCTAAAAATACAGAGATTGAACTTGTACAACTAATCGAACATACAACTAAGAACACCTTACGAACATAGTTGATTAAACTTGTAAAACTGAAAATGAACAAAATAAGTCGAACTTACCCTTAAAAAGATCTAGCTGCTAGACTGATAATAAATTTGTGAAAAAATTTTCAATCCATTAATGCTGCATAACAATGAAATTGACTAAGAGACTAACAATAGAATGGATTGAATTTGTAAAAAACTAAAACGTACAAAAAAATAAATCTAACTTACTACAGCTAAAAACACAGATATTGAACTTGTACAACTGATCGAATTTACTACTAACAACACCCTACGAACAGAGGTAATTGAACTTATAAAACTGAAAATGAACAAAATAAGTCGAACTTACCGCTAAGAAGATCTAGCTGTTAAACTGATGATTGATGTGGAAAAATTTCCAATGCATTGATGTTGCATAATGATGAAATTGACTAAAAGATAAACAATAGAATGGATTGAACTTGTAAAAATTTAAAACATACAAAACAATAAATCTAACTTACTACTGCTAAGAACACAAATATTGAACTTGTACAACTGATCGAACTTACTACTAAGAACACCCTACGATTAGAGGTGATTGAACTTATAAAACAGAAAATGAACAAAAAAAAGTAAAATTTACCGCTAAGAAGATCTAGCTGCTGGACTGATGACTGATGCGGACTGATTTTCAATCCATTAATGCTGCATAACGATAAAATTGACTAAGAGACTAACTATCGAATGGATTGAATATGTAAAAAATGAAAACGTATAAAAAAATAAATCTAACTTACTGTCTCTAAGAACACAGAGATTGAACTTGTACAACTAATCGAACATATAGCTAAGAACACCCTACGAACAGAGTTGATTGAACTTGTAAAACTGATAATAAACAAAATAAGTCGAACTTACCGCTAAGAAGATCTAGCTGCTAGACTGATGATTGATGTGGAAAAATTTCCAATGCATTGATGCTGCATAACGATAAAATTGACTAAAAGACTAACAATTGAATGGATTGAACTTTTAAAAAACGAAAACGTTCAAAGAAAAAATCTAACTTACTATTTCTAAAAATACAGAGATTGAACTTGTACAACTAATTGAACATACAACTAAGAACACCTTACGAACATAGTTGATTGAACTTGTAAAACTGAAAATGAACAAAATAAGTCGAACTTACCGTTAAAAAGATCTAGCTGCTAGACTGATAATAAATTTGTGAAAAAAATTTCAATCCATTGATGCTGCATAACAATGAAATTGACTAAGAGACTAATAATAGAATGGATTGAACTTGTAAAAAACTAAAACGTACAAAAAAATAAATCTAACTAACTACTGCTAAAAACACAGAGATTGAACTTGTACAACTGATCGAACTTACTGCTAAGAACATCCTAAGAACAGAAGTGATTGAACTTATAAAACTGAAAATGAACAAAATAAGTCAAAACTTACCGCTAAGAAGATATAGCTGCTGGACTGATGACTGATGCGGACTGATTTCCAATCCATTGATGCTGCATAACGATGAAATTGACTAAGAAACTAACTATCGAATCGATTGAACTTTTAAAAAACAAAAACGTTTAAAGAAAAAATTTTAACTTACTGTCTCTAAGAACACAGAGATTGAACTTGTACAACTAATCGAACATATAGCTAAGAACACCCTACGAACAAAGTTGATTGAACTTGTAAAACTGATAATCAACAAAATAAGTCGAACTTACCGCTAAAAAGATCTAGCTGCTGGACTGATGACTGATGTGGAAAAATTTTCAATGCATTGATGCTGCATAACGATAAAATTGACTAAGAGACTAACAATCGAATGGATTGAACTTTTAAAAAATGAAAACGTTCAAAGAAAAAATCTAACTTACTGTTTCTAAGAACACAGAGATTGAACTTGTACAACTGATCAAACATACAACTAAGAATACCCTACGAACATAGTTGATTGAACTTGTAAAACTGAAAATGAACAAAATAAGTCGAACTTACCGCTAAAAAGATCTAGCTTCTAGACTGATAATAAATTTGTGGAAAAATTTTCAATGCATTGATGTTGCATAACGATGAAATTGACTAAGAGACTAACAATAGAATGGATTGAACTTGTAAAAAATTAAAACGTACAAAAAAATAAATCTAACTTACTATTGCTAAGAACACAAAGATTGAACTTGTACAACTGATCAAACTTACTGCTAAGGACATCCTACGAACAGAAGTGATTGAACTTATAAAACTGAAAATGAATAAAATAAGTCAAAACTTACTGCTAAGAAAATATAACTGCTGGACTGATGACTGATGCGGACTGATTTTCAATCCATTGATGATTCATAACGATGAAATTGACGAAGAGACTAACAATCGAATGGATTGAACTTGTAAAAAACGAAAATGTACAGAAAAATAAATTTAACTTACTGCTGCTAAGAACACAGAGATTGAACTTGTACAACTGATCGAACTTATTGCTAAGAACACCCTACGAACAGATATGATTGAACTAATAAAATTGAAAATAAACAAAATAAGTCTAACTTACCGCTAAGAAAATCTAGCTGCTGGACTGATGACTGATGCGGACTTATTTCCAATGCAATGATGCTGCATAACGATGAAATTGACTAAGAGACTAACAATCGAATGGATTGAACTTGTAAAAAAAATGTACAAAAAAATAAATATAACTTATTGTTGCTAAAAAAATAGAGATTGAACTTGTACAATTGATCGAACTTACTGCTAAAAACACCCTACGAATAGAGATGATTGAACTTATAAAACTGAAAATGAACAATATAAATCGAACTTACTGAGTTGCTGGCCTGATGACTTATGCGGACTGATTTCTTAGCCTGTATGTCCTTGTCATACAAAATAACATATTAAAACAAACATATGAAAATTAAACAAATAATACATACTTTATAAAGTATAATATGTATAATCATTTTTATTTTATATTTGTTGTGATAATAGACGGTATATGCTAGATCAATTTTAATATGTGTTGTGAATACTATTGTCATATGTATTATATTTATATTATATAAATATATACTTTATACTATCGACTTATACAAAATATGTTTTCTAGTATATTTGACTTGTGCTATCTATACTATATATGCTTCTTATATATAGTAACAGCCGCATATAAAATATTGTTTTAAGTTTTTATTTATATATATAACATAAGAATCCATAATTTTTATCCTTTGAGTGTGCTTTAATACGTTTTAAGTTGAATTTAGTAACCTAAAAACTAAATCAATAATACAAATCACAATAAACAAACTATATGTAATATACAAGACTTAAAAGAGGTCGAGAATTTGATATCATGGATCAAAGTCTTTTTATGATGGATTGCATGTAGAGTTAATTAAAATGGTGAAAATGATTAACTGCACATGTGAGTACCTAGCTAGCTAGCTAAGAGGACAAGTTCAGCTGTATATCTCTAACTTTTCTTGCTCAAATTTAATGGCCGAATATGGTTGTTAACCTCCATTAATGGCGTCCAACAACTCCCCCTTCCTCCTTCGACCTCTCTTCTTTTCACCTGTAATTTCGAATACACACTGGAACCAAACCCTAACCCTAATCCACAGCTGATTTAATTTGGGTCCTTAATTAATTAATTGCTTCCACCCGTAATTTCAAGCTCCACCTGTTGATATACATTCCCCGATTTCCCCCAATTTCTGCACTCCGAGCTCCGGTCATCTTCATCAATGGAGTTCCTACCTTTCCTGCTCTCCTCTGCGCTCTTTGCCGCTTCAATTTTCGTGTTTTTTCTCTCCAGGAAGTCCCGCTCGAAGAAGCTCAACCTCCCGCCGGGGCCGCCGGGGCAGGCGGTGGTCGGAAACCTCTTCCAGGTGGCGCGCTCCGGGAAACCGTTTTTTCAGTACGTCAGGGAACTTATCCCTCAGTACGGACCGATTCTGACTCTCCGGATGGGTCGCCGGACGATGATCGTGATCAGCGGCGCCGATTTGGCCTACGAGGCGTTGATCGAGAAAGGGCAGATTTTCGCGACCAGACCGCCGGAAAATCCGACGAGGACCATTTTTAGCAGCAACAAGTTTACGGTGAACGCGGCGGTGTACGGGCCGGTGTGGCGGTCGCTGCGGCGGAATTTGGTGCAGAATATGCTCGGAGCGGCGAGGGTCCGGGAGTTCCGCGCCGCCCGCGCGGCGGCGATGGAGAAGCTGGTGGAGAGAATCGCCGCCGAGGCGGAGGCGAACGGCGGCTCTGTTTGGGTGCTGAAGAACGCGAGATTCGCCGTATTTTGTATTCTTCTGGCGATGTGCTTCGGCGTCGAATTGGACGAGGAGACGATCGAGGAAGTCGATTTGATGATGAAGAATGTTTTGATTGTTCTCGATCCCAGATTGGATGATTTCCTGCCGTTGCTCCGCCCCTTCTTCGCCAAGCAGCGGCGGCGCGTGATGGAGGTGCGCCGCCGGCAGATCGAAACCCTAGTTCCCTTAATTGAGCGCCGCCGCCGCGAAATTAGGGATTTGGGGTCGAATCCGCCGCCGCCGGCGGCGAAGATTGCGTCGTTTTCGTACCTCGATACGCTGTTTGATTTAAAAATCGACGGCCGGAAGTCGGTGCCGTCGGACGCGGAGCTGGTGACGCTCTGCTCGGAGTTTCTCAACGGCGGTACGGACACCACCGGGACGGCGATCGAGTGGGCGGTGGCGCGGCTGATCGAGAATCCGAAGATCCAGACGCGCCTCCGCGACGAGATCGTAGCCGCCGTGGGGGAGCGGCGCGTGGACGAGAAGGACGTGGAGAGAATGCCGTATTTAAACGCCGTCGTGAAGGAGCTTCTCCGGAAGCATCCGCCGACGTACTTCGCGCTGACGCACGCCGTGACGGAGCCGGCGAAGCTCGCCGGATACGACATTCCGACGGACGCCAACGTCGAGTTCTTCCTGCCGGGGATCTCCGACGACCCGAAGATATGGCCCGAACCGGACCGGTTCGACCCGGACCGGTTCTTCTCCGGTCGGGAGGAGGCCGACATTACCGGCGTCTCCGGCGTGAAAATGATGCCGTTCGGCGTCGGCCGGCGGATCTGCCCCGGGCTGGGGCTGGCGACGGTGCACGTGAGCCTGATGCTGGCGAGGATGGTGCAGGAATTCGAGTGGTCGGCGGCGGCGGCGGCGCCGGTGGATCTGAGCGAGAAGTTGGAGTTTACGGTGGTGATGAAGAACAGCCTTAGGGCTAAGGTCACGCGGCGGTCGCCGCCGTCCGTACAATAATTATTTAATTAATTAATAATTTATTTGTATTGAATTCAATTGCTGGTGGCTGTTTTATTACGTCAAATTATAATTGCTTGTGTTGTTATTTTTTGAAATTGCTGTTTGTTTGGGAATTTATTTTATTTGTAAAATTGTTGTATTGGCTTTGCTTGGAAAGTATTGTCGTATCTATTTATGGTTTATTTGCCATTATAATGGTCGGCATCTAATTTAGTCATTTTTGTCGCCATAAATAAATTTGATAACTAATTTGAATGTCTATTTCAATAATATTCCTGAATTATTTTAATGAACAAAAACATTAATATATATATATATATATATATGTTGAAGCCTAAAATTTGGATGTTTGACATCTTTCGGGAACTCGGTGGGTGTCGGTTTCGGAAATACTCTAAATAGTCTGTTCGTCATCAGACTAGGAGCGGCTCAGGCGGTGGAGCCGTTGCACGGCTTCGAGCCTAAACGGATGATTTCGATGGTTTAAACTAAAATCTACTAGAAATTCCATAAAAATAAGTTGGAAACATTTATTAACATAAAATAGATTAAAATTAACAAAAAGACAACATAAATTTGGACATAAATGGATAATACTTATAAAATCTATGGATAAACTATGAAAATAAAAGGCAAAATAGTATAAAAATTCCATGTGGTTATCTGAATGTGCTGAAAACCCTATATGATCTTAAAGTTCTATAAAATTTACTTGTGGTTTAAAAAATGTTGCAAAAAACCCTCCATTTTTTGTTAAGAGTTAACGTGAGTGCATTTCACGCGCCCAAACTACAATTTTTTGTAGAAAAATTGATATATTGATATGTGAAATTAAAAAAGTACTCTTCCTAAGGCATTTCAAAATATATTAATTAAAAGAGAAGGACATTTTTAGTTATTTTACTTATATTTTAAAAAAATATAATTAAATAATAATAATAAATAAAAAAGAAAGAAATAATATGTATGTATATGTGTATATATGAGTTTAAAAAAAATAACATAGGTGAAAAAAATATAAGAAATGAGAAGAAGAAAGAAGAAAAAAGACATAGATGGTGGTTCTGTAAGTTTTGATGTAATTTTAGATGTCTATGTTGGAGAAGAAGAAAAAAGAAAGGAAGACGTCGGCGGCGCAGCACTGTAAGTTTTGATGTTATGTGTATGTGTAAGCTTGTGTGTGTGTTTTACGTGCAAATGTCTTTATGTGTGTATGAGTGAAAAAAAAAAAACTAGTTAAAGTCAGAAAGTTGGTCAAATTTCTGCTAAGGACTATAACGTTCCAGACATATAAAATATTAACGTCGTTAGTTTAATTTTGAAGAAAGGAAAAAATGTGCAACATTTTAGAAACCACAAAATAGATTTTATGGAATTTTAAAACCAAATGGAGTTTTCAACACATTCGAAATACTACAGAGAAATTTTATGCTATTTTATCAAAATAAAATAATAAACTTTAAGGATAAGATGTGTCTTCTTTTTGTCGTGTTTGTTGTTTTGTGTTTCTCACTAAATATAACCTAAAATTGCAACCATCTCCTAAATTTTAGGAAATTATTGTAATTATTTCTTCAAACTCTTCATCTATTTCCTCCAACTTATAAACATGGGGATTGAACCATATTTTTCAAGTTTTTGGGAGTTAAGATTAGATTAATCTATAAGTTCCGCCGCCAAGCTCTATTTTTGTCGGAATGTTGTGCAGTAGGGGCGAATGTACGTAGGGGCAGAGCCCTTCCCCCACCCCCCAACAAATTTTTTATTACATATATAATTTTATTTATATATAATCTTAAAAATCATAAGAATAAATTTAAAAAGTGCTAAAAGAATTATATAAAATGTATTTATTTTGAGGTTTTAATTTTGGGTTTAAGTTTTAAATGGTAAAAAATTTAAATTTAATTGTTTAATATAATATAAATAAGTTTTGATATGATATTTTAAATTATTTTTTAGTAAAATATTAAAAAATTAAAACAAAAATTTGATTTAATTTTTTTTATTTTTTGGAAGTAAAGAATAGTAAAAATTCTTTAAAAAGAAAAAAAAAACTCCAATTAAATATGTTTGATGATTTTTCTAAAAGTGAAATAATGTATTTTAAATAATATTACAAAACAATATATATAATTGTTGTCATTATGGTTTGTAATTGTGCAAGGTTTCTAATATATGACAATTCCAAATTATCCGACAATAAATAAATTCTAAGAGTGTTTGTTTTGTGAAATAGTTTGATGAGATTTTCTTTTATATGAAATATAAAAAATTGTGTATGTAATATAAAAATAATACGTGTATAATATATTATTTTTCGTGGAAAATATGTAGGTTTGTTTTGACAAAAAAAAAAAACACACTTAATATTTTTAAAAATTTGAAAGAGTAACCCCCTTCAAAAAAGTCTGGTTCCGCCTCTATCTGCGGCCTGGGAGCTCCGACTCCATTTTTATCTTCGAGTCTTCTTCAAGTTCAGGTGTTTTTGGAGGTATGTACAACAATATAAATGAAGTGAACAAAATTGAATTGTATATGTGAAATGAGTATTTTCTATGATTAAAAATTGGACAGTTACAAAAATTTAAATCTCACCTCTATATCATACTATAGCTTAATTAAACTAGGGCGAGTTGTTGGATTTAAATGAATTTGTTAGATATATGACCTAAGCAATTCAAACAATAACAAATAATTAATCGGCTTTGTTCTTTTTAGAGTTTCATTTAATTTTTTTTTAATAAATAATCATCCATATCTTTATAAATATATATATTTTTATTATTTTTTTTTATAAAAAATTACATTCAAATTAATATTTTAAAAACAAAACCTAATAATTTATTTATTTATGTTTTCGGTCATTCATTGTTTTAGGTACAATTATATTCATTCCGTCAAGTTAATTAAGTATATATTTATTTTTGCATCAAGTTTTTTAAAAAACAATAATATTTTAATTGCAATATGTAATTAAAAATAGTGTATTTTGCCCTTATATTTTTTATATAAAAGTATTGATATGGTAGTATAGTAGAAATATTTGTGAAAAAAATAGTATATTTAATAAAATGATTATTTTGTAATTAAAAATTCAAAATAAATATATATATTTGTGAGTGAACGGAATCGTATGTATTGATGTATCTAACTAATAATATGGACTTTATGTGTCGTTATAACTGATCAAATCAAGTCAAAATTTACTTTGTTGAATAAGTATCGTTTTTTTAGGAGTTAGTTTTCTCTTCTTTTTTTTGGATTCGGATCAGGTGTAGAAAGCTTAGTTTTCAGTACTGTGTTGAAAATAATTTCAACCCTCGGATCTTGAAGGATGATGAATTCTGATGATGATGATGAGTAGGGTTGTGTTGGTGGTGGCAAACAGTTGAGTTTGTTGGTGGTGGACTGGTGTTGATGGTAGTAGCACACGAACAACTGGGTGGAGGAGAAGAAGGGGGTGGTGGTGGAGGAGGCGGCGGCGGCGGTGGCGGCAGTGGTGGTAGAGGAGGACAATTTCGTGGAGATGGAGAAAACGGCGACAGTAGTGTTAGAGGACAGCTTGGATGGAAATGGAAGAGGAGACTGCCGCTGTGGTAGTGAAGGAAAAGAAGAGAAGTTGGTGGATGTGGTGGGTGGAGGTGGAAGTGGCGGTGAAGGAGGAGGGAGTGGTGATAGGAGGGCTGATTTGGGAGGATCAGCATGTGCTGATTTCGAAGTGTTCACCACAGGATCCGGATCTCTTTTTTTTTTATGCCATAAATAAAAAAGATTAAAAAATAAACCATATATGTTGAATAGGGAATAAATATTTGATGTAATAATACATTAAGTTCAATTTTGATTTTGAATGTGATATTTTTAAATAATATATATATGAATCGCATAAAAAAAAAAATATTTTTTATATAATATTTCGAACAGAAAATAAATTGTAAATAGTATTATATTTATTTATTTTTTTAGAAAAAAAAAAAAGGGCTTTATGACAATAGATCAAGTACTGTATACATAAAAGAATAAACAATAATATATAGGCATTTCATATTTTAATCAATTCTACTATTTCATCAAAAAAACTCTGGCATGTCCATGTGCCACCAATTTTATAGAATATTTTTATGATTTAATATATGTGCTGCCACTAAAATGTTACAATTATGCAAAAATATCATTCGTTATCCAAAATAATTAAAATATAATCTAATTAAAATAACAAATTTATATTTTAAAAGTATAAATATATAAAAGCAATATTTATTACTAATATTTTTATATTATCAATAATAATTTATTTTTTAATATTAATATTAATATTTGTATATATTTTATTTTTAATTTATTTATTGTGCCCCAGTAAAAAGAATTTCTAAATCCGCCTCTGAGCATGTCGAAGGACAATGCAGTTGCCGAAAAAGCTTCAGCACAACACGTTGACAACAAGATTCCATGTGACAATCGTTTGGTAACTTTACAGGCTAGCGTGCTGCATAACCAAATACAGGTTGAAATTCAAGCCTCGTTCCATAACTCAGCAACAATTTGTAATGAAGTCGCATGATTTAGGGACGAGGAAGCTCGAAAAGAAAGAGTCTCGGACCGTTAGCTCCAATCGGATCCTCCCATGACTTAGCCATCAGGTACGGCGCCAATCTCCATTTTGCGCCGTTTCAATATAGTCGAAGTAACCATATTGAACAAGGGCAACAGGTCCGGAGTACCTCTGTCATCGAAAAATTAATTAGTTCTTCTCTTTTTTGTGTTATTTTTATTAGAGGTAATCGGTTTTAGAAAAGGTAATATGTGCGTGATGATGTAGTTTTCATAAAGGTAGTTAGTCTCGTTATAGAAAAAATATTGAGAAAATAATTACAGAAATAACGGAGAAGGTGACTGTAAAAAAATACTTTTACCACAACATACTTCACCTATAAAACATAACTGTCAAGTCCCGTAAGGGAGGGCGGGATTAGACATGTGACCGTGAGCTCACATACCAACAATTCACAGAATCATAGGGTGGTAGAAAACTTCGGGTTAAAAAGATCGAAAAAAAAACATAAATTCAATCACAACAGGCAAAGAAAACAAATATCACTTAAGTTCTTGAGAAATGCAACCGAAGACAAACAAAATACCTCACTTTTAACACGGCATTCGCATCCTAGTTAAAAATAAACATCATTCATCGAGGTATCAACACATTCGGATTCATTGTAACATACTAGCTAGCCAATTTCTTGTCAAATGCTCAATTTAAAATATAAAGAAGAATATAAAGTTGCAATAGGTAGCAATGGTAGCAAAGCAAACTCAAACTATCACGAAAAATTAAAAGACAAATGCACATTTTCATAGCAACCAAAGTATGAATTAACGCATAGAACATTATGAATGAACACATAGTACCTGCGTTTGAATCCTCCAAATTATAGAACTCGAGAAAAATTCTCATAATTACTCTCGGGCAATCGTTGCTGTTGATTCTTGTCTTTCGTATTTATGCATAAATTGAATCCAACAACTGCACGGGGTAAGAATCAAGACATTTTCGAATTTAACAATGTCGGATCAGATCAATTGGTTTTTGGGATTTTCCGAATTGAATCTAGATAAGATCCCGGAACAACCAATCTCAACTTCCTCAAGAAACCACACTCATCTGCATCGAATGCAGATTCAATTCTCAATTTTGTCGCAACAAGAACGAAATTCTCGCCATTTCCAACATCGATCTCGTACAGCTCCTCAAACACTTTCCCAACCTCACTAATCAACCCCTGATAACTTAACTTGCTCAAAGGTATCACATTTATTATCAGAGCTCCCTTGTCGCATAGAATGCCATTGATGGCTCGAAAAACAGACTCAGAAACAAACTGACGAGGCGGCGCGCAAACGCCGAACTCTGCGTCATCAGAATCTAAATCAACCATAACTACATCAAACTTATTCCCCTCAGCTACATCAATGGACAGATCATTAACATATTTAATTGCATCTTCGACGATCAAATCGATTGTGTCATTGCATTCTAACCCAAAATATCTCTTCGCCACTTGAATCACGGCGGCGTCGGCCTCGACGCCGACGACCTCAAAGCTCAATTTGGTATGCAGAAACATAAGCAGAGCTCCTCCTCCAACCCCCAAACATAAGGCCCTTGGAACAATTCGATCTTCCAAAAAATTACAGAGCACTGAAATTCCTGCAACCATGGGGATTAGATACGGCTGAACTAATTCGTTGGAGTCTAAATCAAATTCCATGGAATCCAAGCTCTCGAGCTTTGATTCTTCCTTTGGATGGATACTAATCTGAGTTTGGATGAAATTCGGCATTCTCTTAAACCTCAGCCGCCTCCTAAACTCCTTACCGCCGTCGATTTCCAGCTCGACGTTCTCGATCAACATCTCCCCAACGCGAGGCCCCTCGCAAATCTCCAAAATCGAGCTTCGAATTACCTCATCTTCGTAGTCTAAGAAAACCGCCGGTTCGGGAATTTCTCCGGTCGCTGATTTGGGGGTTAGGGCTAACAACAGCGGCGCCAAATTCCGCGGCGGCGCTGCGGAATTAGGTATGACGGTGGAATAATCGTAGGAAATAGGGTGCGGGGAGGCCTGCGGGTTGCCAATTAAGATCAGGCGGGAGAGAGGTTGGGAGGTGGGGGAAGAGAGGAGGAGCTGGAGGTGGCCGGAGAAGGTGGAGAAAATCCAGTCGGATTCGCGGCCAAGTGGAACCCGCATGGCCGCTGTAGAGGCGGCGGCATCCTCAGAGGCGGCGGCCGGCGAATCGAGGACAGCAATCCGGTGGGGATGGCCGGGAATTGTGAAGGCGATGTATCGGGAAGGCACTAGGGTTTCGAAGGTCGATGGGATGAGTGCCATTCACAGTTCACATGACATTTTTCCTGATGTGTTTTCCCTAATCATCATCAAAACTGAGATTAAAACCTAATTCCACCGATTGGATAAAACCTAATTCCATCGATTGGATAAAACCTAATTCCATCTATATTCCCCAGCCATAATACATCATCCTTCCTAAATCTCAACCATCGAAACCAAACCAAACCTACAGTGATTCAACCAAATTGTGATCCAGATCATCAATAATCTATCTATTTCCCCAACCACGGATCTGTCAACTTACACAGATGAAGAGGAAATGTCGAAGAGCGGCGCCTCCCAACCCGACCTCTCCGGCCGGCAACGAATCCCTCCTCAACAAAATCGAATCGAGCGCCGCAAATTGTGCCACCAAATAAATTGGAAAAGCCTACTACCGGCGATTCAATCAATCCTCTCTCTCCTCAAAATGCTTCTTCTACCATCGATCGATCGATCGATTCGACTAAGATCATCTCCAACCCCATGGGGTGTAAAAAATGGGGGGCAGTGACACTGTACCTCCACTCGAAAATGGAGTGGAGTTTTTGGTGTATTTTTTATATTTTGGGTATTGAATGGTGTAATTTTAATTTTTCGGTATATTATATAATTTTATTTTTTAAAAAATTGTGATATAATTATTGTGCTGTTGTGTTATAATGGTTGCGCTCATGTAATATATTTATTTGCTCTTGTGATAAAAAAAATTATGTTTTTGTTATATGTTCTTGTGATATAATGGCTGTGCTTTTATGATATAATGGTCATATAATGATTGTGCTCTTGTGATAAAATAATTGTGCTCTTATGATATAATGATTGTACTTTTGTGATATAATCATTATATTCTTGTGATATAATTGTGGTGCTTTTGTGATATAATGATTGTGCTCTTGTGATATAATGATTATATTATATTTGTCTTGATAGTATTTAATTATTTATTTAAAATAATTTTATTTGTAATAATTATTAATTATAAATATTAATTTTCATATATGTAACTTTTAAATAAAATATAAATTATATGTATATGGACCTAATGCAAAGATAAATTAAAATTTGGGTGTAATTTATAAATATAAAAAATTATATAAAATAATATAAAAAATGAATATATAGAAAATATACGTTTTTTTAGAGTAAAAATTGAAATTGATGATTAGACTATAATTTTACTGTAGCAACTGTAAAAATGAAGAGAAAATTTGGAGATGGCCTTAACAAGCTTTTTTTCCCGAAATTTAACGTCTTTCTTTCTTTTGTGCGACGTGCCACGGGCTTTTTGACAGAAGAAAGGCGAAAGGAAAAGTAGCATGTCGGGATAGTGTGCACCTTGTTCTAATCGGTCGGGTCGGGTCAGCCCAAATTCAAGTGTTCGTTGATAAGGAGAGAAAAAAATATATATATTTTTAATATAATATGAATATATATTATATATATTAATTTTTATTTAATATATAAAATTACATATAGAAATAAATATTTTATTTAATTTTTTTATTTTAATTTTATAAAATAATCAATATATGATTTTTTAAAATTTTGTATTATAAAATAATTATATTTTTCTAATAATGATTACATAATTTTTAATTTTTAATATATTAAAATTTTATTATATAAAATAAATAATAATTTTAATAAAATGAAAAATAATAAAAATTAGGGGACGTAAAATTCGGTTCTACAATGTAAGTGAAAAATTGAATGAGTTTAGGGTAAAATCGTACTTGTTTGTTATTCATTTTAAGATACAAATTAATAGATATGATTTTAATTAATATATTACTATATTTATTGATTGTAATATCGGTAAATTGAAGATAATTATCTAAACCATCGAAATTTTTTCTAAAACTACCCCATCTTATTTTATTTCCCTAAAACTCCATTTACATATATTTATATTTTTTTAATTCCAAATTTCTATTTTTACTCTCGGTCGCCCGCAATGACTCTCCATAAAAGGTAAGTGTGTGTTTTAAATTTTGTATTATTCTCTAATTTTAATTTTATTGGTAGTATTATTTGCTTCTTTATTGTATTCTATGTATTCTATTTTTTTATTTTTTGTCTCGATTGTATTTTCTCGCATTAATAATAATTTTATGTGTTTGTTGAATATAATATATTGATTTTTTATGTTAAAAATTTTCAATTTGTTGAATACATATTGTTTTGTTTTTGTAGGAAATTTATAGAAAAAGAATATCGTAATTGAAAGAAAATAGAAGAAATAATTGTTGATGATTATAAGATAATTATTGATAAATATATTTTGAGTCCGACCAAATCTTGTTAGTAGGGCCAATTTTTGTGCATTAGTGGTGTAACGTTGATCATTGTATATCTTATAAATATTCAATTTTTTGTTGATTAAATATTAAACTTAAATTGTTTGTAGCTTTCACTTATATTTTAATTTGATTTAGCAAGGAAACGAAATAATATCTTAAATAAGCTCAAAATTGTTTAAAATATTACTATTATATAAAATTTTATTATATTTAAAATGATGTCTATATTCCATATATATTTTATTGATATATAATTATAAAAATATTTAAAATATCAACAACATTACTCATATAAAAAATAACAAAATAATATCATAACTTATTATTAATAACACAGTGATCTACACTATCTAAAATAATGTATCCCTAACAAAATGATTCATTTTTTACGGGCTGGAAGTATTAGATTTGTTATTATATTTTAATTTTGTAATATTTTTATAATTTTTAAAATTTTGTATTCCATGAAATTATACTAATAACAAATATATTTTATTAATTAACATTTTAACATAAGTATATAAATAGTTGATTTTAGCAACAGCCTTGTGGGTATTTCCTTCCTCAGTGAAACCCACTCTCAATCGCTCTTTTTAGGTTGGCTGCCACCGTTGGAACCAATGAAGCAAATGATTGACCATGAAAACATCAATTTGGATTTGGGTATAGAGGGTTGGTCCCAAGAGATCCTTCTAGTAAGAGCAAGATAGATTTTTTGAAAAACCCTAGATAGGAAAAGAAAACTATGGTGGACCCGCCGCAAGAAAGGAACGTCAGATTGGTTCGAATCCAATTCGTGAGATAGAAATGATCTTAAGAGGGACCTAGCTAAATTCTCGAACAGGTGATTCTGTAGTCGCAGCTTACTCTTTCTCGAGGTGGGATACCCAAAGACTCGTCGAATCAACTCAACTACTGCTAGCGAAAGAGATTCATTTTCAATCCACCAAAGGGACTAAATCTTGAATTGCCAGTACAGTGATTTCCGGTCTTCCTCACCTGTTCTAGTGACATAGGATATTTTCTAGAGGACCGACGTAAACAAGCTCGCGACTCTAATAGAAAGAAAGGGTAAGCTCTCTATTTGCTTGCAATGCTATGCCTATCAAAGAAAGTAGGTGAAGGCTTCCTTAGCGGCCAACTACTCATTACGCTGTTTGACTTCACTGGGGTTGGACGAATTATCCGAAGAGGATCGTTTAACCGTAGCAAGAGCGCGAAAAATTGGATACCTATCCAGAAGTTTTCCCAACTCAATCATAGATGATGGAATCATCAAAGATTTGACCTTTTCGAACTCTCTCTGTAACTCACTAGAGGCCCGGGAAACAAAGATGAGACAATTCGGCTACTAATCTCACTCTCGGCGCAAAATTTTTTCCGATCTTGAGTCTGCTAACCCGACCTACGACCAGATTGCTTACATTTTCTGTTGCACAATTGGACTCCTCTCAAACATAGAGTTAGTAAGTCCAACAATCAATCAGAGCTGCCGGGCTCAGCGAATGCAGCCTTCACTCATTCTTGGGCCTTCGGGGCCCTTAGGGACGACTCCAGTCAAGCAATACAAAGAATGACATTGACCGGCCAAATATCACGTAGAAAAGACTAGCGAATGATGGCCCACTCCACCCAAGACGAAGTAGGTGACTTTGGAAGCTCAAAGAAGATCTCAATAAGCAGAAAGACCGGCATTGTTCACTAAAAAAGGGTTGTATGGATCTAAGCAGGAAAGATGCTGATTGGAACTTGGCGCTTCTTCAATCGGCAGCAACTCAGGAACCCGTCCAGGTAGGTTTGCTCAGGTTATGGCAGGTGCCTGGGCTACGAATACTTGCAAAGAGCTTATTAGCGTATTCGTTCACTGCTGTCACTTCCTTCTTACCATTTCTCTTCGAAAATCTCTACAAAACCACAGCGCTCCGCGTTCTATCTAAGTTCCGCTCTTACGTACGCCCCACCTCACATAGAAAAACCCGTGTGAGTGGGAGAGAACCATCTCGTCTTACGCGATGTTGTTGCCCGACGATTGCTACTAAGAACCTAATAGAACTTTGTGGCTCTTGGCCCAGACAACGTCCTAGGCGAAGAAAGCTGAAGCCTTTTTAAGAAGTGTATTAGTAAAAATAATTATTATTTAGTAAAAATAATTATAAATTAAGATAACTAAATAGTTTAATTAAGATAAAAAAATTTTAATTTTAAAATATAATTAAAGTGTATAATCAATTTTCTAAAAAATGAAAGGACAAATTATGTAGGACGGAGAAAATAGAAAATAGGGACAACTCATGTGGGACGGAAGGATTATAACATTGGAAAATGTATCCGGTTGATATAGCAAAAAGATAAAGCAATATAGAGAACAAAAAGTAGATACTAATGCTCTAGTATTTTGGGTATGTTTCTCCAAGGGGTCCCTGTTTTTTTTTTAAAATAAAATAAAAATAAATTTTTATTTAATATTTATTATAATTAAATAAAAATATATATATATACAATATATATGTCATTTTGTAAAAAATAAAATTTTTATAATATAAATAAATAAAAATTTAAATATATATATGTTGTGTATAATATAAATTCATAATCAAATCATACAATATAAATTTTATCAATTAAATTTAATACACATTTATATTATTTTATTCATTATCCGTCAAATCAATACACATCAAAATTCTCCAAACTCCAACCAAACCCAAACACACAAGAAACAACAAAATCCAAACTAATCACAAAATCCAAATAAAAATCAAACCCAAATTCAATTTTTCCCAAACTCTGTCCAAGAAACATACTTGTGTTTGAATTAATATAAATTTGAATTTTTTTTAATAATTTATTATTGAAAAACGTATATAAATAATAATTTTAATTTTAATTTAAAATCACAGCCAATACATTCATTTATGATTTTTGTTTATATGTATAATTAATAACTTTCACCAACATTTATTTGTTCGGTAAAATCAAACAAAATAATTAAATCCCAAACAAACATGCTCTTTATTTAGAAATCTGATAGTAATTTTTTTTATTATCACATGTCATACTAAGTGTGATTTATTTTATTGGTTAGTTTGCAGATTATTTGGTTCAACAGGGAGTTATCCGGATCTTACCCAAATGACAACGGTTGTGGATTTCTACGTCTTTAGATTTCACATGCCATACATGGAAATTGCAGAGTATTAGATTAGACCGCGATGGGAATATTAATTATTAAATACTAATAAAAATATATGTGTATTTTTCTCTTAATTTGTATATAGTAATTAATATTCAAAACTTAATAAAATAATAAATAAATGTAAACTTATGACTTATAAACATTATTATGAAAATATTAAAATAAATATGTACTCTCTCCGTCTGGTTAAAGGTAAGCATTTATTTTTTTGGCGCATAGTTTAAGAAATTCTCCATTCATCCCACTTAATTTATCAGCTATTTTTATTTTCGTCTGTCCCCACGTAATTTTTCCTTTCAATTTTTTTTAAATATAATTATATACTTTAATCAAATTTTTAATTTTTTATTATTATTTTAATTAAATTAAATTATTTTGTCATATTAATTTTAATTTATAACTATTTGTATTAAATTATAATTATTTTTACTAATATACTTCTTAATTACTTACTAATTACACAATATATAAAACTTCGTGTCTAAACAAAATAAGACAATTAAGTGGGATGGAGAGAGCAATAATATATTAACGATATCGGGTAGTTAAAAGTAGTGTAATATATAATTTTTTCTAGCATGACGTATATAAAATAAACATTTATAGTAAGTTTATAATAAAATATTACTTCATCCCAGATATTTTGGGCTTATTAAAAAGTGTATTAGAAAAAATAATTATTATTTATTAAAAATAATTATAGATTAAGATTAAAATAGGTAAATAGTTCAATTAAAATTAAGAAAAAATTTAAAATGTAATTAAAATGTATAATTATATTTTTAAAAATAAAAATAACAAATTATAGGACAGACAAAAATAAAAATTAATGAAAAATTATATGAGACCGGAGGCGGTACATATTTACTAAAACAAAAATATTTTATAAAAAATAATAATATATACTTAATAAAAGATTATTATTTTTATTTAATAAACTTAAGTAGGATAGTTATTTACTATTTTCGTCCAATCTAATTTATCACATTTGAATGAGCTACATTTTAGATATAATATAATTAGTAAATAATTAAAAAATATATTATTAAAATATTATAAAATTTAAAATATAATTAATTTGTATAATTATATTTTTTTTAATTAGGTGGATAAAAAATAATAGAGATAAATTATGGGACGGACGGATTACTTCAATTAAAAAAAATAAAAAAATTATTTTTTTTATTTAATAAACTTAAGTAGGATAGTTATTTATTAAACAGTTGGCATAGTGAGCGAATTGGGTAGAGAGAGAGAATAGTGGTGAAGAGAAGGGGAGCAGAGCATTGGGTGTGGGTGGAAGAAGGAGCCACATTTTGGTATCAGCCTCCATCGTCAGCACCATCATCATCACCATCAGTAGTAGCTCAGAATCAGACTCACAGAGGAGAGAGATACAGATACAGATAGAGATAGAGAGAGAGAGGACAAAACCGATTCTGGTGATGCTCGGCGTATTCTGCGCCCGTCCAAGGCCTTGTTTCCTCGTTTCTCACTACGCCCACGGCCTCGCCGCCTCCTTTGATCGACTCCTCCGCACCTCCTCCCTCCACCACTCGCCGCCGCCGCCGCCGCCGCTTCTTCGAGATCCCACCTACCGCGCCCCCTTTCAATGTCCTCCCCAGGGCACTGGAGCCGCTTCTATTTGGAACTCCCTCCTGCCTTCCTACTGGCGTCGCCGCCGCGCCGCTCTCCTCAGCCGACACGACCACGACGCCGTCAATCCGGGGGAAGGCTCCTGGAACGTTGCGTGGGACGCTAGACCGGCGCGGTGGCTTCACCATCCGGATTCGGCTTGGCTCCTCTTCGGCGCCAGCGCGAGCATGGCCGCCGCGCACGTGGTGGAGTCCGAACCGACTTCCGAGGTCTCCGTGCCGGCGGAGGAGCTTATTGCAGAGAAGCCTTGTAAATATCGGGTGATTGGTGAGACAAATCGTTCTGATTGATTGCTTGATTCCATTTTGATGCTTATTTTGCCGAAATCCTATCTTCAGATTGTGCTTGAACTCCTTGCTTGTGTCGTATTCATTTTTTGTTGTTTCGTTTTGCCTTTTTGTTCTTCTGCTCGATTTCGAAATTAACTGTAATAAGCAATTCTCGTTATCATCTTCCTCCAACTAACACGCCTCAGAGATTGTTGGATCATCGTTTTTCGTTCTGTTGCAGGGGTTTTAGCAGATGGAAGGTGTTTGTTCAGAGCAATAGCGCGCAATGCCTGCTTGAGAAATGGTGGAGAAGCTCCAGACGAGAATCGTGAGACAGAGCTTGCTGATGAATTAAGAGCTCAAGTACACACATATTCATATATATATACATACATACATACATACATATTCAATTTTTGTTTGTCAATCTATGGTAGCATAGATTATATGTTTTATTGACTGTGTTCATGTGTTCAGGTGGTCGAAGAGCTGTTGAAGAGGCGAGAAGAAGTAGAGTGGTGTGTCTCGAGAATTTTCATATAAAGTCTTGACTGAATGATTTTTTGGTTGAAAAAACTTGGTTTAATCAAGATGTTGTTACCGCTGTGTGTTCTAGGTTTCTTGATGAAGATTTCGATAAGTATGTGAAGGGAATTGAGCAGCCCTTTGCCTGGGGTGGAGAACCTGAGTTGTTGATGGCTTCACATGTTCTTAGGTGAGTCTTGTTAGGGCTTATCTTATTATTTGTATGTTTTGTATGAGAGATTGAAATGAATTAGAATATCGAGGGGGAGAGCTTACTTTATCCCGGGAGGGATGTAATTTGTCGAAGAATTATGGAATGGATTGATTAACCAAGCAAATAACAACATTGGTGAATTTAGATTCATTTACAAAACTTAAATGATTGTAGTAATTGATCCTTGTAGTTAGAAGTTAGACCCAGTGATTATGTAAATGATATCTCATGATAGAATGTATGCAATCTTTTAATTCTGCTAATCGTTCATGTTAATTATGCTATTTATGTGAATTCGAGTTGTTTTGAAGCATGCTTGTGGGTCAATTAGTGCATTTCTGAATTTTCTTCTTCTTTAGCTATGAATTCCTCGGTATCTTATGCTTTTGATCAAATTATGTTAGAGGGTTATATTCAAGGCTGATTCTGGTCGAAACTTCCATATATTGTCGGCAAATTGTAGGTTTGTTTCGGTCCTAGGCTAATATCCTTGAGAATTCACTTGATCTGTTTTAGCTATTTGTGTAACACATCATTTTAGCCTATCAATTGGATTCGTTTTCAAAGGGATACATCACTCGATCAAGATAAGAAACTTACGATAGTTTTATTTGATTCTCAGTTCAAAGGTTTTTATTGCCTCCTATTAGACAGCACCGAAAGAAAAATTACAATATGTCATGAATCTCTAGTTAATGCTCATACATTTGTGGAATGACGTGTGACACAAATTTATATATGATCTCCAACGAATTGGAATAATACCATATATAAAAACACGTTGGAGATTCGAGCATGCTTTTTGGATTATGGTTATCTTTTCTTTAAATTCCTGATTCCGGCGCAGACTTATTTTGTGTGTACCCAATATAATGTGCTATATTGTTGAACGCTATCTGATACAGTTTAATTACGTCATTTTGTTCGAAACTTCTGGATATCATTGTCTAATTAAATGTTGGTACAGGACTTCCATATCCGTGTACATGAAAGAGGAGGGCACTGAGAATTTCATAAAAATCGCGGATTATGGTAAGGAGTATGAGAAAGACGAGGAGGACAGTCCCATCAACGTTGTTTTTCATGGATATGGTCATTACGACATTTTGGAAACAATGCTGGAGTCCAGGTAGATTCAAGATTGAAAAACTCGGACCGTTAGGCAATTATTTTACCCGAATAAGAAGTAACTGAAATGCACTCAGTTGAAGCAATTTTTTTTCGACTTCATCTTTCTCTAATACTTGAAATTTCTGTCGAATGCGATGAAATATATATGTTCGCCGTTTTGTCTTCTATATCAAGATAGATGCCTAAGAGATGTGCGCCGCATAATTTGTTAATCTTTATAAAATGTATAGTTTCTCGTAGCCTAATCTATCTATGGCTTTCGAAACTCGGAGAATTTCTTATATCTGCCCGTAGTTGGTGTTACATATACACGGAAATGAGTTTAGGACGCCCGATCGAACATGTATTACCATTGCCTATGTAATAGAGTCCGGCGCACGATTTTTATTTATTTTTTTAGATAACGTGGGAATCCGCAGCCGCTATTCTTCGGTGTGCGACCTTTATTTATTTTTTTAGATAACATGGGAATCCGCAACCGCTATTTTTCGGTGCGCAATTTTTATTTATTTATTTTTTAGATAATGTGGGAATCCGTCAGCGGCTATTCTTCGGTGCGCGATTTTTATTTATTAATTTTTAAATTTTGTGGTTTTCTTGATTCTTTTCTTGAGTTAGCTAGAGTATGAAAGAAATAGTTGGCAGTTAATTTGTGTAATATTTGTTGGTTACGGTTACACAACACATTGGGAACAAAATAAAATTATTTAGGAGCTGAAGATTGTATTTCCTTTACTTGAGTAAATAATCATGTTGTGTTCATGTGTTAATTAGTATAAAGATTATTTTATTTATTTAACTGTGGTTGATCTAATTTTATAAAATTAATTTATATTAATCTTATGTAAATATATATTTTGTATTTATTTGTATTATATACACTTCAGCCAAAAAAAATAAACACATTTTTCACAACAGAATTTAACATTAAAAATATTTTTATATTTGTATAATTTATTTTATATATATTATTGTATTTCTATTATAAAAAATTAATAAACGTATTTTTATTTTTATATTTTTTTTAATTACATTTTAATATAATAATTAATATTAAAAAATTAAAATAAAAAAAATTACTGTGTACTTTATGATTGGTTTGAAGTAGTATAATTCTTTTTTTCATTAAAGTATTTTTTTTAAAACACATTAATATATATATATTTAATTAAATATATTATATCATAACTTAAATATTAACCAAACAATCTAAAATGATAACTAAGCTGACTTTTGATTCTCAATTTTGATTCAATACTTAATTTTTTATTCAAAATATTATATTTAACTATGATTTCACACTAAAAAAGAAAGTACCGGTCAATTATTATTGTTTTCAATATTGTTTTATTATAATTTATTAATAATATTTATATTTTTTTACAAATATTATATTAAATAATTATTTTTATTTAAAATATTATATTAGTGTTTTGTTAGTTAGTTTCAAACTCACATTTTTTTATTGACTAATTATTCCAAAAAAAAATATTAAACTAAATATATATTTTTTGTATTATATAAATAAAAAATATTTTTTATTTAAAATATCAAATTAAAATTTATTTATATTATATTACAATTATTTCAATCAAAAATTTATTATTCTTAATCTCAAACATAGCTATCATACCTACAAATTAACAAACTCTATTGTTTTGTGAAATTGCTGGAAATAAAAAAAATAAAATAAAATCATGTGAGATATAGCCAATGTGTGTTGAGAATATAATAATAATAATGAATATGTGTAGTATATTAATTTTTTTTTAAAAAAAGAACAAAGACTATTTATTCATTTAACAATTATTTTTATTTTTTTACTATTCAATATTTACAATTTTTTATTAAAATATAATTTTTCATCACCCAAATATATGCTCAAATATTCAAACATAAATTTTAACAAAAATAGTTAATAATTATTAATTTTTGTCTTTTATAATAAAAAATACAAAAAAAATGCACTTTTTTTTTAATTAACAATAATAATAATATTTTTTATATGATAATTCATAAGAAATGAGCATATCGTTTTAAATGACGAAAAGATATTATTTTTATTTAAGAAAACATATTATAAAATTATTAAAAGCATTGTAAAAAAAAATTTGATGGTGCATGTATCTCCAGCATTAGAATTATGATTAAAGTTTTACATACTTCCCTAAATAAAATTTATATTTCAATTACAATACTAACAAATATTTCCTAAATAAAATTTATATTTCAATTACATATATAAAATTTAAAGTTACCATCTATTTTTGTCTATAACATAGAAAATTATGTAGAAAATATAAAAATAATAAATATGTATAATATATTATTTTTTAAAAAAGATATACGTAAATTTTTTTCAAAAAAAAAACACACTTTTATTATAACATAAAATATGGAACAAATAGAATAATTATCTTTCTTTACAAAATATTACATAGAATCCAATATTCAAATCAAAACATAAAATCTAATTTCAAGTAAATTCACCATATGTATTTTTTCATGTGTTTATGTAAATATTTAAAATTTATTATACTATTCATTTAAATTTATTATAAAGTTGTCCATTTTAAAATTTTCTCAATTTTCAAACACATCATTTTTATTATTCTTAAAGAGGCATAGGGCGTGTTTTTTTTGTAAAATATTTTGAAGAGATATTTTTTATATGAAGTATATGAAATTGTGTAAATAATATAAAAATAATGAATGTATATGATATATTAATTATTTTGAAAAAACCGATATGGGAAAAAAAATATATAAAGAGAACACATTTATACTTATACAAAATATTACCGAAAACAAATATTTTATGAGGAATCGGGATATTATTGATTTATTTTTGAAACTAAAAAAAAAATAATAAAATACTTTTCAATATCTAACAATAAAATTTATAAAGTTTTTTGTTTTGATTTGATTCGAAATGTAGATGGTAACTTTAGTTTTCGTTTAAATATTATTTTTATTTGATAATTTGTGAGAAAAAATAATATAGTTTTATAGAAAATCATGAAATCAATAGTAGAAATTTTTTTATTTGAAAAAAATAAATAAATAAATAAACAGGTCGTTTCTTTTTGTATTTTATAATAATTTTTATTTTTCCTAAAAAATCGAATAATAGTTAAATATAATATTTCATAAATAAATAAATAAATATAATTTTATTGGAAACTTTCATATATATATATATATGAAATGAAAAAATTAGAGTTTGTATGTTTAGTGCTTACATTTTTTTTATTTTTATTGTTAGATACAAAAAAATTGTAATAATTTTATAGAAATGATATTTTGTATGTTTGATTTTTTTTTTATTATATATGTGTAGTAATCGATTTTCATTAGACGATACTTCCTCAGTCTCACATAAAATGTTTA
The DNA here is from genome assembly GCF_009805555.1 of Andrographis paniculata. NCBI lineage: Eukaryota > Viridiplantae > Streptophyta > Magnoliopsida > Lamiales > Acanthaceae > Andrographis > Andrographis paniculata. Next base: position 1,589,903 of record NW_026137620.1, on the reverse strand, counting down.
TATTTGCAATTTCTGTTCGTTCTATATAATTTTTTCTTTATTTTTTTAAAAATATTATTATACACTCTAATCATATTTTAAATTTTATAATTTATAATTTATTTAATATTAATTAAATTATTAAATTATTTTAATTTTAATTTATAATTATTTTTATCAATATTTTTTAATTACTTACTATTTTTTTTTAAAAAATTGTGTTTATAATAAAATTGAAAAATATTGTGGAATAGAGGTAGTATTTATTTGTTCAATAATATTGTTCAGGAACAGTGCTACTTATTTAAATATTTAATAATAAAAAATAATGATCACACATATGAAGTGGGGAATATTCGTCTTCGGTGTGTTTTCCGTTGAACGGTTACGGTCACGTGTTAAAAACACGTGATTTTTCTGTAGTAATGCATGGATTAAAAAAAAACAAAAAAGTGTATGGATACTTGGTTTGTATTGTTACACGTGGATCTCTATGATTGCTTAAAAATTGCATGACTTTATCATGTCATTAATTATCGATCCATCAAAATTATACTCCCGTCTCAAATCAAATAAGCTTTTTGAAATTTTGTACTTCCTCTATCTCTCCGTCCTAAATAAGGTGCAATATTTATTTTTGATACGAGTTTTTAAGAAGGTAGTATTAAGTAGGATAATTTAGAAATTAAGTGATTGAATGGAGAGAGAAATATGTATTTTTTTTTTTATTTGGACGATGTGAGAAGATAAAATGTGGGGTAGAGATCAAGTATAATTAATTATTTTCTATTTTGAAAATATTGTAGAGGATATACCAAAAAAAATATATTGCAGGGTGTTTGAGACGGAGGAAGTATAAATTAAAAAATATATATTTTTTATTAGTCAGTGAAATTAAAAATATTTTGTTATTAGTATAGAAGTATATTTACTTTTTAAATAAAAAATATATATTTTGAATTGACAAAGTAAAAAATTTTATCCGTTAATCAATAAGTTTATTTATTTATAATTTTATCTCTTATTTTAAAAATAAAAATATAATTCTTTAAATTTTACGTGTCAACCAAACACACATAATTTTAAAAATATACTCCAATAATATTTGTTTACTACTTATACATGCACTTTGGCTCTATCTGTGTTTGTGTTCTAGCTATGATATTATTATTCATTAATATTCTATCGTTTGAAAATAGTAAATTAACTACTCCCTCTGTCCCATAACAAGGTATTTATTTACTTTTTGAGTCATTATACTTAACTTTAAAAATATTCTTATATTTGTATAATTTTTTATATAAATGTCATTATATTAGTATTATAAGACACTAATAGAAATATTTTTACAATTTTTTCTTGATTTGTAATAAATTTTGATATAATAATTAGTATTCAAAGATCAAACATGAAAAAAATATATGAATACTTAATTATGAGACAGAGAGTATTAATTATGTTTTTATTTTATATTACGGTTAAAATTAATTTTATATTTAAAATATTACATAATATTTATTTATAACATATTAAACAATTTTTACAATTCAAAACCTTAAACTCACAAATACAATTTTTGTTCTTTTAAAGTATGATTTATCTTTTATTTCTTCGATTGTATATGGTCTTTTATAAAAATAAATAATGTATTTTTATAAAGATATCACAACAATTATATTTAGAGTATGTTTGGTACATATAATAAATTTACAGTGAAACAAGAATAGAAGATAAAATTGCATAGAAGAGGTAAATTCTAAGAGTTATTGAACAATACAAGTAAAATTGCAAAAAATATCAGTAGTTTGTGAAATTTGCTGAGAAAATATTTTGGTTCTAAAATTTCAATTCATCTATTTGTGGTTACAAAAATATTTCACACTCGCCCCATTCAAAAGTAGACCGATGGTGTTGATATTTTGTTGTTGTGGACCGTTATATCTCTATTGAATTTTTACTTAGGCAAAATTACGGGAGGGGTAAAAAGTCATACTAAGATATGTTTGAAGTGTCTTTAGATGATAACCTTCCCTCATAACTTCAAATTGTCAAATGAAGTTCTGAGATCGAACTAGGAAGAGAAGCCATGTGAAAATTTAACGGCAAAGCCAAATCGGAATACTAAAAGAACCACAAGCCTCCGTTTGATAATATTGCACACTTACCCCTCCTCATTGGTCCACAAAATTTCTTTTGCAAATCACTTATGAGCAAGGTGAAGGTAATTTAACAAAAGACTGAGGAACGAGGGTAATAAATGATACACTTACGGTCGACGGAGGCCATCGGAATTAGAATGACGCAGAGCGGTGAGCTCAATTTTGTAATTTTCTTCTTTCTAATTTGGGATTTCTAATCATGCTCGGAGTAACGAGGCGTTTTATATAATATTTATTAAATACTAACGAAAGAGATAATTTTTGTAATATTTTTAAAACTACAAATAGATAAATTAAAATTTTAGAACTTGAGAGTTTTTTCAACAAGTTTTGCTATACACGGGCAAATTTTTTTAATTTTGCCTAAAAATCTTGGGTCTTGTAATAGTAAAATAAATAAAACTTGGGATGACCTCGTAGATACGAGAATTTGAGTAAAATATAATTAATAAATAATTAAAAAATATATTAGTAAAAATTATTATTATACTCCTTCCGTATGACTATAAGGATCTCATTTATTTTTTGCGTCATTGTATTTAATATTAAAAATATTTTTATCTTTGTATATTTTTTTTTGTACAAATGTTAGTATAATAATTAATATTCAAGTATCAACACTCAAAAGTAAATGAAACCCTTAGAGCCGGATAAAAGTAGTATAATATAAATAATTATAAATTAAGATAAATAACTAACTAATTTAGTTTAGATTTTAAAAAAATGATTATGAAATTTAAAATAAGATTAAAGTGTATAATATTTTTTTTTTAGAAAAAATGACATAAAGTGTAACATACAAAAATAAAAATAATAGACAAATAAAGTGAAACGAAGAGAGTAAATTTTATAAGTGTTTCTAGTTTATATTTAAAATTTGAAATTTATTTAAATTTTAATATAAATAATATTTTGATATAATATTTTTTAAATAAAATAATACTCCCTCCGTCCAACTTCTCATGTCCATATTTCCATTTTCGTCCGTCCCACTTATTTTGTCACTTTTCTTTTTTGGAAAATAATTATACACTTTAATCTTATTTTTAAAAATTTAATTTATAATTTTTTAAATTTTAATTATACTAATCAATTATCTTAATCTTAATCTATAATAATTTTTATTATACTATAATTATTTTTACTAATACATTTTTAATTATTTAGTAATTATATCCCTCCTAAATTCTCGTATCTACAGTAAGGCGGATAAAATATCCGGAACAGAGGAAGTACTATATTTTAATTGAAATTTGTGATGGATGACTAATAATATTTTGGTTTCTTAATTTGATTTTATCATATATATATATTATTAATAAAATACCGTATATCCAAAAAATATTAGAAAAAATATTTTATTAAAAATTTTGAGAAAAAGATATAAACGTTGAGATCACCGATCTCCTGTATATTACATAAGATTACTAGACTAAATAATAAAATATACTCCCTCCGCAGTCTTGATTGGATTGGACACCGAATTAAAAAATATTGATAATAATATTGGTAGTTAGATAAAATCGTATTGATAAAAAATTTTTTTTTGCAGAAATAGTAACAATTGTATAATAAAAATAAAAAAAATAAAAAATAATTTTAAGGTGATACGTTTATTTATGAAAATAAAAATATTATTTTGAGATGAAAAAAAATAGTAAACAAACTGTTATAATGGAATAGAGTATAATTTAAATAAAATACTTTTTTTGTCATTCAAATTTATTCTTTTTTTTTTTTTTATCTATCCAAATTTATTCTCGTTACTTTTTCTGGTAAAAAGATATTACTTTTTCTATTTTTTTTATCCAAAAATATAAAATTTTTTATTTTTATCTATTTCTCTTAAAATTATACTGGTGAACATACAATTGAATGACGAAAAAAAAATATATATATAATATAAAAATATATATAGATATTAATTTATATATTCATTATAGAAGCTAACTTACTCTATCAAACCAAATCATTTTTCATAACTTGTCAAAGTTTCTAGTTCCTAACGATAACAAACACTACTTCAATTTCACAACAAAACTTCATATTCTGCATAAAAGTAAACAAAACTTACAGAGACTTGCAGATCAACAATCTTCTTCCAGTTTCTGCATCATATCAAAGCATCCAGTCCCTACTTTCGCAGGCAACCCCAGGCAAATCCGAGACGACGGCGTTTCCAAGCTGTCGACCAAACCGTGGGACGCGGCCTCGACTATAAACTTGGAAGCCGTCTCGAATGACATCTTGAGAAACGGCGACAACGACTCGGAAATGCTCCCGTGCCTGCTCATTGGCCGGTACCCTCCCGTGTGCGTCATGTAATCTGCAATCAAGCTCAAGTGACGAAAATCAATTTTTACTCCGTAAATGTCGAAGACTTGTTTCACCTCTCTTATTACAGTAGCTCTTGCGGCTTCGACGCCGTATGTTTTCAGCATGGCGTGGATGTTGTTAGAATAGAGACGACTGACATCAAGATCGTCTTGCAAATCCCAGAACGATCTGAAATCGACGCCCGAAGCTTTCATTGCCCAATACAAGTTTTCATCTCCATCATTCTTTTCAGCTTTTGCGCCGTTTGATTTCAGGTTGTCGTCCCAAATCACTGTTTTTTCGTCTGGATCGTATTGCACCACCTTGCATTGGCTGATCTTGCTCTTGCTCGAGCGCTTGATGTACACTTTTTTGGCGGTTTTTAGGGCGACCTGGAAAATGAATTCGTCGGGATGTGATAATATTCTTTTAGGAATATAATGTGAAAACTTATATATATATATAGATACCTGAGCAATCAAGACATGGGGTTCTGTCGTGAATCTGAAGTGAACTTCAAACTTTAAACCTTCACACTCGATATAGATAGCCCTCCGGACTTTCTGATCGGATGATGATTTCGCTATTTTACTCAGGATTTTCTCTGATGTTTTTGCCTTTTCCCGACTAGATTTAGCTTCTGATACAGCTTCATCTTTGTGATCTTCTGAGTCATCAATATCTTCATCTTCTCCAGCTTCGATATCTTCAGATTGATGATCTTCGCTGTTCTTAGAATTTCCCGGATCTTCATTAGGGTCGCTGTCGGATCCATCCTCGTAATCGACCTCATCCGTACCCTGTTGCTTTCTCTTTTGTGCATCCGCGTCAAGATCATCGCCATCTTCGTCGTCGTCATTGTCCTCGTCATTATCATCGTCCCTTTTCTGTTTCTGGGCACCTGGCTCGTCCTCATCAGCTTCATTCGATGCTTCAGATCTTGGTGCAGATGTGGAATTTTGTATTCCGCTTACTTTGGATAGAAATACAACATGACTTTCGATTGCATCCTCGAGCTCCCTCAAGAACGAAGATTTCAAAGTTTCATGTGTGTCTTCCAATCGAACAAACTCGCTATCCTTCAGTTTAATTATCAGTTTATAGATCCGGTCTTTATGCAACGAGAGCTGAACTTCCATGCTCTCTACCAAATCGGATACACTCACCTTTTTCACACTCGAAACAAGAGAAACAACGTCGTGCCTGCAAACGACAAAATTTATTTTAGTCCATAGTTAAAAATTGAAAAATTTCATATTAGCTATCAGTACAAACTTACTTTGATCTCCTCTGTGAGAATGGGCATGTCAAGAGGGGAGTCTTGATAACATCTGATGCAGTCATCAAAATCTCCTGAAGCCTTGGAATACCGAGAGTAACATTCATTTCCCCGCGCCCCGCCAGATGAAAAGTGTTGAGTCTGTTGAAATGCAAACATGTGATTAACCATTGCACATTAAAAAGAACTACCATTGAACTGATATTTCAAACTTTAAAATTGTATAGAACCTTAAAGGATGCATAGCCTGAGACCCTGAGTACAAATGATAAATATGCTAGCAAAATCGTAAAACGAACTCAGATAAATGCTTACCAGTTCAGTGTTAAAGAGCAGGCGAATATATAGGTTTAAACACATTCAGTCTGTCCACTCCCAGTGAAACAATTCTCCATAGATATTATTAAAAAATACAGATATACACACACATTAATATAATACAATATATATCATTCACTCATAAAAAGTCAACCATTCAACACAAAATATTATTTTTTATATTACCAACACAATTTCACATACCACACACAAAAAAAATCAATTCATATAAAAAACGTTGAATGAACAAATTCATTATATTTTCTTAACAGCTCATTTACTCCAACTTTTGTTGTTCATATATAGATAAGTAGGCAGCAGGTTTTGTCAAATTAAAGTTTTCTTTTAACTACAGACTATATATGTAAATTATATAAGATCAGTAGGTGAAAGATTAAGCAAGTTGTTGTCGACGATCTGGATTTCTTGGATTTAAGAATGCAAGATCTTTAAATAAAGTGCAACAACGAATATAGAGAAAGGAAACTTACGTCATCTGAGTCGATGGTTCGCCTACAGACTGAGCTGCAATGACCCCTACAGGTTCTCCGGCTTGTACAAGGCTAGACAAGTATTTCTGCTCCACCAACTTCATAAACCTGTCTCGATTCATTCCAAGAGCCTCCTCATTTTTCAATTGGTGATCTTTCTTACTCGACCTGTGCTTCTTGTGTGTGTTCTTTCCACTTGCTTTATGTTTTACAGATAACTTCTCTTGCTTCTCTTGAACATAGCTCCTAGCTTCTTTTTCAAGTCCCTCGGGAAGTCTGTTGATGTAACTACCAAATTCATGCATATTCTGGAATTTCTGACTGAAAGTTTCCTGATTCTGAATCATTTAAAACAGAAACGCGACATTATGAGTCTATGTTATAAAAGTTACAACACATAAGTCTATTTTATAAAAGATGATATTACTTACATCTTCTAGCGCCTTAAAATTGTTCAGGAAGCTTGTCTTGTGCACATCAATGCCATCTTCTCCATAGTAAAATTGAACGATAGAACCATCAGCATCACGGACAGTATAATCATAGTGAACTTTCAGGCTCTCAAGATTTTTCATCAAACAACGCTGTAGATATCCACTGCGAGATGTTTTGACTGCAGTGTCAACCAACCTGAATAAAATTAACAAATAGCAGCACAAAATGTGAGTCCAAATTCATCAGAGCAATCAAATAGGAAATCAACTTCAGTAAGTTGTTTAAAAGGTGCAACGATGCAAGTCAAATACTAGGCCTTACCCTTCACGACCAGCCATGCAATGGAAATAGTATTCCTGTGGTCGAAGCCCGGTAAGAAAGCGATCAGTAATAAAGCCTCCAGCTCTAGATGTGAAATCCCATGGTGGAAAGCTGGGCAAAGTCTTTCCAGAAACCATCCGAGGTACCCTTTTACCTTCCAGCTCCTGCTGCCCAAGATAGACAGATATTTGCTGGAAATTCACCTGAGGAATTGGATAATACCATATTAACTTTATTACTAATCATTTATATAAGAAATTAAGGTAAGAAAGTGTAGAGCCACACTAAAACAAAAGATGTACATGATAAATAAGGAAAAAAAAAGCCATTAGCAAATGACTAAAGGAAGACAGTGAAACAATCTAAAATCTCCTGAAAACACAACCATGTAGATTCTAGAAACAAGACAAATGTGTTGTAATAGTGTACAACATCAAATAGAAGGGAAACCATATTACGTGGTGTGTAGCTGCTAATTTGTCTAAAGAAATAATTTTCAGCAAGAAAAGTAGTAATATGTATTGTAAAAATATAAGCACACATTTATGTATATAAAACATCCATTTAATTTAGACATCATCAATTATAACAACTTCATGGCTGATGATGGTATTCAAACTTACCGTACTACCCTTTGCCCCAGTTGTTGTCATGACAGAGATGCAATTCTTAGGGAAAGGTTTTAATAAACCAGTTGTCAGCAAGTGTTTGAGTATCTGAGAACCTTCCCTAGTTAGCCTATTTGTCAATTTGTTTTTCATTTTCATGTCCAAAGCTGCAGTAGCAGATTCTCTGTCCTGGCAAATGACTTTCTCAACCTCCAATTGCAGTTCTTGAGGGCCTATGTAACCAAAATGAAACATAATGTTCAAGAATAAATAATCAAATATATAAATATGTCAAAAAACACCACTCTGAAAATCACATCAACCATTACACATGCAATATAGTAAAAAATGGGAATGGCATCATGTCGATGTTACGCCATTTTTATATAGTATTTTTAGCTAAAGCATAAATCCCCTCTAAATACCATGATAACTGAAGCACAAGAAAGCATCACGCTGCACCTCTATTGCCAGCGAAGAATCATAACATTGATAAAATCACTGAAAAGGCCATCATGGCTAATTTTGAATTTAATCAATAGCCTGATAATTGTAATATCTCAAGTTTCAGGGCATCTGTTTCTATCAGAAGTCATCAAAACTTAATGTAAGTAAAAAAAATAAAAACCTGTGCATTCTTTGTTACATAGGCACTATACTTCTGCCAAAGCAATGATTTCATGGAGACTTTACCTATTCCATTTTATTACAAATAGTCATATTTGCATAAGAATGAGGGCACTGGATTGAAAACAATCAAGAATAGAGCAATGAGTTCCAATTGTAATATTGGCATTGAGTGTATATAATTGTTTGTAACCAAGCATTGGAGTGATGAAATTGGCTGGTTCCCATTATTTGAATCCACAGTGAGACAAAAATAGAAAAAGGCAGCAGCCTGCACACTTGATCGCCTTTGTCTAAACAATTCAAAGCATTTAAAGTACAATTGGGTATTGTATTAAATCTTTCTAAAAACTAACAATAAATAACATAGGATCCCAAAATCTAGATGAATACGATCCCATAAGAAAGAAAATTCCTCATTTAATAAAATTTCGAGAAATCAAGCATTATAAAAATTGTACGAAGTAAAAAACAAAGTTACTTCATGAGTACAAAAATATATTGCAGCGGGAAATGGTAGCTACGTCCACAGCTGTCAGCAGACAACTTGGGAATAAAGTCAAAGGCAAAAGTTATAAACAAAATTAGCTATCTCAAAATAACAGATAAAAGCAATAAAAGCCAAGATATAATACCGATTTGCCCAGGTTTGAATTTCACAAAATCACAGTGAACCTCTTCCCCAACATCTTCGCCTTCAAGCTTCTCCTTCCTTTGGGCATCATAATTAGGTAATATGATAAGGTCATCTAGCCCACAAGTGAATCCATGAAACTGAGCAACATAATACACATTAATTAAAGGTATGATTCCAAATGTTCGGAAAAAGGATTCTTCAAACAGAAGAAATACAATTTATAACACAACATAAGAAGCACCTGTAAAAAGATAGTAAATAGGCGACTCAATGCAGATAGAAAGATGCCTGCACTGTATGAACCATATAGCTCCTGCACTGTATGAACCAAGCCAAACTTTCCAAATTGAGCCTTGTCAATCACTCCCCGCAAAAGCTCATTTTTCCAGATCAACAAGCTGTGTTCAGCATTATGGTCATCATCTTCCTCTCCATTTTTGAAACTGTTACCCGTAAAATAATTCTTTGGAATTTTCCCCTGATTTTTAACAGTACAGGGTGCATAACCATGGGTTATATGGTTCAACAAGGCAGTGATGACCTGAAAAGGCAGAGAAACAGATTACGGTAACTTACTAGATCATGCATCTCGAAGACTGGAAAGTGGACGTTAAAAACTCAACCTGTTTTCCTGTCCAAAGAGGCTCAGGTTTCCATATCGTAGGCAAAACACAGTCCACCATACCTTCAGCATCCACTAAAGAAACCTTCCTAGAATTATTCCCAGGATTTGAACCAGACACACGAGCAAACACGCCAGAACCATAAAGCAGCTGACTAAATTCACTACGATTTAGAAATGTATTCTTCATTGTAAGGAGCACAGCACCCACAATATGGTCCTGGATTATTAGATCATTAATATAATCAATCATGCAGGTGCTCGAGCAAATATTTTAAGAAAACCACTGCAACAATTTTCTGGAAGGAGGACTATAGAAACTGAAGTTCAGAAATGATACTGACCTGAATCAAGCCCCTCACAGTATCACCCTTTGTGGGAACAATATATTGTTCATTTGCATTTACAATATTATAGGCCTCGGCACGGGAAATTTCATCTTGAGGAAAATGGACATTAATCTCATCACCATCAAAATCAGCATTATAGGAGCTGAAACCAAATTAAGAGGTTAGTATTATCCTTAGGTAATATATTATCGATGTAAAGAAACTTAAAAAGAATTTACCATAAAAATATAAAATAAAAATATAATAATAATAATAATAAGCTAACCTGCAATTTGCATAATGCATGCGAATTGTTTTTTCTCCTTTTAATACACGAACAACATGAGCCATTATACTTGGCTTATGTAGTGTCGGCTGAAATTGAAAATTCAAATTTTGTTAACATAACAGCTAATAAGGATCAGCTGCATTGTTAGTAGTTTACGTTAACCCAGAGAGAAGAATACTGACAAGTGCATGGAATACAGAAAAAGAATACATTGACACAATGTAACACATGAAATCAAACATCTATAACATAACATCATTTGTTTGATGTGAACTGTTATTATGTATATCAACATTTCAGTCTCGACAGGGAAAAACTTTCCTAGCATACATCAACCCAGTACGAACTTAACTTTTAGAGTCCTAATTAAATAACATTTGATCTACCATAGAAAGACCCAGTATAGAGGATATAAATAAACACCAAATGATGTTGTAGATATGATTAGCAAAATGAATAAACTACAGCTTTAATGAATCAACACAAGTACCTGCCGATTTACAAGCACAACATCACCATCTTGCAAGTGGCGACACACGATTTTTCCCTCAAACTCAAGCCCATTTTTGCCTGATTGTGAAACTGCTCCTCTTGAAGAAGGTAACTTCCTTGATATTGCTAGACGCATTTTTTTGCTTGTTGGCAGCTTTACAGTGGCTACACTGTCAATGTAGGATGTTGCCCCAGGATGAATTTGAGGCCCATTGATGACTGCACGTCTCAATTTCTCAGCATTCCAAGGAGTAACCCTCTGTAATCATTAAAGGTGATAAGGAAATCTTAAAATTTTAAGGTGAGGATGCAATTGATACTTGAGTAATTACTTAAAAATCTTGTCTTCTAAAATGGAAGGTTCAATGTTACTTCAAATTTTATAATCTCCCAGACCAGTAAAACTTCTCAAGTATGTCTAACATAACAACAGTTCAGTATATGGTTTATAATGTCATGGAAAGCAACTAGCCATGAGATCAAACATAACAACCACAAACAGGAAGAAAATAACCATATAGATTGATTGGATTTAGTTTATGTCCAATTAACTATAGGGCAGTTTATTAACATCAATCACTATATATTGCATGACACTACTTTCATATACTTGGCACACATTAATAACATCTTCCTTAGGACAAAACTGACACAAGAAAATAGATGCAGAATGAAAGCATTCTCCATACCTCTGGATAGGTCAACGTCAATGCAAAGTGTGGGGGAATTCCAATTTCATTTACTGCCAAATAAGGATCTGGGGAAATAACAGATCGACAGGCAAAATTGACCCTTTTGCCCATCATTTTTTGCCGGAAAATACCCTCTTTCTTTTCAAGGAATTGACAAATTCCAGAAACATCTTTTTGAGCTTGAGCTGCAATAAAAGATAGAACCTTATATCCATGTATAGATCCATTTGCAAGCTTACACAGTAAAAACAAAGTCGAAAATGTATTAAGTATGTTGTCATTCAATACTAGAAAACAGAACACATCATTAAATGGGAGTTATAGATCATATGTGCATCCTTGAAGCAACCAATTTTAATTAATTTTTAGAAAAATATAAATAATTTAAACTTAAAAAAAAAAAAAAAAAAAAAAAAAAAAAAACGCATTCCATATTCTCGGACAAACTCTATGTGTAATACTATACAGATGTTCATGTAGTCCAACTAGCTTGGAAGCAAGAACAGAATGACACAAGACACATATTGATGTGATCCAACTACAAGAGCAGTTATGCAAAGCACATAAAAAGGGAATCATTCCATCACATGAGCCCTTTTTTCCCTGGATCTAAACATGACTGACAATTGGCAAGATATAAATATTAATTGCTAGTATTTGAGAATTTGAGTTGTTTTAATATAAATTCTACTGAATTTGTGCATATTCCATATTCTCTAGGTTTGAAAACATTTGACGAAATTGGTGAAAAAATCAAGGATAAATGAAGAACACGGACAGAAAGATTGGAGTCTGCTATTCATGGCCATGAACAACTCTTGCAGAGGTGATCTAAATGGCTAAATTAAACCACAATCACATGTGCTATATTTGTAACTCCTGCCCTTGATTCTAACCGTGACACAGAAATTAATTTTAAAACAGCGCTAAAGCTGAAAACAAGATCAACAGACTCACTAGTTGCTGTTTTGCTATCAAATAAGAGATTGATAGATTGTTGAAGATCCATCCATCGAGTAATGATCTTTGACGTTTCAGCACTATTAATATGAGCATTTCCTAAAGCACTATTTGTTTGCAACACCTTCCCTAATAGAACAGTATGTGGGTGCTCCATCACCTGAAAGGAAACCAATTATGGTCACAACTTGCAGTAACGACAGTTTATAGGTAATAAGATCTTTGTAATCATATAATCAGCTTAATTCACCATCCTCCCGCATAATCAAGAAAAGATGTACTAAGAATGACACTTAATAAATAAATATATATACGTATCATACTTCAAAGGTTTTATTTCAGTGGTGTTATGAGTCTTAAATAAATTGAACCACCAAGGGACTGTCCTTAAAAATAAATTCTCTTCTGAATGTGCCATGCAATCAAGTGAAAAAATGTGCAGGCAAATAAAAACTATAAGATCATAGATGGAAAGTGTCGAACATAGATGCTGGACCAACAGGATACCCCAACACTTACAGAATTGCCACCTTTGGCTGGAGGCCGGAATTTTATTGGTGGAACAAGCACTGTTTCGAGGAAGAACATAGAGTAGCCTTCCATGTCTCCAGAAAATTTAAATTGATTCTGTTGAATATTACAGATATATGAGCAAAGGGTGGCTTCATTTTTCCATAAATGCCTCAAAATATCTTTAACCTGTCAAAACAATAAATACAATTTTATAATGACTCGTCAAAGGGAAATTTTACAAGGTAATTAGGAAAAATGCGAGTAACTAGAACAATAAAGATTTATCCCCGTATAACCCACCTCTGAAGGTAAGAGAGGTCCAGAGAATAAATTGTTTGGATCCTTCAAACCAGGATTAAAATTCCGACTCACACCTTTTTTGCCAGACTTTTTGGTACTGTTAGAAATGTCTATATCTCCCTCGCTTTGATCTATATCCAACTTGGCATTTCGTATGGCATTTGACCGTAAATGAGTACTGGAGAGTCCAGTCTGCACACAGAATAGTAACATAGATAGTAAGAAGAAATAGAGGAAAAATCACAAATACATAATCATTTAAAGCAACAATTGTTGTTTCACGCACATGAAATTCAAATTCACGCTTACAACTGCGATGAACAATGATCATTCTACCTACACAAACTTAGTTATTTCCCCCTTGCTCAACCTTGTGGATTCAACAGTTTTAAAGTTTCTGTTCCATATCCGAAGCACTCAATATATAAATACCCAAGTAAATAGCAACTTATCCAGAAAATTTCTAGTGTCGCGGAAATGAAACACAAATTCATAACAAATATGGTTTCAATATGTGCTAGATCAAAGTCGTAAAACAAATCCTTCAGGCTTTGCGAAGATCAAGTTTATCTTCTCAAACTTTTTCCCTGGAACAAACTCCTCTAAACTATTTACTGACGAACAATGAGAAAAAGGATAAGATAACCAATTATATACACAAAACGACAAATACAAGCATCAGTAACATGCTCCCAGAGTGAGAATCTGCGTACAATAATAAATTGCATCATTTCATATCTTAATTCAACTTTGCATTACCAGACACCTAAAATGGGTATTAAACTATTAATGAATAGAACACAAATTTCCAAAACAATTACATACAGCTACAATATCAAGAAGGCACTAACAAAGATGTATTAAAAATTTTTGCATTAAAATTGATATATTCGATCAGAGAACTTCCAATATATCCCGATTTCCGGCAACAGCACAGGCTACTAATACATTAATTAAAGTATCCTTTTCAAATCCTCCCCAGTCAAATCAAACTTACCACATTAAACCATCCAAATGTAGGTTTACTGATCTTCGGATTCTTGCACTCACAATGAGTGCACTTCTTCTCTTTTTTCCTCATGAAATTACTCAAAACCGACATTGCTTCACTAAGAAGACATGAATCCCAGCAAGTTTCAGTTCCCTGCTCATGCTGATCTTCTCCACCAGATGGGCTCTCTTCTTCGTCCCCGAGAAACGACATATCAAAATTTTTCTTCTTTTGCGCAGCTTGTCGCGCACCCAAATTCTTTGCAGCTACAAAGTTCCCCCCCGCAATAAGTTTCAATTGAGACACACAGCTTTCAACCTAAATCAAGCAAGCATTATTTCAAATGATTGAATGAATGAATAAATCCAAAATAGTAGGCAACACTTAAGTAGAAAGATGCTACCTCCTCCCTGCGTGCCCTAAAGTGAAAGCAATAGAAACATGTCTTGTTCAAAAGATTGCTCAGCATACTGAAGAGCAAGGGATTGTAGGCTAAGGAGACAAGGTCGATATGGCCACAGTGGCCAGGGCAATAGAATCCACGCTGCCCGCATGACACGCATCTGCAGATTAGAAAATGATGAATGACAGTAATGTAATAAATCAGCAAAATCAAAATCCTTTGTTCCGATTATTAGTTCACTGCTTACGGGGATTTGTCGTCGACAGGTCCCATGGCCGGATCATAGAGTCCGCCAGAAATTACAGCGCCCAATGTATCGACGGTGTGAGGATTTGTTATCTTCACGACGCTGTGACTCCTCACCTCTTCATCCGTCATGAATTTGAAGTGCACAGACTCTACAACCTCGGTCGTCGCCATGGCCGGAGAAAAAGCACGATGAAACAATAGAGAAGAAGAAGGAGGAGGAGGAGATATGTGAGAGTGACTGTGGCCGCAGCCGGTGGCCGGGGCGGCGGCGGCGGCGGCGAGGGTTTAAGGGCGCGGTTGGGTTTTGTATTCCAATCAAATACAGGGTATGATATATAAGGACAAGTGTGGGACCCAACATTTTTTTTTATGTTTTTGTAATAATAATAATATTATTATTATTATTATGTTCGTCCGTCAACTTTTCGTCTTTAACGGGAGTGTGTGTATCTTTTTCTTTTTTTTTTTTTTTCATTTATAATTAAGACAAATAAATAAAAATAGTACTATATTTTTTATATAAACAAAAAAATATATATATTTTCTCCGTCCCAACTTAAATTATTATTTTTTATTTTACTAAAAATAATTATACATTAATATCAAAATACTTTAACTTTTGTCTAAATTACAAATATATTATTATTTTTTATCATGTTAAAATCTACACACTCACTAATAAAATACTATATTTCTTAATCTATTACAAAACTCCAAATAGCCTCTTTGGACCGGAGAATGGAGTATTTTTTTATACAAAAACAATTTTATTTGTTTATAATTTTATTATTTCCTCAATTTCAGCTAATTTGTCTATTTTAGCTGATGGATGGAGTTTTGCGTATTAATAATAAAAATAATTATAAATTAAGATTAAAATAAATAAATATGGTTAAAGTGTATAATTATATGATTAGAAAAAAATAAAAATTATGTGAAACAAAAATGAAAAAGATGGACAAATTAAATGTGAAGAATAGAGCATTTTTTACTTTGACTAATAATTGTCACTATATTTTTTATTTATATGTTACATTTATCCAAACAAATTTCTACTCTTTCTTTTAAATTTGTGCTTATTTTTTTGGCAAAATTGAATGAAACACGTTTGAGGTTTAATGAATTTGCGCTAAACTTTTCATACTTTTAATACTTAGTTAAATTTTCTTAAAACTGGTGTCTTACCCTAGTCGTCCTTACTTATTTAACGCTCTTAGTGTTTGATCTGGACGTATTTAAATTTCCAATAAATTTCATATTTTTCAGTTTTAAACTCTTAAAATTACAAATATTAATTCATTTTACATTTAGCCTCAAAATTACTAAATAATTCTTAGAACCAAGAGAAAATAATTATTTCTTCTTTGAAGCTAAATATAAAAAAATAATTATATTTGTAATTTTAAATATTTAGAAATATAAATTATGACTGTTGGGGGTGCGCAAATCAAACATTGTTAAGTTAAATAAAGACAATTAAAGAGTAGATAGTAGAGTTTATGAAACCACGAAGAAATATGATGCAATTTTAAAAGTACGGGGACTTGACGCTAAAAAAATAACCAAAAACACATTATATATTAATAAACTTGTTCAAAAATTCGAGCACATTTTTAAGTGACAAGAAGAAATATAAATTTAGAATGTGTTTGTTTGGGGTTTAAATTTTGGTTTAAAATTTGAATAGTTATATGATATAATATAAATAAATATAAAATTATTTTTTAGTATAATATAAAAATAAAAAATGAGTTTTAATTTGATATTTTTTTTTTTAAAAAAATAATCATGAATAATAAAAATTTAGAAAAAATTGATAAGAGAACACACGCCTAAGGACAAAATAGTGTTGTCGACTTGTCGTGTCCAAGTACATACACGGAAACAATTAGTTAGCGCTATGTATTGATATGATATTTTGAATGTAAAACTAAAATTTAATATTATATAATAAATAAAAAATAAAATATTTGACTTAATATTTTTTAAAAAAATTAAAAAAATAAAATCATGATAAAAATCTAAAGAAGTAAATTTTAAATATTTTTTACTTTTTTTTTTATCGGATTTTATGTTTATTTTTTTTTATTTTTTTATTTTTTACTCTTACTAGGATTTGACTGTGTTTACTCAGATCATCTCCACAAAAAATGAGGGGAGGGGCTTCAACCCACCCCCAAATTCCCTCCCCCCATTTTTGCAGATATCCATAATGCTACTCTATTTCTTTTAGTAACACTGTTACTCCACTCTATTTTTTAAGTGGAGTTTTTATGGTGTTTTCTTTTTTTTTATATTTTTGGTATTTTTAGGTGTATTGTGTAATTTTTATTTTTTTTAGTAGATAATATATAATTTTATATTTTTAAAAGTTGTATGTAATTTTATTTTTTTAAAAAAATAATGTATAATTTTATTTCTTAAAAGTGATATAATTTTGAATTTTGGAAAGTAATATATAATTTTATTTTTTTAAAAAAATAATGTATAATTTTATTTTTTAAATTGATATATAATTTTACTATTTGAAAAGTAATATAATTTTTATTTTTCTAAAAGTGATATGTAATTTTATTTTTTAAATTAAAATGTAATTTTACTTTGTAAAAAGTTATGTTTAATTTTTTATTTTAAAATTAATTATTTTATATATTTTTCACAAAAAAAATTATAATATGTATAATTATTAAAAAACGATATGTTTGTATTTTTATATATGTAATTTTTTTAGAAAAATAAATTATATGTGTATGGATCTAATGTAAAAATAAATTAAAATTGGGATGTAATTTATAAATATGAAAAATTATATAAAATAATATAAAAGATGAATATATAGGGAATATAAGAGTAAAAATTGAAGTTCATGTTGGAGTAAAAACATTTTTACTGTAGCAACCGAAAAAATGGTTGGAGTAAAAACATTTTTACTGTACCAACTGAAAAAATGGAGTAGAGGGTTGGAGACACCTCATAATCCATTTGTATACAAGTTTTTTTTTTTTTTTTTGAATTTTTCAAATAATAAAAAGTTTGACATTTAAGGGTGTGTTTGTTTGGGAGATTGGATTTTAAATACACTATTTATCCCATTTTTTTTCCTAAAAAACATCAAATCAAATATTTTTATTTTATTTTTATATTATACTAAAAATCAATTTTACATTCAAAATATCACATCAACATCTATTTATATCACATTATACAACTATTCAAATTCAAAATTTTTACTATTCAAATTCCAACTCAAATCCAAACCCCCAAACAACACACCCTTAATATAATAATTTGTCATAGTAAAAAATATATATTGTGCTGGAAAAAAGAAATTGTTATTAAAATAGTATCAAATTTTTAAAAATTGATGGGTCTTTTTCTATAGAAGAATACACCAAATGCATGACTCGTGATCATCAAAACTCGGCAAAAGAGGACGTTAAATATAATATTTATAAAATAATGTAAATTATTAAAAAAAAATAATTAAAGAGATTCATAATATAAATTTGATTGTAATTAATATTTTTTTATAATTTTTTTACAAACATCAAATTAAATATTTATTTATTTATTTATTATATTAAACTAAAATTTAATTTTAAATTTAAAACATAATAATATTTCAGTATAACAGTATAACCCAAAACAATACATTAAATATTATTTTACTATAATATTTTAATATTGTAATATAATACTCCTTCATCATTAACAACATATTTATTTGCTTTTTAAATTATTATATTTAATATTAAAAATATTATTACATCATTCCATTTGTATTAGACAATACTAACAAAAATATTTGTCGGTTTTCTTCTGATTTGAACTTACACCCGAATATAATATTAATATTTAAAATTTATATGCAAAAACCAAAATAAAGTGCATCTTACAAAATAGAAAAAAAAAACATATTTTATAACAAAAAAAAAAAAAAAAATTAGATGACAAGAGTACTACATTTTTACTAAAAAGTATATATGTTGTCCACTAAATTTATGCATAATTCAATTTTTAATTAAATTTCATTAGTCACTATTGTTTATTCTCCTGAATAATAACCAATTTGTCGCTATTTTTTATAAATAATAATAAAAAAAAATTATAATTGAAAAACTAAACCAAAACTCCAAAATAACTTTGTCCTAGTTGTTCATGCCACTTTACCATTCCCAACTTACTCAAAATTCCACAAGAATTTAGCATAAGCACCCAAGCTAAGTTCAAAAATAGCATATCATAAGATGCATGTCTACAAAACAAAACACAACTCAAATATCTACCAAGTTCAAACTGCAGTTACACAAAAGTTGAGTTGAGAGATCGACCTGTATACTATGTGCCGAGAATAATCCGGTCGCTGGAGGTAAAGTCTTGTTCACTGCCCTACAGAGTTTAGTACAAAAATTAGTCCGGACAGAATAGACCAATAATGCATTCTTCTAATGTTGGATACTTTTTTTAATTTTACAAGCAGCAATCTAATCCGCCATGGCGTTTATTTCCAAATATTTCATCGGAATTAGGTGTCCATTACAAATACTACAAGGAAAAAACAAAAGGCGAATAGGCTCAATTGAAGCATATCCATCCAAGACATGAGAATTTCAAAAAAGCTTTAGGAATAACATTGAAAGAAAAAGCAAACAATTGGTTTAGGAATACCATATAGAAAGTCGGGAATTATTAAAGGAAATATAAAAGCAAATAATTTTACCAAAAATAGCTATTATATTTATACCCAATATATAAAAAGAAAGGCGGCGGCTAAAGTCCTGAAATTAAAAATCAAGAATGTGCTAAACAACACACAATGTAATAACAAACAACATACCGTATTACTTTTGACAACACATCATTTTATATTAATATAATACAAATATAGCACATGAACTAACAACACAAACTATAGTCATTCACAACACACAACAATTGCATGCTTTTATACAACACACATATAATTCCGAACAAACAACACATGCCTTTATTACATATAGACAACACATCATTTATATTAATATGTAATAAAGACATGTGTTGTTTGTATATTCAAATCAGCATCGTAACCATTTCCAAAAAGGAATTTCCACTAAGCATGAACCGATTTTAACCGACGATACATTTTACCAAGGCATTTGAAATTACATGAAGCTACGGAATCTTGCAAGATCCTTAATTAAAACCATAACCAATAAGGGCACCCTTTTTACCTGAAAAAAGACAAACCGACCTTACTTTTATTTGTTCAAAGGACGAAAGCACTATCTGTTATTGCTACACATTTTATAATTTTTAAGCGTGCTAATTATGGTCCTAGGCAGTAGAAACTTCGATGTAAATTCCTAAAAAAATGCACAAACACATAACGGAGAAAACAAGGAAAAGAAAACAGATAATGCTAATAAGGAAAGCTTAATTAAAAAAAAATACCTATAACAACTCTTATCACAGGTTAGATACTTGCACTTCCATTGTACCAATAGCTACAGCGACTTATCCACCTTAGAAGCCTTTGAACTAGTCATGCAGTCGGAAAAAGCTGCTATTCGAATATTGTCGGAGAGGGATTGCCTTACGGATTTGACTGCATTAAAGTAACTTCCTTCAAAAGGGGCTTTTAGTCCATCAATAACCTATAATCATCATAAACAGAAAGAACAAGATGTCAAAAATGGTAATATACTATAGGAAAAAACTAAACAATAACATCAAGCTTAGTGACGAACCCGAGCTCGACTCATCCCCCCCAAGAAATAATCGCAATAAACACATTAACCTTCTCATATGGCTAAGCTGAAGTGTGGAGTCTTTGTAAGGTTCAAACTTAAAATAGACTCAACTCATTATTATCTATGCGTGTTGATATCTATGGTTTGATGTTATACTTAGATATGCTTATTAAATACTAACAATTTTATTTTATTTTATCAAAACATATTTATATCAAACAAACTATCTTTTGTTCCTATGTTATATGGTTGTTTTACTTTATAACGATATTTTTTATTAATTTGTTGCAATGATTGTTACAATAATCCAACTTCCTTTCTCATTAAATATCTATCGTAGTTATATCAACAAAATTAGAGCGATAGGTAAGCTTTCACCAAGCCACAATCCGCATTTCTTATGAGTAGAGCATTAGTTTCACATTAGAAAATTCCGATTGGCAATTGTATTTCTTTTGTTAATGCCAGGATAAAATATTGTTGTTGGCATCCTCAATAGATTGTCTGGATACATCATTTCCGTCTCCCAAAATGTTCAGTTCAATTAGGGTGTGTTTGTTTGGGGGTTTGGATTTTGGATTGAATTTGAATATTAAAAAATTTGAATTGAAATAGTTGTATGATGTGATATAAATATGGATTGATGTGATGTTTTGAATGTAAATTTAATTTTTAATATAATATAAAAAATAAAAAATAAGTATTTGATTTGATGTTTATTGGAGGAAAAATTTATGTGAACAGTAGAAGTCCACCAAAATCCTTCAAACAAACACACCCTTAATGTCATAGGCTCATTTCTACAGGCTCAAGCTATGCTTTCTTAGGCTCTATGTTAATATATTTGTCTCAATATCATAATCTTATCTTAATTGGCGACACTCTTTTGTGTATGCTAAACATACTCAGTGTTCCATTTCCTATAAGTAATAAAAGACCATGGGTGTTTTTGTTTTGTGTTTTGGTTTGAAAGAATATTTTTTATGTGAGATATAGAGAATTATGTAAGTAATATAAAAATAATAAATGTTTGTAATATATTATGTTTTGTGGAAAAATGTCTTCGGAAATTTTGGGTAAAAGACCAAAGCCCATCTTCTCATTTCTTGGTAACCCTTAGTGATATTTTGGGGCCATCAACTATTACCAAACATCCAAGTGTCTAGGTGGAGGTGGTTTGTTACATTTATTGATGGTTGCACAAGAGTCTCTTAGATTATTTATTAAAATACGAGTGTTATTTGAACCACAATTTTCCAATTTTTCATGCAACGATTCATAATTAATTTGGCACAAAAATAAAGCACGTTCGTTTAGATAATGCTCGTGACTATTTCAATCATACCTTGAGGCATTTTTTTAGAAGGAATGAATTATACATAAATTATCTCGTATCACCACTCAATAACAAAATAAAGTGGTGGAGAGAAGAAAATGCACACACCTTCTTGATACACTCAAGCTTTCTTGTTTGGACAAAATGTGCCAAAAGTAAATTGGAGAGAAGTTGTCTTTGCATTAACTTATGTCATAAATAGAATTCCTTCTAGGGTTTTAGGATTTCAAATCCACTATAGAATCCATCCAACTTCTACGCAAATATTTGCTTCTTTTTTTTTTTTAATCTTATTCAATGGATTTTTTTGGGGTGTGTTTCTTTTGGGGTTTTGGATTTTGAATTAGGATTTGAATAGTAAAAATTTTGAATTGGAATAATTGAATGATGTGATATAAATAGATGTTTTGAATGTAAAATTAATTTTTAGTATAATATAAAAAATAAAAAATAGATATTTTATTTGATTTTTTTTTTTGGGGGGGGGGAATGTTGATGAATTGTGAAAATCATATAAAATCCCCCAAACAAACACACCCTTGGTGTACTTTTGTTCATACTACTAGACAACTCTATGTACCAATTGATGTTACATTTGTTGAAAATAAACCCTATTATACCGATCCTTTAATTTGATGTTACATTTATTGAAAATAAGCCCTATTACAAAAATCCAAGCGTTACAAGGCAAGTTAATTGCGAAAGGATACAAAGACATATGGAGTAGATTTTCAAGAAATGTTTGCTCCAACGGCAAAGATGAAGTGAAGGTAAATAGTTTTTAAAGGTAATTTGGTTGAGGGAATCCAGGTAATAAATAGTTTTTAAAAGTAATAAATAGTCTTTAATTTTACCGGATTTAATGAAGTAATTGTAGGACAAAATTACGGGATTTGGTTGACTGATCTTAGGGTGTTTTTCTTTTGATTGGATTGGGTAAAAGTTTGATTTGAATTTGGTATTAAAATAATATTTGATTGAATATTATGTGAAAGTAAAAAATGTATTTTTTTAGAGAACACAGAGACTAAATAGTAAAAAACTGAAGGTTTGAGGCTAAAGAAACACACCCGTATTTGCCTTGTTTAGTGTACCAAGAAATAGTACATATATAGATTAGAATTTATAATAGGAAATAGAATTGAAATATACACAATTACTCATGTTCTTTTCTACACTCTTTTTTTCAGTATTAACCTTTGACACCACTATTAAAAAACATACGTCCCCAAGAGAGAGAATATTGGAGGAACGAGAAAAACCTTGGGAAGAAAGAGCTACCATCACTACCAAGGCTAGTACAATTAAAACATCTAAAAGGCTAGAAATAAGAATTTAGTGTGCTCTTTATGTATTTTGGAGGTTTGGTTTTTGTTGTTTTTAAATGATATAGTTATTGAATGTGATGTTTTACATTAAAAATTGGTTTCTTTCAAGTAACTATGCCATTGCACATTGAAAAAATTGGAAAAAAAAAAAAAAAAAAAACCCGACTTCCAAAAGCATTAAAAGTATCTTAAAATTTAAAACAAGAAAATACATATAGTTACCAATACAGAGACTCCAGATACATCGACAGCCTTCAATGAAAGAAGCTCCAAAAGTCTCACAGGGGTTGCAACAAGAAACTCTGGTTCACAGCTCTTCAAACTGACAAATTTAATGCATTAGACATTTAGATGCCAGTAAGAGTAGCACAATAATAGTCCAAAACGGACAAACAACTAAGCTATGGCATTACTTGACACCAAAAGTGACGAATAGTCCAAAGGGAAAAAAAAGACAAATTTGGATTGCATAATAAAAGCCATCTTTTATGCAACCCCACGGTAACAATTTTGAAACTACACACAATATAACTTCAGGCACAAAAATTTGAAACTAAGCAAGTACAAAATTGCATGCTTCCGATCATAACAACTAGTGCATAAAGGGAAATAAAATAAATAAATAGAAGGCTGGTATGCTAACCCATTAATTTGATGATCAATGGAGGCACCTGGATGCAAACTCACTGTGTGTATTCCAAGTTTTTTCAAAGGCTTGCAAACCTGGCGTACCTGGTAAAGGTCAAGTATGGTATAAACAGATTATTGAGATTGCTAAAAATCATTGAGGTATCTCAACAAACCATTAGAACATTACTTACGTGTGGTATAACATTCAGAGACGAATCATATTTTATGCTTTACGTAATGTAGAAAAATTGCAATAGTTATTATGCAAAGTTGCAAACCAACATATAATAATACAAAAATATACAAGGTATTTGTGAACTCCAAATTTTGTACAAAGGTTACATCATTTAAATGACAATGCATTATACTACGTAGAAAATTCATGACAAAAAACATGAAAAACATATATATTGAATAAAGATGCAGCAAATAATGTTTGGCTAATGGAGGACATGATACATTCTAAAAAGTAACTAGTGTAGCCTACAGAGCACAAACCTCAGAAGCTTTTTCTTGTGATGGCACTAGGTATAAAAGAAAAGGACGACTAAGAGATAAGCCTTCTTTCTTCTTCATTGATATGGTATCAGCAGCAGTTACTGCTATCCAAGCAATTTGCTCTGTTGTGGAATTAGCTTCATCTGTTTCCAGTACATCTTTTCCCACGCAATAGGAATCCCAGAAGTCAATTCCCCACTCACTGGTATAGATTGGTTTTTCCCCTTGATCATTTAATGCTCCGCCATTTTGCAAACCATCTTCGATAGAAGCAAAGCATTTACTCAGAAACATCGAAGGGTTAGTGTAGTTCTTGTTGCTCTCAGAACTACGATCTATCAGAGAATAGTTGGACCCATCCCACTTGAGAGTCTGATTGTGATATGATTTTCCCAGATTGATCGCAATCTCAGGCCCCGGAAATCTAAAAGAGGAAAATATTAATTTCCCAAATTTGACTTTCTCAAACTTCTGCTCTTGAAGATCTTCAGGTGTGCTGTCATTTATGGGTTTCTCTTGAAGATCTTCAGGTGTGTTAGCATCATTTATAGGCTCATTCTTTAACCTACTAGATTTCTTATCCACAAGTTTCTTAGTTACTTTCAAATCTCTCTTTCTTTTCCTTGTCGGTTCTGACTTCACCTGTCTTTCATTGAAGGGATCCTCAGGAGTTGGAAGGCTGAAGCACATACCCTGAAAAGCAAAGTTACCAAAATTTCATACATAAAACCAACTACAAATCTTGCAGGATTGATTCAGAATGCATTGGCTTGCTAGTTTCTATTATAAAAAACGGCCGTAATACGTCAAGAGTCTTTCAACAAGTAGATAAAAACATCATGAAGTATGTTAATTTCAAATTGGTTTGAAGAGTTTGAGAGAAGTATAGTGGGTAAAAGTATTTTGGATGTCATGCTTGATAAAAAATTATACCTTGTGTTTTCAAATATTTTTAAGCACTCCTTCCCCATCAAATCCATCATATTCAATACCCATTTTCCATTCGAAATATTACATATGAAAAGTTTTTTCTAATTTCTATTAAAAAAAAAAAATCTAGAAATCCAGATTTGTTCACGTAGTAATTATTTTCACTTTTTTTACCTTTCAACATTCACGACTCCTACTAAAATGATCACATCAAAACCATTGTTCAAACAAAACCAAAATACAAATCACAAACATCTAAAACACAAACAAAGACACAGTTACCTTAAAGAAGGAAAATTCATTTTACTCTGAAGTTTACCAATAAAATTGACTTCATTCTATTTTTAAAATATATTCCACAGAACATCATTATCTTCCACCTCAGAATTTCTAGTTCACACACTTCAATTGGTTTAGTTTTATCCTTGTATAACAAAATGCATATCAATTAACTGATTTGCTTCTCTCATTGTAAAGGTTTTCGTCTTTGTTTTCAGGAACCAATCAATAGGTTTTGTATTTCTTTTATTTCGTATACATTTCTCCAGTGTTTCAAACAATACGATAAACTCGTCTAGCCATACGATAAAATCCAAACGCACCGCAATCGTGATCAATACACTACCAGATATCACCAACGCAAGGAAAACAACTAATACACTTAAGATAAAGTTACGAAATACGAAAGTAGAGAAAAAATAGGGCATAAAAATCTAATCGAAATAACAATGTCAAAAAGCTCATTTTTCACCACCAGAAATTAACAACAAAGAGACCTGACACATTCGGCGTTTTCCGGAATGGCGTCGCTTCTTGGCGGCAATAAGGGCAGCAACTCGATTGGAGACCTTGGATGAGGACTCGCCTTGCTTCTCCTGCTTCTTTCTGCTCTTCTTGACCTTGCGCCGGCTTATCGAGTCGTCGCTTCTACCCATTTTCCGGCTGGACGAGACGGCAGCTACCTCTCTCCTCTCGCGAGTCGCCTCTCCCCTCCGATTCACTCCGGCGGGGGGTTTATATAGTGGTGGGGTTTCTGGACATGCTCGGCATTTTGAGGATTGTCGGGGATTTACTTGTAATTTCATTCTTGCATTGCACTCTGGCTAATGACGTGCTTATTGAGTGTGGTTGGACCGGTCTGTACAAATCCGATGTGATGTTTATTCAAGCGGTCCGACCGGACCGGTCTAGCCCCATTTGACTCGAGCTTGATTAAACACGGTAAATAAAATAGCGAAGGTGTGTTTGTTTGAAGGATTTGTACAGACCGGTCCAACCACACTCAATACACTATTCATCTCATTTTTTTCTTAAAAATATCAAATTAAACATTTATTTTTCATTTCTTATATTATACTAAAAATTAATTTTACATTTAAAACGTAACATCAACACCTATTTATATCACATTATACAACTATTTCAATTCAAATTTTTTATCATTCAAATCTTAACTCAAAATTCAAACCTCAAACAAACACACCCTTAGACTTTCAAGGTAGATAATGAAATTACAGAGAAAATAATAGCAAATGAGAATTAATTCTCTTATTTCATAAAATAAAGAATTTAGTTGATGAATGATTAATTGGACCAAAGGAAAGGTTTAACGAATGAAAATTCATGAATAAATATTTTTGATGATTTTTTTTTTTAAGAAAATTACAAATTATATACGATATTTTTGTAAAATCATACTCCCTCAGTCTTATATCTATCTATTCATTTACTTTTTCCCCGAGTTTTAGAAATAGTAGTATTATTTTGGAATGTAGTAGAAATAAAAATAAAAATATGAAACTAACATTAGTAGTATTGTATGATATAAAGGTAATGACATTTGTGTAATATATTGTAAATTGAAATAGTATTTGTAATGTTAGATAGATAGTACAATTACTTAAAAAAAATAATAATAAATGAATACTTTGTTATGCGACGGATCAAAATGAAAAAATGAATACATTGTTAAAGGATGAAGGGAGTATTATAGTATAATTTTTATAAAAAAAAAAATCGTAAAAAATAAATATTTAAATAATAAATTAAATACTACTCCCTCCATCTCAATTAAAATAGTATTGTTTACTATTTTTGTCAATCCCAAAACAATAGTCTCATTTCCATAAATAACCATATCACCATAAAACTATCCCTATTTTTTCATTATTATTACACAATTGCCACTACTTTTTACACTAATATACTCACAAGGGCAAAAAAGTCATTTATCCTTACTTTTTACCAACTACTAATATAATATCAATATTCCTTGAATCTCGTGCCAAACACAGTAAGACTATATTTTTGGGACGGAGGGAGTATAATTTTTGTAAAAGTTAAATAATATAATTTTAAAATTATAAAAACTAAATAGTACATAAAGGATAAAAAAAAATTTTAAAAAAATACTGCAACATTAATTTTTCTCAGAGAAATAAAAATTTCTCTTACTCAAACAAACAAAATAAATGAAAATATTTCTATTTTTCTGCTATCAATTCCATGTACCAAAAACCCCGTATGGAAAAAATAGAATTTAAATTTAATATTAAAATAATGTATAATAAAATATTTCGAAAGAGAAAAATATATACATATCTTAAAAAATACAGAATCTAAATAGTAAAAATTTAAAGTTTAAATATAAAATATACAAACCCTAAATTAAAATACTTTCTCCTTCGACAGCAGGCTTCTTATTTCACTTTTTACATACGGATTAAGATAAATTATTATTTTACCCGCACATTCACTCAAGATCAAACACTAATCATAACACTCATAAAAGATATCATACCGTTTGATTTACAAGAACTTGATAGCTAACATGCTCTAATTATAGATTAGGGACGATGTCTACGGATAAAAAAAAAAAAAAAAAAAAAAAAAAAAAAAAAAAAAAAAAAAAGATATATTTTTCTATTAATATTATAAATATATATATTTCTTTTGTTCATCAAATTTATATATATTTTTTCTTTGTAAAAAAATGTGTATTATATTTTTAATCAAATACTAATTTTTATACATTCATTAATTTATATATATGAACGTTATATTTATTTATAATTATACTACAACTATTTGCAAACTCAATTTATCAAAAATAAAAATATATATATATTTTATCAATCTATTCATATATTTTTTAAAATATTCTTATTTTATATTATAATAAATTAATATAATATTATATTCATTAAAGTTTGTATTTAGGTCGAATGAGTATAAATTTAGTGGACGGAGTAATATACATATTTACACTATATATATTATATTTTACATATTTACGGAAAATAAAAAAATCAATATAAATTATATGTTTTTTAATATCTAACATAAAATTCAAAAAAAAAAAAACATTCTATATTATGCTTGACCAGTTTCATATTGAACTATGAGTGCTTGATTTGTGTTTCTAGTCTAGTTGTTTTGGTAATTTTATTATTATGATTACGAAATAATTTATAAATTCCAATTTTTGTTTTACTTAATTTATTTTTATGAAGTTCATATTCGTAAATATTGTTGTATTTATTATGTTTAGTCAAATAAAATTATACTTTTTATATTTATTAACAAATTATTCATTTTTCAATTTTAGTTGTCTCATAATAAAATATATATTTCTTTTTCTAATAGTTATATTATCAATTTAATATTAAAAATACTCTTACAACTTATCGTATATTACACAGATGTCATTATTTTATATCATACAATATTAATAAATTTATTTTTGTTATTTTCTTAATTTGTACTATATCTCAATGTTATATTATATTCCGAGTGTTATAACAAAATGGTTTAGGCTTATGTTTACAATAGGTGTAGATGCTGGATGATGTTTCAATTATATGCCTCGACCCCAACGACTTAAAAAATATCATTTGCAAAATTGCAATGATGAGAGATGTATCAAAATAGGGGACCTCTATGCCGATGAGGTAAAAATGTTCATGGTCCAATTGTCTTTTCTTATACACGATATCTTTTAAAAGGAATTATACTAAACTTTTGATGGACACACAAGAATAAAAATATGTGTTTGAAGGAACTAAGACTCGATAGGAACAAGCTCGCCGGCTTTTTCTATATGCTAGCTTGCCATTCTCCATTATCCGTGCTACTTCATAAATTTTTTGTTTGTTTAATCCACTAATAGAGACGGCTATTCGAATCTCTAATTATTGTATAAATACCTGCTGGTCAGTCTCGGACAAAATAGATATCCAAAACCATCCATTTCGGACTCCGGTATAACGTCAATGTTGAGGAGGAAATGCGAGATAAGCTAGTGCAATAAGTTAGTTAGTTCAGGGAATTCGTGCATAATATTACTTCTTTATGATATATCATCATTTCATTCTTTTTTTTTTTTTCCAAAACTAAATTATTTCTTTATCACCTTAATGAAAGTAATGTGTGTTTTGTTAGACAACGACAAAAAAATTAAATGTAATGTGATGTATATGTCTAATCGAATGAAAGTAGAGCATCCAATTCACGACAAAGATTTATCATTCCATCTTATGATTCTTCCTTAATTAATTGTTCCTACAAATTCTCCTTCTCAATTTTTTATTCTTGTTTAAATCTTGTCTTTTACAAATAATCAACTGAAATTTGTATCTTTTGTTTGATTTTTTTAAAAATGTATACTTATTTGCAGGGTACTAGGCTCGGCGGGGTTATCCCCGTGCGCATTTTCTGTAACGGCTGCAAGTTCACGTTGTAAAAAAAAAAAAAAAGTATTTATTTGTATGCTAAGTGTTCATGTGCTTGGAAAAACATAAAAGTATGTCGAGTTCGAGTGCAACCAAAGTATTTTACAAAAACGACTACATAATGTAGTTATCTTTCTCAGGAAATAACGGAAAACAAATCAAAAATAGACGAAGAACCAGAGGACAATGAACACCAAACATGTGCAGTGCAGGCAAAGGGTGTGATGTTTTAATGAGGGTAATGTTTTACAAAACTGTATACTATTTTATAAAAATAATACTAAATTTATAATTAAGAATATTCTATACTATTCTATAAAAATAAAAATAATACTAAATTTATAATTAAAAATATTCTATATTATTCTATACTAGTAAATAATGAAGAATGTATTAATAAAATTAATTACAATATAATACAAATAATTATATATTTAGATTATAATAACTAATTAATTTAATAAAAATTAAATAAATTATAGATTATAAAGTTTATAATACGATTGAAATATATAATTTGTCTTTAGAAAAAGGAAAGTAACGAACGAACATAAAGAATGTGAGGGACTAAAGGAATATCAATACTAATAAAAATTAAATAATTATTAGTGATAAAAAATAAAAATTTTTTGTGTCGATGATTTTTTTTTTTATAAATTTATTAATTTTAAATACAATAATAAATATAAATAAATTTAATTATATTTATAACCCCTTACACTTAAAATCTATCCAAAATCTCTTTATTTCTATCTCTTATTAATTAAAAATATTTTTATCTTTAAAATTTTCGATATTTGTATAAAACTAAATCATGTTAATTATAAATAAATAAATATTTTTTATTTATTTGTATTATATAAAATTTTATTCTATACAAAATAATATCAATGGTGCATATGTTTTATTTAAATATAATATTAAAAATATTTAAATACATATTTTAATTTTTTTATCAATATATAATATACTTTAATTATACATCACCATTAAATAATTATTTCTCACTTATCTAAATAACTAATTTATACTACATAAGTTGTTGTTCTCAAACAAAAAGCATCATACGGGACGAAGGAGTATAATATTATTTTTGTATATTAATATTTTAAATTTATAGTACTAATATTATATAATTATATCTGGTTTAAATATATTATTATTTAATATATTAATATTTTTTTACTTATTTTTATTTAATATTTAAGTTAAATATTTATTAATGGTTTGTTTGTCAGATATTTTTTTATATGATTTTCAATATGTACAGGAGTATTTTATATTTTTAAAAAATAAATATTCAATATAAAATATTTTTACAATTATTTTTTATTTTAACGACACAATACAATTATGTTTACTTCACATAAAAAATAATTAAATAAAAAAAGAAACTCTAAGTTTATTAGTATTATTCTAATTACAATCTAATAAATTATTATTTATATAATTTTTATACAATATATAAATAACAAAAATATATCTAAACAAAATCAAAATTGTCACTTTTTGAATAAATGGTGTGTTTGTATTGTGAAATAGTTGGAAAGAAATTTTTTTATGAGATTTAGAGAATTGTATAGAAATTATAAAAATAATAAATATTTATATATATTTTGTTAAGCAAAATATTGTACTCGTTCGTCCCTGCTATCATGTCCGTTGAGTATAATTAGGAAATAAATCAAAATTAGATAACTAATTTGTCTAATTAAAATTCTTAAAAAAATTATAAATTAAAAATTTTAAAATAAAATTAAAGTGTATAATTAATAAGTTGAGGGACAAATTATAAAGTTCAAATATTAAAATAAAATTAAAATGTATAATTAATAAGTGGATGAAAGAAAATAGAAATGTGGATATAGTAAGTGACAGAAAGAAATATTAATATAAATACATATAGAGTGTCTTTACTTTGAATGATTAGATTATAATACATA
Source organism: Andrographis paniculata (assembly GCF_009805555.1). Lineage (NCBI taxonomy): Eukaryota > Viridiplantae > Streptophyta > Magnoliopsida > Lamiales > Acanthaceae > Andrographis > Andrographis paniculata. Next base: position 1,557,766 of record NW_026137620.1, on the reverse strand, counting down.
TATTATTTTTATGGATTAAATAATAATGAGATTAATTAATATGATGGTTACTTTATTTGATTAAATATAAATTAACATAAACTTTAGTATAAATATTATTTGAATAAATTAATCTTACCCATTTAGGTAGTATAAATTATCCTTAATTAGCGTATTAATGTAGCGAACTTTAGTCAATATCCGAGTTTTAATTCATCATAGTAAACATGTTATTAAAGTGTATAAAATAATACTCCATTCGTTCAACTAAAAAGTATACATATTTCTATTTATGGTCATTCAATCACAAAGTAAACATTTCATTAAATACGTCATTTTTTTTTACAAATAGCAAAGATCCGTCGTGCATTATATCCAAAGACCTTCACAGGATTACGAAACCATACCAAAAATGATGACATTCCACCGGATGAAATGGCACCATGAGTGTCAACATATTCTCTAAGCTCACTAAGGCTGGCTGTCTCTCGACTATTCGAAAATAGTTCATTTAAAAGAATTTGGAATTGAGAATATATATATACAAAAACAGGCAACATTAAGGCATAAGTTGGAAAATACCATATTTAGACACACCTGATTCTAATCCGCCAGCAAGGACGGCTATTAGTATGAGCAGGGTGAGTAAGAGTAACTGCTTATGACTCATTTTTAAAAATATTAGTCCATTATCATTATTAAAATTTAAATTTTATTTTCTATTTTCTATTTTATTATTATTATTATTCAATTCAAGCAGAGTCCATTCACTCAGACCAAAACTCACTTCTCCCTCTTTTCCTATTTTCTCTTTCATTTTTTCTCAGTTTTTCTCACTATTCAAGCCTTCAGACGAAACGCCCTTAATTCGATTTCTATTTTTTTTCTCCCGAGTCAACACCATCATCAGACCGTTGCCTTTCAACTTCTTGTTTAACCAACGCTTTATAGGGCCTAAGATTTATTTTTGCTCAGGGCCCCGAAAAAGATCGAGACGGCTCTGTCCGCCACCCGTAACTCTATTCGCTATAGCATTCTGAGGCCTTAGTATCAACAATATATAACTCATTCCTATAGGTGAACAGCTTATTCAATCAAAAGTTTTTTTGATTTTTTTTTTTATTTTTGTTTTTTAAAATTATTTTATTTTTGCATGTAATTGCAACCATATTACTAAAAACCTCAATCAAAGATGACGTGTTCTAGTTTCCGCAAACTAACTAACACATGTTACAAACATATTCCCGCCATTTTCTTTCTGCCTCCCCACAAACAGACTAAGCGGTGTTATATTGAAATATAAATACGCAAATTTACGCAACTAACTAATCTGTTACGCAGTTTCTCCCCTTCTCTTCTCTGTTAAGCAGTTATCCTACTTGACGACCAAACAGCCATGAATGCAGAGGAACCTCACGTCGAAGTTGTGAAGGCCACCACCAACAACAACAACGGCAGTAATATTTGTAGCATCGTATCGTGCAGAGAATTGTCGTCCAGAGCACCCAAAAGTTTTTTGAGGAGGAACTACGATGCTGCTATTGGATCATGGTATATGCAACTAATGCTTTATTCATTGTTGTAGGCGTGTGTAAAGTAGTTTGTATGCATATTTATATCTATATAAATTCACAGGGCAGAGGGCAAGTCCCTCGGGAATTTATCGAGCTCATTCTGCAGTCTAGCGCCTCCACCCGAAGTAGAAGAAAAGAAAGTGAAGTCGACAACCTTCAATGCGGATGGAACAATGCTTGCGGCGAATCTGTTAGTTTATTATTTTCTCTTCGTGTGCATTTGGAAAATTCAATTTAGCTTGCCAAAATTGTTTCGTACGCTGTTAATATATAACCTGTCTATACCATCTTATGATTCTTCCTTAATTAATTGTTCATACAAATTCTTCTTTCTCAATTTTTTTGTTCTTTGTTTAAATCTTGTCTTTTACAATTAACCATTTGAAATTTGTATCTTTCGTTTGATTATTTAAAATGTATACTTATTTGCAGGGTATTAGGCTCGGCCAAGTTTACCCAGTACACATTTTCGAATAGCGGCCGCAGATTCACGTTGTAAAAAAAAAAAGTACTTATTTGTATGGTAAATGTTCATGTGCTTAGAAACATAAAAGTATGTCGAGTTCAAGTGTAACCAAAATATTTTGCAAGAATGACTGTATAATGTAATTCTCTTTCTCAAGAAATAACAGAAAATAAATCAAAATTAGACGAATAACCAGAGGACAATGAACAAGAAACATGGTGCAGTGCAGGCAAAGGCTATGATGTTTTAATTAGGGTAAATGTTTTAGAAAATTGTATACTATTTTATAACAATAATACTAAATTTATAATTAAAAATATTCTATACTATTCTATAAAAATAAAAATAATACTAAATTTATAATTAAAAATATTCTATATTATTCTATACTAGTAAATAATGAAGAATGTATAAATTAATTACAATATAATACAAATAATTATATATTTAGATTATAATAACTAATTAATTTAATAAAAATCAAATAAATTATAAATTATAAAATTTATAATACGATTGAAATATATAATTCTATTTTTTTTTAAAAAAAAAATAATGGACGAACATAAAAAAATGTGGGGGCCTAAAGGAATATCAATACTAATAAAAATTAAATAATTATTAGTGATAAAAAATAAAAATTTTTTGTGTTGACACAGATAATTTTTTTTTTTCTCATCAAAATAATGACTTTTTTTTTTTTATAAATTTATCAATTTTAAACACAATAATAAATATAAATAAATTTTAAGACCTATTCAAAATTTCTTTATTTCTATCTCTTCTTAATTAAAAATATTTCTATCTTTAAACCTTCCCATATTTGTATAAAACTAAATTATGTTAATTATAAATAAATATTTTATTTTATAAAATTTTGACGAAGGAGCATAATATTATTTTTGTATATTAATATTTTAAATTTATAGTACTAATATTATATAATTATATCTGGTTTAAATATATTATTATTCAATATATTAATATTTTTTAATTATTTTTATTTAATATTTAAGTTAAATATTTATTAATGGTTTGTTTGTCAAATATTTTTCTTATATGATTTTCAATATATATATTTTATATTTTTACAAAAATAAACATTCAAAATAAAATATTATTATTATTATTTATTTATTTTAATAACACAATACAATTCTATTTACTTCATATAACAATAATCAAATAAAAATACTAAACAAAAAAACTCTAAGTTTGTTCGGATTATTTTAATTACAATCTAATAAATTATTATTTATATAATTTTTATACAATATATAAATAAAAAAAATATATCTAAACAAAATCAAAATTGTCAGGTATTGAATAAAGGATGTGTTTGTATTGTGAAATAGTTGGAAAGAATTTTTTTTTACGAGGTCTAGAGAATTGTATAGAAATTATAAAAATAATAAATGTCTATATATAGTCAATTAAGATTTTATAGGATTCTATTAGATTTTTTAAAATTCGGCGGTATTCAATTCAAATTTTTAGAAGTATTTTAAAATACAGAGGTATTCAGTTCAAACTTTTGAATTTTGGCCAAAATACCAAATGAAAGTAGATCCGTTTAAGAATCAGGAACTATCAAGAACCCGGCCCATGAGAGTAGCTGGTAAATTGGAACTGGCGCTGATTCATAATCGTAGTGTAACGTGTATCAAGTTTTTTAAAATACGAAGGTATTCAATTCAAACTTTTAAAAATCTTTTAAAATATAGTTGTATTCAACGATTCATATACTTTAAAAGTTTATAAATTTTATTGAATTTTAAAGGAAAGTTATGTATAAATTGTATAGTATGAGATTTCTCATGATAAACAGAGATTTTGATGAATTCTTAAAATATAATATATTATTATTATAATAAGTGATAAATATTATGATAATAATTATTAATATTATTATAATGTCTTAATCAAATAATAATAATTTCAAAAATTAAAATATGATAGCAAATTATTAGCAATTTTTTTGGAAATATATATTTTTAATTAAAAGTTTAAATTAATTATTTTTGCATAAAAAATATCCAAATAAATTTAATTTATATATAGAGGATTTGAACCCGAGTTACTTTAAATCCATTTTATCCTATTGTCATTTCACATTAACTTTATTAAAGTAATAATTCATATATACATAATAAAATTATGCTAAAGTTCTAATCTATTAAAATAAATTAATATATTGAATAATAATATAATAAAATTTAAAAAAGTTAATATATAAAAATAGTACACCCTCCATTCTAAACAAAGTGCAAAATTTGCTTTGACGTCGATTTTTAAGTGAGTAATATTAGATAATTTAGAAATTATGTGATGTAATTGAGATAAATGTATATTTTATTTTATTTTTTTATTAAGATGATGTGCGGTAGAGATTAAGTATAATTAAATATTTTATATTTTGTAAATGTTGCAGGTGCTTTAGACGGAGGGAGTATTATGCTATAATTATTATACATCACTAATTATATACTCCCTCCGTCCCACATACCGTGTCTGCTACACTATAGACACGGTATTTTAGGAGGGGTGTAATTAGTAGATAATTAAGAATGTATTAGTGAAAATAATTATCCTATAAATTAAGATTAAGATAACTAATTAGTTTAACTAAAATTAAAAAAATAAATTAAAAAGTTTAAAATGAGATTAAAGTGTATAATCATTTTCCAAAAAAGGAAAATGACATGGTATGTGGGACGGACAGAAACGGCAACGTGGAGGAAGTATAATATATAATGGGGACGGACAGAAACGGCAACGTGGAGGAAGTATAATATATAATGGTGATGAAGGTAAAGATAACAAGAATAAAGATAAAAATAATAAATAATTTAATATTTTTTTTTCAACTATATTACATTTTTGTACTTTTATTTAATTATTTGAATATTTATTTATCTACAAATGTGTATAATATAAATTATAAAAATCAATAAAAAAATTATTTTACAATCCTATGAAATCTATACAAATTCATAAACAATCCAAATAAATCTATAAAAATCTATTTAAATCAATACATCAAATCCATCCAAATCTACATAAACTTGGTAGAATTTCTAAATCCACAACAATCCATGGATTTTTTAAAATCCAACTGAATCTTGCAAAATTTTAAATAAATACACCTCTAAATCTGTGAAAATATATCTAAATCAATTAATAAATCTATCAAACTCTGAAATTTGTGACTTTCTAAATCCATAAATTTTTTAAAATAAAAAAAATTCAAAAACTTTCAAATAAATACACCCAAAAATAGTCTCAAATATTAAATTAGATTATATTAGATATGTATTTTAATATTAGAATGGATATTTTAGAATCTACAATTGCTATCCTAAACAAACTAACCAAAAAAACTGCGTTTAAATCCAACTAATAATGTGTATCTAAATTAATTCGGGATCATTAACTATATATATATATATATATGTATATATTCATTGAATTGACTTTCATGTAGAATTTGGGCAATTTTTTTTTTTTTTATTATTTATTTATTTTGATATTGTGGGGACGTGCAGCCGAGTGCGCACTTAGTTTTTATGGCGGAACAACTCCATCGTGCATTAGTTCCGTCTGATCTTGTAGAGCTCATTCTCATGCGACTTCCTGTCGAGTCTCTCCTCCGATTTAAATCCGTCTCCAAGTCATGGAATGATACGATCTCCAGCCGGGAATTCGCCCTTGCGCATCTCCACCAATCCAAGAATAATCCATCGTCGTCGTCACATCGAAACATGTTTCTTTCCCAGTCCCTTCGTAATAAAAATATATACAGCCTCTCTAGATTAATGGAAAACAATAAATGGAAGCGATTGCCGAAATACTACTTTCGGCTGAGAAACCAATCTTGCTGCCATGGCCTAATGCTCGCTTATTCGAGGAGCTTTTCTCGAGTAATCATCTGGAATCCATCAGCCAGAAAGTATACAGATTTGGGATTTCCTTTTCAGAATCGCAGGCAAGTCGAGTGCGGCATCGGATTCGATCCATTATCGGATGATTATAAAATAGTCGCCCACGAGCCATTTACAGAACCGTACACCTTGATTCCATCGACGATACGGTACACCGTGTTTGACAATAGAAACCGGCGTTGGAACGAGTTGAAAACTACGGTGATGGCATTAATGAGAGGTGACATCAAAAACATTTCTGTCAACGGCGACATGATCTATATTAACAATTGTGTTTTTCCAGGAGAAATGACCGAAATCGATCGTTACTATATTAAAATAAATTTCTTCAACATAAGGGACGAGAAGTTTTACAAAATTATGTACAAAACAGGGCGAGGATCGAGAACCGGTAGTACTTCTTATTGTCTCGTTGATTGTTCGTCAACTCACTTTTGCATGCTCATTGGAGACGCGTGCCATGACAAATGCCGTGTTGGATGGAAGAAAACTGGCGGCGAATGGACGGAGTTTGATGATCTGTCGATTCCGTGGATGGAATTATGGATGAAGTCTACCGACACTTGGGATCTGAGGAAGGTTTTGCGTCCGGAAAATATGTGCAAGATGTACTTGGCCGACTACGACGATGATAGAGAGCTTATATTCATTATTTGTCACCGCTATAAAACATGTTTTATAATTTATAATTTGACTCAAAAGAAGTGTAGAGTGATTTTAAAGCCGAAATTTATGTCTTCTGAATGTCTTTGGATGGGACATTTAGATAATCTCTTTTTTAGTTAGCATTTATAGCTAGTTTTGATTTTCTTTTTGTTTTTGTTTTTAATGTAATATTAATTTTCTCCGATGATTTTGTCCGTATTTTTTGACACAATATATATTATTTCCTTGGAATAAAAAACAATGTATATTATTTCCTAATAATTTTTATTCGAATTAAATTTGCCACACGACTAATAAGATCTTCTATACATATATAATTATATTGTGTTATTTTATTTTTTTTTATTATAATTTAAATTTTATATATATTAGAAATAAGATAGATTGTGATTTTTTTCTCGTAGTTTTTATTTATTTTTTATTTTTTCCATCTTGTAATATAAATAAAATAAAATAAAATAAAATGTACATTAATTTAAGTAGAAGTACGTATCGTGTATAGATACCCATCGTATTTTTACTTTTTTTTTTTATTCTATTTTATTTTTATAATATTTATATTTATATTTTTATTCTTTATATTTGGTATTATATAAAATTTATTCTTTATACAATGATAGGTATATTGATATATTTTCTAAAAAATTGTAATTTTAAAAATAATTATTTTTAATATAAAATAAATATATATTTTATTTATTGAATTGGAAGAAAAAGAATACCATGTGAAGGAAAGATAATCCCGATTTGAAAGTGTGAAGATATTTTTTATGGGTATTTTCATTGTATGTACTCTAAATAATATGAGTCATGAATAAAGTATCACAAAATTCATATTATAATTTTTATTCGTCATTTGGTCGAACTTACTCCTTCGTTAAGTCTTACGATTCCATACTGGGTGTGTCTTAGATGTTATTATTAGAAAATAAACATATAATCAAATATGTCAGTGGAAGCGGAATTTAAACAAACCTCCAGCCATTACTAAAAATTAAATTTGTTCTTACTCTTCTCCAAGCCAACGGTAGATTGGAACCGTGGGAAGATGGCGTTGCCAAACTCTGGAACTCTTGGAGGATGTTGCCAAATTTTGGAACCCTGTGAAGATGTTGCCAGATCCTGGAACCGACGTTGCCAAACCCTAGTTCTCAAATAGTGATGGTGTATTCTGATTTTCTAAGAGTATTTATAATAAAAAAGAGAAACCGTCCATCACGATTTCTCAAGTATATTTTTAATGTGATAGATTTAATGAGAGAAAAATGGGCCACAATTTAAGATTAGTTTAATTATATAAGATAATTAAAAATAATCAAAATTCAAATATGATTAATTAATTAATTAAACCAACAGATATGTAAAGATTGTGAATACCAACAATTAATCAATAGTAAAATTTATTTTTAACCTAATATATAAAAATAAAAAATATGTTTGATTTGATATTTTTTTTAAGTAAAAAATTATTGATTAGTAAAATATCCCCCAACAAACACATAAAAGTAGTTCTTGCTGTTTTGCATTTTTGAAAAGGTTGGATAACTATTGGCTTTACTTGAAGGGGCATATTGAAAAATGAGTTATATAATTTCTTAAATAGTATTTTAATATAATTTCTTAAAAATATATTTTTATAAAAAAAAATTGGACAGAGTAACTAGTAAATTTGAAATCACAACCAAACAAACTATAAAATAATTATAATTATATAAAATTAACACTACACAACTCAATTTCTGTTGACGTAATTTTTTTTAGATGAATTGATTTTTGGTGTATGACATAGAAAATTGTGTCAAATATATAAAATATACTCCTTCCGTCCCAAATAAGATGCAATATTTGTTTTGGACACAGGTTTTTAGATGGGTAGTATTAAGTAGGATAATTTAGAAATTAGGTGATGTGATTGAGAGAGAAATGTATATTTTATTTTTTTTATTTGGGTGATGTGATGAGATAAAGTGTGGGGTAGAGATTAAGTATAATTAATTATTTCCTATTTTAGAAATGTTGCAGGGTCTTTGGGACATACCAAAAAGGAAATGTTGCACGGTGTTTGAGACGGAGGGAGTATTATTTTAGGTTGAATATTTTATTTTTTGTAATGAGTATTTGAAGTTTTTTTTTTCTTTTTTTTACTTTTTGACTTCTGTAATTTTTTTATATTGTTTATTATTATTTTTAAGAAATCGCAAATGAAAAATAATATTGGAAAAATAAAAGTGTTTTGCTAAAATAATTAATAAAATCCAATATATGAGCTTCTTGATCATTCTTATCAAATATAGCATTGAAGTCATTGGTAATATTTTTAATAACAAATAAACATTATCTTGTATTTACAATTTTTATTTCTTTTCATTTATGGGTACATATGAGAAAAATAAAAATAATTTATTTGTCGAATTTGAATTTTCCTAACTAAACAAATACAAAAAATAAGAATATTTTTATTTCATTATCTATATTTTTGTACCAAATGTACCTGTATTTTTTCAATTTGGATTCGATTTGAAATTTTGAATTTTTTTTTATTTAAATAATATTTGTTTTAATTTTATAAAAATAAAAATATCTTTTGTATGAAAAACTTAAAGTTTGAATAATAAAAATTATTAAAAACTCAAAACGAACAAACATATATACATATATATATTTACATATTTATATCAGATTAAATTATTATTAATTTCATAATTTTTATTATTTAAAACTTCAAATCCAATTTATCAAAATGTCAAAGCAAAATTTTCGAAGGACGGTTTCGATTACGGTTTATAAATCATCAAATACCAGTTTATAAATTGTCAATATCGTTTTATAAACCGTCGATAATGATTTATAAGTCGTCAATATTGTTTTATAAGTTGCCGGTTACGACTTGAACAGCTGACTTTTATATATATATATATATTTAATATGTTTTTCTTTTTCTGGTACAATTTGTCTAAATTTAAATTTTATTTAGATATATATTTAATATTTATTTATTATGTATAAATTTTATAAATAATAGTAATTAATTAGAATGTTACAATATAAAATTTAATAAAATAATAAATTTAGTAAGTAATTAAATAAAAATTTGAATTAAAAAATAAAAATTATAAAGATATTAGTAAATTAGATAATAAGATCAAACATGATTATATAAAAAAAATTACTATAAAATTTTAAAATATAAATATAACAAATAATAATTATAAATTTTTTATATCATTAATAATCATTTAGTTTTATTAATATTATTTTTATTTTTATAAAATTTAATACTAATATATATTAAAATTTTAATTATAAATATATTACTATTATTATTAAAATACACCATTTTGCAACCCTAATTAATACATTTACCGAACCAGTTCTCCTCCTCTTTTCTTTTTTCTCCAATTCTTTCTTTTTTTTTTTCTTTTTTTTTATACATATATTTGATGGCCGAACCAGTCATAAACCACCGGTTCACGGAGCCGAACCGTCGAAATAACGGTTTTTGGTTCGGTTGGTATTCGGTTTAGATTTGAACCGTAACCGACCGGTTCGATAACCAAAGAACCGGCGGTTCGAACCGAATGGGCAACTCATCAGCCCACTTTAGTCCTGCCTTCAATATGGTTTCACTTCCGCAGAAATCTCGGGTTCAGATTTTCTGCGGCCTACTCCACTTATATCTTTGCATCCGCCGAATCTTGACCGTTGGCTGGTGTAGGACCTACATTTGGGGCAAGTTAAATCCAACGGCGGTGATTCATTTGGTGTTCCGGGTCCCGGGAGCTCTCGATTCACACCTCAAAAATCGTTAACTTGGAGAAACTGCGGTACAATTCGTTGCCTATCGGTTTCACCTTTTCTTTTTATTCCCCACCAAAAATTTCAATTGGTCCATTTGTTCATGCAGAAGGATGGATTTGCGGAGAAGTCGGTCCGGCCGGACGACGCTCCGGGAATGGGACGTGCGTTTATCGGAGTCGGAGAAGATCGAGGGCACCGGCAGTTGGGATGCCATTGAGTGGACCAAAGTTGATGTGCGTGATTTTCTCCTAGGGTTTTAAATTTTGTAGAAATGTCAAATGCTTTTTGTTTTTCTGTTAGAATGAATTTTCATTAAGATTTTGGGTTTCGTTTTAATGTGGTGGGCCTTGTAATCGAAATTTAAGACCTAATGCTTGTAGTTTACAACTAATCGAACACATATGAAACAAGAAACATCGAATCTTTTATATACTTTCTTAATCGAAGGAGTTCGGACTCAGTTTACCCAATATTTCAACCGACTAGCAACACTTACACACAACCTCGACCCAAACACTACCGACATCCACAGAAACGCACAATCAGCGCGATTAACAACCTAATCGAAAGAAATCTCAAGATTCTAAGCCTAAATCATCGCGGACAATCAATTACACCACGAACAGCCCATAAACATAGAATCGAGAAATCAAACCGAAGAACAGCTCTAGAACAAGCTGTAACACAATCACGGTGGATGAACTTCAAGTTCCGATGGCCAAACTCGCCGGAATGCACCAGACAGATCGATCGCGTTCGTCGGGAAAGCTAGGGCTCCAGAGAGTGAATATCGCGATGTGAAGGAGTGAGGATTCGTCTGTCTAGTGAACCGGGAAGCGATGTATATATATATCAGACCCCTTGGACCGGTTTGAGGGCGGTCCAGGGCGGTTCAGGCCAACCGAACCCATCCTCCAATTCATCACTCAATCGGGTCGAACCGCGGGCATGGGATCCGGGTTTCGATAGGTCGGGTCGGGTCGGGTCGAAGTGTAATATGCACAAAACATCACAAATCTCCACCTTTTTGGGCATTGGAGAAAGTGCTTCAAGGGTGTCATCCCTGTCCGAGCTCCAACGATTTAGTCTTTTAACCTGCGGACTTATTAACACGGTTAATGTTCTCAAGTTTTAAAACAACTATAAAAAACAACTCAGCTTCACAACTAACAAAAACAGCTACATGATTAAATATATCATGCTGAAAACAGAATTTTAAACAACAAAAGATACAAACCTTCAAGTTTTAAAGATTCTCCTAATCAAAAGTATCTATATAAACTGTTTTCTTACACAAATTGAATTTTGTTATTGATAAAACTTTTGTTCCCATGTCCGCAGGATTATACTCAGAAGGTATTTTTTCTAGTTTTAAAAAACCCTTAGACACTATATCACGAATGAAATGAAACCTAACATCTATATGTTTCGTTCGATCATGAAAGACTGGGTTTTTACAAAGCTGAATTCCGGATTGACTATCTGAAAAAACTGTTACTTCATTTTTCAAGTAGCCTATTTCATTTAATAAACCTTTTAACCACATACCTTCCTTCAATGCTTCAGTTATGGCCACATATTCCGATTCTGTCGTAGAGAGGGCAACAATATGTTGTAGTTGGGATTTCCAACTAACACAAGAATCACACAAAGTAAAGATATACGACGTAGTAGACTTCCTAGAGTCTCTATCATTCGCATAGTTAGAATCCACATAGCCATTCAGTTTTAACTCATTAGTGTGTTTACCAAATACTAGACCAACTTCAATAGTATCAACTAAGTATTTAAACACACACTTTAATGCACTCCAGTGTTCAACACCCGGGTTAGCCATGTATCTACTCAAACAACTAATAGAATATGTTAAATCAGGCCTAGTGCACACCATCAGGTACATAATAGAACCTACAGCGCTAGTATAAGGCACATTCAGCATGTATTTCACATCAGTTTCAGATTTTGGGCATTGCTCTTTAGATAAAATAAAATTAGAAGTGAGGGGGACAGCAGAAGGTTTAGCATCAGCCATACAGAATTTATTCAAAATTTTCTTAATGTATGAAGACTGATTTAAAAACAGCATGTTATCTTTTCTTTTCCTAAGTATATTCATACCAAGAATTACCTTTGCATCTCCTAGGTATTTCATATCAAACTTCTTGCTTAAACAATCTTTTACATGATTAATTGTTTCCAAACTAGGACACATAATCAACATATCATCAACATATAATAGCAAGAATATGGGATGCTCACATGCTATTTTAAAATACAAACAATGATCAAAATTGCTTCTATTAAATTTCAAAGATTTCATGCATTCATCAAACTTTATGTTCCATTGCCTAGGGGACTGTTTCAGTCCATAAAGGGATTTTTTTAAAAGACACACATGATTAGGATTAGTTTTATCAAAGAAGCCTTCCGGCTGTTTCATGTAAATCCTTTCATACAAATCACCATGTAAAAATGCAGTTTTTACATCTAATTGTTTCAATTCCCAATTAAAATAGGCAACCAAAGTAAGCATGAGTCTTATAGTAGAATATTTAACAACAGGAGCAAAAATTTCATTGTAATCTATTCCCTCCTTTTGTGTAAACCCCTTAGCAACTAATCTTGCTTTAAATCTAACTCCATTTTCATCTTGTTTTACTTTGTACAGCCATTTACAATCAACAACAGAACTGTTAGCTAACTTTGGCACCAAAATCCAGGTTTTATTCTCCTTTAATGACTTCATTTCTTCATTCATTGCATTAACCCACTCATTTCTTTGTTTTGATTTCATAGCTTCACTATATGACCTTGGTTCATTACCATCTAATGATTCAAACACATTATAAGCTAAGGAGATAACATCAACATCAAAATCATCTAACCTAGGGGGTTGTCTTACATTTCGCCTAACTCTATCCCTAGCAAGTTGATAATTTTCCAGATTTTGATCAATATTTTCAGCAATACCAGATTCCATTCTCTCATCAACATCATCAGAACTGATCTCCAGACCAGTCTCTGAATTTCCAGAATTAAAATCTGGATCAGAACTGGTTGTTCTGGTATCAGTTCTATTTGAGGCACTGTGATCAAGTAATTCAGCCTCTAAATTGGCTAAATTATAATGATTTTGCTCCACCTCATTTTGAGTATCATTAGACTCATTAACAGCAGTATTTTCATCATTTAAAGTCTGATTTTGCTTCAAACAGGGCATTTCATTCTCATTAAATGCTACATCTCGACTAACAAAAGTTTTGAAACCTGGTTTAGTGTTTAACCATAGCCTATATCCCTTAACACCCTCGGGATACCCTAGGAACACACACTTCTCAGCCCTAGGTTCAAGTTTATCATTGAAAACACGTATAAAAGCAGAACAGCCAAATACTTTCAGGTTTGAAAAATCAATTCTCTTTCCACTCCACCTAAATTCAGGACATTCACCTTTCAAAGGCACTGAAGGTGATCTGTTAATTAAATAGGCTGCTGTAAGAACAGCCTCACCCCAAAAGCTCTTGGATAAACCCGAGGAAGCAAGCAAGCTTCGAACTCTTTCTAATAGAGTTCGGTTCATCCTCTCAGCCACCCCATTTTGTTGAGGTGTATAAGGGGCTGTTTTATGTCGCTTTATTCCATTTTCAATGCAAAAGCTATCAAACCAAGTATTGCAATATTCTAAGCCATTGTCAGTTCTCAAACACTTAATCTTCTTACCCGTTTGATTTTCAATAGAAATTTTCCAATTTTTAAAAATTTCAAACACATCAGACTTTTGTTTCATTAAAAATACCCAAACTTTCCTTGAAAAATCATCAATTATAGTCAAAAAATATCTTCTACCACCATGTGTGGGTTCACTAGCTGGTCCCCACACATCTGAGTGAAGATATTCAAGGATATCTTTTGAAAAAATCCTACTTTCAGTAGGTTTTTGAGGAAAAGTAACTCTATGATGCTTTCCATATATGCAATTGTCACAAAATGGCACATTTGAGAAATTTCCAGCACCTAAACAACCAGTTTTATGCAGAATCTCCAATCCTCTATTACTTAAATGACCTAATCTCCTATGCCACAACTCAGTGCTGTCATGGACAACATTCACACAAGCATCAGATTCACAAATAGGCACAGCAGACACAATATAGAGATTATTTCTCAAATCAGCCTTGAAAACTACTAAAGAACCCTTAGTTATTTTCATAAAATCCATTCCCCATTTTCCTTCTAGTCCTAAAGAAGACAAACCAGCACAAGAAAGCAAGTTATTTGACAGATTAGGGACATGTCTCACATTGCACAGCTTTAAAACATTTCCAGATTTAAATTTCAGCACAACAGTCCCTATTCCTTTAACACTGCAAACCTTATTATCAGCCATAGTCACATTACAGTTTAAAAGAGTTTTATAATCACTGAAAAATTCCTTAAAAGGAGTCATGTGATAGGTGCAAGCTGAATCTAATAACCATTCATTCTTATTAAAAGCAGTCACATTGGAACATTCAGCAGTAACAGCAAACACTTCACCTAAGCTATCATCATGAGAAATCAAATTTACTTGTTCATTTGAAGAGGTATTAATAGTGGGTGTTCCATTTCTAAAGTTATTGTTGTTGTTATTCAAGTTTCTATTCTTCTTAGGACAATTCCTAATGAAATGTGAAGTGTCACCACAATTAAAACACCGTTTAACATACTTTGAAGGGGTTTGAGATCTATTCCTAGACTTACTCCTAGACTTCTTCTTATATTGACTATTGTAGGAGTTATTCCATTGCTTATTGTTATTTGAAAAAGAGCCATTTTTATTCGGTCTAAAGGGAGATCTACCCCTAACATGCATCACCTCACCATGTGATTGTTTATTAGCTTTACTTAGTTTCAAATCCACTTCTTTACTTTTTAGACCATTTACCACAACATCTAGAGTAATTACATCCCTACCATATTTTATAGCTGATTTTACATCTGAATATGTACTAGGGATTGCATTTAACATAACAATAGAGCTGTAGTCATCTATGTTTTTATCCCCTGTAAGTTTTATATCTTGAATTAACTTTGAAAAAACATCTAAATTTTCATCTATTGTCTTTGAAAGATCTAATTTGAAACTAAAGAACTGTTCTAACAAATGTATCCTATTTGGAAGTGAAGTTTCAGTATACATGTTATTTAATTTGTCCCACAAATCCTCAGCTGAACCATAAGTACCTATTTTTCTAATTACATGGTCAGCTAGGTTTAAAATAATGCACGAAGATGCAAGTTCATCAAGTTCAAACCTTTCTTCAAGAGAAAGGTCTGTTGCTTGATCAGGTTCAACTGCTTTTATCAATCTTTGAGTTACAAGAACACTTCTCATCTTTTGTTTCCAAATTGCAAAATCAGATTTTCCATCAAAAGGTTGTATATTAAAAAATGCTTGACTAGCCATGAATTTTAAAATGAAGAGAAAACCAATCTGTTTTAAGAAAAAGACACAAGAACAGGCCAAATTTCACAAAAAAAAAGCTACTGGTCCTTAGAACAGATTCACTGAATCGCTTTAAAAACAGATTTATTGTTTATAAAATCTCAACAAAAATATCCACCAGATAAGAATGCTCCAGAACAGAGAAAACTGAATAGTAACTAATCCAATGGTTAGTTTCTTGAGAAAACTAACTTAGGAGCAGTTAATATTTCATAACACACAACCAGCTTTGCACAAACTGCTCTAACTAACACTTTAACTGTCACAATAACCTCAAACAGCCACACTTATCACAGAAACAGCCACTTAGCACAAAAACAGCCACTTAACAAACTCAAATCGCCACACTTAGTCACCCCAAAACTGAAATCTCACAAAAATATGTAACAGGGTTAGGAATGTTACCCACTCCAAGCTCCGCAACTATTCTTTGACTTTCTTTTCGTAATTCAAGGCCTCCAACCTGTAAAATCCTTCCAACTGCGCACTTAATACACAAATTAGTAAAGTTTGGATGAATCAATCAACAAGGAACTACCCAAATCAACCAAACAAGGATGATTTCAAGTCCTAATCTCCTACAGGCCTATCTTAGTCCTTAATCAAGGAGATCTAAACTTTACAGAAGTGAAAACACCATAAAAATTCAGTTTTCACTTCGACAGAACAGTAAACAACCAAGACTTCGAAAACCTTGAAATTATTTACACAAAACCTTCGGATTTTACAGAGAGAACTAGGTGTTCACTCCAGGAACTCGAAAATCACGATTCCAGTAAACTAGCAAGCCCTAACTAGCTCTGATACCACTTGTAATCGAAATTTAAGACCTAATGCTTGTAGTTTACAACTAATCGAACACATATGAAACAAGAAACATCGAATCTTTTATATACTTTCTTAATCGAAGGAGTTCGGACTCAGTTTACCCAATATTTCAACCGACTAGCAACACTTACACACAACCTCGACCCAAACACTACCGACATCCACAGAAACGCACAATCAGCGCGATTAACAACCTAATCGAAAGAAATCTCAAGATTCTAAGCCTAAATCATCGCGGACAATCAATTACACCACGAACAGCCCATAAACATAGAATCGAGAAATCAAACCGAAGAACAGCTCTAGAACAAGCTGTAACACAATCACGGTGGATGAACTTCAAGTTCCGATGGCCAAACTCGCCGGAATGCACCAGACAGATCGATCGCGTTCGTCGGGAAAGCTAGGGCTCCAGAGAGTGAATATCGCGATGTGAAGGAGTGAGGATTCGTCTGTCTAGTGAACCGGGAAGCGATGTATATATATATCAGACCCCTTGGACCGGTTTGAGGGCGGTCCAGGGCGGTTCAGGCCAACCGAACCCATCCTCCAATTCATCACTCAATCGGGTCGAACCGCGGGCACGGGATCCGGGTTTCGATAGGTCGGGTCGGGTCGAAGTGTAATATGCACAAAACATCACAGGCCTTTTGATTATATATGTATATGTGATTTCTTTGGCAGCCTGTTTCGAGGTCTATTCCAAGTGCTCTGCAACAATTTTTGATTGAAGCGGAGCAAGTTATAGTAGAGGTAATGCCTTTACTTTGAATGATTATTTTAATAATGTATGGAATGATCGAATGCTCTGATTTTACCAAATCTGAAGAGTTTAAATTTAATTCTGGATCATTGGATATCTAGCATATACAAAACTCTAGATGCTCCAAGAGAAATTTTTTATAGTGCCCTTCCTTCCTTACCTGATTTTTTTTTTTTGTGTGATAATTTTCTGTTATGAAGTGTAAGCTAGTCTTTATGCTTCAATCTTTCTGTTATTCATTCTGAGCCATACTTGTTTCTGCTCGAATAATCTTGAAACAATATTGAGAGGCAGTTACTCATAGTAGGAAAATCTTTTTACAGAGTGATGGATCTAGAAACATTATAGGACTTGGAACAATTCCATTGGCAACAATTGAGAAGTTCAGCAAAATTGTAAGTTGAGCAGTGTTTTATGTTTCTTCATAGCTATACTTTGTTAATCTTTATATTCTTGCTTCAAGATGCCACTAGTCTTTTTGTGTTTTTATTTGCGCCAAAACAACCTGTTTGCTTCTGAAAACATTTTGAGACTTTGCTTTCTTTGATCAAGTGCACCTGCAATCTGGCGATTTCGTTGCTTGTCCTTAATTGATATAGACGATATTACCTCTTTATTTGCCAATTCTCTTAAATCAGGGTGTGTTTGGATGTGTTTTGGAAGGTTCTAGGTTTGAAGTTTTTTTTAATGGAAAATAGGTTTTAAAAATGATGTTTTGTTTGGACATGCTTTGGAAAAATGATAAATAGTTTGTGTTGTAAGATGGGTAATAAATGATTTAACAAGTGTGAGTATAATGAATCAGATTTGTTAGTTATTGAAAATAAGCCATATTACAAAAATCCAAGCTTACAAGGCAAGTTAGTTGCGAAAGGATACACAGACACAGACATATGGAGTAGATTATCAAGAAACGTTTGCTCCAACGGCAAAGATGGAGTAATAAAGGTAAATAGTTTTTAAAGGTAATTTGGTTGAGGGAATCCAGTTAATAAATAGTTTTCAAAAGTAATAAATAGTCTTTAATTTTACTGGATTTAATGAAGTAATTATAGGACAAAATTACAGGATTTGGTTGACTGATCTGATCTCTTGGGAAAAAGTTTGATTTGAATTTAGTATTAAAATAATGTTTGATGAAATATTTTGTGAAAGTAAAAAGTGTATTTTTTTAGAAAACGCAGAGACTAAATAGTAAAAAACTGAGGGTTTGAGGCTAAAGAAACACACCCGTATTTGCCTTGTTTAAGCATAACATCGTACTCTTCCGTCTCTGCTATCATGTTCGCTGAGTATAATTAGTAAATAAATTTAAATTAGATAACTAATTAGTCTAATTAAAATTAAAAAATTGTAAATTAAAAATTTTAAAATTAAATCAAAATGTATAATTAATAGATGGAGGGACAAATTATAAATTTAAAATATTAAAATAAAATTAAAATATATAATTAATAAGTGAAAAAAGTAAAATAGAAAAGTGAACATAATAAGTGGCACTAAAAAATATTAATATAAATACATATATAGTGCGTTTATTTGAAGGATTATATTATAATACATATATTATTTTTATGAATTAAATAATAATGAGACTAACTAATACTATGATCTTCACTTTATTTGATTAAATATAAAATAACATAAATTTTAGTATAAATATTATTTGAATAAATTAATCTTATCTATCTAGTTAGTATTAATTATTTTTAATTAACATATTAATATAGCAGACTTTAGTATATAAAATAATATTATATTATTATATTTTTTAAAAGTATATAATAATAATAATATTTAAAAATTAATATTTAAAGTAGAATAGCGTTGGATAAATCTACAAACTTCTGTACTTTAGTCTTCACTTTTTCACTTTTCTTTCTTTCTCCTAACCCACAGCGACTCTATCGTCTTCCTCCGCCGCTCCACCGCCGCTGAAGAATGCCTCAAATGGAAGAATCCGAGGAGGAGAAGAACAATCCTATCATAATTTTCTTCACCAATTTGCTTTATAGAATCAAGCTGCCGTTTCCACCGAAGAACACTGCCAGCGAGAAGGATGAGCCAGCCGTCGCTTCTGTTCGCGCGGAGGAGCCTCTTATTGTAAAGTCTCCGGCGGCGGAGGAGGAGGATGAGAGAGGAAAGCCTGGCGTGGTGGCTTTTCCGAGGCGGAGCTTTGTTCCGTTGAAGCTGGAGGAGGCGGACGCTGAGGCGGCTGAGCGGAGTACTAATCCGGCGGTTCTTTGGCAGGTATTTATGTGTGATTAATGAATCTGTTATTGCATTGGTTTTAGGTTTTGGTGTGTAACTCGATTTTGATTCGGTTGCGGAAAGGATGATTGATTGGGCGATTGTGGTTGGTGACTGATTGTGTTTGAATTGAGATTATTTGATTGCGACATATGCGGTGTGATTTGATGTAGATAATTCGATTATCTTCAAGCCGTACAAGATGCATTTTCTATGGCTGTGTATCTTTTTAGGTTAAAATTATCTTTACTCTGAATCTATTCCACGATTCTTTTGTGCACAAAAACGGATTATCTTCAACTATATATGCCTGAATCTGACTGTGGTGCGAAATTTAGTTGATCTTGATTTTGTTTATTATGTTGCTTTACTTTCTCATAATCTGAAGCACAATTGCAGTGGGGCTATTAGTTTGTATCAATCAGATCCTATTTGTTGGCTTAGAAATACCTTTTTGTATTCATAGTATGGATTTTAACAAATTTCTTTTCATTTTAATAAATATTTGAAAAAAAAGAGAGTCATATAAGGAATTTGATGGCACTAAATTATCACTTCTTGTTGGAAAAAGTGTTTGTGAAGTAGTGATTGACTTAAGACTTTAACATTGATAGTATCAAATTGGTGTTAGCTGGGAATGGATTACAAACTTTGGAAAGATAAAGATAATTAATGAATGGTAGTCAATTGTCAGGGTTAGTATAACTGAATAATGTATATATATATATATATATCACTTCGGTTAGGTGCGGATTGGGGATTTATCGGTACCATATTGATTGCTCCAATTAGTACATGAAAATACTATAGATAGCATATGAAAAACAGGCCTCATCCTGTTGTTTTAAATTTCCATTTTGAATCTTCTGAGTGTTTCGGTTAATGTAACAGGTCATGATCTATGTCTTAAAAGAAGGTTTCTTGATTATCTCAAACACTTATGCAACTTGCCTTGCTCACTACCTACTCTGTTCTGTTCTGCAGGTCCTAAGCATTCAGCAGATCTACAGAATCAGCACAATGTCTTGGGGATGACAAAAACGCCACAAAAAGCTTATCGCCGCATCTAAATCTTTGTCAATTCTCATCATACCATCAGATACATTTCCGGCATTGGCCTTCCAAAAGATTATCTAACCATTTCACATGTGGCTGATGTGATTTTTCTTATTAACTTTCTGAAAGTGCTGCAATGTATTTTTTGGATAAGATCTTCAATGCATCAATTGACTTTTGTGTAGATACAAAATGCTTGTTATTTGCTAATATTGTATGCTATGTTACAAAACTAGACGTCCAACTAGATATTACATAGTATTCGGATATTCTCTTAATGACAAATAGCAAAGATCCGTCGTGCATTATATCTAAAGACCTTCACAGGATTACAAAACCATACCAAAAATGATGACATTCCATCAGATGAAATGGCTGGCTGTCTCTCGACTATCTAAAAATAGTTCATTTAAGAGAATTTGGACTTGAGAATATATATATATATATATATATACAAAAACATGCAACATTAAGGCATAAGTTGGAAAATACCATATTTAGACACATCTCAGATTGAGAAGAACTGGCAGATGATTCTGATCTGTCACAGAAGACAAGACCCCTTTTTTACATATCAGCATTGCTGAATTAAAATTACACACTATCCTCTTCCTTTTAAAAGTATTAGTCCATTATCATTATTAAATTTTAAATTTTAATTTATATTTTATATTTTTTATTATTATCCAATTCAAATTTTATTTTTAAGATTAAATTTAAAAATCTAATATTATTTCTCTCTTTTATTTTTTTTTTCTTATATATATATATATATATTTATCTCTTCTTCTTAATCACAAAGCGCTGCATGTTTAGAAATTCAATCTGTCCTCTACACCTTTTCCCTTTCACGTCCTTGCCGCGCAACGCCAACCCACTCAGACCAAAACTCACTTCTCCCTCTTTCTCTATTTTCTCTTTCATTTTTTCTCACTATTCAAGCCTTCAGACGAAGCGCCCTCAGTTCGATTTCCATTTTTTTGTTCAGAGTCAACACCATGAAGCACTCTCAGTTCGATTTCCATTTTTTTTCTTCGGAGTCAACACCATCATCAGACCGTTCAACTTCTTGTCTAGCCAACGCTAATATCAGTGATATCATTTTAAAAATATATTTAATCGTGTATTTATAGGGCCTAAAATTTATTTTTGCTCAGGGCCCCAAAAAAGATCGAGACGTCTCTGTAACTCTATTCGCTATAGCATTTTCCCGAGGCCTTGCATCAGCAATATATAACTCTTTCCTACAAGTGAACAACTTATTCAATCAAAAGTTTTTTTGTTTTTCTTTTTTTTTTTTAAAAAAAAATTATTTTATTTTTTCAATGTAATTGCAACCATATTACTAAAAACCTCAATCATGAAGATTCGCTTACACTTAGTAAGCATGATAGAGATCACGCGTTCCGCAGTTACAAACATATTCCCGCCATTTTCTTTCTGCCTCACCACAAACACACTAAGCAGTGTTATATTGAAATATAAATACGCAAATTTACGCAACTCACTAATCTGTTAAGCAGTTTCTCCCCTTCTCTTCTCTGTTAAGCAGTTAGATGACTTGACGACCAAACAACCATGAATGCGCAGGAACCTCGCGTCCAAGTTGTGAAGGCCGCCAACAACAACAACAACAACGGCAGTAATATCTGTAGCATCTTATCGCGCAGAGAATTGTCGTCCAGAGCACCCAAAAGTTTTTTGAGGAGGAACTGCAATGCTGCTATTGGATCATGGTATATGCAATTAATGCTTTATTCATTGTTGTAGACGTGTGTAAAGTAGTTTGTATGCATATTTATATCTATATAAATTCACAGGGCAGAGGGCATGTCCCTCAGGAATTTATCGAGCTCATTCTGCAGTCTAGAGCCTCCACCCGAAGTACAAGTAAAGAAAGTGAAGTCGACAACCTTCAATGCTGATGGAACAATGCTTGCGGCGAATCTGTTAGTTTATTATTTTCTCTTCGTGTGCATTTGGAAAATTCAATTTAGCTTGCCAAAACTGTTAGATCTATCATGCTATTAATATATAAGTTGTCTATATATCATCTCATGAATTTATCAAACTAGAAATATCATAGGCTCAGTCAATAGCTTGCTGCTAATATGGTTGTTTATATTCTCTCTGTTTGCATGTGCATAATTCAATTTAGCTTGCCAAAATTGTTACATCTGTGACGCTGTTGATATATAACCTGTCTATACCTCATCTCATGAATTTATTAAGTTCGCACAAAAGCCTTCGGTGCAGATGGAAAAATGCTTAATCTGTTAGTTTATTTTCTCTTTGTGTGCATGTGCATAATAGCTAAAACTGTTACATATATCATGCTATTAATATAGGCTGTCTATACCTCATCTCATGAAGTCAATAGCCTTCAATGCATATGAAAAAATTGCTTGCTACTAATCTGTTAGTTTATTTTCTCTTCGTGTCCATGTGAATTAATTTGCTAAAACTGTTACATCTATGATGCTATTAATACTTACACAGAGTATATGGTACGAAGTTAATTGATACTCAAACTGAAAGATGCATACAGTTGGCTGATTCTATACATGTAATTTGGCCGGTAAGCTGTCTATTGATTAGGTTCATTCAACTGTCATAAGCTATATATCATCTTTTAGAATTCAATGTATAAACTGTTCATCTAACTATTGGGGCTTCTGTAGGCTAACTTCCATCCGATTGATCGTGATGTTCTTA
Organism: Andrographis paniculata; assembly: GCF_009805555.1. Lineage (NCBI taxonomy): Eukaryota > Viridiplantae > Streptophyta > Magnoliopsida > Lamiales > Acanthaceae > Andrographis > Andrographis paniculata. The sequence continues at coordinate 1,534,245 of NW_026137620.1, read as the reverse complement.
CAAACAGAACAATGATGGCACAAGTATCAGTGTGGAATGTAAACACTTCAGCCTATATTAGAATGCGTGAATTTGGTAATTTCAAATTTTATATTGTTCAATACATTTATTTATTTATCTATTAAAAAAACACTTTGTTAATGCAGTTTTTCTTTAATTTTTCTTGCCACTTTGTAGATACGATTCCAAGATTTTTATCCTTCCATGCCCAAAAAGAAATCTTAGCAGTAGGCACTGAAGATGAGGTTAGCATTCAGAGAAAAACAAATATTATTAACCTTGTTTGATATTATGAAAGCTTCTATGAGCTAACTTTTTGTATGCAACAGATTTTTATATGGCAATATAGAGAGGGATTGGAAGAAGAAGATGGAGAGGCAGTGGATGAGGAAGAAGAAGATGCAGAGGAAGTGGATGAGGAAGAAGAATATGGAGAAGATGGAGAGGAAATGGATGAGGAAGAAGGAGATGCAGAGGAAGTGGATGAGGAACAAGAATATGCAGAGGAAATGGATGAGGAAGAAGAAGATGCAGAGGAAGTGGATGAGGAAGAAGAAGATGGAGAATATGGAGAGGAAATGGATGAGGAAGAAGAAGATGGAGAGGAAATGTATGAGGAAGAAGAATATGCAGAGGAAGTGGATGAGGAAGAAGAAGATGCAGAGGAAGAAGATGATGCAGAGGAAGTGGAACAAAATCCTATCCTAAGGACCAATGATACTCTCCGCTTGGTCTGTTTTCATCCTTGTGTTGCACGATGTCTTCTGACGGCTGAGGTTCTGTTTTGTGCAGTTATTTTTTTATTTTTTATTTTTACATTATTCTCAATATATAATTTTTATAGTGATTGTCTTTCAGGAGTGCATCTTTGGTAATTCAGGTATCCAATATGCCAAAACAGCATGCTTGCTTTACATCCCTCCAACTCTAGATTTGTCGGATGCACGGCCTAGTGAATCGCCAACTCCGTATGCTAATGCATGGATTGGAAAAGGCTTAACTGATATTAGAATATGGCACTATAATCTCAATAATCCATACAAACATCTTAGACGTGCCGACTGCTACTTAACAATTCCCAATGTTGTAGTTCGTAGGTACGTAAAATTGTCTACTGTTTGCTCTTCTGGAATTGGTTGGTTTCATTGATGGATATTAACATGATTCCCAATGGAAATTGGCATATGTTTTCATGAAAATTTTAGACCGTCTTTATTAGGTTGTAAAAAATTACATTTTACATGATTAACCAGGAGATTGCCTTTAATATTAAGATTATTATCATTTTTCCTTCTCTCTCATAGACGAATGACATCAAATGCTGACATATGATATTATTTTTCTAGTGAAATGGGTGCTCATTGTTCTCCATGCGGAAGATATTTAGCGGTTTGTTTAGCATGTAAACTAAGACATGATGATTGTGGCGCCTCAACTTCAACAACTAAACAAGAGAGATCCTCATCCAAAAAATTTGTATTTGAATTAAGAATATATTCTCTTGAAGAGACTACGTAAGTCTTGTGTTTTCTTGCACGCTACAAGTTTACCCAATTCTAATATTTATTTTTAAGCTGATGTTTGTTTTCCTTTTTATAGCTTCGGTTCTATTTTGATGTCTCGTATGATCTTGGCACCACAATGCTTGACTTCAATACAGGTTAGTAGTGTTATCTAATTTGGTGTTTCAATATTTCTGATTCATCGATTTGAATGTCGAAATACTTATCATTTTATAATTTATTTTTATTTTCATTTGGCACCTTTCTAGTTCTCGCCTACCTCAGAACACTTACTGTTAGCTTATGGCATTCAGCACGATTCACTTCTCAGACGCACTCGAATTGAGAGAGGGGTGAAAGTATTGAGTTATATAATTCTAGAGGTGAGAATTATGTGTAGAATCACATTTTTTGTTGTGCATACTTTGGCGAGCTGTTGTTTTCACTTATGATTTACTAAAATTGAGATATTTTGGCAACTCCAATTCATCATGTCATTTTGTCTGTGTGTAGTGTGAGAAAGCTCAAATTGCAATATTTGGTTGAATTCCACTTTAAGACCTACTGGCATAAAGGATTTTAGGATACACAAAGTCTTATATGTCTATATCTTGTGTATTCAGATAAAATATACCAGTGGATCATGAATGGTCTTGATATCAAGAATGACAAAACTATACCGAGCACTAAATGCATTTTGTGTGTGTGTGTGTTGACACAATACTCAATTTCTTCCAAGTACTTAAATTCTTTGTATGGTTTCTCAGATATACAGGGTTCGTGATTTGCAACTTATTACGATTCTTTCCAGCACAAAAGAAATGGCAACTGCAGCATGTTTCCATCCTTCAAGTGGTGGAGGCTTCGCGTATGGAACTAATGTACATGAAAAAAACTTTTTTACTTTTGTTGATGTTGTTGTTGTTATCTTATGTTTTACTCGTACATCTAATCTGGCCATTATTTTCATATAAATAATGTTAGGATGGAAATGTGCGTTTTATGAAATGGGATGGCTCTCGAAATGATGAACCAGAGGAGGTTCATGAAGTCAGATTGGAGGTCAGAAAGAATTATTCTTGCTATTATTATTCATTCCTTTTGTATATACCCTCCCTAGCTTATCGATGAATTGGTCATTGAATCCCAAATTAAAATAAGTCAATGCATGAAATCATGAATCCATTAGGCATTGTTGTTTAATCCATGTGTTTGTCCTGCCCTATTTTTGTGTATTTACTTTTGATTGCTTAAATGGCCTTATGCTTATTGGTTAAAGGTTTAGAGATTTGCTCGATCACAAGGGAAGGGTGGCCAGCATATTAACAGAGCATATTATTGATTGAGGTTTGTATAATTCCAAATTTTCTTAAATCGATATCTTTTGGTGTTTGTGCATGCATATATTCAGACTTTTGATCTAGCTTTTGTTGCCCTTTCAAATTCATCTTAGCTTTACTTTAATTTTCTGAGTTCCAAATGCCTAGCTAGCATCTCATGCAAAAAATCCATTTTTTGTTTCTTGTTGTTTATATTCCGCTTTACACACACATCTAATATGACCATTGTTTTTTTTATCTAAATAATGTTAGGATAGAAAGGTGCGGATTCTCAAATGAGATAGGCTCTCAAAATGATGAATACGATGAGGATTTCTGAAGTCATATTGAAGGTTAGAAAGCATATCTACGTACATACATATACATTCAGACGTACATACATACATACATACATAAATACATACTTACGTATAAGCTCGATGTTTACACATTTTTTGCTGCCATATATAATAATGTCATTTCTTTTATATATATGGATTGATTCAAGAAGGTACAGGTTATTCTGTATCAAATATTATGACACAAATAGCTAATATATTAAGTTGGTCAAATAAGCTAATTGAATCACCAATCTCTTCCGAAAGCCATTCGTACAATGTATCACCACGTCGAATTTGCCCCGTAGCAAGACTTTGTCGAAAATGCCTAAGCATTTCTTTACTTTTACAAATTCTCACACACACAGCACTCCTTGAAAATGTCTCGAGCTTGTTCGTGTTTTTCGAAGAACGCTACCGCTGCGGCCAAGGCCGTCCCTGGGCCCGGGCGAAAGGGGTGCCCGCCCAGGGCCCAATCTAAATTAGGGCCCATTATTTAATTATGTTATATATATAACTTATTTGACATTAATTAATTAATAGAAAAGCATGGCTTGGTGGTTAAGTTTTTATCTAACATTCAAAATTTAAAAATATTTTTTTACGCATTAAAAAAGAATTAGACAAAGTTAATATTAATAGTATTATTGATATTTTGCATATAAAAATATTAGAAAATTTATTTTATTTAATTATTTATATTTTATTATAAATAAAAACTATATTATTTATACATATTTAGGGGCCCCTAATTTTTGTTTTAAAATTGTTAATGTTAATACTATTATTGATATTTTATCTAAAAATTCTAAAAAAATTATTTTATTTAATAATTTATATTCTATTATAGGTAAAGAAAACATCGGAGTAGATCATTTATATATATTTAGGGGTTTTTAATTTTTGTTTTAATTATTTTTTTTTGCACTAAAAAGATAATAAATATTAGACAATTATTATTATTATTATTATTATTATTATTATTATTATTAGACAAAATTATCAATAACTCCTTTAATTATACTTTAAAAATTGCATGAAACCCCTTATACTTTAAAAAATGTTTCATGAAACTCATTTATATATATATATGTTTTTTTTTATGATGAGAAGATGACTTTTCATTTATATTTTTTGCATGGCGAGGGTTTCAGATAGCGTTTGTTAAAATATAAGGGAGCGTTACGCAATTTGTAAAGTATGTGAAAATTTATACTAAGGGGGTATATTCAATTGAGATTTTAATGGATTTTTTTGGATTTTAAAAAGTTTATGGATTTATGTGGATTTAGAAAATCCACAGAGTCTACGTTGAGTTTGATGGATTTTAGTAATTGATTTAGATGGATTTCTACGGATTTGATTGAATTCATTATGGATTTATATGAATTTTGTAGGATTGTAAAATAATTTTTTTAATATATAGTAATTATATAAATTTATATCAAACAACAAATTTTATAAATATAATAAATAATTATTAATAAGATAATATTTAATATTAATAAATAATATATAAGTATTAATAAATAATATATATGTAAAAAGGTTATATTAAAATAAATAAATAAATAATATATAATTTTTGAAAAAAATATTAAAATAAATAAATAAATATAAATTAATGGTTCAACAAAAAATATATATTTAAATATCTATTTCACCGTTATCGTAATGATAATATAGTGTATTCGATAATTGAAAAGAAAAGACGACAGTAATATAATAATATTTTTTAAAATTATATTTATAATATTAAAATGTATATTTAAAAAGAAATCATAATAATTTGCTAATATTTAAATTATTATTTTTATTAAAAATTATAATATTAGTAATAAATATTATCATATTATTGATCACATATACAACAACAACAACAACAATAATAATAATAACAATAATAATAATAATAATAATAATAATAATAATAATAATTTTAATAATCCATGAAAATCTGTGATGGTAAGGAGATATTCTGTTCTATACAAAAGTCTATATTGAATACCTCAGGATTTTAAAAGACTTTTAAAAGTCTGGACTGAATACCTCTAGATTTTAAAAGACTTTTAAAAGTCTTGATTGAATAAACCCAGATTTTGAAAGTCCAACAAAATCCTACAAAATCTATATTGAATACATCCCCTAAGTTTCGAAATTAAATTTATGCTAGAAAAATTGTTTTTTTTTTTTTATATTTTATTATAGGTAAAAAATATTATATATATATATATTTAAGGGCCCTGACTTTTATTTCGCCCCGTGCCCTTCGAAAGTCAGAAACGGCCCTGGCCGCGGCAACAACATCGGCAACGCGCATACGACCATTTGTTGATTAACTGCCAAATTCGGTATGTAGAATCAGATGCCATGAATCTTTGGCCGGAAGATAGTGCAATGTTTGTACAATTGTACCATCCTTCTTGCGACTATGTCGAAATACTCTCGTAACGCTTCTACGATAGCGTCGCTGTCCAAGAGATCTCCTTCAAGGATTTTAAATGTGATTAGAAAATCCTTTATATCCTCGGCACACATGTCCGAAAAATAGATCTCACTGCAGTCGCCAATGTTGTCGCTTTTGTTCTTGTTTGAACAGATTGCGACAACCGACAGCTCGGGGATTGTCGCAACCTTTATATAACATCTGAGAACGACCATGCTCAAGAGCCGCCGACGCTCCTCGTGACGACATTCGGTATAGCATCGTAAGATTCAAAGAATGAGTAAGTCCGACTAGATAACGAAGCTATAGCATACAGTGTGATTGGTTTTGACCTGTTATTAAAAATAAAGAAATAGATCGAGATTTTATTAACTAAATCGATTAGAAACTTTAAACTTGGTAGGCTCTGCCCCAAAACTACTCGAAAATACAAAATCGACACAATACACACTATAAACGCGACAAACACAAACAAACCGGTCCGAAACCCACGAAACACGACGAAAAACAAAGCAGACAGCTAAACAGTGGACAGAAAAAAGGAACTACACAAACCGATCACAAAATCTCGAATCGAACCCCTTACAGTTCAAAAACAAGAAGGGTGGCTGAAAGCAACACCTATTCTCCACAAAATTCTGGAGAAAATGGCTCGCCGGAAGTCGATTTTAGTGAGAAGTTGGAGAGAAAGCGGGAGAAGAGAGAGAGAGATGAATTATGTGTGACGAAGCATCTCTCCCCACAAATATATATGTAGATTAAAAAGAGATGGACGGCCACGATCTCAACCCTAAATAGACGGTTGAGATCTAGTCTAATAAAAAGGATGCGGATTGGGTCGGGGTGACGGGTCACAAATAGGAGCGGGTCACAGGCCAAGGTCAAGTGGGTCGCGGATCATGGGCCAGTGCCGAAGTTTGAATAGGCTGCTAATTAAAGTGTGTGTGTCTTATTTGGGGTGGATTTTATATGTGGTTCAGAGAGAAGCACATATAAGATCAGGTAAGGCAAAGATCCAACTGCTCAAAGAGAAATCCTCAATCCAACAGCCAGCAGTCAGTCTTGCATTAGACCGGTTCACTCATTCACTCTCATAGATTGCGATTCTTCTCTCTACAGAAAATCCTCTCTGCTTGACACCTTCCGGTCGATCTTCCCTTGAGTTTCCGGTGGCGTTGTCCGGCGAAGCTGTGGATTTGACTTGTGCTTTTGATGTTCAGCCTGTTCCGAGGTTGTTCTTCGGTTTGCCTTCTCGATTCTTGCCTTATTTGTTGTTCGTGGTGTATTTGTTTGTCCGCGATGAAATTAGGCTTAGAATGTTGATGTTTCCTTAGATTGGGTTTCGATTCGCTCATTTGTTGTGTTCCCGTGGATGTCGTTTGCAGTTTGGGTCTAGGTCGTGTGCGATAGTTGACTTTGGTTTATATACTTTGGGTAAACTGAGTCCGAACATTTTTGCCTTTGATATATAAAAGATTCTTTAGGTTTTTTTAGATTTATATTTTTCGTGTAAATATCAAACTTGTCGATCCTAGATTTAGCATAACATGACCGATACCGAAGGTATACACAGGAAATATATTGATTCCTCGGTGTTTTATTTCTCGTGTTTTCCAAATCGAATTTGGCAGGAGAGTCAGACACTCAGGGTTCCCCTCATTTCTCGCGTTTCATGCTTATTGTGCTAAAATCACAATATATAATGCTACATAGAGTTATATAATGTATGAGACTATCTATTGCATTATTTGTTGTATGAGTTATATACTGTATTGTGATGTATAATCTCCTTATTGGGTTGCAATCAAAATATATTATATTATACTCCCTCCGTTTCGGAAAAAATGAGCCATTTGGTTATGGGCACGGTATTTTAGGTAAATTAGATGAGTAAGTTATCAATAATAAGTTATGATTTTATTTTATTATTTTTTATAGGAGTAGTGTTGTTGGTATTTTAAATATTTTTATTATTATATTTCAATATACTATATGCAATATGTATATCATTTTGTAGATAGTAAAATTTTATATAATACAAATAAATAAAAAAATATTTATTTATTTATGATTAACTTAAAATTAATTTTATAGAAAAATGAGAAGTTTTAAATATAGATAAAAATATTCGTTTATTGAATACATATAGAAATAAAGAGGTTTTGAATGGTCGTCGTAAAAAGTTATAAATTTAATTAAATTAATTTATATTTATTAAATATATTTAAAATATAAAAAAATAAAATAGGTCATTTTTACTAAAAATAGAAATTGATCTTTGAAGATTTCAAAATATATATTATATATTATATTAAAATATATTGTTAGGCTTATATTATTTTCTTTATAAATACAATACCCAAAAAGTAGAGAGGAAACATTAGACGCAATGGTAAGGTTTTAAGAAAGTTTAATACAAATTCTATTCTCCGAAAGCTTATGTCCATAATTTTCTATTTACACTGAAAAAATAATTATGTATAGTCATAAACTCATAATTAGGAAAAAAAGAAAAATTCTTAAAAATATATTTATTCTTTTTACAAAATATCTTATTAAATTATTATTTAAACTTTCAATCTAAAAAATTCAATCTCCAAAAAAAAAAAAAATAACCTTTTATTTTTTAAATCTTTATAGTTTATAGGAAATTAAAATGATCTATTTCTATATTAAAATTAACTATAAGTAATTCTACATAATTGACCATTATAATAAAAAATGTCTGGTTTACATTCAACAGTTTATCAATTACGTATTATTATACTCTCCCCGTCTTATTGGAAGGGTGACATTTGCTTTTTGCACGTAAATTTTTGAATATTAGTATTATATTTAATTTTAGTAAAAATGACAAAAATACCCATATTACTATAGTGTAATATAAAAGTAATGACATTTGTGTAATATATTGTAAGTTGAAATGGTATTTATTATGTTAGGTAGGTAGTACAATTACTAAATTAGGAAATGGTAACCTTGTTTTAGGACGGATGAAAATAGAAAATGGTAACTTTTCAATGAGACGGAGGGAGTAATTTTAATTATAAATATAAATATTTTAATTATATTTGATCATATACTTATTCTTTAACAAAAGACCTTTTTTAATTATATTTGGTAATGAATATAATGGGATAGAGATGACAATGAGTCGAGTTCAGTCAGTCTGTCGAGATTCGATCCAAATACATAGTGTTGGACCCGAGATTCAAACTGGATCCAACTATACCCGGATCCGACTATACATGGATCCAACTCGAACAATACCCTATAAAACCTAATGGACCTGACAAATATGCGGAAAGCTTTTATAATTCTTAAATTTTTCATATATATCATTGATATATTATTAATATATTGATTTGGTCCAAGTCGGGTAGAGTCCAATCCTAGGCCCAGACCAGATAAGAGTACACAATACCTGATCCATACCCGAATAATTGCATCCGACCCCCAAATAAACGGGTTGAGTCTCGGATCTATTCGAACTCGGGGGCCCCTTATTTAATTTTTTTTATATACAACTAATATTTTTAAAAATTATTTATCTAATTATTTACTTTTTTTTAGAGTTTATTTGGTATTTTTATCAATAAAGGGGCGATTATTAGTAGGAGCACAATGAGCTATAGCTCAGGGCCCAATTTTAAGAGAGGGCATATATTTTAAAATATTAATATATTATTATTAGATATATTAAATTTCAAATTAAATATTAAATTTTAAATTATATTTTTTCTTCTCCATAATTATCTAAATTAATTTTAATTCTAAAATTATTTTTAAAACCCTAATCCCAAATTTAATCGTCGCGTTCACAATCCCCTCATTCTTCTTCTTTTCTCCCTTGGTTCAGCGACATAGACAGACTAATCCCCCTCCCCCTCCCTCTTCTTTTTCTTTTCTCCATCGGTTCAGCGATATAGACATACACACAATCCCCGTCTCTCTCATTTTTTTCTCCCTCGATTCAGCGACATAGATAGACAGACAATTCACCTCCATCTCATTCTTCTTTTCTCCTTCGGTTCAGCGACATAGACAGACAAACAGGCGACACCGTGCCTTTTTTTTTTTTTTTTTTCTGGTATGAATTCATTTAATAATTTTAATTCTCTCATCTATTAATTCTAATACAATATTTTTATTATTTTTTCAATTCAATTTTTTTGGATAAATTGTTGGATTACGGTTTATGGATTGCAGGATATGATTTATATGTGGAGTTAGAAGTTGCTACAAGAGTGTTTACCTAAGAAAAAATTTGATACTCTGGATATTATAAACTTTTTGAAATTTATTGATTGTTTTCCCAATACAATTGTTGCCTATAGGATATTGTTAACCATCCTTGCAACAACCGAAAGAAGTTTTTTAAAATTAAAGTTGCTTAAGACTTAATTCTATGTTCCAAGAAAGGCTAAACGGTCTGCCTTTAGTAGCAATTGAAAATGAAATTTTGGACAAAAGTAAATTATGAAGATTTGATTGACGGATTTGCTTCAAAAATGCACGAAGTACTTTAAATTTTATAATTTATTTTTATTATGTTATTTTCTAAATTCATTTTTTTTTTGTGCGGTCGGAATCCTCTTTTGATAAATATATCAAGTTTGCTATATAATTTTTTGGAAAGTTTGTTTAAATTTGGTTTGTTCCGGCTTCTTTTTAACTTAGTTATATTATATTATATAAATTTTTGTGCAGAGATTTTGTAACCAAAGATACATTTAGGGTTTGTTATTATTATTGGATTATTATCTTTATAATACCTAATTTTATTTTTTTTTACTGATGATACATTTTGTGCGTAGCAGCTTTTATTAATATATAATTAAAATAATTTTTACTTTTATGGAATTAATTATTATATTTATCGATGATATTATTTTGAAAATTCATTTATTTACATATTTATAGGGTCTACATATTATTTTTGCTCAAGACCCTCAAAAAGTCCGAGACGGCTCTAAATAAAAATATACTATTCTACTTCATAAAATATCATATTAAAATAAATTTAAATAAAAAAATGTCCCCTAAAGAAGGAAAAACAGAATTTTCAGATCTTTACAAGTTAGTTATCTTATTTCAATTGAAGAAAAAAAAAGTAAGTTTGTAAATCATTTGTGTTGGATGGAAGCAGGAATTGGAGGAGTTTTCCTAACACAGTGCTACATGGCGTGAGAGGATGCAGATAATTTCGTTTAAAGGTTTCATATAAAATTCTACTGTTCATCCAAATTTTTTTCCAAAAAAAAATCAAATTAAACACTTATTTTTTATATTATATTAAAAATTAATTATTTTTATATTATGAAATAATTGTAAAAAATATTTTTGTTGAATTATAAATATATATATCAAATAATTTTAACCAAGAAGTGAAAATAATAATAAATATAACCTACAATATGATTATATTGAAAACATAGTCGTGAACATGGCCTAAAACATGGTTGTGTTGAGAACAGGGTCGTGAACATGGCCTAGACATGGCTGTGTTGAGAACATTGGCAGAAACATGATTGTGTTCAGAACACGGACATAAACAGGGCCGTGTTCAGAAGTGCAGGGTAATCAACATAGCCGTATTGGCTGCCTAGGACGCCCAGTCACCTTCTGAGTCATCCACCACGACCGTGTTCAAGCCAACACGGCCATGTTTAGTCCCAGTCAACCATCTTGGGACTAAAATTGATAAATTTTTGTTTGAGTGGGACCAAAATTAATAAAAAATTTTGAATGGAACCAAAATTGATAATTATGATATTGAATTGGACCAAAAATGATTTTTTCTCTATATAAATTTATTTTTTAAAATTATATTTAATTTGAAATTCGGGCTGGGCCAGACACAGCTCGATGTTGATTGGCCCGGACGCGGCCCTATTCATACTCGTGCCAGGCCAGACACGGCCCGAAATTTTTCGGGCCTGTTTGTTTAGACCCAAGCACAGTTTTTTTTCGTGCCGAGTTCAAGTCGAATTTTCAGGTCGTGCTTAATTTTGCCACCTCTAATTGATATTGTGTATTCATATTTTAAAAAAATAAAAATTGTTGCTTTTATTTATTTCAGTTTAATTTATATTCAAATGAGAATGATGTGTCTCTACAATATGAATATGAAAGTAAGAAATTATTATATTTATATTATTTTATTCAATTTATTATCTTATATTTTTTCTATTAGTTTTTACTCTATTAGTTTATTGATATCGTAAAATTTGTGTTATTCTTTGATAGAATATATTCATTTTGTTAGGGGTGGGAAAAAAGTCGAACCGAACTACTGAATTGAACCGAATTTTTGGTTTACCAAGCAAATTCGATTGAATACAAATACTGCATATTTGATATTTGTTCGTTCGATTTTTGATTTTTTTTTTCAACAAAAACTAATTTCATAGTTGTTATCATAAATATTATAATCTATATTATAAAAAATAATATAAACATAATATTTAAGAAAGATAACATTAAATTAATTATTTTAATTTTTTTAACCATATTTATATAATAGATCATACTAATAATAACAATATTAGTGGTAATCCAAGGGTTACATCGTGATCAAATATTCAAACTACTAAAGGGAATGTGTCTAAAATCCATATGTTAAAAAACAGTTACAATGGTAACCCAACCAAAATTACTTGTAGATCCAAAACTTTAGTTCAATGGGACAACTAAGTTGTAATTGTTCGGCACGAACACTTGATCTCCATTCCCTGAAAAGATACGAGTGTTATGAAGTGTAAAGTGGTGAGGTTGAGTCATTGACTCTTAATAATCCTAAAAAGAGAGTTGGATACTTTAAGATAGGATTACCTATATAAGTGTGAAGTGAGGGCCGTTTCAAATAAAATACTTATCAATCCAAATAGGTGATCCATGGCCGAAACAGATTAAAACGTAAGAATAAAATGAGGCTGAAATAGGGACATGTCAATATTATCGACTAAGATGCACACCAAGGTGGAATAGTTCAATAGATCGTGTCAACTAGACCACCAGTGCAGACAATAATATTGAGTAAAGAAGATTCAAAGCCACAAGCTACCTATCATGACATGTCAATGTCTCTAGAACTAAGTTGTGTCTTGTCCTAATATGAGGAGCATTTCCACTCATATGAGATATTATTGGATAATCGGTTAATCGGTTATTTATTTAATCGATGCAATTTAATTTATAAATTAAATTCATAAATTTTGAAACTGAATATTCAGTGAGTTGAAATGCATATGGACTATATAATGATTATAAGATATATTCATGCTGATAGGCCATAGGTGCGCATCGCTCACCCGAGCCAGATAATATGGTTTTGGGTTTGTGCTTGGATTCTGGTTTGGTAAATAAATGAATTAATATAATCCATGAACTCCAGAGTATAATAGAGATGACAAATATTTTTTGTCAATTTTGAAACCCAAGAGAATAAAAGTATAGCCCTAATATAATTGCATGAACATGCATGATCATAAGTTAAACACATTAATTATAATATGTGAAAAAAAAAATAGAATTGAAGTACGTGCAAGCATGACTTTGCATGCTATTGTCATGCATGTATTAAATATAAATGCATTTAATGCATTTGTTATTGAATACTCCCCCTCCCTTAATAATTTATTTATTTTTCTATTTTAGTACGTCTTATAACAAAATATTCATTTTTTTAATAACTGTATTTTCTACTAACATTAGAAATACCCTATCACTTACAATATATTATCAAAATGTCATTACATTTGTATCACACAATACTAATAAGGTTATTTTAATCTTTTCTACTTTATTAACACCATAATATAATACTAATATTTTTAAAACTCCGTGCAAAAAATAAACGGATAGATAGATAAAGGACGGAGAGAGTATATTTTATGCACTTTGCAAGCATGCAATTACATGCATTTAATTGATTTGAATGAGAATGCATTTTGCAATCGTGCTAGGCCGTTCATCTGTTTGAAATATAAAATTGATGGTGCCGTTATGATTTTGAATTTAATTTCCCCTCATGAGCATGCCTATAAAAGGCCAAGTCGAAGCCCATTTCAAAAACACATCTAAATCCATTCTTAATTTCTCTCCTCTCCAATATATATATTCTTGTTTCCGGCGGTTTCTCCAATGAGATTCTGATCAATATTCTAGAGATTTTCCTTCTTTTCAAGCCTCCCGACACGGCATTAGTTCACCTCATTTTAGTTAGTCAGATCCGAAATATTGGGATGCCATCTAATTCGAAGACGAACATCGTTTTATCTTTGGGAATGTTGCGCCACGAATCAGAGGCACTATTGGGGCATATTCATGTTTACAAAGTGAGGTTCTACCTTACTCGACGTGATTATTGAATTTAATTCGATAAAGAAAAAATTGTGATTATCGAAATAAATAAATTGATTATCGAATTTATTTCGATAAAATAATTGATTATCAAATTTAAATTTGATAAATTGGTTATCGAATTTATTTTGATAAAGTTGTTATGATATAGAATTTATTTCGATAATTTTATTCTTGCAATGTAATTTTATTTTTATATTTCTAACATGTATATATATATATATGATTTGATTCCATATGTTAATAGGAAAATTGCCGTTGGGCAGGAAGAGAGAAATTAATATGAGAAAAAAAAATTCGTTTGCAACTTGATAAAATTTGATAATTTCGGGGATGTATTCAATTAAAATATGGGTATATTTAATCTATACTTTTAAAATAGAAAGATATTCAATTCAAACTTTTAAAAGTTTTTTAAAATCCAAAGGTATTCAATTAATAATTTTAAAATTTAAAAGTATTCAACAATAAATAAACTTTTAAAATTTATGAATTTATTATTATTATTATTATTATTGTTGTTGTTGTTGTTGATGATGATGATGATGATGATATATAAGTGATAAATATTATAATACATATGTATTATTATTATTTTTCTTTTTTATTATTGAATATATTATATTATGGTAAAATTAACTAAATGTACATATTTTTTTTTTCATTGAAGCGGGTTATATTTATTTACTTTTTAATGTTTTATTTCATTTCTTTTTGCAAAAATTGTAAATTCAATTTTATTTTTGGTATGTCTATTTGTAAATATTTTGAAAGAATTTTTTTTTAGGTATAAAAAATTGTATAGTTAATATAAAAATAATGAATGTTATGATATATTAGGTTTTTATCGATATATTAATTTTTTATGTAAAAAATTATATAAATAAGAATAATAATAATAACTAATAAACAATATAAAAATAAATTGATATATTGAATGATAATATAATAAAAATTATAAAATAAAAAATATTAATATACAAAATACTATATGTTATACTATTTCTACATCATTAATAATTATATATTATTTATCAATATTAACTATATTTTATAAAAATATAATAATATATAAAAACTTTAATTATAAATATATTATATTTATAAAATTTATGTTTACATAATTTTATATAATTATATAAATTAATAAAAAGAATTATTTTACAATTTTACAAAATCCATATAAATTAATAGAAAATTTAATTAAGATGGTGTATTCAATTAAGATTTTATAGGATTCTATTAGACTTTTTAAAATTTGGGTGTATTCAATCTAAACTTTTATAAATTTTTTAAAATGCAGAGGTATTCAATTCAGACTTTTAACGACAAGGAATTTTGACCAAAATATCAAATGAAAGTAGATCCGTTTAAGAACCAGGAACTATCAAGAACCCGGCCCATGAGAGTAGCTGGTAAATTAAAATTGGAACTGGCGCTGATTCAAAATCGTGGTGTGATGTGTATTAAGTTTTTTAAAATCCGGAGGCATTTAATTCATACTTTTAAAATCTTTTAAAATCTAGTTGTATTCAATAATCCATATACTTTAAAAGTCTATGGATTTTATTAAATTTTAAAGGAAAATTATGTATAAATTGTATAGTATGAAATATTTCATGATAAATAAAGATTTTGATGAATTCCTAAAATTTATTATTATTATTATTATTATTATTATTATTATTATAAGTGATAAATATTATGATAATAATTATTAATATTATTATATTGTCTTAATAAAATATTAATAATTTCAAAAATTAAAATATAATAGGAAATTATTAGCAATTTTTTTGGAAATATATATTTTTAACTAAAATTTTAAATTAATTATTTTTGCATAAAAAATATCCAAATAAATTTAATTTATATATATAGATGATTTGAACCCGAATTACTTTAAATCTATTTTATCCC
Organism: Andrographis paniculata; assembly: GCF_009805555.1. NCBI lineage: Eukaryota > Viridiplantae > Streptophyta > Magnoliopsida > Lamiales > Acanthaceae > Andrographis > Andrographis paniculata. The sequence goes on along the minus strand of NW_026137620.1, from coordinate 1,518,356 downwards.
ATTGCTATTTCACATTAAATTTATTAAAGTAATAATACATATACAAATAATAAAATTATGCTAAAGTGCTAATCTATTAAAACAAATTAATATATTGAAGAATAATAATATAATAAAAATTTAAAAAAAATTAATATATAAAAATAGTATTCCCTCCTTCCCAAATAATATGCAATATTTGCTTTGACACAGATTTTTAGATGGATAATATTAAGTAAGATAATTTAAAAATTAGATGATGTGATAGAGAGGAAAATGTATATTTTATTTTATTTATTAGGGTGATGTGATGGGATAAAATGTGCGGTAGAGAGTATAATTAATTATTTCTTTTTTTTTTTATTAAATATTTTGAAAATGTTACAGGGTGTTTGAGACCGAGGGAATATTATGTTATAATTATTATATATCACTAATTATTATATATAATATATAATGGATTAGGAAATGAAGATGACGAGAATAAAAATAAAAATAATTTTATATTTTTTTCAACTATATTACATTTTTGTATTTCTATTTAATCATTTGAATATTTTTTTATCTACAAATGTGTATAATATAAATTATAAAAATCAATAAAAAAATTATTTTACAATCCTATGAAATCTATACAAATCCATAAACAATCCAAATAAATCTATAAAAATCTATTTAAATCAATACATCAAATCCATCCAAATCTGCATAAACTTGGTAGAATTTCTAAATCCACAAAAATCCATGGATTTTTTAAAATCCAACCAAATCTTGCAAAATTTTAAGAAATTTGTGACTTTCTAAATCCATAAATTTTTTAAAATAAAAAAAAAATTCAAAAACTTTCAAATAAATACACCCAAAGAATAGTCTCAAATATTAAATTAGATTATATTAGGTATGTATTTTAATATTAGAATGGATATTTTAGAATCTACACTTGCTATCCTAAACAAACTAACCAAAAAAACTGCGTTTAAATCCAACTAATAATGTTTATCTAAATTAATTCGGGATCATTAACTATATATATATATATAGATTCATTGAATTGACTTTCATGTAGAATTTGGGCAATTTTTTTTTTTATAATTTATTTTTTTTGATATTGTGGGAACGTGCAGCCACTACCGAGAGTGCGCACTTAGTTTTTATGGCAGAACAACTCCATCGTGCATTAGTTCCGTCTGATCTTGTAGAGCTCATTCTCATGCGACTTCCCGTCGAGTCTCTCCTCCGATTTAAATCCGTCTCCAAGTCATGGAATGATACGATCTCCAGCCGGGAATTCGCCCTTGCGCATCTCCACCAATCCAAGAATAATCCATCGTCGTCGTCACATCGAAACATGTTTCTTTCCCAGTCCCTTCGTAATAAAAATATATACAGCCTCTCTAGATTAATGGAAAACAATAAATGGAAGCGATTGCCGAAATACTACTTTCGGCTGAGAAACCAATGTTGCTGCCATGGCCTAATGCTCGCTTATTCGAGGAGCTTTTCTCGAGTAATCATCTGGAATCCATCAGCCAGAAAGTATACAGATTTGGGATTTCCTTTTCAGAATCGCAGGCAAGTCGAGTGCGGCATCGGATTTGATCCATTATCGGATGATTATAAAATAGTCGCCCACGAGCCATTTACAGAACCGTACACCTTGATTCCATCGACGATACGGTACACCGTGTTTGACAATAGAAACCGGCGTTGGAACGAGTTGAAAACTACGGTGATGGCATTAATGAGAGGTGACATCAAAAACATTTCTGTCGACGGCGACATGATCTATATTAACAATTGTGTTTTTCCAGGAGAAATGACCGAAATCGATCGTTACTATATTAAAATAAATTTCTTCAACATAAGGGACGAGAAGTTTTACGACATTATGTACAAAACAGGGCGAGGATCGAGAACCGGTAGTACTTCTTATTGTCTCGTTGATTGTTCGTCAACTCACTTTTGCATGCTCATTGGAGACGCGTGCCATGACAAGTGCCGTGTTGGGTGGAAGAAAACTGGCGGCGAATGGACGGAGTTTGATGATCTGTCGATTCCGTGGATGGAATTATGGATGAAGTCTACCGACACTTGGGATCTGAGGAAGGTTTTGCGTCCGGAAAATATGTGCAAGATGTACTTGGCCGACTACGACGATGATAGAGAGCTTATATTCATTATTTGTCACCGCTATAAAACATGTTTTATAATTTATAATTTGACTCAAAAGAAGTGTAGAGTGATTTTAAAGCCGAAATTTATGTCTTCTGAATGTCTTTGGATGGGACATTTAGATAATCTCTTTTTTAGTTAGCATTTATAGCTAGTTTTGATTTTCTTTTTGTTTTTGTTTTTAATGTAATATTAATTTTTTCCGATGATTTTGTCCGTATTTTTTGACACAATATATATTATTTCCTTGGAATAAAAAACAATGTATATTATTTCCTAATAATTTTTATTCGAATTAAATTTGCCACACGACTAATAAGAAGATCTTCTATACATATATAATTATATTGTGTTATTTTATTTTTTTTTATTATAATTTAAATTTTATATATATTAGAAATAAGATAGATTGTGATTTTTTTCTCGTAGTTTTTATTTATTTTTTATTTTTTCCATCTTGTAATATAAATAAAATAAAATAAAATAAAATGTACATTAATTTAAGTAGAAGTATGTATCGTGTATAGATACCCATCGTATTTTTACTTTTTTTTATATTCTATTTTATTTTTATAATATTTATATTTATATTTTTATTCTTTATATTTTGTATTATATAAAATTTATTCTTTATACAATGATAGGTATATTGATATATTTTCTAAAAAATTGTAATTTTAAAAATAATTATTTTTAATATAAAATAAATATATATTTTATTTATTGAATTGGAAGAAAAAGAATACCATGTGAAGGAAAGATAATCCCGATTTGAAAGTGTGAAGATATTTTTTATGGGTATTTTCATTGTATGTACTCTAAATAATATGAGTCATGAATAAAGTATCACAAAATTCATATTATAATTTTTATTCGTCATTTGGTCGAACTTACTCCTTCGTTAAGTCTTACGATTCCATACTGGGTGTGTCTTAGATGTTATTATTAGAAAATAAACATATAATCAAATATGTCAGTGGAAGCGGAATTTAAACAAACCTCCAGCCATTGCTAAAAATTAAATTTGTTCTTACTCTTCTCCAAGCCAACGGTAGATTGGAACCGTGGGAAGATGGTGTTGCCAAACTCTGGAACTCTTGGAGGATGTTGCCAAATTTTGGAACCCTGTGAAGATGTTGCCAGATCCTGGAACCGACGTTGCCAAACCCTGGTTCTCAAATAGTGATGGTGTATTCTGATTTTCTAAGAGTATTTATAATAAAAAAGAGAAACCGTCCATCACGATTTCTCAAGTATATTTTGAATGTGATAGATTTAATGAGAGAAAAATGGGCCACAATTTAAGATTAGTTTAATTATATAAGATAATTCAAAAATAATCAAAATTCAAATATGATTAATTAATTAATTAAACCAACATATATGTAAAGATTGTGAATACCAACAATTAATCAATAGTAAAATTTATTTTTAACCTAATATATAAAAATAAAAAATATGTTTGATTTGATATTTTTTTTAAGTAAAAAATTATTGATTAGTAAAATATCCCCCAACAAACACATAAAAGTAGTTCTTGCTGTTTTGCATTTTTGAAAAGGTTGGATAACTATTGGCTTTACTTGAAGGGGCATATTGAAAAATGAGTTATATAATTTCTTAAATAGTATTTTAATATAATTTCTTAAAAATATATTTTTATAAAAAAAAATTGGACAGAGTAACTAGTAAATTTGAAATCACAACCAAACAAACTATAAAATAATCATAATTATATAAAATTAACACTACACAACTCAATTTCTGTTGACGTAATTTTTTTTTAGATGAATTGATTTTTGGTGTATGACATAGAAAATTGTGTCAAATATATAAAATATACTCCCTCCGTCCCAAATAAGATGCAATATTTGTTTTGGACACAGGTTTTTAGATGGGTAGTATTAAGTAGGATAATTTAGAAATTAGGTGATGTGATTGAGAGAGAAATGTATATTTTATTTTTTTTATTTGGTTGATGTGATGAGATAAAGTGTGGGGTAGAGATTAAGTATAATTAATTATTTCCTATTTTAGAAATGTTGCAGGGTCTTTGGGACATACCAAAAAGGAAATATTGCACGGTGTTTGAGACGGAGGGAGTATTATTTTAGGTTGAATATTTTATTTTTTGTAATGAGTATTTGAAGTTTTTTTTTCTTTTTTTTACTTTTTGACTTCTGTAATTTTTTTATATTGTTTATTATTATTTTTAAGAAATCGCAAATGAAAAATAATATTGGAAAAATAAAAGTGTTTTGCTAAAATAATTAATAAAATCCAATATATGAGCTTCTTGATCATTCTTATCAAATATAGCATTGAAGTCATTGGTAATATTTTTAATAACAAATAAACATTATCTTGTATTTACAATTTTTATTTCTTTTCATTTATGGGTACATATGAGAAAAATAAAAATAATTTATTTGTCGAATTTGAATTTTCCTAACTAAACAAATACAAAAAATAAGAATATTTTTATTTCATTATCTATATTTTTGTACCAAATGTACCTGTATTTTTTCAATTTGGATTCGATTTGAAATTTTGATTTTTTTTTATTTAAATAATATTTGTTTTAATTTTATAAAAATAAAAATATCTTTTGTATGAAAAACTTAAAGTTTAAATAATAAAAATTATTAAAAACTCAAAACGAACAAACATATATACATATATATATATTTACATATTTATATCAGATTAAATTATTATTAATTTCATAATTTTTATTATTTAAAACTTCAAATCCAATTTATCAAAATGTCAAAGCAAAATTTTCGAAGGACGGTTTCGATTACGGTTTATAAATCATCAAATACCAGTTTATAAATTATCAATATCGTTTTATAAACCGTCGATAATGATTTATAAGTCGTCAATATTGTTTTATAAGTTGCCGGTTACGACTTGAACAACTGACTTTTATATATATATATAATATGTTTTTCTTTTTCTGGTACAATTTGTCTAAATTTAAATTTTACTTAGATATATATTTAATATTTATTTATTATGTATAAATTTTAAAAATAATAGTAATTAATTAGAATGTTACAATATAAAATTTAATAAAATAATAAATTTAGTAAGTAATTAAATAAAATTTTGAATTAAAAAATAAAAATTATAAAGATATTAGTAAATTAGATAATAAGATCAAACATGATTATATAAAAAAATTACTATAAAATTTTAAAATATAAATATAACAAATAATAATTATAAATTTTTTATATCATTAATAATCATTTAGTTTTATTAATATTATTTTTATTTTTATAAAATTTAATACTAATATATATTAAAATTTTAATTATAAATATATTACTATTATTATTAAAATACACCATTTTGCAACCCTAATTAATACATTTACCGAACCAGTTCTCCTCTTCTTTTTTTTTCTCCAATTCTTTCCTTTTTTTTCTTTTTTTTTTTATATATATATTTGATGGCCGAACCAGTCATAAACCACCGTTCACGGAACCGAACCGTCGAAATAACGGTTTTTGGTTCGGTTGGTATTCGGTTTAGATTTGAACCGTAACCGACCGGTTCGATAACCAAAGAACCGGCGGTTCGAACCGAATGGGCAACTCATCAGCCCACTTTAGTCCTGCCTTCAATATGGTTTCACTTCCGCAGAAATCTCGGGTTCAGATTTTCTGCGGCCTACTCCACTTATATCTTTGCATCCGCCGAATCTTGACCGTTGGCTGGTGTAGGACCTACATTTGGGGCAAGTTAAATCCAACGGCGGTGATTCATCTGGTGTTCCGGGTCCCGGGAGCTCTCGATTCACACCTCAAAAATCGTTAACTTGGAGAAACTGCGGTACAATTCGTTGCCTATCGGTTTCACCTTTTCTTTTTATTCCCCACCAAAAATTTCAATTGGTCCATTTGTTCATGCAGAAGGATGGATTTGCGGAGAAGTCGGTCCGGCCGGACGACGCTCCGGGAATGGGACGTGCGTTTATCGGAGTCGGAGAAGATCGAGGGCACCGGCAGTTGGGATGCCATTGAGTGGACCAAAGTTGATGTGCGTGATTTTCTCCTAGGGTTTTAAATTTTGTAGAAATGTCAAATGCTTTTTGTTTTTTTGTTAGAATGAATTTTCATTAAGATTTTGGGTTTCGTTTTAATGTGGTGGGCCTTTTGATTATATATGTATATGTGATTTCTTTGGCAGCCTGTTTCGAGGTCTATTCCAAGTGCTCTGCAACAATTTTTGATTGAAGCGGAGCAAGTTATAGTAGAGGTAATGCCTTTACTTTGAATGATTATTTTAATAATGTAGGGAATGATCGAATGCTCTGATTTTACCAATTAGAAATACTCCTCATTTTCTGCGTTTAGAATTGTGCTTTAGTTTTGTTGGGTCTTCTGATTAAAGGATCAAATAAGTATGTATACATAAATTAGCAATATATACAGTGCAATCAGTTAATGTGCTTTGGGGATTTGCAGTTTGTTCTTGTTGAACTATCAGTTAATGTGCTTTATGATAAACAGAAACACTAACATTAATTTTGAAGCACTGATACCATAAGTTGTGTTAAGAACCCGGTATATGTTCAACTAATTTACTTGAAATCCTGAACTATCAAGCAAATAATTAAACTATGCATCCTGATTTACTTGAAATACTAAAGGTAATCTTAAAAGTATGTATACATAAATTAGCAATATATGCAGTGCAATCAGTTAATGTGCTTTGGGGATTTGCAGTTTGTTCTTGTTGAACTATCAGTTAATGTGCTTTATGATCAAGGTTGTCACGGCGACTTTTGCGGCGCGGCGCCTATGAACCGCCATACTGCCATGGCGACATGGCGCCCGCTATGGCGACAAAATGGTGGCGAACACGGCGCACATATATAAAAAACTTATATATATATCATATGTTATAAGAAACTAATGTCTATAATTATTAATTTTATAGTAACATGTCAAGAAAATACAAAATAATTAACAAATAAAATAAATAATTAATTTGAAATTTTAAAATAAATAATAATGTAATAGCACTTCCAGAGTAATAAAGTATGTAACAAATTAAAAAATATAAGAAATAGTGGAAAAGAACTCTATGATGGGATGATGCGGTTATTAGCGACTAGACCAGAGGAGAGGAGAGAGATATGTGAAGGGGAGGGGCTGCACAAAGCAGCGGACACTAGCGACTAGACCAGAGAGCAGGGGAGACAGATGACAGGGGGAGAGAGAGGATGAGAAGTTAAGGGTTCGGTTTCAAAGTTGATGTCGATGCGGTTTTGGGGCTTGGGTTGGGCTTCAAAGGCTCTGGGCTAGCCTTCCCAGTGCCATGGCATCGCCGTGGCGGCGTTGAAGTGTCGCCACAGCGTTGCTAAAGCATCTCCAAACAACATTCTTTGATAAGGCGAGGCGAAGAGTTGCGGCGCCCCTTAAAAGCCGCCAGGATGCCATGGCGCCCGCCATGGCGACGCCATGACAACAATGTTTATGATAAACAGAAACACTAACATTAATTTTGAAGCACTGATACCATAAGTTGTTATAAGAACCCGGTATATGTTCAACTAATTTACTTGAAATCCTGAACTATCAAGCAAATAATTAAACTATGCATCCTGATTTACTTGAAATACTAAAGGTTATCTCAAAACCATATTTGGTACAAAGTATTATTCTATATGAAAATGCCATGAACTTTATAAGCCTACATATAATGGAATGGTAACTTCAGTTTATGGAGCTCTTTGATATTGCTCTACTTATTATATCATAAGAAGATGTCTTTGAAAGTTTAATTAATATTTATTTATTGGAAAAAGATGGTAAGTTTTTAATAGATATTTCAGCACGTTACATGTAAAATGATAAAAGAGCTGAATAAACATCGTTTTATTTTATTGCCAACACAACAAAGTGTTGATCTTGTCATTCAATACTCCCATGTTCTATGCCTTCACAATTCATTTCAATATCCTCTTCACCATATCAAACGTACCTGTAGTCCTGAAAAATGGTATGCTGCTTCCGATAGTGAAAGATGCTCCATTGATGTTCATACCATATGTACATTTGCACACACATGTTTGGACATCTTTCCATGTTCGTCACACTTTACCTACAAATTCAATTGTGTCTAGAAAATGTATGATTTCTATCTTCTAAGACCATCAGGAGTTTTGGGTTAGGTTTGGGGTTAGATTTTGCTGCAGATGGTTTTGGTATTAATTGTTTTCTCAATTTTATCTTTGATGAAATGTTTGGTGATTTTGTAGAGAATGGGCATAAGATGAATAATATAAAATTATGAAACATTTGCTCTTAGACGTACATGTAGCTGGAACTCATTCCTTTCAAGTCATTGATGCCTCTCGAAGTTTGTAAACAGTAAAGCAAAACAAGAAAAAAAATTTCACATGTTATTAGTGTTGGGTGAGTCAAATGATCTCTTGCTTGAATGCATTAGCACTTTTCCTATATGTCTTTGCAATGGTATATAGATTGATCAATGCCACTGTTAGTTATAGGAAAATCATGACATTCTAGAATAGTTCTTTTTCGATCTGTTGAAAAACAGGGTACCCTTGGTGTTGCTGCTGCTTGCACTTTCTTTGCACTCTGTAATGCTTAAATATTTCCGTTTCTACATGGTTGTAATGTTGTGACATTATTTTGCTTTATCCTGTGCTTAATATATGATGTCTTTTATGTTTGCTGACCGTATACTCATGAAATTTAAGACATTGCAGCTGAATTTTATTATTTTAGTTTGAACAACTACAATTTGTGAGGATAACTGAGATTTATGATTAACCTCCAGGGACATGGTGTTGTGCTTGTGAATATTGATGAGGCAGGAACATTGTTTGTTACAAACTTCCGTCTTATATTCCTGGTAAGTCATAGTGCAAGTCCATCCGTTCTATAATAGTATATTGTAGTATCTATAATTGATTATTGATCTCCCTATGGCTTTCATAGCTTTGGGAGGTTGCTTTGTGGTAGGTAATGTGCAGCTTTGTCTTTTGTGTGCTTGTATCAGAACTTTTGAGTAGAGGTTCCCTCTCACATATTCTTAGACTTATTATCTTTTGTTTAATATTGATACAGGTAACACAACCTTTGTCTCTGATATAATTAAAAAAGTGCCACTACTAGATGTAAATTAGGAATTGACTTATCTTTTTGTTAAAAATGGATTAATCCAAATCTGAAGAGTTTAAATTTAGTTCTTGATCATTGGATATCTAGCATATATGAAACTCGAGATGCTCCCAGAGAAATTTTTTATAGTGCCCTTCCTTCCTTTCCTGATTTTTTTTTTTTTTTGTGATAATTTTCTGTTATAAAGTGTAAGCTAGTCATTATGCTTCAATCTTTTTGTTATTCATTCTGAGCCATACCTGTTTCTGCTCGAAGAATCTTGAAACAATATTGAGAGGCAGTTACTCATAGTAGGAAAATCTTTTTACAGAGTGATGGATCTAGAAACATTATAGGACTTGGAACAATTCCATTGGCAACAATTGAGAAGTTCAGCAAAATTGTAAGTTGAGCGGTGTTTTATGTTTCTTCATAGCTATACTTTGTTAATCTTTATATTCTTGCTTCAAGATGCCACTAGTCTTTTTGTGTTTTTATTTGCGCCAAAACAACCTGTTTGCTTCTGAAAACATTTTGAGACTTTGCTTTCTTTGATCAAGTGCACCTGCAATCTGATGATTTCGTTGCTTGTCCTTAATTGATATAGACGATATTACCTCTTTATTTGCCAATTCTCTTAAATCAGGGTGTCTTTGGATGTGTTTTGGGAGGTTCTAGATTTGAAGGTTTTTTAATGGAAAATAGGTTTTAAAAATGATGTTTTGTTTGGACATGCTTTGGAAAAATGATAAATAGTTTGTGTTGTAAGATGGGTAATAACTGATTTAACAAATGTGAGTATAATGAATCAGATATGTTAGTTATTTTCGGAGTCCTTTGGAAAAGTGAAAAAAATTTCATTATTGAATGCACAGTTTGAAAGGGGGATTGAAAACACATGCAAACACTCAAATCATTTTGTCAATCTTCTGAGAGGTTCACTCTGGGACTATATCCGTAGAAAATTTGGATATTATCTTTTCTCACAGTGATTTGGTAGGTTAGTTTCTTAATTTCATCTACGCTTGGGGGAAGCTTGAGTGTTTCTACTATGATTATCCAGACAGATCATACTAAGAAGTTCATACTTTTGTTGCAAGCATTTCCTTGTTATGTAGTTATGCTTTATATCCCCTTCTCTACAATTCTACTTTTTCATATCATTTATTGAGTGAGGCTATAATGGTTACTTGAATTGGTGGAGTAGTCTTTGTAGTCTGATTACCTTACCTGTATGAAGGTTATGAAGATTCCATCAGGCCCTAGGCAAGTTGACAGGAATCCATCACAACGATTGCTTCAGGTCACTGGTATGCTTCTTACATCTTTGGCCAAATTAATAAACATACACGCTATTAATCAAACTGTCCACTTTTATTATAGATATTTTGGAAAGGTCATAAAAGTTGTGCTTGTTTTTGTAGTGATGAATTTTCAATTATTGGTTTATAGTCCCAAACAAATGTCATGATTATGGACTTGGTTGATTCTATATCTGTATATGAGTGTGCATATCTTCCTTTATGCCATTATGTCAGTGAGTTATACTTTGCCTTTACGTCATTGTAATAGTGACTTATAATGAAATTTGTTCTGCATGCAGGCAAAGATATGAGAATCATTGTATATGGTTTCAGGCCTCGCACAAAACAGGTTAGACATCCTGGTTAAGAAAGTACATTGTTTGATTTGCTTAACCTTTCCATTGGAGATGATATACGCCATTTTCTCCCATATGTTAGCCTAGATCTTGTAAACTTTCTTGAACATGGGTGAGTAATTAGGATGATTATTATTGTGAATTGAATTATGAGAATTCAAGTAGTGTGCATCCTATAGATAGAACTCGGAAGTAAGACCGGGGGAGGGGGGTGTGGTTAGAAAATGGACACCTATAAGGCTTAGGTTTTTTTTCAAGAATATTCTGTTTTTAATGTGTTGTGAAGTTAAACTATGCAATTTAACTGCTTGAGGTTCAACTATGCAAACTGATGGATTTTAGAACATTGTCCATGTCCAATATTCAGATCTGAGTGATTAATTGATACATACTTCATCAAGAATCTCTACTATATTTTATTTGTGAAACAAATCCGAAACTTACTCAATCCTTGTGATGAGATGCCTTTAAGTGATACCATTTGGTGATTTGCAGAGGCGTGCTGTATATGAGGCATTGTTAAGGTGTACTCGGTTGTCTAGGCTTTGGGATTTATATGCTTTTTCATCAGGACCTTCTAGATTTAGCAATACAAATCCTAAGGTGCGGCTATTAAATGAGTACTTCCGGCTGCTTGGACTTGGGGGGTCATATAGTGCTTCCTCTAGAACCATTGAAGATGGTTCGTTCACACTGTCAAATGAATGGTGGAGAATAAGCAGTGTGAACTCTAATTACACAATGTGCCCAACTTATCCATTCGCATTACTCGTTCCCAATTCAATAAGGTAAGAAAATTTGCTCGCATTTGTTGTCTCCTTTCGAGTAACTGCAGGAAGTGAAAATAATACTCTGCATTGGTGCACATCATGTATTTGTTTGACCACTGTTCTCAGTGATGTAGAACTGCAACAGGCTTGTACCTTTCGTGGACGATGTCGGTTGCCTGTAATTTCCTGGTGTCATCCAGGTATGTGTTAGTTGAGTTCAAATGTGTACTGCTATTTACACACCTATGTTCAGTCAGTCTGACTATGAAGCTATAGGGACTGGAGGTGTGCTTGCGCGTTCTTCACAGCCGCTGGTTGGCCTCATGATGAATATGAGAAGGTGAAGTTTAGATAATAAATTGATATTGGTGTTTTTAGCTGTTAAATACTATTGGATAAGAGTGTAGATCCTGCTTGTTATGGTTGTGATTGAAAAACTGGTGCAATAAGAGTGGTGGAATTTGCATGCTGACAAACCATTTAAGCCTTCTTAATTCATACCTTTTCTGCAGCAATGCAGATGAGAAACTTGTTGCTGCACTCTGGACTCAACTTGCTGGAATTAAGGAACGCAGAAGGTAATATTTCCCTATTTATTTTAGAAATAAGTATGAGTTTAATTATTTATGCATATTTGCCTATAAGCCATTTTGTTCTTATTGATCTTGCCTTATTTTGCTTCTACTATAACATCATCCGTACTAAGCATCGGCGAATCTTCATGATTTAGGTTTTTACAATATAGTTGCATCTACATGTGAAAAAAAAACTTTCCATTTAATAAACTGTCCACTTGTAGGAAGTTATATATTGCTGATGCAAGGCCTAGGAAAAATGCTATAGCAAATGGAGCTATGGGTGGTGGATCAGAATCATCTGCCAATTATTCTCAATCTGAGGTATGTCTAAATATGGTATTTTCCAACTCATGCATGTTTTTCTGCATATGTTTTTTAAGTCCAAATTCTCTTAAATGAACTATTTTCAGATAGTCTTCTTTGGGATAGACAATATACATGCCATGAGAGACAGCCTTACTCGGCTTAGAGAATATGTTGACACTCATGGTGCCAATTCATCTGATGGAATGTCATCATTTTTGGTATGATTTCGTAATCCTGTAAAGGTCTTTGAATATAATCCACGATGGATCTTTGTTATTTGTCATTAAGAGAATATCTGAATATTATGTAACTGGATTCTATTAGTGTTGTGTTGTGTGATTGGTTATATGCTCTAGTAACAAGTAGTAGCAATATGGATGCTGGGGAATTGTATCCTACAGGAATAACTCTGGGTTGTTAATATTATTGAATTTTTAGATTCTTCAATATGTAAAATCTAATTGGACTTCTAGTTTTGTTACATAGCATACAATATTAACTAATAACAAGCATTTCGTATCTACACCTTAGTCAATTGATCACCTTTTGATTGTAGCTGTTTGGTTATATAACCATAGAAACACACAGTTTTTCTTTTTTTTTTTTGAGTTGATGTCCATTATGTTGAAACCTCACATCCAAATCATCTTTTATGGTGAATCTAACCTTGTGTTTCCGTGCTGTTTGCTCCATTGGCAGATGTGTTTGATGCAATCTATATCAGTTTGAGATGTATTTTACCTGCTATTAGTTTCTTGGGCATATATCATGATGCATGATGCATCAAACATTGTATCAAAATACACAGGAGTTGCATAAAGTACATTATTTGGATTATTCTCATCCAAGTAAAAACAGTTAGAAAGTTGTTGATGCATAATGCATTACAACCCCTACTTATTCTATTAATAACTTGCCTTTGTTATAGCATTAGTATTTGACACCAGTATCAACTCATATGAATTTAAGTAATTAAAATATAATTCAGAAAATAACACCAAACGTTCCGAAGGTAAAAAAACTCATTTAAATATTGGATTACAAAAGGACAATTGAGATAAACAGGGGTAGGCAAAAATATTGAACAAACAATATGAAACAACATTGAAGTTAACAGTGTTAGAGTGGAGAGAACAGTTGCTTTTGACTTGGGGTTTAATTTGTTAATTTTAATTTTCAAAAGAAGTATGAAATAGTGAAGGCAGCTTTCATAAAGATGTATTTGGCATCTGGTGCTGATTTTGTGCCTTAAGATCCTTGAGCCATGCTGGCTTTACGATGTGCTCCGGTCTTAGAATTTTCTTTGGCCCCCTAACATATATCAGCTGTTAAAGATAAAAAAAACCTGAATAATCATTTTATATTGGGAACATTTCATCTCTTATCTATTTTAAAAATATCTGCAAGTACTCCAAAAATAGGTGAGTTGCACCTTGATTGGTTACCAAATTTGCTACTATTGGATTATTCATATAGTAGATCTTAGTAGCATGATATGTATATATATATATATGTATATTAGAAGAATAAATATTGGTATACGGACATATTGAAGAATGACAGTTGGCATCTGTAGATGGACTGATGAAGCTTGCTGATGTCATTATTAAATTTCTGTGGACATGCAGCTTGCATACATGTTTTGATTGGATATTATGATCATAATAAATTTTGATTCAGAAAAATAAGAGATGTTCCTATTGTTGCCTTTTTACTGATAGAGGCATGGTGGGTGGACTTGGGGAGGAGGAAATCTCAGCAGTATGTCTGCTTCAGTATCTACTCTTGGAGCGACTGGTTGGTTAATACATGTACAGAGTGTTTTGGCTGGTTCGGCTTGGATTGCTGCTCGTGTTGCTTTGGAATCAGCTGCAGTGCTTGTTCATTGTAGGTGAGATATCGTATGCATTGATCTCTAACGATTGCTGTCTCTTCAATGCATGTTAGTGTCTTTTAATTTTTAATTTTAGGTGAGATATATCCAACAACAACTATTTCACTACAAAAACATCAAAACTAAAAAAGATAAAAATCTGAAAAAACAAAAGTATACACACCCTAAGTATCTAGTTTCTGATCTTCTACTGAATGTTACAAATTGTGTTTCTAGTGATGGGTGGGATAGAACGACACAAGTGGTTGCCCTTGCAAATTTATTGCTTGATCCATATTACCGCACGATTAGAGGTTTTCAGGTACAAACTTCATTCGGTTTCTTTTTCTTCTCCGTTCTTAGGTTAGCACCTCCAAATAGTTTTATGTGGTACATCATGTTTGGATACATTGACACCCTCTGTTACATACCCATGCTAAAAATTTGCATGTTTTACATTTTCTGAATATGATCTCGGAATATAATTGTACTGTTGAATTGAGGTTCGTATTACTCAGTTTGGATGTTATACAGCTGGTGTAGTGTTAGTTTCAGTTATAATGTGGATTGTTAATGTAACAATTGTCTACTCTATGTATAGCATTTTTTACTTTTTTTAATTTTAAATGTGTATATGGTGTCAATGTATTTAATCTTTTAATGCTTTGGTGATGGATTATTATTTTAGTAATTTAAATAATTGTTTTAGGGTCAATACCTGTTGACTAAACAAAATACCATGTGAAGATAGACCAAATATTTAATCTCATATTTTGTGATTATGTATTAAATGTTAATTAAGTTGCACCAAGAAAAGTCTTTTGAAGAATAAGAATATCCAATTTCAACTTTATGGTAGGTCTTACCTTATGATAAACAAACATCATTAATGCCAATTATGAAATTGGATTTTATGGTCTGTTGTTAATAAAGAAAGGTATAAATAGCCAACTAATATTCTCTGTTGACAATTCTGAAAACTGTTAATGCTAAAGGCTGTAGTGTCTTCTAGCTGTAGGTCTACTATATCACTAATTATAGAAGATTCTTACAACAGGGGACTTATCATTGTATCTAATCTCGTATATGGTGAGGTGTTTCTACAATTCATATTTAAGATTTTTCTGCAGCTGATTTTACGTGATACCCTATCACGCACAAGTTTACATGGTCAAATTGTTAATTTGGCATGTCTCACCCCTCAGAATATATTACTTTGGAAGTTAGTGTTCCAGTTTTCTTTTGTGTGTGTGTGTTTTAGAGAGCATATGAGACAAGCCCCATCTATGTACTTACACACCTAAAATTGGAAACCACTCCAAAACTATTAGAAATCTATATCAATCCCAATCAAAATTTTGTTTACTTTTAATTAGTAGCAATAATGTGATTAGATTTGGGAGAAAAATATGATTTTAGTAATATATATATGTATATATATATATGTTGATCTTTTCTTCTAATGTAGGCACTAATTGAGAAAGATTGGCTTGCATTTGGTCATCCATTTTCAGTTCGAATGGGAATGCCAACTATACCTGAAGACAGCCCTCCTGTCGAGTTTTCACGACAGGCTTCTACAGGGAGTATGCCTTCGCCACCAACACGCCAATCATCTCAATCGGCATCTCAACCAGCATCTTCCCATGCACAAAATAATTGCTCGCCCATCTTCTTGCAGGTATATGTTCTAGAAAAACATTCTTCCCCTCTTTACATTATGTGGAACTGTTTATTTCTAATATTCATACTTATGAACTTACTGACTGTATTGTTGCACCTGTCTTGTATGCCATTTTAATGTCTCGTAATCATGCTCAGAAATGTGATTTAGAGCTAATGTGCCACTTTGAATAAACAAATGGAATCTAACTTCAAATTCTAGAATATGGCTCTATCTACTTATGTTTTCAAACGGTTCCATTTTGAAAAAACATCGCATCCAATACATATTTTTCATTTAAAATATACATCAAAAACCTATTTTCTATTCAAAATATCACATCTAATATATTTATTGTCGCATCAAACACCAATTTTCTATTCGACTTTTTACTATACCCAAACCAAACCAACCCAAAACTCAAAAGCACTTCCTAAACATATCTAAACGCTAAGATTTTTGGAACTATGTGTTGTTAATAATGATAGTAATAGATTTATTTAATAGATGGAGAATTACATACAGGTAGATACCTGAGGTAAAACAGTAAACCTGGAAAAAAATCAGAAATATCTAAGGAAAAACTGATAGTTGAAAAAGCACATGGAGAAGGCAACAAAGAGGTCGGAGAACTACAACAAAATTGATAACTCACCATTCCCCCTTAATTAATCATAGACATATAAAAGCTAATATAGTATTGAGTCTCATACTTGAGTTCTTGGTGCTTCGCATTTTTGAGAAGGCGCTTGACTCGAAGGGGCATGTTGAAAAATGAGTTCATGGTACCAATGCTCACCTTATAATAAATAACGTAAACATTAAGGACTAACTAACAGCTGTAGAAACTTTCAGGTTTTTGGGATTATCATAATTATATAAAATTAACATCACACAACTCATTTTCCTAAGCATCTTCTTTGATGACACAAGTATGGGCATCTACTTTCCGTGACTTATTTGTAACTATACAGGTGTGTTTACTAAAATGATCGATAAAATTCAGTATATGAGCTTGACTGGTCATCTTTATCAAATATAGCATTGAATAACATTGATATTATCCTTCAAATGCATCTTGATCTTTGACTGGTTAAGAAAAACAGCTACCAAGAGCTGCGTTTCTAGGTCTCTGCCCAAATGGAAAGCTGAATGAATGATATTTATTCAGATGTGAGGATATTCATTTGATCGCATCTGGAATTTTAAAATGCCGCATCAAAGTGTTTTCTATTAATCTGTTTGATTTCAGTCTAAGTGAAAGCCTTACTCTTGAATAAATATATATTGTTATCGCTAAGTTGATAACTTTCAATCTAAGTTGCATTGTCTACTGATTCAATTTTCCACTTTGCATTGTTGACTAATTTCACTTATCTATTTATTTATTTTATTCTTCAGTGGGTTGATTGTGTATCACAACTGTTGCGGATGTACCCTTATGCCTTTGAATTCTCCTCGGTATGTTCTGTTGGATGTATCAAGGAAGGTTCTTTATTTTTTTTCCTCCTGTAATCTGTTAGAATATTGCTTGATTCAACAGTTCTTGACGTGCAGGTTTTCCTGGTGGATTTACTGGATTCTGTGCTTTCCCACCGTTTTGGAAACTTTTTCTGCAACAGGTATAGTTCTTTCACTTCCTGTCAAAACTCAAAATGTATTCTCGGTGTGTTCCTTTCCCGGTTATGCTCCTTGCTAGATGCTGTATTGTGTATTTATCCTATTTTCTTTCAAATTATCCTTAGACGAGGTGCAGGATGTAAAATGTAACTTTTTTAACCTAGTAAAGGTAATTTCAGAGCAACTAAAAGGCACAACCAGTCTGTGCTTTAGGTAGAAGCACTGCCTTGAGGTTTTTCACCATAAAATCTAAATGATATTCCTTCCTATTTAATTTTATTATTTACTTTAACACACACGTATATATTTTTTCTGAATTACATTTCCTTCAAATTCTCTTATCCCTTTCATAAATCCTTAATTCGAAGAAATTTTCATCATAATCTAATCTTTATCCTTTATATTTGTATATAACCCACAGGGAACAATTTTTGTTGATTAAGAAATATATTTGTCTGAAAGCAAGTCTATAGTCTGTTCTTTGTGTCTGTTTCTAAAACTTCTAAATCTTCTCCACCATCTTTTTATCTGAATTGAGGAATTTCTATGTTCTACCGTCATATTGAGCATTGAAAGGTCTATGCACACATGATCAACCATTTAATTACATTTCTCTCATGTTCTCATATATTAGCGGTTTCCCTATTTTCCACTTTATTCATTGATTACATGTTTTATCTTCTTGCTAGTTTCATCACCTCTTTGCATACGCATCAAAATCCCATTTACGGTGCATGCCCATCCTGTTTTGCTCATGTCCAAATTGTTTTTGGTCCCCTATAGTGATTATGATGTATTTCCATCTATGCCTAACTGTTGGAACTCAATGGTTAACAACTTTAGAAATTTCAACCATTCATATTCGAAGATAGATCTTAAATACTTGAAAACTAGATGGCTTTAGTTCTTTCCCAACAATTTCCTATCATCACTTATAAGATGACTGAAGTAGCGTTCCATATGTTTTTCACCAACTTCTAATATCACATAATACAATATGTTAACTTACAGTGACTTCAACTGAATTGAAAATTATGGATATGTTTTGAACCATGATATACTAAGATTCATGGTTCATTATGGTGTTCGTTTTTATTGATTAATTTGCCTATGCCTAATGATTGAATGTGAACGATTGTGTGCGTGTATACATAATGGTTAAAGACAAGGTATGCAAAGAACCAGCAGATTTTATTTTATTTATTTATTTCCGAAATACTGTAAGCACAAGGGCTTGTATCTTATGTGTCTGATTTTGTATTAAATATGTAAGACTCTAATAGTGGCTATGTACAAAGCCATTCTGCTTTCTGATACAAACTAAGCTATCAATCTTGCACATATGTTCGGGGCAGTATATCTAGTTTACTTTTAGTAACGCTACAATAAGTAAACTTAGCATAGTCGTATAAAACATAGAAGCCTACATTAAACTACATCTATTTTGTTGTACTTCATCTCTTAATATTTCGTCGTATTTTTTCCTTGGTGATCAGTGAGAAAGAAAGGGAGCAAGCTGGTGTTTTTGATGCATGTGGTTGCTTGTGGATGTATTTATCAGATATGCGGGCTTCAGAAGGGAGGTCTCATGCACATTATAATCCCTTCTACGATCCATCTAAATCTTCCGGCCCATTACTACCCCCTGCTGCAGCTTTAGCTCCAACACTTTGGCCTCAGTTTCACCTCCGATGGACTTGTCCTATCGAAGCCCAAGCAGGGGAGGTTGAAGCACATTGTCGAAACATGGCTAACAAAATCTCTGAGCTGAAGAAGGTAATCATACTTTTTCTGGTTGCACATGCCCTGAATTCTTTATAGGCCAGATACCACATTCTGACTTCCTAGTTTCATCTTGCCTGCTCTAAGCTTTTCTGTGTTCAATGCGTACGTTTGGATAGTAGCATCGTTTTGGCCCAAGCCAATCATTTTGGTTTCTTCAGTGTCGAAGTTGACATTTTCATTTGTTTTGCCTTCATATTTCTTGTTTCTAAATGTCGTCAACCAAAAAGTCGACCATACAGCTAGTAATCATTGTCCCTAAGATGACTTAGTCTTTTTTACCAAACTGTTTGGCAATGCCTAGACTATGATAAAATTAGTTTTTGATACTTCTAGATGACCTTTTAAAAAAGAAAAAAAAATAAATTTGTCCTCTTATATTTTAATCGCAGTTACTTTTTTGGGTCAAATTTGGTCATTTTGTCAATCTACTTCAATTTGAATGAAATTTAATAGTTATCAACAGGATGAATTCTTTTCTTGTCTCCCCGAACACATCCCACCCGCCCCAAACCCCCCGAATGCCCGCCCAGTAATTTTATTTATTCTGTTGCAACTTAACTGAATTAACAAAAAGACTAATATCGAATTAAAAGGAATTCAAAAGGAAATCAACTTTATAATATAAGTGCAATTTGATTTTATTGTTTATGGAAGTGATCGAGTAAAACCATATTTTTGACAGGCGAAGGAGTCGGCAGAGAGCAAAGCGGAAGAAACAACAGCCACGATGGTTTCCTTGACAGCTGAATTGCAAAACGAAAAACTCAGCAGCAGTTCAGCGTGGGATTGGGCGAGACGAGCCAGAAAGGAAACTGCTGCAATAAAGCGGGCAGTTCAGTCGCTCGGGTGTAAGGTTCACTTCTCAGAAGACGGGGATTGCATTGTCGACGTTGAAAGCAATCCGACAACAGAAATCCCTCAAAAATCTCTGTTTTCAGCCTCGGAAACTCAATCCGGAGGCAATTTACAGGTCGATGAGAAATCGAGTTTGTCCCTTTCCCAAATCGAAGACGATGACTTCGACCACCCCATCACACGGGTTTGTGAATCTTTGTGTCCCTTGCGCACTCGGGACGGAGGCTGTCGATGGCCAGATGCAGGCTGCGCCCAATTCGGAAGTCAGTTTGTCGGTCTCAAGGCAAACTTTGATGCATTTGATCGTCTTTCTATACACGAAAGCTATTTCGGGTCACAATAGAAGAAGCTTCAGATTCGGAAAAAAATCGAGCCTTAGATTTCTCTTCAACGGATACAAACTGTCCAGCTGATTATTGCTGTATAGGATTGGAAATGAAGTTCTTCCTTCGAAAATTTTGTCGTGAGGAACTTCTGGAGACGGAGTTAACGTAGACTCGAATAATTTGAAGATGGATCCTCGGGGATCTCCGGAGTGTACATAATGGGTATCGATAGAGTTAGTTTTGGTCAGCCTTAACTTCTAGTCGATCAATCAATCGATCTTTGGAGACGACGAACCGGAATTAAACTTTTATGTGTTCGGTATAGATTTTTAGTGTTTTTTAGTATTGTCTTTTGCTTCTTTGGAGATTTTAGTCTTGTTAATATTAGCAACATTCATTGCCCATGTGATTCTTGAATTCTTGCAATGATCTTTAATAAGTTGCGTGGAAAGTGAAAATATTGTTATGAAATTATGTCACAATTGGGCGAGTCTGCAATATATGTGTGTATATATATATATATATGAGCCGGCAATGAGTCGATTTGTATTAGAAATTCGTATTTATTCATATATATATATATATGTATAACCTAATAAATAAAATACTTAAAAAGCCTCACTATTGTAACTTGTAAGTACAAAAAGGCCTATTATACACTATATTTAACAAATTGAGTTCCTCTTGTCATCGCCATGAAATGAATGCAATATATTGACAATGATGATATTATACGGTGAATATCTGAGTTTTTTTTTTTTTAATCATTTAAAACTAAAATTAATACTTTTTTAACTTGTATAATTTTCAATAAAAATATATTACTCTTTGTCTCAAAATAAGGGTACTATATTTCTAATTTAATACTCCCTCCGTCCCATTGAAAGGTTGTCATTTTTCATTTTCGTCCGTCCCAAAACAAGGTTACTATTTCTTAATTTAGTAATTGTACTACCTACCTAACATAATAAATACCCTTCCAACTTACACTATGTTACACAAATATCATTACTTTTATATTACACAATACTAATAGGGGTATTTTCGTCTTTTTCACTACAATCTATTATAATACTAATATTCAAAAATCTACGTCCAAAAAGTAAACGCCACCCTTGTTCCGGGACGGAGGGAGTAATTGTATTATCTAACTAATATAATTAATATTCTTACAATTTTCAATATATTACATAAATGTTACACAATCTAATTAAAATATTTTTTTTTTACTATAAACCAATATAATTACTAATATTAAAAAATTTACAGCAAATGATGTGGATTTTATGGAACTGAGGTAGTATTTCTTCTTGTAAAATATCATATTAAAATATATTTTAAAAAAAATTCAATCAATATTTCATTTTAAATCAATTTCAAACCACAAATCAAACAAACCTTATATATCTATCTATTATGACATGGATAAGGGAACTCACCGGGACTCCGGCAGTTTACACTTAGGATTTTACAGTCACAAATTCGTTAATGTAATGCAAATGATGCACAATCAAGTTTGACTTCATTGCTGAGTTTTTTTTTTTTTTTTTTTTTTTTTTTTTTTGGTTTTTTAATCAGATTAATATACAATGGATTAAGTTAGAACCATTAATTGTGTGGTGCGACTGATCTACTTTTTCGGGTGTGTTTATTTGGGATTCTTCCTCAATTTTTTTCGAAAAACATTAAATCAAACATCTATTTTTTATTTTTTATATTATATTAAAAATCAATTTTACATTCAAAACATAACCGAACCTAATAATCCTGTAAATTAGGGGACTAGGCGAACTATGTGTGGCAGATGATCTGAGACGTCGGGGGTTTGAACCAATGACCCCTGACAGGACAGAATTCATATTTATTTTTGTCTCTAGGGGTATCGTGAACAGTGTCACTATTGTTTAGGGTTCAATTATTTTTAATTTGGTTTTAATAGTAGTGTGATAATAATAATAATAATAATAACCATCTTTTTTATAATTGTAAAAAATAATAATAATAATAATAATAATAATAATAATAATAATAAACTTCAAATAAGCATTAGGATTGTTAATAGCATATCCAAGTCAATTCATTTGTCTTTCATTTGCTTGATAGGTCATCAAACTTCATATGTAGTAAGTAGAATTTACTTGTTTTTACTAATGTTTTTTTTTTTTTTTATTTAAAATCAAAATCACCATAAATTAAATCTTAAATCTGCACAGCTGTTAAAAATATCCCATTCTTCTAACAAAAGATTACATAAAATCCTATTTAAATCAAAATTCGAATTCAAATAAAAGCCAAACAAACCTAAATTCCAAAATATCAAGGCTATGCTCTTTCAAACACACCTGAATATAATATTTCATCAGTATGCAAATCATAAATTGATTTCATAATATTCATAAACAAATAAAATAAAATAAAATTTTCAAAATATGGATGTTGGCCTGCAATAAGTAACAAGACTATACTAAGAACAAGAACAAAAACAAAAACGTCGACATTTAGTCCACTCTGTCAAGAATAAAAGGCAATGGTAGCAGCAACTAAAAAGAAGAAAAATAATTCGATTTCTTGGGTTCAAAGTGTAAGAGGTTTCTTGCAAAAGAGAAATTACATAGCAATGGCAATCGGGATAGGATACTATACTATTCATGAGTCGGGGGAGGTGGTTGGGGGGGGCTCGTCGCCTGGCTTCTTCTGCCCCTTGTGTTCGTTCCATCGTTTCCAAGCCCACCTCAAGACGAAAAATCCCCCAATAGCATAAACCTGTGTTCATCCATTGTAAAAAGATAGAAAAAAAATTCACCACATATAATCCATACGTGCATATGCAATTAATATAATAGAGTACGATTGCGACAAACATAAATAATCAATCATTCAAGCGGCTAAATATGAAAAACTAATCAAAGTCTATTATGTATAATCTTCACTAAGGCCTTGGATCTCAAAAGGCGAACTGTATTCCTTTTATAACTAAAAAACAAATAATATCCCGACTAAAAAATAATTACGGCGAATTCCATAGTTTGCATGAGGAAAAACATACAATATTCATTGTTTGCACGAAAGATTTATCCCACTTGTTCATTAGCGGGACAAAATGATATAAATAAGTGTTTGATGTGATGTTTTGAATGTAAAATTAATTTTTAGTATAATATAAAAAATGAAAAATAGATGTTTAATAATGTTTTTTGTAAAAAAAAAAAAGAGAAATTGATAAATAGTAGATTTTTGGGAAAATTCCATAAACGAACACATTAATCTACCCCGCGTATAAAATAAACTTGACAGTACACACTAATACTTTATACAATATATGATGTGGGTTATATTTTCATATGCTATCTATAGTATTTTCATGTACTAATTGGAGCAATCAATATGGTACCGATAAATCCCCATTCCGCACCTAACCGAAGTGATATATATATATATATATACATTATTCAGTTATACTAACCCTGACAATTGACTACCATTCATTAATTATCTTTATCTTTCCAAAGTTTGTAATCCATTCCCAGCTAACACCAATTTGATACTATCAATGTTAAAGTCTTAAGTCAATCACTACTTCACAAACACTTTTTCCAACAAGAAGTGATAATTTAGTGCCATCAAATTCCTTATATGACTCTCTTTTTTTTCAAATATTTATTAAAATGAAAAGAAATTTGTTAAAATCCATACTATGAATACAAAAAGGTATTTCTAAGCCAACAAATAGGATCTGATTGATACAAACTAATAGCCCCACTGCAATTGTGCTTCAGATTATGAGAAAGTAAAGCAACATAATAAACAAAATCAAGATCAACTAAATTTCGCACCACAGTCAGATTCAGGCATATATAGTTGAAGATAATCCGTTTTTGTGCACAAAAGAATCGTGGAATAGATTCAGAGTAAAGATAATTTTAACCTAAAAAGATACACAGCCATAGAAAATGCATCTTGTACGGCTTGAAGATAATCGAATTATCTACATCAAATCACACCGCATATGTCGCAATCAAATAATCTCAATTCAAACACAATCAATCACCAACCACAATCGCCCAATCAATCATCCTTTCCGCAACCGAATCAGAATCGAGTTACACACCAAAACCTAAAACCAATGCAATAACAGATTCATTAATCACACATACACACCTGCCAAAGAACCGCCGGATTAGTACTCCGCTCAGCCGCCTCAGCGTCAGCCTCCTCCAGCTTCAACGGAACAAAGTTCCGCCGCGGAAAAGCCACCACGCCAGGCTTTCCGCTCTCATCCTCCTCCGCCGCCGGAGACTTTACAATAAGAGGCTCCTCTGCGCGAACAGCAGCGACGGCCGGCTCATCCTTCTCGCTGGCGGTGTTCTTCGGTGGAAACGGCAGCTTGATTCCAGAAAGCAAATTGGTGAAGAAAACTATGATTGGATTGTTCTTCTCCCCCTCGGATTCTTCCATTTGAGGCATTTTTCAGCGGCGGCGGAGCGGCGGAGGAAGACGATAGAGTCACTGTGGGGTAGGAGAAAGAAAGAAAGAAAAGTGAAAAAGTGAAAGACTAGACTACAGAAGTTTGTAGATTTATCCAAAGCTATTCTAATTTAAATATTAATTTTTAAATATTACCCCCTCAGTCCACACTTAAATTAAGCAAAAGATTAAATCGAAGCTTTAGGTCACCTGTTACACAAATATTTTAATTTAGCTATTTGTTACAGTTTAATTCGGATATGTTTAGAGATATCGGGTTTGTTGGAAATGTTTGCGGTTTAATATAATAAAAAAATATAATAATACAGGGTGTCTTTCTTTATCGGGTTTTGGATAAATTTGGATTTGAATTTTGAATTAGATTTGGAATTTATGTGTTTAAGTTTAGATTGAGTCACGAGAATTTTGATGTGTATTAATTTGATGGTAATGAATATAAATTTATATAATTTAATTATAAATTTTTATTATATCTATATATATTTAAATTTTTATTTATCTGTATTAGAAAAAAAAAATATTATTCTCTACTAATATATATTGTATATATTTTATTAAATTATAATTATTATAAAAATTTAAATTTACATTTATAATTTTTAAAAAAAAAAAAAACCGGCCTGATGTCAAGGCTGTCACC
Organism: Andrographis paniculata; assembly: GCF_009805555.1. Classification (NCBI taxonomy): domain Eukaryota; kingdom Viridiplantae; phylum Streptophyta; class Magnoliopsida; order Lamiales; family Acanthaceae; genus Andrographis; species Andrographis paniculata. Next base: position 1,492,502 of record NW_026137620.1, on the reverse strand, counting down.
TTGCCCCAAAAAACCGAACAGCCCAGTTTTGGATTGATTCATTATGCAAAACACAAACACTAGCCCAAAATTGGACTAGAGTAACATACCTACAGTATATGTATTTACATTAATACTTTATTCGTACCACTTATCATGTTTATATTTTTATTTTCATCCCTCCACTTATTAATTGTTCATTTTAATTTTAATTTTATTTTAAAATTTATAATTTTTAAAATTGTAATTTAATTAACTAATTAATTCTAATATATTTTTGTTTGGGGTTGGGATTTGAATAGTAAAAATTTTGAATTTGAATAGTTGTATAATGTGATATAAATAGTTGTTGATGTGATATTTTGAATGTAAAATTGATTTTTAGTATAATATAAAAAATGAAAAATAGGTGTTTGATTTGATATTTTTAGGGGGAAAAAATGGAATGAATAGTAGAAATCTTATTCAATCCCCTAAACAAACACACCAGTGAACATGATAATAGAGACAGAATGTACAATATTTTGCTTAACAAAATATATACTTCTTCCGTCCAAGTACAAAGTATACATATTTTTATTTTAGAACGTCAAATTACAAAATAACTATTTTATTAAATACTTTATTTTTTTTTTCAACAAATATTCTTACTTTACATCACTACATCACATTATTACTTTTATACAAAAAAAAAAAGTAAGAACAAAAATATCATCATACTACTTTTACATATATACTATAATTTATTAAATTATGTGCCAAAAATAAATGTATACCTTTTGCTTGGACGAACAGAGTATTACACAAAAATAAAAATAAGCAATATATATTTCTTTTAAGTACTGAAAAACAAACTTTTTGAATAACGTCAAAAAACATTCAAAATTAATTGTTTCTAACCACCGGGCTTTAAATATTATATTTACTTTCGTCTTAAATCTCTCAATTACATTTTGTATTATTATTTTTAATATTAAAAAAATTTGAATATTTATATAATTAATATTTAAATATTAACATTAAAAAAATAAAGAGAAAAATTGATTATGGACGAAGCTAATATTTAAAATACATTATTTATTTATATTATCATAATTATATCTTTTATATTTATTTATTTTTATTATTTCTAAACTAATTGAATCTAAAACGTTTTTTTTTTTTTTGTTCAAATTAATTTATAATAGTCAAATATTTGGGTTGTTTCTTTACCCTATTTTCTTCAAATTTTACTGCCTTTTCCAAATAAATAAATAAACACTATAGATATGTTTGTATGGGTGAGCAAAATATTGGATTCGAATCAAATTAAAATTTAAATTTTGGTTCAAATTTTTCGGATTTTTTAATCGGTTCAAATTGAATTTTTGACAAATTTTGAATTTTTAAATTCGATCCATATACATAAAATTTGAACCAATGATATTTAATATATTTTAAATATTTTATTAAAATTATTATATTTTAATATAAATAAAAACTCAAAATTATTAATTATATTTTAATATATTTAATTTTTATATTATATTAAAAAGAAATTTTATATTTTAAAATATTATAACAATACTTATTTATATATAACTATTTCCATTAACTTTTTAACTATTTAAATTTCAATCCAAAATTGGATTCGAGTTTCCTCCTCCCGGAGGAGCGCGAATTCGGTTCGTATGGCGGGCTTGAGTACGTGAGTGATGTATTTGGACAATTCTAGGGCGGATTCGTCGAAGGAAGACTGAATTTCTCCGCGAATTTGTTCCCGAAGCATGCTGGCCGGAAGGCTGACGATAGGATCGGACCTCCCCGCCGCCGCGGAAGCTTCGTATAGTGGGGCAGCCTCCTGTGCAAGGTGCGATGACGAATCGCCGACGGTTTCCTTGTTCTTCGACATCTCCATGGTTGTCGGCGGCATCAATTTTCTCATTCAAAGTTGCATGCAAAAGCCGCGAGACGTTGGCGTCCCACTGGCGTGCCAATCTGTTATCATAAAAAATCGCCACCGATGGCTTGATCGGAAAAGCCTATCAGAATTGATTTGTTCATAGAGTTTTCCGGTTTCTTCAAGAAAAAATCCGGGCTATCTCGCGTTAACCGAAAAAATAAAAATTGACGAAAAAAGAAAAGGTAGAATTGAAAATCAAACATGAATTGAAAGAAAAAAATTATAAAAATCTTAAAAAGTTATTGAAATGGAAAAATTGCAGTGGGAAAAAATTATAAAAATCTTGAAAAATTATTGAAATGAAAAAATTGACAGAGAAAATAACGAAGAAGATGATCAATGAATATCGCCTCCTCTCTTTTTCCTTCTTCATTTCCTTTAAATCTTGCTTAAAATCTTGTTTGGATAAGACTTTATTCCTTATTTTCCTCCAACCTCTTAAATTTCCATTTTAAAAAATCAATTTTATCCATTAGCCTCCATTGGACTGTTTCTACGTTGTGCTAACTTGATCATTGGGTTGGTCGGATCCGCAGGCCCATTTGCTTATCTGGACATTCTCTTGGGCCGCAAACTTCTCGAAACTTGGGCTGCACTTGTTCTGGATTGATCCAATTAATTTTAGGTGTGTACACTGCTAAAAAAAAAAAATTGAAATAATATATAATGTGATATAAATAATATTAATGTAACGTTTTGAATATAAAATTAATTTTTATTATAATATATATATAAAAAAAATAATAATAATTGATATAATTATTTTTAAACTACAACCGAATTGATTTGGAACAAAGCTATGTTAGTCGTAATCAGATGCAATATCAGGTCCGCTATGTTCAAATCGGTGTTTTTGTTAATGTTTTTTTTAATAATAAAACCAAAAATGATTATTTATTTATTTATAATGAGACAAAAAAGTATATATATATATTTATAATAAGATTAAAATTAATTATTTTTATATTTTATTGAGATTACTATTAATTTTTTTTTCCCAAATTATTATTTAAATAATATATTGACACTATGAAAAAAACTTTAATTTGCTACAAAAAATTTCACTATGAATTATTTTTGTAGTAAAAATTTGTTATTTTGCTACATAATTTAATTTGTAGCTAAAACTAATATATTTCCTATATTTTGTAATTTCATAGCCGGTTATGTTTTAATGGCAATAAATTAAAAATATTGGTAGTCAAAACTCTTTTTAAAAAATTAATATTGGTTAATTTTTTTAAAAAATAAATTAAAAGATTTTCAAAAATAAGTTCAAAAATAATATAAACATAAATAAAATTAAAATTAATAATTTTAATTTGAGCCTTTTTATTTATATTTATCAATCTTAAGAAAGGAAAACATAAAATTGCTTGAGAAAAGAGATCAATTATTTTATATAAATATATGAAAATTTATATTAATAATTATAATCATAACAATAGCAGTAAAAACAAATATTATTGGCTAATTATGAAGCTTTAATAAAAAAAAATAAAAAATATATATATATATATTTTTGAATAGGATAAAAAAAACCATATTTATTTTATCCATTAAAAATAAATAAATAAATAAATATACTAAGGCACAAATCGTCGTTCCATTTCAAATCTCTCTACGGTCCACCATTCGAAGTTTTCTAGATAATTTTTTTAAGCATGGTTAGACTTAATAAAACGGTTTGAACCATCGGATACGGTTTGAAATCATCGATTTTCTATTTATCAATTTTTTTTGAATCACAGTTATTGTTTCGATTCAACGGTTTGTGTTCGAAATCGAAGATTCCGATTTAAAAACAGACCGTTACATTTGAATCGCTAGTTTATATTTATATGTTTTTTTGAAAATTTTATACGGTATTCTTTTTATTATTTTAGCACATATGTTTTTCCAAAAAAAATTAATACATTCATTATTTTTATGTTATCTGCGCTCTTCTATACTTCATATGAAAAAAAAAGAAAAAAAAAATTCTTTTTAACTATTTTACAAAACAAACACATTCTTTATTCAAAAATTGACAATTTCGATTTTGTTTAGATATATTTTTGTTATTTATATATTGTATAAAAATTATATATAGATTGTAATTTAAATAATACTAATAAACTTAGGGTTTGTTTGTTTAGTGTTTTTATTTGATTATTTTTTAGGTGAGGTAAATAGAATTGTGTTGTGTTGTGTTGTTAATATAAAAAAACAATAGTAAAAGTATTTTATATTGAATGTTGGTTTTTGTAAGAATATAAAAAATATATATATTCCTTTCGTCCTGAAAGTAAATATTCATTTGCTTTTTGCACGTAGTTTTAGAAATATTAGCATTATATTGGGATATAGTAGAAATAAAGTAAAAATGACTGAAATAACCTTATAAGTATGTGTGATATAAAGGTAATGACATTTGTGTAATATATTGTAAATTGTGAGGGTATTTGTAACGTTAGGTAGATAGTACAGTTACTTAAAAAAAAAAAGAAATGGATACTTTATTATGAGACGGACTAAAATAAAAAAATAAATACTTTGTCGTGGAAATGAGGAAGCACAAAAAAAACATATGCAAAATATTGGACAAACTAACCATTAATAAATATTTATCTTAAATATTAAATAAAAACAACTCAAATATATTAATCTATTAGATAGTAATATATTTAAATCAGATATAATTATATAATAAAAATTAGTATTATAAATTAATATTGATATTCCCTTTGTCCTCGTACTTTTCATTTTCATCCGTCCCGCATATTATGTTACTTTTTTTTATTTTAAAAATTATATATTTTAATCGCATTTTAAATTTTATAATCTATAATTTATTTAATTTTTATTAAATTAATTAGTTATCTTTAACTTAAACATATAATTATTTGTATTATATTATAATTAATTTTATTAATATATTTTTAATTATTTACTAGTATATAATAATATAAAATATTTAAATTATAAATTTAGTATTATTTTTATTTTTATAGAATAGTATAGAATATTTTTAATCATAAACTTAGTATTATTTTTATAAAATAGTATACAGTTTTCTAAAACATTCACCCTAATTAAAACATCACAGCCTTTGCCTGCAATGCACCATGTTTATGCTCTCCTCCTCTTCTTCTCTTCACGCGTTCGTTGTTGTTCATTGTCCTCTTTGGCTGCTTCTTCGTCTAATTTTGATTTGTTTTCCGTATTTCCCGAGAAAGAGCATTACATTATGTAGTTGTTCTTGTAAAATATTTTGGTTGCACTCGAATTTGACATACTTTTATGTTTCTAAGCACATGAACACTTAGCATACAAATAAGTATTTTTCTTTTTTTTACAACGTGAACCCGCAGCCGCAATTTGAAAATACGTATTGGGTAAACTCCCGTCGAACTTAATACTCCGACACATACATTAAAAAAAAATCAAACGACATTGAAAATTAAGAAGAAGAATTTGTGGGAACAATTAATTAAGGAAAAAAATCAGAAGATGGAATGATAAATCTTTGTCGTGACTTATGCTCTAATTTCATTCCATGAGACATATATCTCATTTAATTTATTTTGTCATTGTCTAACAAAACACACATTACATTCATTAAAGTGCTAAAGAAAAGATCTAGTTTGAAAAAAAGAATGATCACGAAGAAGAAGTAATATTTTGTGGACAAATGCCGTGAACTGACTAACTTGTTGCCCTCCTCAAAACACTGAAATTATACTGGAGTCCGAAAAAGATGATTTCCGATATGTACTCAGTTCGGGACTGACCTGCATATATTTATACGATAATTAAATACTGGAATAGTCGTCTGTAAGAGTGGACTAAACAAACAAGAAATGTATGAAGTAGCACGGATAATGGAGGATGGTGAGCTAGCATATAGAAAAGGCCGGCGAGATTGTTCCTATCAATTCTGAGTTCCTTTCAACACATATATGTTATTCTTAATATGTCCAAAAGTTTAATATAATTCCTTTGAAAGGATATCATGTATAGGAAGTGACACTTGGACCATGAACACTTTTATCTCATCGGTTTAGAGGTCTCATAGGAGTGAACATTCTATTTGAACTAAATCAAATTTCGAGTTTTGATCGATTTTCGATTTGTAAAAATTAAAACTGAAAAAATGAACCAAAATATGCTAAGTTGAACCAAACTAATTCGGTTCGATTTAAAACCGAACAAATAAAATTTTTTGGAATTTTTATGTTAATACTCGAACTCATTTGTTCAATTTATTTTTCATCACCAATATAGATACATCTATCCCCAATACATGTTCCAAACAACTTACAAATTGATCAAATACTTAAGTATATATATTTAAATATCAAAATTATAATATATATAAAATAAAATATTTCTTTTATTTAAAATTCGATTTTTTCGATTTGGAAATTAAAAATCATAACTTGCCGAAACCGAAATTTATAAATTCGATTTTTATTTGTTATGGGTTTTATAAGAAGAAGAGAATGAATAAGATTTATTAGTTATATTATTAAGCTTTCATTTTACTAATTGTGGTTAAATGCTTGCCAAACTTGACCTTGCAATGCTTATAATTTTATTTTTAGAATTTCATATAATTATCTTAGGGTGTGTTTGTTCGGCGGTTTGGATTTTGAGTTGGAATTTGAATAGTAAAAATTTTGAATTTAAACAGTGGTATGATGTGATATAAATAGGTATTGATGTGATATTTTGAATGTAAAATTAATTTTTGATATGATACAAAAGATAAAAAATAGTTATTTAATTTGATATTTTTGAATTTTTATGAATAGTAAAAATCTGGACAAATATCCTATACAAACACATCCCTTAGAGTATTTACATTATTCTGTTTTTCAAAAGTTTGAAAAAAAGGTAAAAAATTGTAAAAAAAAATGTATTTGCTAACACATGCATATTGGATGTTAAATGACCGTCTCATCTAAAAGCTCGAACTATTAAGAAAACGCACAATTAATCATATTTCTAACAATGAGTTAGAAATGAAATCAGCTTATTGATACCGCTAAAATTAATTAATATAATGTTACAATGTGAAATATATATATATACTCCATCCGTTTCAAACACGGTGCAACATTTGTGTTTGGCACGAGAATTTAGGTGAGAAGTATTAAGTATAGTAATTTGAGATAATTTGAATATTAAGTTATGTGATTGAAGAGAGAAATGATTATTTGTTTTTTTACTTGAGTGATGTGATGGGATAAAGTGAAGTATATATTAATATATGTATAAAAATATTATTAATTATTTCTAAATTTGAAAATATTGCAGTGAATTTGAAACAAACAAAAAATGAAATGTTGTAGGGTGTTTGGGACGGAGGAATCATATTATAATGTCACAGTAGGTATATTAAGTAGCATATAATCTAATCTAGCCATATTTTCGGACAATTCAATAATAAAGCAAGAAATTAAATTAGACTTGTGACTATTAGGTTATGGGTTCAAACCCCGATGCCTTAAATCACCTGCCACAATGGTTCGCCTAGTGTGACTTTCCCGTCGGACCTGGTTTGCAGGGTATTAGATTTGGTCGGAGGTTTACCTAATGTGCACTTTCGGGTAGCGACTGCGGATTCTCATGTCATTAAAAAAAAAAATAAAAAATTAAAGTCAGGTCCATTCGATGAATCAAGATTCCAACAACTGTGCATTTGTACAATTTGTAGAATACATTCCAAAATTAATATATATATATATAGTAATATAAAGAAACAAGAATTTACAGGTTCCAGCAACTTTGTAGAATATATTCTAAAGTGATATATATATATATAGAGATAAACAAGTCATTCATATAGATATCTATATATATTATGATCATGCATATAGAGGGTGGGTTTCTTGCTTCTTGTGGAGATCAATTGAGAGAAAAAATTAAAAGGGAAATTAAATATGTTAAAAAATAAATAAATTAACTAGTTTTTTTTATTATTATTATTTAAAAAAAAATGTAAAAGATGCTGTATTTTATTTTATATTTATATATGTTACAATATATATATATTCTCATAAGGCAATGACTTTCCGGTGTTTGGCAACCGTTGGTAATTTGAATCATCAATAAAAATGACGATATAATTCAAGTCCACGAGGGTAAAAGTTGGTCGTTCCCCACCACAATGTCCTACCTTAATTAATATATATATATATATATATATAGCATACAATCTAATCTAGCTTGGTTATATTGTTGGCTAATCAAAAAATAAAACAAAGAAATTAATAAAAGTTAAGGCCAAATCGATCGATCAAGATTCCAACATCTTTACGTATGTACAATCATTTCAAAGTGATGTAGAAAAACAAGAGTGCATTTTTTTAATTGGTGTTAAATGGCTAGTCGATCGATTCAATTCAGTTTAGACACGTGGTTTCTGGCAAGCTATGCGGGCGTCTCCGGCGCCGGAAGACTAAAATATCAAAAAATTTCACTTATAGAACTAGTTTGCATTTACGAGATTAAAATGATAAGGGTTCAGTTACGGGACTAAAAAACAATTTATCCTATAAAAGTTAATATGTTATTATTGATTTTTTGTGAGAAAATAAAATATACACTAGAAATAGTGTAGGAAAATAAAAGTTTTGGACAAACAAAATCAAAATATATCAATTTTTTAAACAAACAAATAAAAAAATTATCGTATTTATTTATGACGGATGGACTGACTGTAATATACTCTTTGTGTCCACTAGTAAATTTTTATTTGTTTAGTATGTTTAAATCAAAACTTTCTTATTTTATTTTTAAAAAAATAACTTTTAACTAAATATCAAAATCTCCTATTTTTTACCTTTCACATTAATTTTTAAAGATAAAATAAACATTATATTATTTTATTGCAGTGTATATTTATAAAACATTAATTTATCTTAATTTACATACAAGAATCAAATTTAAAAAAAAAAACTATCAATGAACAAAGAAAATATGTAAAAAATATATTTATCAATCTATAAAATTCATTTATATTTGAGTTAGATATTTCAGAAAGTATATGAGTTAATTTTGAAATAAGAATTTTTTAAAATAAATTTAGTATGTAAATAGTGGTGGCATAATTGTAAATAAATATAATATTAAAAAATATAAATAAAATAATATATAAAAATTATTTGTTCAAAATAAAAAATACATATTTTGTGGACAAATAAAAAATATATATATAAATTTAATGAAAGAGCAAGTATCAAATATTTATTTAAATTAAAAAAAAAATCAAATTTTAAATTCAATTCAAATTTATTTAAAAAAAAAACCCAACAAAGGTTAATATCTGCATGGGATTCAATCATCCTTTTAAGGTGTGTTTGTTCGGGTTTTTGAGTTTGGATTTTTAAATGGTAATTGTTACGTTCGATTTGATATTTTTTAATATAAAATAAATTTATAATATAATATAAAAAATAATAAATAATTATCTTAATATATTTGGAGGGAGAAAACCTAACAAATCGTGTTTGTTAAAATTTTGTTAGTTTTTCAATGATAGGCCAAAATTGTTTATGATAGAATTAAAATTGATTGAGACTTTTTTTATTATTATTATTGAAGCCAAAATTAAGGACTAATTTAATTTTTTTTTCCTATTTAATAATTATGTTTTGAATGAAAATTTAATTTGTGTGATTTATTAATAAAAAATAAATTTAATCATTTGGAAGGAAAATAAAATTTTGATAAATAGTGTCATTAAAATTAAACTATTGTGGAATGCATAGTTGAAAAGTAAGGCTGAAACTTTGCACGTCACAATAATAAATAAATGGTAAGAAAATTTTCACAAGCAAGTTGGTACGATTGAAAATGAGAAACTAAAGATAAATCCGTACTCCATCCAACTTAAAAATCAGCTATACCTCATAAGCCACTCCTCCAATTGATGGCATTAAAAATCAATCCATCCCTATGATTGTAGGTAGGAACAACAACAGATCTGCAACAAACACTCTTGGGCACATTGCGACGAGCTTCCCGGTCCGACCCATTCAAGGGCGAGAAACATGTTTGCTGCTGCGGCGATCTTTATCTCTCGATGATGAATAAGAAGAGCTGTGGTAATCCCAATCTGCATCAACGATAAGGTTAGATAACAGTCGCCATATATCAATATATACTACATCACTATCCTATAACAGGTGAGGTGAGATTCCAACTATCCAATACATCAATCAACAACTTTAAAGGATAAACGTGTACCTCGAGAAGAATGGCGCTTCGACTTGTCCAACCGACCTGAATAAATAGGAACGGCCATTGTAAGGTAATGAATCCAATACATCATCATCACCATATATATATATATATATGAACACACACACACACAAGAATATATATACTCCCTCTGTCCGCAAACTTGTGTTTACTTTTTCATTTAAATATGCTCAGCAAAATTATGCTAATACCATAAATAGCAACTACTCCCTCCGTCTCACTTAATTCGTCCACTATTTCTATTTTCGTCCATTCCACATAATTTGTCGATTCTTTTTTTCGAAAACATAATTATATACTTCAATTATATTTTAAAATTCACAATTTATATATTTTTTATTTTAATTAAACTATTTAGTCATAATTATTTTTATTAAGTCATAATTATTTTCATTAATACACTTCTTAATTACTTACTAATTACACAATACCTAAAAATCCGCACCTAAATACCCTCATGTATATAACTTTTACTTTTATAGTCGAAAAGTATATACGAACTAACCTGAATCTCTTCCTTTGTCTCTGGAGCGATGTCCTCGATCCTTAACCTTATCTCTGTCCCTGTCACCATCTTCCCGTCCTCCTCCTCCTCCTCGTTCCCTGTCTGATTCTCTCCCTCTGCTCCTCGGTCTCTCTTTGTCCCTCTCTCTTTCTGTCTCTCTCTCCCTTTCCCTCTCTTTCGTCCTTTCTCCACTAGTATCAGTTTTATGATCCGATACCAATTTTGTCTCTGCCTCTTCTCTCGATTCGCCACCACCAACCGTGCCTCTAGATTCATCGTCGCTTTTCTTTGTCTCTTTCAATTTATCGAGAGCAGCCTTGATGAGTTCATCCTTACCGACTTCCTGATTTGAGGACCCTTTTGCAGTATTAGCTTCTTCGTTTGGAGTTGTTCCGGCGGCAGAGTTGTCCTGAGTATACAAATTGTAATTAAGAAGAATGGTGTTATGCAAAGTTAATTTACTTGATGAATGGCAATTACCTTTGGAACTGATTGATTTGGGTCGGGGGTTCGATTGGATGTAGCAAATGAACCCCCTTCCTTACATACGGGTACATATTGCGCCTTTGGAAGGCTGTACAGATGGGCTAGAACTTTGCAAACCTCGTTGATTCCAGCTTTGTCGGCATCAAATGCTTTCCACCACGGAGGATTCTCGGGTAATGGCACTTGGAATCTACGGGCAGCAGCATATACAACACCACAGGCCACTACCTCGCTCTTGAACCTCACGCACAAAGTTGTGCGAAGACTATTCACAAGCAGCAAAAAAAGTAATACAATATCAGAATGGAGTGTAAAATTGCATTGAAGATCATGTAAGCCAAGGTATAATAAGGTATACGTCACGAATTCAAGCAATGATGGATGATATCAGTGAAGGATTTAGCAAGTGCCTGGAAAATGTATGTCGCAATAAGAGCAGTAAAAAATTTATATATGTTTTCAACTTTATTTTTACTATTCATCAATTTTTTGTTTCGGAAAAATATCAGATTGAACATCTATTTTTCATTTTCTATATTATATTAAAAATCAATTTTTACATTCAAAATATAACACATGAAGTTATCCACTATTTGGACACAAATGCTATATGCACATGCTTATTATGTATTAGTGCCCCGAACATTTACCTGTCATTTGCGAGGTTCCAAGCTTCCTGTCGGAGCTCTGGTGGTGTTTCAAGTGTGGCAAGGTAATTAGATATAAATTTATGAGGATGCTCAACGTGACATATGAAGCCCATCTCTTTCAAAAGATGTCGTTCTGTTCGGATCAAATCAGCCTTCAGATCCACATATCTCTGTTAAAGCAACAAACATAGTAATTAAACTAAAACCCTCATTTCTCCCAAATTTCATGTATGAGTACTAGCGGCCAGAATAATCAGAGTAAAGTTTGCTTCTATGCTTCCGATTATATGGTAAAAATTTATGGCTACCTTGGAAGAAGTATCCAAATGTTCTATGGGCAAGTTTTCCCTCCTACATTCCATCCTGTGAAAAACAATAAGAACCTGCCTCGCTTTCCTAGGACTCTCTTCGAGTTTTGAAGCAAGCCAAACACAACTGGCAGCAACTCTCTGCAAGAAAATCGAAATCTCGTTCAAATTTACCAAATAGTAAAGGCCGGGTAAGTTTCAAATGCCATAGTGATGATACGATGGTTTAAAGAAGAATCTGAACTGATATCGTAAAAGATATACTACAGTGTGAATGAACTCAATAGCCATGAAATGGTTATCTTAGGAATGCTGGGAAAAAAGATTTTACCTTCACATTAAATCGTGCAAATGATTTCTTGCAGTAGAATCGATGAAATAGAACCTGGCCGGTGGCCATGACGGCTTGAGGTCTGAAGGAGTTAGTAAAGGAGAATTAGAACTTACTGGGAGAGAAAAATGAATTCCATAAAGTCGATGGCTCGTCTTAATTTTTTTACTACACTAATACTTTATTCACACTAGGGGTGTGTTTGTTTCAAAGTTTTGTAACAAATTCTACTATTCATCAAATTTTTTCCCCAAAAAAACATCAAATCAAATACCTAATTTTTATTTATATTATACTAAAAATTACTTTTACATTAAAAACATCACATCAAAACCTATTTATATCACATTATACAACTATTCAAATTCAAATTTTTTACTATTCAAATTCCAACTCAAAATGCAAACCCTCAAACAAACACACCCTAGGTTTATTAATTACCCTTTAAAAGAGAAAAATCATTATTAGTGAAATCTAGCACAAGTAAAGAATGTATAGACCAATAATACAGAATATAAATTATAATAATAATAATAATAATAATAATAATAATAATAAATCTAATAAGCGGAAGACAACAGAAGAGAGGATACAATTTGAGCAGTATTCCACTCTCCTGTATAAGATCACAGCCGTATATTCGAAGTGTAGCTTCAGTGGCTTCATCAATACCATCTTTGGTAGAAGGTGAGTTCTTCAGCTGCTCATCCGTCAGATAAAATGTATCAATTGCAGTATAAATCATGTTTTGTATTCCACCAATAGGAACAGACCTAGCGAAAACTGCACAGAATGCAGAAAGTATATGAGCTAAAAATACTTAATTGTATAGAATTTGTAAACATACCATAATCCACGTTCTTCTAAAAAACTAGCAGTGGGTGTGAAATATGTCGACAGAGCGCATGCTAAAATCTAGCACATCAATAACTTGAACCACAAAACTCTTTGTTTTCAAATTTCAATGACCTAACCGAATTATAAACCAACTACAGAAATTGCTCGTAACAAAAATCAAAATGATAAGCCTTCAAGATATATGTTCAAAGATTAAGCAAATGAATATTCGATCGTTTGACATGACCATGCCTAATTGTGCAAACCTTGAAAACAATAACAGATTTCAAAAATGAAGTTTCTTTATCGAATTTGAGGGGTTAGAAGTCTTCAAACAAAGATTATTCTTTCAATACTAAAATGACGCGAAAAGATTGAAATATATTAAGGTTATTACTTCACTACACAATTGCTCATTTACTTTATACTTCCACCACTGACCGATCTATTCTTGTTCCTTTTCATCACAAGTACAGAACAAAGGAATACCAACTTTACAATACATGGAACAAAAAACAAAATCAAATAGATCCCATTGAAGAACTCTCTATTCCTAACAAAAACCTACAAGGATCAGACATTTAGCTGTTCACTCGATGTCACGCCAAATTATCAAATTATGAATATGGACTGAATTATGCTATGTAGGATAAATCTCAGAAGGCAATGATAAAAATTCCGAATTCCCTACATTCACTATAACACTGCTAACTACACAAAACTCCCATATTATACAATCAACGACATTTAGACTGAGTATACAAATACAACTAGTAAGCCTACTCTAAAAGCCACTATTTCGTACACAAGAACTAGACAAAAGAGCAGTTTTCAACAAGAAGAATGACTGCATCTGTGTCTATCTATTCGATCACCTAATGCATCACTATTCCTTTAAAGCAAATGACAAAGCCCTATACTCAATCACATCACATAACCATCAATGATAATTACATCACACATCTTAGAAACTGTTCTTCAAACAAATAAATTGCGAACTGAAAAAACAGATCAATGAATCCACTTTCTTACGTATATCTTGAAAAGAATTTCCATTCCACAATGAACACCTTGTCTCGCATAAATTTCATCAAAATAATGGTTACAAGCATAGATTATTTGACAAAATGAGAAACCTAAAGAACCAAAGATCGTTGCAATATTGTGATTCTAAGAAAATTAAACTAGGAAACGACCTATCCCTCGATTAATGCTAAATTAGAGATATCGCCAAAAAAAACCCTAGCCCTAACCCTAAACCCGTTTTAACTCACTGTATTTACCCGCTTGGCTTGTCTACCCTAGAACACGGTTTTCTCTTCTGCCTCTGTTTACGTCGCCAGCCTCCCGTCGTCCGCCATCGCCGTACGGATTACTTTGAGTTGATGCGTGTAGACGCAGGGCGGAGACGAGCAGTCGGCAGCATTTTAAAGTTAGGACTTAGGATTGGGGATTTGGATTTTGATACGATAAATAAAATAAAATAAAATAAAATAAATTTGAATTAAAATAATTGTAATAAATTAGGTGATATAAATTCGTAATATAATGTTTTAAATGTAAAATACTTTCTCCTCCAAAATATTTTGTCCGTGTTACTGTAGACACAGGAATTTATGAAAAGTATAATTAGTAAATAATTAAAAATATATTAGTAATAATAATTATAGTAAAATAAAAATAATTATAAATTAAAATTAAAATAATTAATTAGTATAATTAAAATTTTAAAAATATAAATTAAATTTTTAAAAATAAAATTAAAGTGTATAAATATTTTCCAAAAAAATGAAAGTGACAAAATAAGTGAGACGGACGAAAATAGAAAGGTGAACATAAGAAGTGAGAGGAAAAAAGTAATTTTAATATCATATAAAAAAATAAAAATTAAGTATTTAATTGATAACTTCAGGAAAAAAAAAAAAAAAAAGGAATGAATAATACATATCTCACGGTCACAACAAGTTCACTTTTTACACCAAACCATCTTTTACCATGAGTAATTATATTTAATTTTATAAACACATAGTGTATTTTTTTGATGGATTTGAGAAAATTTTAATTTAGATTTGATATTAAAATAATGCATAATGAAATATTTATAAGGAAAAAAATTAATAATCCCTCAATTCAATTTTTATTGTTCTAAAATATATTTACAGGTATTTTAGGTGATTTTTTTTTTGCTATAGATTAACAAATTTGCTATTAATGATATGGTAGAAATTAAAAATAGTAAATGAATAAAAAGTAAAAAAATAAAATTTGTATTTAAAAAAATAATAATAAAAATATGACAATAATTTTACAAGTTTATTATTCAATGTTCTAATTTTTTATTAGAATTTTTCTTTTTGAAACTTCCTTTCATAATTTTAGTGAAAGCCCAAATTCATATAATGAGAGTCAAGTTTTTATAATTATTTCTTAGAGGCAGGGAATTGGGCCTTTGGGCCCTTTGTGTTCACCTTGGCCCATTTGTGTTCACCTTGGCCCATAAGAAATAAAAACTTGTTTTGTCAATATGAATCAAATATATATACATATTTTTTCTTTGATTATTGGTTAAAACTTGTATTATAATTATAAAAAAATATTTAATTAATCAGATCATATAGAAAATTAAATATATACTTAAAAATTATTAATTTAAAGTGCTTACAACATAACTATTACTATATAATTATTTTTTTTATTATTATTGTTACATGAGAGTAGATATTTTTATTCATAATCCTACCTATTATATTTTTAGATTTGAAATATAAATCAAACACCTCTAGGATAATTTCAAATTTATATACTTCATCCATCTCAATACAATAGTCTTGTTTACCAATTTTGTCCGTCTCAAAACAATAGTATCATTTTTATAAATAATCATATCACTGTAAAATTATCCCTACTTTTTCATTATTATTACACAATTGACACTATATTTTATTCTAATATACTCACAAGGGCAAAAAAAGTCATTTATTCTTACATTTTACCCACTACCAATATAATATCAATATTTCTTAAATTTCGTGCGACAGACTATATTTTTGAGACGGATAGAGTATTTTGCATTAATTGCATGCTTTAATATGTAATTATGATAAATAAAATAATATGCACAGTAATTTTTTTAGTGGATTTAGACACCAATATTAGTAAAAAGGGAGGAATTTACACATTATTATTTGTTGGTATTATAAATCTACAATTATATAGGATTTATTTTATTTTGATTTTAATATTATGTTAGATATAATATTTTGTGGGATAATATATTATATTTTATCATCACATTATTATTTTTACACAGGGTTGTCCAGATGTTTTTAAAGTCCTGAGTAAAAATTAAATAATAAGCTTTAAAAACAAATATTTTTTTTTTTTTTCCGCTAGTGTGGAGTAGATTGTCCGGTCTCATTTGCGAGACATATTTTAACTATTATAAAATTTCACGATATCTTAATTATTAAAACCAATAACTTAATAATAATTACAAAATCTAAAGGCAAAGAATATAAGATTAATTTTTTAAAAAATCCGTTTAGAATTTATTAAAATTATAATTGGATTTGAGATTAATTTTAAAACAAAAAATAGTTAGAGTTTATTAGAATTAAAATTGGATTAGATAATTGTAAATAAAAATACGATATAAAATTTAAATTAAATTTTAATATACTAATAATAATGAGCTTTAAAAATATTTACGAATTTTAAAGGCGAGAAAATAGAATTAAATTTAGAAAATTTCAGTTAAAATTTAATTAAAATTAAATTTGATAATTATCGAGAAAAAAAAAGAGATAAAATCTAAATTAAATAGTAATATATAATAATAGTAAAATTAAATTAAAAAATATAACTCCTATTGAAACAAGACCCTTGGTGTTTTTACACCAAAAGACAATGATAAAATTGTCTTTGCACTACTTCTAAGTATCTAATGCAATTAAAACACCATTAATTTTTTAAATTTTACGCCAAAAATAAATATATATTTTTTAGCTGGATACAAATATTATGTTTTTATTTGAAAATATGATAATTGTATAATAATAATAAAGTGAAACCAATGCTCATTTTCTTGAAGAAAATAGTTGTGTTTGGTTGCTGTTTAAAATTAATTGAAATTGAATATTAATTTAAAATTTTATTTAAATACTTCTTCAATCACATAACAAACTAGTCCGTCACATAATAAATTATTAATTTTTTTTTAGTAGTTATACTATATATTCAACATTACAAATACTCTTACAACTTACAATATGTTACATAAATATCATTACTTTTATATCACGCAATACTAATAAAGATATTTTAGTTATTTCTACTTATTCTTATTATATCCCAATATAATACAAATATTTCTAAAATTATGTACAAAAAGTAAACGGATACATAGTTATGGGACGGAGGGAATAATATTTTTTGTTATAGAAAATAATAATTTCTCTGTTATCCAAATTTATTTTCACTTTTTATTATTATTTTTTTTTGTCAACTAAATTTATTTCCGTTTTCATTTTTAGTAAAAAAATATACTCCCTCCGTCCCGCAGCAAGGTTGTCATTTGGTTTTTGTGTCATTATACTTGACATTAAAAATATCCTTATATTTGAATAATTTACTCTAAAAATTTCATTGTATTGGTATTATAAAAGACTAATAAACATATTCTTGTCTTTTTTTTCTCGATTTGTACTACGTCTTGATATAATATTTAAACTTCAAATATCAACATGCAAAAAACCAATGACAACCTTGCAGCGGAACGGAGGAAGTATCACTTTTTCTACTTTTTTTTTTCCTTAAAAAAATAAAATTTTATATTTTTATCTATTTTTCTTAAAGCTCGAATTTGATCCAATGGGCACACAATTGGATGATAAAAGAGGTATATTTTTATTAAAAATTGGACATAATAAATATTATTAATTTCAATCTAAAATCATAACCAAATATATTAATATTTCATAAATTGATCATCAACTTATTTTTCGTTTAATTGTCTTTTTCAAAAATTTTATTAATAAAAATTAATTAAAAAACATTATGTTCAAAATAATTTTTTTATTTATATTTTTGATAAAAAAAAATAACATTCTTTACTAAATATATTACATTCAATGCTCACTTATATCAGGTTATATACATTGAGTATTTACTATTTTTAAACCATCACAAAATTCCAAAACATTTCTAAAATATATTTAAATTCAATATTTTTTTTCATTAAAAAAAAAAATAAGTCAGCATGTGATGTAAATATATATATATACATATATTTGGATCGAAAAATCCAAAATCAATTGTTATAATATTCTATCACATGGTCACCTGCTGCACATGGTTCGCCTAATGTGACTTTTTTGTCAAGCCTAATTTGCAGGGTATTAGAGGGTTTACTCAATGCACACTTTCGGATAGCGATTGCAGACTCCACGTCATTAAATATATATATATATATATATATAAATATAGTAGCAATATAATTGAAGGAGAGAGAGAGTTTTGATCATGTGCTGTATGGAATTAGGTTGAAATATTTGTTAGCCAACCATGACTAATTATGTACTATCAATTTAATTAATTTAATTTAATAAGCCTCATTTGTATAGAGATTTTTTGTAAGTTTAATTTTGTTTAAGTTATAAATATTTAATTTTTTTTTAATAAATACCACTATATGTATCATCTAAATTTATATTCTATTTTTTTTTATTGTCATCAAAATTTATTTATATTTTCTTATTTAGTAAAAAAAATATAAATTTTCTACTTTTTTTATATAAATAAATTATATTTTTTATATATTTCTTTTTTTTTTTTAACTCGTGCCCGATAAACTAAACATACATTTCAATTACGGAAGGAGTATAAAAAAAATTTAAAATATATTTATAAACATAACCTTAATCTAATGAAAGGGTTCATAATATATAAAATACTCCCTTTGTTCATTAATAATATATCTATTTTTTCATTTTGGTCCGATTCATAACAAAGTATTCGTTTAATTTTTTAGTAATTGTACTATCTACCTAACATTATAAATAACCTTCTAATTTACAATATATTATACAAATATCATTATCTTTATATCATACAATACTAATAGGGTTAATTTAGTCCTTTTATCTTTATTTATATTTTATCTCAATATAATACTAATATTTCTAAAATTTCGTATAAAAAACAAATTGATATATAAATATGAGACAGAAAGTTTATTACTGAGATAGAGTTGGTTAGGCACATTGAGGATGGTATCCTATGCTCCTCCAATCTAATCTAATCTAATCTAATTAATTCAATCTTACTTAATTATTTAATTAATACCTACTATTTTTAATCTCTCAATTTATTCTTCTAAAATATATATATATATATATATATATATATAGAGAGAGAGAGAGAGAAAGCATGGCATGTTACGTGGTTCCATCATCCATGTGAAGAGGAAGCATGATGTCTATTTGTATATATAGAAAAAATTGCAAAAAAATATTCTTTATATATATATATATTCAATTATTACTTTTGTTCTATATTTATTTCGCTGGTAAAATATATCTTAAAATTTTGCAAAATTTGTAATTTCTATCTTTGCAAACATGTGATATATTTTGCCAAGGAGATAAATACAAGACAAAAGTGATAATGAGATATAGATGAGAGATCTTTTTGCAATTTTTCGCTTGTATATATATTTACAAAAATTATAAAAATAAGCTATGTTTATATACATTTTTTTTTAAAAAAAAAAAGTTTTGGGATTATTTATTTATATATTTTTTTTCAAAAGATAATAATGCATTACATGCCAATTTTTTTTAATTATTATTTTCACAAAATTTCAAAATTAGAAAAAAAAAAAAAAATTGTCCAAATAAATCTAAGTTTATATAAATCTATTCAATTACTAATTTCTTTGAGATTATCTTTAATATATATATATATATATATGATGCAATCCATATAATTTCTTATTTAGATTCATTATTTTCTCTCATGTAGCTTCATATGATGGGTGAATATTGATTTATAATTGACAAATTTTAAGAAAATAATATTCTCTCCGTCTCGTATCTATATATTCATTTGCTTTTTATACTGAATTTTAGAAATATTAGTACTCCATCTGTCCCGTTGGAAGGGTGACGTTTGTTTTTTGCACATAGATTTTTGAATACTAGTATATCGGATTGTAGTAAAAAATACAAAAATACACATGTTAGCAAGGTGTAATATAAAAGTAATGACATTTGTGTAATATATTGTAAGTTGAAATGGTATTTATTATGTTAAGTGGGTAGTACAATTACGAAATTAGGAAATGGTAACCTTGTATTGGGACGGACGAAAATGGAAAATGGTAACCTTTCAATGAGACGGATGGAATATAATATTGGGATAAAGTATAAATAAATGTAAAAATACTAAATTAACCCTATTAGTATTGCATGATATAAAGGTAATGATATTTGTGTTATATATTGTAAATTGGAAGGATATTTGTAATGTTAGGTAGGTAGTATAATCACTAAAAAAATGAAATGAATACTTTATTATTGGACAGATCAAAATGGAAAAATGGATAGATTGTCAAGAGACGGAAGTAATATATATTTATCAAAAAAATTGCAAGTTGAAAAGTAGTATTTTTTTTTTTTTGAAACAACAAAACATTTACAAATTTGAACTGGTACGAGAAATTTTAGAAAACATTTCAAAAATAAATCCAATTCAAAATTTTGAAAATTAAATCCAAAAGTATTTTATATTTCAATTTTGTTCAAATTGAATATTCGAACTTCGAGTATTTTGCGCATTCCTACTTCACATAAATTAAATTACTACTTAAACACAAAATGCAAAAAATTCAACAAATTCTTTAGGGCATTATTATATCATATATTATTAAATATTCTATAGATTTAGGAT
Organism: Andrographis paniculata; assembly: GCF_009805555.1. Lineage (NCBI taxonomy): Eukaryota > Viridiplantae > Streptophyta > Magnoliopsida > Lamiales > Acanthaceae > Andrographis > Andrographis paniculata. The sequence continues at coordinate 1,471,267 of NW_026137620.1, read as the reverse complement.
ATTTTACTCTTTTATTACTATCAATATAATGTTCGTCGATAAATTAATTTTATATTTAAAATATTTATTTATTTAATTATATATTGATTATAATTATATAACTGAATTATTACAATTAAATAAATAAATATTTTAAATATAAAATTAATTTGTTGAGGAATATTATATAATCAATATATTTAATTTAATTTATTCTTCAATGAAACTTGTTTTTAATCGGTTTGGATTTTGTGTTGAATCGTATTATTTTGCAATATATATTATCGATATAGTTCAATATATATAGGTTCTTTTTCCTTTGTTTCTTCTTTTTTTTTTTAAGTTTGATTTCATTTTGCATCGTTCAATCATCACAATATTTTATAGAAAAAATTATATTGTTTTATCTTACAAAATATTATATTCAAAATAATATTATTAAAAAAAGAAAAGAATTAATTAACTTTTTAAAAAATAAGAAAATTTCATTAACATTTGGTTCAATGAATATTATTTTGAAATATTCTTATAAATATATCTAAATAGTCTCCATATTTACTAAAAAATGTGTCTATTTTATCATTTCAATTTAAATACTATTTTCTTAAATCTTCATGTCTAAGAATTTTTGAACACTAGACAAATGAAGTATGATAATGGGCACAAAAGTCAAAAGAGAATATAAATAAAATAATTTAATAGAATTATTCTAATTTGTAATGAATGAAATTAAATCACAAAATAATTGAAATACACTATTAATAATTCAATTAACCTTTCTAAAGCTAATAATCTCTTCGTTTCACATAATTGGTCTTTATTTTTTATTTTCGTCCGTCTTACATAACTTCTCATTTCTATTTTTGGAAATACAGTTATGCACTTTAATCACATTTTAAAATTTATAATTTTTTCAATTTTAATTAAACTATTTGTTTATCTTAATTTATAATTATTTTTACTAATACACTTCTTAATTATCTACTAATTATATTTTACTTAAATTTCTGTATCAACAGTAATAAACTCAAAATATCTGGGAGGGAGGGAGTATAAAATTCTCCGATTTTGGAAAAAATATTTTTTGCTCCATTTTTCATCATTGCTTCAAAAAAGATATTTTTCCCCTAATTTTCAATTATCTAATTTTCAAAATATTACTAATATTAAAGATTAATCCAAAATAAATAAATAATAATTAAAAAAAAGGAATATAAGATTGAGACGGTGGAAAAAGCTTTTGTGATAATGGTGGGACCCATTTTAGTTATAGCACTTTATAACTTTTTGCAGTAAGCGTAAGTTACAAACTAACAACCACCATATCAATACACGCTCCAGGGACTTGAGCTCCTTCAGACATTCTAATGCTTGTTTTATTATGTTAAATTTTAAAAATTTTATGGGTCTGTTTTTTTACCGCAGTTTTTTCAAATTTTACTATTTGAATTTTGTATTTTTCAGAAAGAATATTTTTTTTTTTTTTACAAAACATCTCATCAAACATTATTTTTATATCAAATTCAAATCAAATTTTTTCTAAACTCATCAAAATAAACACACTCATATATATATATATATATTAAAAATATTTTTTAATTTAGAATATCATATTTTATCGAAACTTCATACTTCAATTTTCTATTTTTGTCCGTCCCCAAAATAAGGGTACTATTTTCTAATTTAATAACTGTCCGACCTAAATACCTTTCCAACTTATAATATATTACACAAATGTCATCACTTTTATAACACGCCATACTAATATTGGCATTTTCGTCTTTTTTACTACAAACTAATATAATACTAATATTAAAAAATTTATATGCAAAAAACAAACGGTGTTTTTCTTACAGAACTGAAGGAGTATAATATTTTTCATATATTAAAAAGAATAAAATAAATTCAAAATATTATTGTAATAAAATCTTACCTGATTGTATTTTTTTAGTCTGATTATCATTATACAATTAATTATTATTATTTTTATAATTATTAATTTTTTATAAATATATATATTATTTGTTTATACTATAATATTACATCCATAGTACCGTTTAAACAATAATTCAAAAAATAAATCAAATTGAAAAATAGGACAATGTATTTGTTGGAGAATTTTGGATTTGAATTTGTCTTTTAAATAGTTAAAATTTAAATTGAAACATTTATTTATTGTAATATAAATGTGTGTTAATATGATATTTAAATAAAAATTAAATTTCAATTTAATATAATAAATAAAAAGTACTCTATATTTAATTTGATATTTTATTAAAATTTTAGGTAATTATTTAAATTTTGATTTAAATATTTTTTTGATATAATATTTTATATAAAAAATAGTTTATTTTTATTAAAAATAAAAATAAATAAATAATAAAAAAATTTATTTAAAATAAAATACACACTTTCAAATTCTAAATTGTGGTGTCATATTGATAAGCTTGTATTTTTAGTATTTTAAATATTGTGAAATAATCTTTGTTAGTAAGAGTTAGTGAGATTTGAGAAAGTATTTTGAAGAATCGTAATTTTGTTTTGGTAAATTAATTTTTTTATTAAAAGAAAATGCAACTTAAAGAAAAAATTGCTTATTATATTAAAACATAATACAACGTAAGAAAAAAATGCAAAAATACTTCTATTATTAGTGTTTTATAATGTTAATAGAAGGATATTTTTATAAAAAATCATAAAAATATAAGGAAAATTTTAATGTTAAGTATAATGACGCAAAAGATAAATGTGATCCTTAAAGGCGGACGAAGTGAGTATTTATTTTCGTTAAAAATATACTCCCTCTGTCCCAATACAATAGTCTTGTTTATCATTTTTGTCCGTCCCAAAATAATAGTCTTATTTCCATATAAAACTACCACTACTTTTTCATTTTTATTACACATTTGTGATTACTTTTTCCACTAATACACTTACAAGGACTAAAAAGTCTTTTATCCATATTTTTTTTACCAACTATCAATATAATATTAATATTCCTTAAATCTCGTACCCAATCCAATTAAGACTATATTTATGGGATTGGGGAGTATAAAAAATTCAGTATTTTTGGCAAGGAATTGGAAGTCCAGGAGCTCCGGAGAAAATGCAAAAACTTGGAGTGCAGTCATCACAAATCCCCAAAAGTAGTCAAATTTTCCCATCAAATTCAGCTCCCAACTGAAATTTATAGCTGTCCCATCTTCTCTCTCAATCTCTCTCTCTCTCTCTCTCTCTCTCTCTCTCTCTCTCTCTCTCTCTCTCTACAAATATATATGTATATATGTATATATACACACACTTTTCATGTGAAAGTGGCAAGTGTTAACTTCTCCATTACTGCATTATAATTAATATTAATTAAATAAATAATTAATTAATAGAAAATTAGATTTAGCCAAATGGGGCATGTAAGAACGTAACAGCACAACCACAGCCCGTCATTCACTTTAGGACAATCTGCTGCTGCTGCAACAACAATAAGAATATGGAATTTTATTTTCATCAAGTTAAGTATCTCCTTTTACAATACACAATTAATTATAGCAAAAACTATATATATATAAATATATTTTTAATTATCATAACCGGTTTATTTTTTTTTTTTATCATTTTAGTCTCGTAACTAGATCATATATTGAATTAGTAATTTAGTTAAAGTGCTGAATTTCAAAATGCCTTGAAAATAATTTTCAAGGCATAATTAGCACTCTAGCTCATCCCATTGAATTAGTTTCACAATTAAGAAAAAAAATTGGTAGTAGCAGTCCTCAGGTGCCGAAATTGCTGATGTGGCACATCAGATATTGTGTGAATGACACGTGGACAATAATTGATGATCATTTCTGCCAAAAATTTTAAAATTATAAGACTAATCCAATAGATAGTATAGTTATGATCCTAAAATAATTGTCAAATGTTTACCCTTTGTCTACCCATTTAGTGGACATGTGTGCTCTATCGTGTCACACATTCATATCCGGCATCAGAGAATCAATTGTGCAGAGAAAAAAAAAAAAAACTCACTTAGGAGATCATTTATATACATATGTCAATTACAAGATTAATACGATAGACAATCAGTTACAAGATTTAAAAAAAAAAAAATACCACTTCCATCAGGTTTTAAAGGTCTCATTTACTTTTTACACGTTGATTTTTGAATATTAATTATTATGTTAAAACGTAGTACAAATTAATAAAAAATTACAAAAATACTTTCATTAGTGTCTTATAATACTAATAGAAGGACATTTGTAAAAAAAAAATAATACAAATACAAGAATATTTTTAATGTTAAGTATAATGATGTAAAAGGTAAATGCGACCCTTAGAGACGGACGGATGGAGTAGTATTTTTCTTAATTATATATCAAATCGTATATGTAAATAAATCACTCTATTATTACTTCATCCACGTAGAGAAAAATAGAGTGTATTGATTAGGACTAATCAGCACATCGATAAACATTTCTTAATCCATAATTGGATTTAAATCAATGTATTCTTAGTGAATTATTACCATATGCTATCATTCCCTATTACAAATATATGATACGTTAATATGCAAATTGCGATGAAATCGAACGGGAGTATTAAACGCTCATTTGTGGGCCGTCGGATACTCCCAAATGATTTATAATTGACGGTCGGGATATACGACAAACATTAGCATTGTTTAACACATGAATAATTAATTGATCGATGAATAAACATTTAACATTAGAGATTTGGGATCGCTTCCAATTTGGTGAGATGGGATTTCATACCTAAAAATTGTAACAATTTAATTATAAAATAAAATAAAATAAAATAAAATAAAAAAGACAAAATGGTAATGTATTTGATATGGGATTTCAGACCTAAAGATTACTCCAACTGTTCAATGACATGGACATGTGCCAAAAGTTGTGTTCTTCTGGGCACTTTCTTGCCGACTCCATGGACCTCAACGCCAGACGCATCCTCACCGTCCGTAGATTCAATCAACGCTGTAGATATTACGTAGAGAAAAGAGTCCATGGATCTTTCAAGAACCAATCTCACTTGTGTAAGAATAAAGATATGCCACCCACCATTTTTACCCTCTCTCTCTCTCTCTCTCTCTAAAAATTTCCTTCCACTCCACGCCTCCCCTCTCTCTCACTCTATATATATACATATATACATACACATGTATTTATATATGTATTTGATGTAATAATCTCCCACATAGTGGTGTCTCCATTTCTGCCAAAAAAAAAAAAAAACACAATGTCTGCAGATCTTGATGAATTCCGGCCGCCGGCGATCAAAACACAGTCCGACGGCGACAGTATCCGATGCATCGGAGATCGAGATTCCGATATTCCGGTGACCCCTGAGCACAGCAAGATCCCGGCGATCCTCACCTGCCCGCCAGCGCCGAGGAAGCGGCGGCCGTCAAGGAGGCGCGTGGGAGGCACGTGCAAGAGGAAGCTTCGCGTGTTGGATTTCTTCGAGATCGTCGCCGCCGAAGAAATCGAAGAGTTCTTCAGAACCTCCGAGGAAAAACTCGGCGGCGGCGCCGCCGTCAAGAAGAGATGCGTAATGTAAAAAAAAAAAATTATTTTTATTTTTATTTTTTAAATTCGATTTGCACTATATATATATATATATATATTTTTTAAAAAAAAATTTCAAATTTCACAATACATTACATACACATAATGTCTGTATATATAATATTATTTATATATATATATAAACATCCGTACGTGGAAATTGTGTATGTAAATTAAATTAATTATTTTATATTTGGAGTTTTTTCTTGGATTTAATCCAATTAGAAAGTGTATTTTTATATATTTATTTTTCAGAATTATATATAGGTTTTTATTGTTGTATTGAAAAAAATATTTGTGATTGGTTTGGGGTGTAATATTATAATACTTTATTTTTAATTACACGCCATTGACGAGTGGTATAATTAAAAATAAATGGTTAGTTTTATTGCGATGGGTTGTCATTTAGGTTAGTCTATGATAATGATAGTTTCAATTTTTATTTTTAATTTTATTTGTTTGGTATATACGACATAATTTGTAATTACTTTTATATATAATTTGCGAGTTTATATATAATTTGTGGGTTTTCACGTCATAAAAAAAAAAGAAAAAAAAAGATAGATTTATTACGTATAATAAATATAATTAGTAAGTAATTAAAAAGTGTATTAGTAAAAATAATTATGATATAATAATAATTATATGTTAAGATTAGATAACTAAATAATTTTTAATTAAAATTAAAAAAATTATAAATTATAAAATTTAAAATATGATTAAAATATATAATTATATTTTTAAAAAAAAATGAGAAACTGAGACCGAAGAAGTATCACTTATGGGACAAACTGAGCTATGTTTACTTTTAAATTTTTAGTATCAATTTTTTTTTTATATATTTAATTTTTAGAATTCTTTGTTAAATTATACTATGATTTTTTTTTTTTACAAAACATAATATTTAACTAGCTATTTAAATAAAAATAAAATAAAAACTTAATAATGAATCAACATTTAACACATTTTAAGATTATATGCAAGATAATTTGCAAGTTGAAAGATGCATTTAGAAGTTTGAATTTACTGTTTTTGAGTAATAGTTAGGCATTAATGTAATATATATATATTTTTTATTAAAAATAAATTTAAGATATATTTTTTAATGTTTTAAAAATTGTGGATGTTATTTTGTTTTTTATTTTAAAAAATAGAACTTTATACTCCCTTCGTCCCCCTGCAAGGTTGCCATTGACTTTTGCATATTGATATTTGAATATTAATTATTATATCAAAACGTAAATACAAATCGAGAAAAAAAGACAATACTATGTTTATTAGTCTCTTATAATACCAATAAAATAACATTTTTAGAGTAAATTATTCAAATATAATGATATTTTTAATATCAAATACAATGACACAAAAATCAAATGGCAACCTTGCAGCGGGACAGAGAGAATATAATATAATTGATAAAAAAAATATGCATAATTAATATAAATTAGTTTATAAAAATAATTAATTTAAATAAATTTGATATAAATATGTTATTACTAGTGAATCTCATTTAAAAAAATTATGAGAAAATAATTGAGATTAAAAAATTAGGAGCATATGCCAACCTGGACTCTAATTACAAACAAACAGACCCTAATGTCGTTCCATAGTAAATTTCTAAAATATATTAATAATAATTAATATATTTATTAATATTATTAAATTAAAAATAACAATTAATAAACAATAGAGAGAGATCTCAATCTTTGATTCGATCTTCTGTGTATATATATATATATATATTTATTGTCTTTAATATAATTAATACAATTCATTGAATTAGGTTCAACTAATTAGACATCGAACAAGTTACTATTATTATTATTATTATTATTATTATTATTATTATTATTATTATTGATGGAATAATGATTATTCTATTTAGATTCAACATACATAAAGCTTGATATTGATTTTTTTTTAAAAATACAAATATACCCTCTCCGTCCCACTTTATATTTAAGTAAATAATAAAATAAATAAATAATTATAAATTAAATTAAGATAACTAATTAATTTAATTAAAATTTAAAATATTAATAAATATGAAAATTAAAATGCATAATTATTTTTTTAAAAAATAAAAAAAAATAATTAGGATAAGACGGAAAAAAATAAAAATAATTGACAAATAAAATAGAGCAGACAAAGATTATTACTTTAATTTATAAAACATCGTATAATCACATCCAATTAATTAAACCATTGTCGAATTTTTGAACTATTTATTAATATTTTGTACTAAAAAAATATTCTTATTTATTTTCTATTTAAAACACTTACATAAAAATTATTAGAATATATTTTATTGGAAACATATCCTTAATAAATGATGAATGCTATTAAATTATGAATTGTTTGGGAATATATAATAATAATAATAATAATAATAATAATAAGAACTTTTGATGGGATCATCAAATTGTCAATTAATTGTTTATTTAATTATTGGGTTTATTTCATAATAATTTAGTTGGGAATTGAATATTGTTTAATTAATTGTATATTTATATGTGTAGATAAGTTTAATTTGTGGCTGACACTAAACTGCACTGCTTTGGGATTTAAAATCTTACCTTGATTGGATTATTCATTACATGATCAAACAAAGTCAAATAGTTACTTAAAAAAAATAATTATCATCTATATTAGTCTGTCCTATATTTATATATTCATTTGCTTTTTGTACGAAGTTTTATAAATATTAATATTATATTGAGATAAAATAAAAATAAAAGTAAAAAGATTAAATTACCCCTATTAGTATTGTATGATACAAAGGTAATGACATTTGTGTAATATATTGTAAATTGGAAGGGTATTTGTAATATTAGGTAGATAATATAATTACTAAAAAAGAAAATGAATATTTTATTATAGGACGGACCAAAATGATAAAATAGATATATTGTTAAGGGACGGAGAGAGTATTATTTTAATTTTCCATGTGCTAAAAACATCAAATCAAACTAAAATAAGAATATATGTTAAAAATATTGAAAAGGAAAAAATTTTATTGGTAAAATTCCATACTTTTCATACATACACTGGTTATACATGTAAGTTTTGGTTTTCATTGTGACCCTGTTAGTATATATACAACAATAACATATACTCCCTATGCCAAACAAAAAATATATATTTATTTTTGGCGCAAAATTTAAAAAATAATAATATTTTAATTATAGCGGGTAGGTAAAAGTAGTGTAATGATATTTTTTTCTTTTACTTTTTGGTATGTAAGTAATGATGTGATATAAAAAGTAAGAGTATTTGTGGAAACAAGTGATGTATTTAATGAAATTGTTACTTTGTAATTGGACGTCCCAAAATAAAAATATACATACTTTCTAACTGGACGGATGAAATATTTGACAATATGTAATAATACAATAAACAATAGTGCTAATACATATTTTGATAATATATAATACTTCTTTCGTCCCGACACATATTACTCTTTTTTTTTATTCGTCCCACAAAAAGATGATTCTTTTCTATTTTTACTAAATTTATCAATCTTAAACACTATCAACAAATATAAATCAGTTTAATTAAATTTTTCACATCTTACATGTAAGACCAACTCCAATTTTTTTTTTTTAATTTCTATTTCTCATCAATTAACAAATATTTTTATTTAGTTTTATAATTTCTCTTTTATTTTTTTTTTTTAGAGGAACATGGCGGTTGAGAATAGAGTTATAAACAAGAGTAAGAAAACAACTGTGTTTAGAACACATGAATGAACACATGTAACAATACGGCCCTATTTAGAATATGGTCTTGAATAGGGACATAAACACGACCATGTCCAGTGTTAGGGTAATGAACATGGTCCCTGTCACCTACCATAATAAAATTGATAAATTCTAGCTTGAATGAGAACAAATTTGATTAAATAAAAGTTAAAGGTATTTTGAAATTTTGGTATTAGTATATGATTACTTTTTCTAAAAAAAAAAAAACACTTTGAAGTGGAACAGACGAAAATAATAACAATGATACTGCTTTAAATGAAGTCGGAGAGATTATATCTCTATAAATACGTAACGCTATAATACTACTTGATATATAAAAATATGTATACTTTTATTTTTATGTATTTTATTATTGTAATATTTAAAAATCATATTTATATACATAACAATTTTCTTTATGCTTTTGTACAAATTATAAAAACTTCTAAATAAAAATTAAGAATAAAATAAATCCAAAAGGACATGAATATATCACTTCAATCCTAATTTTACTTTTGTTATTGTTGTGTTTACATATCGAAAAAATTTAAAAATCGAGAAGGAATAAAACGATTCAATTATAATAACTTGTATTGAATTGAACCAAAGGAATCAAACACAAAATTGCAAAAATATACGAAGGTTATCTCATGGCACATACTATCGAATAAAACCAACCTAAGGGGGAGTATTTCGACTCTGACAAAGTAAAAAACGACCCAAAGAAGCCCTAAATCAAATTATAGGATAAACCCTAAGGGTGTGTTTGTTTGTGCATTTGAGTTTTTGGGTTTGAATTTTTTAATAGGTAAAAATTAAATTTGAATAGTTGTTTGATGTTATATAAATAGATGATGATGTGATGTTTTGAATATAAAATAAATTTATAGTATAATATAAAAAAAGAAAAATAATTATTTGATTTGATGTTTTTTGAGAAAAAATAAATCTGAATAGTAAAAGTTGTGTAAAATCCACAAAAGAACACAATCGAACATATTTAATTACGACTAATAATCATCGGAAAACCTCAATTTTACACACGCATAGTGGAGAGGAAGGAGGCAAAGGGAGGGAGAGAATATCTCGATACACCATTGATAAAATCGAACGGCTCAGAATACATTCCTAGTTATGACACAAGAATAATGAGCGTGTTCTTTTCGTAAAAATAAATCTAATATAATTTTCTATAAAATAAATATATTATATATATTTATTATTTTTATATTACCTATATAATTCTTTATACTTCGCATCAAAATATATTTTTTAAACCATTTTACAACACAAAAAGGCTCAATATTTGCTCTGTCCCAATATAATTATTAATTTAATCCGGAACACTTCAAAATATTTGCAACTTTCATCCCTTTATACTAATTTATTTATTTTATTTTTTTTAGCTTTATAGATAAAAAATGTGTTTCTTTAATATTTTAATTTGAAATATCTTTTCACATAAAAATTTGTGTCCGTAAGTAATAGTATAAAAAAAAAGTAAACTGTTTTTTTAGTACCGTAACTGGAACCTTTGTCATTTTAGTCCCGTAAGTGGAGCCTGTCGCAAACTAGTCCCATAAGTGAAAAATTTTCGTTGTTTTAGTCCTCCAGCGCCGGAGATGCCCGCGTGGCACACCGGAGGTGACGTGTCCGCCAGGTGTCGCTGACCTGGCGGACACGTGGATTTTTATTTTATTTTTTTCATTTTTAATTTTTTTTTAAAACTTATTTTTAATTTATTTTAAATTTTATGTGTATTTTTTTTTTATTTTTTTTATTTGGTCCAATTAAAAAAAATTTAAAAAAATTATAAAAAATAATAATAATAATAAATCCACGTGTCCACTAGGTGTCGCTGACCTGGCGGGACACCTGGCGGACACGTCACCTCCGGCGAGCCACGCGGGCGTCTTCGGCGCCGGATGACTAAAACAATGAAAATTTTTCACTTATGAACTAGTTTGCGACAGGCTCCACTTACGAGACTAAAATGATAAAAGGGTCCAGTTACGGAACTAAAAAAATAGTTTACCCTATAAAAAAATATTCTTCCATCACAAAAAATATAGTCATTTTTCTTTATTTGTATGCCATGAAAAAATATGTTCATTTTTTTTTTTGTTACAAACATATTACTTTTTACTTTTTTAACCACTTTTTTTTTTTTAAAAAAATTTAATAATAAAAAACAAAAAGTACACACTACACTAAAATTAATGAGCATAGTTTTACACCACGATCTTTTAGTGTCCAATCTAAATGAACATATTTTTACACTACGAAAGGAGTAATATTTTTTGTTGCATGTTAATTATTTTTGTTAAAATAAAATATATACTCCCTCCGTTCATTTACAAGGGTTACATTTAATTTTGGCGCGGTGCTTTAAAAACAATAATATTTTAATTATAGTGAGTAGTTAAAAGTAGTGTAATTACATTTTTGCCCTTATTAAAAGTAATGATGTGATGTAAAGTAGGGGTATTTGTGGAAAAAAGTAGGGTATTTAATGAAATGTAAACTTTGTAATTGGACGTCCCAAAATAGAAACATGTAAACTTTGTAAACGGAGAGAGTATTTCTTTTCGTCTTCTCACAAAAAGTAAATATTTACTTTTTATACGTAGTTTAAAAAGTATTGTAGTTTAATAATAGTTGATGATAGTTTTTTTTTTTTTTTTTTTTATGTAAATACCATTTTATCGTTATTATATATAAAATTAATGTGAGAATATTGATATAAATAAGTATAAATGTAAAAATATTTATAATGTATGACAAGATCCATACGTACTAACAAAGAAATTAATAGTTTATATTTGAACGACAAAATATATATATAATTATTAAGTGAACTGAGAGAGGTATTATATATTGCAAATCGTATCAATAAAAAATATTTTAAATAAAAGGTAATGATAAAATAATACAAAAAGTTAATAAAATTATACTACTACTACTGCCTTTCATTCCAAATTTCCAATACAATATATTTTTTTCACCATTTTTACTTGTCTTATTCAAAATATATATTTTTTACTATAGTATAAACAATTTATTTATAAATATAAAAATACTTTGAAATTTAACAAAAATATCTATTTTTTTAGCACTTAAAAAAAAATACTTCCTCCGTCCTAGATAATTTGGGCGTGTTACTGTACACACGAGAATTAAGGTAAAATATGATTAGTAAGTAATTAAGAAATATACTAGTAAAAATAATTATAAATTAAGATTAAGATAATTAAATAGTTTAATTAAGATTTAAAAAATTATAAAATGTAATTAAAGTTTATAATTATATTTTTAAAAAAAAAGACAAGTTATGTGGAACAGATGAAAATAAAAAATAAAAGACAAATTATATGGGACGAATGAAGTACTAAAATATTATATATATATTTCACTAATAAATAAAATAATATTAATTTTTAATGTATTAAAAAAAACAAATAAGCAAATCAAAATTAAATAAACAAATCCTTTGTGACGGTATTCGGCCTCTCCATTTTATTAATTCACTTATTTTATTTTTTGTGTCGTATTTTTTCATAAACCTGTCAGCGGTAAATTTGGATCCCAAATCCCAATGGGCGACACACATAATGATTAGCATCTCATCATTTAGAAAAAAAAAAAAAAATACTTATATAAGAAAAATATTAATCCCTCCGTCCCATATAATTTGTCTATTTTTCATATTTTCGTCCGTCCGACATAATTTATTCTTTCTATTTTTGGAAATATAATTATGCACTTTAATCACATTTTAAATTTTAAATTTTATAATTTTTTAAATTTTAATTAAATTATTTACTTATCTTAATCTTAATGTATAATTATTTTTACTAAATAATAATTATTTTTACTAATATACTTCTTAATTACTTACTAATTATACTTTAGCTAAATTCCCGCGTCTACAGTAATACACCCATATTACATGTGACGGAGGGAGTAACATAAATCAAAATAAATTAAATTAAGGGGCTGTTTGGTTCATGGACTTTTTTTTTGTGGGATTGGGATTTCTTAGTAGGATTTATATGTGATGAGATTTATTATATTTAGGATTTGGAATCCCATGTTTGGTTGGTAAAATGTGGTGGGATTTATATTTCGTTGATTTGGATTTTTATATTCTAAATGACATAATTGTCCTCTTATGAATTTTATTCATTTTGACAAATTAAACCTCTAATTTATTATTAATGGATCACGGTAATATAATAATAATATATCAACCATACATATCAAAAAATAATTTCGAATAATATAATTATATTAAATATATATTTTTTTGAGTTTAACGTATTCATTATTTTATTATAATATTTTTCTAATAAAATACATTAATTTTAATATACATTGGATCCGGTACATGTATAATTTTAAATTAAAATTTAAGAATTGTAAAAAAAAGGGATTTTTCGGATTCATCAAGTCTTACCGGGTATAGTCTCGGTCGGATCTAGTATAATCGGATCCAATTTGAATCTCGAATTTAACAATATATATTTAGGATGAATATCAGTTCCGACTGAACCCGACTTATAGTCGTCCCTATAATTTTATAATTCAAATAAAATTTATAATAAATAATAATTTAAACAATGAATTTATTAGTTTATTTAAAAAAATATTGTACAATAAAAAATAATATAAATTTAATTAAGTATATAATTCAAATAATAATTAATGTTAAAATTATTTAATTTTTTATATAAATATAATACTATTTTTTTTTTTATAAGAGAATATAAATGTAAAAATTAAAATTTTAAGAATGGGATTTAAAAGTAACAGGGGTATCCCCATTACAAAAAAAATCCCTTATTTGTAGGATTATAGACACCATTTTCAAGTTCCATTATTTTAAATTCCACCTTCTTTTTCTTAACCAAACATGGATTTTATAGGATTTTAAAATCCAAATCCCATGGAATCCCATCAAATCCTTGAACCAAACAGCCACTTAGTTTTTTACCCGTGGACCAAAATTAATTAAAATTATTTATAATGATACGAATAAATATTTTTAGCTTACAAAAATTGATAATATTGGGATCAATTTTGATTTTTTCCTATTAAATAGTATATCAATTTATATACATACATTCAAATTTTTACTGCTCTTAAACTCATTCAAATCATAAGAGAGGTATCCCTACCCCGATCCCACAGACAGACAAAAACACAGCCCACAAACTTACAATGAACAAAAAAACCAATCTAACAGCTAAAACCTCATTCATTCAAAAACTTAACAAGAGCAGAGAGAAAGGTCTTCACCAATGCCAAAATCGGGTTATTTTCAATTCTAGACGATTTCTTCGACCCCTTCCAAGTTTCGCTGCCCACGAAAGCACAAAAATGACAACTTGAAAACTTAATAAAAACTTATCGACGAATTTGGAGGAAGCTGACTTACAGGTTGATTCTGTCCATTTTCTGTAACCCATTCTTATTTTGAGTATCAGCTTCAGTTCCTACTTGGGGAGGTGTCCCAGAGACCAAATTTGTAGAAGAATGCCCAACCTGAAGAAATATCCGATGCAGAAAAGGGATTATTTATTATGAGGCTCCAACTAAAAACCAAATTATTACTTGCAAGAATATGACAAGGTAATGTTCAATGGAAGCGTAAAATAATGGCCGTTGGATCAGTGTGTGATTCGGTAAAAAGACATAATAGAAGAATAGAAAATCACAACTACATGTATCTAAAGCATTTTCCGTAGAAATGAATATATTTCAATAAAACCAAAACATCTCATCGTATAAGAACACAAAAAATTTACTAATAAAGCTATTAGACAAAATTTACCTTAGTTTCATCGAGCAAGGAGCTTTTAGATCCATGGTCATTTGTGAAGTCGTGAAGATTTTGCACTGACTTCTCATCCGTATGTTCATTTTCTAATTTCAACGACACTTCTTTATGATTCTGTTCATCCTTCCCATTAACAACATCCATATTGCTTTCAATAAATGATACCTTTTCACTTCTAATTGAAATACCCGATTCTCCATCCACATCAGCTGTCCTAGAAATCGGTTGCACTGGGAGTATTTCAACAGCAGAACTGGACTTTGTTGTTATAGCAACTTGTGGCGCTTCCTTATCCCGGTCTCCAAAATTCACTTTACTGATAATTTCCATGTCAGCTGACTCCGTATGAGCTTGTTTTTCAGTTCCATTAAGTTTATCAACAATCTGCTCAGTATTATCGAGATATTGTTCAGCTCCATGGCCCTGAGTCTCTGGAAAATCATGATTCTTTTGGCTAGACTGAAGCATCCTCTGACTGTTGTCCGCATCAATCGAATCAAAATTTGTCAAGAGTGGTTTTTGAACAGTATTGTCTTCAATCCCTTCACTTTCATTGATGATATTCTTATTATCGAACTCGTCCTTCTGCTTCCAAGAATTAGAATCTTCTTTCACTATATCTTTATAATGTAAAGGATGAGCAATCCTTGCTTCTTCGCATACTTTTTCTTCTGTAGCTACCTTGCATAGTTCATTGACACCTTGTTCATCATTCAATTCAGGGTCACTAAACTGCAAGCTGGAGCTTGGCATGAGTTCCACATTGGTAGTTGGAGATGAAAAAGGAGTCGAAATATAAAAATTTTTGGGTGCTAGAAAATCAATTTTATGTTCCAATGAACTAGACCCTTGCTCAGTAAATCCAGAAGGGTAGTGTTCATCTAGAAATTTATTAGGAGGAGCTAACACCCTGTTTTCTTGAATGATCTCACGAACAATCTCACGCACTGTATAAAAAGAACCACCGACTTCCTTGTGAGTAAGATTGAGGGAAGGAAAATTCCCATTATTTGACTTCTGATATCTGCGAGCAAGTGAAATATAATTCAATGACAGCATAAACCCAAAAAAATAAAAATGAATCAAGAAACACAGACAAATATATTTAAAAAAATTCCACCTCCACGCAGAAAGAAGATTAACAAAATTTTCACATGAGACATCTTAATAGGGAGAAATGACTGAAAATGAATTTAAAAAAACGCGAAATAAATTCAAGTGGTTTCAACTTAATACAAGGAAAATGCTCACCTCAAGACTTAAACTACTTAGTTGTTATAGGATAACTTAGCTTCTATCAACCTATTTTTACAACTTTGTTTTCGCACTATTCATCAAATCCAACACATATTAAAAATTTATAGTATTACATCAAAAACCTATTACAAAAATTACATCCAACACCTATTCATCAAATAACTATTTTTATTCACCCTTTTACTGTTTGCAAAATAACCTAAAACAACAAAACAATTCCAATATCTGAACACACCCTCAAATTCAGATATGTCCAAGAAGTAAGCTCTCAGATGGATTCTATTTGGCCAGAAGGTCGGGCCCACAATACATCACATATCCTTAATGTGACCTTTCAAGTCAGCCAATTGCAAGTTCATCTGATTAAGTACAAGAATTAGAATCATGCTAAACTAATGTCTCTAAAGGGACTATCTATTGTATGAATATTTTGGAACTGACCATTTTAAAGGAATCATTTTAGTAGAGTTGATTGATGATGTCAAAAGGGATTGTCCTATGTTGTTACAGTGTGCACATATAAGTGTGTGAAAACATAGCATAACGTAATTACTTCATCAAGATTGAGTCAACCATAGTCATAGCGAAGGGGGTGAGCCAAGACAGTGAATTCTACTAATATCTAGCTTTTAATTGACTAAATAAGCAGTTAAGAACTTGAGGGGCTAAACAAAAAACTGAGAGAGCACGGCACAATTACTTCTTTATGAAAGATTGGACCATCGTCTTCCTCTCTTCTTTTGAACGTCTAATCCTCGATTTCTTCCCCCCTGCATCATTGCTAGTGGCAAGGGCAAAAGTTTGTCCTTGCCAGCCACCCTGGATTGCATGCATGATCTATGTGGTTCACAGCAAACACCTAAAATGCAAGTCTACAAAAGGAAAACCGAGGATAGCAGCTTCCTGATGTGTCCACCTGTAAATATCTGCATCAGGTACACAGTCTGGTACATTTACAGTCATTCCACAGGACACAAAAATCATCTACCTTAACACTGCTATAAAGGTAAGTGATGAAGAGAATATTAATCACATAAGATCATCTGATCAGGTAATACGGCTTCAAATTAACACTGGATGCTTTTCAAATTATGGAATAATCAATTTATTTCTAAAACATGCAAGTTTACATCAGACAAACGACAAACCCATCCTCATAGCATTGCATCCAATGCCTAAAGAAAATGGAATTATTACGCTTAGACATGTTTTTTTAAGTGCTTTGGTGTTTTGAGAATAGTAAAACTTTGAATGGAAAATAAGTGTTGGATGTAATGTTTTGAGTTGAAATAGATTTTCTATGTAACATTGTAAATGAAAATTTATAGATTGAATATGATGTTTCTAGGACAACACATTTTTATGAATTGCGCGGAAAACAGAATAAAAAACAGAGCATTTTAAGTTGTTTGGGTTTTCTATATTGTTTTCACACTATGTAATCTACATGAAACTATCCCTCATAAAAGATCACATCAAAACCTTATTTCCTATTCCAAATTCACGGTCAAAACCTATTTTGCATTAAAACGTTTTCATACCGAAAGCACAGGGTAAGAAACAATCCAAATCACAACCGCATATTACTGCAGAAAAAAAAATAAAAAAAAATAAAAAATATCTGCAACAACAAGAAACGAAGAACAAATGAAACCTATTTGAGATTAAGATAAAACACAATCAGCAGCACAAACCACAAACTCATAAACTCTTCGTACGAACATAATTCAGAGACTACTGCTTCGTTTCTACAATGTCAGTTCAGTGTCAACAAAACAATGGCTACTCTTATCACACTAAAATCCAAAAACTTAAGCGTAATTAAATACAAAAGTTTAGAATAACAGAACAGAGACATGGGCAGCTCGAAGGAAATTAAAATGATCCGCAGATCCACACTCAGCTCCCAAAATGTAAATGTGACAAGGAAACTAACAGCTGCAGCAGCAACCATAATAGAGCTACAATTGAAAATGTGGGAAGCTTTTGGTTTACCGAGTCTGTGAGAGAGAAATGCAGAGAAGAGGGGTTTTGATGCGGATGAAATAAAAACACTGTAAACCCTAACTGGATAAAATTTGGGCATCGAATAGCAGTTACGAAGTCGCGAAAAAATAAATCATCCAAGGCGGATGACCTCTGAACACGTTTTTAATTTTGTATAGATTACGAAAGTATAAAAACAAACAAATAGTAGTACATCTTTGAATTTTTTACAATTTATTTGTTTTTTATTTTAAACTTAGATCTCCACTTAAATAAAACCAAACAAACCATTATTACTACTTATCAATAATAGTAAACTCACGTCGGCCTAGTAAGATTTACCCGTCAGACCTAGTTTGTAAATATTAAGTTACGATCGACAATTTACTCAGTGCGCACTTTCAGATGCGAATTTTCACGTTATAAAAAAATATAACAATAATAATAAATAATAATAATAATAATAATAAACTTTTTGAGTCATGTTTACAGGTCATTAGGTTTAGCCAGAGTTTATCGCAAATTTATTTTAAATTAAAATAGTACTTCTTAAGAATTATGTAATGTAAAGTGGGATAAATGTATATTTAATTATAATCTACTTTTAAAATATTGTAGCACTTGATACTATATCATACTTGTTCCGTCTATTTTCTATTGCTCTTTATTTTGTGTATAGAAAAAAAAAAAAAAAAAAAAAGTAAATAAAGTAAAGACAAATAAACAGAGGACAGTAATTCTTAGACATTCTAAATAAAAAAGTAAGATATTAATTTTTGGATGAAATACATGTATTATATTAATATATTTTATGCTGAAATTAGTAATAATATTATATTATATGTTGTGGCTCGTCACAATGACCGCCGCCAAAACAATTGTTACATAACAAATTAAAATAATCATGAACCCACTAAAATTTCTTAATAAAAATAAAAATAAAACTAAAACTAACCCCAACATTAACTAAGCTCTTAAGTTAGTTAAGAGCTCTTTGTCACAATCAGAACACGGGCGTGTTATTTTCCTTCGAACTCCCGAACACGTATGTCAAAAATCCTACGGCCTGTTGTCTTTCATTATTATGCTTTTGTCAAAGGTACGTATCTATATGTTTATATATATATATATATACAGTAACTAAAAAATGTATATAGTTCTCGTGTAGAAACGAAAAAACAAGGCCAAACAAAAAAATCACGAACCAAAATTGGTACAAATATAAATAGAAAATAAAACCAAGGATCCGTTGGCCTTGGCCATGCCCATTTTTGGCAAGGCTTCCGGAATCCCGAAAAGCCGGCGGAGCATTGGCCGGGCCAAGGCATCTTTCAGCGGCGCAAACATCTCTCGTTCCGGAAAGATCTAATCCGTCGATTGTGCCGCGTCTTTCTGTCCGTCGGATGATTCGATTCGATGGAAGAACAAATCGTTACCCCTCCTATCCTGCTAGTGTCTTCTGCTTGTACCCATGCTTTAATCGATCGATCAATTTCTCCTTCATTTTCCGTTTCTTGTCCATTTTCAGCCGGTACCGTTGCTCCCGCTCCTGTTCGTACACTCCTTGCCAGTAGACTTCGCCAGTTAATGGCCACAGCCATTTCTCGTAGGGGTGGTCGCCGTCGTCCGCGGCTTCTGCGAGATCTTCATCCATGCTTTTGAGTAAGGTGCTGTTGAAGTATTTTACCCACATCAGACCTTTGCGCTGTTCGACGGGGTGCTGCTCTTGCAACGACCCGGTGTGAGGATTGATGTGAACTATCCTTCGAGCGCTGTGATAGGCCCATACGTTTACTAAGAGCTCCAAAAGTCGACAGTAACAATGTTTCTTCTGTACATGGACATAAAACGGTAAGGCGCATGTAGTAGAGGATTCGTTCGAATAGTACGTTGGGGGTTGAATATATTCACCTCGAGCGCTGAAAATCCTAGTTTACAATCCGGCATCTTGCTTGAGTTCATGTGTAGACTGTGGAGAGAATCGGCGAACATCCTGGGGTCATCGGCTTCAAAGTTAGAGTTAAAAAACCATTTTTTTCTTTATCAACATTAGATGACGTAAAAAGCGGGCTTACAATTAGGGCTGTTAAACGAGCCGAGCGAGCTCGAGTATTGATTGTTTGAGCTCGGCTTGAACTTGTTAATGGTACAGGCTCGACTTGTTAAGAGTTCGAGCCAAAATAGTGCCTCAAGTTCGGCTCGTAAGGCTCAAACTCGAGCTCGGTTTGAATTTTATTATATTATATATATTTTCTAATATATAAATTAAATAGGACTTCCTAAAGAAAACGGCGGATCTTCCTCTCCTTGCAAACACTCTAAGACGCAACAACGGTTATTCAATATATTTAATTTTATTCATAATTTTTAATAATAAAATATTCAAATTTTAATAATAAATGTAAATTTTGATATAAAAAATTATATATATTATATTAATATATAAATAATATAAATATATTATTACAAACGAGCTCAATTAAGCTACTCGCGAGTAGAGCTCAAGCTCGGCTCATTTGTAAAAAAAAATAATTTTTGAGCTCGACTAGTTTATCTCTATAAACGAGCCGAGTCGAGCTTGGCTCGCGAGCTACTCTGATTTGTTTAACAGCTCTACTTACAATGAATGTAATAAAAGGGTAGAAATACCTGGAAAACATTACGAATTCGAGGAAGGAAGGGGTCGGCATGACCCAGCTATGTAGTGCCAACCAATGCCCTCCGCCTTCGGGCATGGGGGGAAGTGCTTCCACATTCGATGGTAAGCCATACATTCGACGGAATGCATATTCAAATGTTGTTCTGTAGGTTTGAAACAATGGAGTCAGGGTTGTTTTTTATGATATTGCAATTCGAGAAGCTCTGTTTTTCAAGTAAAAGAACTATAGAAAGCATTTCGTGTCTAAACATAACTAATGCATTCAAATTAAATCAACATGAAAAGAAATTAAAGGGCGCAACTAAGACTATAGTGATATCCGAATAAGTCATCTGATAAATGGCCAAAAATAACTTTCATAACGGATCAAAAGTGTACTAACCGACACATTTAACCTTCCTACATTTAGAATGTCCCTAGGCAGATCGAAGGTTAGGCAAATCATGGTTTTCCAGAATGGCAACATCCATATTTAGAAAAATCCCGAAAGTAATAAACATTTAATTGCACGAGAGTTCTCAGAGAGCACTTACCGACATCTTCCTGCATTGATAATGTCGCAGGTGGACCAAAAAGTGGGCAAATCATGGTTTTCGACAATGCCAATATCCGTATTCAAACTTGCCCAAAAGTATATAACATCTCCTTTCGTGTTTTCTTGTATAGCTTTCTCTAAAACGTCTTCTGCTTTTCTGGATAACGATACCTGTAATGATTCATCCCATAATGTGGTTTAGTGTGCAGGAAATAAAACATCAACCGTAAGAACGGGATATTTAGATTAGTCAACTAAAAAAGGATGAGACACAAAGACATTGATTACAAACTTCCAAATGATCATATATTGATGCACATTATAATCAATCGTCTACCTTCCTCCCAGCAGCACGCCACGACTGAAATCCAATCCAAGGTGTTTTGTGAATGTCATTGATCACATTAGCAATTGAAAACATTCCTCCAATCTCACAGAGAATATCACGATAATACGTGTCATTCAGGATGGGAAGGCGACCAACTGCATCGACATCATCTGAACTCAATCTTCGGGCTTTAGTAGACTGATGTGCAAAGCAAATTGAAATAAGCAAAAATCATACCACAGATTACGCACAAACTAAGAAATTAACTAATCCGAATGCATAGCCGATACATTCTCTGCCCATTACAAGACTACAAAAAAAGTTAAAATGAATCAACAAATACCTAATTGTAAATGCATCTACAGAGACATAAGAAACTTACAAGACTTAATCCACGGTATAATGAACCATGGTGTAAAAATGGCCAACCCCCAGCACCATCGTAGATCTCATATATGCACAGTGGCTGCCCAGTTCTTTCTAGCTCTCCTTCGTCCCTCTCATTAGCTTCAAACCTCAGCTTTTCTGATTTTCTGGCATTGCGATAGATATCATCCCACTCACCAATGTCTTTCTCCATTCTTTCATCGATCTACAGAGAACCATGATGCCTCAGCCAAATGACATCATATAGATAACAGTGGGAGTGTTATGAGGTGAAAAATACTATAACACTAAAGTAAAATGGTATACCTCCTCATTTTCTAGCCTATCAACTTCCTCGGAACTTTCCATTTCACTCACGATGTCCCAGTCCTGCACTGTGGGTAACTCATCTTCCAAATCTTCAGTGCTATTCTGAGCTTCATGTTTTCCTGGATGATAATTAGTCATGCTTTCTTCGATATGGTAAAATATACTTGAATTTTTCCCCAGAAGGCCTTCTTCATGTAGGTCTTCAGCATTACTAGAGAGCCAGTCGAGTTCCTTTCTGAAGAGATGCCATTCCCATATGCTACCATTCAGATGAGAAGTATGGCCTGGTAGCATGACATCTGATGGGAAATCACAGACATGCTCCAGTAGTTTTGCATAAGCTTTGAAGCTCTCCGATGCAAACATATTCTTGGCACGATGTCTTCCCGAGGATGCAACAGAATGTGCTAATTTAGTCAATTTTCCTTCAGATATCAGAAGTGAAAAGGCATTTTTCAAGGCTTCAGGATCCTTTTTTTGGAAAATAATCCCGTGAACCCCATCAACAACCTACCATTTCAGAGAAAAAAAGAAGACAATAATTATTTATCAGAATAGCTAAACAATACTTGATGATGGATGGGATTAAAGGCATACATATTTTGTTATGACGGGATAATCTGGGGCAATTACAGGAATTTCAAATGACAAAGCCCTAGTCACCAAGGGAGGAAATCCCTGTTCATCTTGAGAGGAGCCATATAAAATGACGTCAGCCATCAGCATTAATCCATTCACATCACTATTTATGCCGTAATGCTTCAATGATCCTTGAAGCAATCCCAAACGAGCTGCGACATCCTAGAAGGATGTAGAAAATCAATATATTCACCAAATGAAGCAAGGTAATTTCAGTTATATACACACATGCATAAATATATATATATATATATATGTATAACAAACAAAAAGAACTCCACTTTAAAAGAACTCCTTATTAAGCAAACAAAAATAGAGATAGAGATAAACTATACTAGATAGAGACGTCCGAAATAAAGTCCACTTTGAATAAGATCTGAATCAAAAGTCAGATTAATTAATTATAATGCATCAAAAACATCAGCAGGGAAAGTTACAACCAGGAAATGTCACTGAATCAGTGTTTAAATGTAGGTTTGGGGCCAGGCTCCCCCTATTCAATATTTTTTCCCCTTAACGCCTATTTTTCAATATTTTATATTTACATGAAAAATTAATTTTTCATTCAAACCATCAACATCAAACACCTATTCATATTACATCAAACACCTAATCCAATTCAAAATTTACTATTCCCAGCCCCAAACCCAACTCCAAATCTTACATTCAAACACACCATAGAGTTTTTTTGCCTTTTATGTATGGGTCCAGCTATGCCATCCTCATGTTTAAAGTTTCCGTTGAAATATTAAAGAACTAATTCTCATAAATAAAAGGAGAAATAACATAATTTCAAAATGCAAATAGTGAATCCATACCTGAAAATCATCATCATAGTCTTTGCTGGAGTTCCCAAAAAGGAAAATAAACTTGGAGGTAAATCCGGCATCATTTGACCCAGCATATTTGATGAGCAGTGGCTCTAGATCATGGATTGTCACAGCATAGTCCCACGCTAGCTCATTGTAGAAAAAGGAACTCCCAACAATCAAAACCAGTACATCATCATCATCAAAACCATTCTCCTTTCGAAGCTGATCCTTGGAATGGGTCTTGCTATATCTTTCTGCAGCCCAAACATCTATTGGTGATCCAGGAATCACAAAGAAGTTTCCAGTGTCAAGCAAGCTATATAACATCTGATACACCAGAAGGTATAATAAATAACAGATGAAGTGGTCAAACTTAACCGTGTTGCTAAAAATATCGAAAATACAAAATAAAATTTAGGAACAGAAGATTTACCGGAAAAGAAAAATCCGGAAACACAACCGCATCAGCCCTGCTGAAGGCATTTTTCCAATTAGAAATTAGGTGGTTCCAGCCACTGCTCTCATATAGTAGCAGGCGATTAGCAAGTGTATCCTCTTGAATAATCCATATCAGGGGAACAGAGCAGAAAGGCTCCTGCATAAGGCTGCATATATATAAAACTTACAAATCATAGAATATCAAAAGACACAGATGCAATATATAGATCAGAGATTTTACCATTATATTCAGATCATTGCACACTCAAGGCTACTATAAAAGTAGATTGGTTCAAAAGCAATTACCCCACGTTATATGAATGAACACTACAGCCAAGAACATCTCGCTGAACAAGATTAATAAAGTAACACAAACTATTTCTGCACCTTAACTCAAATTTACAAGCTATAAATTAGTTACTTACATGCCCAATGGCATATAGTGAATAAAACAATAAGTAGTTAAAAAGAAATGCATATGGTGTGTAAAACCCTTGTAATTGATAATTGTGTTTCTAACCTTATACGTAATTGATATTTATTATGTTTCTAACCTTATGGAGGGTTATGCATCTGATAACTTCCTGCCCTGACTCCGGCCCCATGAAGGGTTAAATATTTAATAACTTTCTGCTCTGACTATAGACCTGATGAGTGTTTTGGACTTGATTTTGAAAGTATATCATGATCTCTTGAACAAATTCAAGCTAGTCTTTACGATATATATACGGACCCATCCAGATTTAAAATTTAAAAACCTGCAACCTGCTATGAATGTAAAATTGTGGACTCAAACCCGCCCCAATTTCCATCTCTAATTTTATCATAGTGCTTTAACATTTATGTAATTTAAAATAGCAAAGTAAATCTATTGAGGCACCAGTTGCATAGCAATAAATGAATGAAAATGCCAAATTCAATAAACTTTGAACAATAAGTATATGTATCACACAATTACCTAGGTTATAGAAACCAACTATGAAAAGAGGCGATTACCATTTTTTTGTGGAATAAATATTAGCACTTCAGGAGATAAATAATTAAATAAACTATTTTGAGCTCCAAAAAGATCATGCTTAATACCTAGAAATGGCATCCTTGGCTTCAAGAGAGTCAGCAACAACACCTTCAAAACTGCAGGCACCGAAAGACATTAGTGATGGAAGAACCAAGAAAAACTAATTAACAGAAGAACTGAATTGTAATTGAAATAAAAATTAATAATAATAAAAGATAAAGCAAGAAAGATAAATCTAAAAAGAACATACATTGACCAATCAATATGACCATATCTTTCAGGGCTTAAGATTGAGATTTGACCTCCAATTTCTTGCCACACTGAAAGTGCCCCACCATCTCCCATGGCATATATCTGCAGGAGATGAATTAGGGAAAACCAAACTTTTAGTGCACATTAAGTAGATACAGACCTTAAATTTTGGTAACACCAAAAGGGGAAAAAAAATAATAAAATGATTATTGTGGGCAGCTTGTATTGATTCCAATACTAACCTAAGGAACTAGACTTAGATACCAGAGATTAAAATTGACAATTAAGAGCATCAAATATTAAATTGTAGAAACAAAAATTACCTTGAATAAATAGCCAAGACCCTTTAAATTCTTAATCACGGAGTATAGCATCAATGTCGATGGATCCTTCTTCATGTTCCCTATTATCTTACATTCATGAAAAGAAAAAAAGGGGCACAATATAAAGCACATTATTCAAATGCAAGCAGTTACAATAAGTTTAATGGCACCATATATGAATCAGTATAAAGCATTTAAAATATAATATCATGTGATAAAACCAAATCCCATGTCTTTCTGAAAATGCATTTTAGAAGCTAAAAATAAAACAAAAATTTTAGATATAGTGATTTTCTTTTTCATGGTAGTTTGAAATTCTAAAAAGAAGAAAAAGGAAAAAGGTCTCTGATCACCACCATTAATTAGAATAATTTCCCCAAGTGTCAAGGTTTTCGTTAGCACATTAACTTGGCGAACGACCATAAATAGAAGTCTCACTCTTGCCCACACATTCAAAACACAAAATTCAATAATTTATACGTAGCAACATATATCCTTCTTATTTCAAATAGGATCATACATCTAACTTGATCTACTTTACCACCTTTAAAGATTCTTCATTAACAAAGCATTAGCATTACAGGTTTTTCACGTTTAATTACTGGCATTAAAAACTACCTATCAAGTTAACTAAATTTGTACAGGAAGAGAATACATAAAATAAAAATCTATGCAGAAGGCATTATGGCTTTTCCACCATAGTACAATTGGCCCATGTTTTATTTATCGAAAAATTTCACCAGTAAAGAGAAAATCAAGAGTTCAATGATTGTTTAAATCTTGCAGAGAGTAGAAACTAGAAAGACGTATGTGCACATTTGTAAGGTGAAGGCTTAGTTTAACAGTACTGTTGGTAGACTACATAAATACGTATATAATGATGCATATCCTCATTAACTTAAACTTTTTGGGTGACATGGTCATTTAACAAGTATTAATTTCCATCCTCGATACATTGCCTTAACAATACACATTACACAACAAAATACAGACTCCACGCCAATTGAATACAGCCTTCATCATCCACAAAACATATCATCCCTTCCTTCCATAATGAAAACCGCCAAATTATACTAAATTCCAGTTA
This sequence comes from Andrographis paniculata, assembly GCF_009805555.1. Classification (NCBI taxonomy): domain Eukaryota; kingdom Viridiplantae; phylum Streptophyta; class Magnoliopsida; order Lamiales; family Acanthaceae; genus Andrographis; species Andrographis paniculata. The sequence continues at coordinate 1,444,097 of NW_026137620.1, read as the reverse complement.
AGAGACATTATTTCGAAATCAACACTCCAAAAAATAGCAGATTTAGATATATTCACGAGCATCCTCAAAGCAACTTTCAGCCTAAGATTCAATATGCTTTAAATAGTATGCAGAACCAACATATAAGACCATTCAAACTCAAAATGTGAACTTTTTCTTTCCTGTAGCCTGATTTCTACTATTTCTTCGAATCCTACCAAATCAAACACTTATTTTCATTTTTATATTATACTAAAAATCAATTTTGTCTCTTTATATCAATCACATCAAAATAATATTTCAAGTTTAAATTTTACTATTCAAAAATCTACCTCAAAATCCAATCCCCCAACCAAACACACCCTGAACTTAAACACCAGATAATTCCATGGAAAACTCACAGGTACAGAAAATTACCCTCATCATGGCGAAGAACATAAATTTTAGAGGCTAAAACCCCAATTCAACGAACTTAAATTTCAGCAACACAATGCACGTAAAGAGAGCTGTATTAATCAATCAATCAATCAGTTACCAGTCCGATTCTGGGAGGGCGGACGCCAATCCTAGGCTGGCTTCGGAGCCAATCGAGCTTGCTTCCGTTGAGTTCGAGCCATCTCCGCTGCACGAACTCCAATGAGCTCCCCAACTCCAACCCCTCCCTAACCGACCACCTCCACCTCATTCTATCCCGGCCAACTCCTGGCCGAAAAATGAAGACCGACATGATCGAGCTCTGTAAAACCATCGAGGCCAAACCGAACATGAAAATGACCATGAAAATGCAGAGGTAAAACCACGATTTCCCTTTAAAGGGGAAGAAGAAGAACTTCCGCTTGTGGTGGTGGTGAGATCGGGAGGTTTTGGGCACCGCCTTTGACGAACGCGACAGCACGGCGGCGCTCCCACTGTTTTGGTATCTCTTGAACGGAAAACGATCCCGGATCGAACCCAAGGCCGCCGCAGCGGCGTCGTCGGAGGCGGGCTCCGGGGTGGGCACTGAGTTGCGCCCCATCGTGGATCCAAATTTCCGGGCTCCCGATGCGATTCTATGTATGTATCCGCCGCAAAAGGAAGAGTGGGCGGTGACGGAGATTCGGAGTAACTCTGGCAGCGATTGATTGAGAGTGGCTATGGACAGACACTGTGATTTGAAAAAGAAAGAAGGAAACCAAACCTGCAGCGAGTTTTTTTTTTTTTTTTAGAGAGAGAATTGAGTTTGGGACGGTGACGCGTTTTCCCTTTACGCGCTTTTTCCTATATCGAACTTTTGTTTGTGTTATTTTTTTTAGTCCCTCTTAAAGTAAAGTACGCTTTTTCCTTTTGGAGTATGAAAAATGCACTAATGGTATAAATTGCCAAAATAAATGTTTAGCCCGTCTTTTTGCACAAAAGTTTAGAAATATTATTTGATATATGTGTAATATATTGTAAATAAATGGATATCTGTAATGTTAGGTAGACGAACTAAAATAAAAAAAATAGATAAATTGCTAAGAGAATGAGAGTATATAAAACTTAAAAATTAGTTAATGAATTTAAAAAATATATATAATTTATGTTAAATATCATGATTTAAATTTTTAAATTTTTTTTTTAAAAAAATAGTATTTTTAAAAATTTTTGTTGAAGGTATAAAAGTAATAAATTTTTATAATTGTCTTTATTGTTAAAAGTAATGAGTTTTGTTATAGTAAAACTAAAAAAGATAATAATAAAAATAATGAAAAAAATGTAATTGTAACGGATACTCATATATTAAACATACTTTTACATTAAAATATTATTTTAAATGTATATTTATATTATATTATTATATAACTATTTAAGTTTAAAATTGATGTTTAAATCCAAATTCCAAAAAAAAACACATCCTTTAATGTTTCTTTAAGAAAATAAATAAATAGTATAGTTTTGTGTTGTTTTTAATCCTAAAATTCTAAATATATATATCTTGAGTAACATAAAGTGTAAATAATAAAAAAAAAAAAAAAAAATTGATAAAAACTCTAAAGAAACACTCCCATGATTTTTTAGATCCAATCTTAAATATTTTTATTTATGTGTATATGCATATATATTAATAAATAAATTGTTATTAATAATTTATAAAATAAAAGTTAAGAAGTTTATCTAACAAAATAAAGTAGATCAAATTATAATTGATTTGAGTTTGATATTAAAATAATATTTGAATGTTTTGTGAAAAAAAAAATTGTGTATTTTTTTTTTTTCGAAAAATACAGAATTCAAATAGTAAAATTTAAAAAATTTTAGTTAAAGAAACATACATGTTCTTAGCCTGATAATTTTTATTTCCGTATTGCCTCTACTGCACCAAGCTCTACTCAAGCTTGTGTATTATTCCCTTCGTCTTAATACAATAGTCTTATTTATCATTTTTGTCCGTTTCAAAACAATAGTCTTATTTTCATAAATAATCACATCACTGTAAAACTAACTTTACTTTTTCATTTTTATTACACAATTGTCACTACGTTTTACACTAATACATTCAAAATGGCAAAAAAATCTTTTACTTATATATTTTTTACCAACTACCAATATAATATCAATATTCCTTAAACATGGTGTCCAACCCAATTAAGACTATATTTATGGGACAGATGAAGTATAACAAATTCGAATATTGTATTATTGTGTGTGTATATATATATATATATTTTTTTATATTTTGGCCTATGTTCAAAATTGAAAAAAGAATAATATTCGATTAAATAATAGAAAATTTTATTTGCAATTTGATCTGAAAAATATTAGCTCAAATATCTAATTTTGAATTTTATTTTATATCGAATATTATATTAAATATATATTCATATTATACTATTACACAACTATTTAAATTTATAATTGAAAATTAAATCCAAATTCCAAACAAACACATCATTAATGTTTCTTTAAGAATATCTCAAATTCATCCTGTGAAAATGGCAAAATTGTTATTTTTGTCAAGATGAGTTACTCCAATAAACCCTACAAAATTACAGTTGCTAGACCCTCTCAAGAGACATAGTATGTCTTTTTTATATTTTTAATTTTAATTTTTAAATATATATAAAAATTATATTTTTATCTCTATTTACTTTTTTTTGTCAAGATATTTTTTATTATTTATAAAATATTTTATTTTTATATTTAAATTTTATAATTAATATTTATATTAAATATTTGATGTTATTTATAAATTAAATTTTTTTATATATAATAATATATAAAATAAAATATATAGAAAATATTGTTTAAACCTGCAAAAGTTAGATATTATAATTGAAAATAAATAACTTAAAAAATCTGAAAAAAAATGTATTGCAAATTATGAAAAAAAAAGTTATAAATTGGAGATAATTTTTTTTTTTTTAAAAAATACTCCCTTTGTAATAATTTTTTTTTTAAAAAAATACTCCCTCTATCCCAGTTACATGTTCATGTTCATGTTGTCATTTACGTCCGTCTCACATCTAATGTCAGTTTTCTTTTTTGAAAATGATTATCCATTTTAATCTTTTTTTAAATTTTCTAATTTTTTTTAAATTTTAATTTATAATAATTTATATTATATATTAATTATTTTCATTAATACATTCTTAATTATCTACTAATTATACTTATACGGTGTCCAAGACACCTGTTGCGAGACAGAGGTAGTAATAAATAGTAAAGTTATGTGTTTCTTTAAAACTCAAATCCCAAACTTATCTAAATATATATATATACACATATATTTTTTATGTATAATTTTTTTTTAATTATATATTATTTTAATATTAAACATAAATCAAAATTTTTTAAATTAAATAAAAAGAAAAACACTTGTCAAAACAAAGCTTGAAAAAGGTGTGTAAGGATGGTGGGTGGTGGTGGTGGGATTGAAGTTGTTACCTTTAAGTCATCCGTTCAAACCCAACACCTCTGGTTAAAGCGGATCCGGCGTCCTAAAATAAGGGAATAATGAGGCCTGAGAAGGGATCAAGGGGAAAATTCACACTGCATTTTCCATCTTCAGTTTCTTTTATTTTTGATTGATCGATTTGCTATTTTATTTCTCGAGATTTCGAAATGACCAAGAACAGGTACAGGTTTGAACAAAATGACAGGCACTGCACTCACATAATTGGCACTAGCATCATTTATTACACTGATTCATAAATTAGGTTTAGGAAATGCACAAAGATCTTACCTTTATTATACATACATACATTTATATGTGTGCTTCGCTTTTGTGGGGTTGCTCTTACAAATGGGTGGTGTGTTATTGGCTTTACAGGTGGCTCTCTCTCTCTCTCTCTCTCTCGGGGAGCAAAATCAAATCAAATCAGGGGAATATATAAAGCCAATTCCATCTGATTTTGATTGATGTTCGATTGCTCATTCTCTCCCCTCTCTCTCTCAGGTTTCTGCAATTCAACGGTCGTCATTCCCCTTTTTCGCATTGGGGGCTGCGAAAATTACACCCAACCCTCCCCCTACTTCCTAGATTTTCTTTCCAGAAAAAGGGATTTGCGGAATTACTGCCTGTATTTTTAGGGATTGTGTTTATACGATGCGTCTCTTCGATTGTGAACGATTGTTTTGGGGGAAATTATGCTGCCATTGATGGGGGAAGGAGGAGGGACAGTGGATAAAATGGAGAAGGAATTCGAATCGAAGATCGGGGTTTCCTGCAATGATAATAGTAATAGCAACAGTAATCCTCAGAGATCTAAGAACTTCGTGTTCCGAGCGCCTCAGGAGAATTTTAGCATTCAGGATTTTGAGCTGGGGAAGATTTATGGCGTTGGTTCTTATTCCAAGGTTGTTTAATCCTTTTTTATCTCTCTCATTTCTTCATCTTATGGTTTGGTGTTTTTGTAATTAGGGTTCATCCTTTCGTGATTATATGTTTTTGTTTTCGTTTTTCCATGTAATTTGTTCTAATTTCATGAACCTGTTTCCATATCTTGTTTCACATTTGTGGAATTTTTGGTTATAATGAGTAGAAAATGAGATTAAGAGAATCCTTGCTTCCGGCATTTTTTATGTTTTTGTGAGCTTCGAATTTGCCATTCTTTTGCTGTAATGGAAGGGGAGAGTGATGAAAAAAATACAACGTTGTAATGAAACTTCGATTCGAAGGATTTTGTTTTGGGACATTTAGGCATAAATCGAAACACATTGTAGATTGAATTCGCGAATATATAATTGTCGATACCTCAGAAGCTCACTAATAGAATATGATAATTTGAATGTAATGGCAAATGGAAAACAGAGAAAAGTTCACGTGTTGTTGAAGTTCGGCAAAGAAAAGTTCGTAGATTTGTAGCTAATGTCCGAAGAATTATGATTCTTATGAAGAAATTTTTGTCGTGATGTTTCCTTTTGCTGTAATTGAAGGGCAGAGTAATGAAAAATACAATGGTGTGATGAAACTTCGATTTTGAAGGATTTTGTTTTTGTATTTTAGGTTTAGTTGAAACACATTGTAGATTGAATATGCGAAAATATAGTTGTCGATAGAAAAGTTATGGCAAATGGAAAACAGAGAGAAGTTGTCGTGTTGTGTTTTTGAAATGCAGCGTAGAAAAGTTCGTAGAAGCCATTTTTAGGTAATGTCTAAAGAATTCTGTGACTTCTGAATCGATGTTTTCAGCAGCGCTAAAATTTGTTTTCTCCATATGAAGTGATTGAATCTTCGATTGAAAAGAAATGATATGTAGAGTTGTAGCAATATAGGTTTTACACGTCGTCGTCTAAGTGTCCTTTTACTTGTTATAGAAAAGCTTAATCCAGTTTATCCGTGGATCGTCAGGTTGTGAGGGCGAAGAAGAAAGATACAGGAACTGTGTATGCTATGAAAATCATGGATAAAAAGTTCATCACGAAGGAAAACAAAACGGCGTACGTGAAGCTGGAGCGCATCGTATTGGATCAGTTGGATCATCCCGGCGTTGTGCGTCTGTATTTTACATTTCAGGATACTTTCTCGCTCTGTGAGTATCAGCTGTCGACTTACTGCTTTGTTCCTTGATTTTTTTCTGGTCGATCCATGGCTACCGGATGTTGTAATTCTTGTTCCCTGCATTTAATTATTTCATGAAGACATGGCGCTCGAATCCTGCGAAGGCGGGGAACTGTTTGACCAAATAACACGGGTAAGTCTGAAGCTTGAATGTTTGTCTCGATTTCTTGACTAAATTTATGGAGAACATCGAATTATTTTGGCGCAGAAGGGACGGTTATCCGAGGATGAAGCTCGTTTCTATGCAGCTGAAGTTGTGGATGCGCTCGAGTATATTCACTCGATGGGATTGATACATCGAGATATTAAGGTACTTTGCGACGCCGGAAATTTTGAATGTCGGCCTTTTTAATTTAGCAGTTGTAATCGCTATTGAACGGCAGCCGGAGAATTTGCTACTCACGAAAGACGGGCATATCAAGATTGCCGATTTTGGTAGCGTCAAGCCGATGCAAGATAGCCGGATAACGGTCCTTCCAAATGCCGCTTCGGGTAGACTTTAAAAACTTGAAATCTTCTTCGAATCAGAATGTGGTTTTTAATTGTTTTTCTCGTTTTTATCGATGAATATATATGTAGATGATAAGGCGTGCACTTTTGTCGGGACGGCTGCGTATGTTCCTCCGGAGGTTTTAAACTCTTCTCCGGCGACTTTTGGGTAAATAACTTGCATAATGCGTTTCAAGCGACAATTTTCTCCTACTTTTTAAATCGTAGTTAAAATTGTCGACAAATTTGGTTAGGAACGACCTTTGGGCGCTGGGATGCACTCTGTACCAAATGCTTTCGGGGACTTCGCCGTTCAAGGACGCTAGCGAATGGTTAATATTCCAAAGAATTATTGCGAGGGACATTAGGTTTCCCGATTACTTTTCTGCCGAAGCGCGGGATCTCATCGACCGGTTGTTGGTAAGGACTTTCGTAGGTCTAGAAGAGGCTTCTATCGACGTTTCTATTAAGCGATTTGTTTACGGGTATGGTTTCGACGTAGGACATCGACCCGAGTAAACGACCAGGCGCAAGACGCGACGGTTATACGTCTCTCAAAAGTCATCCTTTCTTCAAGGGAATCGATTGGGCGAATTTGAGATCTCAAACTACACCCGAACTCGCTGTCGATCCCAGGGTAAGAATTCGAGCTTCAAGCCGTTTTTATATTACTTGAAGACCCTCGATTCTTTCTGCGAACTTCTCGAGTATTTTGAATCGATGGAACATATAGGTTCAATCCAATGGAAGTGAAGACCAAGAATCGACATGGAATCCGATGCACGCCGGCGACGGTTCACTGAAAACTTGCGATGCAGCGTCAGCTTCCGAAGCCGGCAGCGTCACGCGGCTTGCTTCCATCGATTCCTTTGATTCGAAGTGGTACGCGCGAATTTTATCCAAAATTAACTCGTAGCAATGTAACCGAACTTTCGTATATCGAACTCTTCGCGCCGTTGTTTGAACAGGCAACAGTTTCTCGACCCCGGCGAGTCTGTGCTCATGATCTCGACGGTGAAGAAAATGCAGAAACTTACGAGCAAGAAAGTGCAGCTCATCCTCACGAACAAGCCGAAGTTGATCTACGTCGACCCTGCAAAACTCGTCGTCAAAGGGAACATAATCTGGTCCGACAGCCCGAACGATCTCAGCATTCAAGTCATCAGTCCGTCGAGCTTCAAGATTTGCACCGTAAGTTTTGCAGCATTTGTTTTTCCGTTAATCATAAAAACGAGTCGAGCTCAAGCTCGACGAGACAAGTAGGTCGAATTATATTTTCAAGACAAAATTGCTTATAATCTACTGTAATTTTGAAAAGTATGCACCATACTCGTTAATTAAGGTCTTTCTGTATTTTAAAAAATATTGCATATAATCTTCAAAAAATTAAGTAAAATTTCCTTGTATTTTCGAAAATATTAAATTAAGTCCCCTGAAAATTGAATTTTATACGGTATTTTTAAATCATGAGGTAGAAATATGTAGATTTTTCAAACAATTATGCTTATTTTTAATATATAAGCTGTTAACAAGCCGAGCCGAGCCGAATTTTAAGTGTTTGTGTTCGTTCGTTAAAGTTCGCGAACAGGGCGTTTGTAGTGTTTGAGCTCGACTCGTTTAGACTCGATTAAACTCATTCGAGTTCGTTTATCATTTTTTTAATTCATATATAAATTAAAAAGGAAATTCAAAATTATTTTATTTATTTATTTTAAATTGATATTTTATTCATTTATAAATTATAATTTTATATGTATAATAATATTTATAATAAATATATTATTTTAACGAATGTTCGCGAACAAAGTTCAGGCTCGTTCGTTAATCAAACAAGTCTGTTTATGTTGTTCGCATCAACTTGTTAACGTTTGCGAATGAGCTTTAACCGAGCTGAGTTCACAAACGGCTCGATTCGTTCAACAACTCTATATACAATAGATAAAGTTCGACCGTGTTTAGTAATCAAGCGAGCTTGAGCTTAGCTCGCCAAAATCCCGGATTTGACAAATTAGATTCTCTTCTCAAATTGATTCGACTCGAATAACATCTATAGTTCTAGTCATGGTGACACATAAAAACACGCGTCACTCTCGACTCCATGCTCGGCATTGTAATAAAATGTGTTTGTTCTTTCGCAGCCGAAGAAAGTGATATTGATCGAGGACACGAAGCAACGAGCGCAGCAATGGAAACGGGCGATCGAGGCCCTTCAAGGTCAGCACTGACGTTCGAGAGGCTGTCTCTCGATTTTATCGATTGTGATTCTACCGTCTTTTTGAGCGCGCCGATTCTCTTACCAGAGAGGTATCATCGCCGCCGCCGCTGCTGTCGCCGAACCCTTTTCATAAGGTTGTGCGTATGATTAACATCCGCCATTTTTTTTATTTTTTTTTTGACACAAATGTGGTTCGTTTAATTCAATTCAATTTAATTTAATTTAATTTTCTTAATACCAAATTAATTTCTGATGCTTGTTTGTTGATGATTTTTTGAGATTCCTGAGAAAAGAGGAAAAAGAGATTCATTCTATGAAGTAATTATGTCGAAGCTGATAGAGAAAAGCATTCGTGTAAAAGTGAGAAATGCTATGGGCAAATTTTTATTTTTATATTTTTATATGACGTAATTTTTCAAAAAAAAAAAAAATAAAATTATGTTATTATTATTTTTTTTGTAAAATATTGAACTTAATTTACTATTCAAACCATATTGAAGTCTTGAAAAAATCACTCATTTTGAATATTTTTACCATTTTTAGTGGGGATTAGAATTAGTTAAAATAACAAATATTCCAATAATAGAGATACAAGTGGGATGTATTTGATCTGAATTTTGTAATATTTTATTTTAATTCAGATTTTAAACCGTGGGAATATTCGATGTGTACTTTTAAAATTTTTCAAAGTATTAAAAAATCTATAAACTTTAAAATTTTATAAATTTTGTTAGATTAGGGTTTAAAATGCTGAATAAATAATACAATGTGAAATATCTAGTTCTCATGAGAAATTTATATATATTCTTAAAAATATATTATTATTATTATTATTATTATTTTTATAAGTGATAAATATTATAATAATATTTATTAATATTATTATACTTTTTATTAAAATAATAATAATTTGTAAAAAGTACAATGTACCAAAAATAATATAATAACAAAATATTAGCAATTTTTTAAAAAAATAAATATATTTTTAATTAAAATTATGAATTAAATTTTATTGTCTCTTGCATTTAAAAATTATCCAGATAATTTTAATTAAAAGAATATGGAGAGAATTTGAAAAACGAGTCATCACTTGGCAACGTGATTATTTATCAGCCCATCGTGGTGGTGTGGGATAGACTTGTGATCGTTTGGTTATGTGTTCAAAACCCGATGCCTCTAGGTTTACATGCTACATATGGTTCGCCTGGTGTGACTTGTCTTGTTGGAGTTGCAGAGTGCAAACTTTTGGTAGCAGTTACGGGTCACGTTTTGAATGATTTTAAAAAATAGGTTAGAGTAATAATTATTGATAGTTTGAAAAAGTATGAATAATTTTGTTATAAAGTGGAGACCACAATTACTAAATAAAGAAACAAAATAATTATTTTAGGATGGACAAAAATGGAAAAACAACACAACTCTATTGAAAACGGAGGGAGTATATTTATTTTAACTATTACATTTTTGATATTTTTTTTAATTATTTGGATTTTTTTTATCTATAAATATATTACATAAAAATTTATACAAATTAATAAAAAAATTATTATACAATGCTATGGAATCTATATCAACTTATAAACGATCCAATCAAATTTATAAAAATCCATTTAAATCAATATATAAAATTTCTTAGTATATATAATAAATAAAAAACAAGTGTTTAACTTATAGTTTTAAAAAGGATAAAAATTTGGAATAATAAAATCAAAAGTAAAGTTGTACAAGTAAACACAGGAAGTGAGATTCGATTTTCTATTTTACTGTTCCAATTTTTTTTTTTTCTTCAAAAATATCAAATCAAACACCTATTTTTTATTTATTATATTACATTAAAATTGAATTTTACATTCAAAACATCACATTAATATATATTTATATCACATCAAATAATTATTTCAATTCAAAATCAAAACCAAAAACAAAAAACTATAATTAAATTTTACTACTCCCTCCGTCCCAAAACTATAGTCTGAGTTGGATTTGGCACGAGATTTAAAGAATATTGATATTATATTGATAGAAGGTAAAAAGTAGGGTAAAAGACTTTTTTGCCCTTGTGAGTGTATTAGTGTATAAAGTAGTGACAATTGTGTAATAATAATGAAAAAATAAAGATAGTTTTATAGTGATATGGTTATTTATGAAAATGAGACTGTTGTTTTAGGACGACAAAAATGGTAAAACAAACTATTGTATTGGGACGGAGAAAGTATTTGTTTTTGTTTTTTATTTTATTTTTTTAAATCAAAAATTATATTATTCAAAAATAAAAATAGAGACACATGTAAATATGCTTCTTTTTAATATTAATAGTTTGTTACTATAATTCCGTGGATATTTAGAATTTATAGCATAGACCCTTTCTATCATGAACAAACTTACCTAAAAACCTGTATTCGAATCTAACTAAAAATATTTATTCAAAATCGAAGAATTATATATATATATATTTTTTACACAGAATTTGGACAATTTTAATCCCTCTTCAAATGGCCCTATTCATCGAACATTTGAAGATGACAGAAGCTGTACAAGAACAACCTCTACGTGATTTAGTTTCACCTGATGTTGTCGAGTTCATTCTCCCGCGACTTCCGGTCAAGTCTCTCCTCCGATTCAAATCCGTTTCCAAGTTATGGAAACAAATGATCTCCAGCCGGGATGTAGCCCTCGCGCATCTCCGTCGATCCAAAAACAAGCCATTGTCGTTGTCATTTCATAACATTTTTCTTTTTTGGTCCCTTCGTAATAAAGCATCGTGGCTCTCTAGATTAATGTCGAACAATGAAATGAAGCCGTTGCCGCTGGACCCCAACTCGGAATACATTTTTCACAGTGGCCAATGTTGTTGCGATGGCCTAATACTCTTATACTCGATGTCTTCTCACGGAATCGTTATTTGGAATTCATCTGCCAGAACGTATACAAATTTGGGACTCCCTTTTCCGTGTCGCGGATCTTTAGGAAGATACGGCATCGGTTTCGATCCATTATCGAACGATTATAAAATAGTTGCCACCGATTGGAATACGAAACAATACGCCGTGTTTAACACCAGAATCCATAATTGGAACGCGTTGAAAAATGTCGAGATAGTTTTCGAAGATGAGCTCCGGAACTTCCCTTTAGATGGCCGTATGATCTATTTGAGCAATTGGGTCGAACCGCGAGGAGGAGCTGAAGACGAAGACGATCATTACAAATTTGTAATGTACTTTTTCAACACAAGGGACGACAAGTTTTATAAATTATTTTACGATATAGGGCAAAGATGGATCATGGGAACGACGTATTGTCTTGTTGATTGTTCGTCGACCCAATTTTGCATGCTCATCGGCGACACTTACACGGACAAGTGCCGTGTTTTGTGGAAGAAAATCGACGGTGGCGATTGGATGGAGTTCGATGACTTGCCGATTCAGTGGACGAAGTTATGGACGGTGTATAACGATACGCAGCCTAACTTCAAGATGTACTTGACCGACGATGATAGAGAGCTAAAATTAACTATGCATCGTGATAATAACACATATTTTGTAATTTATGATTTGATCGAAAGAAAGTATAGTGCGAGTTTGAAGCCGGATAATGTGTTTTGTGATCCTCATTTGATGGGATACTTAGATAATCTCTTTTTCACTTAGAATATATTTGATGGCTTTGTCTCGTCGTCGAAGGATATTCTTTTACAGTCTTTTTTATCATTTTTGTTCGTCTCAAAATAATAGTAAAATTTACTGTACTTTTTCATTATTATTACACAAATACCATTGTTTTTTTTGCACTGATAGCAAATAAATTGTACGTCTCAAAATAATAGGTACTTTTTCATTATTATTACACAAATACCAGCTTTTTGCACTGATAGCAAATAAATTGTTCGTCTCAAAATAATAGTAAAATTTACTGTACTTTTTCATTATTATTACACCAACTATTAATATAATATTATTTTTTACTTAGTATTTTATTTACCAACTATTAATATAATATCATTATTTTTTAAGTCGCCGTAGTGGGAGTATATATTATTTCAAATAAATTTTTATTCTAATTAAATTGATAAATTTTCTCACAGGGCAAAGGAAGGGTTTATTTAATAATTTTCTAGTATTATCCTTCGTATTGCCGTATTGAATTGCATAAAATAGCAATTAAATATTATATTTAATATAATCGTTATATATTGAATAATATAACTTAAAAAAATCTTGTCAGCTTACATATATAATTTCTCCAAATATTATTAATTTGAAATAGTTTTATTTTTAACAAAAATAAAATAAAATTATATAACTCTCTTGCAGTTTTCTTTTTTTTTTTGTTTTTGTTTTTTTACAATTATTTTATTTAAAAAATAAAAATACAGATACACAAATAAATATAAAAAGAACATAATTTAAATAATTACAATATTTAATTTGTATATTTTTTTAAATAATTTTTTAATAATTTGTTTCTTTTAACAAAAAATCTAAATTTTTACTATTTGGACAATGACATTTTTTTTTCTAAAAACATCTTATTATATATTATTTTAATGTTAAATACAAATCAAAATTTTTTCAAATCCATCCAAAAAAACATATATTCCTATCAAATTTGTTTCTAACAGTATTTTTGAGTTATGGTACACATTATTAAAAAATTATAATATTTGAGAATGGATATTTAGATATTACTATTAAATCTATTTATAAATATAATATTTGAGTTATTGTATATATTTTTAAAAATTATAATATTCATTATATATTTTATCTATGAAAATTTAATAATTCAATGTGAAATATTATTTTTTATATTAACAATAAACGATTTTTGCCATTAATAAAACAAAAATCGGAACCGATACAATAGATTCAATTTGAAATCACAATCACTTCCTATTTTTTTTGAGTTTACCATAAAAATCTATTTAGAATGTGTTTGTTTGAATAATTATTATTTTTTTATTATTTATAATTTCTTTCTTTAAAAAAAATATTAAATCAAATATTTATTTATTTATTTTTATATTACGTTAAATTTACATCCAAAATTTTCAATTCTAAAATTTTAATCTTCAAACCAAATCCAAGCATATTCAAAATTTCAATCTTCAAATCAAAATCAAAAGCCGTGTGTATATATATACTCCTACTCTCTTGTTCATCAAACATTCGAAGATGGAAGAAGCCATAGATGAACAGCAAATTCAACTTGGTCGTGCATCTAGGGAATTAGTTTCGGCCGATGTCGTGGAACTCATTCTCACGCGACTCCCCGTCAAATCTCTCTTCAGATTTAAGTCCGTCTCCAAATCATGGAACCAAACGATCTCCAACCGCGGCTTCGCCCTCGCGCATCTATATCAATCCAGGAACAATCCATCGTTGCCGTCATATCGAAACATATTTCTTGTCTGGTCCTTGCATAAGGAAGCGTACAGTCTCTCCAAATTAACGGAAAACGATGAATTGAAGCCATTGCTGGACCTCAAGTCGGGATTTTCCTTCGAAAAAGAGCAATGTTGTTGCGATGGCCTAATGCTCGTATATTCGACGGTTTGTACTAAAAGTGGAATCACCGTCTGGAATCCATCTGCCAGAACGTATACAGATTTGGGGTTCCCTTTTCCGGATCGCAATCCTGTCACATGCGGCATCGGATTCGATCCATTATCGAAGGATTATAAAATAGTCGCCCTTGAATGGTTTAACGAGCGATACGCCGTATTTAACAATAGTACCCGGGGTTGGAGCGAGTTGAAAAGTCCGGAGATAACATTTGAAGATGACATCAAAAACTTCCCTTTCGACGGCGATATGGTCTATTTGCACAGTTGGATTGATCAACAAGGAGAATCCGAAACCGCGAGTTACAATATTGAAATGCACTTCTACAACCTAAGGGACGACAAGTTCTATAAATTTTTTTACAATACAGGGCGAGGATCGAGAACCAGAACTTCATATTGTCTTGTCGATTGTTCGTCCACTCAATTTTGCGTGCTCCTCGGCGACGTTCACCTCGACAAGTGTCGTATTGTGTGGAAGAAAAAAGGCGGCGAATGGGTGGAAGTTGATGACTTGCCGATTCCGTGGACGGAGTTATGGATGGGTAATGACTACATGTGGTATCGGAGGATGGCTTCTTGGCGTCAACGCTTTTCTAAAATGTACGTGATCGACTACAATGATAGAGAGCTTATGTTCACTATTCAGCGCCCCGATAACACATGTTTCATAATCTATAATTTGATCGAAAAAAAGTTTAGAGTGGTTTTAAAGTCTGATGATGTGGTTTACGAACGTCCTTTGATAGGATACTCGGATAATCTCTTTTTTAGTACTTAGAATATATATATATATATATATAGCTTTTTGTTATGTTTTGTTTTTGTTACTGTATTTAATTTTAATTTATGTTTTGTTTTTGTTACTGTATTTAATTTTAATTTATGTTTTGTTAGGCGAAAAATATTATATTAATTTGATTTGATGACTTTGTATAGTTGAAATATTTTGTGACATAATGTATATTATTTTTAATTAATTTTTATTCGAGTTAGATTGATAAATTTTCTCCACTAGACGACTAATAAATTCTGTCTCAATGTTACTGCGTTGAAACCTCAACCCTAACTTACAATGATTTTCAATTTTATTATAAATTGTACAATTAATGTCGATTTTTTGTTAAATTATATACATAATTTACTATTTATTTTCCTAAATTTCATATACTAATATTCGTACATTGTTAACACACATGGTATATATGTATTAACTTTTATTTGTTCTTTTTATCCTCCATCATGTAAATTTATCCTATTTGATGAGGCGCGGATTTTAAAAAAAAAGGGTTAAAAAAAATTATGATAAAAAAAAGTAGAAAAAGTTATGCCCATACAAAATTTATATCCATTTGATCGGGACACAGTTTTAAGAAAAATGGATAAAAATAATTTTTTTTTACCATTTTATGATTAAAAAAATAAAAATTGTGGTATTTTTTTTTTAAATATAAAAATAAATTTGAATAACAATCAGAAACAAAAAATAATAATAAGTTTAGATGAATGAGGCCGTAGTAATTATATATAAATTGTCTATATAAATTATCATATTTTTTTTTGGTAACAATCAAATTTAATTCAATGTATTGTCCGATTGTAGATATATTTATTGAATGTAAATTTCATTAGAATTATGAATATATAATCGAATATGTAAACATTATTTTGTTTTTCTTTTACAAAATTATGTGACGGCATGGGATCGTCGGCCCCAATTGCTTTCCAGCTCCCAACCTCTCCAATAGGAGGGTGACACGTGGCAATTTTTTGTCTAATTTTTTATTTTTATTGGAAAAGAAAGAAACAAGAAAAATTGTATAAAAAAAAAATATAAAAGGAGTTGTGAGTATCAAACTTAATTATTTTTCTTTTTTAAATATGTTGAAAGATTGAATGAGATTTTCTCCCATATTTGTAGTATGACTTCTTTATCTATGGTTAAAAGATTAAAAAGGAAAAAAAAAATTATTGATAAAATTTCAAACATTTCAATATATATATATGGCATGAATCTTGATTCGGTCAAGTCACCATGATACTTATTTGATCAGATCAAAATATATGATACAAGGGTGACCTATATATATATATATATTTCAACATATTTATAATACAATTTTATATTATATTATATTATAACTCTAACATATGTTAAGATATGTATAAAGATATGCTAGTCACTTGTATGATATATGCTTACCCGATCAAATTAGCACCATAACAACACTGAATCCGCAGTCATATATATTTTTCTGTATTTTGTTGCAAATAGAATTTCATCTTATTGCAATTTTAAGAATTATTGCAAGATCATTCTAATCAACATATGAAAAATAGATAGATATTACATGATTTTAATTAAAACATATGTGCCGACAATTCATACTTTTATAAGTGTGTTACTGAACACATTTCTAATGTTGAAATCAATAATAGTATGTATTGTATGGACTATTGTTACATGTTATTTTATTTGTTATATTTATATTATATTTAGATTTGCATTATCGATAATTTAGGTGGCTAGACAGGCTTTCGATAGTCTCGTTCGGCTCTTTCGCAACCCAATGGGTACCCCTGAGTTTGATGATAAAACCGGCCTGGTGAAAGCGAAAACGAAAGCGAAAGCAGTACTGAATTTTCTTATTCCCGGAAGTTTGACAAACATCGTCGATGGCCTAAAAATGGGTCTTGGGTTTTGGAGGATATGTAATACAACCGTATACTACATACGATCATTTTCTTGTCGAGTGGGAGTGAAGATTGTTATTGAACCATCCGAAATCGACACTTGACGAATGAAGAGTATCTGACTCTACTGATTAATTCGATCTACGAAACACAGGAAATGAAACGCCGAGGAATTGATCCGTTTTCCATCTATACCTTTGGTGTCGGTATGAGCTAAAGTTGTAAATGAATCAAATAATTTTAATTGATATTGAATTCAAAATTTTAATTTTTGTATTTGAAATTTTATGATTTAAATTTAAATACAAATATAAAATTTTAATATTTGATTGAAATATTGATGAATATTTGATTCTTGAAAAAAATATAAATATAAATATAATATAGAATATTGTATGCACATATATTTCCCAAAATAAATACATCAAAACAAATTTATTTATAACATTACTTTTAAAATATTATATAAATAAATACATAATATAATTAAAAGTACAACAATATAATTATATTTTATATTTGTTAAAATAAAAAGAATTTTTTTTTGTCAATTTGGAAATATAATAAATATCAGAACTATATATATATATCTTATCAAGTTATAGGGGGTGTTTGGCAAATAACTTTTTTTTGAAATATTTTTAGCTTATTGAGTAGCTTTTAGCTGTTTGACCAGTCAAAAAGTTAATTTAGGTGTTTGGTAAATTAGCTTTTGAAATAGCTTTTTGGACCCAAAAATCTAATTTCTGAAAAGCTAACTTACCCGGCGTTTTGAAATAGTTTTTTCTGTAAAAAATTTTTTATTCCTTATATGCCCTTAAAAATTTATTATACATTTTACACAAATAAATATATTTATTAATTATATTAGAATATTTATTATATTATAATTTTACTTTTACAAATTTAAAATAATTAATTTTTATATAAATATTAATTTAATTGTAAAATATATAAATTTATTAAAATCAACATAAAATAAAAAATATAAATATTAATAATTTATTTTTTTATTAAAATTACATTATATAAATTTTATACTAAAAATAAATTAAAATAAATTAAATTTATTGAAAATTATAAATATAATGAACTAATTGTTAACTAACATAATAAATATATACACGAAAAATTTATTATTTTATATTTTACATTATTTTCAATAAAAAACTATCTATATATTTTAATAAAAATATATTATTTTTTAAATCTAACTGTAATAAAAATAAATACTTTTATAACATTTTTATAAGTTTCAATAACTAATAACAAAAAATTTTAAATATTCTAAACTCAAAAGAATATAATTAAATATATTATAAATAAGAATAAAATAGAAATGTCCTCAATTGTCATTACGTATAAACAACTAATATCAAACACTTGTTTTACCAAACATTTTAATACAAACAGCTAATCGAATCAGCTAGTCAAACCAGCTAATTGAATCAACTAACAACTATCAGCTAATTGAATCAGCTAACAGCTAACACAACTATCAGCTAATTGCCAAACACGCCCATAATATTTTTGTTGAAAATTTTAATTGTTTGTTTGGGGGATTTTGGATTTTATTTCACTATTCATCTCATTTTTTCTCCCAAAAAACATCAAATCAAATACATATTTTTTATTTTTTATATTATACTGAAAATCAATTTTACATTCAAAATATCACATCTACCTATTTATATCACATCATACAACTATTTAAATTCAAAATTTTTACTATTCAAATCCCAATTTAAAATCGAAACCCCCGAACAAACACACAATTAAAAAATAATCTTTAAATAATATTTTCGTTAACACATATTAAAATTCCGTACTTTATAAATTACTCACACGACTTGCCAATGAGTACTAATATATATATATATATATATATAAAGATTATGTGTTTTTATTTTTCATTTCTTTCTACCTAATTTTATGGTTTATATATTTTATCTATTGTAGGTTTAAGATTTTATATTTCTTATATTATATTATTTTTAATAATTTTTTATTTACGATTTATCTATAAAATACTATAGAATTATATTATTTATATATTTTTTTATATTATAAATAAAATAATAACGAATACATCTATTAAAAAAAACAATATATTAAATGTGTTAAATATAGATTAAGATATATATATATAATTATATTAAAATATCTTTAATTCAACTTTGCTTGGGGTTCACGATTATTGCTTAAAATTTATAGGTTTGACTCTCGTATATTTCTCTAATAGTTTAAGCTTTCAGATGAAATAATCATTTAATACGACAAAATCAAAGATGGCCGTAGACGAACAACAACTTCGTCCTGTTTCAGCCGATGTTGTCGAGCTCATTCTCAAGCAACTTCCCGTCAAATCTCTCTTCCGATTCAAATCCGTTGCCAAGTCATGGAACCATACGATCTGCAGTCGGGACTTCGCCCTTGCACATCTCCATCATTCCAAGAACAATCCATCGTCGTCGTATCGAAACATGTTTGTTTACCGGTCCTTTCGCACGAATGTATATTGCCTCTCTAGATTATCAGAAAACAATGAATTGAAGCCATTGCTAGATCTCAACTCATCTGAATACTCCTTTCGAGGAGGGCAATGTCACTGCGACGGCCTAATACTTGTACATTCGACGTATTTTCCTCGCCGAATCTTCGTTTGGAATCCATCTGCCAGAACGTATACAAATTTATGGCACCCTATTCCGGATCTCAGTCTTATCAGATACGGCATTGGTTTCGATCCATTATCGAAGGATTATAAAATAGTCGTCACCGATGCGTTTATCGAACAATACTCAGTGTTTAACAGAAGCATCGAGGATTGGAACGAGTTGAAAAGAGTGAAGATAACATTCGAAGATGACATTAAAAACTTCCCTTTTGACGGCCATATGATCTATTTGAACAATCGGGTTGAACCAAAAAGAGGAAGTTACAATATTGAAATGTACTTCTTCAACGCAAGAGACGACAAGTTCTATAAATTTTTTTACAATACAGGGCAAGGATCGAGAACCGGAACTTCACATTGTTACGTTGATTGTTCATCCACCCAATTTTGCATGCTCCTTCGCGACACTCGCCTCGAAAAATTCCGTGTTGTGTGGAAGAGAAGCGCCGGCGAATGGATGGAGTTTGAAAACGTGTCGATTCCATGGATGAAGCTATTGATTCCGTATCGGAGGATGGTCTATTCTCCAGCCTCGATGTGGAAGATGTACTTGACCGACGATGGTAGAGAGCTTTTCTTCACTATAATTTGATCGAAAAAAAAAGTAGAGTGATTTTAAGGCCGAATGATTTGTCTTATGAACTTCCTTTGATAGGATACTCGGAAAACCTCTTCTTTAGTGATACAACTACATTATATAGCTAAATTTTCTTTTCTTTTTTTTTGCTTATGTTTTTAGTATATGTTTTGTTAGGCGAAATATTATACTTCCTCCGTCCATTTTCTATTGTCCTAAAGTATATCTACACGGTTTTTGAAGTGATTGTCTTTTTGTTATTAATGGACAAATTTGTTCTTAAGTGTATGGTAGAGATTAAAAGTAATAAATGAATTAAGGGTAAAAATGTAAAATTTGTATTTAAAAAAAAAATAGGACAATAGTTGTTAAATAGGAAAGTAGAACATTAGTTTGGGGACGGAGGAAGTATTAATTTGATTCGACAAATTTCTCTAGCTCGTTGAAGGATATTGTGTTAAGAATAATTTCTAATCACTTGTATTCAAAAGTTTCTATGATTAGTGATTGCACAAAAACAATCTATAATTTGTAACACTTGTATCTTGCATTTGACATTATTTCTAACTTAGAATCGTGTCAAGTAGAGTAGTCCTTCACCCTTATGAACTGTGGGAGACCCAACATTATTTCCAATGTAGCATATATTCAACAATCGAATTCGATAACAATCGCAGAGTTCGAATTCGACAGTTGATAAATGAGGGGAAACCCAAGTATCTGACTCTACTGTCGAATTCGATCTGCCAAAAACGGGAAATGAAACACCAAGGAATCAATCTGTTTCCCATGTATACCTTCGATATCTGTTTAGGCTATGATCCAAGATGCCAGAGGACGCCCTACAAGATGCTGTTCCGAATGTTATCTAAAAGTTGCGACTATCATGAGCTGCCAGTTGTCACAATCTGTTCAAACACGACCATGCTGGCGAAATCTATTTTTCGGACATGTACGCCGAGGAGGTGAAGGATTTTCTACATTCGAAATCCCTTGAGGAAATATCTTGGACAACGATGCTATCGTAGAAGGGTTGGGTGAGTACATAGACATAGTCGCAAGAAAGACCGTGCAATTGTATTGACATTGCACGATTTTCCGGCCAAAGACTCAAGGCATCGGATACAACATACCTAATTTGGCAATCAATCAACAGATGGATCGTCTATTCGTCGCAACGCAGTTGCCATGGCGCTAGCATTCTTTGGAAAAGGCCAATGAGCTCGATCTCGGGCTCAAAACATTTTAAGGAGTGCCGAGTAAGAATTGGTAAGAGTAAAGACATACTCGTGCATTTTTATACATTGTAAGGATGGCTTTCAGAAGAGAGAAATGAAACCAGAGATTCGAAAAGAATACGAGAATGGCAGTTGAGCTTAGGCCATCTCGTTTATGAGCCGTCGTTACACTTAAATCTCTCGTTTATCAGACTCGACGTCGGGGCTCTCTCTTGGCTCGACATCTTCCAAATTCAACGCAGCGAATCGAGAGGACAATGCCTCGTCACTCGCAACCTGGCTATCGACTTTCTTGCTCGGTTTCGATTTCGGTTCGATATCAATGATCCTAACGGATCGCACATCGGATGAATCTTCCCCGACCGCGTCCATGCTCCATACTAGCTTCAATTGCTTCTTCAAATCGCAACATTCAAGCGAGGAAGTTTCCGATTCGGAATAATCTTTAACGTTGCGCCAACCGTTCGAGACCTTCACTAGCACCGCCGCCACTTCTTTGTGCACCTCCATGTCCCGAATTTTGGCTATCGACTCGTAAAACTTTGGATCGAAGCAAACCTACAAGGAATCGTTAAGTTTCGACAAGTTTGTATATATAAATATCGACAATGTACCTTCTGCTTTGCCGTTTTGAAAAGTATACTCTCCGTACAAAACACGGCGTCGAGCTGGCGAAGCTTGATCAACGAGGTGCTGATCGCCGAGGACAAGTTGCGATCGTCGCAAGCGTTGTAAAAGCAATCGCGATTCTTGGCGTCGACGACTAACTTTCGCCAAATAGTATTGCTGTTCATCAAAGTCGCCTCGTCGCCTAATATCCATAGACAGAACCTGTAGGAACGACGAAAAAAACTAAGGTAAGACTGTTACGACAAAAGACATTTTTACGTCGATAGCTACTAACCGAGGTCGAGTCAACGCCACATTAGTCCGTTGATGATTGTCGAGAAAGCCAATTGATCCGTTCCCGTTGCAACAAACCGTGGAGATGATTATGATATCTTCTTCGCCGCCTTGGAATCCATCAACGGATTGGATGTTCACCGAGAAAGCATCGTTCGCATCAGCGCTGTACTTCTTTAGGAGCTTTTCCCGAATGGCAAACACTTGAGCTTTGTACGGCGAAATGCAGCCGACGCGCACGCATTTCTTGGTCTTAACCGATTCTATACGACGAAGAATTCGTTACTAATCTACGAAGAAATTGACATGTTTTAAGCAATGGAAAGTGTACCTTTATAGAGTATCGAAACTATCTCAGCGACTACAGAAACCTCGACGATGTTTTTCCGACTATGACTGTTGTCGAACGCCTCTTTCCCATTCGATACGTTGATAAACGAATAGGTTCCGAAGAGTTTTCCTTCGTCTCCTCGCACAAAGCACTTCTTGTAGCTTTCCTCCATGACATTCGGACCGTTCTTGATCTGGTTTTCGTAGAACATCCCGTTCGGGAACAAACTTATGCTCGGATGCATTCTGTACTGAATATTCAAGAGATGTTTGCCGTGTCCCAATGCGACGAGCCTCTCGAATAAACTCCTCCCGAAACGGGCCTTTTGACAAATCTGCCAATACCAACAAAAAGTCGTCGATACTTCGATTCAGTACAAGAAAATAACAGTTTTGTAACAAAACTTTTGTTCCTAATTCTAATTTTTCCGTTACTAATGACAATAGGGACAAAATTCCATTACAAATATATTATTTTTTTTGTAATGAATATGGAAAAATCAAATGGGAATGTCGCGCACCTTGCTCACAACCATCGCAGGGAGCTGTTTCTCATCCCCAACGAGCACGGCATGGCGCAGCGACGGTAGCTGCAATGGGATACACGACTCGCATTCTTTAAGCTGTGCAGCTTCATCGATAATCGCCAGCTCGAGCGACATGTTCGTCATGTAGAGTTTCGCCGAGCTTGAAGCTGTGCAGAAAACCAATTCGGCATTTTCCAGACAAAAGCTCCTGATGTCGCAACCAACATTGACAACGAACGTTTCGTGGAGAGAGTTGAGTTCTTTCAAGCACTCGACTCTTACCCCGTTCAAATTAAACACACAATCGACCCTTAGCGCTCCATCCTCTTTCGATAAAGTTGTGCTTCTCTTCCTATTATCTTTCAAATCGAACTTGCATAGCTGAGTTTCGATCTCTTGGAGCATAGAAACGGCGCTTGTCATTTTCTCGACCATTTTGATCGAAAGAAAACTTGTCGGCAAATGAGTGTATAGTCCTCTTAGAGAAAAGATCAGCAGCTTTCCTAACGAAAAGAATGTCTCTTTGAAGAACTCGTCGAATGACAACCGTATAATCTTTCCGCCCACGCCTTTGGAACACTTAGAGTTTCTCGCCTTAACGTCCCCGCGAGGAAATTTTCTCATTAATTTACTCCTCTTCTTCTTCGGCATTACGCTTTCGATAACGATCCTCTTCCAAATATCGCCTTTGAGCATTTCTTCGAAACTTTCGACCTTTTCCATGATATCGATATCGCCATTGTGATCATCTTTCTCTTCCTCTTGTTTGTATTTTTTGTAGCTTTCATTAGGATTGTCGAGTAGCCGTATCATCTTCGCTAAAGTACCTCGCCACCCAATTTCGGGATCCAAACATCGACCGAGCACCTTAACACGGTGATTAAGAAACACATCGAAAAGATCCTTGTGCTCGTCGATCTTCATTCTCTCCTCGTTCCCGAACACGACCACATCCCCTAATCCATACACGCCGTGCACTAATTCGCCGCTCAAGTAACTCATCAATCGCTTCGCGACTCCAATCACGGCAACATTTGTCGGGGCGCAAATTAGTGTCTTGCATCGCATCCTCAATAGAAGAAACACTAACGACGCCACCGTTTTCGTCTTCCCCGTCCCCGGGGGACCCCATATTAGCTTCACACGGCTTCGATGCCCGCATCTCGTTAAAGCAACGCAATTCGAAACCGCATCCTTTTGAGATTCGTTGAGCCCGAACGAGTCCAACGTCGCCTTAACTCCCGCCTCCATTTCATCGTCTCCGCAAATCGCGCAATTTTCCTCCACCTGCAAAACCAAAAAGAATGAGAATTCGACGAATACGCGACGATCATTGTAACAAGATTGCAATAATCAATCTTACAGCAGTTGGATTGTAACTAAGAACAGAGGTTATGATCTTCAAGTTTGCATCTTTTCCCTGATGCAATGCCGACCAAATTCGCTTGTTCGACGTGATGTTCGTAAGATAAACGGCGAAGAGATGATCTTCGCTCCCTCGAAAATGTATCTGTTTCGGACAAACCATCTCTATAAAAGAACAGGGGTTGTCGTCTTCATCGAATTCCTCGCCGCTGACGACAATGGCAATGGTGTATGGTCTCATAGGCCTATTGAGATCGTCGATGCACTTCGGCACGACATCCGTCAGTGCGATCAAGTCGCCGTTCATAGGATTGTAAAGCGGCGGCAACGATTTTGTCGTTGTCCTGGCGTCAAATTCTTCGATTGTTTCGAGATTTAATTTATGCAGCCATCTGTTATTAAGCTTCTCAGCTGTCCGGACATTGGCAATTTGTCGAACAGGTTGTGTGCGTACACATGTGAGGGAGGAATGCAGCTGAGCGCGAGTTTCTTCGATGAGGGGATTGATGAATGAGCGGTGGTAGGCGGCGGCGCCGCCCGACGGGAATGTGTCGGGAATTTGTGCAACCTGAGAACGTACAAATTGAATCAAACAACAACAACAACAACAATAATGGCAGCAGCTAAGATATTGAAATTGAGATTGAGAAAAGGATGGAAAGAACCTTGTGGGTGAATAAGTGTTGATTGAGTAAATTGGGAAGAGACCATGAAAACACAATGTCGACTAGTTCCTTTGTCGATTTATTCTTAGAGCTTCGTTTCTGCTGTTGTTCCATCTTCTTCTTCTTCGTCGTCTTCTTCGAGAACACGAAACAGGCTTGTGTGTTTGTTGAAATTGAAATTGAAAAAACAGTAGGAGGGAGTGAAGGGTAGGGGAGAACTGAAGGGGCATTTTTGTTTGAATTAAATGTATTAATTAATGTGAGAAGCTGAGATGAATGATGATTGATGATGAGAGGGAAGACGAAGAAGCCCTAAATCATATAGCGTTTGTCTCTCTTCTTTTCTGCACTTTACTCAATGCATGTACTCATTCATTAACGGTGCTAATTACTTATATACTGTATATATACTGTATATATATATATACATGTATGGATGGATGGGTAAAGTATAAGTATTGTTAAAAATAAATTTTGATGTTTCGGTATATAAAATGTCGTGTAGATAATATAAAAATAAAATATATTATTATTTTTTTTTTTGGGAAAAAGTGTGCAGACAAATAAACATTGAAAGAACAAAGCTTGTTATAAGTGAATAATTTGATAAGATTGGATCACCTCTATATATATATTAGCTCTATTCGCTCAGTTTTCGGGTTGATTGATTTTTAGAGTAATGATAATAGATAATTGTGCCAAAAATATAAAATACTTCATTTGTACATAGTTTATTTTTTCGTTTATTTTTTGCACGTAGATTTTAATATATTAGTATTATATCGATATATGGTATAATTGATATATATAAAAACTATTATACCCCTTTAACATCTATGATATTAAGTGATGTTATTGATAATATTTGTGTAATATTATATAAAAGGTGGGGTAATTTTATATTTTAATGGAAAGTACATTTACTAAAAAAAAAAAGAAATGAATACATTTACGATGGACAGACTAAAATAGCAAAATGAATAAATTGACGATGGATGGAGGGAGTATTAAATTAAAATAATTTTAACTTATCTTATATAATTTTTTTTAGTTTTAAAATTGTTTAAAAAGTAAATATTTTAATATTTTAAATAAAAATTATTTTTTATATATATATAATTTAATAATATACTCCACTTTTCTAGGCCGGGATCGATAAGAAGAAGTCATAAAAAAGAGATCTTTCTATTATTATTATTATTTGATTTCTATCTAACAAATAAAAAGTACAAAAAAAAAAAAAAAAAATTCGTTGTCTCATATACCATATCTGTTACACTGTAGACAATGGGTGTAAATGTATTAGTAAAAATAATTATCTTATAATATAAATAATTAAAATGTGTAATATTTTTTTTAAAAAAATAAAATGATATAGAATATAAAACAGACATAAACGACAACTTGAACATGTGAGATGAGAAAGTAATATTAAAAATAAATCAATTTAGTAAGATAATGATATTATGTCATTATTTTATATATAAATAATCTTGTTAATATTTTAAAATAAAAATTAATATAATAATTAAAAACAATTTTTTTTTTTTTTAAAAAAAAAGAAAACACACAGCATCTATTAGTCAGCCGCTTGAAGAACAGCAATCGTACCCTTAAGGTTTGTTTCTCGAAACCAAAATCTTCAATTTATTCTATATTTTTTAAAAAAATATCATCTTACAAAATATTCACATTGTTTTAATACCTAACCTAAAACCTAAACTTAAACCAAAATTTTCTCAAAATTATAAATAAAAACAAACCAAAATAATGCACCTCCCACCGAGCCTAGTCGTGCCCTCAAATCAGCGACTGGATTGAAGTAGATTGTGCTATTACTTTAAGCAGTCGGATTCTCACGCTATAAAAAAATAAAAATTCGCCAAAAGTTCCATTTTCAAAATTTGTGATTTTCGGGTCGAGCCTGTAACAAACATTCAAAATCTTGCAGTATCTAAGCATAGACGTTGATCCTTGCTTTCTCCAAGAAAAAGGTTAGATTGTTTTCATGGTTTGGTAAAGAAATTACAAAACTCATAAAAATATTGTATTCATATAACAAAACACCCTTAATGCAAACCTGTTTCCATCGTCATTAACAGCCATTTTGCATTTCTTCACACTCGGGTTTGCTTTCTCCATCGTTTCTTCAGTCAAGATGCTGGCATAGTTGAATAAGCTCATCGACTCTTAGGAATCTAAAACTCGCATTTGGAAGATGAAGACCAAGTCTGTACTCACGGTCATCAAATTCGATTTGTTTTAATGTTCTCATGTAAGTGGTAGTCGCAGCCCTCGGATGACCTCGGGCAATGGCTACCTGTTTGTTACCCAAAAGGGATTCGTCAATCAGCATCATACTCACTAGTACATCATAAAATAAAATAAAAAAAGGTGTGTGTTTCTATAACTTCATTGCACGGGTTTACTTACGTATTTAGACTGAATATAATGTTGAACTATCTAAGACGATGAACAGACTCGTTAATGAAATTGCTTCCTTCATTTTTCACTAACTTGGGATTCTCTAACTCATTAATCATGCATATTTGATCACATGCTTGTATAAGATCGAAATAAAAGCTGACAAACTCAATGAAATTAACAGGGAGAGCAATATTATAGAAAAACGAAGAAGTCATTTAGAACCAAAATGAACAGATGTTTTGTGAATGTATATTCAATGGTGGTATGCCATGTAATAAAAGAATTGCTATGGCGACAGCTACAAGATTTAAGTAGGAAGAGAAGAACGAACTCAAACCCGACTTTGTAGCAAACATAACAAGAAGCATGGAGCTAGATCAAGTGTGCACTAACCGAATGATTTTGCCCCAGTTGCAGGAGCCAAAATTTCCAATCGTTTAACACTTCCCCGGAAACTTTGACAGATATATTTTCCCAGTTCGTGTGATGAAATTCAACATCGTCTAACTTGTATCCCAAACCGCTACCCATGGCCTTGACAAAAGCTTCCTTCAGACACCAATATCTGCATGAATTAGTATTGACAAAAAGAATTTCCGAAGAAATAAGTTTAGAGGTACAATAATGTCAAATTGACAGTTTTGATTACATTTTCTATATCATGGTCCTCATAAAGGAGATTATAATCTGTGTTACAATTAAGACCAAATAAGATTCTTCCAAACAATATTTCATATATATATGTGTATACATTATATATGTATATATTCGTCTCAACAAAATAAATACGATCAAACTAATCCAAACATATTTATTGTACATGAAAGAAATAAAGTTGGGTCACGATTCATGAAAAGTTGCAAAATATGAAACAGAGACGAATCGAATTGTATAAGTGTACCTGTAAAAGACTTTCAACATCTCATCAGAAGAGCTAGCACTGAAGATATGACACCATTCTAGAGTAGAGAAGTATGAAGAGAAGCTACTAATAAAACTTTCAACCGTGTCATCCACAGGGAGAGAATAAGATACAATATCCAACCCGACAAGACATATTGGTTCAGACGCAATTGCAACATAATCGCCATGGTGAGATACATTAAAATTAAAATTTGGAAAAGCCAATGTCCCGTTATCACAGACCTGATAGAGAATAACAGAAGATTATACATGTGAGAGTTACGGCATATTCAAATGGTAGTTCGCAATTTACTATTTCTTGAAATACAGATTTGCTAGTTGCCAATATTGAAGCAACAATAATGTTATAACTTATAAATCAAGAATGATCCTTTCCAAATAAATCCTACAGATCAACCCAGTTTAAAATGACCTCCAGGCTCCAATAAGCGCCATAGGTTCTTAACAAGCATATCGCGAATTCTTCTAAAGCTTGCAATCAAATTCCTAATTCATCATGAAATACATTAACAATCTGATATATTCATAGCAATTTTCTATTGTTGACAGTGATTATTCCTAATACTCTCTCCGCCAAATTTATTTTCACCTTTTTAATAAGTCAGCTAAATTTACCTAAATACTAACTTT
The DNA here is from genome assembly GCF_009805555.1 of Andrographis paniculata. Classification (NCBI taxonomy): domain Eukaryota; kingdom Viridiplantae; phylum Streptophyta; class Magnoliopsida; order Lamiales; family Acanthaceae; genus Andrographis; species Andrographis paniculata. The sequence continues at coordinate 1,414,878 of NW_026137620.1, read as the reverse complement.
GACAAAGTTAACAAAAATATTTAATTATTATCCTTTATTCGACCATTTATTTACAACAAATACTTATTTCATTCTTTCTCTTCATTTATTTTAACTTCTAACTAAGTTTTCATAAATACCTCCGATTAACTCTTTAACATTTTATCACTTTTTCAATAAAATATTCATTTTTCTTAATCTCCTGATCAGCCCAAATTTTCACGGAGGGAGTACCAACAGTTGGTCATTTACAAATCATCCCCACTTATCCACTCGTGTGTTCGTCTATTCATCTAATTCCCCCCCCCCTAAACACCTATTTTTTATTTTTTATATTATATTAAAAATCAATTTTACATTTCAAAACATCAAGTCAACACATATTTATATCACATCGTACTGTTCAAATTCAAATTTTTACTATTCAAATCTAAACCTCTTGAGAAGAATATATTGATACCAAAAGGTCCATATCTTAGATGTCTATAATACAGAAGAAGAAGGTTTACCAAAAAGGGTTTTCCCTCTGGAGTCCGCTCAATGACAATCTGATCAAATGGAATTCCCAATACTCGATTCACTAGGGCATACTGCAACAACCGGCTTACAATTGCCCTTTTCCGATCCTCAAATTTCAAAAACCTAATCAACCAATACACAGCAATCAACCCATTCATTCCAGAATCCTCTGTGAAAAAGCGAAACTCACAGCCCTAAAACATAAACTCTTATCGATTGTAACTGAAGAAGCAGCAGCAGCAGATGTAGAAGCTAACTTCATTCCTACTGCAGTTCAGCTCAAAGAGCAATTCGAAAATCACGAGGTACCTGGTTATAGAGGAGTGCTGGTGCTGAGGAAGAAGAGACATCGCCAGCGAGAATTCATGTGATGAAGGATTCCATTCGGATATGTCGATCACCCACCGCTGCACACCTTTCTCGACCTCCATTTCTGCGCGTCGTTCGAACAAGGATTCCTGTGAAATTAATTTATATAGGTAGTTAATTAGATTATTTAATATTTAATAATATATGTGCAATGGAATTGAAAGAAACAACCGACATTTGATGATGACCGTTTCTACGCTCACCTATGATTCTCTTCTGAAATTGTAACCTGAAACAGCGGCTGAGTCGATTCCTTGCTTCGCATAAGAGGTAACTTTAGCAATGTCTGTGGCGCACGCCAGACATTCGCGTGGAATTGATGAGATCGACATGTTCAGCAACTCGCTCACTCGCCATAAAATTAAATCTGCGGTGCAGCGCTGAGAGGAAATCTTCACCAACAGCTTGGAAATGAAAATCGTTAAAGCACTAGGAGTTTTGGTGATTATTACCAGTTTTTGTTCGCCAGCCATATGCTTGAAACCGCTTGGAGAAATCGAAATCTCTCCCTCAGGTACACCACTCCAGCTTTTCTGCATTTCTATCTATCGTTTTGATGAACAACAATGTGCATTTCTGCCATATATATATAGTAAAAGTTGATAATGTTAAAAAACTTGTGCACAGATCATATACAAGGAAGCACGAAAAGCGAGACGGTTGTGGAGCGCCGTTCCAGCAACTACAGCAGAACCGAGATAGCTGATCGGAAAAAATTCGCACACGCAAGCGGCGGACGGGGCGGCGGCGGACACCCAGCGGTTGTTTCAGGTAGTGACGCTCATGGCGATGGATCTCACCCTAAGGGAGCCGCTGGTTTTATACCGCTGTACGCAGCTGGTGTTGCCGGAGCAACTAACCGCCACAACAACCACGGAAAGCACAACGGCGGCGCTCGCGGTTACAGCAGCGCCGGACTAACAATTCTCGTCCTAATTGCATCGGTATGCCTTCTGCTCCGAAACTGATCTTTCATATGAAGCTTCAAATAATCGAATTTCATTGTGCATAGTTGAATATATATGTTTGTTCATCATACTTTTACACATAAGAAATGAAAAACATGAAATCATAGTTCGAATTTCAAGAGGTATGATCAGATGAAAACGACATTTAGAACTGCGGAAGTAGCTCTAGTTTCCGAGATTGAAAGAATTTGCACCGACCTTTACCGCTAGATTCAATATCTTCACTTTTTCTCTTAGCTGGAGTGATGCTGTACCTAGTTAGCTTCATTTGCCGCTTGCCGTTGCTTCCATTACCATCCTCATCCGCAGCAGCATCCGATTCCCTATATTGCAGAATACATTAAACTCAGGCAGATAAAATGCATCAGATTTTCTCTAAGAACATAAAACTAACCATAAAACCTCGACGAAATCTTTAAAATAAGCCGAGCAAGTTCCCCAACTGAAGCGCACCAACGTAGGGAATCCAAACACCGAATGCTTATGATTACTAAGCCAAGCCTTCGTCTGTGGATCTGTCGAACGAATAACATACAATTTTCTCAACTAAATACACAAATCGTCGATAAGATTGTAGAGTAGAAAAAGGGAAGCATACCTCCAGGGTATCCCGACCCAAAATTCCTTTGTAGATTCTCTGCTGTTTCATCCAGCATCCAATCGCGCAGAGCTCTATCTCTCGTCACCTGACGAGCATGATAACCTCTGTGATAACTCATCTAAGTGCAGAACGGATTTATTTGAATGAAGAACCGATTCTTTTGGAAACCATAAATAAGAAGGATCAGATACCTTTGCAACAATACTAGCACCACTAACAACAGGATAGAGACTGTCGGCTTTTTTCGCCACGACGAATTTGATGCTCGGAAATCTCTCCGAAAGCTTCACTCTATACTTTTCAGTATCCCCAACAGTATCCAAATAAACCTGGATCGACAACAAACTTTTTACAACAACGTAGCACACAAATCGAAGAATCGATATATAAAATTTCTATTCAAAACTTAACATCCAAAAAGTTCATCGAAACTGCAAGTAGAATAGAAGAGGAATTTAATTACCTCAGTAAGAAGAACACCGCTGCTCAACACTCTGTCGATAAGTCCCATGGCTGAAGCGTGTGATATTTCATTCAAATTGATTTTACTTCTGCAGAAAAAACAAAGAATCAAAGCAGTGTCTGTCAGGATAGCTTCATCTTCTTCTTCTTCTTCTCTGTTAGGATTGATTCGATTGATTGGGAGAGGTAATCGGTTAGTAAATACTGCTACTTACTTCTTCAACATCTTATCGGAAAGTTCTCGAGGATCGATGACGTCGACGGACCATCCGATGGAGTCGTTGGCCTTGAGATTTTCGAAGAGCTCCTCTCTCTTCTCCTCTTTCAGCGTCTTCGAATCTGCGAAGCTGAGAGTGGAGAGCGTTTGGTTATAAGATTGAGCGCAGTACAAGCATCCATAGACCATGGGGCCTAAGACGGGGCCGCGGCCGGCTTCGTCGATTCCCATTATGCAGGGCTCCGACGCCCATTCCGGCGCCGCCTTCTCATTCTCCGATCCCATCCCCCAAATCCCTCCCGCCACAATTTGGGGCTTTTTCTTACGAGGCACCGGTTTGTAAACCATTTTAACTTCACTATGGATGTCAACGGGCCGGTTCGGGACCGGTTTTACAGGGAGACCGCCCTGCTATAAAATATTATGGCCCCAAACCCGTTCCGCTTCAACTTGCCCCCAATCTTTCCGGAGCCAACATGAGAAACTATTCTTTTCTTTTTTAAAAAAGAATAAAATAAAAAATTTTAAAAATAATTTAATGATAAAGAACAATCATTGACGATAGTCAGTCAACATCAGTCCTGATTATAAAGAGAATTGTAAGAAAAACAATTAAGAAGATAAATTTGATTTAAACTTAAAGTTTTATTTTATATTTGATTTTTTAAAATAAATAAATGTTGGGGTGCAAACCCAACTCTCAAGTAAACTTCACTGCTGACGCCTTTGGAGAATATCCAAAAACAAATCCGTGCGGGCTCAGTCCAAAGCGGACAATATCATACTAGTGTTGAGTTGACCCAGTCCCAACAGTGGTATCAGAGCCCGGTTAGATGGTGAAGTGGACTGTGTGGCATTGGGCATTGGTTGTGGTCCCTCGTGACCTGCGGATATGCTTGTGTCGAAAGTCTCCTGGCGGTGTTAGGTCGGTCCCGATTGAGGTGGTCAGGCAGGGGTCCCTTTGTAATAGGCGGCATAAGGTGGGCATGGAAGGTCCAATGGTTGGTCCTTGGTTTGAGGGGAGGATTGTTGACTTGCAAACACAAGTCCCAAGTGAACTCCACTAGTTTGAGGCCTTTTGGAGGATATCCAAAAACAAATCCTCGCGGCTTCAGCCCAAAGCGGACAATATCATAAGTTGACCCAGTCTCAACAATAAATAATATAATTTATATTATATAAAAATATAAATAAATTATAATAATTATTAAAATATCTGAGTTCGGGTTCGGGTCCGAGGTGGGGTGGATTTATAGTAAAACCCGTAACATGCTCTGAATCCGGTTGGATCTAAAACTTAAAATCCACAGCTCGCCCCGAACCAAAATTTTTAGACTCGAACTCGCCTCGTTAAGACCGGGTCTGGGGCGAATCCGGGGCTAACCTGCCCCATTTGACATCCGGAAACTTCACTTGCCTAGTTGGTTCGAACCGACAGTTCTGATCGAAACCAAACCGGTTTTCTATACGGTTCGATTTCGATTCCTTCAAGTCGTGAACCCGTAAATTTTTCGGTGACCGGCTTGTTAATTTTATTTTTTTGAAAATATATACTCCATAAATCTTATGGAATACCTTTCTTGATCGGAAAAAAAATAAAAGAAAAAAAAAAGCAACAAGAAGAGAAGAAAGTACATGGAGAAATTGGTGGCCGGGCGTATGTGGAATTATTAAATCAAATATTTTAATAATTTCTCTATGCCAACGTCATTGTTTTAATAATAGTAAATTATAATATTATTTTTTATATAATTGATTATATTAATAATTTTAAATAAATTTAATATATATAATTTGAAAAATAGAATATTATTTAAATATTATAAAATTATATTATAATTAAAAAAATATATGCAATATAAATATATTTTGTAAAAAATAATATATTCTAAATAAATAAAAAATATGTTTATTTATTTATAATTATCATAAATTAATTTTATAAAATATGTTGAACTTTAAATATAGATAAAAATATTTGTTTCTACGAAGATAAGACAGAAATAAAAAAATTTTAAGTGGTCATATAACACAGACAACAGTTGATTTTAACACATGACATACTTGTATAGAAATGTGCACATACCTTTATTATACATAGTATATGTCGTGTGTAATACTAATTTGTGTTGTTTGCATATATAACGTGCTTAAATCAACACAGTAACAATCCCCTAAAAAAAAATACACAATCCATATTAAATTTTAAAAAGAAAATAGAAGAAAAGTATACCTATTGATATTGATGAGAAAAAAAAAATACTATTAATAGTCATGTCATAGCTTTTATCTTGTTATTGACTTGTAATTAAAAAAATCAAAATTAAAATCAAAATCAAACTATATATAAAATATAAAATATAAAATATGATAATTAAACCAAACAAAAATATTAAATAAGCGAATTAAATGGACAAATTTATATGTTCATTGATAGAGGCGGTAAGAATCCGCTAGTTTAAAAAAAAAAATCTAATTACAAAAGTAAGAATCAATAAAATAAAAAAAAATGAATTTTTTTTTTAATTCCAAACAAACACCGACTTGCCTCAAGATGCAATAAATGACAAATTTTGGTGAATATTTAAAATTAATTTTTTTTATCTTTTTATATATAAAATTTTACAATTAATTTTTTTTATTCAAAAAATTCTTAAAATTATGAGAATGCATTAATATGTCTTGTCAAATAAATATATATATATGTCATATATGATATTACATGAAAAATTCGATATCAAATTATTAAAATTAACAATATCAAATTAATTACATCATTATTTTCAAAATATTCAAATAGATACGCATCTATTTACTATATATATATATATATATATATATCTCAATAAATAGATTTATTCATCCATAATTTTATTATTTTTATTTTAATAAATACTTATTAATTTTTTTATTACATATCCACTATTTTTTTATTAATTCTTTAATAAATTTTATAGAATATATTCACTATACTTTTTATATATCCTACTTTAACAATATCATTATTTGAATATTTCTACATCTTTGTGACCAATTAAACTTATATAATAATTTTACTAAAACGAGGTAGTATTTTACATATACAATGGATAATATGTAAAAATGTATGAACTAAAATGGAATAATTTAATTTTGTATGGAATTCAATAGTATTTTATTTAGAGATGGAAAATGTAGCGGGTTTGGGTCTAAAAAATATGCTTCGGAGCGTATTATGGATTTTAAGTTTTAAACTCGATCGGGTTCATATCGATTTGATGTAAAAAGTAAAAGTACACTTCAAAAAACTGAGAATTACTCATGAAATTTTTCCATCGCAAATCGTGATTTTTCCGTGAGTAAATTGATTTGCAATGGAATTACTCACGGACAAATATTTTGTCTATATATGTGTCGTCGCTAAAATCACACGATGAAAAGTTCGTGAGTAATTTTGCGGCGAAACTACTAACGAACACGTATTTCGTCCATAAAAATGTCGTTGCTAAAACTGCACACAAAAATTCCGTGAGTAATTTTGCGACAAACTACTCACAAAATTTTCCGTGAATAAATCCATCGCAAAACTCTTGTTTGCGATGAAAATATTTCCATGAGTAATTTGTCTCAAACATTACTCATGGATTTTTTTCGTCGCAAAAGGTCTACTTTGATTTTTTGACATTCCTATTTGCAACAAAATAAATTTCGCTGAGTAATTTTTCTCCAACCCCAAAAACTTTATATTTCAATTTATCTATTCCTGTCTCAAGCAATAATATCTAAAAAAAAAAAAAGGGTTAACTTATAAAATAAATCTCACCAAACAAAACTAATCTAATAAGCAAAATATAATCAAATCACACTATATATTTATAAAATAATTTCCTAGTCGATATTACAAAATTCAATAAATATGGAATGGTACGATCCAACAATTTACAATTGTAGATTGCTCCGAAGATTTCAAACGGTAGATATATAAGCATTGTATCGGTGTTCGTTTGTGTAAGAAAAGCTTACTTGTGATCAAGATGAGCTGTAATATCGTCGCCTCCATGGAAGGCTGCTTGGGAAATCTCGAATGCGACTTTGATGACTTGTTTCCATGTCCCTCCCTCCAATGTCTACTTTCACCTTTGGATCTTTCGGTTCTTCCATTGGCAAAGAATATCCGGCCCGGAGGTGGCCAACTCAAGTCGTACGCAGCTTTTTAGAGATCGACAAAATAAATAATCAAGTGCGGGACAATTTAAATAGCTTACTAGAAGCTCTTACATTTCAATTTTTTAGAACTAGTTATACATGTAACTAGAGATAATCCACCATTAATGAATGATAAGTTTTGAAATTCTATGCATTACCATAGAGAGGTCTTGAACAAGTTCAAAGTATTACCTTACTTTGGGTTTGTTCACCTTTTTTTTTTTTTTTTTTTTTTGGCACAATTCCTATAAATATTATAAAAAAAAAATATAATATATCCCCTATTAATACAATAAATAATACTCTATCTGTCCTACATAATTTGTCTATATTTTCTATTTTCGTCAATCCCACATAATTTGTCATTTCTTTTTTTAGAAAATTGATTATACACTTTAATCACATTTTAAAATTTTAAATTTAAATTTTTTAATCTTAATTAAATGATTTAGTTATCTTAATCTTAATCTATAATTATTTTTACTATAATATTAAACGATTTAGTTATCTTAATTTTTAATGATACATTTCTTAATTACTTACTATTTATATTTTACATAAATTTCCATATCTAGGATGGAGGGTGTATATTTTTTGATTCAATAAAAAAGTCGATAATTCAACAAAAATATTATTTTTTTATATTGTCAACACGATTCTTCGTATATAGTATTGAAAATAGCTTACTCCAAAATCACTAAGGTTGTGTTCTTTTGTGGGTATTACCATATGTATTTACTATACCTATTCTTTTTTCCCTCAAAAAATATCAAATCTAACAATTACTTTTTTTTTTTATATTATATTACAAATTTATTTTACATTCAAAACATCACATCAACCTCTATTTATATCACATCAAACAACTATTCAAATTCAACTTTTTACTATTCAGAAATCCAAACCCACAAACAAACACACCCTAAGTGAACAAACCCCTTTATTACATACATACCAAGAAATACTTTCTTCCATTCAATCGAGCTGGGGTTAAAAAACAAACTTGCCTTAGGATCGAACAGTCTGATTGAGCTTTTATTCATAATGCATTCAATAACTCCAATACACATTTGTATATATATATATATATATATATTTCATTCAAAACACCATATTCAACAATTAACAGTCAAAATATATAAATTAAAAACCAAGAATTGCAGAATTTGTAAGTATTATGGACGACATTATATATATATATTTTTTAATGACCTGGAAAACTGCAGTCGCTAGGTCGACGACATTATATCTTCATTTATATGTACGTATTGGAGTAATTGATTATAATCATCCCCTTATTTAATTCCACTTTCATTTTCAGTAAATTATTTGTTAACATTACTACAAAACAACACCTCAATCGAAAAGAACATCATACAAAGACAATTGTTACTACCTAGCGAGAAAATTTATCAATTTAACTCAGAAATTAAATAAAAAAAAAAGAAAGAAAGAAAACAAAAAAAAAAAAAAAAAGAAAACAAAAGCTAGCTATATATATATATTCTAAGTAGTGAAAAAGAGATTATCTAAGTATCCCATCAAAGGACGTTCGTAAAACACACCATCCGGCTTTGAAATCACTCTACTCTTTCTTTCGATCAAATTATAGATTACGAAACATGAGTTATCATCCCTATGAATAGTGAATATAAGCTCTCTATCATTGTAGTCGATCAAGTACATCCGGAAAGAGATCTGATACAAATCCACTATCCTCGGATCCGACATGCTACACCCCATCCATAACTCCGTCCCCAGAATCGGCAAATCATCAAACTCCATCCATTCGCCACCGGTCCTCTTCCACACAATGCGGCACTTGTCGCGGTAAATGTCACCAACGAGAATGCAAAACTGGGTGTACGAAATATCAACATAACAATATGAGGTTTGGGTTCTCGATCCTCGCTCTGTATTGTAAAAAAATTTATAGAACTTGTCGTTCATTACGTTGAAGAAGAACATTTCGATATTGTAACTATTGTTTCCTCTACCCAGTATGGTATAGTACAAATTGATCATGCGGCCATTGAAGGGGAAGTTTTTTATGTCATCTTCAAATGTTGTTCCCATACTTTTCAACTCGTTCCAATGCCCGTTTCTGTTGTTAAACACGGTGTATCGATCGTGAAACGTATCAGCGGCAACTATTTTGTAATCCTTCGTTAATGGATCGAATCCGATGCCGCATAGGCCGATAGCTCGATCCGGAAAAGGAAACCCCAAATCTGTATAAGTTCTGGTAGATAGATTCCAGATGACGATTCCGCTTCTGGTGACAGATGAATAAATTATTTGATTAACATTTTATTTGATTAATTTATTTTGATCGGAAATAAATAAATAAATAAATAAAATAATTTGTTGCAAAATGCAATGAAGTGGACACTTTTCTTTTCTCTTTTTGGAAAATACAAAATAATCTAAAAAATATAATATATATATATAATATATATTATATTTTCCTCTTTAGCTTAAGATACTGAAAATTTTTTCTTTAAAAATTTTTTAGAAAATTTCTCCCGTTTCGTTGATAATTTTCGTTGTTCTATTCTGGGAAGCCATATCGGTAGAGGGTTGAATTCGTTTTAAGGAAATCGCATGCTACGTAGACGCTCGACTTTAATTTTGCATCTATTTGATTTTGTGTTTTCGGATTTAGTTATATCTCAGATTTTGAAAAAACAATTTTCTAACAAAAATACCTCGATTGTACGAGCATTAGGCCATCGCAGCAACATCGCTCATCCGGGAGAATGCAGTATTCCGATTTGAGGCCGAGCAATGGCTTCAATTCATTGTTTTCCATTAATCTAGAGACGTTGTATGCTCTTTGATCAAGGGACTCGAAAAGAAACATGTTTCGATAGGACAACAACGACGATAGATTATTCTTCGATTCATGGAGATGTGCGAGGGCAAAGTCGCGACTGCAAATGGTATCGTTCCATGTCTTAGAGACGGATTTGAATCGGAGTAGAGATTTGACAGGAAGTCGCATGAGAATGAGCTGTAGAAGATCAGCCTCTGCCATCTTCTATTCAATGAAATTAAACAAATCCAATGAATATATATATATATATATGTATATATTTATATTAGTTCGATTCAAACACAATTTTCTCGGTAAGTTTGTTTATGATAGAAACAGATATTAGTAACAAACTACCGATGTTAATTAGGACCATATATTTTATATATTTTTTCTATTTTTATAGCTAGTGAGTAGTGAGAGTAGCCACGGTTTTACTTATATTTTTTTTCAATATTTTATTAAATATTATAATTGCCCTATTGTATTTCATGAAATTATTAGTGTTAGGACCATTGAATTTAATCATAGTAGCTCGTATACATGATTTATTTTTATATTAAATTATATACAGATTTAATATTTTTTATAAATAATATTTATAGGTTTATATTACTCGAATCCATCAGTTTAAAAAATACAATACACAATAAAAATAAAAATAATTTGTAAAAAAAAAAAAGAATAACATAATAAATAATTAATAAAATAATACAAAATAAGTGAAACTATTTCAATAAAAATAAATTTTTTACGATAAAAATTTATAATAATTTTTTTTATGAATTTCCTAAATATTCTTTTAAATTAAAAGACTTAAAATTCTGACATAAAAATATATTAAAATATTATATTCAAAACAACATCAATTTAAAATAAATAAATAAAACATATACAATATACAATAAGAATGAAATGATTTATTACTAAATAAAACAATAAATAATTAAAAAAATCTATACACAATAAAAATAATATACTAAAATAAAAATAAAGTTTGTATATATATATATATATATTAAAATTCAGGTAATGCAGCAAAATGAATCCCTTTTGTTTGCAAAATTTGTTAAAAAACTCATTGGTCCTAAAATTTTGTTTTACGTACTTGTGGTTCAGATAATTACGGCAAAATATATCCTTTTGTTAGTACTTAATGAAGATTGTAGCGGATACACGCTTAAAATGAGAGTATTATTACAAAATCATAGATGATATGAGAGGACATTCTTCTTCAAAGCAGGTATAGAAATACTTGGATCGTTCACCATGTCCTCTCCCGTTATCTACGAAATTGTAATGATACTTGCAATTTAAGCATGTCTATTACAATATTTGTTAACTATTAACGGATGATGTGTTCTTTGCAATATTACCTGAACTACAAATAGTAAAACAAAATGTTAAGACCATAAGATTTTTTGACCGAATTTTGCAAATCACAAGTAATATTTTGCTATTTTGTTTAAAATTTATTATAATTAAGTTTCTAAATATTCTTTCAAATTAAAATATTTAAAATTTATACATAACGTATAAAATTAAATAAAAAATAGAATATAATACTAAAAAAATAAATCAATTAGAAAAAATACATAAGAATTGATTAGTAAAAAATAAAATAATACAATATATAAATAAAAATATATACATACACAATAAAAATAAAAATACTAAAATAAAATTTAAATTTTTTATATATTAAAACTTACTATGATTTTATGTATGAATTTCTCAAATTTTGGCAAAGACTTCAAATTTAAACATATTCTACAAAGTTGAAAAAAAATACTCACTCTGGTCACAAAAAATATGTTTATTTTCTTTATAAATTACATAGAAAATGAACGAGCAGAGGGGTATTAGAATATAGTACTAAAAACCAAATCAATTTTAAAAAATACATAATAATGAAATTACTAAAATAAAAATATAAATTTTATATGAATTCAAATAAAAATACTCAAAATTTGGACATAATTTACAAAATTGAAAAACAAATTAGAATATACTAACTCCGTCTCAAACACGCGTGCAATATTTTCTTTTTTTTTATGTCTCAAACATCCCGCAACATTTTCAAAATAAGAAATAATTAATGATACTTAATTTATACTCACACTTTATTCAATCACATCACCCAAATAAAAAATAAATAAATATTTTTTTATTCATCACATCACCTCATTTCTAAATTATCCTACTTAATATTACCCATCTAAAATCACGTGCCAAAGTCAAATGTTTTATCTTGTTTGGGACGGAGAAAGTAATATTTTAAACAAAATCAAATAGAAAAACACATTTACAATAAGAATTTTTTTTTTTAAAAAAAACTAATTAGTAAATATAAAAAGAATACAATAGACAATTTTTTTTTTAAAAAAAAAACATACAATAATAATAAAAATAATAAAATACAAACAATATTTTATACTATTTATGTCTTTTAACTAAGTATTTATTTTCTTTTTTGTCGAACTTGGAATATTAATATTATATTTATATCTAGTACAATTTTTTTTTTAAAAAAAAAATTCTATTAGTGTTGTATAATACAAATCCAATGATATTTGTATAAAATATTATTTAAATATAATGATATTTTTTATGTTAAATACAATGACACACAAAACAAACAGATACTTTGTTAAACGAATGATGAATTATATTAAAATGTAAACATATCATTACACATACAATTAATTTATATATAAAATACAAGAATAGAGATATCAAAACTATTTCACATTTTTACTAATTAATAAAATATTATTATTTATTAATACTACCTCCATCATCAATACTTATGTCCATTTGACCGAACAAATATTTTAAGAAAAGTAAATAAAAATAGAAAATTTATAATTTTATAATTTTAAAAAAAATGTATTTTTTATTAAAAAAATGAGAATATTTTATATATATATAACAACAAAAAAGCATAAATTTGGATACAAAAACAAAACATAAATATATCAATGCATCTTTGATTCAGATGAAGATAGTATTATTTTTTTTAAAAAAATAAAAAATAGTCTGATTTTTAGTACCGCTCTAACCTTTTTTTTTTATGTTAGGATTTTAAATGCACTATGTTTGAAAATTATTTCGTAAGTAAAAAAAATTTATGCTAAAATTGTTTCAATCATAATTTCTCTGAGTTAGTAGACTTAATTTTACTAAAGACGACTAAAATTTATGCATTATTTATGCATTTCATTATATCTAATACATTGATTTATCTTCTTCAATGGCGTATTGATGATGATGATGATTATTATTATTATTATTATTATTATTATTATGTTATTGTTGTTGCAGTATCTTTTGGAAACGAACGTTTACTCGAGAGAGCACGAGCAACTAAAGGAGCTGAGGCTAGCCACAATCGACAAATACGATTTTTGGCATGCATTTGAATTAATCATATGCATCTGATTTGATCTATAGATCTATCATGATTTGAATCATAAATAATTCGATCTGAATTGGTGTTTTGATTTGATTTGGATTGGATGATGTTAATTGTGAAGTAGTATGATGAATGTGCCGATAGGCGATAGGCGAGAGTCATTTTTAATCACAATGCTGCTCAAAATTATAAACGCGAAGAAGACACTAGAGGTCACACTCTTCACCTGCTGCTCTCTTCTCCTGCTGCTGCTCTCTTCTCGCCTTACATGATGAAGCCTTCAACACCAGCCTGCCTTTCGTCTAGAAAGCCGCCATGGTGGTCAAAATCCAATTCATCCAGTTATATATCCGATTTTAGAAACCGGACCCTTCCATCCTAACATTATTTAGATGAAAATAATAGTTAGGTTAGATGTGTGTTTAAAGCACAATATAAATAAAATAAAATTAAATTAAATTAAATTAAACTTTTTTCACTTACACTCGTTCCATAAGCAAAGCCTTCACCAGCCAAAGGATGAAAACATGCTGCAGCTGCCACTTCTTGTTCGCTGTAAATAGACTTAATTCGTTGCAGATTACGAACACTGTACACCTGAGAGACCATACAATGAAAGGAAATGAACATTGTTAATACACACAAAAATACATTAGTGCTCAGTATAATTTGGTAATTCTTAATATCAAAGACCAACTATATGAAAAAGATGGTGATTATGTTTAATAAAAATTTATTCATGATGCAGTAGAATATTTTATCAAAATACATGAGATACAAGCATACAAGATTATGTATATATCCTAAAATCCATTAAGTCAGTAGATCTTAAAAATGAAATTCAATCATTTTAGCTTTCTCACACTACACACAAAAAATAAATAAATAAATGACATAATGAATTAGAGTTATCAAAATATACTAATTTTAGTAAATCATAAGTGAAAATGTCTCACTAAAATACGCACAACAAAATATGTGATTTTACACATAACCCTCACCTCTAAAATTCTATACTCCGGTGCTTCCCCAATCTCAGTGGTTTTAGAAAGCAATTTGTTGGACTGTCCATAAGCTACCAATAGATGTTCTGAGGTAGGCGAGAACTAGAGCGTTGCCAAATGAAAATAAACAAAATATATATAATGATAAGTATTACAACATTCGAACAAATGTATTAGAAACATTAAAACGTCATAATTATCCTGTATTCTTGCATATTTATTTATTACAATAGACCTATAACCAAGCTAATTGGGAACATTTGAAAAATACATATACTAATAAACAATGTCATTTATTTCCAAAATTAGTTACATTTCCATTGTGAATACCTTTATAACTTTCCAAAGTATAGATACAACCAAACACCAACCTAAAATTTGGCATTTACAATTGATTATAAAGTAATGATCATACATTCAATTGTTAATACTATCAAACACCTCAGAAATGATCATAAGTAAAAAAACCAAATCAGATAACACAACTAACCTGTATTGCAGTCACGTATGCAGGTGCGTAGATTAGACAAGATCGTAAAGAAAAACCAAATCTATATATTAAAAAAAAAGTATCAGTTTTAAGAAAAGATAATAAATTTGGATAAACTTGTAGCATGCAAAAAAAATGAGACTCACATAGGCCCAGGCTCCATAAGAGAATATATCCTTAATTCAAACAAAACCCGACGAGGACCACGACGAGGAGGATCCTCTATTGGCTTAAGACATGCTACACAAACGGCTAAAAATCTTCCGCATGGAGAAATATGAGCACCCATTTCCCTAGCAAAATAATGTCATATGTAAGCGTTTGAAGCCATCCGATTATGAGAAAGAAAAGGAAAATTATTTTAAAATAAAATAAAATAAAATATGGTGATTAATTATGTACAATGAAATTTTATATTGGAAAGTAAAAGCAATTCACATTGGGAATCATCTTAATATCCATAAATGAAACCAATTACATTCCCAAAAGCAAATAACTTTACATACCTACAAAGAATAACCTGTTGAATTGTTAAGCGGCACCTCCGTTCCGTAAGAGCTGTATATGGATTTCTTATGTCATACTCCCATATTCTAAGGTTTGTTGTGTAATGTTGAACCTGTAGAAAAGCAGCTCCCGTAGACACAGAGAGGTTATGCTCATCTCTAGGTACAGTTGCAAGGTCCATAGCCAAAATATCAAATTCACTGGCCTAAAAGGCAATCACAATAAAAATAATATATTAAGATAATGTAAAAAAATAAAATAAAAATAAACAGTGCCAAAAATAGAACCTCAGCAGTCATAAGATATGCAGCAGTGGGATGAAAATATACTGCTCTGATCGAACTTCTTATTGTTAGGATAGGTTCAAGTACAACAAGATCTACCGGTCCTTCTCCCTCTCCTGCTCTATATGGCCATATGAAAAGCTGTGGCATACAAAAGGGTAACTCATAGAAGCTATCATAACATCAATCAAACAAAGTCAATACTGTTTGTTTTTCTCTAAAATGCTAACCTTATTCTCACTGGCTACTGCCAAGATTTCCTCAGTATTGAAAGCGACTGATAACACTTCAGTCCCTGCAAATTGGCAAAATAAATAAATGAAAATGCCTTAACAAAGTGTTTTTTTTTTTAAATAATAATAAATAAATAAAGTATTGATCAATATAAAATTTGAGATTACTAAAGTGATATATCCTGATAACAGCGAAATGATTTGCATTCCACACTTTTACGCCATTCCTTCTAATTCCACTTGTAAACACATTAGATTCAATTGGATGGAATTTAACCTACAAAAAGGCCGAATGCAAGCATGAACTTAAATTCTGTAAGGTTCTAAGCACACAAAGAAACTATTACTTAGCAAAACAATTACATGTTCAAGAACCTATAACCAAGCTATCGTGACACATTGTCCCAATAATTATATTAACAGTTGGACCTTGGGTGCATGCTAAAAGATCATATAGCTTATGACAATGGGATGAACATATAGACAACTTACCGCCCAAGTTGTGACATTTTCCCCAACCGGTTGCAATAGGTATCTTCCAGTTTGCCAAGTAATTATCTTCACTAAATTGCCACTGTAAACATTAAAGCACAGTAGATTTTTACAAAGCAAGTAATAATTTTGGAAAGACTATGTTGAATTATACATTCATAGAGAGAAAATGAACTAACTGATTGAATGCAAGCATATTTCCAGCTTGATTGAAGGCTAATGCACTTATTGGGAAGGGTTCAGGTTGTACCCTCAGAGGAGGGTAGTACTGGCTAAACAAATGTTCTAATGACCTTGCTTCTACCCTGTAATTTATATAGACTTACGATGACAAATATAATTTACAAACCGTTAACAATTAATAAACAAGTTGCATGTATATATATACCATGAGTGGAACTTTCGTTTTGTTCTTTGTCCGTTGGGGGATATCTCCCTTCCGCGTAACAAATTAACAATATTTCTGCAACAAATAGAGAATATGATGAATATTTAAACGACAGAATGTATATATATATATATATATACATACCGCTACTCTATTAAAACACCAAACAAACACCAAACAGCCTTACTGCTACTCTAAAACACCAAACAAAGACCAAACAGTTTAAACACCAAACAAACACAAAACAACCATACTACTACTATATTTAAACACCAAACAAAGACCAAACAGTTTAAACACCAAACAAACACCTAACAGTTTAAACACCATACAAACACAAAACAGCCATACTACTACTATATTTAAACACCAAACAAAGACCAAACAGTTTAAACACCGAACAAACACCAAACAGTTTAAACACCGAACAAACACAAAACAGCCATACTACTACTATATTTAAACACCAAACAAAGACCAGACAGTTTAAACACCAAACAGCCATACTACTATATTTAAACACCAAACAAAAACCAAACAGCCATACTGCTACTCAACAATGCTGTTTTCTCGCAAGCACAAGCTTTGGTGCAGAACATTGCGCTGGATAAAAATATCAGTAAAAAAACAAAACAAAATAACTTACGCCATCAGGGAGAGGTAGAGGGAGACGGAGAGGGAGAGGGAAAGGGAAGAAAACAGAATGAGAGAGCCGGTGCCAAGTTCACAGCAGATGCTGTACAGGACGTAGTACGGCAACTCGGCCGAATAGGAACGGGACGGCCCGGAACGGCCGAATCCAAACCGAACCGGAACTGTCCAATTTCACCTTATGGGGAAAAAAAAAAAAAAGGAAGCCTGACGCGAGGGTTCTGTACATAATATTTCTATAGATTTTTTTTGTTTTTTTTTTAAAAATACTTTTATTTACGGGGTCCAAATATTTTAAATAAAAAAAATAAATTATGTTCATTTATTCATATAATTTTTTTTATACTGAAAAATTCTAAATTTATGTACACCAATATTATATTTTAAATATTATTCATTTATAATACTTAGTTTTTAAAAATATTATATTAAAAAATATATTTATTTATAACATATTCACATTAAATATTTAATTATTTATATTTTCCATAAAGTTCATTTTAAATGTCATATACTCCCCCTTCCGTCAACAAACTAATGTCCTACTTTCATATTTGGGACGTCAAACAACTATTTCCTTTTTTTTAAACATAAATTTTACATTTTTATCGTTCATTCATTTATTACTTTTAATCTCTACCGTAAGGTCAAAGTTGTCCATTTATAACAAAAAGAACAATCACCTAAAAAACTGTATAAATATTCTTCAGGACAAAATGGAAGGAGGAAGTATTTCTTAAGCTAGACATTGTTCAGGTATGATATGTGTATATATAATTATACACACACTAAAATCAAGAAATGAGAAAGTTAAATTGTTTGATACTATTCTTTTAAGTCGATTCTAATTTAAAAAATTCTTAAGCAACGCAAGGCATCATAAAAATAGTTAATGTGTGTATGTGTGCAGCACTAAAATCAAGAAGCCAGATAAATGATCGGCACCAATAAAATCAAGAGATGCTCACCTGTCCATCCCCAACCAAAGGTGAGTAGGGCAGGGCACCAGCATCTGATAACACAAAAATTTGAGGCAACAATGTAAATAAATACATTTGCAAATATCTTAAATGTGAGAGAAATTCTGAAAAGTGCATATGTAAAATAAATGAAGTTGAATCATAGATGCCTTGTATGCAACATACCTGTAACCACTGCACTGCACTGCACTATTGTCGATAGCCTTAACAACTTCCGGAACTGACCCTCTGAAGCCGCCATGTTTCCACGAGAAAGGCCCATGGCGTGATCCTTGTTGAAAAATGATTCAATACAGGATGAGGTGAAGTCAAGATACCATCATAATCCCGTCCTGTCCTGTCCTGTCCTACATTTGTCTGTAACTTTGGCAAACAAAAGGAAAAAGAAGCAAGATAGCAGCAGCTCTGCTGCTCGTGACATTAAATAAAGAAATACAAATAATTACCCGACAATGCTAATGTGTGTCAACCACCAGCAATCGTAATGCCTGGGTTGAGTGAAACCAAACAAGGGAATGCAGAAAGAGCTCCGGATGCTGAGCCTTCAGCTCGCTTAGACTTTTCATCAGACCCTCCACATGATCGTGAACCATGGGAGCGAGGACTCACTGCAAAAGAGATGATCTTCAACTTGTAAGTCAGTGTAACTTGGACAGGACATTCGGAAAATCGCCAAATCAGAGACCAATTACCTTGTTCATTCAACAACATGCTTTGCTTCTCAAAAGTATGCGTATCTATGCTTTAAAGGGTCCGTAAAAACCTTTCCAGAAGGAACACACGCATTCTTTCCACCCCCATGTATAAACTTCCCCACCAGCTAGCTACATTTAACCATGGTAACTCAAGTCAGTTGATAGATCAGAGATTCAAAATGCAAGAAGAACTATATATGTAGCTCATGTACACACGCAACGCAATGCTTCAGCTAGCTCTCAATACAAGTACTTCAGCTTCCCTCCACGAATGGGAGATAGGAGATATCCAAAACTACTACATTTGTTACCGACCGACATGGCCATCAACACTAATCGCCAATCATTTGAATCATTTTCAAATTGCTTAACCTGGAGGGTGGCCTACTTTGCTTTTAATTATAGAGTGAAGCAGAACATTGAAGCTAAAACCTAACATTAATTTATTGAATGGGGATATCTGAAGAGCTCCTGTTAGCCTTCACTATCATGGCATCTGCAGGAAGTGGAAAAGGCTCTGGCATTTCCTTAATAACATCAGCAAAAAAAAGGCCTTTTATTATAGCATAGCACATGAAATTGACAAAGATGTTGAAAAATAAGAAAATAGCAACTACTTTATTACCCCGTGTTTCCCACAAGTCACATAACTTTGGATCCCCATGTAATGAGCTTCCCAGAATCTGTCCACAACAATCTAGGAATTAATTAAGAGTCCTACTACAAGAAACACTTGCAATAAATAAGAGAATGAACTCAAAATTGAAAACTGCAATTAATTATCTATGCTTTCCATCATTAATGTGAGAGATTGTTGTTTCAAACCTTTAAAAAACAGAAAAAAGGGTCAGATCCATGTCTCTTGTCGTTCCAAATTCAAACTTAGTCAACCCACTTCTTCGAACATTCTCCAAATTCAACGAGAACCAATCTTTTTGGAATCAAAATTGAAAATTGAACTTAGATATATTCCAGAACCAACATCCCCCTAAATATAAACATAGAAATTTTTAGTCATCCTGACAGAAAGCCGTGAATCTAGGGCGGGGCGAACATTGCAGCTGAATTCAGCAAAGTGAAACAGCACAGCACCAGAGTAGGCATCTTGCAGAAATGCACAAACATACAGGTTTTTCAATCAATTTCACAGTTAAACGACTGGAAATGCTAAAAAGCAATTTGCTCGGAACCATTCACTAAATACAACAGCTGAAAATAGAAGGCCAGCCACTTCCATCGCTACCCAACAGACAGATAAATCAATCCATCAGTTGTCACTCGAATCCAATGCCGACTCTCCAACTACGCAATTCAGTCAAAGGGGAAACAAATTACCAGAAATTGCCATGGCGAAACCGCAGCCACCGCCGCAAACATCCTTCCAAGGATTTCCCCCGTTGGGTGGCCGCACCACCACCGGCGACAACGCCCCCGGAATATACCCCCACATGAACACCAATTTCTCCCCCATTTTCACACCTTCTTGACCTCCTTCCCCATCGACATTAATTCCTATTAATTTTTCGACAAAAAAGACACTTGTGTGACTTTGCTCTATAGATAGTTTCAACTTGTGTTATTGCGAAAAACAAAAACAAGAAAAGAACCACCCACAATGAATGGGTGGAGGGCATTTTGGACATTTCGCGTGGCGGATTTGTCGTTTTGTGAATTATGAAAACACTGCTGTCACGCGAGCACGAAATGGCCGCCAAAATGATTGGATCCTAGGTGGGTCACCCGACCCGGATTGAGGTGATGTTGAGGGTAGGGTTGTACCCGGAATGATTGAACCCGTTTCGTAACCACACGTAATTCAAGTGGTTTGCCGGGTACGGATCCGTATAACCACATACATAGAATTGTCGCCATTGTTTCTATTATTGTTAGGTTCATTTTGGTGCGACCTCAACAATAACAAGCCAGTTATAATAAAAATAATTTTGATATAATTTATCAAATTCTATCGTAATTTTATCTGTATATTAGTTAAACTTGAAAATAATGGACTATTGTTTGTTGAATTGAGCACATAGAGACAAAGTAATAAGGTTTTGTTATGCTAAAATTTGATTTAGTTTATTATTACTATACAATTACGCCGTGTTTTTAAATCTATAATTTCTTTTCTCACAAAAAGATTATATTTAGGCTATTATTTAAAAATAAATAAATAAATAAAACTACACTTAAAAAAAAAAAAAAATACACACAGTTGTGAATATAAGTAGATCAACTTGGACCTGCAAACCAGGTCTGACGGAAAAGTCACAGTAGGCCGAGGATTTGAACTCATGACCTGACGATCACAAGTTCAACTCCTACACCATTAGGTCATCTCTTACGGCACAACTTGAGCATCTTCTTTCAAAGAGTGGAGATGTGCATTTTTTTAGGTAGTAGGATGTTGCCTTTTGTCATTATTTTTTTTAGCTTGATATAATTTTAGGAGTTGTATCTATAATGATAAAAAGGGAATTTATATACATATAAAAAAAAATTGAAAAAAAAAAATTACACTTACAAATATTGCTAAAATACTTGAAACAAATGAAATATAATTATTTAGAGAACTCTTTTGTTATAGAGTTGATTAATGAGCAAACTAACAAACCGATTCGAACCGAAAAGTTTAGGGTTCTAGACTTTGAGAATAAGGCCATCAGCAAACTAACAGGGAAACCCCCACGTCGGATTAACAAAAAAAATTAAAAATCAATTATTTGCTTGCCAGTGCTATGCATCTGCAGCATTCCCTTGAAACCGGGATATTAGTGTATTTTTGCCGTGTGTTCCAATTAAAAATATCTTTTTAGTTAGTTTTTATATATTATATTTTTTATTATATATATATTTATTAATAATTTTTATATTTTTATATTTTATAAAATTTTATTTTTTACAAAATGATACCAATATTGATATATTTTTTTAAATAAAATTTTAATTAAATATAACCAATTAATAATAATACCAAAAGGTTGTACCATAAAATTGAATTTTCATATCACATTAATTTTTATTATATTAAATATGTTTTTTATATTAAATTTTATTAAATATAAATAATTATAATTAAATAATATTATTAATATTGATCACAATAATAAGAAAATAATAATAATAATAAATATTTATTATTATTTATAAATTAAATTATTAAATAAATAAATACTAATAAATATATATATTAGATAAAAATTATTATTATAAAAATAAATAATTTAATAATACGATGGAAAGAGAAATTAAAATTGGTATAAATGAGTTTCTTATATGAACGATATAAAATGAAATAAATTTCTTCTGACGACTGGCACATGATACGACGTGGAAGACAAGAGACATATGGAAGAAACCGTTTCATTTCATTGATGCGATGGCCTAATGAAATCGAAACCGATAGTCTCTTGTTAGTAGTGGTAGTATCATTGCAAAGGTAGCTAACCCTTCCTATTTATGGTTTCCAAAAAAATCAGTTCTAGATTCAGCCGGACAAATAAATCCCTTCTGCACATAGATGAGTTATCACAGAGATTTTCATCCTCGTCAGGTGACGAGAGAGAGAGCTCTGCGCGATTGGATGCTGGATGAAACAGCAGAAAACCTACATAGGAATTTTAGGTCGGGATACCCTGGAGGTATGCTTCTATTTTTCTACTCTACAATCTTATCGACGATTTGTGTATTTTGTTGAGAAAAAATGTATGTTATTCGTTCGACAGATCCACAAACGAAGGCTTGGCTTAGTAATCACAAGCATTCGGTGTTTGGATTCCCTAAGTTGGTGCGCTTCAGTTGGGGAACTTGCTCGGCTTATTCTAAAGATTTCGTCGAGGTTTTATGGTTAGTCTTATGTTCTTAGAGGAAATCTGATGCATTTTATCTGCCTGAGTTTAACGTATTCTGCGATATAGGGAATCGGGTGAGGATGGTAATGGAAGCAACGGCAAGCGGCAAATGAGCAAACAAGGTACAGCATCACTCCAGCTAAGGGAAAAAGTGAAGACATTGAATCTAGCGGTAAAGGTCGGTGCGAATTCTTTCAATCTCGGAAACTACAGCTACTTTCGCAGTTCTAAATGTTGTTTCATCTGATCATACCTCTTGAAATTCGAACTATGATTTCGTGTTTTTCATCTCTAATGTGTAAAACAATGATGATGTTATGTTTGAAATTTGACAGGATTGCAAGAACCGATTGTGAGGAACAACCTGCATTACACCTTATTTCCGACTCACTGACATTTCTGTAAGTTATTCATGTTTGTTTTGTATGACAAAATCCATTGAAGAAGGCTGCTTCCTATACAAATTTGGAGTTCATGATTCTATTGTTCGTTTTCTTCTATTTACGGAACATGCAACTTTTAAAATTATATCATGCGAATATTCCGGGCTACGAGTATATAGGATGGAAACCCGGGCTGGCAGAAGAATGAAGGGATTAACTTGGTTGTCCCTGTGCCTTGGTGTAACAATGCCACGTACTTGTTGTCCCGTGTATCAACATTCAATATGACTATTGTTAAAGACATGAGGATGCCTAAACAATACATGGCACTACTTGTTCGTTTCGTATGACAAAATCCTTTGAAAAAGGCTGCTGCCTATACAAATTTGGAGTTCCAAATTCGATTGGTTGTCGTCACATTTAAAATTACGTCATAAGAATATTCCGGGCTACGAGTATATAGGATGGAAACCCGGGCTGGCAGAAGAATGAAGGGATAACTTGTTATCCCTGTGCCTGGGTCTAACAACGCCACGTACTTGTTGTCCCGTGTATCAATAATTCAATATGACTAGAAGGAGTAAGGAAATAGGTGACCGTTCTTTTGAGAAAGAAGAATATTGCAGCATGATTAGTATATTGGTAACAAATTAGACAATGCTCTATCATCCAAACTACATTAGAATTCCTTTGTTTGTGTGGGTGTGTATTGAAGTCACCGTTCATGATTAACATCCTTTTCTGATAGTTGCTATCGACTGCTGGAACTGAATGTGACTTTTCAAAGTTTGTATTATGTGTTTCTCTAGTATTGAAGATATTTTATTTATCAGAGTACCCTGCAGTTTAATACATATTGTCCTTATCCTTTTGCTCAGCTCGTCAAACTTTGTAGGTGTTTATTAATATCCAAAGCTGTCAGTTCCTCTAAACAGTAGGTTGGATTGGATGTATCTCACGCCTTTCTTGACTTGGGATTCTTCACTGGAGAACTTGTTCTCACTTTGCTTTCTTCCTATCAACCATTTATGCGACGAGGTGTTTCTCTAATTGGTGTTCCTGTGCAGGCTCTTCACGTAGTTTTTCTTGGCAAGGCTGTTTTTTTAAGACATTCTGATGGTGTTATAAGTGGATGGAACCTGCTGTTTTTAAGATGAGATGACAATTTAAAGGGCACTGAGGTTTTTGTAGGTGGTGATTCTGTGCACTCCAGCTCTCTGTTTTTGCTTCAGATCATTTGCATGTTTAGGCTGTTTTTATTTTTTTATTTTTTTTTATTTTTTTTTATTTCTTTAACGGTGACATTAGTAGATGGAACTTCTATTTTAGCATATGATGGTCAGAGTTTTCTGGCGTGTGCAAGTGTGTTGATGTTTGGCGTCCTCAAGGTGGTAAGAGATGCTGTGTGATTACAAATTTGAACTGTGTTACTATAGGATGATATGTCCTGTTGATGTCTAGTAGAGTTTTCAAGGTGGTTAGGAGCTGGTTCGTGACTTGAAAAATTGCATGATGCTGTTCAAATGATTGGTGCATCTTATGTTATATTGGGTTAGGTTTGCTTGTAGTTGAAGTGTTATTTTTTTTTTTTTTCGTCCAGCTACTATTCAATATTGTTGGTCTTCATGTTCCTAGTTTATTAATGTTTATGTGTGAAGTAATAATCTGTCTATGGGATACATTTGTAACTTTTGTCTAGCAAATGCCTGGTCCTTTCTGGAATTGATTTATCATTCTTTTAGTTCATCAGTTGTATATTTTAATTATACTTCTGTAGCACTTGTTTGTGGGGTGGATAATGCTTAATAGTTTTGAAATCCTATGTCAAGACAACTATGTTTACATCTACCAGCTAGAGGGACATGTTGCCTTAGGTTATGTTTTGACTTTGCAAATGTGACTGATATTTTGGCCTTCTACTTTTACTAGGATGATGCACTAAACTGATGCAATCATTATTCTACACCTCATGAATCAAGCATGCTGTTGACTCTAAGTTGATTATTTCTGGCGTAGTGTTATATATATCAACAAATCGAGGATTTGACGGTGCATTTCATTGATTCAGATCTGAATTCCAAATGCAAAATTTCTTGAACTCTTTCTGAGAAAAGTGAATTTAGATGTTTTTGTTTGTAGACGAAAAAACATTAATGATTGTGAAAACAAGAGGCTTAGATATATTCTCCATTTGATTCTTTTTGTGTTTCTTTGTGAATAAATTATTAGAATGAGGATTGATTCATATGAATTGTTTTATGGATAGAGAATGAGGGAGTGAATGTAGAAATTTGTAGCAAACCCGCTTAAAATGGATTTTGGTTGCGATCGAAGTTCTTCATTCGGTCTTTGTTCTTGGTTAACATTGGACTTATGTGTATATGTATGACTCGTTGCTTGAAGAATCATTTATGTTTCTTGTGCTTTATTCATTCAATTTTTTGTAGTTCTTGCAATGGTCAGTGCCTTGTAAGAAAGGCTTCAAAGGTTTCAGATATTAGAGCTTTAGAAATACAATAAGCCTTGCTTTGGCCATTGATTTTGCTTACATTGGATCTATTTGTATCTGTATGATTTGTTGCTTGTAGAATCAGCTACGTTTCTTGTTGTTTAATCACCCATGCTTCTGCATATCTTGTGGTTGTTGTTGTCTTGTAAAAAGGAATTCAAAGGTTTATGCAACAAGGCCTTGATCTGTCCTTTGATTTTTCTTCCATTGGAATTATGTGTATATCTATGATTTGCTGCTTGAGGAAATCATGTTTTTGTTGTTCTTGTGATTCTCGTTGTCTTGTAAGAAAGACTTCGACGAGAATGCCTGCCCAAAAGCCCGACGAAAACAACGAATGAATGAGAAGTGCAATCTGAGTAAATGGAAGTCAGAAAAGGATGAGAACTGCAAAGGCAATGTGAAGCCATCTTCTCCTAGGCAGAAAGGCTTGTGGTGAAGATGAGACCAGCCACCAGTCCTGGGAGATGCTCGAAGCCGATTGAAGGCCGGCAGCCAATAGAACGGGTAATGTACATGTCCCTATGATCGGGTTCGGTTTCGACGGTTTGTTTTTCAAATATATAGAATAATATCTGCTAAATAAAATTAGGAAAAAAAAAAATATATCTATAAGATTTTATTTAATAGTATTAAATTTTGATTTTTAAATATAGTTTTTTGGTATTTTTAATTTTTAGGTAAATTGTTCTTTTAGTTTTTCCTTATCATTTTAGACTATGTCTGAAAATAGTCTCGTAAGTAAATTTTTTTTAGCTAGTCCTCCGGTGTCGGATTTGTCACGTTAGTCCGTCGTTCCTAATGTGGCGCTGACGTGTGTGTCGTCATCACGTAGATGCCACGTCGGAGGTTCATTTTAGCGGAAAAAAAATTTTATTTGTAAAACTCTTTCATTTCATATAGAGTTTATTTAAAAATGATAAAAATAAGTCATGCTGGGCTAAAAAATAGTTTACTACAATATTATGTAAAATAAAAAAAAAAATCCATAAGATATTATGTAAAATAGAAAAAATTCACTTGTCACTGACGTAGCATTTACATGGTGATGACACATCAATCATGTCAGCGCCACGTCAGCGCATCTACATGGTGATGACACATCAATCATGTCAGCGCCACGTCAGCACATCTACATGGTTGGTGATGACACATCAATCATGTCAGCGCCACATCAGCAACAGCCAGCTAATGTGACAAGTCTGGTACTAGAGGATCATTTTAGCGAAAAAATTTCTATTTACGAAACTATTTTTTCAAATAAGGTCCACAAATAATAAAAATGGTTAGATAGGGACTAAAAAAAGTTTATCTTTAATTTTCTTATTAAAATATTAAACTTAATTTTTTAATATATTATGATTAATGATATATATTTTTTTTAATTGAAATAAGTAGAAAGGTAATTTTATCTATAAAGCGTATATGAAAAAATTGTGTTTATGTTATAAATATATAAGGTGATATAATTATTTGAAATATAATTTTATATTTAAAGCATATATTATAATTATTACTTTACTTTATTATCGGCATTATATTAATTCAAGTCATTTCATTTTTATAATAAATTACTTTTAACTCATTACTTTTACTATTTTATAAATTCATAATTATTTATTCATTTCTATATATTTTTATTATGTAATAATATATAAATAATTTATTTATTTATATATATTTTTATTGTTTAAAAATATTTTTATATAATATTATATTTGAAATTTTGGAATTATCAAAATAAACTTGTTCGATCCATTGCCTGCAAAACTTTCATTTCCAACTGTTGGATTTAAGATCTGATTGAAAGGATTATTTTCACTAGTGATTTCGTTGAATTCAATATAAAAGGTAGAGAAATGCAAATAATTTTAAAATATAATAGATAGAGCATTAGAATTGGTTAATAAATTTTAAATATATATTATAGATAATTTAGGTTAAATTTATAATTTTAAATTTTAAAATTTCAAATTTTTTTGGATAGTATTTATTTATTTTTATTTTTTTAAGGTAACAGGTTTTTAAGAAATGTAATAAATATTGATAACTGTATTTTTTATTAAAAGTAATGCGTTTTGTTATACAGTAAAAAATGAAAAGACAAAAATAAGAAAGTGACGGTAGCACATGCTCTTAATAAAAATACTCTTTTATGTAAAAAGGTTTAGATAAAATTATATATAAATATAGGAATTTTTTTAGATAAATTTTATAAATTACAATCAAATAAATTATTCTATTTTTTACTATATAAAATATCATGACAAATTATTATTCAATTACTTTTTATATGGGATAGATGAGATGAGATGAAAAAAGATTAGATGAGATTGGATTGGATATTCAACGGCACTGACGTGCGGTAACAAAAATCGACGTGATAAATAATTCGGAAAAAACATGGTCGTGTTACAAATAAAATAAATTTTTTCTGATGTGACATTTATTAAATACAATATGATCTAATTTATAGAAGATAGTTGTTTCGTTAAAATGATAATGTTGTGTTTTATATCAATTTTTTAAATGTTATCCACATTAAAAAAATGTACTATGGTTTTTTTTTTTTTTTTTTAATAACGTGAAAACCGGCATCCGTTACCCTTCGGGTAAAAAAAAATCACACTAGGACAATTATATATTACAGACAAGGCATAGAGACATCGTAGTTTGAATTTATCAAGTCACGATCAACGAGTTCATTCTCAAACATCCTTTATGAGATTACAATAGACTAGTTTGGATTAAACAATTATAATGGTACAGAAGAAATGATTAATTGTGTTTTTATGATTACCAATATTGATTTTTTCTCTTTATTATTTTTATTTTGGATAAACTGTTTTTTAGTTTATATAACACTATTTATTATTTTAGGATTTTAAATAAATATTGTTTGAAAATAGTTCCGTAAATAAAATTTTTTTTGCTAAAATGGTCAAGAATTCCGATACTGGAGTTGTCACACTGACTCGCCGTTGCTGACAAGGCGTTGACGCGGCTGACATGGCATCGCCACGTACATGCCATGTTAGTGTGGAATTCTTTCTTACAAAATATCTTAGTAAATTATTTTTCAGTCCCGTATATAATCCACTTTGTCATTTTAGATGTTTTTCTAACTATATATAATCTAACATAATAAAAGGAATAAGAGTAAGAATATAAAATACTCCCTCCGTCCAAGTTAAAAGTATACATTTATTTTTGGCGTGTAGGTAAAAGTAGTGAAATGATATTTCTTTTTTGGTATAAAAGTAATGATGTGATGTAAAGTAGGGGTATTTGTGAAAAAAATGGGGTATTTAATGAAATGGTTACTTTGTAATTGGACATCTAAAAATAGAAATATGTATACTTTCTAACTGGACGGGGAGTACAAAACAAATAATTTATAGTGTAAAATAAATAGTCATAAGGAAATAAATTATGGTTGTGTAAAATAAATTATTGTCAGGTGAATATTTATGTTCTTGGTTTTTTGGAATAAAATAAAATAAATAAGGGTCTGTCTATATGAATGATTCGGCATGGTATATCAAAAATATCATAATATACCACTCACTTCTGTTGAAATAATTTATATTTAACAATTATATTTAGGATATATTATATATACCACTCACTTCTGTTTTAGTAAAAATATGTGTTTTATTTATTGCGTATTCTCACGATTTACCATTTTCGTCCAAAATTGAGTTTAAATATGAATCTAATAATACAAGTCTTATATCAATAAAAATAAAATAAAATAAAATATCTTAAATAATTTTTTTTAATAAAATAAATAAATAAATATTTGATTAATCCTTCATTTAAAATTTTTTTTTTAAGATAAATTGTTATCTGATTTTTACCTAAACTATAAAAATAAACGATTAATCAATAATTTATTTATTTATTTTATTAAAAAAATTATTTAAAATATTTTACAATTTAAGTCTTATTAAATAAAATTCAAAGTATTTTATACATTTTTAATAAAAATGCAATGAAATGTTATATAATTTATCTGTATATTTATTAAAAACTATAATGATTTATGTATTCAATCATTTTGCACAATCAATTTAGGCAAGACAATACAATTGCCACTGCCCTTCAATTTCATCAAATTAAATTAATACTCCCCTCCGTCTCACCGTCTCCGTCTTTTTATTTTTGTCTGTCTATTTATTCTGTTATTTTTTCTATAAGTATTATCCATTTTAATGTTATTTTAAAATTTTTAATTAATTTTTTTAAAATTTTTTTATTATATTAATTAGTTATATTAATCTTAATTTAAAATATTTTTATTAAATAATAATTATTTTTACTAATACATTATTAATTGTTTACTAATTATATCTCTCTCAATTCCAGTGTCTACAGGATATCATATTTGAGAATGAGGGAGTATAATAGTTAGCGTAATAAAACATACATATAAAAAATAGGGGTGAGCAAAATATCCGAAAATTCAATCCGAACCAAACCAAAATTTAAAATTTGGTTCGGATTTTTCGGATTGGATCGAATTGAATTTTTAACAAATTTCGGATTTTCGGATCGGTATACTTAAAATTCGAACCAATCCGAAATCCGAAATATAATATTTTAATATATTTTTTTTATTATATATATTTAATATTTCATTAGAAAATATTATATTTTAATATAAAAAACTCAAATTTATTAATTATATTTTAATATATTTAATTTTTATATATTATATATTTAATATTATAAAATAATAATAAAATTTAAAAGAATTTAAAAATTAAAAAAATAATAATAAAAATATTTAAAATTTCGGATTTTTCGGTTTGGTTCGAATTTTTTAATTCAGATTTCGGATTCTCGGATTTCGGATTTCGATTATTTCGGTTCGGATTGATTTTTTTTAAAATTTCGGATTTCAGATCGGTTTAAATTTGGCAAAATTCGAACCGAAAATCCGAATGCTCATCCCTAATAAAAAAAAACATAAGCAAATGAAAACAAAAGCTAGCTATATAATCTAATCGATATTACTGAAAAAGAGATTTTCTAAGTATCCCATTGTCAAAGGACGTCCAAAATACAAACCATCCGGATGTAAAATCACTCTGCCTTTTCTTTCAACCAAATTATAAATTATGAAACATGAGATATAATCAAATTGAACAGTAAATATAAGCTCTCTATCATCGTCGTCGGTGAAGTACACCTGGACCGTTGTCCCCGGACTCAAACACACCGTCGTCCTATCCATCCATAGCTCCGTCCACGGAATCGGCACGCCATCAAACTTCATCCATTCGCCTCCGGTTTTTTTCCACACAACGCGGCACTCGCTGCGGCGAATGTCGCCAAGAAGCATGCAAAATTGGGTGGACGAACAACCAACAACACAGTATGAAGTCCTGGTTCTCGATCCTCTCCCTGTATTGTAACGAAATTTGTAGGACCTCTCGCTCGTCACATCGAAGAAGAACATTGCAATATTGTAACCATCGGTTCGTCCATCAGTTACGGAATTGCACAAATATTTCATGCGGCCATCGAAAGGGAAGTTTTTGATGTCATCTTCAAATGTTGTCCCCATACTTTTCAACTCGTTCCAACGCCCGTTTCTGTTGTTAAACACGGTGTATTTTTCACGATGCTGATCAGCGGCGACTATTGTATAGCCCTTCGTTAATGGATCGAAAGCAATGGAGCATGTGGGAATAACTAGATACGGAAAAGGGATCCCTAAATCTGTATACGTCATGGCAGATGGATTCCAGACAACGATTCTCCTTCTGCCACCCCAAGAAAACTTCGAATGTACAAGTATTAGGCCGTCGCAGCAAAGGTTCTCCCTCGGGAAAAAGGTGTATTCGGATCCGAGGTTCCGCAATGGCTTCAATTCATAGTTTTCCGTTAATCTGTAGAGGCAGTGTCCTTTTTCATCAAGGGTCCGGTAAACTATCGATATGGATTTTTCTTGGATTGATGGAGATGTGCAAGGGCAAGGGCGAAGTCCCGACTGCAGATCATTTCGTTCCATGACTTGGAGACGGATTTCAATCGAATGATTTGACGGGTAGTCGCGTGAATATAAGCTCTACAAGATCAGTTGAAACTAAGAACTCAGCGTCTGCCATCTTCAGCGAATCCAATGAATCTATCTATATATATATATATATATATATTATTCCCAAATTTTGAATAAACATTGTTAGTTCGATTCAAAAGCAGTTTTTTTCGTTAAGTATCTTTATGGTAGAAACAGATTAGTAATAAACTACTAATGTTAGAGAGAAGCATATTTATATATTTCTCTACTTTTAGTGAGATAAACAATTCTACTTATTTATTCTATATTTTATTACAATTTTATAAAAATATAAAAATCATAATCATTTGAGTTAATTATTTATTTTATCAAAACATACTATCAAACTAACACCACACAATTTATTTATTACAACAAATTTTTCTATTATAAATAATAGTTTTCTACCATTTTAATCTATCGTTCATTCTCACTTCTCAATAACAAAATTTTTCTATTATTTGAATGGTCCGATGGCATAGGGTTGGACTTGTGACCATTAGATCATAGGTTCAAACCCCCGACACCTCAGGTCACATGTCATATATAGTTCGTCTAGTGTGTCTTTTGCGGATTCTCACACCATAAAAAAAATAACAACATTTTTGCAAAGCAAATTCTTGGTTTTCGAACAATTTGAAACCCAATATATTTTTCAGACACAATTCTCACATACATATATATATATAGATATATATATATACACTACTACTCGTATTCGTGACACCGCACAACATAAAATATTTGTATTTTATTTTGTAAGAATGTTGTATTTGTATTAGATTTTGTTGAACAATCTATATATGTTTTTCTATAAATATTAATAGGTATATTTTGAACAATTTGAATATTTGTAACATCATAAGGGGAGAGATGGTGATAGCTAAAGATGAATTTTCATACAAAAATATAAATGCAAAAATATTGAATCTACTTTAAATGGAGGAAAGACTACAACTCCGATAAGCAACGAAATTTGTTAAAATAAAATCGGAATTTTTACGCGCAGCTCTACAAAACAATTGCTCAAAACACAATCAATCACCACATTATAGAAATAGTGCAACATCAAGATCTACAAATGGCTAAAGCATGAACAACAATGTCACAATTACTAAACTGCATTTATTGATATCTAAGCTACTATATCACTACAAGAAAATATCATTTTTGTAACGAGATTTTTTCGTCTTTAAATCCACTTTTTCCGTTACTAATGATATTAGAGACGGAATTAATGATGGAATTACGTTAACTACTTGATCTTTAGGAATAAAATTCCGTTACAAATATATTATTTTTTTTTGTAGTGTATTACAAACACTGGAATCAAAAAATAAAATAATGCACACCAAAAGCTAAATTTATTTTATAATGTGCCTACAATGTATTTATATTGCATAAATTCCATGTAAAAATAAATAATCATTACATATAGAAAAATAAAAAATAAAAAAAAATAAAAAAATCTCAATCAAAACAATAATTTCGACATACAAACATATCGAAACAATATAAAAGATGTCTGAGGCATATGTATTTTTATATAATACAGTAAGTCATGAATCCTAATAGATTCACCTGGTGCTACTCTAAGCAATTAGTAAGAAAAAATTGTAAAAAATATCCTATATGCATACCCATTATCACTTTTGTTCTCTATTTATCTCGCTGACAAAATATATTCTATATATTTGCAAAATTCGTTATTTTTATCATTTGGTCGCGCGTGATCGCATAAACACGTGGGATATATATTGCCAGCGAAATAAATACATGACAAAAATAATAATAGAGTATAAGTGTGAAATATTACTTGCAATTTTCTCCGATTAGCAATCACCTCCAGAGCATCAATTCGTACCAATAGCCAAGAATCGAAAACATATCAGACTACTAAGAAAATATAAAAAGTAGTAAGGTAACAATTACTTCTACCATTGTCATTTTGTACAAAATTAAATTTTTTATTTTTTATTATACAAAAAATAAAAAAGTAAAAATTAATTTATTGTAAAAAATATTTTGAAAAAAATAAAAAGATATTTTCGTTAGATAAGTTGTGCAAGTTCAACATCACACGCCTTTCCTTTCTCTTGAAAATTATTGAGAATTACCGATGGACTTATTATCGAGAATCATCTTGGATGCGGCCATTGCTATATAATAAAAAAAATAAAAAATAAAAATCACCTGTTAGTCTGCAGGAGCAAATGACTAAGCCATCCGTCTAATTTGAAGGGCATAACGCGGTCGAGTAGTTGGACTGAGCTTTATTGAAGAAAGAAGGGAATTGAAGTTGTTTCAAAAAACAATTTTTTTTAAATATTTTAATTTTTTAAATTAGAGAAGGGTAGTTGAGGGAGACTTTTGAATTATTTTATAAGTTTGAAAATTTTGTGTTCTCTATTATCTCATTCTTTGTCTCATAATGATTTATTTATTTAAATTTATATATTTAAATTTATATATTTATGAATATATTTATATAATGTAATTTTAAAAATTTATTTAGAAATTTAAAATATATTAATATATATATATCATTTTGTATAGCATAATCTTTTTAATAATACAGAAAAAATGTATCAACAATTATTTTTCTTTTTTTCTTTTATTTTATACCTCTTTCATATAAGACTAATTTCGGTTGAATTTTTTTTTTTTTCTCTTTTTGTGTTTAAAATATATTTATATTATTTTTTTCCCCATTCTCTTTCTTTCTCAAATTAATTCGGTCTAACATTTTTTTTCTTTTTTTTCTAAAATATACTTATATTATTTTTTCTCTTTTTCTCTCATTCTCTTTCTCTTTTGTAAAACTAAGTCAGTCAATATTTTTATTTTCTCTTTTTTCTCCTTAAAATATATTTATATTATATTTTTTTTTTCAATAAATTAAAAATACAAAATAAAAATCACAAAAAATATTCTACCATTACAAAAAGAATAGAATGAGGAGAGGGAAGATGTGTGTGAAGGCATAATTCTGAAGCATTAATTCCTAACATTGGAGCTATTGTTAGTAATTAGAAAAACTAGCTCAAAAATTTGAATAGAACATCTTGGGTCTGTTTCTTTAACCCCGGTTACCCCGGTTTGGGGTGATTTACGGTAAGTGTTTGCACAGTAAATTACCCAAAATCGGGACTTTCTCATTAGGGCCGACATAATGTTGCAGTCGACAATTTTTTGATTTTTTTTTTCTCTATTTTAAAAAAATTTAAAATGTATAAATTTCTTGCACACGGTCGTGCAAGAACCCAAATAATTATTCATTTTTTATATTTATAATAATCATAGTTTAATAATATATATACACTATATATGTCATTTTTGTAAAAAATAATTTTATTTTGTGATATAAATAAATAAAATTTTAATAATATATATAATCGACTCATACTATTATTAATTTTAAAAATTTAAAATTAATACATATTTATATTATTATATTTATTACTCATAAAATCAATACATATAAACTTTTCAAACTCAAAATTTACACGTAAAAGAAAAACAAAAATTCAAATCTATCTTCAAATTTAAATTAAAACCAAAGTCAAACTCAATTTTCTCAAAACTATATCAAAACAAACATGCACTATAGACAACAAAATGAAATTGAAGGTTTGCCTTTGACAACCTTGAAAATAATTGTAAAGAGGACAAATTTATAGTTTGATCATTATTTTGAATGTGATAATTCTTTTTGTTCGTAATTTTGATCTTGATTTTTTTATCTTAAATTTCTGATTTTTATCGTTTGATAAAGTGGTATTGAGACGTGTTACGCGCATTCTTGAAAGGACTCTTAATACAATTTGATCGTAGTAGTTTTTTTTCTTTGATTTGGTTGACCCGTGATTTTTATTTTATCTTAAAAGATTTTTTATATCAAAATTTTTTTTTTTTTATCTTTCATCTGCAATATAATTCATTTTTGTTCCTCGTATTCTTGCGAGGGAATTGGATTTTTTTTTTATTAATATACATAATGAAAATTTTCAAGTTAATTTGATTTTTAATATAATATTTTAATAGATTGTTTAATTTTGTAGATCATATTCAAATCTTTTAGTTTTTTTTATTTGAAAAATTCATACAGAAAATTACAATAAATTTTAACATATAAAAATTTTATTTTTATTATATTCTTATTATGTATGTATTTTTTAAAATTTTTTTTATTTTCTATAAATTATAGTATTTTTAAATTTTTAATATGTCTATTATTTTAAAAATTTATTTAATTCGAATAATATATATTATATATATAAACCAATTATAAGTAATTTATAAAAAAAATAATAAATTAATATATAATTCAATATAAGTACGGATTACACGCAATTATATATATATATAAATTACTCATTCGGTCCACGTCCTATTTTCTTATTTGGAATATCCAATCATTATTCTTCTATTTTTTTTTCAATACAAATTTTTTTTTTTTTTTTTTTTACCATTGACATATTTACTACTTTTAATCTCTATATTAGACAATAAAAATTAAAATTAAAATAATTATTTAATATCGCAGTTAAATATATCTATAAATTAAATAATGAACATTCAAATATACACCACCTAAATCCGCCAAAATCTCATTACTATGTTCACTCTGCAATCTGAACCGTCGACAGAATCCGACGACTCAGATGTACTTACCCAATTAAGAACACTTCACCACTGTCAATCATTCCAGGAAGAACAGAACCAGAATCGCCATAACAGTGTTCATATGCACTAAATTAACCCAAAATCAATCTCTTTTGATGAACACCTTCTGCAGAAATCACAAATCTTATGCTGCAATCAGAACCATTTCTTCAATCTCCGTTGCTGCTGCGCTCGATCCACCATTCCAAGAACACGGCCGTGTTCTCGTCACAAGATCATCCTTTATCCAGAATCTCCAAACCCTAGTCATAAATTGCGCCGATCAGAGAAGAATCAGGCAAGGCCAATCCTGCCACGCTCAAATTCTCCACTTCCGATTACAATCCGACGCCATAACCTCCAACATTCTGATCAATCTCTACTCCAAATGCGGCCGCATCGAATACGCAGTCAAAGTGTTCGACGAAATGCGCGTGAAGACCGACGTGTCTTGGAACACTCTGATCGGCGGGTACACTCGAATTGGAGGAAGCAATGAATCCTTAAACCTCTTCATAAAGATGCTCAGAGAAGGAAATGGAATCACTGAATTTGCTCTGTCGAGCGTTCTCTGCGTTTGTGCTTCGAAAATTTTATCCTTCGAGAGCCTGCAGTTGCACGCTTTCGCGATTAAAACGTCGATGGAATCGAATGCGTTCGTCGGCACTGCATTGCTTGATGTTTACGCGAAGTGCGGTTTCGTCGGGGACGCTTCGAAGGCGTTCGAATCATTGCCGGAGAAGAATGACGTAACGTGGAGTTCGATGATGGCCGGATTCGTTCAGAACGAGCGTCACGAGGAGGCGTTGAAATTATTCCTAACGGCGCAGAGGAACACCGTCGAAATTAACGCGTACAGTATTTCGTCGTTCCTCAGCGCCTGCGCTGCGTTGGCGGCTTTGATAGAAGGGAAACAGATGCACGGCGTTGTGTTTAAGATCGGGTTCGGCGCGAATCAATTCGTCGCGGCGTCTCTCGTCGACGTGTACGCGAAATGCGGGAGTATTAAAGACTCGTACGCCGCGTTTTGCACTGCGGACGAGAAGAACGTCGTTTTATGGAATACGATGGTATCGGGTTTCGCCCGACACGCGCGGCCATTCGAGGCGATGATATTGTTCGAGAAGATGCAGCAGATGTTGTACAAGCCGAACGAAGTGACGTACGTTTCGATTTTATCGGCGTGCGCCCACATGGGTTTGTCGGAAAAAGGGCGCAAATATTTCAACATGATGGAAACCGAGCACAACCTATCGCCGAACGTTTTTCACTACGCTTGCATGGTCGACATCCTCGGAAGAACCGGGCGAATCGACGAAGCGAGAGATTTAATCGCGACGATGCCGTTCGATGCTACAGCGTCGATTTGGGGTTCGCTTTTAGCTTCTTGCCGGGTTTACGGAAATGTCGAGGTGGCCGAGGTCGCGGCGAGAGAGTTATTCGAGATGGAACCGAACAACGCCGGGAATCACGTCTTGCTTTCGAACATTTACGCCGCGAATCGAAGGTGGGAGGACGTCGCGTCGGCGAGAAAACTTCTTAAAGAGAGCGAAGCCAAGAAAGAGCGCGGCAAGAGTTGGATTGAGATTAAGGACAAAGTTCATTCGTTTATGGTCGGCGAGAGAGCGCATCCACGGATAAACGAGATCTATTCGAGGCTCGACGGATTGTTTGAAGAGATGGCGGAATTGGGGTTCAAGGGCGAGATTGAACACGACTTGCACGACGTCGACGAGAGCTACAAGAGGGAACTTCTCAAGCATCATAGCGAGAAGCTCGCCTTTACGTTCGGGTTAATGTGCTTACCTTCGTGCGCGCCCGTAAGGATCATGAAGAACCTACGGATATGCGGCGATTGCCATGAGTTCATGAAAATCGCGTCGGCTCTCACGGGGAGAGAAATTGTCGTCAGGGACAATAACCGGTTTCACCATTTTAGGGACGGGCGATGTTCGTGCGGAGAGTTTTGGTAGCGATGGCGATCGAGATGCTTCGACCAAAAGAGGTGAATTGTGCTTTAATTCGTTGTTTTACGATGAATCGAGGTTGTTAAGGAGAGTTCTCGTCGTTCTTTCGCTTTTGTCGTCGTGGATGTAAAGAACTTTTCGATCCATGGGCGCATAAGAGGTGGCCGGAGTCGCTAGTTCAAACTCTACCGTTGTTTTATCGACCGAGCATGTCATACAGAACTTTATCTAGTGTAGCTTTTTTTGTTGGCGTGGTTTGCATATTATTACGTTTGATCGGAGGTTTACTCAGGGTGTCTCATTTGGGAGATTTTTTCAAATTTTTGCTATTCACCGAATTTTTTTCTTTAAAAACTTTTAAATAAAATACTTGCTATTTATATTATATTAAAAATCAATTTTACATTCAAAAGATTATATATATAATTATTTTTATCACATCGTATCACTATTTTAATTCAAAATTTTTACTATTAACTTCAAACTCAAAATTTTTACGGCCCTAAATTCAAACTCAAAATTTTTACGGTTCTAAATTCAAACCTCCAAACATACACACCCTCAATGTACACTGGATAAATAACGGCTAATGTGTTGATTCATGGCCTAATGTGTCGACTATATACTTACAATTTGTAGATAGATTAGGGTTAAAAAACTCATTAGTATAATTATAAATTATAGATTTGAAATTTAAGATTATATAATTAAAATGTGTAATACTTTAAAAAAAAAATGACATAAAATGTAGAATGTACGAAAATGAAAAATGTAATATTATATGTAAGAATAAGGGAGTATATGAATTATATTGTTTTAACACGATTTTAGACTATGTTTGGTTTGTGATTTATTTTTTTATAATTTAGTAGTGAATTAGATGCGATAATTTGTGAGAAAAAATATAACATAAAAAGTGTTTTTTTACATAAAATCGTAAACATTAAATAAAAATCACTTGAAAAATAAAAAAAAAAAATCTTTAGTTTCCTTACGTGTTTTATATTTTGTAGGATATGATTATAATATATTAAATTAATTTATTGAAATATATTTACAAGATAAAAAAGATTAAATATTCATTTAATAGATAATTAAAAATAATGATTATATTTACCTAGAATATTCTTGATTTATACTTATACAATTAATTAAAGCCAAAAGAAGTTTTTAATGTAAATATTATTCAAGATAATTAAAGGGTGAATTTTCTTTAGGTATGTAATATCTTTAACCAACTTCAAATTATACCCGGAATTTTCTATATTAATTTTCTTTTAAATAACTATTTCATAATTATTTTATATAAAACATTTGGAAATAGTAAAAAAATAATATTTAATATGATATTTTATAGAAATAAATTAATATTTGATGTGATATTTTTAAAATAATTTCGACGATACTAAATAGAGTTCATGTTATATTTCTAAGTTAATAGTACCAAAATATTTAAAATATTTATATAAACAAAGTCATAGATAGAATTGATATAATATTAGAAATTTTCGGATTATTTATTTTATTACAAAAATTTTAATTTTTTAAAATAATACTATATTTTATTATTTTAATAATTACTTTTAATTAAAATATTAAAACTTTATACTATATAACACGCGAGTGGATAAGTCCCATTTATTTTGATTCAATTAAAGAGTGACAATAATATTAGTGGTTATTAATTTATTAAATAATTACCTCACCAACCCACACTTCATGGCGTGTTTGATTTGCTTCGAATTTAAATAATAAAATAGTTACCGACATTTATTACATATGTAAGTAAAAAAAAATAAAAAATAAAAAATTGTAAACTGTTTTTGTAGTCTCGTACGTAAAAAATTTTCGTTGTTTTAGTTCTCCAGCGCCAGAGACGCCCGTGTGGCTCGCCGGAGGTGACGTGTCCGTCAGGTGTGGGACTAATTTGCGACATGCTCCACTTACGGGACTAAAATGCTAAGGGTGTCCAATTACGGGACTAAAAAAAAAGTTTACCCAAAAAAAAAAAAGGACCGGAGCTTGTTAACGGCTCTTTAACATTTGATTATATTTTAATTATTACTCATTCCGCCGTGCAAATGTGTGTTCATTTAATCGGGCATGAGTTTTAATAAAAGTGAATAATAATTGTTAATTTTTTATTTTATAGTAAAAAACAATACAGAAATAGAATGATTTTTTACTTAAAAATAAAATGAGAATATTTTTGGATGACAACCCAAAAAGAAAAGTGAGTATAGATTTGAATGACTAGGGGAGTACTATTTTTTAGTATTTTCAATCAAAATCAATATTATGCATCATGCACCGTTTTTAATAAAAATATATTATTATTTTTTATAAAATATTATATCAAAATATTAAATATAGGGATGATAAAGCACAATTCACATTTTACATTCTTTTAAATACTCTCTCGTCCGCCTCTAAATGTTACATTTACCTTTTGCGTCATTGTACTTAACATTAACAATATTTTTATATTTGTATAACATTTTGTACAAATGTTCTTCTATTAGTATTATAAGACACTAATTGAAGTATTTTCGCAATTTTTTCTTAATTAGTACTATATTTTGATATAATAATTAACATTCAAATATCAATACGTAAAAAATAAATAAGACCCTTACAACCGGACGAAAATAGTATTATATAGAGTTTTTTTTTTTTTTTTTTTTAATTTTTATCATTCTTTGATAAAAATATATGTACACAATTTTAAAAATAACTTGTTTGTATTTGTGATTTGCAAAAATAATTGTTGAATAACTAATTTTATAAAAAAAATAATAATATATTTTTATATAAAATTACGATAATTATGTGACTTGAAATTAAGCCCAAATCAAATTCAATTCAAAATTAAACTCAAAGCCTATATATACAAAATAATTGTTGATTGTTTTTGCATTTTGTTGTACATATATATTTGTCCCGATCGATTGTTGTTGTTGTACATAGATCAATTTCGGTTTGGTTGGTATCAAATTTATTTTATTTTATTTACAATGATATCCTTCAATTATTGATGAATATTGTATTGGTGATTAATTTGTCGTAACATCGTATATTCGAGATAATTTGGTAGTTATTGATTGATATGTTTCGTCATTTGTATATGTCGGGTCGTATTGTATCTTGAATGAAAAATTTATATGGGCTTACTTAACATACTCTCTCTGTCCCATAACTAGATATCCGTTTGTTTTTTGCACGTAATTTTAAAAATATTAGTATTATAATGGGATATAGTAGGAATAAAGTATAAATGACTAAAATAACCTTATTAGTATGGTGTGATATAAATGTAATGGTATTTGTGTAATATATTGTAAGTTGTAAAGGTATTTGTAATGTATCTCATATGGGTTTCATAATTATAGGAATTGGTTCTATCACCGATATGGGACTAAACGGAGCCTTTTTACAAATAATCTCTCATGGATTTATTGGTGCTGCACTAAAGAAAAAAATGGATACTTTGTTATGGGACGGATAGAATATAAAAGATAAGTAAATAGTGCACGATTTAATTTAATACATCATGTATTGTATAAAATATTAGTATGTATTGTCTGATGTATTTATATATGTGTGTTATATTAACATATTTTATATGCTGAGATCAATTATAATATATATATATAGTGTGTAGATACTACTTCATTCCTCCGGCTCTAAGGGTCACATTTATCTTTTGAATAATTGTATTTAACAATAAAAATATTCTTATATTTTTATAATTTTTTATACAAATGTCTTTCTACTAGTATAATAAGACACTAATGAAAGTATTTTTACAATTTTTTCTTAATTTGTACTACGTTTTGATATAATAATTAATATTCAAATATTAATATGCAAAAAGTAAATGAGATCCTTAAAACCGGATAGAAGTAGTATATTTTTATTATGTTGATATATATATATATACACTTTATTTTATCGGTTTATATCTTATGTGTTAGTTTTTATTTTATAAGTCGTCGATATTGTATTGACAAATTAGAATCAATATGGTAACTACAGCCTATTTATTGTTTCGATATTAATTAAAAAATAATAGTTTTTATTTATATTTGATAAATAATATACTTCCTTCATTTCATAATAAAGTATCAATTTTTTTCATTTTAGTCTGTCACATAACAAAATATCTATTTCTTTTTTTTCTAACTGTACTATCTATCTAATATTACAAATACTTTTACAACTTACAATATATTAACAAATATCATTACCTTTATATCACACCATACTAATAAGGTTATTTTAGTCATTTATACTTTATTTCTACTACATTCTAATATAATATTAATATTTTTAAAACTACGTGTAAAAAAATAAATGAATATCTAATTATCGGACAGACGAGTATCTAATAAGGAATATGCATTAAAAAAAATAAAAAATTGTGTTAGTAACGAACCTAATAGTAAGATGCATTTCTAGTGTATGATTTTCTCTCCTACTTAGAAAATAGTTTCCCACATTGAATAAATTGGTTATTTCTTGATAGGGATTGTTCAACTTAGTGCTTTATGTATTTATTATTATTAATAATAATGTATTTATTATTATTATTATTATTATTAAATAAAGTCAATGGGTTGGTGACAAGAATATTTTAGCATGTGTTCACCTAATTAACATAGTTTTAGCAAATAATACGATTATTACTTCCTCCGTATCATAACAAAATATCAATTTTTTTATTTTAGTCTGTTTTATAACAAAGTATCTATTTCATTTTTTTAGTAACTGTACTATCTACTTAACATTACAAATACCCTTACAACTTATAATATATTACACAAATGTCATTACCTTTATATCTCACATACTAATAAGGTTATTTTAGTCATTTCTACTTTATACCTACTATATTCTAATATAATACTAATATTTCTAAAATTACGTGAAAAAAAATAAATGGATGTTTTTTATGGGACGGAGGGAGGATTATATATGTAGAGGTAGATTTGGAATTTACTTTAAATTTTGATTTAAAAATACATTGTTTTTTTTTTTTAATTTATTAAATCCAAAGTTTTTAAAAAATAATATTCTCTCCGTCTTATTTACAGTGTCCGCTTCTCTATTTCCCACTTATTTTGTTCATTTTTTTTAAAAATAATTATATATTTTAATTTTATTTTAATTTTTTGATTTATATATATTTTTAAAATTTTTAATTAGACTAATTAATTATATTAATTTTAATTTATAATTTATAATTATTTTTATTATACAATTATTATTTTTACTGATATATTTTTAATTATTTACTAATATACTCTCGTAAATTCTCTTGTTAAATATGACACCGTAATCTGAACAGAATCAGTAATAATATATACTTCATCAATCCAAACTCATTTTACTAAGAAGTCTACAAAAAATAAATAAATAAATTAATCTTTATTGCCGCTCCACTGTACCTCCGAGCTCCCACACCTTACACAACTGTTTTTTTTTTTAAAAAAAATTAAAATTAAAATTAAATACTTAATTTTTTATTTTTTATATTATTTTAAAAATTAATTTTATATTTAAAATATTATATCAATATTTATTTATATTATATCATACAATTATTTTAATTCAAATTTTTTATTATTTAAATACCAACCAACTTGATTGATTGTCATTTGATTGATTATTGATACTATATTTTCAATTCTTTTAATTTAAATACTTTTTATTATTATTTTCTTAAGTAAGGATGTACATTTTTTTATAACTCTTTTTACTTATGATGTTTTAATTTTGAATTGAAATAGTTGTTTGATGTAATATAAATATACTTTAATATAATAATTTGAATGTAAAATTAAATTTTAGTGCAATAAAATAAATAAGAATTGAGTGTTTGATTTGATTTTTTTTTTTTA
Organism: Andrographis paniculata; assembly: GCF_009805555.1. Classification (NCBI taxonomy): domain Eukaryota; kingdom Viridiplantae; phylum Streptophyta; class Magnoliopsida; order Lamiales; family Acanthaceae; genus Andrographis; species Andrographis paniculata. Next base: position 1,370,282 of record NW_026137620.1, on the reverse strand, counting down.
AGAAAAAAAGTTAGAATAGTAAAATCGGGGCTAAAATCTTACGAGCAAAAAGACCTTGTGTTTGTTGGTGGGTTTGAGTTTTTGGATTTGAATTTATAAATAGTAAAAAATTGAATTTGAACAGTTGTTTAATATAATATAAATATATGTTGATTTTATATTTTGAATATAAAATAAATTAGTAGTATAATTGTTACGCACAAAAAATAATAATAATAATAATAATAACAAAAAATAATAATAATAATAATAATAATAATAATAATAATAATAATAATAATAATAAGGTATCCAGAGTCAGTCGGTGGGTTCTCAGTCGGTTGGTTCTCAATCAGATAAGCAAGTCAGATGGTCCGCGGTCGGGCAAGCAGGTCGGATTATCCGCAGTCGGATAAATGGGTCGGTTGATACAAAGGTTGGCTGCTATGGGGGTCGGTCGAAAAAGGAAGTCGGGCGAAGAAAGGTCTGTTGATAGGTCAGACGATTGAAGAGACCAAATAGTGGTCGTTTGATGGGGCGACCAGTGAGTCTTTTGATCTGGCGACCAATTATGTATCTAGATTGGTCGGTTGGTCGGTCGTTGGGTTATGCGGTTGGCGAGGCGGTTAAAGACATGTGTCAATCAAAGAGGCAGTTCTGAGTTCTGTAACTGGTGGGAACGGTTGGTGAAACAGTGCGACGGTTCTGAACGTTTTCTTCAAAGAATATTTAAGGATTTGGATCATCATTTGGCAAGGCATCTTCAATCAACTTCAACAAAGCAAAGTCAGATTTGGGGATCACCACTTTAAATTTCAGTCTTTTATTTTCCATTTTATTTTCTGTACCATACAGTGTTTAGAGATTCCTAATCTCAGGCACTAATTAATCAAGTTTAAGGATATTTTCTATATCTTTGAATTTTACTTTATTTTTGTTGAAAAATTACATCAACAAATTGGCGACCACAGTGGGAGAAAATTGCTGATCCATATGGCAAATTTTCAATTCCACAGTACAGCCGTTGGCTTTATCACGGCAGAAGAAGCTTCCCAACTACGGGCCGAATTGACAGCAGGTTTTACAGCATGTTTTCGGCAAATGTACGACCAGCAGATAGCAAATCTGCAGGCAATACATGACGCAATGCAAAACTTGATGGAGCAATCAAAATTCATGTTGAATTCGGTTCCTGCACCGCCAGAAATGTCATGCCCCCAAACGGACAACGCCATTCCTGAGCATATACCCAGTCAGACAGACTGAAACAGGACCAAACAGGAGGACAGGCCCGACCAGGGACGACCGAATGGACGGAGACAGGTCGGCAGGATCACGACGCCTGGACGGACCATGGTCGGGAAGACCACACCGACTGGACGGACCATGGTCGGGAGGACCACACCGAATGGACGGACCGTAGTCGGGACAACCACACCGACTGGATGGACAAAGGTCGGGAGGACCACGCCGACTGGACGAATACAGATCGGGAAGACCACGTCGACTGGACGGACAAAAATCGGGAGGACTACGTAACCTGGACGGATACAGGTCAGGAGGACCCCGCCGAATGGACGGATACAGGTCAGGAGGACCCCGCCGAATGGACGGACACGGGTCAGGTCGCCGACCATAACTTTTCAGGCGAGCAAAAGAATGACAGAACAACAGTGGCCGAAAGGAGGAATAAGTCGGACGGGAGTCTGAATACAATGGTAGTGCAAGATCGACCAACGTCCAGGCCAGCACCAGTCCGCGATAAATGGAGGTCGGGTCCAACGTAGCCTCAAAGGATGGAGGTCGGATCTGAGGCTGACGTAGCCTCGGATGCTAACCTACTAACTCCTAAAACATCATAAGAAATGATGCTTAGGAGTCTTGAGGAGGAGGCATGTTGTTACGCACAAAAAATAATAATAATAATAATAATAACAAAAAATAATAATAATAATAATAATAATAATAATAACAAAAAATAATAATAATAATAATAATAATAATAATAATAAGGTATCCAGAGTCAGTCGGTGGGTTCTCAGTCGGTTGGTTCTCAATCAGATAAGCAAGTCAGATGGTCCGCGGTCGGGCAAGCAGGTCGGATTATCCGCAGTCGGATAAATGGGTCGGTTGATACAAAGGTTGGCTGCTATGGGGGTCGGTCGAAAAAGGAAGTCGGGCGAAGAAAGGTCTGTTGATAGGTCAGACGATTGAATAGACCAAATAGTGGTCGTTTGATGGGGCGACCAGTGAGTCTTTTGATCTGGCGACCAATTATGTATCTAGATTGGTCGGTTGGTCGGTCGTTGGGTTATGCGGTTGGCGAGGCGGTTAAAGACATGTGTCAATCAAAGAGGCAGTTCTGAGTTCTGTAACTGGTGGGAACGGTTGGTGAAACAGTGCGACGGTTCTGAACGTTTTCTTCAAAGAATATTTAAGGATTTGGATCATCATTTGGCAAGGCATCTTCAATCAACTTCAACAAAGCAAAGTCAGATTTGGGGATCACCACTTTAAATTTCAGTCTTTTATTTTCCAGTTTAGTTTCTGTACCGTACAATGTTTAGAGATTCCTAATCTCAGGCACTAATTAATCAAGTTTAAGGATATTTTCTATATCTTTGAATTTTACTTTATTTTTGTTGAAAAATTACATCAACAATAATATTAAAAAAATAATTGTTTAATTTGATATTTTTGAAGAGAAAAAAAATTTGAATAATAAAAATTTTGACTAGAACCCATAAAAAAACACAACCAATTTTTTTTTTTTTTTTTTTTTTCGCTTTTATTGTTCGTTTCTACTTTTATAAGAAAATGCTACTAATCATTTTTTTTTCTTAAATTATGATACTCTTTCCGTCTCAATACAATAGTTTTGTTACTATTTTTGTTCGTCCTAAAACAATAGTTTCATTTTTATAAATAATCATATCACCATAAAACTATCCCTACTTTTTCATTATTATTACACAATTGTCACTACTTTTTACACTAATATACTCACAAAGGCAAAAAAATTATTTATCCTTACTTTTTACCAACTACCAATATAATATCAAGATTCCTTAAATCTCGTGTTCAACATAATAAGACTATATTTTTGGTACGGATGAAGTATTAGGGAATAATAAATGTGTTTGTTTGGGAGTTTAGATTTTGAGTTAGATTTGAACAGTAAAAATTTTGAGTTTGAATAATTATATAATGTGATATAAATAGATGTTGGTGTGATATTTTGAATATAAAATTAATTTTTAATATAATATAAAAAATTTAAATAAATATTTTATATTTATTTATTTTTATGAATAATGGAAATTTTAACAAATCCTCCACACAAACACAACCTAATTGAAAAATCGTGGATTGTCAACTGTAGCCATCATTAATTCATACGTCATTCTCAACTAATGAGTGATGATGCTGTTTTCTTATTTCGGTTTTTGCATATTCTTTTTACACGTACATAAATTTAAAAACGCTCAAAATTTTATAGCGCGTTTTATTTTATTTTTTGGTTTGTGTGTTGGATTAGAGAAGAAAGCGCGTTTTCAAATCGAACATTTATAAGTCAACGTGGAATGTACATTCAAAGCGAGTTTGGTAGGATATTTTTTTTTTATTACTAGTATTATTTACTATTAATTTATTTAAATACTCCATCAGTCACAAAATTATAATCTTAATTGGATTGGACATCAGATTTAAAAAATATTAATATTATATTGATAGTGGTAAAAATATAGATAAATAATTTTTTTACCCTTGTGAGTGTATTAATATAAAAAGTAGTGACAATTGTGTAATAAAAATGAAAAAGTAAAAATAATTTTACAGTGATATGATTATTTATGAAAATAAGACTATTGTTTTATGACGCAAAAAAATGAAAAACAAGATTATTGTATTAGAACGGAGAGAATATAAAGTGACAATTAAATGGACAAACTAAATATATATATATCCCTATGTCAATTGATTTAGGGCAGAGGAATTTACATAACATTACTATGGGTATGTTTTTTTATCTGAGTTTTCTCAAATTTTACTATTTAAATTCTGTATTTTTTTTAAAAAAAAATATATTTTTTTTCTCTCACAAAGCATTCCATCAAATATTATTTTCATACTAAATTCAAACAATTTTTTTTCCAAACTCATCAAAAGAAACACGCATATGTGATTTATTTATGGGGTACATAAATTTCTTTTATATTAATATAAAATTAGTTCTTCTTTTGTATGCTCATTTGATTTGAACACCGATTTTTAATGAATATAATATTATATTGGTTAATTATTATATAAAATAAAAGTATTTTTTTAAAAATATACGAGTGAATTAATGAAGTAAGATAAAAATATTTTATAGATTGAACGTACATATAGTTGTGATATTTTTGTAATAAAGAGTGTATACGTGTTGTATGGTAAAAATAGAAATTACGGACAACTATTAGGTTGGATTGATAGCGTACCAAAAACGCATTAGAAAAATAGCCGATGCAGATTCTTCTTACATAATAAAAAAAATTAGAATGTGTTTGCTTTTACAATTTTACGATCTTCACTATGTATTGTTTTTTGCGTTATTATATTTAATATTAAAAATATTTTTATATTTGTATAATTAACTCCACAAATATCATTATATTTTTATTATAAAATACTAATAAAGATATTTTTATTTTTATTTTCTTTTGATTTATATATTACGTACTAATATTTAAATACCTACGTGCAAAAAAAAAAAAATACCAGCAATACTCTTCTTTGGGACAAATGTAGTATTAATTTCTTATATAATATATTTAAATATAATAAATATAAATATTTGTATAATTTTTAATAAATAATCAAAAAAATTCTCATTGAAAAATACAACATTTTCTACACAATTACATTGTGTGTGCCAGATATAAAGGACTATTAAGGAGTATGTATGCAATTGATTTCCGATGGAATATTAATTTGAATTTTTGTTTAAATTATATTTTGATATAATATTTTATATAAAAAAATAATATATTGTTATAAAAAAATTGCACAAAATAAATAGTAGTATTAATTTCAATATTTCAGTTTCAAACTAAAAAATATTTTCTCCGTCCCAGATATTGTGTCAGTGTTACTATAGACACGAGAATTTACGAGGGGTATGATTAGTAAATAATTAATAATATATTAGTAAAATTAATTACTCACTTTGTCCGGCTCTAAGGGTCTCATTTACCTTTTGTTGTACTTAATATTGAAAATATTCTTATATTTGTATATTTTCTTGCACAAATGTCATTATAATAGTATTATAATACACTAATTGAAGTATTTTTGTCTTTTTCTCTTAATTTATACTACGTTTTCATATAACAATTAATATTCAAAGATCAACACGCAAAAAGTAAAAGAGGCCCTTAGAGCCGGACAAAGGTAATATAATTTAATACAAATAGTTATAGATTAAGGTTACGATAACTAATTTTTTTTAATAAAAACTAAAAAAATTATATAAATTAAAAAATTTAAAATATAATTAAAATGTATAATGATTTTTAAAAAAGAAAAAAATAACATAATACCAAAAAAAAAATAAAAAATATAACATTATACAAAGAGTAATAACAATAATAATATAAGTCAAACAAGTGGATAATTTAATCGTCACCAGACAAAACAATGACATGCAATTTTAACTAATTTTGAATATGTCAAAAAGCCATAATAGGTCTGACTTCTCAGCCAATGACAAGGTATTTGGAGATACATACATATATATTTTAAAAGTAAAAAAATAAAAAATTAAAAAATTAAATTTTTTAAATTATAAATAAAAGAAAATAAACATATTGTATTTCATAAAAATTAGGGACAATATAATCCTTAGTAAAAGTCATTCTAATAAGTATTTAATGTATATTGTATGACAAGAAAAAATAATAATATGCTTTTTCAAAAAAAAACTTATTGATAAATATCGTAAAAATTTTCAAAAGTGTTTATGTAAATAAATATTTAATACTTATTTAATGAATATTGGTAATGAATTGTACCCAAAAGTTTTAAGATTGAATAAAAATAAATATTTAATATAATATTTAAAATACTCTCTCGGTCCCAGAAGTAAGTATCTACTTGTTTTTCGCAGATAGTTTTAAAAATGTTAGTATTATATTGGTATATAGTAGAAATAAAGTAGAAATGACTAAAATAACCTTATTAGTATGTGTGATATAAAGGTAATGACATTTGTGTAATATATTGTAAGTTGTAAGGGTATTTGTAATGTTAGGTAGATAGTACAGTTACTAAAAAATAAAATGGATACTTTGTTATGGGACAGACTAAAATGAAAAAATAGATATTTTGTTATGAAACGAAAGAAGTATAAAATACGTATTAGTTTTAAAATTGAATAAAAAAATATTTAATAAACAACTATTAATGTAGTACTTCAAGAAAAATGTATAATATTGTAATATATATTTGTTTAATAAAAGGTCTATTAAAGAATATTTCAGATTTTTTTTTAAAAAAAAAAAGAAATTGAGAATATTTATTTGTTTATGTAATTATGTTTTCTAAATATTTTGGAGCTTTTGGTTGATTTGAAAATAGCAATAATTGAATAAAAATTATGTATTTATGTGATATAAATAAATGATATATATATATATAACATTTTGAATATAAAATTTAAAATAAAAAATAAATTTCGAATATAATATTTTATGAATAGTGCAAAAATAAGTAGTTGTTGGTTTGGGTTTGTACAAATGGTTTTGAGTTTGCATAATAACAATATAATACTCTCTTTAACCTAATTCATAATATTATTTTGATTATTTTCGTCTATCTCACTTCAAAATATCATTTTGATTATTTTCGTCTATCCCACTTTAAAATATCTCTTTTCTATTTTAGAAAAAGTAATTTTATACTAATACTAACATACCTTTAATTTTTACTTAAATTACAAACATAACATTACATATACAAAATTACTTTATACATAAAGTCAAAGAACAAAAATGTCAAAAAATTCTTACACACTTCTGCTACTTAATAAAATAACATTCCCTCCGCCCGCCTCTAAGGGTCACATTTATCTTTTGCGTCATTGTACTTAACATTAAAAATATCCTTATATTTGTATATTTTTTTTTACAAATGTCTTTCTATTAGTATTATAAGACACTAACGAAAGTAATTTTGCAATTTTTTTTTAAAAAAATTTCTACTACATTTTGATATAATAATTAATATTTAAAGATCAACGTGCAAAAAATAAATGAAATCCTTAGAGTCTCACGAAGGTAGTATTATTTATAAATTTATTATAAATTCCCAAAAGATCCCTTTGATTTGAAACGGAGACAGTATAATATTTTATAAGAAAATTTTGTATATACTTAATGGGATATGCATGTAAAATTTTTATGTTAGGAATGATAAAAACTCAAACAATTGGAATTATACCTAGTTTGTTTGACCAACAATTTTTTTTTTTTTTATCAACACGATTTCTAATATATATATATATCATCTATGTCATCCAATTTTGCGTTCATTTTTTTTAGTTTTCATAAAAAAAAAATACTTTATCCGTCCAGCTAGAAAGTATACATATTTTTATTTTGATACGTCTAATTACAAAGTAAATATTTCATTAAATACCTCTTTTTTTTTTCACAAATATCATCACATAATTACTTTTACACCAAAAGGTAAGGGCAAAAATATCATTACATTACTTTTAACTATCAATTATAATTAAAATACTATTATTTCTTAACACCGCGCTAAAAGTAATTGTATATTTTATGTGTGGACGGAAGGAGTATCATTTTTTCTATTTTTTTTAGTATGAAAAGGAATTTTTAATTTTACTCATTTTTTTAAAAATATGTGTCTGGTCAAATAAACATAAGTTTTTATGACAAATGTATACTTTTTCTTTTACAAAGAAATTAATATTCAATACAAAATATTATTATTTTTTTTATATTATCAATACTATTCTCCGTATTTCATAAATAAAAAATAAAATAAAATAAAAAAAAATCTCAAACAAACACACACAAAATTTTACAGAGAATGTATTTTATGAATGTCAACTGTCTCTGCCTTACAATGGTTGATAGTTTCACCAACCAAACGCAATTTGATGATTTGTTAATTCATTTGTTTGGTTTGATTTTTTTCATTTATTAAATAATTAAATAAAAGAATCTTCCTTTTCTTTTTCTAATGGAGAGTCGTGTTTTGCACTTCTTCTTACCTTAATCATTAATCACTAATCATTATTAATTATTATAACTCTATAGCATGCATTAAATAAAATAAATACATTATAAATAAATAAATATAAATATATATATATACATATATTTATGGTACACATGCATTATGTATGGGGTGCACGAATATTTCAAATTCGATTGCGTTTTGATTTGATTTGATTTGTGAAATATTTTAAAAATATTATTATTCTTGCGAAGTATAGAAAATTATATAGATAATAGAAAAATAATAAATATATAATGTATATTTTTTTTTTTAAAAAAAAAATATATGTACTTCCTCTGTCCGGTCACAATTGATACTATTTTCATTTTTATCTGTCTCGTTATAATTGATATATCTCTATTTTTGATAAAAATTATTAAATCAAAACATATTTAACAAATCAAAACATAATTAACTACATAACATACAACATCATAAATGACGCAAGACCACTCAAAACCTCTTTATTCCTGTCTCTCTCTTCAAAAAAATAGTTATTTTTATGTATATTTAAAACTACACATCTTTTATAAAATTAATTTATGTTAATTATAAATAAACAAAAATATTTTTTTTTATTTACTTGTATAATAGAAAATTTTATTTTCTATAAAATGATATCCATATTGCATATATTTTTTAATTGTTGTATAATTATTAAATATTTAAACATATATTTTAATTTTTCTTAATCATATATATTAAATTTATTTTAAAACTATAAATATTATTAATTATAAAAAATAATATCATAATATCATAACTAATTATTATTAATTAATTAAACATTCTTACCTTAAATATCGTGTCTCTAATCAAATGGTTCAATTCAAGTGGGATGCAGGGAATATAAGATATGACTTATGAGATTGTTCACTTTGTATTTTGTTTTCATTTTGAATATTTCTCATAAACTAATCATTAAATTCTATATATGTATTTTGGAAATTAATATTTGAAAATTATTAGTTGTGAATCCTTTTGAATTTGAGATATTTAAATATATTTTGAAAATATTTGAGATTGTAATAATTATGATATAGGTCGATGATATAAAAATAAAATTTTGATTTTTAATATATATATGATTAAGTAATAAATTATACTATTTTGGTAATATTTTTAAAATTATATATCAGTAAAATTATAAAATACTATATAATATTTATAAAATTAAATATTTATATTATAAAATATATATATATTACTAGTATAAATTATTTTAAAACAAACCAATGTATAGTTATATAATAATAAATATTTATAAGTAGGACCCAATACCATACATGGCCAAATATACTCTTGGACAAAGATATTTTTAAATGTTATTTTTATATTATCTACGCAATTTTATATATCTCACGAAAAAAAAAAATTTTTTCAAATTAAAACACAAAACAACACACCCTTCTTATTTCAATTTTTTGATAGAATTTTATATATAACACTACCTTATATTTTAGTAAAAATGCATAAAATACCATATATTTTATTTATTGCGTGAAACCTCATTGTGTTAAAGTAAATGTGCACGAAACACTCTCCTTATCCAAAACTTAAAGTTTTTTTTACTATTTTCACTTGTCCAACTCAAAAGTATATTTGTCTATTTTAGAAAAGGTAATCATACACTAATACAAAAATACTTTTTTACTTTTTAATTAAATTACAATTATACCATTACACATATGATTACTTTATAGATAAAGTTAAAATGGCAAAAATGTCAAAATCTTTTACTAACTTTCACTGACTAATAAAATATTTGTATTAGTTTTAATCTACTACAAAATCCCAAATGATCCATTTAGATTTGAACAAGACAGAGTACATCTTTCAAATTAATAATATACTTCATCCGTCTTATAAGAAGGGTATTATTGTCTTTTTGCGTATAGATATTTGAATATTAATTACTATATTAACAAGTAGTAAAAATCAAAAGAAACAGAAAAATATATTCTCTTATAATACAAATACAATGACATTTGTGGAGTAAATTATACAAATATAAAAATATTTTTAATATCAATTATAATGACGAAATAATCAAATAGTATCATTCTTATGGACCGAAAGTAATATTAATATATAGAGTGTAAAACTCTATTCTCCCAACACTATCTTTGAATTGCGATTATCCAAAATAATAATTAAAACACAAAATACTTTATATAAAAGTCAAAGGAAAAAAAACTTCAAATACTCGTTAGAAAAAGTCAAAAACTAAAAATAAAAAACTTTTCAAATACTCATTCTAAAAAATAAAAAATTCAAATTAAAATAATATATTTATATTATTAATATAATTTTCATATTACACATAAAAAATTATTTCATTTAAAAATATTGAGTAACAACGGAGCCTAAGCATATGCCTTAAAATGTCTATTGATCGAATTTTCAATATGTTTTGAATCGAAAACATGCCAAAATATTTCATAACATACGTGCTTAATTATGTGATTGGGACATCATATGAATTGATGTACACACTAATTAATTAATGGTGATCATTTCAGATGATAATTTTTAAAAACATAAATCAATTTAAATTGAATTTGATTTATAATAACATGTGCTTTATATCCTAACATGGAAAAAAAAAAATTAATATAGACTAGAGAAAAATATTGATTAAAATGGCAATCTACCATAAAATTATTTATTTCATTAAAAACTCATCTTCACCACTCATATGTTATTTAAAATATTATATAAAAAATACTCTCTTCATCCCTTATCAAATGAGTTTTTTTGAGTTTTGTGGTAAATTAAAAAATAATACTCCCTCCGTCCCACGTATCATGTCCATGTTGTCGTTTCTGTCCGTCCCACATTCCATGTCACCTTCCTTTTTTGGAAAATGATTACACACTTTAATCTCATTTTAAACTTTTTAATTTATTTTTTTTAAAATTTTAATTAAACTAATTAGTTATGTTAATCTTAATTTATAATTATTTATATTATATAATAATTATTTTCACTAATACATTCTTAATTATCTACTAATTACACCCCTCCTAAAATACTGTGTCTACAGTGTAGCAGACACGGTATATGGGACGGAGAGAGTAGTATTTTATTGGTTAGTGACAGTGTAGCAGACACGGTATATGAGACGGAGGGAGTAGTATTTTATTGGTTTGTAACAGTGTAGCAGACACGGTATATGAGACGGAGGGAGTAGTATTTTATTGGTTTTTTTTTTTTTTTTTATTGGTTAGTGACTGTGTATAAAAGATTTTGACATTTTTGTCAATCGATTTTTTTATATAAAGTAATTGTATATGTAATGGTATGTTTGTAATATAGATAAAAGTTAAGAGTATTTTGTTATTAGTCTATCATTACTTTTTTTAAAATAGGAAAGCAATACTTTAAAATGAGACGCACGAAAAATAGTAAAAATGGTACTTTGATTTGGGACCGAGTGAGGATGTACTTTTATTAAAATCTCATATACAATGTATAGACCCTTGATTTTGAATTCATTGGGAAAATAATGCTACAAATAATTCATGGAAAAATTGCAAAATATATTTTATACGTATACTCCATTATCACTTTTGTTCTATATTTGTCTCGCTGGTAAAATTATCCTACATGTTTGCAAAAGTCGTTATTTAAATCATTTGACTGCGAGTGATGTTCACACACGCGCATTCATGCGCAGCAGAAGGATAAAAATAATGACTTTTGCAAACATGTAGGCAGGGCAGTCTCGGACTTTTTTTAGGTCCTGAGCGAAAGTAAATTATAGTCCTTACAAATACATAATTAAAATGTATTTTTAATAATATTATTGATTGGCGTTGGACAAAAGATTGAACCTGACCGTCTGGACAATATCAATTGAGAAAAGAAGTTGAAAGCCGGTCTGTTTGAAAGTTCGAAAAACAAGGACTGAAGGAGGGTTAAAGATATAAAAGAAAAGATGAGGTAAGTTTGATCGAGTTGCTGGACACAATGCGAGGTAAAGAAGTACAGACGATTAGAAGAAATAAATAAAAATATATATATGATTAGAAATTAAAATTTAATTTTAATATTAAATAGGATAATTATAAAGAAAAAAAATATAAATTAAAAGTTAGAATTTAAATTTAATAATAATAATAATAATAGATAATATTTAAAATATAGGCCCTATATTAATTAAAGGCACTGAGTTGCTTCTACTATGAACCGTCCCTGCACACAGCGATATAAATATATAAAAAAAAGTAATAATAAAATATATACGTGAGATATTTTTTACAATTTTTTTCAATATTTCTCCCTATAATGCATGTCGAGTTGGTAGGCGCCGGCTACGTCAACACGACGCCGTATCGAATTTCCCACCAAATTTGTGGAGTATTTATTTTTTTAAATATAATAAAATAAAATATAAAGTAAAATAGCAGCGGGGGTTGGGTTGGTGTAACATGGAGAAATGTTGGATTGGTCGCCGGCACTCGGCGCACATATATATATATATATATATATAGCAGTGCTTCCCCACCATTAATTCTCAACTCAGAACAAACATTCTAATAGCAGTTCCAATTTCAATTCCAATTTCCAATTAGACAATGAAGGGCAAGTTCAACGGCACCATTCTCCAGAGCGAGGCTCTCGCCAAGGTAATTTTGATTAATTATTCGATTATTTATGCATTTCATCTTATCCGATCTGTTGATCTATCTTTTTCAATGGCGTTTTGATTATGATTTTGTTGTTGTTGTTGTTGTTGCAGTATGTTTTGGAAACGAGCGCTTATCCGAGAGAGCACGAGCAGCTCAAGGAGCTGCGGCTGGCCACAGTCGACAAATACGATTTCTGGTATCTGATTTGATCGAGAGATCTATCTGTCGTGATTTGAATCATGTATATATAATTTGATCGAGAATTGGTGTTTTGATTTAATTTGAATTGATTTGATTGGATGCCTTTAACTGTAAAGGAGTATGATGAATGTGCCGGCGGACGAGGGGCAGTTCATTTCGATGCTGCTCAAAATAATGAACGCGAAGAAGACAATAGAGGTTGGAGTCTTCACCGGATACTCCCTCCTCTCCACCGCCCTCGCCCTCCCTGACGACGGCAAGATCATCGCCGTCGATATCGACCGTGAAGCCTTCGATACCGGCCTGCCTTTCATCCAGAAGGCCGACGTGGCCGACAAAATCCAATTCATCCAGTCCGACGCCATGAAAGTCCTTCAGGACCTCCTTGACAAGGTATGTACACTTAGAACTATTAAACGAATCAAAGCATTTTTTAACTTGATTCTATTCGATTCAGTTAAAACTCGTTTACGAATGTTAACGAGCCTAGCCGAATAATATAAATAGTGTTTGATTAACGAACTAGCAAGAGCTTTATTCGCAAACGTTCGTTAAAAAATATATTTATTATAATTTTTTTTATACATACAAAATTATAATTTATAAATAAATTAAATATCAATTTAAAGTAAATTAAATAATTTCAAATTTTTATTTTAATTTATATATGAATTAAAAAAAAAAAAAAAACCAAACAAACAGGCTCGAATGTGAGCCGAACACAAACACGAGTTCAAATAATAAAATTTTTTAACGAACCAAGCTCAAACACTGCGAACGAGCTCGAAAGTTTAACGAACGAACAAAAAATTTGTTCGCAAACGTTAACGAATAAATATGAACACTTGTTTTGTTCAACCCAGTATGTTAACCCTACACTACACTAACTCCTTTCAAATTTAAATTCAAATTCAATTCAAATTCAAATTCAATTTTGGATTCATCAACGACGGTTGTGGTGCAGGGGGAAGAGGGGACGTTCGATTTTGCGTTCGTCGACGCGGACAAGCCGAGCTACATAAAGTACCACGAGGAGCTACTGAAGCTGGTGAGGGTCGGGGGAATAATCGCCTACGACAACACGCTCTGGTCGGGATCGGTGGCAGCGGCAACGGAGGAAGAGGTGGAGATACAAGATTTTATGAAGGCGTGGAGAATCCACATCATGAATTTCAACACATTTCTCGCCAGCGACCGCCGCGTCGAGCTCGCCCACCTCTCGATCGGCGACGGCCTCACTCTCTGCAAGCGCCTCGTCTAAGTATCAAACTCTTAATTCTCATTTTCAATTAATTAATTATTTTCTTTTAAAAAAGAAAATTAAAATGCCAAAGAAAACAAAAAAAAATTAAAAAAAAAATTGCTTTTACTTTTACTTTTTTATTATTATTATTTCTTATTGTTAAATGTATTTTAATTAATAATTGCATGCATGAACGTCTTTGTTTAATTGTATTATGTTATTATCGGCGTGTTCTGTTTGTATTTTGTGATATTTAATTTAACTTGTGTTTACTTTGAGTTTATTTTAATACCTATTTTTCTATCTACTGCTTTGGACTTTTTTATATGAAATATTAATATTGTATGTAATACTCCCTCCTCCGTCCCACATAATTTGTCCATATTTTCTATTTTCGTCAGTCCCGCATAATTTGTCATTTTCTTTTTTGGAAAATTAATTATACACTTTAATCATATTTTAAAATTTAAAATTTTTTTTTTTTAATCTTAATTAAACTATTTAGTTATCTTAACCTTAATCTATAATTATTTTTAGTAAATAATAATTATTTTTACTAATATATTTCTTAATTACTTACTAATTATACTTTACCTAAATTCCCGTGTCTACGGTAATATACCCATATTACATGAGACGGATGGAGTATTTGTTTAATGAATATTATATATATATGTGTGTATATAATTCTTTCACTTCATTTTTCATATAGTTACAAGCAAAAATTGAAAGACATATATATCAACAAATCATGTAAATAAATTCGATTCAATTTTGTTATATATATATATATATATATATTGCATTGTGGAAACTTTATATGAATTAAATTCATCCTAGAACCACAAAATCATGAGTTTGTTTGGTTTGTATTTTGGTTTAACCTTTTTTTTTTTTTTAATTTAAATTTTAAGTTCAAATAATATATTATAAGAGAATTGAATTTAAAAGATTAAAAGTGCGATTCCTCCTAATTTTCCTACCAACTTTCAAACAGATCTCCATCGTAATTTTCCTACCAACTTTCAAACAGATCTCCACTTATTTAATGACTTTTGTGGTGATGGTCAAATCCCACATAGGCCGAGTCGAATGATCGTTTGTTTTGGGGATTGGATTTTAAATATACTATTCATTCCATTTTTTTTAAAAAAAAAAAAATATATCAAATCAAAAACCTAATTTTTATTTTTTATATTATACTAAAAATTAATTTTACATTCAAAACATCACATCAACACCTATTTATATCACATCATACAACTATTCAAATTCAAAATTTTTACTATTCAAATCCCAACTCAAAATCCAAACCCTCGAACAAACACACCCTGGGAAATTCCAATTAACATTTTTTTTTTTCATTAACAAGTTTTTCTTTCTTTTTTTTTTTTTTTTGTCTATTCCTTAGGCTTGAGATTTGATTATTATTCAATAATTTAAAATTTGTTCTTTCAATATTTTTTTCAACACGATTCTCAATATATACTATATTATATTTTATTATCTTACACAAAATCAACATTTAAAATTAAATATTAACTTTTTGTATTACATACTAATTTTTTATATTTTACATACAAAAAGTATACCTCAAACAGAAAAACTAAACAAAAAAACTTTTAAAATTTTGGAAAAAGAACATTTTATTTAATAATGTTCAATATAATTGTTTTTCTCGGTCAAAAAAGTTTCGAATCAAATAAGCTCTATGCGAAGTTATATCTCAAAAATAAAAAAAGCTCTAAAAAAAATAGGGCTCCATAAGATGTTAAATTGTTCAAGAAGGAAAAGAAGCTTTTCTTTTAATAAGATTTTACAATTCCTCAAAAATATATTTTTTAAAAAAAATTAAAATATTACACATATCTATTATTTTTATTTTACTTATACAATTTTTTATACTTCATATAAAAAATTATCTATTCAAACAAATTCGCTAAACAAACAAACCCTAACAGTATACACGATGAATATAAGTAGACAAATTTTTAACATAGTTGAGGGCTTTCTTTTAATCAAGCCCAGTAAAAAATATACTCCCTCCGTTAGCTAGAAAGTATACATATTTCTATTTTGGGACGTCCAATTACAAAGTAAATATTTCATTAAATACCTTATTTTTTTTTCACAAATACTACTACTTTACATCACATCATTACTTTTACACCAAAAAGCAAGAGCAAAAATGTCATTACACTACTTTTAACTACCCACTATAATTAAAATACTATTATTTTTTAAACACCGCGCCAAAAGTAATTGTATACTTTTCTTGTGGACGGAGGGAGTATATATATAAACTATTTTTTTTAATCACGTAATTGAATCTTATTTTAATTTAGGGCGGACAATTAGCTGTTAGCTGATTCAATTAGTTGATAGTTGTTAGCTGATTCAATTAGCTGGTTTGACTAGCTGATTCGATTAGTTGTTTGCATTAAAATGTTTGGTAAAACAACTGTTTAATATTAGCTGTTTATACGTAAAATGATAATTCAGACATTTCTATTTTATTTTGTTTCTAATATATTCAATTATGTTCTTTTGAATTTAGAATGTTTAAAATTTTTTGTTATTAGTTATTGAAAATTGTAAAAGTGTTATAAAAGTATTTATTTTTATTACAGTTAGATTTTAAAAAATAATATATTTTTATTAAAATATATATATAGTTTTTTCTATTGGAAATGATGTAAAATATAAAATAATAAATTTTTCGTGTATATATTTATTATGTTAGTTATTGATTAGTTCATTATATTTATAATTTTCAATAAATTTAATTTATTTTAGTATAAAAATTTATATAATGTAATTTTAAAATAAAAATAAATTATTAATATTTATATTTTCTATTTTATGTTGATTTTAATAAATTTATATATTTTACAATTAAAATAATTTTTATATAAAAATTAATTATTTTAAATTTATAAAAGTAAAACTATATTATAATAAAATATTCTAATATAATTAATAAATAATCAAAATATATTTATCTATGTAAAATGCATAATAAATTTTTAAGGGCATATAAGGAATAAATTTTTTTTTTTACAGAAAAAGCTATTTCAAAACGCTGAGTAAGTTAGCTTTTCAGAAATTAGCTTTTTGGGTCCAAAAAGCTAATTTAACAAACACCTAAATTAGTTTTTTGACTGGTCAAACAGCTAAAAGTTGTTCAATAAGCTAAAAGTTCTTCAAAAAGCTATTTGTCAAACACCCCCTTAGTCTCGTAATTATGAATTATTTTAAAATGATTTTGTAAGTAAAATTTTTTTATATATTTAGCCTTTCAATGTTGGAGATGGTTGCATGGTATGCCGGAGGACACGTGTCCATCAGGTCAGTACCACGTTAATTTTTATGAATAGTACAAAAATAAGTGGTTGTTTGTGTAGTAATTTGATATAATAATTTGTAAGAAAATATTGTGTTGTATATATTTATTGTGACATGCACATACAACTCAAACCATCGGAATTATATCTTTTTTTTAATGAAATTAAAAACCTAAAAAAGTATTACCTACGTCCGGTTCTAAATGTCTCATTTACTTTTTAGATGTTGATCTTTGAATATTAATTATTATATCAAAACATAATATAAATTAAGAAAAAATTGTAAAAATACTTATATTAGTGTATTATAATATTAATAGAATGACATTTGTAAAAAAAAAAAAAATTACAAATATAAGAATATTTTTAATGTTAAGTACAATGATGCAAAATATAAATATGATCCTTAGAGACGGACATAGAGAATATATAAAAAGAACTGACGATATTAATTTTGATTTGTTTTTAATGGTAATTTAACTATAATACTTTATGAAAAAAATATATATTTATAAGAAAATTATAAAGATTGAGGATTGTAAATAAAGTAAAAATAATAGCCAATAATGAAACTATGTTCTTTTATGAATATGATATTCTATTTATTATCTAAATTTATGTTATTTTTAGTTTGATTGACATAAAAATATTCAATAAGAAATTATATATTAAAATAAATTTTATCAACTATTATTTGTTTATATAGCCACTTGGATTAAATATTTATATTTTATATTGGTAATAATTTTAGTATGTCAAAACTATTTTATCTCTATTAATATGATGATATTATTGTAATAAGTATAAATGTGATTGTATTTATAATATATAGTGACTTTTATATATATATCTACGGAAAAAAATAAATATTTTGTATTTGAATAACATAAATGATAAGATATATACTTATTAAATTGATGGAAAAGTATCACCACAAGAAATTATTAATTTTGTAACGAGGTTTTTTCGTTCCTAAATTCACTTTTTCTGTTACTAATGATATTAGAGACGAAATTAGAGATGGAATTACGTTAGCTACGTGAACTTTAGGAACAGAATTCCTTTACAAATATATATTTTATTTTTTTTGTTTTTGTAGTGTATGACATATTTCTACAGAGAATGTATTTAATTATAGGTCAATTGTTTATGTGTTACAATAGTTGATAGTTTCACCAACCAAACGCAATTTGATGACAAAAGTTATATGCTAATACAATTGGAAATTATATATTAAGGTAGGTTCGTTTATAAAATATTATAAAATTTTTACTATTCATTAAATATATTTAAAAAAAAAAACAAACTTTAAAAAATTATCAACTCTAATCTCTATTTATTATTTATTATATTATATTAAAATTAATTTTACATTTAAAACATCACATCATATAATTATTTAAATTCAAAATTTTTAATATTCAAATCGTAAACTAAAATTCAAACTTCCAAAAACACACCTTTAAGTATTATTTTTTTCGTCTCAATTCAAAATATCATTTTTTTTTATCTCACTCAAAAATATCTCTTTAATATTTTATTATTTTTTTACTTAAATTACAATCATATCATTACAAATACAATTATTATATATACAAAGTCAAATAATAAAATTATCAAAACTTCTACACAAGTCTATTGAATAATAAATATTACTCCCTCCGTCCACTTAATAAATTTATATTTATCTTTTGCGTCATTATACTTAACATTAAAAATATTATTATATTTGTATAATTTTTTTACAAACGTCATTCGATTAGAATTATAAGACACTAATAGAAGTATTTTGTCATTTTTTCTTTGATTTGTACTAAATTTTGATATAATAATTAATATTTAAATACCAACAAACAAAAGTCAAATATAAACTTTATAAGTGGACGAAGGTAAGTATTACTTTTTAATTTACTAAAAAATCCAAAAATAAATCCTCTCTCCGTCCCACCGGAATTGAACTATTTGATTAGGGACACGGTATTTACGTTAAAAATATTTAATTAGTTAATAATAATGAGTTATTATTATATTATTTTTTATGTAATTAATAATATTTATAATTTTAAAGTAACTTTAATATATATGATTAAAAAAATTAAAATATATGTTTAAATATTTAAAATTTATATAGCAATTAAAAAATATATGCAATATGGATATCGAGAATAAAATTTCTGTAATACAAAGTAAATAATAAAAAATATTTTTGTTTATTTATAATTAACATAAATCAATTTTATAAAAAAAATGTATAGTTTTAAATATTGATAAAAATATTTATTTGTTTGAGGAGAGATAATAATAAATGAGTTTTGAGTAGATCTTACGTCATTTATATTATTGTATGTTATGTTCTTAATTAAATTAATTTATATTTGTTAAATATATTTTAATTTAATAATTTTTACCATTAATTGTTACGAAACAAATTAAAAAAAAAAAAACAATATCAATTACGATAGAACAGAGGGAGTACGTTAATCCGAAGCCGCCAGCATATGAGTAAAAATCTTCAGACGTGCTGAGGACGCCGGCCACGTCAAAACGACGCCGTATCGAATTCCCAGCCCCATTTGTATTTTTAAAAAGAAAAGAAAATATAAAGTACACTACTAGTGGGGTTTGGGGTTGGCGGCACATCGGCGCATTCGCCAGCCCGCGCTCGTATATCTATCTATATATATATATAGCAGTGCTTCCCCGCCATTAATTCTCAACTCAGAACAAACATTCTAATTGCAGTTCCAATTTCAATTTCAATTCCAATTTCCAATTAGACAATGAAGGGCAAGTTCAACGGCACCATTCTCCAGAGCGAGGCTCTCGCCAAGGTAATTTTGATTAATTATTTGATTATCTATGCATTTCATCTGATCCCATCTGTTGATCTATCTTTTTCAACGGCGTTTTGATTATGATTTTGTTGTTGTTGTTGCTGTTGCAGTATGTTTTGGAAACGAGCGCTTATCCGAGAGAGCACGAGCAGCTCAAGGAGCTGCGGCTGGCCACAGTCGACAAATACAATTTTTGGTATTCATTTGAATTAATCATTGCATCTGAATTGAATCATATATATATATATACATAAAGCGGCGGAATCAGAACTCGAATAAAAGAAGATTAATTATTTTTTCCTGAAAAATCGATATGAAAAATGTATATAGTGATACTATATCGAAATTTTGCTACAATATTGATATATTATTTCATACTCAAATATTAAAATCTAAAATAATACTTTTTGTATCAATATATTGAATTATTTATATACATAAATATCCCGAATATCAAAATATTGAGATTATATTATTATATACTGAAAAATATCAAAGTATATATTATTACCATACTAAAAAAATTCAATGTGATATTAGATCATACCAAAAATTTTGATATTAAAATTTCGGTATTTTTTATAATAATACAAAAAAATTGGTAAAAGAAAAATTTATATTACCAGAATTTTAATAATTTTTTTTCATTATATATACTTTAAAAATTATACTACCTCCGTCCAGTTCTAATGTCTCATTTATTTTTTACGTTTTGATCTTTACATATTAATTATTACTATGAAAACGTAGTACAAATAAGGGAAAATGACAAAAATATTTCTATTAGTGTTTTATAATATTATTATAATCACATTTGTGCAAAAAATTATACAAATATAAATATATTTTTAATGTTAAATATAATAACGCAAAAAAGAAATGAGACTTTTAAAATCAAATAAAAATAATATAAATTAGAATAAAAAATTAAAAGGTGGGGTGGATTGGGGGAGGGGGGGCTCTCCCCACTTGCCCCCATGTAGTTATGCCCATATATATATATATATATATATAATTTGAGGATTGGTGTTTTGATTTGATTTTATGATGTTAATTGCGAAGGAGTATGATGAATGTACCGGCAGATGAGGGGCAGTTCATCTCGATGCTGCTCAAAATAATGAACGCGAAGAAGACTATAGAGGTCGGAGTCTTCACCGGCTACTCTCTTCTTTCCACTGCCCTCGCCCTCCCCGACGATGGCAAAATCATCGCCGTCGATATCGACCGCGAAGCCTTCGACACCGGTCTGCCTTTCATCCAGAAGGCAGACATGGCCAACAAAATTCAATTCATCCGGTCCGACGCCATGACAGTCCTCCACGACCTCCTCAACAAGGTCAGTACACTACCTACATTACACTACACTAATTCCTTTCTATCTCAAATTCAAATTCAATTTTGGATTCATTGTTAGAAAATTATTATATCGCGAAAATATCAAATAATTATCGAAAGGTAAAACTCAATATCAAAATAATTTATCGAATAAATTCGATAATCACAATAATTTTATCGAAATAAATTCGATAATCACATCGAGTCGAGGTATAACCTCTCTCTGTAAAAACGAATACGTCCCGGTAGTGTCTCCGGTTCGTGGCGCAATGTTCTCAAAGATAAAACGACGTTCGTCTCCGAATTATGTAATACCCAAAATATTTCGAAGTTCCGACAAACTATAATAAAGTGAATTCAAACTATCTCGGGAGACTTGAACAAAAATGCAAGTGACCGGAATATTGACCGGAAACTCGCCTGAAATATTGCTAGAAACTTAGAGAGAGAGAAGAGAATTCTCTTCTCGGTTGTGCGTAAAGAAATTAAATGGTGAAGGCCTTTTATAGGCACCTCTACCATGCGGGGAAATTAATGCTCGAGCCGAAACCACCGTAATCGATGACAATTAAATTTCAGTAACGTCCGGCTATAAACACCAAATATACTTCCGGTTATAAATATTTTTAAATTTCAAATGATCATTTACTTTTACCGTCCCATACCTATCTATCCATTTGTTTTTTTTCACGAAGTTTCAGGAATATTAGTATTATAGTAAAGTGTAATAGTAGTAAAAGTAAAAAAACTAAAATATCATCGAGGTAAAAATTTATTATAGTGGTATATTTGTAATATAGTGTAAGCTTAAACATAATTTTGATAGTAATAGATAGGTATTAGAGTTACTAAAAAAAAATGGATACTTTATTTTAGGACGGACCAAAATAAAAAAATTGATAGATAGAAGGGACGGATGAAGTATTATATATCTATATAATTATAATTTTTTGGCTATATTATTTTCTTGGCTTTCAACAACATATTTTGTTGTTTCAATTTGACTTGGCAATATAATA
The DNA here is from genome assembly GCF_009805555.1 of Andrographis paniculata. Lineage (NCBI taxonomy): Eukaryota > Viridiplantae > Streptophyta > Magnoliopsida > Lamiales > Acanthaceae > Andrographis > Andrographis paniculata. Next base: position 1,347,401 of record NW_026137620.1, on the reverse strand, counting down.
GACTTCGTCAAGTTTCAAGCCCAACCCACGACCACAACGAAGACCTTTGAGCCGAAGACAAAACTCGTTCTTGTGTACTTCTGTTATTATTTGGTCCGAGCAGGTGGCACGCGCGCTTGTGGCTTACTAGCATTAATACGTCTAACCACATTATCAATAACTACCCTACAGTCCACATGCATTTCAACTCACCGCATAATCGGTTCAAAAAATCATGAATTTAAATTAAAATTAAATTTCATCGATTAAATAATTAACCGATTTTCCAACATTCATCAATGACGGTTGTGGTGCAGGGGGAAGACGGGACGTTCGATTTTGCGTTTGTGGATGCGGATAAGTCGAGAAACATAAAGTACCACGAGGAGTTGTTGAAGTTGGTGAGGGTTGGTGGGATAATCGCCTACGACAACACGCTCTGGTCGGGGTCGGTGGCGGCGACGACGGAGGAAGAAGTGAAGATACAAGATTTTATGAAGGCGTGTAGAACTCACATCATGAAATTCAACACATTCCTCGCCAGTGACCGCCGCGTCGAGCTCGCCCACCTGTCCATCGGCGACGGCCTCACTCTCTGCAAGCGCCTCGTCTAAATACCAAACCCTTAATTTCCATTTTTAATTAATTAATTATTTTCTATTTTTAAAAAATAAAGAAAATAAAATTGTTTTTCTTTTAATTTTAATTTTAATTTTAATTCTATTTATTATTGTTAAATGTATTTTGATTAATAATTGCATGCATTAACTTCTGTGTGTAATTGTACTACTATGTTATTATGGCATGTTCTCTTTGTATCTTGTGATGTTTTAACTTATGTTTACTATCTCTTATTTTGGTGCTTTTGTTTTATATTTTTCGGTATTTTTTTCGGCATTCATTTTTCTTTAGGATTTTGTATTAGACAAACAAATAATAATATATTATTGGTCAGTACGTAAGAGATTTTGATATTTTTGTTATTTGACTTTATGTATTAATTGTATGTATAATAATACATTTGAAATTTAAATAAAAGTTAAAGGTATTTAGTATTAATGTATAATCATTATTTCGAAAATAAAAAATAGATACTTTGAAATAGAACGAACAAAAAATGGTAAAAAATATATTTTGAATTTGGATGTAGGGAGCATTAATTTTCTTCTGCTTTATGCATTTGTTTCAAGCTTATAATTTATTTTTGCATTTACAAATTATATTCAATTTAGTTTTCATTATTTTTAGTATTTCAATTCATGTTATGCTCAATTTTGAATATGGTGTCAATTCGTATTTTCGAGTCGTATTTATGGAGTAATAAAAAATGTCAATCTAAATCCGATCCGAACCCAAAATTGACCTAAAAACCTACATTCGAGCACAACACGAATTTTTTCGAGTCGGGTTTAAGTTGACATGATTTAGTTTCAGGTCACCCGAAATCCGAACAGACTCGAAACGAAACAGATCCGAAAACTTTGTAAAAAATAAATTTTACCTAAAAAGAATCAATTTTAATCTAGTTTTTATATTATTTTATATTTAGTATAATATAAATATTATAAATTCAAATAATAAAAAAAATAATTTCAGGTCAACTCGAAACACGAAATTCGAAAACAAATCTGATTTTTATATTTTTGGATTATCAGGTCAACCCGAAATTTGATCCGAACATGACATGAATTTTTTTTTCATTTTGCGTTCGGGTCAATCCGATTTTTTGCTAACCTAAAATATCCAAATCCGAACCTGAACCTGAAAATGTTCAAGTCGAACGATTCAGTTTTTCGTATTGGATTTACTTTTGACAAACATGCAACTCAAACCCATCGAACAATCTTCGGATTGATCGAGCCCGAAAGGCTTTCTAAAAATATATTTTCAGCCAACATTAAGGGTGTGTTTAATTTATGCTTTTATTTGTATTTTTTTGTTCGTGTGTTGTTTGATACTACTTTCTTCCAGCAAAAAAATATATATACAAATATTCATTTTTTTTTATATTTAAATATTAATTATTATATCAAAATATAGTACAAATAAAAAAAATGACAAAAATATCTCTATTAGTCTTTTATAATACAAATGCAATGATATTTGTTAAGTAAATTATGCAAAAGTAAAAATATTTTTAAAATTAAATATAATGTTGCAAAAATAACTGTAAATTTTTTTGCTGAACGGAATGAGTAATATTCTCAAAAATAAATTGTTTATATTTTTTTATATATATAAAGTGAGATTGCATGGTAAAAAATACTCCCTCCGTCTCAGATACCGTGTCTACTACACTGTAGACACGATATTTTAGGAGGGGTGTAATTAGTAGATAATTAAGAATGTATTAGTAAAAATAATTATTCTATAATATAAATAATTATAAATTAAGATTAAGATAACTAATTAGTTTAATTAAAATTTAAAAAAAATTAAAAAGTTTTAAATGAGATTAAAATGTATAATTATTTTCCAAAAAAGAAAGTGACATGGTATGTGGGACGGACAGAAACGGCAACGTGGACATGGTATCTAAGACAGAGGGAGTATAAAACAAAGCCTAAAAATTTTAGACTACCATAAATATTAACAAACATGGATTCAAATCTCGCTTTCCGGTCACCTAGTTTTTATTGACATAGTATTATACACTATTATATTTTCTTGGTAATTTTTTTTATTTAATTATTCCCTCCGTATATATTTGAATTTTTGCAAATAAATTTAGTTATATTAATATTTGATAGGTAATAATATAATAAAAAATAAAAAAAATAATTTTTCTTAAATGCATTATTTGTAATATTATGTAAAGTATAAAATATATTTTATTAAAGTTAAAAATATTTTTACTAAAAAAAAACGGATACATATAAATTGGACATAGATAAATAACAAAATAATTACATATAACTGGAACTGATGAAGTATTATTCTAAAACGCTAAACAAACAAAATCAAAACACACCCCAAATGTATGAATATGTTAAAAAAAATGTATATTAATATAATAAAATAACTAAAATACATATAGGTTTTTTTAAAAAAAAAAAATCGATTAATGTTATTGGGTTTATTTTATTAGAAAACTAAGTAGTATAAAAAATATTGTCATCGTCCTAATACAATAGTCTTGTTTATCATTTTTGTTCGTCTTAAAACAATAGTCTCATTTTCATAAATAATCATATCACTATAAAACTATCATTACTTTTTCATTATTATTACACAATTGCCACTACTTTTTACACTAATACGTTCGTTCATAAAAGCAGAAAAGTCTTTTACCCGTACTTTTTACCCACTACCAATATAATATCAATATTCTTTAAATCTCATGTCAAACATAACCCAATCTTATTTTCATAAATAATCATATTACTATAAAACTACCCTTACTTTTTCGTTATTATTATATAATTGTCACTATTTTTTTACACTAATACACTCACAAGAGCAAAAAAGTTTTTTACCCGTACTTTTTACTCACTAACAATATAATATCAATATTTCTTAAATTTTGTGTCAAATATAACCCAGACTATAGTTTTGGGATGAAGGGAGTATAAAAATTGCATTAAAGAAAAAAAATATAAAAATCACAGAGCGTGTTATTATTTAAAATTTGTTTCACTATTTTCACAATTCAATCCAAAAATATTTATTAATTTTTTAACGAAATATCATTTAAAAATAAAATAAAATCTGAAGTCGACATAAAACATGCTAAAAATTTGCCTCTGATAATATTATGTATTATGTGGCAATGCTTTAACGACAGCCGCCGCCTCCATTTTATTATCAGCAATTTTATTAGTACTTTATTAAGGTCTATGTTTTTTCGCGGATTTTTTTATTAAAATTATTAATAATATTTTAGAAAAAAAATAAATAATAATTTATTTTTATTTTATATTAGATGTATTTGGTTTGAGTTTTAAAATATAAATATTATAATTATATTTATTAAATATTTAATAAAAATACCTTATATTTTTCATATAATATCACCTTAATAAGTAGTACTCTCTTCGTCCCATCTACTATGTTTACATTGTCATTTTTGTCCGATTTCACATCTCATGTCACTTTTTTTTAGATAAATGATTATACACTTTAATCTCATTTTAAACTTTTAAATTTAAATTTTTTTAATTTTAATTAAATTAATTAGTTATTTTAACCTTAATTTATAATCATTTATATTATAGAATAAATATTTCCATTAATATATTTTTAATTATCTACTAATTATATTTATTATAAATTCTCGTGTCTACAGTGACTCAGATATCCAATGTGGGACGGAGGGAGTATATTTTTATAAAAAAATGAGAGAGAGAATAGTGTACTTTTGCATGAAATCATAACTAAATAAACTCTTGGTTTATATTTTTTTAAAAAAATTATTAAAAAAATTCAAAATGTAAAAATTTCTTCTTTAATTAAATAAAAATCTATTTTTTATATATTATATATAAATTATTTTTACTTCAAAATATTTAATTAAAATGATATTTGAAAGAAATGTCTAAATTTTCAAATATTTTTAACAATTTCATAGTTATGGGGTTTGTTTTTTAAAATTTTATTTTTTCACTATTTCAAGTCTGCGTTTTTTAAAAGAATATTTTTTTTTTTTTACAAAGCATTTCATTATACATTATTTTAATACTAAAAACTCAAACTAAATTTTTTGAAATTACATATAAAAAATACTTCATCCGTCTCAATACAATAGTCTTATTTATTATTTTTATCCGTCCCAAAATAATAGTCTCATTTCCATAAATATTCATATCACCATAAAATTATCCATATTTTTTTATTATTATTACATAAATGCCACTACTTTTTATACTAATACACTCACAAAAACAAAAAAATCTTTTAATTATATTTTTTACCAACTATTAATATAATATCAATATTCCTTAAATTTTACTTGTACTCAAATAAAATCATAATTTTTGTAGGAAGGTGGTAAAAAAAAAAAAAAAACCCAAACCCTCTAATTTACTAAAGGACGACACGTGTCTTAATATCCACCGTTCATCTTCCTTCTTTTATCACGTACTTAACTGGTGATTTTCCTCGTTCATATATATATATATAGATATAGATAGATATAGATATACATATACATACAAGAGTATCAGAGAAGAAGAAGGCCGTACATACAGTAGAATTAAAATGGCTTCCTCTCAATCTCAGGTAACTGTATCTTCATCTTCCATCCTCCTCTTATCTTTTTAATCCACAATCGATTTTATTTATGCATTTATCAATTTGGAGAGAGTTCACAAAAATTAGGTTTAAATTTGAATTTTAAAATAAAATCGAACGTTTGTGTTTGTTAACATACACTCACTCCGTTCCAAAAGTAAATATCTATTTGTTTTTTGTACGTAATTTTAGAAATATTAGTATTATATTGGAATATAGTATGAATAAAGTAGAAATGACTAAAATAACCTTATTAGTATGTATGATACAAAGGTAATGGCATTTGTGTAATATATTGTAAGTTGTAAGGGTATTTGTAATGTTAGGTATATAGTACAATTACTGAAAAAAAAAATGGATACTTTGTTATGGGACGGATTAAAATGGAAAAATAGATATTTTGATATGGGACGGAGGGAGTATTTAGAAACAATATATTTATATTTATGATAGTTATCTTATTTAAGAGATTTTGTAGGATTTTTTTTGCATTATTTAGACGATTTGTATATTAGTATAAATATATACGCATTCTTATTATTGCAATACAGACTTTCACTTTCATATTCTAGTTCTTTTAGATTTATAGATTCAATCTAAGTATTAATTTCGTTAAATTATAAATAAAATATTACTCCCTCCGTCCCAATACAATAGTCTTGTTTATCATTTTTGTCCGTCTCAAAACAATAGTCTCATTTCCATAAATAATTATATCACCATAAAACTATCCATACTTTTTTATTATTATTACACAATTACCACTACTTTTTATACTAATATATTCACAAGGACAAAAAAGTCATTTATCCTTACTTTTTAATAACTACCAATGTAATATCAATATTCCTTAAATGTCAACTATACTATTATGTATTTAGTTTTATTATATAAAATTTTATATATTTTTTTTATGAAAGAACATCGATATCGAATAATTTTATTAAATTATAGTTATGAAAATAATTAAATAATTAATTTGATGCAGTTTTTTACCATCGTACAAATTTTTCCATAGATTTTATTTTGTTAAATTAAAAAATAAATAAAAGGAAAAATTGTGAAACCCCAAACCATGCAATGGAAACACATCCAACATCTTCTACCTTATTTATCAGTTTTTCCTTAGGAGTGAAATAGCTAAATGAAATATTTGTTAAATTAACTTTTCGAAAAAAATTATTTAAGTTTGTAAACAAATAATCAAAAAATTAATAGAGATTGTTTTTTTACCCTTTCAAAACACTATTTATTTTTTATATGTATTTTTTTAATAAAGATATATATATATATTTTTTATAAAGTATCGTATTAAAAAATTATATAAATAAAAGTTCAAATCAATACTTCATTTCAATTTAATTTCGAGTAACATTCAAACAAACCCTGTACATAATTCTTTGTTTTATATTAATTTTTTGGGTAAATTATAGGGTAAACTGTTTTTTTAGTCCCGTAATTGGAACCCCTTATCATTTTAGTCCCGTAAGTGGAGCCTATCGCAAATTAGTCCCATAAGTGAAAAATTTTCGCTGTTTTAGTCCTCCGGCGCCGGAGACGCCCGCGTGGCTCTCCGTAGGTGACATGTCACGTGAATTTATTTATTTATTTTTTTTAATTTTTTTTAATTGGACCAAATAAAAAAAACGCAAATAAAATTAAAAATAAATTTTTAAAAAATAATAATAATAAAAAAAATCCACGTGTCTGCCACGTGTCACTGACCTTACACGACACTTGGCGGACACGTCACCTCCGCTGAGCCAACGGGCGTCTCCAGCGCCGGAGGACTAAAACAGCGAAAATTTTTCACTTATAGGACTAGTTTGCGACAGGCTCCACTTATGGGACTAAAATGATAACGGGGTCCAGTTACGGGACTAAAAAAACAGTTTACCCTAAATTATATAACAACAATTGACGGATCCACCATTATCAAGGTGGGTCGTAGCACCATACTTCAATTTTTATGTATATATACTAATTATTAATTTAGTTTTCATTCTATTCAAATATCCAAATATTAAATTCTATATAAAAATTTATTCTATAATTATTTGAAGGATACTCTTATTTTGATTTATTTTTTCTTAACAAAAATTTAATTAATTATATTTTGTTCCGTATCAAAACTCTAATATTCTTTGTTTGTTCTTATTTCACTCTATTAGAAACGATAATATAATTAAATGTTTTCATGGTATAAAAATGTATAAATGAATGTAATTTAACTTTTTTAATATTGTAGTGATAATTTATTAATATATAATCGTGCATCCACTTAATAAATCAGTTGATCTGCCACTGATAACACCCGCTCTTGTTTTAATAAAAATACATAAAATATCTTATGTTTTATTTATTGAGTGAAACCTCGTGTTAATGTAAAGTTTGCACGAAACACTCTTCTTGTCAAAAATTGATATTTGACTATAAATAAACACCTAAATTACACAAGTTTATACAAATAAAAAACTTAAAATATTTTAAATAATATTTTTGAATAAAATAAATAAATAAATAATTGATCAATCATTTATTTTTATAGTTTTTATAAAAAATCAGATAATAATTTATCTTCAAAAACTATAAAAATAAAGATTAATCAATTATTTATTTATTTATTTTATTAAAATTATAATTTAAGATATTTTATGTTTTTTATTTTTATAAAACTTGTTTAATTTATTTATTTTTTTCAATAAAAATAAATTATTTTTTTATAAATTTAAAAATAACAAAAATAAATATACTATGATACTTAAACAATTTTTATAACTAATAAAAAACTTCTAAGAAAAAAATTATTAAGAACCAAAGAACACAATGAATCTTTTAAAAATAAAATATTATGCTATGCCAAATATAATCAATACAATTGATTACTAAAGTATTTGTTTAATTAAAATAATTAAATTTAAAATTAAAGGTGGAGATTGAACATTTGCAAGGTAGCCTGTCTCATAAATATAAATATTTTAAATTATTATTTTACATGTAAATAGATAATATCAAATTAAGTAACATATCTGTAATCCTAAAAATTAGGATCGAAAGTTGTTTTTACATCTAACGAAAACTTAAAAAATCTCCCATTAATTTCCAGAGCAACACAATTCAAACTCAGGTTACCATAATACCAACGAAATCACCAACGAACACACAATCAAGACCTAAACTACAAACTAAAAGCCTCGGAAACGCAACTAACACGCTAAACCAAACCTCAATATAAGAAAACATCATCGATTTTAAATCGATCTACAAAGCGGACAAAAATACAGTGTATATACAAGAAAGGACAAAAAAATCGAACAATCAAATCATCAATCGACCATGGAGCAAGTCAAGCATCAAAGGAGAAATGAGAACCTTCATTTCCACCTGACAGATCCACCGGAGAACACGTGAAATGTATCGAGTGAACCGATGTGCCCAACGGTCAACAGAAGCATAGATATATCACATGTAAGCCAATCCAAGGGGTGATATTAAAACCCCCGATTAGACGAGTCGGTTGTTTACTGAACCTTAATAAATCATATGACTCAAAATATATCACAAATCTCTACCTTTTGGGCACAGAGATTGTGCACTATTGAGTGTAATCACTGTCCAAACAGTCATTACTTACATTCTTTTATACCTGCGAACTTTTTCACAAAGTTCAGTAATCAAAAGTGTTACTGTATATTGTTTTCTACACAAATCAAAAAATTTAATCAATAAAACTTTTGTTCCGAGGATTATATTCAAAAAAATATCTTTTCTAATTTTACTAGGCCTTTAGATACTACATCGCGTATAAAATGAAAGTGAACATCTTGTTTTTAGTTCAATCATGAAAAATGAGATTTTTACATAGTTGTATACCCAATTGGCTATCCGAAAAAACCATTATGTCATTACGCAAGTATTTTAATTCATTTAAAAGACCTTTAGCCGTAATGCTTCTTTTAAGGCTTCGATTACAGCAACATATTCCAACTCCCTCATAGAAAGAGCCACAGTATGTTGTCGTTGGAATTCCCAATTAATTGAACCAACAAATTGAATTAGCTAATAATTAATAACTATCTGAGTCTCCAACGGCTAATTATCAAACAGCTCATCGATCTTTAGTTCCTCATTTTTTATTGGTATTATTATTTGATTATTTTGTATGTTTTTAATGACTTTCGTGATTTTTTTTTAATTGTATGTATTTTTGGTTTTATTTTATAGAATAAGAGCAACTCGCAACTGAAGTACTTAGGGTTCATTAGGATTCTGATTGTTCACGCCGTCGGTTTGGTGTCGAATCTCTACAATGTCGTGAAGATGTGTTGTTCGCTCAAATCGACTATCGACATGGTCGAAAACGCCGTTACGGCGGTGGTGGGGCCCGTCTTCGAGAAAATCAAAGACGGTCCCGGCGATCTACTAGTTTTTTTCGATAACAAGGTAACATTTATAATCCTTTTTCTTTGGTCTTGTCGATATTTTTCCTCGTTAATTTGATTGCTCAACCTTTGGTAATTCGCTATCTGTTACTTCCTCCGTCCAAAAACTATAGTTTGGGTTGTGTTTGGCACGGGATTTAAAGAATATTAATATTATATTGGTAATGGGTAAAAAGTACGAGTAAAAGACTTTTTTTGCCCTTATGAGTGTATTAGTGTAAAAATAGTGGCAGTTGTGTAACTATAATGAAAAAGTAAATGTAACTTTATAGTGATATGATTATTTATGGAAATGAGACTATTGTTTTTGGACGAACAAAAATGATCAACAGGACTATTGTATTGTGACGGGAGGAGTAGAATATTTTGCAGAAATTTTAAAATAACCTATTTTTTTTCTCGCAAAATATTATATTATATATTGTAGAAATGAAGGCTAGTTAGTTAATTCATTCAAAATGTTGAGCTTGTATTATAATAATTGTGATGAATGACTATACTCAACACTAAACCCTAAGTTGTTAAATAGTGTGGTTCGTGTTTTATGTTATTTCACAGGCTGATGTTTAAACAATGAATCTAGGTAGTATTTTGCAAGAAAAAAAATAAAAATAAAAATAAAAAAAAACTGTTTTTTTAATCTCGTAACTGAACCCCATTATCATTTTAGTCCCGTAAGTGGAGCATGTCGCAAACTAATCCCATAAGTGAAAATTTTTCGTTATTTTAGTCCTCCGGCGCCGGAGATGCCCGCGTGGCTCGCCGGAGGTGACGTGTGGATTTTTTATTTTTCTTTTCATTTTTTTAAATTTTTTTTAAAATTTATTTTTAATTTATTTTAAATTTTATTTGTATTTTGTTTTTATTTGGTACAATTAAAAAAAATTAAAAAAATGAAAAAAATAAATAAATCCACGTGTCCGTCAGGTGTCGCTGACCTGGCGGGACACCTGGCGGACACGTCACTTCCGGCGAGCCACGCGGGCGTCTCCGACGCCGGAGGACTAAAACAAAATAATTTTGGTTATAGGACTAAAATGATAAAGGGTCCAGTTACGGGACTAAAAAACAGTTTATCAAAAAAAAAATTGTTTATAGAAAATTATAAAAAGAATAGTAATTTTGGTTTTTGTAGTTAGAAATAATTATTAAATATGATATTTTATATAAATTAGATAAGATAATAATGCTAACAATTGGTTTTTGGCGCAAAAAATTAGATTAGAATGTACAGTGAAGTGTTTTAAATATTACACATATGTCACAATATAATAGTCTTGTTTATCATTGTTGTCCGTCCCAAAACAATAGTCTTATTTTTATAGATAATTATATCACCATAAAACTACCCGTACTTTTTCATTTTTATTACACAATTGTCACTACTTTTTACTCTAATACACTTAACAAGGGCAAAAAAAGTTTTTTATCCATATTTTTTACCAAATACCAATATAATATCAATATTCTTTAAATCTTATATCCAACCCGACTATATTTCTGGGACGAAGGGAGTATACAATTTCATAAAATATAAAATTATTTATAATACAAATAAATCTATACATAATTAGCTTAAGCTTGTTTTATTAAAAAAACATGATAATAAATATAAATATATTTATTTGTTTAATAAATAAAATAGAAAGAAAATAAAGATTTTTTATTTAAATTTTTTAATAATAAAATTTTAAATTTAAATAATTATTTAATATTATATAAAAATATATTAATATTAATATATTAAATTAAAATTTTTAATATAATACAAAAATAAATATTAACATAAGATTTGATTTTAAAAAAAATAATTAATATAGTAAAAAATTTTAAAATTACCCAAGAAAAAGAAGATAACCTTAGATTTAGAAATATATATATATATAGATATAAATAAAAATATAATGCCAACGGACTATAACTTCAATAAATTTTCTTTCAAAACTTATTTATATTATCACATTAAGTATTGTCATATATTGGCTATTTATACTTCAGGTGTTGTCAAATCATATTTTATATGTATCGTCATATATTGTCTATTTATACTTCAGGTGTTGTCAAATCATATTTTATATGTATCGTCAGCACTGTACTAACTAACACTCAAATCATATTTTATATGTATCGTCAGCACAATATTAACTAACACTGAACAGCCAAATTTATTCATATTCTCGATAATACAAGTTCTATTAGGGGTGAGCAAAATATTCGAAATTTGAAAATTTGATCCAAACCAAACCGAAATTTAAAATTTGGTTTGGATTTCCGGATAGTTTCGGATTGAATTTTTGACAAATTCGGATTTTCGGATCGGTATATTTGAAATCCGAACCAATCTGAAATATAATATTTTAATTTATTTTTTATTATATATTTAATATTTTATTAGAAAATATTATATTTTAATATAAAAAAAAAATTCAAAATTATTAATTATATTTTAATATATTAAATTTTTATATATTATATATAATATTATAAAATAATAATAAAATATAAAAGAAATTTACAAATTAGAAAAATAATTAAAAATATTTAGGATTTCGAATTTTTCAGTTTGATTCGAATTTCTGATTTCGATTATTTCAATTCAGATTGATTTTTTCAAAAATTTCGAATTTTCTGATTGGTTCGGATTTTGGCAAAATCCGAACCGAAAATCCGAATGCTCACCCCTAAGTTATATTGCTCTACCTCAGGTAGATGCAGCAGCCCAAAAGCTCGACGAGCTCACACCGCCCGCCGTCAAGGCAATTGCCGGGACGGCTACACAACTCGCCGGAAAAGCGTCCAAGGTCGCGCTAGACTTGGCCGGAGAAGCCAAGGCCGGCGGTCCTTTAGCTGCCATAGCTCAAGCAGGTAAAATATCCAAGGACATCGCCATCGGGCAATTGGCCGCAGTCGCGCACAAAGCCAATCAGCAGCCGGCATTGCAAGGGTTGGCCGAGATGGCTATTCCGGCCGCAGCAAATTTGTCGAACAAGTACAATAATTTGGTTAAAGACATGGCCGGAAAAGGGTTCCAAATGTTCAAGTATGTCCCGTTGGTGCCCGTCGATGAAGTGGCCGATGCTTACAAGCAAGTGGAATCCGGCACCGGTGCCTCGCCGGATAATGGATCCGGCAATGCATAGGTAGCCTTACCCGGTGGCCGCCGATGTATATATATATGTATCTATATGGCGATAGTTACTATGCTGAATTAACTTAGCACACTAGACAACAAAAAAAGGCACACACGACAACAAATAGAATAAGATTTATAGTATTTTCTGTCATCTAAGAATATGCTCAAACTTTTAGATACGAATTTCAATGTAAGAGTGTATTATTTATTACCATTTACTTTTATAATAAAAAAGTAGAAAGAGTATTATTCCTACAGTCTCGGTTCAAAATATATTTTTTACTATTTTTTTTGTCTCACTTAAAAGTATTCATTCATTTTAGTAAAAATAATTATACATTAATAGCAAAATACATTTAATTTTTACCTAAATTATAAATATATAACATAATAAATACTTCCACTAACTAATAAGATATTATTTCTTAATACTCCCACCACGATTGACACTATTTCCATTTTTGTATGTCCCGTAACAATGGATACATTTCTATTTTTGGTAAAAATTATTAAATCTAAACATATTTAACAAATATAAATCAACTTAATTAATAGAACTCACTCAAAACCCTTTTATTTTTATTTCTCTCCTAAAAAAAAATAAATATTTTTATAAAATTAATTTATGTTAATTATAAATAAACAAATATATTTTAATTTTTTTAATCATATGTATTAAATTTACTTTCAAACTATAAATATTAGTATTAATTATATAAAAAATAATATCATAACTAATTATTATTAATTAATTAAACATCCTTACCTTACCTTAAATACAGTGTCCCTAATCAAATTATTCAATTTCGGTGGGACGGGTTGGACGGAGGAAGTATAATTTTTTCATTAAAGAAAAACAAAAATACTTTTAAATGACAAATAAAAAAAGAAAAAGCACAAATTGAAATATAATACAAATATAATGGGCAGCACAAAATACCATTGATTCTTATACGAAATATGAATTAATTGAAACTACAGGTTATCGGCATATTTTTTATGTGCCGATGATTTGTTCTTATCAGCACCGTAACCTCTCTCGTGTATCTATAATCTTGATCCTAACGGTACGGTTGCGTGCTCTAGTGATGCGTGAGAAGTGTCTTATTTAGTCGATTCCGAAAGAATTACTCGAAAACTTATGGCAAATTGTACAACATCGCACACTTGTCATCGATTAGAAATAAAGTCTAGAATATATATATGTAACGGTATAGCAAGGCAAAGCATGCAGTCGAAACCAATGCACATAAATCATTTTTTTGACATGGTGTACTTATTAAAGCGAGTCGCAGAGCAGTTTCAAGACATAACGGCGTTTCTCCTGTACAAAAACATAGAATCGAGTCACTTAATCCATTCATCATATTTAGTACTTAATCCAAACCTATACGATGAGCAGAAGATACAGCACTGTACTGAATTTAAACGTCATTGGTTTTTTTTTTTTTCCGGGACAATGACACTCTAACATCATGAAACACAGACAGCTAGCACAACAATAGTTTAGCAAAAGCTTCGCATAAATCATAACCAATAGCAACTTATATCTATAACATGGGCAGCCCCTTGTGCAACGCGACACTATAAAATACCGAATCATTAAAATAAAGTGTTTCCTGAGAATTTTTACTGTGATTTTCATATTAAGAATGGTGTTAGATTTAAGAACACACACACACACCTAGGGTCGAACTATTTGATCTCACTATTTGATCTATAAGAACTTGACTAGGCCTGATGAAGGATATTGGAGAGTGGAGATGAGTCAAAATAGAATCGAGATTCACAATTGTGGAAGCATGCTTACAGAAACATTGCAAAAAAATATTTATGGTCGGATCGGAATGAAAAATCTTTAAATTTAAGTTTTGAAATATTTGGAAAAAATAAAAATTTGAGTATTTGATGTGATGATTTGTGAGAAAAAATTTTGATTAGAAGCTAAAAGCCATTAGAGACAATAAGATGTGTCCTAAAAGGAAAAAGTCGATAACAAATGAAACTTTCAGAACTGTAAAATACATATATGTATATGTGTGTGTGTGCGTGTGCACACATATTATTCTATCAAAATCGATAATTAGAATGACCAAAAGATATTTAATTGACAAAATATTTTAGGGTTCTTAAACGAATAGGAATCAATAACGTGTAAACATATTTACGACAAACAAAAACGCAGAAAATAACATCAAATGCAAAAATAAGAAACACGTAGTTGTGTTCTTTTGTGAATTTTGTCACATATTTCGACTATTCAGATTTTTTTTTTCTCCAAAAATATCAAATCAAACCATTACTTTTTTTTCTTTATATACTACAAATCTATTTTACATTCAAAACACCGCATCAATACTTATTTATATCACATCAAATAACTATTCAAATTCAACATATTACTATTCAAAAATGCAAACCCACAAACAAACACACAGTTCAGCAGCATGTAAAATTAAAATGCTAATCGTAATTATTTTCTGGAGTGATTATATATACTGGAAAACCGTAACCGATATGTTTTTGTCCATTATGGCTGCACTCTTCTGTGTTTCTTTTTTTACTACTCGATCATTCGTTCTCCTTTAAAAAATATCAAATCTAACTATTATTTTAAATAAAAAAAAAAGTCTATTAAAACAAAAACACAAAAGAACAGAGGTTAGGAGGCTGACCGGTCATTTAGGAGCAGAGTCAGCAGACGGCTTAGAATACTCGCGGAGGATATTGTCATACGGATCGCGGCGCCCGTCAACTTGGCTGATTTGAGGATCCCAAAATATCTGTGCATTGTGTCGTTCAAATGTCCAGAAGCCATAGGGACGTAAAGGCAAGCTCCACATTTCTTTGGTCTTCTTACACCTCTCTTTTCTTTCATACACCTTCTCCCGAAATCGCCTATCCCTTTCCTCAGGATTCTCCATCAAACGTAGCACAAGATTCTCCGCAAACTCCATTATGAACCCCATCTTTTCCTGAATCAACAAAAAAAGTAACGGTTGGAAACGATATACATATATATATGTGTGTGTGTTTGTCTTTTGAATTTCACTTTTTCACTATGCAATCGATGTGTGTTACAATTCAACAATTATTTTTCATTCACAAAGGCTTTTCGAGTTCTGGGAATAATAAAATGTTGAATATATCATGTGACTAATGCCAAAATTTCCAAAAGTGCGTAGAATGTCACAGGATCTGTTTGGTTGTGTTTTCAGCATACTATTTTCACTATCCATTTATTTTTTCTCTATCAAAAATATATCGCAATCATATATTTTCTGAACACACAACTAACATGACATGACAATATAAATACAACACACAACTTATGTTAATATAAATACAATATAGCATATGAACTAACATGACATGACAATAGTTCTCATAGCACATGCCATGGTTATCTCAACACGTATAACATGTTAACACTACATAATACTACTTCCGTCCAACCAAAAAGTATACAATTGTTTTTTCGTATTGACCTTTAAATATTAATTTTTATATCAAAACGTAGGACAAATCAAGAGAAAATGACAAAAATACTTCTATTAGTTTCTTATAATACAAATACAATGATATTGGTGGAGTAAATTATACAAATATAAAAATAGTTTTAATGCTAAATACAATGACGTAAAAGCAACTGTATACTTTCTCGTTGGACGAAGAGAGTATATAACTAGCAGTATGTGCTAATGATATACATAACATATATTGTTTTCAACTACGTCTGTGCTGGTTAGCCCTTGTTATTTTATATTTAATATATTACTTTAAAAAATATTTTTCATTCAAACTATCAAATCAAACACTTCTTCATTTCGGTTTAAATAACAATTTCAATTCAAAATTTTATTATTCCAAAAACACAACAAAAGAAACTATGATTTCATCTCACATAACATGACCTCAACTATTCTTTAAACACAAATAGAAAGCCAAAGTAAACAAAGCCACAGCTTTCTTATTTGCCTATTTTATGATTAAAACATAAAATCTATAACATAATTTTTTCTTTTAAAAATTTTCAGATCCAAAAAAACGCACATATTTTTCCTCCGTCTCAGTAACATCAGAGTAGAAAATAAAAACCTTTCGCTGCATAAAGATTTCCAAGGTGCAAAAACCACTTCAATAATCGTCAATTTTCAAACATAAAATCTCATCATTTACGACAATGCCAGTTCCGAAATTGATTTTTGTTTTTTCCTTTACATTCGAGCACTCTAAGCAGTAGATCCAAGCGGAACCGTGAATTATTATTTATTTTTTTTAAGAAAAAAAGAAAAAAAGGAACATAAGAACATATTTCAACAAATCGATATTCCCAAATCCATCCCCATTCAAGATTTATTTAATAAAATCATAAACCCTAGAAATCGACACCTCGGAAAAAGATGAAATTCGAAATCATAAATTCGATCAAAATCACATGAAATTGATATCGGAAACAAATTTGAAGCGATTACAGAATGATCTTACCGGTTGCCTCAGACCTCAGCGAAGCTTTCGTCAAACCAAGTAAACTCCTCGATTTCGAAGAAGTATTCGATTATATGAAATATAAGAGTGAGGTAGAGTTCTATTTTCTATATAAAGGCTGTAGAATGGGCCAAAACCCAGACTTATCCTCTGAACCGGCCCACTTAAAGCCCAATATTAATAATAATAATACGGGCTACAAGCCCATTAATCAAAACATACGGATTCTTTGTTTTATATATTGCACTATTTTTAATATAAAAAAATATTTTTTATTTTTTAAAAATATATTTTTTAAAATTTAATAATTTTTTAAAATATTATCTTGCAAATTCTTTTTGGTTTTATTCTCAACTCAGATGCAATTTATAATTTTATAGTTCTTCTAAATAAAAATATATATTTTTCCAGTGCACCTTTAAAGTCACATTTAATCTTTGATTCATTGTACTTAATATTAAAAATATATTTATATTTGTATGATTATTTTTTTACAAATGTCTTTCTATTAGTATTATAATACACTAATGGAAATTTTTTTGCAATTATTTTTTTAATTTGTACTACATTTTGATATAATAATTAATATTAAAAAATCAATACGCAAAAAAGTAAATGGGACTCTTAGAGCCGGATGAAGATAATATATACAATAATTATTTTTATTAATATATTTTTAATTATTTACTAATTATATACATCCTAAACTTTGATGATTATAGTTAAAAAAACACCTCAGAGAGAGTATTATTTTATTCGGTTACACTTAACTTTAAAACTTCAATGAAATCCTATATGTTAGGCTGCTAATTAAACAAATTAATTAAGGATAGAGTATTAGGGTGTGTTTGTTTGGGGGATTGGATTTTAATTCCACTGTTCATCCTATTTTTTCTCCCGAAAAACATTAAATCAAACACTTATTTTTTATTTTTTATATTATACTAAAAATCAATTTTACATTCAAAACATCACATCAACATCTAATTATATCACATCATACAACTATTCAAATTCAAAATTTTTACTATTCAAATCTCAACACAAAATCCAAACCCCCGAACAAACACACCCTTAAGTCTACCAAAATTATTGCCGTGTTCAAACAAATAAGGCAGAATTGCACTTCAGTTGCACATGTAGTAAAAATAAAAGTAAAAAGACCAAATTACCCTTATTAATATTGTATGATACAAAGTCAATGGCATTTGTATAATATATTGTAAATTGGAAGGGTATATGTAATGCTAGGTATATACTACAATTATTAAAAAAAGAAATTGATACTTTGTCATGGGACGGGCGAAAATAGAAAAATAGATAGATTGTTAAGGGACGAATGGGGTATGTAAAGTTATATAATAATTATTAATTACTAATATATTATTAATTATATTTTTTTAAAATTTTGTATGTACAGTAATATGGACACGATATTCAAAACTAAAAAAGTATTAAATATAATTTTAATTCTAATCTTTATTGATCTTGGTTCATTTTCTATTGTCCAAATTGAATTTACACATTTTTGTTGGTAATTGGTTTTCTTTGTTATGAGTGGACAAATTTGTCATTTACTTTGTGTATAAAAAAAATAATAATAAAAAATAAAATAAAATAAAAGTAAAATAGTAAATTTTGTGTATAAAAATAAATAATAATAATAATTGTTGAACATTTTAAATAATAAAGTAGGACATTAATTTGTAAACGGACAGAGTATTATATAACCTCAAATCCAAATATAAATCCAAACCTTTAAATAAAAAATAAAAGGTCTCTTAATTTTTGTAAAATAAAAAATAGTATAATTTTAATAATTTCTTTTTTATGAAAAATAAACCGCAATCTGAATTTGTTTGGTTGTGTTTTAAACACACATTTTCACTATTCACTTCTACTATATTTTTTCTTTCCAAATGACACAATATCAAGTATATATTTTTATGTTATATCAAAATTTAATTTTCATTTAAAATATTAAATAAAACATTTATCTACATTATATTAAAAATATATTTTTTTAATTTAAATTTTTGCTATCATCAAACACACCAAAACATAACCAAACAAAGTTAAAAGCAAATGTGGTCTAGCTTACAAATTCGATGGAAAGTTTATTCGAATTACATTCGAAAAATAACAACTGTGAATTCTCACACGATAATAAATAATATAAAAAAAAAAAAAAAAGTGAAAAATTGTAAAGAAAGTGGGAAATATTAGAAATAAAGTAAAGATTGTGTCCAGCCATTTTACAGAAATAAATTTGTAATGAAGTGAGGGGTGAGTGATGATTTCATGTCATAGTCCAACTAATTATTTATTTATTATAATAAAATAAAATAAAATAAATGGTAATAATAATACTAGTAAGTAACATGGGCAAACATTATGCATTAAAGAAATGGTAAGAATTGTGCTGCTCTTATTTAGGCAATAATTTAAATTTGTACGGCCCATTTCCACCAAATACTTTACTCTAAATAATGTCTCTAATAATTCTCTCATACCAATCAATATTTGCCTCCATTGTTATTATTATTATTATTATTATTATTATTATTGCTCCCTCTGTAACGAAGTATTTATTTTTTTTATTGTGGCATGTCTCATAATAAAGTATTTTTTTTTAGTAAATGTACTATCTACCAATATTACAAATATCTTACAACTTCTAATATATTACACAAATATCGTTATTTTTATATCGCACAAATAAAGTTATTTTAGTCATTTTTATTTTATTTATACTATATCCCAATATAATATTAATATTTTTAAAACTCCGTACAAAAAGTAAATGGATACATAGTTATATGACGGAGAAATTATTAGTACTCCCTCCGTCCCAAAAGAAGTGTCTTATTGAGAGTTGGCACGGGAATTAAGGAATAATAGTATTTAATTGAAAGTGGGTATAAAATAGAATATAAATGACTAAAATGCCCTTGCTTTTTGAAGGATTTTAAAGAGTACGTTAGAATAATAATTAGGAGTAGTATGAAAAAGTAAGAATAATTTTGTTATAAAATAGGGATCACAACTACTAAATAAAGAAACAAAACAATTGTTTTGGGACGGACAAAAATATAAAAATAAGACAAATCTTTTAGGAGGGAGGGAGTATTATATTGTGTTTTTAATCCTATTAAAATGTTGAATTATATTTTGAATTTTATATCAATGTATATTGAATATATAGCAAGGCTTCAGTTACCATACTTATTTGTGTTGATAAGCTTAATTAGTATTTTTTCCATCTATCAAATTTATATACATATTTAGTTTTTGTCCATTAAACTTTTTTTTTTTTATTTATAATAAAAAAACTTTATGAGTAGTTCAATTAGTATTTTCTCCGTTTATCAAATTTATATAAATAATTTTTTTATTGTCCATTAAATTTATACTCCTTTCGTCCCACAACTATATACTTAATTAGATCGGGCACAAGATTTAAAAAATATTGATATTATATTGGTAGTTGGTAAAATGTATGGATAAAAAACTTTTTTGCGCTTGTGAGTGTATTAGGGTAAAAAATAGTGACAATTGTGTAATAAAAATAAAAAATTAGAGGTGGTTTTATGGTGATATGGTTATTTATGAAAATAAAATTATTGTTTGAGACGGAAAAAAATGATAAATAAGACTATTGTATTGGGATGAACAGAAGTATATTTTTAATTTGTAATAAAAAACTTTATCTACTAATAATAGTATTGTCTTTTATTTAACATACAAATAATAATGGTACTAGTATATTTTTACAATATAATATTTATTTTTATTCCGTAAGAAGCGTGCCATTTGTCTTTACGTCATTGTATTTAATGTTAAAAATATTTTTATATTTATATAATTTACTCTACAAATATCATTGTATTTGTATTACAAAAAACAAATAGATATATTTTTTTTTTAATTTATACTACGTATTGATATAATAATTCATATTCAAATATTTACAAACAAAAAACTAATGGTACTCTTTTTATGAAACAGGGGTAGTTAATCTTCGTACCCATATTTATCTATATAATTTTTATGGACGAGGGAGTATATGATAAAAGTACACACATAATATATCATAACTGATATCAATACAAGATTTAATGGTAACATTATACTCCCTCCGTCTCATAACAAAGTATCAATTTTTTCATTTTAGTCTGTCTCATAACAAAGTATTCATTTCTTTTTTTAGTAACCGTATTATCTACCTAACATTACAAATACTCTTACAACTTACAATATATTACATAAATGTCATTACTTTTATATTACACATACTAATAAGGTTATTTTAGTTATTTCTACTTTATTCCTACCATATCCAAATATAATATTAATATTTCTAAAACTACGCACAAAAAGAAAATGAATATTTAGTTATGGGACGGAGGAAGTACAAGTGTTTACATCACATAATAATATTCTATACAACACATAACATTATTTAATGCCAGTATATCATGTATTAACACAACACAATATATAATATAAATTAACAATACATAGTAATAATTCTTACAAAAAATACTACTTTTTCCGTTCCAATACAATAATAGTCTTGTTTATCACTTTTGTCCGTCTCAAAATAATAGTCTTATTTTCATAAATAATCATATAACCGTAAAACTATCTCTACTTTTTCATCATTATTACACAATTGTCACTACTTTCTACACTTATATACTCACAAGGACAAAAAAAAAATCATTTATTCTTACATTTTATCCATTACAAATATAATATTAATATTTTTTAAATATCGTGCCCAAAACAGGGATTAATTTAATAAGGATGCCCACAAAATGAAACTTTGTGAAGTTCAATGATGTGAATTTAGATAACTAGTGGTGATTTAAAAAATAAAAAATAAAATTGTAGTCCCACCATTTTAATTAGATACCATTTTCCAATTCCATATATATATATATATATATAGATACACAAATGTTTTTGTCAATTCTTTTCTTTATTGATAAATAAAATAAAAAAGGCTTAAACTAAGAGACACACACCAATATTATTCTCCACTTACAAAGTGCACTTGTCTCCTAACTTCAACTTTACCCCCTTTCTAATTAATCCATTTCTTATTTTATTTTCAATCTTTTATTATTATTATTATTATTTTCTTGTTGTGGTTTGGTCAATTTCTTACAACCCCTGACATTATTTGACCAAACATTATGGGAAAAACAAAACAAAAAATAATATTATAAAAATAAAATAAAATAAAATAAAAAGATGAACAGTAGTGATTGTAACTGAGTCACTATTAGTACTTAGGATCCTCTTTGTCTCACCCTATTTACCATTTACTTTCTTGCCTTTTTTTGGGGTGCATATTAATTTTACCACTTACATACAATCTTTCTATTTACGTAAATTACCCATCCACCCCAGCTGTCTCTCTACAATAATAATAATAATAATAATAATAATAATAATAATAATATGTTTTAATTTCTAGACAGGTTCAATTTAATTGGAATAATAATAATAATAATATTCACTCCGTCTCGTATTTATCGACTCCCATCGTCCTATATTTATATATTTATTTATTTTTTATACGAAGTTTTAAAAATATTAGTATTATATTAAATATAATAAAAATAAAAATAAAAAGACTAAATTAACTTTATTAGTATTGTATGATATAAAGGTAATGATATTTGTGTAGTATATTGTAAATGAGAATGATATATGTAATGTTAAGTAGATAGCACAATTACTAAAAAAAAAAAATTGATATTTTGTTATGGGATGAAGGGAGTAAATCCGTCTCAAAAGATTTGTTTTGTTTTTCCATTTTCGTCCGTCCCAAAACAATTGTCTTGTTTCCTTATTTAGTAGTCGTGGTCCCTACTTTATAACAAAATTATTCATACTTTTCCATACTACCCCTAATTATTACTCTAACATACTATTTAAAATCATTCAAAAAGTAAGGGCATTTTAGTCATTTATATTCTACTTTATACTCACTTTTAATTAAGTACTATTATTCCTTAATTCTCATCTCAACTCTCAATAAGACACTTCTTTTGGGACGGAGGAAATATTTTTGTTTGGAATTTTAAAAACATTAGTACTCTCTCCGTCTCGTTGGAAGGGTGGCGTTTGTTTTTAGCATGTAGATTTTTTAATATTAGTATTATATTGGATTGTAATAAAAAGGCAAAAATACCCTTATTAGTAAGGGGTAATATAAAAGTAATGGCATTTGTGTAATATATTGTAAGTGGAAAGGGTATTTATTATGTTAAGTAGATAGTACAATTACTAAATTAGAAAATGATAACCTTGTTTTGGGATGGACGAAAATGAAAAATTGTAACTTTTCAATGGAACAAATGGAATATTATATTATAATTTAATAGAAATAAAAGTAAAAAACTAAATTAACCTTATTGGTATTGAATGATAATATAAAGATAGTGTCATTTGTGTAATATATTTAAATTAGAAGGGTATTTATAATATTAAGTAGATAGTTCAATTACTTAAAAATAAAAAAAAAAAAGAAATATATGCTTTGTCATAGAACATATCAAAATGAAAAAATAACTAAATAGTTAAAAAGACCAATGAAATATATTTTTATTTCTAGACAGGTTCCAATTTAACTGAAATAATTAATAATAATAATAATAATAATAATACTCCCTCCGTCTCATAACAAAATATTCATTTTTTTCATTTTAGTCTACCTCATAACAAAGTATCAATTTTTTTTTTTAGTAATTGTACTATCTACCTAATATTACAAATACCCTTATAACTTACAATATTACATAAATGTCATTACTTTTATATCACACATACTAATAAGATTATTTTAGTTATTTATACTTTATTCTTACTTACATCTTAATATAATACTAATATTTCTAAAATTTTGTGTAAAAAATAAATAGATAACTAATCATAGGACGGAGGAATAGTAACAATAATAATAATAATAATAATAATAATAATAATAATAATAATAATAATAATAATGTGTTTTTATTTTCTAGACAGGTTCCAATTTAATTGAAAATGGTGAAAGAGATAACATAAAAACTTGGGCATCACACATGGAATGCCTTACAAATTTCCAAAGCCTGATTCTAAAATTTAAACCAACCTTGCATAAAAAGCTGTAATTTAATTAATTTACCAGTGATTAAATACCATTAAAAAGCTGCTTCCTTTACAAAAATATGGTCAAAGAACCAATAATTATTCATAATCATAATTACCCACACACATACATTTATTATTTTTTTTGCTGTCATTTATTTGACAGTAAAAATATTTTTTTATTATATAATTTTTTTTACAAATATATTATATATTATAATATTATAAGATATTAATATAATTTTTTTATTTATTTGTATTATAATTTTATATAATACTCTCTTAGTCCCATATATGTTTATCTGATTATTACAAGTGTTTAAAAAATATTAGTATTATATTGAAATGTATTAGAAATAAAAATAAAAATAACTAAAACTTTATTAGTATATTAAAATAATAAAATTTTTGTAACATATTGTAAATTAAAAAAATATTTGTAACATTAATAGATAGTGCAACTATTAAATAAAATAAAAAATTAAAAAATAAATAATTTGTTAAAAAGCGAAGAAAAATAATTAATATTAAAAAATAAAGTAAATGGATCGTTGAATCGAAGGGACAAATATAATTTAATTTAATTCTAATTCTAATGTGATAGTTATCTTCTCTCTTCAGTCTTTACCCTAAAGTTAAGCCATATGGAAAACCATAGTCCAAATTTCAAGCATATAATGTGGTTGGTTAATTATGCACACACAATATATATATATATATATACATTATTGTGTCAATCAATCTCACCTAATGAATGTGCTGTGTTGTGTTGTAGTAGTACACAAAATAATTAAATTAAGTTAATAAATATTGAAAATTGAGATTGCTTTTATGAAATGTACTAATGTAGTGGCACACCCTTTGCATCATATTTACCAACACTTTGAATCAATGCCTCACTTTCTCTCCAAGAAAATCATGACTGTGACTCCACAATGCCCCCACATTTCATGTGACAATTCATAATTCTATTTATATTCACTCCAACAACATCAACCCTCCCTTATCATTTGGTCACCACACCACATCATTCATTATATATATTAATTTAATTTTTTTTCAAAATAAAATTTAAAAAAAAAAAAAACCCAATAAATATTACATTACAGACTATATATATATATATATATATTATTTTTTTTTCTTTTTCTTTTTTAATTAGACAAAATTTCGGTTATTTTTGGAGCACCGCTAACTATCCTCCATCACCTCGTCCACGTCGCCGTTAGCGTTAACGTCGTTAACGTTACCGTTAGCCCATCTTTCCACGGGTGAGCACTCAACCTTATGGCGCAGCTTCCAATCCAGCGCCTGACAGGCACGTGAGCAATAATTCACTGCTCCGCACACCGAACACCGCCGGAATTCATGCCGACGTGTCTCCGGTCTGCCGCAACCCGAGTGGGAACAGAGCCGGAGCTCCGAACCCGGGTTGGAGCCGGTCCGACCGGAATACCAGTCGGATAGGAACTGGTTCGCCGGGTGGGGCGCCGGCGACGGCACATTACACCCGAAATCGCTCAACAGCGGGCAGCCGCCGCCGTCGGCGGCGGCGTGGCGGTGGGGATTCCACGTCAGCCACGACCGTGGCACCGCCGCCGACGGACAGGCGACGAGGACGGCGGCCAACTCACGCGCGTTGGCTTGGATTAAGAAGCGGCGGCCTTCGGTGACGTTGCGCTTCACGCCGTAACCGTCTTGTAGGCAGTGGCCGAGCTCGCGGAGAGCGTCGACGTGGCCGAGGAAGGCGGCGCGTGCGCACAACGCGACGCCGGCGCGTAGATCCTTATCGTTTTTCGTGCCGCCACTGCCGTTGAACTGGATTATGGCTAGTGAGTACAGCGCCGGCGCGTGCGATTCAATCGCCGCCTTCGCCATAAACGATACTCCGCTTCCTCGGTTTTGTAAACAGTAGAATCGAATCTGTGGCCAGAAACAGCAATCAATAACAAACAATTTCCTACAATGAAGCGCGGATTTGAAAAATTTGTGGCTATTTGCAATTGTTTACGAGTTTTTAGGAAATTAAAAATTTGTAGAGAATACACACCATGCCTAGAGTGTAGCAGGCTTCGACATTGCCGACGTCGGCGCAGAGCTTCAGAAAGCGGTGAGCGGAATCCGACCAATTTCTGGCTTTCACTGCGAACATCCTTCGCGAAGCTTTGGATAGCACCAGAGAATTGAGACCTAATCCATTAAATCTCTTGCATCTACACATCAAAAAAAAGCCAAAAAACTGAATCAACTCCACATTCAAATTAACAAACCACTCAAAAGAGAAGACAAACTATTTCTCAACCAAATCAAAATCCAAAACCGTAAAAAAATCCTCAAGTTAAACCAAAAACAAATCCAAAGCAAAAAAAAAGTGAAACAAAAACCATACGTCATCAAAACATTGACGAAATCCGCCGGACATCCAGCGGTGGAGCTAAGTTTACACAAAATACAAAGCACGAGATCGTCAGGCAAATCATCGAAGAAATCACGCTCTCCACCGGCGTCCGGCGCAAATCTCGTCCTCTTACTGCAATCAACCACTTCTCCGGCGACTTTCCTCCTCTTCCGTCCATTGCAGCTGATCTCTTCGCCGCAAAACTCGTCCATATCTCTGGAATAACACAGACCTCTCCTGGTTCTCATTATCCACACAGAATTGATTGAATATTTTGGTTTTGTGTAACCGCAGATGCAGAGAGAGTGAATGGATAAAGAAGTAGGGAACGCGAAACGAGCAGACTTGTATATAAAGGCGAGAAGGACGTGAGAAGAAGGCAAGCGACGCCAGTAATAACTGATAATAATTAAAATAAATATTTCGAAATTATTTATATATATTTAATTACTGAAATACCCTCATGCGGTTTCACTTTCTTTTTCCTTTTCATTTTTTTAATGCTTAATTGCGTGGTCAAACTACGTTGACCAGATCCCAACATCCGTCCTCTCTATTTTTTTCTTTTCTAATAATAAAGATATATTAAAATATTAATTTATGGTGTGTGCTTTTATATTTTTACGTATTTTTACTTATTTATTAAAAAAAATTCTCCAAAATGTCGAATTAAAATTTTATTTTTTATTTTCTTCGTTTTTTATCTATTTATTCATTTGTTTTTTCACAAAGTTTTAAAAATATTAGTACTTAATCCGTCCTAATACAATAGTCTTGTTTACCATTTTTGTACGTCTGAAAATAATAGTCTCATTTTCATAAATAACCATATCACCATAAAACTATCCCTACTTTTTCATTATTATTACACAATTGTTACTACTTTTTACAGTAAGACTATACTTTGGGACGGAGGGAGTATTATATTATGGTGTAATATGAATAAAATAGAAAAAACTAAAATAAATCATGTGATATAAATGTAATGATATTTATGTAATATATTATTATAAATTATAAATATATTTTTAATGTTAATAGAAAGTACAATTACTAAAAAAATATATATTTTTTGTTACCAACGACGGCTACAGTGCTGAACAGCACATCGTGTGTTATTAGATAGCACATAATATTACTATAAACAACACATTACAATTACTAAAAAAATATATATATTTTGTTACCAATGACGGCTACAATACTGAACAGCACATCGTGTGTTATTAGATAGCACATAATATTACTATAAACAACACATTGTATATGTTACTTTGTTATGAGATATACCAAAATAGAAAAATAGATAAATTATATGGAACGGAATGAGTATTATACTAAAAATTAATTTTATATTTAAAATATCATATCAATACCTATTTATATAATTATATAACAGTAATTTTTACTATTAAAATTCTAATAAAAAATTCAAACCCCAAATAAACACATATCATTGGTCTCTTTACTTTTTTTTTTCTTTTTAGAATTGTACTTTCTTTGGTCGCGGGTAAGATGAGACACAGTATTTTAAATGATATAGATTATTAAATTAGTAATAATAAATTATGATATTATTTTATTATATTTATATAAATAATATTATTTGTATTTTAAATAATTTTAGTATTATATCTTAATAAAATATATCACATTATGAAAATCATCTTTTAATACTAATAGATTTTATACTATAATACAAATAAATAAATTATTATTTATAACTAATTTAAAATTAATTTTATAAAAATGAGAAATTTTAAATTAAAAAAAAAACATTTATTTTTAAAGATAAAAATAAGAAAGCTTTGAGTGTATCTACGTGTAAAAAATTATACTTCCTCCGTCCCGCTGCAAAGTTACCATTGATTTTTTGTATTTTTATTTTTAAATATTAATTATTATATCAAGATATAATACAAATCAAGATAAAAAGACAAAAATATATTCCCTCCGAGACACGGGAATTAAGGAATAATAATATTTAATTGAAAGTAAATATAAAGTAGAATGTAAATGACTAAAATGCCCTTGCTTTGGAAAGATTTTAAAGAGTATGTTAGAGTAATAATTAAGGGTAGTACGAAAAAATATGAATAATTTTATTATAAAGTGGGAACCACGACTACTAAATAAGAAAACAAGACAATTGTTTTGGGACCGACGAAAATAAAAAAATAAGACAAATCTTTTGGGACGGAGAGAGTATTTTACTTATCAATAATTTTATATTAAAATATTATTAATTTTATTTTTGTTATTGAAATAAAGTGGCATAAAAAAGGTCATGTGGATGGAGCATTTTGTAAATAAGATAATATAGTTTCTATATACATAAATATTAGTTCAAATATATATTTTTTTTTATAAAAAATTAGATCAAATATTAATTGTTTATTATTTCCGAAACTCAAAAATTCTCTCTCTAAATGGAATCGTAGTATTTTTTATTAAATTGATGACATTTGAATAAAAAAATTAAAAATAATTAGTTTATTATATTATTTTTTCTTATATGTTTTTTTAAAAAAATAATGTACTGTACATATTCATTATTTTTATATTTTCTACACAATTATCCGTAACTCACATAAAAAAATATATATTTTTTTTCAATAATCTCACGGAACAAACACACATCAAATTTATTATTAAATTCGCATAATTTTTAATAAACATATGTAATTACATATTACAAGATTTAATATCAAATTACTGTTAAGATTAAAAATCAAATAAAAAAAATCCAATTTCAAAGCAAAATCAAACAAATTTTTATTAAATAACAAATATGTTATCAATGCACAAAATCTGCTAAATTGTGTATAAAATCTATCGAATTAAATGTTTTATCAAAATATTCAATGCATTGATAACGAAAATTAGTGACATTTTTTATAAAAAAATCCAAAATTTTCTATTAATAAATGTAATTTATAGTGTGGTCTTTTTCGAAATATTTTATATTTTTTAAGAAGTTTGAAAGTAGGGTGTGTTTGGCTAAAGATTTACTACTTTCATCCGTCTTATAGTTATCTATTCTTTTGCTTTTTGTACTGAATTTAAAAAATATAAGTATTATTTTTTATGTAATAAAAATAAAAGTAAAAAGACTAAATTATCCTTATTGGTTTTGTATGATATAAAGATAATGATATTTGCGTAATACTCCCTCCGTCCCATCGAAATTGAACCATTTGATTAGGGACACGGTATTTAAGGTGAAGATGTTTAATTAATTAATAATAATTAGTTATGATATTATTATATTATTTTTTGTATAATTAATAATATTTATGATGTTGTATGTTATGTAGTTAATTAAATTGATTTATATTTGTTAAATATGTTTTGATTTAATAATTTTTACCAAATATAAAAAAATATAATTGTAACGGGACAGACATAAATAAAAATAGTGTCAAAATTGTGATAGAACGGAATGAGTATTATTTAAAAAATATATATATATATAGTATCAAATTTAATATTTGTTTTAGCCCATTTGTTAATTATGTATTTGGTTATGTTTAATTGTTTAATACTCTCACATTTATTTTACATATTATAGCGATAAAATAGTTTTAAAATATTAAAATTATCATCAACTATTATTAAAATATACTTCTTTCGTTTCAGATATTTTGTCCGTTTCACTGTAGACACGAGAATTTAGAAGGGGTATAATAGTAAATAAGTAAAAATATATCAGTAAAAATAATTATCGTATAATAAAAATAATTATAGATTGAGATTAAAATAAGTTATTAGTATAATTAAAATTTTAAAAATTATAAATTAATTTTTTTTAAATAAAATTAAAGTGTATAATTTTATTTTTTTTTAAAAAAAGAAAGTGACAATATAAGTGGGACTGACGGAAATAGAAAGATCGACATAAAAAGTTGGACGGAAGGAGTAATATTTTTTAAACTTTCCGCAAAAAGTAAATACATGCATTATAAATAGACGGAGATAATATTTTTTATATGACATAAAAATTAAATTATAATTCAAAAACATGAGACACATTACAATTCAAGTTTTACAATTTTCAATTGGAAATTCAACTTTGATATTAATATGCTATATTTTGTGCTTTGATATATATATATATATATATATATTAAAATGTTGGGTAGGAAGCATCCAAACATAGGACTAACTTTCGAAAATTTAATACTACCTCCGTCCACCGCTAATCTATCCATTTACTTTTTGCATATTAATATTTGAATATTAATTATTATATCAAAATATAGTACAAATCAATAGAAAATGACAAAAATATTTATATTGATGTCTTATAATACTAATGTAATGATATTTATACAAAAAAATACAAATATAAAGATATTTTTAATATTAAAGATAATGATGCCAAATCCAAATAGATAAATTGACAGTGAACGAAGATAGTATATAATTCAATTTTGTAGAAAAAAATTATCATATTAAATATAATTTTTTTTTTAAAAAAAAAAAATCACATTAAATGCTACTTCTCTTTTACTTATTTTTAACTTTTAAGATTCAAAGATATCTTGTCAAAATTGAGCATTAAAAAAATACATATTAATTTATATAATAATAAATATGTATAGACTCTAGTTTCAAGTTAAAATATTATTTTTATCATTTAATTTTTTTTTATTCAAAGTATTCCGTCAGTTCCCTAATAAAAAAATATTTTTAGTAGATGTACTATCTATATAACATTAAAAATATTTTTAAAATTTATAATATATTTATTTGTTTCAAAACAATCGTCTTATTTTGCTATTTTCGTTCGTTCCAAAATAATAGTCTCATTTCAATTTTTGGTAACTATTTTCCCACATCTTTACAAAACTATCTTCACATTTTTACAATAATTACATAAAGTAGAGACATTTTGGTCTTTTAAAAACACTTTTATACTCATTATCTATATAATATTATTATTACTTAATATCTGTGTCAATCCCAAATGTCTTTATTATTTTGAAACGAAGATAGTATTAAACATATATCATTGTCTTTATAGTATATAATACTAATAATGTTAATTTGTCATTTTTTTATTACTTTGTATTATATATTAATATTATACTGATATTAAAAAAAGTGTAAAAAAAACAATCAAATACTCATTTAAAAGATGAAAGGATTATTTTTTTTTCTTATTTTGTCCTTATTTTTTAATGTAAAAACAATGATATGATGTAAAATAAAAGTATTTTTATAAAAAAAATAAAGTTCATGAGTACTAAAAAAAAGAATATATTTATTTTATAATTGGACAATAAAATACTCCCTCCGTCCCATTGAAAGGTTACCATTTTCCATTTTCGTCCGTCCCAAAATAAGATTGTCATTTCCTAATTTAGTAATTGTACTACCTACTATAATAAATACCTTTTCAACTTACACTATATTACACAAATGTCATTATTTTTATATTACACAATACTAATAGGGGTATTTTTCGTCTTTTTCACTACAACTCATTATAATACTAATATTAAAAAATTTACGTGCAAAAAGTAAACGACAGCCTTGCACCGGGACACACGGAGTATAAAAATATGTATACATTGTTAATTGATGTAGGGAGTATTTTTTTTTTTTTTTTAATGGCATTTTTGTAATACTATGTCAAATGTATGAATATTTTTTTAAGTAGGAAATACAAAATCTGCTTACTTAGGTTATGTTCTTTTTTTTTTTTTTTTTTACCACGTATTTTTATTATTTATTTTTTATAAAAAAAATATCAAATTATACTATTATTTTTTTCTTATATTATACTAACAAATTTTTTTTATATTTAAAATATTATATCAACATCTATTTATATCCTATCAAACAATTATTCAAATTACACTTTTTACTATTAAAAATCTAAATTCAAAAATCCAAACTAAAATACAAACACACTGAAATGTTTTTTAACGGTACGATTTTAAATAAATATTATACATCCACTAATATAATATATATTTTATTTATTCACAAAAGTCATTTTTAATATAAAATATTATTTTTGTATATTTTTTAACATAATTTTTTATATCTATAATATAAAAAAGGTACATTCATTCGTAAATACTCCTTCCGTCCCGGATATTTTGTCTGCGTTACTGTAAATACGAGAATTTAGGATGAATATAATTTGTAAAAATATAAAAAATGTATTAGTAAAAATAATTATCGTATAATAAAAATAATTATAGATTAATATTAATATAATTGATTAGCATAATTAAAATTTAAAAAATTATAAATTAAATTTTTAAAAATAAGATTAAAATGTATAATTATTTTTCAAAAATAAAAAATGACAAAATAAATGATACGGACGAAAATAAAAAAATGGATATGAAAAGTGAGACGTTGGGAGTATAAAATAAACAAACCCATAATTTATATATAAAAAAATATAGATATGTTAATTTTGAATATACCAAAATAATAAGATAAAGGGTAAACTGTTTTTTTTAATCTCGTAATTAAACCCCTTATCATTTTAGTCCTGTAAGTGGAGTCTGTCGCAAATCAGTCCCACAACTAAAATTTTTTATCTATTTTAGTCATCCAGCGCCGGAGACGCCCGCGTGGCTCGCCGAAGGTGACATGTCCGCCAGGTCAGCGACACCTGGCTAACACGTGGATTTTTTACCTTTTTTTTTTCATTTTTTTAAAAAACTTATTTTTAATTTAATTTTAATTTTATTGGCATTTTTTATTTTTTTATTAAGTCCAATTAAAAAAATGAAAAAAAATGAAAAAAAATAAATAAATCTACTTGTCCGCCAAGTATCGCTGACCTGGCGGACACGTCACCTCCGGCGAGCCACGCAGGCGGACGAAGATTTTTACTTAATTGTATTTAATATTAAAAATATTCTTATATTTGTATATTTTGTGTATAAATATTCTTTTATTAGTAATATAAGACACTAATGGAAGAATTTTTACAATTCTTAATCTGTACTAGATATAATAATTATTATTCAAATATCAATACATTAAAAGTAAATAAGATCTTTAAAGGAAAACGAATATAATATAAGATTATATTGTGTTCTCATAAGATTACATAAGATCCTTTTTTTAAAAAAAATATTATATGCAATATTTTTAAAATTTAAAAGAAAGTCTAATGCAACTTTTAGAAAATTATATATAATATTTTTTAAAACACGAAACGATATTGTATAAATTTTAAATCTCAGAAAAAAAATAATGCCGACTTTCTAAACCACAGGTGCGTTATAAGAAAATTTAACTATAATAAATAATATATATTTTTATGCGAATTAATTGTATTTTTATTTGAGTTAGTAAAATTTATTATATGTAGATATTATCTATTATTATATATTATATTTCTTCGATTCTAATTGAATGTATTACTTTTTTTTTTTTTTTTTTTTTTGTAGTATATGAAAAAGATTAATATTCTACCCATCATTTAAATTATACCCACTTTTATTTTTTGATTGTAATAAAAAAAGAATAAAAAAAAATTATCCTTTAATTTTTTTAGTAAAAAGAAACATTATTTTTTTACTATAAAATACAAAAAAAAATGATTATTATATATTTTTATTAAAATTTGTGTCTAAATATTTGAGCACATACTTAATGATAAAAAAAATAATATTTTATTAATTAGTAAAAAATATATAAAATAATTTTTGATATTTTTATTTCTAGAAGTATAAAATAAGTAGATATTTTTATAAATCTAAGTAGCATTTTAATATTTATATATTAATTATATTTAATATAATAAAAATAATTCTTCTTTCTTCCCATATGTAAATATTCGTTTATTTTTTGTACGGAATTTTATTTATATTAGTATTATACTGATATGTAGTAGAAATGATTAAAATAAAAAAAATGAAATTTGTGTAATATAATATAAGTTGTAAGGATACTTATAATATTAGGTAGATAGTACAATTACTTAAAGAAAATAGATAATTTGTTATGAGAAAGATCAAAATAAAAAAATAAATAATTATTAAGGGACGGAAAAAGTACTTTGTACAAAAATAAAAAAAAAAAAAAAAAAAGTAAATTGAGTTAAGACAAAAATTCTAAGTTTCTACTATTTGGATTCTGCGTCTTAAAAAAAAAAAAAAAATTCCTTTCACAAAATATCTTATTATACATTATCTTAATATCAAATTCAAACTATAATTTTCCCAAACCTTCCAAAAGAAACATACCAATAAGTATTTATTTTATTTTATTTTTTTAAATAATAGTCTCATTTTTTTAAATAATAGTCTTATTTTTTTAATTTTATTTTCTTCCGTTTTAAAACAATAATTTTGTTTTAAAAAATTATATCACCTAAAAATTATTTTAATTTTTCATTATTATTATATAAATTTTATTATTTTTACATAAACTCATTTGTAAGAATATTTTAATTTTTCTCGATCTACTTTATATTTACTTTTAATATAATATTATTATTTTTTAACTCTTAATTATTCTTTTCGTCTCAATTCAAACTATATATATTTTTTTCATTTCCTATTTAAAAGTATTCATTTATCAATTTTTTTAAAAAAATTATACATTAATACCAAAATACCCTCAACTTTTATTTAAATTACAAACATAATACTATACATACAATTATTTTACATATAAATTCAAAGAGCTAAAAAGTAAAAAAAATTTACACACTTTTACTAATTAATAAAATACTATTCTCTTTGTCCCATCTACTATGTCCATATTGTCGTTTTTGTCCGTCTCACATATCTTTTCAATTTTTTTTGAAAATAATGAGGCACTTTAATCTCGTTGTAAATTTTTTATTTTTTAATTTTAATTAAATTATTTAATTATCTCAATTTTGATCTATAATTATTTTTATAATAAAACAATTGTATTCACTAATATATTCATAATTATCTATTATTTATACTTATTTTAAATTTTTATATTTAGAATAATCCGAAAATACAATGTGGAACAAAAAATATATTATTTTTTAATATATTAAAGGAGTAATAAATACTCCGTCCGTTCCAGGAAAGTTGAATGTTTGTGTGTTAATGTAGATACGCGAATTTAGAATAATTATAATTAATAGATAATTAAAAATATATTAGTGAAAATAAATAGCTTATAATATAAATAATTATAAATTAAGATTGATAACTAATTAATTTAATTAAAAATTTTAAATTAGGAAATTCAAAATGAGACTGAGATGTGTAATCAATTTTTTTTAAAAAAAGTAACATGAAATGTGAGATAGACAAAAATGACAATGTGAACATGATAGATAAGACGGAAAGAGTATTAACGAATAAATATATTAAAATACTCCATCCGTCCTAATACAATAGTTCTGTTTATCATTTTTATCCGTTTTAAAACAACAGTCTAATTTCTATAAATAATCATATTATTATAAAATTCCTTTTACTTTTTCATTATTATCACATAATTGCTACTCCATCCGTCCCACATAATTTGTCCATATTTTCTATTTTCGTCCGTCTCACATAACTTGTCATTTCTATTTTTGAAAATATAATTATGCATTTTAATCGCATTTTAAATTTTAAATTTTATAATTTTCTTAATTTTAATTAAACTATTTACTTATCTTAATCTTAATCTATAATTTTTTTTAATAAATAATAATTATTTTTACTAATATATTTTTTAATTACTTACTAATTATATTTTACCTAAATTCTCGTGTCTATAGTAATACACCCATATTACATGGGACGGAGGGAGTACTATTTTTTACAATAATACACTCACAAAGGTAAAAAAATCTTTTACTCATATTTTTTACTTACTATCAATAAAATATTAATATTTTTTAAATCTCGTGTCAAATACAATCCAGACTATGGTATGGGACGGAGTAGGGAGTATGTAAAAAATTTTGTTTTAAGAACAAACAGGTGACCCATAGTAATTACTATCAGTGAATTAACACGACGCGCGTGGCCTAGGATGCCGTACCGGATTTGTGTGGACGTGAGATTCACGCGACTAGGATGCGATTGGTGGAGTTTACACTGGACAACCAAATATAGGTCAAAGTGATTCATGGTCAGTTACTCATGTTTGTCTTTTTCCACTTACCATTATCTGAATTTCCAATTTTGCCCCTGCAGCATTGCCGTTTCAAACTCAAATTTTCTTTTGCTTCTTATTAGCTGACAATACCACGAACTCATATAGCTTCTAATTTTCACTTGTCTGTTTATTTGTACGATTTTGCATTTGATTTTATTATTATTTTTTTAAATTAAATATCTATTTTTTTTAATTATATTATGTAAAAAATTTATTTTATTTTCAAATATTATATTATCAATAAATATTTATATCATATTAAATACTTCAATCGTTTCAATTCAATCGTTTCAATTCAAAATATTCATATTACTTAAAATTAAAATCTTACGTATAATTAACCATTTAATATCAATAAAACCAATTTATCAACTTATTATTTTATTTTGTTTGGTAATTATAGCTCCAATATATATATATATATATTTAAAAATTCTTATATTTTTATCTATTTTTACAATAATAGCATCAATTTTATTTTAAGTTACTACAAAATATCATAAAGAGAAATTATCATTCATTATCGTGTGTTTTAGATAGTGTAAATTAGTAAGTTATTAATAATAAATTATGATATTAGTTTATTATTTTTTATATAAATAATAATATTGGTATTTTAAAAAAATTTAAGATTATATCTCGAAAAAATATATGCAATATGAATATCATTTTGTAGATAATAAAATTTTATATAATACATCATTACTATAAATTAGTTTTATAAAAAATGAGGAGTTTTAAATGTAGATTAAAAATTATGTTAATTGAGGAGATAGATAGAAATAAAGGAGTTTTGAGTGGGTCATACAAGTAAGATGTTACAAGTTTAATTAAATTGATTTATATTTGTTAAGTATATTTAAGATTGATAAAGTTACCAAAAATTGAAATGAGTCATCTTTTTGTGTGACGTATTAAAAATGAAAAGGAATCATCTGTGACGGGACGGAGGAAATATTATATTTAAATAGTTATATAATGTGATTTTTTAATATAATTTTTTTAAATTTAATATTAATAAATAATATAAATTTTATAACATTTAAAAAAATATGTGAGAATAAATTCAAATTTGTCTGAATTATAAATGACGAAATTAGTAATATATATCTTTATGAATAATATTTAAGAAATTTCTTAATATAAAACTTTTCCCTGTTTATGTTTTGTTTTTGCAAATTAAAATAATGGGTGTATTTATCTTCGATTTTTGAATGAATCTATTTTTTTATTTAAATATGTAGAATCGATATATTTTATGTTAAATTATTAATTTTTTATAAATGAATAAAATATATTATATTTTATTTTACAATATTTATGAAAAATCGTATCACTGCAAAACACAAAGCCTACATTTAATTTAACTAACAAACATCTAAAATTTCATTTAACAAATTATTACAAATTTGCATAAGATTTAAAGTTAAGAACATCTATGAAAATAGGTTGTGTTTCTTTTTTTATTTTAAAAAACAAAATATTATTATTCAATAGGTAAAGTTTTTAATAATATATATATTTTTTTACAAAGTATTATAGCAAAATAATATTTAAATAAAAATTCAAATTAATATTTTATTTCAAATTAATTTTAAATTATAACCAAATAATTTCTTTATAATATATATATATATATATTTTGTTTACTTTTTTAATGATATGTATTATTATTGTAGTACAATTATCATATGTACTAATTTTTTTCATAAAACTATAATATTAAATTATTATATAAATACAAAACACAATTCAAGCACACTTAATTTTCAAATATTGGAAATTATATGCTACTAAAGGGATGTTGTCCTTTGGTACATTTTTAATAAACATTTTGCTAAAAATATTTATATTATTACTATAATTTCATCATTAGAGAAATTCATATAAAACAATAATACTCCATCCGTCCCAGAAGTAAGTCTCTATTTGCTTTTTGCACGTAGTTTTAAAAATATTAGTATTATATTGGTATATAGTAGGAATAAAGTAGAAATGACTAAAATAACCTTATTAGTATGTGTGATATAAAAGTAATGACATTTGTGTAATATATTGTAAATTGTAAAGGTATTTGTAATATTAGGTAGATAGTACAGTTACTAAAAAAGGAAATAAATACTTTGTTATGAGACGGACTAAAATGAAAAAAATGGATACTTTGTTATGAGACGGAGGAAGTAATAAAATTTGTTACCTGATTATTAAACACAATTAATTTGTTACCTCATTATTAAACATAATTATCCCTTTGAAATTGACGGGAGATTTAGGTATTGATTTAAAAAATTCAATATAGAATTTATAAAATACTTTAGCATATATTAATATAATATGTAACATATATTTTAATAGCAAATTATATAATTATATATAGCAAAATATAATTTTAATTTTAGCATAATATATTTTGACTCGATTAGCAAATACTAGCAAATACTTATATAGAAATTAACACATTAATATAATTTATAGAAAATATTGTAATACTCCCTCCGTCCCATAATAAAGTATCAATTTTTTCATTTTAGTTTGTCCCATAATAAAGTATCAATTTTTTTTTAGTAAATGTATTATCTACCTAATATTACAAAATACCCTTACAACTTCCAATATATTACACAAATACCATTATCCTTATATTACACAATACTAATAAGGTCATTTTAGTCATTTTTACTTTATTCATATTATATCTCAATATAATACTAACATTTCTAAAATTCCATGCAAAAAGCAAATGGATATATAATTATGAGACGGAGGGAGTAGTAAATTATATAATTATATATAACAAAATGTAAATTTGATTTTAGTAAAATAAATTTTGATTTTAGCACTATAATACAATAAACAAATTATATAACACATCACAAGTATATTACTCATACAACAAATATTAATATAATACTCCCTTGGTCACAATTTATCCATATTTTCAGTCCGTCTAATAACAAAGTATCCATTTCCTTTTTTTAAGTAATGATACTGTTTACCTAACATTACAAATACTCTTACAATTTACAATATATTACACAAATGTCATTACATTTATATCATAATACAATACTAATAGAGTTAATTTAGTCTTTTTACTTTTATTTCTACTTTTATCTCAATATAATACTAATATTTCTAAAACTCCGTGCAAAAAGCAAATGAGTATATAAATATGGGACGGAGAAATTATATAACATACCACATTATATAATTGCACGTAGGATAATATATGCTGATTTGAATACAAAATATAATCCACACGATACATATTTTTATAAATCACAACATATTTATTTGACAACATATAATTTATGTCATGACAACATCTTAAAAGGACAATCAACACACAATATAAATATAAACAAGTATTAAATAAAAACACATTGTTGTGTTGTATGAATACACAAATGGGTTGAAATCAATTATAAATTATATTGTATTTGACTATGAACTATGTTATCTATTCAATAATAACATAATTTAAATCACATTATCCAAATAAAAAAAAAATATATTTTTTTTTTATCACATCACATCATTTTATTTAATACTATCCATATAAATTCTCATCCCGGAAACCAAATGTATGACTTTATATAAGACGAAGAAGATACTCTCTCCATCCAAAAATAAATTTTTTATTTTATTTTTGCACGTAAATTAAGATAAATTAATAATTGTATAAATATATAATATAATAAAAAAAATATAGTGTCCATTTATTATTGACATTAAAGTAAAACAACTTGAAAATTAAAATATATAGGTATTTTTATATTTAAAATGGTGGAATAAAAAATTACTCTTAGACAAAAAAATTTTATTATCTTAATATTTATGTCCACATAAATTTATTTGACATAAAATATTATTTTTTAAAAAATAATTTATTAAAGAAAATATAATAGTTAATTTGATTAAAAATATTTTGAATAAGAAATGGATGAAGTGTAGGGAAATGAAAGGAATGGGGTTAATAGGGCGGGGGGGGAAAGAGTGAGAGAGAGTTTGTTAGGGGAGAGACGTAAGTAGTTAGTTGAAGCGGGCCCCACATTTTGTTGGGAGGTTTGGGAACACAACACACCACTAGGTACGTACGGACACGTCTCTCTCCCGCCCGCCACGTGTCCCCCGCATGCGCCCGCCACGTGATGCATGGCGGTGCCGACGTGGACCTCCTTGAAACCGTATCCGTATCTTTTGTTGTACGAAAATTGCTTCCTACGTATGTATGTACGTATGTACGTACGTACACCCCTTGTAATATTCTTATTATAATAATAATAATTATTATTATTATGTGGTGGCAGTGGCGCGAGAGAAATGTGACCCTAAAGTTTGAACAATACATACAAGTCAAGTCAAGTCAAGTCAAAAAGGTGACGGACGCACTGCATGCATGCATGCATGCATGTATGTATATGTATATGCATACGTGTGTATGTATTCCCCTTTGCCTTTTCGAATACGTATTTTGTACGTATAAGATA
Organism: Andrographis paniculata; assembly: GCF_009805555.1. Taxonomy (NCBI): domain Eukaryota; kingdom Viridiplantae; phylum Streptophyta; class Magnoliopsida; order Lamiales; family Acanthaceae; genus Andrographis; species Andrographis paniculata. The sequence continues at coordinate 1,305,986 of NW_026137620.1, read as the reverse complement.
TATGCTCATCCCATCCCACCGTGTATATATACACACACGTATACTCTCTTCGTCGCAAATAAATTAACAATTTTTCTACTTTGGTTTTTATATAATTTGACTTTTCTTTTAAAAATTTAATCATAGATTTTAATCACAATTTAAATTTCATAATTTATAATTTTGTTAATATTAATCTAACTATTTAATTATTTTTATTTTAATTTATAATTATTTTTATTAATACACTTATTAGTTAGTTATTAATATTTTATCTAAATTCTAGTAAAAAATATATATCACTTTATCACTAATCCCATAATATGCATAATATTTTATTTGATCTAATTTTATATTTATTCTAATACATACATACAATCATAGAGATTCAACCGTATATTGTACTATTTTTAACTATTTTTAATAAAAATTACACATCAAACTCATGTTCAAACTAAAACAAATTATTTTTACATAGGGAATGGAGTAATATAGTAGAACAAGAATTTTAAATATATCTCTTAATTCATTATAGTGGAGATTATAAATTTATTTCATCGAATATATATAATTGTCATTGAAATTACGAAGGTATAACTAAATTGATAAGTATATTCACATAATTTTTAAAATATATTTATTTTATTCTTTTGTAAAAATATGATGAATAAACATCAATTGGTGCCTATTATTAATATTTTTTCTTTAATTGTATGCAATAATTAGTTACTCCCTCCGTCCCAGATATCGTGTCTGCTACACTGTAGACACGGTATTTTAGGAGATGTGTAATTAGTAGATAATTAAGAATGTATTAGTGAAAATAATTATCCTATAATATAAATAATTATAAATTAAGATTAAAATAACTAATTAGTTTAATTAAAATTAAAAAAAATAAAAAATTTAAAATGAGATTAAAGTGTGTAATCATTTCCCAAAAAAGGAAAGTGACATGGTACGTGGGACGGAGGGAGTATTTCTTAAACCCTTTCTATTTAACATTATCAATACATGTTTTTCTTCAATTTTTCAAAAGATAATTTTATCATATATATATATTTTTATTGAGAAAAAATAAGAATAATTTTTATTGAATATTATAATATACTCCCTTCGTCCATTTACAAAGTTTATATTTACTTTTGGCGTAGTGTTTAAGAAATAATAGTATTTTAATCATAGTGAGTAGTTAAAAATAATGTAATGACATTTTTGCCTTTACATTTTTTTTTGTGTAAAAGTAATGATGTGATGTAAAGTAAGGGTATTTGTGGAAAAAAGTAGGGTATTTAATGAAATATTAACTTTGTAATTGGACGTCCCAAAATAGAAATATGTAAACATTGTAAATGGACGAACGGAGTAATATATAAGAAAATATTAATTCAAAAATATAAATCCGACAAGTTTATAAAGTTATTACCATAATAAAACTGAAATAAAACGAAAAATTATTTTAGATATACAACTCTAGCTTTATAAAAAATAATAATAATAATTAAGAAAAGTGTATTATGAATTATTTTTAAGACGAAAGATTTTTCACACTAATGCAAAATTAGTCATATAAAGTGTGTAGTGATTTGAAATATTAGGTGAACATATTCTTATTTAATTGTATATTTGTTTAATCTTAATTTTTATTTTTATTTTTACAGTGGATCAATATGTATATATATATTAAAAATATTAGACTCATTCATCAACAAATAATAAAATAATAAATACATTTTTATGTTTCAAAAAATAAATTTTAAAAATATTGACATAATTTTTATTAAAAAAATAAGTTATATTGTAGATAATGTTTAAATATATATATATGTGGTGTGTTCATTAACCATTTATTATAAAAAATAATTTTCTATGAATATTAAAAAAATTAATTATTTTACACAAAATATTATTTTATATTTTTATTTTAAAGACATAATTCTTCACGCCTAATATAAAAAATAATATTATATTCTATATATTTCATTTAAATATATTACTTAAAATTTTTAAACATATATTAATTCTTATATTAAAATTAAAACAATATTACTCACGTAAAAAAATATAAAATAATGTAATTTAATATTATTAATTAATTAAATTTTATTATTTTAAATATTATATCACTAATAAAAACAAAATGAATCATTTTAATTGGGATGAAACTAGTACTTATTATATATAAAAAAAAATAATACTCCATCCGTTCATTTACAAGGTTTACTTTTACTTTTGGCGCGGTGTTTAAGAAATAATAGTATTTTAATTATAGTGAGTAGTTAAAAATAGTGTAATGACATTTTTTCTCCTACTTTTTTGTGTAAAAATAATGATGTGATGTAAAATAAAGGTATTTGTGAAAAAAAAAGGGTATTTAATAAAATGTTAACTTTGTAATTAGACATCCCAAAATAAAAATATATAAACATTATAAGTGGACGAAAGAAGTATTATTTTTATATTTAAAATATCATATTTAATATTTATATATATATATTTAGTTATTAACTATTAGAAAAAGAATTTAGAATATCAAAATATTTTAAGTACTATATTAAATACAATCACAATCATAAGCGTGACGTGGAAAATAAGTTGGACAAGGTTTATGTATTGTTAAGGTTGTAAGTGGTAGATTAGAGTTGGCGCCGTCTACATTATTTTATTAAAATATTTTTGGGCGTGTTTGATTGAAGTTATTAATTTTTTAATATAAAGTTTTTTGAATTTAAATATTTCGTCCGGCTCTAAGGGTTCCATTTATTTTTTACATATTAATATTTAAATATTAATTATTATATTAAAATATAATATTTTTTCCGTTCCATAAATATAGTCTTAATTGAGTTGGATACGAGATTTAAGGAATAATGATATTATATTAGTAGTTGGTAAAAAGTAGGGATAGAAGACTTTTTTGTCCTTGTAAGTGTATTAGCGTAAAAAGTAGTGGCAATTGTGTAATAAAAATGAAAAAGTAGGAGTAGTTTTATGGTAATATAGTTATTTATGGAAATAAGACTATTGTTTTCGGACGGACAAAAATGGTAAACAAGACGATTGTATTGGGACGGAGGGAGTACAAATTAAGAAAAAATTACAAAAATACTTCTATTAGTGTTTTATAATACTAATATAAGGACAATTGTACAAATACAAAGATATTTTTAATATTAAGTGCAATAACACAAAATATAAATGTGACCACGGACGAAGTGAGTAGTATTTTTTTTATGAATATATATTTATTTTTTACATGAAATTTTTTTTAAAAAAATATTTTAATGATAGTTTGTCTTAGTTTTTATATGTAAAGATTATTTATTTTATGATGTGTGAAATTAATGTGAGAATATCGAGGTAAATAAGTATAAATGTGAGGATAATTGTAATATGTACTATAGTCTAAATTTACTTTTTCTTTAAAAAAAAAACTTTTTGTTTGGATAATAAAAAATAAAATAATATATATTTCTCAAATAGATGGAATGAATAGTTGTTTATGTGATATAAATAAATATTAATATAATATTTTAAATATAAAATTAAATTTATATTCATTATTACAAATAAGAAATAAGAGCGCATTTAATTTTAATTTAAAAATAAATTGAAATAGTATTTTAATGTGAACATATAATTAATATATTTTTATTAATAACTTTGCTTTGAAATAAAAACAAACAAACAAGGAAACCCTTTTTATTTTTGTTTTGAGACAAAAAAATTAAAATAAAATTATGAAATTATGAAATTTAAAAATAATAAAATACCCAAAAATGTGTATTATATATATTATATATTTTTACTAAAATCAACATTTAACATAAAATATTATTTTTATATTAACGAGACCATTATTCATATATTACATAAAAATACCTCGAAATATATATTAGACAACACATATGAACTAGAAATTATATATTTTTTAATATAATATATAAAATACATGCTATTTATCTATTTTGGATTTATTTGTTGTAATTTGAAATAAAATATTATTTCGAATTTTTATTTAAATATTATTTTAATATAATATTTTGTAAAATATATTATTATTTTTCTTAAAAATTCTATAAAGTAAATAATATTGATTCCAAATAAAAAAAAAATAAATTATTTATTGCCATTTCTGTCCATCTCAAAACAATAGTCTCATTTCCATAAATAACCGTATCACCATAAAACTATCTTTATTTTTTCATTATTATTATACAATTGTCATTACATTTTACACTAATATACTCACAATGGCAAAAAAATCATTTATATTTACTTTTTATCAACTACCAATATAATATCAATATTCTTTAAATCCAGTGTGCAATACAATAAGACTATACTTTTGGATCCCGATCCAAATTAATACTCCCTCCGTCCACAAACTAATGTCCTACTTTCCTATTTGGGACATCCAACAACTATTATCCGATTTCCTTTTTCAAACACAAATTTTATATTTTTACCCTTAATTCATTTATTACTTTTAATCTCTACCATATAATTAAGGGCAAATTTGTCAATTTATAACAAAAAGATAATTACCTAAAAAAACCGTACAAATATACTTTAGAACAATGGAAATTGGACGGAGGAGTATAATACTGAATTGGCTCAATTATTACATAGTGTTACGGCCCCTTGTAACCGTCCTCATTATTTAACATTATTTTAGATGAACAGCAGCTATCAATGTATGTCAAAATTATAATAAATTCCATGAATTTTGTCAAAATAAATATTTAAATAATTACTGGTCCACACCAAATATAAACTTTATTGTACTTTTTATCTAAAAAAATATGGTTACATTTATTTATTTATTTTCTACAATTATATAAATACTAAATACGTGGACTTGACAGTTACTAGTAATTATTGTCAAAATAAAAATTATATATATATATATAAATAAATATATAAAACAAAAATAAAAATAATTAAGAAATTTGATTAACTACATTATCTTTAAGGATTAAGCTAATCTTGTTTTGTCGACACGCATTAGTGACCTTTGACTTAGGGTTTGTTTGTTTGTGTTTTTTAAATTTTGTTTATTTATTTCAATCTTACTTTTACACTATTCATCCAATTTTGAATAATATACACTAATTTGTTTTATAAAATATCATATTAAAATACTATTTAAATAAATTTTAGACTTAGATTAAAATCAAACACACCCTTAATTAAAGTTTATTACATGTCATTGTAACAACTAAGCCTCATAGTAAAAAAATAGTATAAAATAAGTTTTTGATGTGATATAAATATATATTAGATATAATATTTTGAATAGAATATAATTATTATATAATATTTTAAATAATAAATAGTTTTTTCATGTAATATTTTTTAGAAAGTGAAAATCTAGTGAATAGTAACAAAATAGTTTTGATTTTGATAGGACATTATTCATCATTTTTTTTTTTCCTAAAAATATCAAAATAAATACATACTTTTATATAAAATATTAAATAAAAAAAATCAAGTATTCTTACCTTTTTATTTATCTTTTCGAATTTTTTACTATAGTATATTATATCTCAATTTTTTTGAAAAAAAAAAAAATCACATCTTATATATATTTCTATACAAAAAAGTATATTTAACAATAATTTTCAACTAAAAAATATCAAAACTCGAAACTAAATTAAAATACAAAAAAAAGAAAGAAAAGAAAAACTCTAAATCAGCACATTTAGAGCAAACACATTTAATTCTATCAGCCAAATTTTGTAAGAAATTTAGGGTATGTTTCTTTTCATGGAGTTTGAAAAATTTTGGTTTTGGTTTAATATTAAAATAATGTATCATAAAATATTTTATGAGAATTTTTTTTTTTTTTTTTTAAAAACGCAGAGTTCAAATAGTAAAAACAAACCTTAAAGTCTCCATTTCTTACTCCTACCATGCATGTTTTCTTATGACACTTATTCAACCAATAGAGTTTCACATAAATTTCGATGTTTCGACATAGGTTCGATTCGATAATAATTCATATTTGTAGAAGGTAATAGTATTGCTGACTTTTATGTTATCTTTATTTCGTAATATGTATTCCTTTTGTTTCAGCCAAATATATATATTTTTTTATTTTCGTCTGTTTTAATATAACAAAAATATTTCTATACTAATATTGAAATATTTTTAATTTAATTTTTATACTTTCTCAGTTCAAACTAAAACTATATATTTATTATTTTGGTGTGATCCACTTAATATTTTTTACCTATCAATAAAATATTAATTTAATATATAAGAAAAAAAATTGAATACATATAGTTGAATAGTAAGGAATATATATATATATATATAAATCAGCTCAATGAAATTAAATATTAGTCTCTCCATAATAATAATAATAATAATACTAAAGTACTCTCTCGTTCCACCACAATTGACACAATTTTTATTTTTATCTGTCCTATAACAATTGATATATTTTTATTTTTGGTAAAAAATATTAAATCAAAATAAATTTAACAAATATAAATCAACTTAATTAACTACATAAAATATGTTAATTACAAATAAACAATTTTTTTTTTATTTACTTGTATTATATAAGTTTTTATTATCTATAAAATGATTTCCATATTATATATATCTTTTAATCATATAAATTAAATTTACTTTAAAACTATAAATATTATTAATTATACAAAAAAATAATATAATAATATCATAATTAATTATTATTAAGTAATTAAATATTATCACTTTAAATACCGTGTCTCTAATCAAATGATTCTATTCTAATAGAACGGAGGGAGTATTATACATAAAAAAAAAAAAAAAAAATAATAATAATAATAATAATAAGAATAATAATAAATAAATAAATAAATAAAGAACTATGTTATTAATTAAATATTGAAAGGAGTGGAAAAAGGGCAATATGATTAGGTGGAATTTTGGCAGGTTATTAATTTGTTGCATATATGATTTAACATTAATTGCAACAAACTTTATTATTTTTATTATTATGATTAATTGATTGATGATGTTAGGGCGGCATCTAACTTTTTTTTTTTTTTTTTCCTATAATCTCTCACCACATAATTACTGAATTAATACATACTACCTCCTCCTAAAATTATAATCTTAATTGAATTCAACACGAGATTTAATGAATATTTAATATATATTGATAATCGATAAAAAAATATAGATAAAAGACTTTTTTGTCTTTGTAAGTGTAGTGTAAAATGTAGTGTCAATTGTGTAATAAAAATGAAAAAGTAGAAATAGTTTTGTTAGAAATTTTGGGGGAAAATAATGAGATTATCTTATTGATCATCAAAATAAGGAGCCTATATATAGACAATAAAAAATAGACTCGATAGACTCAAATTCAAGTAATCTAATTTATGAATAAGATCAAATCTAAATATAAATCTACTAAATCTAAAACTAAATATCTAAAATATTTCAACATCCTCTCAAACTCAAGTGGTATAATAGAAACCAACTTGAGTTTGATAAGAAATTTGAATATAAACGCAAAAAGAAAACATAAAGAAAATTAGCAGTAGACTCTCCACCCACCGGAGCAAAAAATGAGATGATTCTCCACCGGAGCAAAAAACAAGATGACTCCACCGGAGCCGAAAACGATATGACTCCACCGGAGCCGAAAACAACATGACTCCACCGAAACCGAACACGAGATGACTACACCGGAGCCGAAAATGGCATGACTCCATTGGAGCCGTCGAAAACGAGATGACTCCACCGGAGCCGAAAACAAGATGACTCCACTAGAGTCGAAAACCATATGACTCCTCCGGAGGCGAGAACGAGATGACTCCACCGAAGTCGAAAACAAGATGACTCCACTGGAGCCGAAAATGACTCAACCGGAGCCGAAAACGGCACGACTCCGCCATCGGAGCCGAAAACGAGATGACTTCACCGGAGCTGAAAACGAGATGACTCCACCGGAGCCGAAAACAACATGAATCCATCGGAGCAAACAACGACACAACTCCACCGGAGTCGAAAACGAGATGACTTAACCGGAGCAAAAAACAACATGACTCCACCGGAGCAAAAAACGACACGACTCCACCGGAGCCGAAAACGAGATGACTCAACCGGAGCAAAAAACAACATGACTCTATCGGAGCAAAAAATGACACGACTCCACCAGAGCCGAAAACGAGATGACTCAACTGGAGCAAAAAACAACATGACTCAACCGGAGCAAAAAACAACATGACTCCACCGGAGCAAAAAACGACACGACTCCACCGGAGCCGAAAACGAGATGACTCAACCGGAGCAAAAAACAACATGACTCTACCGGAGCCGAAAACGAGATGACTCAACCGGAGCAAAAAACATGACTCCACCGAAGCAAAAAACGACACGACTCCACCGGAGCCGAAAACGAGATGACTCAACCGGAGCAAAAAACAACATGACTCCACCGGAGCAAAAAACGACACGACTCCACCGGAGCCGAAAACGGCATAGATCGGAAATGCAAAACAGATCGCACGCAGACAATAGACAAGCACAGACATAAGGAAGATCGCATACAAGTTTCAGATTGCACGCAAGCAATAGACAAGCACGGACAGAAGGCAGATCGTAGACAGGTTTCAGATCGCACGCAGACAACAGACATGCAGTGGATATATGGCAGATTGCAGACAAGTTTCAGATCGCACGTATACAACAGACGCAAACAACACACATATAGCATATCGCATACAGATTTCAGATCACACGCAAACAACAGACAAGCAGCGGACATATGACAGATCGCAGACAGGTTTCTGATTGTACGCAAGAACAGACAAACAGCAGATGACATATCGCAGACGAGACAGATTTGCAGAAAGACAAATTTGCAAAGGCATGATCTCAAAATCACAAGATTTCCGGGTACAATCCAGGTTGAATGTACCCGGAGAAACACGGGTTGGTAGGCTATATCTACGACATGAGAAAAATAGGCTCCGATACAATGTTAGAAATTTTGGGGAAAAATAATGAGATTGTCTTATTGATCATCAAAATAAGGAGCCTATGTGTGTTTGTTTGGGGGTTTGGATTTTGGATTGGGATTTGAATAGTAAAAATTTTGAATTTGAATAGTTGTATGATGTGATATAAATAGGGTTTGATGTGATGTTTTGAATGTAAAATTGATTTTTAGTATAATATAAAAAATAAAAAATAGGTGTTTGATTTGATGTTTTTGGGGGGAAAAAATTGGATGAATAGTGGAAATCCTTCAAAATCCTTCAAACAAACACATCCTTAGACTCGATAGACTCAAATCTAAGTAATCTAATCTATGAATAAGATCAAATCTAGATATAAATTTACTAAATCTAAAACTGAATATCTAAAATATCTCAATAAGTTTTATGGTGATATAATTATTTATTGAAATAAGACTATTGTTTTAGGACAAACAAAAATGATAAACAAGACTATTGTATTGCGACAGGACGGTGGGAGTATATAACTTATACCCTTTTTTATTATTTTAATTTATTTATGTTGTCTATATTAATAAGTGTTTAAATTTTATGTATAATGTATAACGTGTAATAATATATTGACTAATATTATAAATAAATTGTAAAATAAGATAATAATATGTCCATAATTTTTAATGAAATATAAATATATTTGATTAATGTATAAAGTTTACATCTACTCACTAAAAAAAATATTAATTATAAATAACTCAAAATGATAAAGTTAATAGTATATTAATTATGATAAAAAAAAACAATATAATTTAATAATTATTGTGTAGTTTTATAAATTTACACAATAATTATCCAGACTTACATAATATAACTTTGTTTTAATAATTTCATGTTTTTTTTTTAATGATATAAGCATTCAATAAATGTAGAAGATTTAACAATTTATTTATAATATTAGCCAATATATGATTATTGCGATTCTCTGTTAAAAAAATATATACAACAATATTTGATTTTGACACGAGATTTTAGGTGAAAAATATTAAGTAAGATAATTAAAAAAAATTAAATGATTTGATCGAAAGAGTAGTGTATATTTTATTTTTTATTTGGGTGATATGATTGGATAACGTGTGAGGTGAAAATTATGTATAATTAATTATTACTTATTTTTAAAAAATATTGCAGACTGTTTGAGACATACAAAAAATGAAGTATTGCATGGTGTTTGAGACGGATGAAATAACAAAGGTTAGGATTACGAAAGCGACGATAATAATACTCCCTACGTCTTGGAACTATAGTATTGATTGTGTTGGACACGAGATATAAAAAATATTGATATTATATTGATAGTGGGAAAAAAATATAGGTAAAAGACATTTTTACCCTTATGAGTGTATTACTGTAAAAGATAGTGACAATTGTGTAATAATAATGAAAGAGTAAGGATAGTTATACAATGATATGATTATTTATGGAAATAAGACTATTATTTTGATACAGTAACAAAACTATTGTATAGAGACGGAGAGAGTATGATTTTATTAGCATATGTTGACTTTATTTTGAACTTTTTAGTATTTATTTAGGACTAATTTTTTGTTATATATAAATTCTACTACAATTAATATCATTGGTCGGCCGCTGGATTAGTTGAATTAGGCCTTAAGCTGTCTATGTTATAACTTATAGTACTGCAATATATAAATTAAATAAATAAATGCGTGTTTTTATTTTATTTTTTATTTTTATTGTTGGAATATTTTGATTTCCATTATTCTTTTAAAAAAAATACAAATTACGGGTTTTTTTGGTTTAGTAAAATTATTTGAAGAGATTTTTTTATATGATAAATAAAAAATTGTGTAAGCAATAGAAATATAATGAACCTGTAATATATTAATTTTTTTGAAATTTTTGAAAATTGTGATCTTCACTAAAAGAACACACCCAATGTTTATTGAATGTAATTATTTCTATAAAATATTTATATATTTTTATTAAAAATAATAATATTGAATAATAGAAAAAACTAAAAAAAAAATAACATAATATAAGATTTTTTTACTTAGAAAAAAAAAACATAAAATAAAATAATATGTATCATTATCAATAAAAATATATTATTTTTAAAAAAATATAAAAAAAAAAATTAATACTAACATTTTCATAATTCTGAATAGGTGAAAATTAAAAACGACAAAATTTTAAATACTAAAAGAAGACCTATTAATATGTCACACCCCACTTAGGATTTAAATAATGAGATTGATATTATTTTCAATAAATCAAACAAAAGTTACAAAGAATGAATTTATGCTTATTATTATTATTATTAGTCACTCCGTCCAAGAGTAAATATCCATTTGCTTTTTCACGTAATTTTAAAAATATTAGTATTATATTAGAATATAATAGAAATAAAGTAGAAATAACTAAAATAACCTTATTAGTATATGTGATATAAAAGTAATGACACTTGTGTAATATATTGTAAGTTGTAAGGATATTTGTAATATTAAGTAGATAGTACAATTATCAAAAAAAAAAATAGATATTTTGTTATGGGACGGATTAAAATAAAAAAATGAATACTTTGTTACGATAATAAAGAGTATTATTACGAAGGTACATTTTGATAAATCCATTAGAATGCATTTTTTTAACAATAAAATTAATACTATGAGTTGAGTTGAAGTTGATGAATATAAATATATTGATATTTGTAATATATGTGATTTCTATATATTTATATTTAAACAAAAATACTATAAATATTATTGATCTTTACTATAAATAATAAATCTTGAAATGACAAAATTGGAAAATGTGTTTGGACATGATTTCGTATTTAGTAAATTTGATTTTCTACCCCTTATTGGTCTCATAAAATAGGAATTGAATTAATTTTTAAAATCTCAAACTTTATTCAAAATTTCATAAGATTCATTTGATTAAATAGGTGTGGAAAATAAATATTTGGTTCAAATATATAATCAAATAGTATATATATATTTTTAAGGAAATAACCAAATTTATATATTAAAAAAATTGAAATCAACATTGATTGAAAAACCTTTGGGCTACTAATAAAGTAAAGGCTTTGACCCAATAAAAAATTTGGGATTTTCAAATTTTAGCCCAAAGAAATGATAAATCCAATAGTGTTCTTTGATTCACATCATATAATTATATATATATATATATTATTAATACTAATGAAATCTTTATAATTTATAAAAAAATGCATTTTTATATATAAAATATCATATTAAACAAATAAATCTCTAAATTTAATCTACAATGATAAACGAAAGGCTCAACTAATTGAGTTTTGGAAGCTTGAATTTTGAAAGATTTTAAAAACATAAATTAAATATTTTATAGAATATTTTGTAAGATTAAATAAATATTTGTTATAATATATATATATTTATATTTGAGAAAAAATTATTTTTGAACTCAATATAACCAAAATTCATTTGATTATACATAAAAATTTTGATCCCAATATAACTAAAATTCATCAATTTTGGTTCCAATATAAAAATATTATCAATTTTAATCATAATATAACAAAAAATCATCATTTTTTGTCCAAATATAATAAAACATTATCTTTTTTTTGTCCTACCGTCAACAAACCGACAAAAAATACTGACGTGGACTTGCAAGATTGTGCAATTTATTCAAATATAAATATAAGGTTTGATTTCTTCTCACGTTAGCATTTTTCGTCGGTTTGTTGACGGTGGGACCAAAAAAGATAAAATTTGATTATATTGGAACAAAAAATGATGAGTTTTAATTATATTTGCACTAAAATTGATAAAAAATTTTATATTGAGACAAAAAATGATGAATTTTGGTTATATTTGGACGAAAATTGATAAAATATTTATATTGAGACCAAAATGGATGAATTTTGATTATATTGGGACCAAAAATGATTTTTTCTCTATATATTTTGTCAGAAAACAATATCAACAATAATGTCCAAATTCTAAAAAATATATATAAACAAAACCTTATTTATTACTAGTCTCATACACTACCATTTATATCCAATTTATTTATACATAAAAAGATAATTATAATTCAGTTCTATTTTTTCTATTTTAAATTAATTTACAATCTAACCATTTCCATCCAATTTCTACATTGATTTTTACTAATTGGAATTGACATTTTTTGTTACAAAAATTTCATTTTCGTTTGCAAAATATTATTTTAATAAAAACTAAAATCCCCAATCTAATTTAGATCCAAAAGAAACAGATTAGAGTTTGTTTTAATTTAAACAATATTTTAATACTACTATTTTATAAAAATATATAATATATTTTTATTAAAAACTTATAATGAATAATAATAATAATAATAATAATAAAAAAGCTATCAAAATATACCACCTAAAATAGTGAAAAAATAAGCATAACATAGTGGGGCACGATAAACATATTTAAAATTGACTCCAATAATATATAAATGTATTTCAAAATTGAAAGTATTTACCCTCAACTTCAATTCATTTATTATTTTAACTCAAAATTTTTCACTATTTTCAAATCCAAAACTATATCAAACTTCACTTTCTCGCTCGACCATCAAATTAAACATTTATTTTTTATTTAATATATTCCCAAAAAAAACAAATATCCATTAAAAAACAAGCACATAACATTTATTTATAGACAAAATTGCTTGTAATTTATTTGTAGTTTGAACCACACTATTATCTCTCATCATTTGAAAACTTCACAAAATTTCTTCGTGATTGTACAAAATCTCTTTTAAAATACAAAGGAGTTTCAACTTTTAGAAGATTTTGCTAAATATTTTTTAGAACACAAAGGTCGTGTTGTTTTGTAGGTTTTATCACAAATTTTTAATTTTTTTTTTCCTTCAAAAAATATCACATCAAATAATTATTTTTTTTCTTTTACAGTATTATTACTACAAATTTATTTTACATTCAAAACACCAAACACACAGCTTTATGCAGTTTCTAAATACAGAATTTTCAAACTACAAATAGACTATTAACAAATTTACTTTATTTATATTACATCAAACACCATTTCATTTCAAAATTTTTACTATATTCAAACCCAAAATTCAAATCCAAAAAACACACCAAGAGACTACTAGCCCATTTGGACAAATTATAGCTTCACTTATGCCCCAGCCCCTCTCTCTGACCACCCCCCTACCCCTCCTCCCCTCTCTCTCTCTCTCTCTCACTCTATAACATGCATTGTGAACCACCAGTTGGGAGATTTTAGTGTAGAGAATCAAAAAACATATCCAAGAATGAGATTGTATGAGCCAGATGGCATCCCACACAGCCAATCACAATCCCACACTCCTATCCTCACCAGATAAGGCTTCCCTTCTCCCTCTGCTCTAAATTAATCACATCTCTCTCTCTCACCTCCCTCCATAACCAAAACCAAAACCAAAACCATCTCAACCTCCCCTCCCATGGCGTCTGCCTGTGCATCATCCGCCATTGCCTTCTCTTCCCCAAGGCAATCACCAATCCTCTTTTCGATTCTATTCTTATCTAATTCTCTATATCTCATATTTTTAATTCCATTTACTCATCCAAATCAATATCATCATCAGATCATATATATATAAGCTGTAATTGCGTAATTTAGACTTACATTACTCATTGCTGCAGTTCCCAGATTGTCGGAGCTACCAAAGCCTCTTTCTTCGGGACAAGAAAGCTGCGGGTCACCAAGTTCGCAGCCCCGACCGCCGCAAGATCCGTCACCGCCTGCAGCTTCGCCCCCGACCCCGACAGACCCCTCTGGTTCCCCGGCAGCACCCCTCCCCCGTGGCTCGACGGCAGGTTTCGATCAATCTGCACAAAAATAAAATACATAACATTCAATTTATATATATATATATATATATATAGTTGTGTGTGTTTCGAAATAATTGATTCGACTTTTATCTATCTGCTTCGCAGCCTTCCGGGGGACTTCGGCTTCGATCCACTCGGCCTATGTAATTCACAAAACAAATGTTAAATTCATTAAAAATGGAGTCTTGAATTACGCAGTCTAACTGACGTCGATGCATGGCTGACATTTTTTGCAGCGTCGGATCCCGACAGCTTGAGATGGAACGTGCAGGCGGAGCTCGTGCACTGCCGATGGGCCATGTTGGGCGCAGCCGGGATATTCATCCCCGAGTTTCTAACAAAAATCGGAATCCTCAACACGCCGTCATGGTACACGGCGGGAGAGCTTCAGTACTTCACCGACACGACGACTCTGTTCATCGTCGAGCTGGTTTTCATCGGCTGGGCCGAGGGGAGAAGATGGGCCGACATTCTGAAGCCCGGATGCGTCAACACCGACCCGATTTTCCCCAACAACAAGCTCACCGGGACGGACGTCGGGTACCCCGGCGGGCTCTGGTTCGACCCTCTCGGATGGGGAACTGGATCGCCGGAGAAACTTAAGGAGCTGAGAACGAAGGAGATCAAGAACGGACGGCTGGCGATGTTGGCGGTGATGGGAGCATGGTTTCAACATATATATACTGGAACGGGCCCGATCGACAATCTCTTTGCGCACCTTGCTGATCCCGGGCACGCCACTGTTTTTGCTGTAAGTACAAAAAATAAAAATAAAAAAATCGATGAATCAGTAATTGGAGCTAATGAATGTTTCTATTGTAATATTGCAGGCTTTTTCACCCAAGTGAAAGGTTTGACGGATCAGATGTTTAACAAGTATCGGGTAAAGATTGAGAGCAGAATTGAGAATTCATCAGTGTGTTGTTCCGATTAATGTTGTGCATCGTTAGATATGTATTGGTAAATCTTTATAAGGTGTAGAAGAAGAGCTCATGCTTTGTACAAAGACCTCTAAGAGATCGCGACTACGTAAATAGACTTCATCTCCTTAAATCTATCCATTTAACATCATCAAAGGGAAAGTAAAATAAGAAATTCTCGATCTAGAGAGTAAAAGCAAGCAAATAGTAGCAAAAACCATTCGATATCTAAGAACAGGCAAGCTCAAAGCAAATATACAGATTTGAGAAGTATTGTCACCAGCAAAATGCTGTCGCAACTTTCTGAAAGTTATTACATTTATCAGCTGATAAACAACAAAAAACAGCTCGATCTATAATATTAACATTATTCAGAATTTTCAAGTTAGAATCGCAGTTCATGTGTACCAACATTTATGAAATTCATATTCATCGAATCCAAAGGAGGCCTAAAGTTTCAGATGGGGAATAATCGACAGTATGCAAATGCCAACTCTTGTCATGTTCATAAATTGTGAAAAATCGAGCGTAAAATGAATATAAGTAATAAACCAACAACCATGTAAAATTGTTATGGTCGCTTTCATCTTTTCCATAGAAACATGAGAGGCAAACAATTCCGTCTATGAATGCAGGAAATCAGAAAGGGCAATTCCTTGATCTACATAAAAAATGAGAAGATAGATATCCTTGCACTCAAAAAAATTTCGAGCATTAATAGCATAACATCCGCAGCTTAATGAGTTTCATTTCTTTGTAATCAGAGCCAGCCTCACAGTCAAGACATAAGAGAATTAACTAATCCGAGATCCAAAACTAATAACAGCCGTATCCACAAGAAAATGATGGCAATAATTGGTATATGAATAGTTATTAGTTTTACGTATGTTACGTGTAAGCCAAGTAATATATCTATGCTATTGTAACATGTCATCATCTAAATATATTGAATCTAACAAGAATTTCAATCAAGCTACTTGTTGAGTTCGAATTACCAAGAACTGAATTAGGAGTTGCCGCTGAAATTTATCTAACTCCAACTTAATGCATAGGCAGCATCACTCAAGCCAAAGGAATCACAATCATGAACAATGTAATGAAAACAGTATTGATTTGACCGAGCCCAAAAATAACTTTTGAAAAAAGGATATTAGTCGGGGTGCGATCAAGATTCATAAGGAATCAGTTTGCTGTAACAGAGATATCTGTGATTCAGCAGGTAATGGTCATTCGTCATTTTAATTCTCTATAAAGATGATGGCCAACATGTTGAGGTTGTATAGCAGCAAACTTCCATTAGCTTCAGTAATAGAAACCCCGAAAATACCTCATATTCTTTCTGTTACCACTCAATGTTTGATCAAAAAGATTTTTGATTCGTTTGTATAACGTTTTCATGGCCAAACATAATATACATATATTGTGCCTATAAATGTTTATGAATTGAGTTGTATGTTATTTGATTTGTTTAGTTGTTTAATCTTGTTTGCATATAGTAATAATCGGATATAGTGACACTACATGGAGATAAGCGTTAATCATAGAGCAAAATTACTCGGAGGTGCGCAAGTTTGTCTTCTAGGTATAACAAATAAATTTGTATTCGGAGGGCCATTCTAAATTTGTCAAAATGAAGATATTTCTTCTCTAAGTTCCTAATGGCTATCTTACGTATAAATATGTATTCAGATGGTAAAAATCATTTAAAATTGTCAAATGTCAATGTATTGTTTTTCTACTTTGGCGAAGAACTGAAATGAAATTCTGAGATTGGTTCAATACATTCATTACATTTGCAGTATTCATATATGGCCTTAGCATAAAGCTTTCAACATACAACCGATGAAACGGTAATCTAGCTTGTTATAATTTACGGAGTTTCTGTTTTTCCCTAAAGTAGAACACAAAGCCTGAAACAAAATCCGAAGGGAAGAAGATTCATATTCATTGGCAATAGATCTTGTATGGAACCTTAAGCATTATCAACTATCAACAAAAAGTTTCATTATAAGGGTGTGTTTGTTTGGATTTTGTAGGATTTCTACTATTCATGACATTCCCCCTCCAAAATACCAAATTAAATACCTATTTTTCATTTTCTATATTTTACTAAAAACCAATTTTATATTCAAAACATCAAATTAACCCTTATTTATATCACATCATACAACTATTCTAATTCAAAATTTTTACTATTCAAATCCCATCTCAAAATCCAAACCTCCAAACAAATACACCCTAAATTTACTTGGAAAACCATCCCAAGTACTACTGATTTCATATGCTTTTGTAATTTTGATCGGGCAGCGTAAGAAGAAAGATCGTAAAATACAAACACCTTACAGAATTGTAATCACATATAACCAAAAGGGATCAACAAGAACCTAAATATAAGGTATTTCTTTTTAAGCAAAAAATTAATTCTACCAGTACTGTTTACATAGACACTTTTAAAACTTTTGACACTATTTATATATCAAATATATTCTTCATTTCATAAACATCACATCACAAAATACCCAACATTTTACTATTCTCAAAATTTTCTAAAACTCCAAAACTTTTATCTAAACGGCACCAAATTTAATAATGAAAGGCGATGTTGCATTATCCTACTACAAAGGAGCAAGCATCACAAGAATAAAAATTCAAGAATGTACGAAATCCGAATCCATTTCTAGTTTTCATCCTACTCGTATCGAGGAACATCAATTACTTTCTAGATAATCCATGAAAAAATGACAACCATAAGCCCGTCTAGCTAATGCAACACATTAAGACCATAAAGAACTTAGAAAATCCATCGAAAAATCGAAAGGCACAATCATTACCATAAATCAACAAAACCAAACCACTACGTGTACAATGGAAGATGATCACTCTTTTCAATTAGCTATTTTTTACTGCTTAAACTTAACAATTTCGACTTCAAATGCATCATTAACTAAAAAAATACATAAAACACAAAAAGCATTAACCATAAATCCAACATTACGGAATTACGCAATGAAACAGAGATCTATAAAATTAAAAAACTATAATTTCACTTTTTTTCATAAAAATTAAAAGCTATAATTATCAATTACACCCTAAATCCAATCCGCCATATCCATTCAAATCTCCGACGTCTCCAACAACACCAAACAGCAGGAGCAGCAGCAACCAATCCATCATACATATACATACATACATACATATATATAATATTACAAATACTTGAATGGAATTGAACAAACCCGAATAGGTTCACGAGGTCTGGTTCGGGGGGCGAACGGAGATCTGAACCGGAAGGGGCCGGCCGGTGCCGGTCCCGCCGCAGCTACTGCAGGCCATCCGGCCGGAGCCGGAGCAGGTCCGGCAGCCGTAATCCCCGTCGGACCAACGAGTGCACATACAAGAGACCCGACCCGTGCCGTTACAGCGAGGGCATCTGGGAGCCCGGCCAGAGCCCATGGTGAGATTCTGGTCCATGACCTGCTTGACAATAACCGCCCCGGCTAAAAAGCTGAGGCCAGTGGCCAATTGCGTCAACACGATCGGACCCATAGTTAGGCGGAGTGCGTTTTCCGGCGAGATTGGGGGATTGGTTTTGGGGAGGGGAAAGTTGTTTGTGATTAGAATATATGGTTAAGGTTGGCGGTGCAGTTGCAGGAAGAGAGAGGCGCATTGGTGGAAGAAGAGTACACGTAATTGTAGAGGTGCTGGTGGTGTTGGGCTGCGGGGGAGATTTTTGGAATGTAGTGAAGATTTTAACTCTCATTCCTTTGTTTTATATATATATTAATTTTCTATAAATATTATTAAAAAAATATAAATATATACACATTAATATAATATATATTATTTATTTTAAAAATCATAATTATTTAATATAAATATATTTTATTTTTATTTTTTTTACATACCACACCATGTACAAAATCAATTTAAGTGAGTGAAGAAACCTATTTTTATTTTTATATAATTAACAATATTGATTTTTAAAATAATCTATATACAAATTAAAAAAAATTAAAATATATATTTAAATATTTTAAAATTTATATAGCAATAATATATATATTGCAATAGGGATATATTTTGAGAAATACAAATAAAATTGAAAATAAATTAATAATTTAATGAGAATCATATAAACTATAAATTGAAAGAAAATATTTAGATTGGATAATTCAAAATGATAAACATAAATATTTAAATATAAAATTTCTTAAAACAAAAATAAATGTATATATTTCAATATAAGATATTTTAAATAAATAAATACATATATATATATAACATCATATTCAAACTATAAAATATAAAATCAAACTAAAAAAACAAAAAATCTTAATTTTGTACTCCGTCCTCAACAAGTGCTACATTTAAGTTGGATACGAAATTTTAGCGGAGGAGTATTAAGCAGTGTATTTTTTTTTTTTATTAGGGTGATGTGATGAAATAAAATGTAGAGTATATATTAAGGGTAGATGACATTTCTATTTTATTTTATTTTAATATATTCAGTTGTGTTCTTTTGAACTTAGAATGATTGAAATTTTTTGTTATTATTTATTGAAATTTATAAAAATTGTTATAAAATAGTATTTATTTTTATTATAATTAGATTAAAAAATAATCTTTTTCTATTGAAAATGATGTAAAATATAAAATAATAAATTTTTTGTATATATTTATTATGTTAATTATCAATTAGTTCATTATATTTATAATTTTTAATATATTTAATTTATTTTTATATAGAATTATATAATTGTCTATAAAAATAAATTATTAATCTTTATATTTTCTATTTTGGGTTGATTTTAATAAATTTATATATTTTACAATTAAAATAATTTTTATATAAAAATTACTTATTTTAAATTTATAAAAGTAAAACTATAATATAATAAAATATTATAATATAATTAATAAATAATCAAAATATATTTATTTGTGTAAAATACATAATAAATTTTTAAGGACAAATAAAGAATAAAAAAATTTAAACTGAAAAAGCTATTTCAAAACTCGGGTAAGTTAGCTTTTCATAAATTAAATTTTTTGGTCCAAAAAACTAATTTACCAAATACCTAAATTAAGTTTAATAAGCTAAAAACCCTTCAAAAGCTCTTTGCCAAACATCCTGTAAATATAATTAACAATAGGAATATATTTTTTTCACCAATTATACGCCTTTATAACTAATATATATAAATTAAATACGATTTAAATTAAAATATTACTTTGATGTAATAAAAATAAATATGATTTATTTTTAACTAAAATAAAAGTTAAATATGACATTTTACATTATGAAAGAGGTATTATATATGTTTAATTCAATAAATTTTCAACAAATGTTGAGCAATATGAGAAACAAAAAGACGGTTAAAAAACCTATGTACTAACTCAAACATACTTCCTTCTCTCATATTTATATATCAATTTATTTTTTTCACAAAATTTTATAAATATTAGTATTATATTGAGATAAAATAGAAATAAAAGTAAAAAGATTAAATTAACTTATTAAAGGTAATAAATATATTGTAAATTGAAAGCATATTTATAATGTTAAATAAATAATACAATTACTAAAAAAAAGAAATTGATCATTTATTATGGGACGGACCAAAATGAAAAAAATAGATAAATTGTTAAAGAACGAACCAAAATGAAAAAAATAGATAAATTGTTAAGGAACGACGGGAGTATTACACATCACAATTTCATTAAAATTTAATTAATTAATTAACCAAATTATGTTAAAACACGTGTTTAACATTTTTATTTTTATTTTTTTGGGCTATGACAAGAATGACTTGATTTTGGTATCTCTTTGTTACTCATTCCATGTGAAATCCTTCCTTTGTTTTTTAGTTTTTGCTAATTTTGTCTTCAGTTACATTACAGTTTAAACATATTTTTCAGAATTTGTATTCTTTAGGACAACTTATGGGTCCAAAGTGACACCTTAAACACTTGGCTAATATTCAAAAAGACCTCAACTTGCTAAAGAAATCGACATCCCCAAAATTCTACTCGAAACAAGACTCGTTCCTCGTCTTAAAAGACAACAAAACAAATACCCGAACTCTAAGATTCACTACAAATAGTTTTTTTAAGGTATTTCAAGAAATCGAAGGCAAGCATGTTGTCCGAAAAGACCTTTATCGAAGATTTACAAATATGGAATAAACTCAGTTCAAAAAACTTGCCTTATATTGATGTTGATTCTCGATGTCTTGAGATAGTTTAAGTATGAGAGATCGTCTTCTCCTGCGAAATGAGGTTCGAGATGGGAGATTTCTGCGTGTTCTTGATCAGTAAATATCCGAGGAACACCTGTGATTCGAAAGTGTTTTTTTAGTAGTATTCGAGTAACAGATCATATTTACATTAAACATTCAGGTAACAATTTCAACTTAACATAAAATCAAATATATATATATATATTTATTGAATTAATATCTATCTATATCAATCAGACGATTATTTTAATTTAAAATTTTACTATTGAAAAACCAAAATCCAGCTCCCAAACCTACAACAAGAAAAACCTCAATGATATAATGTACTTCTTGAAACCAATTTTAAAATTTTATATACTAAAAGACCCGTCGAAATTCCTCCCCGGGATTGACAATTCATTGCGAAGCTAGTGTATTTTAAATTCTCGAAGCCTACATTAATCGTCGCTGTCCTAGTTGTTTTTCTTTGTTAAATTTTACTTTCTCTAGATTTTATTAGCTATTATATATACATATGTATGTATATATAAGTATATCAATAGTCAATTTATTAATTTATTCACAATTTCACGATGAGACAACCCTACTCACTACTAAATCGGATTTTATATTTTCATGATGTAGGAAACTAACATTTAATTTTGCAATGTGACGACAGCTGCAAAATTTTAAACTAATCAACACAGGAAACGAATCATAAAAGGGTAAGGTTACCATGAAAGCATTCTCTAGCTTCTCCAGCCATGAGCACAGCATCGCCGCTTCTAAGGAACATTGCTATTGGTGGATCTTCCCTTGATTTTCCGCCAAGTAGGAAAATGGCTTTGCAACCCAAACTGATGGATGTAAAATTTTTACATGGTAAGAAACATATATAGTTTAGAACAGAGACGATGAAATAACCGAAGAAAAGAGCAGGATGAAAACCTCATGCTAACGATCGGTTTGCTCCAATCCTTTTCCATGTCATCAAGGTGCCCGCCAAGCATATCTCCTGAAAGTGAACACATTTGATAAGTGTATATATATCATATTGAATTATAGACAGACCTAAAATTTGAGTTCAGCAATACAGACCAAGTACAATTTATTAGGGTATTCAAGTATAAACTACACCTTATCAAACAAGTACCGGGGGACACAATTCCAATATAATTAACAACTTAGTTATGGCAGGAAAGATATATAGTCAATAAAATAGTCCTATATATTGGAAATCGACCACCAAATCGGAAAGTGTTGCACTAACTCATATCTAGATGCTCAATTAGGTTTATTTATAAACCCCTCAAATATCAGTGAGTAACAGGAAAAAAAAAAAAAAAAAGCAAGTGTATAAAAATGTAATCAGCAAGACCTTGCCCAAAGTAATTAACAATGGCAGCTTCCGGCTGGAATTCTTCACCACATGGCATTGCAGGGGCTGCCAACCTTTTTGCCAGCTGACATAGTGCGTCCGGTATCTTCTTGTGAGGGAGAGAAACATTATAGCTCCGCTGCAAAAACAAAGAAAACGTTAATTCAGGAACTACAGTTTTGTTCTTTTGCAGGATTTACCACTGGTCCTTACTATTCAAATTTTTTTTTATATTATACTACAAATTTATTTTACATTCAAAACATCACATCAACATCTATTTATATAAAATCAAACAACTATTCAAATTCAACTTTTTACTATTCAAAAATCCAAACCCAAAACTCCAAACCCACAAACAAACACACCCTACAATGTTTAAGTCAAAAGCTCACTTAGGGATGCACCAAACAAACTAATAAACATCAAGAATTGTTTGCAAACCAATAATGTCAAAATAGAAATAATGCAGTTATAATGCCTTGTAGTCATCACTCATCAGCACAAAATGCACAACGAGTCAGTCCCAGATGCACAAAGAGCTACACACACTGTGCGAAAAATAAAAGTTGAGAAAATCAAGGAGTAGAAGCTTGAATCGATTGATCATCCTTAGCACAAAAATTGTGGCATGCTGTGAAGGCTACTAGACACATTCAGCATTTAAATATTGGATAGAAATCAAAATGGTGGACACAATCACCATTTTTGGCAAGCTTAGGAAAGGGATATCATGTGTTCTTTCAACCTTACAATAATATTTTTTTGCCAAAAACAGAGACATATAATACGCCCTATGCCATATAACCTTCCAAAATGGTGTTACATAGAGAAGTAATTGCAGGTTGCAACATGCAATGGAATATCAATCAAGACTGAGCGGTTAAGAAGATGTCACAACACATATAACAATCTATTGTCAAAGCCAATGTCCAAGTACCTTCAATCAATATTCTTTTTAACATAACATCCTTCGGAAGACAAGATGCATTTATTAAGAAAAAAATGGACACAGATACATAACTGAACTTATAGCAATCAATGGAACTACCAAAAATGAGATGTAGCAAAGACCTTAGACCAGTCGAATTGCAAGCCAAGAGTGCTCCATCTCAACTTACGCAGCAAAACAGATGCCGGCACTGATTTGCTTTCATCTTTGCCATTAAATTCACCCATTTCCTCAACAAACTTCCACTTGGAACTACAGACATCACTCTGAATCACAGTATTATCTGAAGTAACATTCTCAGAAAATGTCTCTTCTAAAACTAAAACTTTCCTCTCTTTAGCTGAAACAAATAAATCCTCTATCGGCCCATAAATAGCATTATGATTAGTCCGATTCGGAGGTTGGGGAAAACTAGTTAAACTCTCTCTTATCCACCTGCATTGATCTTCCAAAGTTAATGCCCCAGGAATGAAATAAAAACCTGCATTTTGAATCGAAATCAACTCCAGAAGTGCATAACTCCTGATCCTAACCAGTAAGTTGCCAACTCATTAATACCTGCATACCTGGTCGGCTTTCCAAGCAGAAAACAGGTCGATCAAAACCACATTTTGCCAACAAAACGTCCCCCTGACGTTCCCCATTACATTTATACTTCTCTAAAATTGACTTGAAATCTAAGACCTCAGACAAATCCACAGGCCTCGCCATTTTTTTCCTAAAATTACCAAACAACGAAAAGATGTATATAAAGATAAAAATAAAATAAATCAACGAACTATGCTGAAAATTCCATTACTAATCAATACTATAAGATCAAGAATTCGTACTTTTTCACTTGATCATAATATATTTTGTACTTCTTCTCCGCTTTGCGGAAAGCTGTTCTCTCGGCGCTGTCGCTTCGATCATCTGATCGGTACATCGTCGGAAAATTGCAAAGGATGTAATCCTGAACCGGAATTTAGGGTTTTGTGGCTGAAGCCCGAAGGTGTTTTATCTGATTTACTCTTTTTATAAAACGACGTCGTTTTGGGATAATATAAAAAATTGATAAATAAATTCAATATATATTATTTATTGTTTATTTTCCTTTTCGTCGCAAAACGCAGCCGGAAGTTAAAAATATCCTTTCATTCTTTACCGACGCACAATCTCACGGCAAATCCCGACGAATATCCGGCGAAATTCGACGGGGAGATTTTGGAAATGGCGTGCGGAAGTGTTTCGAACGCGGTTTTCTTGGCAGAGCCATGGATGCCTCCGCCGTTTCTGAGTAAAAAAGTTTCCAGTTTTACACCGCGCAAGAAAACGTCGACGCCGCCTCTGAATTGTGGCTGTAAAATTGTGGCGAGCGATAGGACTAAGAGTTACTTTTATGCGAGAAATTGTTTAAATAGTGAAGGAAATCCATCGAGCGATGATTCTGAGCAAGAGCCACCGCAGGAAGCTGTTCTGAAGGCAATTTCAGGTGATTTTCGTTGGCGTAGTATCAATCCTTGGATTTTGTTTGTTATCTTATTTGACAGTTGCTTACTGTATTAACTTAATTTCTTTAGTTTAATTAGTGATTTGATTATTGGAAATTTTGCTGGAAGATTGTGAGGGTTTAAAATAGTGGCTGTTTCTTCGATGCATTGGTCTTTAATGTTTATCTGGATTCAGAGCCTTTTTCTTTATGAAAGTGAATTAACTGGTGATATATCTTACGGAATTGTCAGAAGTTTCAAAGACTGAAGGCAGAATCAGACAAACTACAAATATGGTTATTGGAGGCACCGTTACAGATGATTCGACAAATGAGTGGCTTGCTTTGGATCAGAAGGTACGCACATGAGTCATGAAACATCTCCTGCATTTTATGGTTTCCAGGGCATTCATTTCTTGTTTCATTTTTACAACCAATCTTTTGCCTATAATGGATCACAATTCACAGGTGAATTCATATCCAACAGTTAGAGGATTTACAGCAATTGGAACTGGAGGTGATGATTTTGTGCATGCAATGGTTGATGCTGTTGAATCAGTAATTCAAAAGCCTGTCCCAGAAGTAAGTATCGATTTCAGAATCTTTATGCATTGTTCCCTTAATCATTATGAGTATCTCAGATTCTTTTTTGATGTGTTATCTTATTATTAGTTTGTTTGATATGAGCTTCCGTTGCTTCAATTTCATCACAATTATTTTAAGATGAAGTTCAGACTTCAGAATGTGGTTTTTTTAAGTTAGTTTAGAAGCCAAGTCATGCAAATAGAAGTAAATATACCTATAGGATGGTCTGTTGTGCAACATCAAATGAGGATAAGTGCTAAGTTATCGAAATTTTGGTTTTACTATATAAGACCTAGAAGATATGTTTAGGTAGTCCCTGGAACAGATATATTTGGATAAAATGTCACATTTTGGCAGACGACTTTCTTTATGCTTAAAGTTCTACCAGTTTAACTGATTGTGGTGGTTTCAGCAAATAGACATAGTAGAAAGTATGAAAGAACACTATTCTAATTTTGAATTTTTTTTTCCTTCTTCCCTCCGGTTGGGGCTGCTTGCCAAAAGTTCTAGACAGAACAATGATTCTCGTGTCTCATCAGGCATCGGTTTATATTTGATTTCAAATATTACGTTACTCTGATGATGATTTTTGATAGCATCAAGACTACCCATAAGATTCTTTATGTGGATAAATCTTCTGATCAGTTAATCTCTTGTGAATAGCATTGTGTTGATCTGAATCAAGAACTTGTTAAACGAAAATTGATTTAGTATGATCGCCACTGCCAACCCTGTTTACCCCATTATAGGTCCATAGCAATTCTAGCATAGGGTCCATGCCCAACTCGTTAATAACTTTGAAAGTGTTGAGGGTGAGGGTGTCAAAAGGTCATTACATAATAATTTCTATACAAATAGAGCTTAAGCTCTATAGCTTCTACAAAATGTCATTAGGGCTGTTTCTTTAAAGTCTGGTTTTGGTCTCACAATTCAATTAATTTCTTTTAATATATTAGGGAAAAAAATTTAATTTTTCATTCAAAATATTACATCAAATCCCTGCTTATATCATCAAACACTATTTTAATTCATATTCTATATCCAAACCCCGAATTCAAACCTTAAGGAAACACACCCGAATGCTTCTCTATGATCATCAAAATGAGAATGTTTACGTGTGTTCGAAATACATTCTTGTCCTTTAGACACTGATTTGTTAGGTATATTTTCTTTCACTATACTTGAGTTTATGTTTCTATGTGTAAGAATGGATAATTTATTCGGAAGAAATAAATAAATAAATAAATAGTTGGTCTCTATAGTTTAAATAAGTCTGCATGCATGTATAGAAGTTTGGATTGAATTTCAATAAAACTAATTTCCGCGAAAATGCATTTTTGCGTGTATGTAAATAGGGAAGATTGAACTCTAACAATTGTATAGTTTGTATGGAACGTTTTCAAATGGGTGCAAGGTACGATCTTGATTTAAAAAATTGGATGAAAAAAAAAAATATATATATATATTTAGCTTTCTCCCAGATCGAACCCCTAATGCCCAATCCCGGGTCGAACCCTAATTGTTTAAATAGATTCCCGAATAGGAAGTTTGATTATCGATTGTATTTATATTATATTAACATCAGTTATATCTTGTCTGTCATTATATCATGTATTGTAGCTGTGATCTGTAACTTCAACACAATAATTGTGTAATCATATATATATATATATATATTTCACATTAAAAAATGAAGTAGGAATTATTAACATGTGTTGTGGTAGTGCAGGGTAAAGTGAAACAGAAGACATCCTCCACTGGCAAATATGTATCTGTAAATATTGGTCCTGTTCGAGTTGTTTCCAGTGAACAGGTCTCTCTCTCTCTATCTCTCTCTCTATCTCTCTCTCTAGAAATAGATATATATATATTCTGTATGTATATGTATGTGATTTTGTGAAGTGCATGTATATTTACTCTGCAGGTGCAAGCAGTGTACAATGCCATGAGAAGAGACAACAGGATGAAATATTTTTTGTAAATCCTACTTCCCCCACTTCAATTATCATCACCTAAACATCTGTCCATCCAATTATTATATATATATATATATAAATATATAAAATATATTTCTATCACAATAATTACTCATTTAAAAAAAAAAAAAAAAAAGGTAATCCGGAATTTGTGAGCTGTCAGATGCGATTTCAAAAAAGAAAAGAAAAATATATGATCGGCGGCGCACTGTAGATACCAAGCGCGTTCCATACTCGCGGCGCATTCTAGCAGAAGCCGCCGCCAAGATCCGCCGCCGCCGGGATCTGGAAGTGCCATAACCTCCCCACCGCCGTAACCAAATTCTTCTTACACAAAAACGCCTCCGCGTACATCCTCTCCACCCGCCGGTCCACGTCGTGCACGAACACGTGCGTCGCACCTGACCTCCGCCGGTTCCGCCCCATCACCGCCGCCGAATATATCGCCGCCATCCTCCCCGGCGCCTCCGGGAAGTACCCCCGCGGCGCGTCCACCATTATCATGTCCCACTCCGTCGCGTACACCTCCTCCGGCAGCATATTCAGCGCCAATCTGCGAACCGCCGACCGGTTTCTTACTCCCCGGCGCCGCCGGTTCAAAATTACGGTTTATTTTAACAAAAAAAAAAACACTACCTGCACTTATCGTTTCCCCGCAGGAACGACTTCGCCGCCGCGCAGTCCGGTTCGCCGCCGTAGTGCCGCCGCAGCAGCTCGTCGGCCTCCGAGAGGCGCGTCCGGTAACGCACGGTGTCCGCGCGTAGACCGGGGGCGTGTTTAAGAACCGTCTGCACCCACTTCGGATCCTCCTCGAGGAATAGCGTCTTGCCACGTGGATTAATCGCCGCCCACATGAGCGAGTCGTGACCCAAGCCGAACACCAGCAAGTTAGCCGAGCCGCCGAGGGAATTCAGCACGCCGACGGAGACGCCGATCTCGGCGTGGCTCTGCTGCGGCACAATGCGTGAAGTGGCGTAGTGGACAATGGCTTCCACTTGAGCCGCCGACTGCGCCGCCGCCGCCGTCCCGTTCTCCTCGGCTCGCGGATCTGCCGGCGCGCCGCCGCAGAAGAGCGGCGCGCGTAGGTATAGAGAGATGAGCAATGCGCCGCTGATTAAGCCGGCGACGGCGACGCCGAGAAGCCGCGTGCTTTCCGGCTTCAATTGCCTTCGATTATGATGGTAATGCTTTTGGGTATGGATTTTCTGCATTGTTTTGAAATAATTCTTTTCTGCCCCACCTAAAAAAACACCTAAATTAATTAGCCAAAAGTATGCACATTTGCAGTGCTAAATGGGGTTTGAAATTTTGGGGCTTTTCATTTTTGTTGAATGAGGCAAGAGGGACCAATTTATTTATTTTATTTTATTTTGGACCATTTTGGTGTGTGATTGGAGAAAGGGGTATGATTCTTGGTGACTGCCGGGACTTGGACTCCTGTATTCTCTGGGAGCTTTGTTCATGGATATATGATGTGGGGCCCATGATCGGGAAAGTTGCGGTGGAGCTGGGGTCCAGGGACCTTCTGGTGAAACCGGTGTGCTAAACACCCAAGGGCATCAAGGTAATTTAATTGACAAATTAATGTCATGTTCATGTTGTGCTTAAACGACACCATAATTGAGAATAGTATTTTTTATTTTTTTTTTCATTAATAAATATCAGGAAAAATATAAATTTACTTTTATAAATTGCACTATTTATTACTTGGTCATTTGATTTTGTTTGTAAGAAAATTTCTATCACACATATTGTCATTATGGTAATTCTGATCAATTTATTTCCATTGTGTGTTGAGAGTTAAAAATTCCTCCCTCCGTCTCATACACCGTGTGTCTGCTACACTGTAGATACGGTAAGTGTAATTAGCAGATAATAAAAAATGTATTAGTGAAAATAATTATTTTATAATATAAATAATTATAAATTAAGATTAAAATAACTAATTAGTTTAATTAAAATTTAAAAAAAAATAAATTAAAAAGTTTAAAATAAGATTAAAAGTGTGTAATTATTTTTTAAAAAACGAAAGTGACATGGAATATGGGACGGACAAAAACATGATATGTAGGACAAAGAGAGTAAAAAATAATTTATTTTTTGTTTATTACTCTTTAGTTTTTATTCCGTATTAAATACTCATATTATTTCTTCCTACAAAATCTTTTTCTTTGTCTTCTTCGTAGCTTACGTATAGACGGTAGAGTTTTATGTAACATACCTTTTTTCTATTGATTAGCCTATTTTAAATTTATTCATTTGTATATTTTTGTATATATATACACCCATAAATAAAAATATAATTGATTTTTTTGTTATATTTTTCTCAATGAATTTTTTTATTTTATCAAACCGAATAATATATTTTTCGTTCTCCAACAAATGCTCTTCCGTTATAATTTTATGTGTAATTATTTCTATGCAATTTTATTATTTGTACAAACTACTTTCTATTTAACATGTTAAAAAAGAATTTCATTACATAAAATATTCAATATTAGAGATTTAGAATAAAATATTTTAATATTTATTTTATTATTTCATCAAATAAAAAATATTAAGATTAACACTCATTACAATATTACACAACTTAATCAAATCAATTAATTATATAATATAATATTTTTTAATATGCGTATCAAAAAAATAGACCAATTTAAATGTTGGTTTTTTTGTTTAGTTCAAATATACAAATAGGATAAATTTAATATATGAACGAATAAGAAAAATGAAAAAAAAAAATAGCAAAAAAGGAAAATAAGATAATATATAATACTATAATAATAAAAAAATAATAAAAAATGTTAAAGGCACATATATATTTTTTCCGAGTTATATGTACTTATTTTGATATTTTCGTCTGTTCAATTTAAATATATTTGTTTTTTAAGTAAAGTACTTTTTACTTTAATAAAAAAAAAGTACTCATATATACTATGTACAATATTACAAAAAATATCAATAAAAAGTAAATAAATTAAAAAATAAATTTATCTTTTTATCTTTGTAGAAAGGAATATATTAAGAGCAAATTGGTTGCCTCTCAATGTGTGTTTGTTTGGGGTTTGAATTTTGAGTTAGAATTTAAATAGTAAAAATTTTGAATTTGAATAGTTGTATGACGTGATATAAATAGGTGTTGATGTGATGTTTTGAATGTAAAATTGATTTTTAGTATAATATAAAAAATAAAAAATAGGTGTTTGATTTGATGTTTTTTAGGGAAAAAATTGGATGAATAGTGTAAATCCAATCCAATCCCCCAAACAAACACACTTAGTGTAATTGGATTTATTCGAGACCAATGAATTTTAGGATTAAGTGAACTTCGGATGGGATGTTTGGAGTGCGTACTCGAAAAAACTAATTTTGACATGAATTCTTGTTGATATGGCTTTAGTCATGGGCATTACTAAGTCTGTTGTCTACCAATCTTAAAGTTTTGTAATTAAATTTATGAGACAAAATGTAATAACTAACTTGGTCATGACCATAATTAAGTGGTACAAGCTATTTTGAAATTTTTCCTAGAATTTTAATTTCAAAATTGTATTTATCTTATGAATTGATGTGTCCAATAATATTTAAATTATGAATTCAAACTTTTGTTTGAATTGAATCAATACATCAATTTATTTTGAATTCAAATGAATATTTGAATTGAAAAACACACTCATTCTTTTTAAATTTTGAAATTTAGATTGAACCTTTTGTTTGTTCATTTTAAATATAAGGTTACTTATTATCTATAAATAGATGGATTGGTCCCATTTGTATATATATATAAGAAAAAAAATGAGATAATTAAAAACAATAAAACACCTTCAGGAGGGCTGTTTGTTTCAAGGATTTGATAGGATTTCATGGGATTTGGATTTTAAAATCCCATAAAATTCATGTTTGGTTAAAAAAAGATAATGGAATTTAAAATAATGTGATTTAAAAACATAATCCAAAATCCTACAAATGAGGAATTTATTAGTAATGGGGTAGACCTTTTACTTTTAAATCTCATTCTATAGGATTTTAAATTTTACTTTTATATTCTTATATAAAAAAAATATATTATATATTATAAATATATTTATATAAAATTAAATTAAATAATTTTAAAATTAATTTTTATTTGAATTATATGTTAAATTAAATTAATACTATTATTTATTATGGTACAATATTTTTAAAATAAATTAATGAATTCATTGTTTTAAATTTTTATTTATTATAAATTTTATTTAAATTATAAAATTATCAGAATGACAATAAGTCGAATTCAGCCGGAACTGAGATCCATCCCGAATATATATATTGTTAGACTTTAGATCCAAATTGGATATGATTATACCAAATTCGGCCGAAACTATACCCGGTAAAACCCGATGGATCTAACAAATTCAATTTTTTTTACAATTCTTAAATTTTAATTTAAAATTATGTACTGACCAAATATATATTATTTATGTATTTTATGAAAAAAATATTATAATAAAATAAATAAATAAATTAAAATTTTTAAAATATTTTTAATATAATTATATTGTTAGAAATTATTTTTTCATATCTAAAGTCTATATATTATTAATATTATAAATCGACTCTGGGTGCAGGTATAGTCCGCTTAGACCCTAGATCCGATTCGGACCCGATTAGAATACCCATAATATGACGCGGATCAAGATCTAATACTCAAATAATTGGACTTAACTTCAAATAAATATGTCAAGTTCGAATCGGGTTTCGAATTTACGATAACCTATTGTAATCCGTATAAAATTATTAATACATTCAATTTATATTTATTATAAATTAGATGTTTAATTTATCAAAATAAATAAAATTCATAGGGGAACAATCATGTCATTTAGAATATAAAAAATTCAAATCCTTCCGCTCATATAAAAAAACAAACAAGACGTGAGAAATATAAATCCCACATAATTTTACCAACCAAACATATGATAGGATTCCAAATCCTAAATATAATAAATCATATCACATATAAATCCTGCTCCCAATCCCACAAAAAAATCCATGAACCAAACAACCTTGGGTATTTGTAATATTAAGTAGACACTACAGTTATTAAACAAAGAAATGAAAAAAAAAGGATAGAAAATTAGACACACTAATTAATAAAAAGACAAACCACCGTAGTAATAATAATAATAACAATAATAATATCTTAAAAGATTCAAAAACCAACAAAGTTACCATCTTCATAACTTAGTTCAGTTTAGTTTAGGATTAAAAAAAAAAAAGCATACCTTAAAAATCTCCCAAAAACTGAAAGTCAGTTCAATATGTTAGAGAACAAGTCTTCTTCTTCATCATACCCACCATTGCCGCCGCCGCGGTGGTGGTGCCCCGCCGCCCACAATCCGCCCTCCGGCACCGTTCCCACATTCATCACCGCCGGAGTTTCCGGCACCGCCATCGATGCCGCTGCCGCCGCCGGAATGGAATCAGTTCCACAAGAACCCCACAAACTAGTTGACAGAAGAGAGAGAGCACGGCTGTATTCCGGCGACGACGACGACATCAGAGACCCCTCCGAACCTGCCGGAAAACGACACCGAGATTAAAACACGATCAATTTTTTAAAACGCAAAATCGCACCGCTAACCTGGGTTCAGAACCTCTGGCGGATTGTCGTGCATGTAGACGGGGATGGGAGCATAGTGCTGCAGTTTGATCCCGGGAACGTGGATTTGTCTATTGGCGCCTTCGTCTTCGTTCGAGTACCCTTTTGTAAGGGTGAACTTGGAGTTGCATGTCCTTGTCCACACCGCGCCGACGGGACTTTGATAATCGATCGCCGCAGCGTTGTTCAGCATGAAACCCATCTCATGCTTCCCTTCTGTCGATCGAAATTAGATTTATCGATAGAATCATATAATTGAAACAAGCTTAGTCTAAAAGTATCGCAACATTGAAATTAGATTTACCGATGAATCATAAATGAAACGAGCTTAGTCTAAAATTATCGCAACATTGAAACTAGATTCATCTTCAGAATCATAAATGAAACGAACTTAGCCTAAAATTATCATAACATTGAAATTAGATTTACCAATGAATCATTAATGAAACGAGCTTAGTCTAAAATTATCGCAACATTGAAATTAGATTTACCTATGAATCATATATGAAACAAGCTTATAGCCTAAAATTATCGCAACATTGAAATTAGATTTACCGATGAATCATTAATGAAACGAGCTTAGTCTAAAATTATCGCAACATTGAAATTAGATTCACCGATGATCATAAATGAAACGAGCTTAGTCTAAAATTATCGCAACATTGAAATTAGATTCACCGATGATCATAAATGAAACGAGCTTAGTCTAAAATTATCGCAACATTGAAATTAGATTCACCGATGATCATAAATGAAACGAGCTTAGTCTAAACTTATCGCAACATTGAAATTAGATCCACCGAAGAATCATAAATGAAACGAATTTGGTCTAAAATTATCGCAACATTGAAATTGGATCCACCGAAGAATCATAAATGAAACGTGTTTGGTCTAAAATTATCGGAACATTGAAATTAGATTCACCGATGAATCATAAATGAAATGAGTTTGGTCTAAAATTATCGCAATATTGAAATTAGATTCATCGATAGAATCATAAATGAAACAAGTTTAGTCTAAAATTATCTTAACATTGAAACTAGATTTCTTGATGAATCATACACGAAACGAGTTTAGTCTAAAATTATCATAACATTGAAACTAAATTTATCGATGAATCTAAAATTATCGCAACATAAGCCACAACAATCAGGTATCGAAAGCTACCCCTTCTTTTAAATTCTTTTGAGGTTTCAGAATCGAAAAGGGACCGTAGAAATCAATTTTGACAATAGTTTACGCTACATTCTTGCGTCGAGAAGATTTAAACACATTTGAGCCACATAAACGATACTTCGATAATTAAAAGCGCCTAAAGTGTGCCTGATTTTGCAAGACAGACATGAAATATATTCAAAATTTCACATCGATAATTAAGTACAACTAAAACAAAAGCGTACCATTACCAAAGAACGGCGATGACAGCCTAGTCGGATTAAACTGGATCGTTTCCTGCTTTGGTTTTCTACGCCTCGCGTTATGATCAGAAAGTCGCCTTCGACAACTGCGCTTCTTTTCATCAAACTCTGCCAAACTGTGGAACCTTCAAAAGAAGAACGAGCAATTCTTTTATACAATAAAGCAGTTCATGTCGAATTCGAAAGTTTCTTCATCGATAATTACCTGCTGCACTGTTGGCAAAACCGACGTTCAAGGCCTCCGACGATAACTTTAGGCCATTTCGAATGACTTTCACAAACTCGATGTTTTCGGTGATATTCTTTCGCAGCTGAAAGATCAGTATTGCAGCCTTCGACTACACATCGCGGCACCGACGGGATTTGAGCTGCGGATTTCATTTTCTTCATCGAAATGGCGGACGTATTCATCACAGGAAAACACGGGTTCTTAACATTGCTCCCAACATTGCCGTTCTCGAAATAAGTTCGCTTGCCAAGCTTGAGGCCAATCAGTTGTTCTCCAGAACCCATAGAAGAATCCGCGCCTCTCGATAAATTAGTCCCTTTCAGCTCCATTTTTTCGCCAGAAAATTCCTCGAAAAATCGACAGCGGGTAGTTTGCAGCCCATCCTTTGTGGAGGAATCGGTAGATGCTGATATTGAGCTCTTGGCAGAATAAACGCGGCCGCTGTCGGAGCCGGAAACGGCGCTATTACCGCATCCTGCCGAGAGATTGAACGATCCAGCTTCGGTTTCTCCATCGTCGACAACCATCCAGTCTGCTAACTGCAACTTTTTTGAACTCTCGATCGATTTTGAACCACACATGACTATGTTCTCCCAATCCCATTTTGCATTCCAGTCCATCTCTGAATATTGGCTCATCAGATTTGCTTCTCAGTTAATTATCCATTCGCTTTCCGAGCATTCCACGCTGCAAATGTGATGTGAAAAAACAGAGATTAAATCCCCGAAAACCAGAGGAGAACCTCAAATAAGAACATCAAATCCCTCAAATTATCAAATACAAATGAGCTTAGCATAAATAAGTTCTCAAGATCTTATCTAAACTTTTGCAATGTGGATTATTAGAACAGATTCAAGGAAGAAATGTGTAGATTAGAACAAACTATGAAAAATCTCAAAAGAAAACAGGTCCAAAACTTGAACAGATTAACATGGAGACAGTGAAAAACAAGAAAAGATCATCACAAAACCAAAAATCAAAGCCTACAAAACCCCATTTTTCTGTTCATCATAAAAGTTCAAGCAATCATACATATCACAAAGTCAGACTATCTTTTTCTTCATTGATTCTTCAAAGTTTCTGACAAAATTACTCTCTCTCTCTCTCTCTCTCTCTCTCTCTCTCTCTCTCTCTCTCTCTCTCTCTCTTCGTACTTTCAGCAGTTTGCATAACTGAAAAGGCTGTTTACTAATTTCTACAGACTGCCTGAAGCTTAACCCAACTTTTCTTTTCTTTCAGACAACACAACACCACCACCAAGAACAAATCAAAAAATGGCATTTCTCTATAATCTATCTCCAACTTTCTATTTTCGCACCAACTGACTTTTCACCTGCTCAGTTTCATCCCGGATTAAACTCCATTAATAACAAGATCAGAGGATCTCAAATCTCCACCTAACTAATTGCACAAATGAA
This sequence comes from Andrographis paniculata, assembly GCF_009805555.1. Taxonomy (NCBI): domain Eukaryota; kingdom Viridiplantae; phylum Streptophyta; class Magnoliopsida; order Lamiales; family Acanthaceae; genus Andrographis; species Andrographis paniculata. The sequence continues at coordinate 1,268,969 of NW_026137620.1, read as the reverse complement.
TTATGATCAATCAAGTCCCCCATATGTCGCTTTCAATGACTTTTCACCTAACTAACCGCACAGATGTCAGCAAAAATCACTACCAAAACAGCTGTTGCTTTAATTCTTCGATCGGGAATTACCACTTAGTACTAACTACACTGCTAACTAAAAATGTATAGTCTCCACCTACACCTCACACTCTTCAATAATACACTCAGGAATTAAATAGCTATGGGGGCAGTTTATGGTCCCCAACCTAGCTAGGGTTTCATTATTGGAACTACAACAACACAAATTTAATGAAAACAAACAAACAAACAAACAAACAACAAAAACACTTCCACAATCAGTACATACAAGCTGTTTCCAATCCACAATCACGTAGAAATCAATCAATCATTAAAAAAACTAGAAAAATTAACAGTAGTCGAAGACAGAAGAAGAAATCGGAGACAAATCCACACAATTAGGAACGGAATACAATTTCAATTAGCGCGAACTACTTGAGGATGCTTTTTCAGCCATTATAATTACAATCCATCCCCGAATCCGGCAGAGTTCATCGCATTGACCGGAGAAATAGTTCCCACATTCCCGGCGCAATGATTACAGCAGTGAAGATAAATTAGTTAACCGAGCCACAGCATGATTAAGCAACGAATAACAGCAGAAAAAGGTCAAAAAAACACCTTCTCGATAAGGAAAAATAAAGAGAGCTGCAGCTTACCCAGTGCGCGCAGAGAGGGATCCAATAATGTGTGGAGAATTTGGGGGTTTGAGCGAAAGTGAGGCGACAAATTTCTTACCAAATGGAGAAAGCCACTGAGTGGGAACAATGGCGATAACAGTGTGAGCTTACTATACAATGGAGAGGAGGCAGGGGATTGTGATACCCTGCAGCGCGGTTTTTGTGCACCGGGTTGAATCTGACGGTTGCAATTTCGGTTTTAGGAATGGACGGTGGTGATGAATTTGGGAGTGTGGGAGGGTGCAGAGGGACCTAGTGTAGATTAGTGAGTGTAAAGGGACGGTGGGGGATGGCGGAGGACAGGTGGACGGCTGAGATTGGATGACAGAAAAGGACAGGGATTTTGGTCTGCAACTGGCACATGGCAGAAAGTAGTGCAACAGTGGAAACGAAATGGGACCCGCCATTGTTGTATCTCTTGTCTATTTCCTTGTTGTCGTTTTTGGGTTTTGTTCTTTTATTTATCTAAAATTTTATACTCTAAAAATGATGTTTAAAAAATTAATAAATAATAATATTTAATTAAAAGTGGATATAAATTAAAATATAAAAAATTAAAATATTTTTATTTTTAAATAATTTAAAAATATATATATTAAAGTAATAATTATGGATAGTTTAAAAAAGTATGATTAATTTTGTTATAAAGTGGAGATTACGATTACTAAATAAGGAAACAAAATAATTGTTTTGTGACAGACAAAAATAAAAAAACAAGACAACTCTATTGGGACGAAAGAAGCATAATTTTAAACTCTATTTAGGATTTAGTATTAGATTAAAAATATTTTCGTCCATTTTGAAAGAGACTCTTTGAGATTTTGTATAGATTAAAAAATAATACTCTCTCCGTCTCATATACCATGTCCATGTTGCCGTTTTTGTTCGTCCCACATACCATGTCACTTTCATTTTTTGGAAAATAATTACACACTTTAATCTCAATTTAAATTTTTAAATTTTATTTTTTTAAATTTTAATTAAACTAACTAGTTATCTTAATTTTAATTTATAAGTATTTATATTATAGGATAATTATTTTCACTAATACATTCTTAATTATCTACTAATTACATCCTACCTAAAATACGGTGTCTACAGTGTAGTAGACACAGTATCTGAGACGGAGGGAGTAATATTTTATTGATTAGTATAAGTGTGTAAGACATTTGAATATTTTTGTCATTTGACTTTATATAAAAATTAAATGTATATATCATTTGTATGTTTGTAATTTAAATAAAAATTAATGGTATTTTGGTATTAGTATATGATTATCTTAACTAAAAGAAATAAATACTTTAAAATAGGACAGACGAAAAGGTAAAATTAGTATTTTAAATTGGGACCGAGAAAGTTTTTTTTTTTTTTTTGTCCCAAAATAATATGGATATTTGGAATGAGAATGAGAATTAATAAATATTAGTATTAAATTGATATTTTGGGTAAAAGTGTTTCTAAGAGATTAAAATACTTTTACTTTATGTAATTATAAAAATAGAGATAGTTTTGTAAAAGATTAGAAACTAGTTACCAAAAATAAAATTAGGACTATTTTTTTTAAACGCACGAAAATAACAAAATTGGACTATTATTTTATGACATATAAAATAATATTTTATTAGTTAGTTAAAGTGTGTAAGAAATTTCGACATTTTTTACCTTGTATTTGTAATGATATATTTGTATTTTAAATAAAAGTTAAAAATATTTTGATATTAGTGTATGATTATTTTTACTAAAAGAGATATTTTTTACTATGATTAACGAAAATGATAATTTAAATTAGGACCGAGGGAGTACTTACTATAAAATACTACTCTCTCCATCCCACATTTTGTGTCTAATTTATTGTAGATACGATAACTTTAGGTAAAATATAATTAGTTAATAATTAAGAAATATTTTAATAAAAACAATAATCAAATTAATTATAAATTAAGATTAAAATCAATTTTAAAATATAATTATATCACGAAAATAAGGTGGGATACACAAAAATAGAAATAATAGACGAAAAACATAGGATGGAGGACGTAATATTTTAATGTCCGAATTTTTTTATTTTACTTTTTCCGTTTAGAATAATTATGTCATTTTTTTAATTAAATTTATATATAATTTATACCTCACTACATTATTATTAATTTTTAATAAATTTTTATAATACTCTACTTTATTTTTTATCTATCATACTATTATATTAAATTATTATTATTTATAAATCTCAGTGCCCGAATATTATAACATAATTAGTCTAGATGAAAAAAAATATAATTTTAATTGAATACCGAAAATTTAAAATTATATGATATTGTAATATAATGAGAAATAGATAAAAATAGCATTTTGCATTACAACAATAAAAAATAATAATTATTATTATAATAATAATAATAATAATTTATATAAATATACTTAGATAAGTGGAAAAAATAACTATAAATTAGTTATAATTTATTTAGAAATAATAAAATTATGAAGAGATAAATATGCATAAATTATCATTTTAATGTAAAAATATATATAATATTTTATATAAGGATTTATATAATTTATTTTGATATTAATATACAATTTTTTTAAATATTTTTCATCTATAACTATTTAATTATTTTAGATTGTGAATAATCCATAGTTTACATAAGTAATAAAATGCAATTATTCACATAATATGTTACTATTTTATTTTACTATACCTTTATTATAGTCGTTGTCTTCGAATTTTCTTTTATATACATAGTTCGTCTAATGTAACTTATCTTATCGGATGTTTGAAAATTTACTGATAGTACACTTAAATAATGGCACCTACAAATTTTCACACCAAAAAAAAAAAAAAAACACACCTTAAATAATTTTTAATATAAGTAAAAAGTAAATTATTTAATTTAATATTTTTGAAAAGAAAAATACTATATTCTTCCGCAACCAATCTATCTATTTACATTTTGTGTCATTATTTTTAACATTAAAAATATTCTTATATTTCTTATACAAATAACGGTACATTAGTATTATAAAACACAAATAAAAGTATTTTTATGATTTTTTTTAATTTGTATTATATTTTAATATAATAATTAATATTCAAATATTACTATACAAAAAATAAATTGATAAATTGGTTGTGGACGAGGACAATATAAATAATTAAAAACCAATCAAACACGCCTTTAAATTTTCATGAATTTGTTTACTTTTCATTTAAAAAATTAAAAAAGAAAACTACTACTACCTTATTATTTTAATATTTTAATTCCTCTTTAAGAAAATAGCAATCATTCTTCATTGTGAGTATATACCAACTTGTTCCATACTCACTCCGTATCATAAATATAATTTTAATTGGGTTGAGTACCATATTTAAGAAATATTGATATTATATTGACAGTGGGTAAAAAGTATGGATACAAAATTTTTTACCGTTGTGAGTGTATTAGTGTAAAAAGTAGCGACAATTGTGTAATAAAAATGAAAAAATAGAAGTAGTTTTATAGTGATATGGTTATTTATTAAAATAAGACTATTATTTTAGGACGAACAAAAATGGTAAATAAGACAATTATATTGAACGGAGAGAGTAATTTATATAAAAATATCATAATATTTACAAGATTATTCATTTCCGTTGTAATTACACGGGCAATAATAGGTTAATTCTACTAAAAAATTTAATTCATAATTTACTTTCGATATTGATGTTTTTTTTTAAAAAAAATAAATATATACTTTCTCTACTCCAAAAGAATAGACTTATTCGGTTGGGCACACGATTTTAAAAATAATAATACTACAATTTACTCTACAAATATCATTATATTTGTATTATAATAGATTAATATAAATATTTTTGTATTTTCTCTTAATTTATGCTACGTATTAATATAATAATTAATATTCAAATATTAACACGCAAAAAATTTATGATACTCTTCTTATGAGACGAAAGTAACACTCCGTCCGTCCCAATACAATAGTCTTGTTTACTATTTTTGTCCGTCTTAAAACAATAGTCTCATTTTCATAAATATTTATATCACCGTAAAATTATCCATACTTTTTTTATTATTATTACATAAATGTCACTATTTTTTTATACTAATACACTTGTAAAGGCAAAAACGTCTTTTATTCATATTTTTTTATCAACTATCAATATAATATCAATATTTTTAAAATTTTGTATCCAACTCAAATAAGACCATAATTTTAGAACGGATGGAATATTATATTAAAAATGTGTATGACTTAGATGTTAAAGGACAAAATATTATATGAAAAAATAAAACTATTATATATTGTGTAATAATATTATCAAGACCTTTAATCTATGGAATGGATCCAACTACATAGGTATATATGAACAATATATATATATAGTTAAATTTAAAATTGTATACTCCCTCCGTCCCAAAATTATAGTCTTAATTGGGTTACGCACGAGAATTAAGGAATATTGATATTATATTGATAGTTGGTAAAAAATGTAGATAAAAGATTTTTTTACCTTGTGAGTGTATTAGTGTAAAAAGTAGTGACAATTGCGTAATAAAAATGAAAAAGTATGAATAGTTTTATGATGATATGGTTATTTATGAAAATAAGACTATTATTTTAGAACGGACAAAAATGATAAATGAGACTATTATATTAAGACGGAAGGAGTATATATTATCGCAATGAAATATTGCATCGATTTGATAAGAGTTCAGTTGTTGTTTGTATTTTTTATATAAGAAAATTAAATTTAGTCAGATGAAGATTTGTATTTCTGACATTTTTTTTAATATTTTTTTTCATATGACGATCAATATTTTTATAATATGTTTTTAAGTATTTATTCGTTATTTTACTCGTACTTTTGACCTAAACAAAATTTTCTTTATGCATATTTTATATTACAATTCAATTATTACGAATATTAGTTTTATTTTTCGATTAATTACTTGAATTGTACGAACATTTGAATATCGACAAAATTGCACAACATTTATTTGTGATTTCACACAATTACGTAAAAAAAATTATACTTTCAAAATTGCGTCGGACTTTTTCATAGTTTTATAAACTTTCTGTCTAATGCCCTCGCAGTCCTTATTTAATGATGTTTAATATATTCGCACTCAAATTACGAATGAATTTTAGAATTTTCATTTCTATATTTTTGAGATTACAAATATACTCGTTTTTCTTATATTTAGAATCAATGAACAGTAAATATATATTGATTACTGATTTGAACGAATATTTTTTTTTATGTGATGTATAAATAATTGTGTAAATAATAAAAAAGTATAATATAGTTTATTTTTTTTGAAAAATATATATATACTTTTTCAATTAAAAAAACACATCTGTCTTTATTTTCTTATTTGTATTTAATTTTAGAATGTATTTATTAAGCGATGATAAACTTTTCTATTTCAGATGTGTATAGATAGAAGTACAGCCTCATATACCCAATTTGTTGGGGCCAAAATGGACATTTAATTAATACATCGATAATGGGCCTCGACCCAAAAAATCAGCCCATTTTTAATATTATTTTGACAATTTATTTGTTTGGTTGGAGTTTCAAATTTATTTTTTAATTACTCCTCCGGTCCCGTTGGAAGGGTGACGTTTTCTTTTTGCACGTAGATTTTTTAATATTAGTATTATATTGAATTGTAGTAAAAAGACAAAAATACTCCTATTAGTATGGTGTAATATAAAAGTAATAAAATTTGTGTAATATATTGTAAGTTGAAAGTGTATTATTATGTGAAGAAGGTAGTACAATTACTAAATTAGAAAATGATAACTTTGTTTTGGGACAAACGAAAATGAAAAATGGTAACCTATCAATGGGACGGAAGGAGTATTATTTTGATAACACTATAGACACGGTATTTTAGGAGAGGTGTAATTAGTAGATAATTAAAAGAATATATTAGTGAAAATAATTATCTTATAATATAAATAATTATAAATTAAGATTAAGATAATTAATTAGTTTAATTAAAAAATTTTTAAAAAATAAAATTAAAAAGTTTAAAATGAAATTAAAGTGTATAATTATTTTCCCAAAAAAGAAAGTGATATAGTACATGAGATGGATAGAAGCGGCGGCAACATAGACCTGGCACGTGGAACGAAATGAGTAATATTTAAATTAATTTTCAAATAAAAAAATTCAAATTAAGACGTACAATTAGCCCACTATGTAACAGTTTTTTTTTTTTTTACTATGTAAGAACATTTAAATTAAATGCTTAATAAGATACTTTTATATATATATATATTTATAATGGTGAGAAATGATGAAAGAAAATTATGAGAAATGATGAATTTCGAGGCTCCTCACTTCCCAATAAAGAGGCAATTTTTTTTTTTAAATAATAATAATAAAATAATAAAAAGGATGAAATGATGATTGCCTACTTAATCATTACAACTATTAACCTCTTCTACAAAGTAATTTAAATCCACATTTAGGGTGCGTTTGGTTGTACGGTGTGAAATATATGGTTGTGATGTAATATACTTCCACAGTCAATTTTTTATTGTCAAAAAATATATTTATACGGTTTTTTAAGTGATTGCCTTTTTGTTATAAATGAACAAATTTGTCCTTAAGAAATTAAAAATAATAAATAAATGAAGGGTAAAAATGTAAAATTTGTGTTTAAAACAGGAAATAGGATAATAGTTGTTGGGCGTCTCAATAAGGAAAGTAGGACATTAGTTTGTGGACGGAGGGAGTACATGTTTAATTAAAAATATTACTCCCTCCGTCCCATAATTATATATCTATATGTTTTTTCACTGTATTTTAAAAATACTAGTATTATATTAGAATATAGTAGGAATAAAGTAGAAATTACTAAAATAACCTTATTAATATTGTGTGATATAAAGATAATGACATTTGTGTAATATATTGTAAGTTGTAAGGGTATTTGTAATGTTAGGTAGATAGTACAATTACTAAAAAAAAAAGAAATAGATACTTTGTTATAGGACAAACTAAAATGAAAAACTGGATACGAAACGGATGGAGTATTAATTATTTATAGATTTATATTTTTATAAAATATACTTCTACCCTCAAAATTAACTTTTTCCGACTCTTAAAAAAGATTTTTATTTTCTATTTCAGTTATTATTTTTTAATTTAGTAATTATACTATCTATCTAATATAATAAATACTTTTTTAATATACAATATATTATACAAATATTATTACTTTTATATTATACAATACTAATAAAAGTATTTTTATCGTTTATACTGGACGTAAAAAAAAAAAAAGAAAAGGACGTTACTCTCTTTATGGGATATACGGGTATGTTTTTTTACTTTAATTTTTCCAATTTTACTATTTTGATTCTGCGTGTTCCGAAATTTTTTTTTTTTTTCACACAAAACATCCTATCAAATATTATTTTAATATTAAATCAAAACCAAAATTTCTCAAATTCAACCAAAAGAAACATACTTGATTTTATCTTTCATTAAATTTAGTATAAATTGTTTATTTAGTCGCGCAAATCTCTTTTACCATTTTAACCGTGTAACTAGAGTCTACTGCAAACTAGTTCCGTAAATGAAATTTTTTTGCGTTTTTAGTCATTTGGCGTGGAAAATATCTGCGTGACGCCCGCGTAATTCTTCAGAAGGCACGTGTCAGCTAGGTCAACTATATCTGACGGATACGTGAATTTTTTAATAGAAAAAACAAATATTGTATTAAATACATAAGTTTTCTAAAGTCTAAACCTTAAACTCTAGATCCTTAATTAAAATAATAATAATAAATCTACTTATCAATAATTATAAATTAAGATAACTATTAGTAAAATAATTATTATATAATATCAATAATTATAAATTAAGATAACTAAGTAATTTGATTAAGATTAAAAAAAATCATAAAATATGAAATTTAAAATATAATTGAAGTATATAATCATTTTTTAAAAACAAAAATGAAAAAATTATGTAGATAGACGAAAATTGAAAAAATAAACTATTTATGTAAGATGGAAAGAGTATATAATATATATACAATATGAACAAGTTTTATCATAAATAAAATTTTATATAATACAGATAAAAAAAAATAAAATATTTTTCTTTATGATTGAAGTAAGTTAATATTATATAAAAAAATATATATTAAATATAGAAAAATATAATTATTTATTAACAAGAGATAAAACTAAAAAAAAAAATAGTGAGTCCTATATGATATAAGTATACGTTATAAAATTAAATTAAATTTCATTTGTTTATTAATAATTTATCTATTTTTTTATAATAATTGTATTATTTACCTAATACTCCATTTGTCCTATAATTAGGTATCTGTTTGTTTTTTGTACTTAATTTTAGAAATATTAGTATAATATTGAGACGTAGTAGAAAATGATTAAAATAACCTTATTAGTATGGTGTGATATAAAGGTAATGTCATTTGTGTAATATATTGTAAGTTGTAAGGGTATTTGTAATGTTAGGTAGATAATACAATTACTAAAAAAAAGGAAATAGATACTTTTTTATAGGACTGACTAAAATGGAAAAATTGATACTTTTTTATGGGACGGATGGAGTATTACAAATATTTTTTCAATTTACAATATATTACACAAATGTCATTATTTTTATATAATATAATACTAATAAGGTTAGCTTAAAATTTTACATTTATTTCTACTACATTTCAATAAACTATTAATATTTCTTAAATTTCGTGCAAAAGATAAATAAATAGATAAATATAAGATAGAGAGAATATATTTTTTTAAATATTGTGTATATTAACCAAACGCGTCAACGGTGACTAGACACAGAAATATCTATTGAATTAACTATAAAAACTTGGAGGTAAAAAAAAAAAAACCCCTTGGCCTCTCCATATATTTGTTCGCCTAAACAATGTTTTAATTGTAATTTTTTAAAAATAATAATTTTTTTTTTATACAAAAGCTTAAAAAAAAATTAAAAGAAAAATCAAATATTTATTATTAAAAAAATATAAAAATCAAATATTCAATTTAAAATAATATATTTTTTTATATTTGACACAAATTTTCAAATTATATACCAAAAATCAATTTATTAAGAACAGTGGCTGAATAGATATCAGGGTGTGTGTTTTTACATTCAAAAATTCAAATTTATACTATTTGGTCTCTGTGTTTTTTAAAAAATATATATATTTTTTTTTACAAAACATCTCATTATACATTATTTGAATATCAAATTCAAATCAAAATTTTCCCAAAACTTATAAATAAAAATAAATTTTTAGCAGAGTACTTCTTGTTGGTATTATTATTATTAGTAATTAAATAATTTAAAAATGAAGTTGTTGCTTGAAGGCGTTTGAAGAGCAATGAGTATTGGGTAGGAATTGGGCAATGCACCAACCTATTTATTTAATTCATCATTATCAACCAATATCGCCAAATCACTCAAACACGCTTTCTACATTTGCCTCCCGTATTCAAAACCACGCTTTTTCTTATAACTTACAGTCAATCTAAAAATTATGGTAGAACCAAAACACGCTTCTTCCTTCTGTCCTTTTCCTAATTCTCAATTTATTTTATTTCATTTTCTCACATAAAATCAACTCACTCGAGTGGGTGCAATATCACACTCATCATTATATTCACAAATTTTTATTTATTATTATTACTTTAATTTATTATTTTTATAATAATAACTTTGACCGTGTAGTTAATTAATTAGATAATCCATTTGGTTTAGCTAAATAAAGGTAAAAATAATAGATTAATAACAAATTTTAATTATAAATAATCAAATAAAAAATTCAAATAATAGATGTAAAAATATCATAAAATTAACTTTAAGAAGACAAAATTTAAAACTCTAGTAGTGATTTTAAATGTTAAACGTTTTTGGAAATAATAATAATAATAATAAATGAACATTTGATATATATTTTTTAGAAGGAAAAAAATATGTATTCAATATGACATTTTATAAATTTTATTAGAAAATAGTATCAATATTTTTAAACATATGTATAAACGAAATAATCAATAAACAAATATCAGTTGATGGCAACTCCAACCACTGCATTTTATGCACTGGATTGTGCAAAAATTGGGGGGAGGGAGGGGGGAAGAGGCTCCAATCCACCCCCCTTTTTGCAGTCTGCTACAGTCTTACTCTATTCCATTTTTTTAATGGAGTTTGTGTATTTTTGTAATTTTATTTTTTTAGAAAATGATATGTAATTTTACTTTTTTTGAAAAATTATGTATAATTTTATTTTTTAGAAAGTGATATAATTTTATTTTTTGAAAGTGATATATAATTTTATCTTTCGACAAATGATATATAATTATATAGTTTTTTAAAAATAATGTGTAATTATATATATTTAGGGTATATTATAACAATAAATTAAAGTTGGGGTGTAATTTATAAATATAAAAATTATATAAAAGAGGAATATACATGGAATATACTTTTTAGAGTGAAAAATTGAAGTTTATGGTTGAAGTAAAATTACTGCATTTTTTACTGTAGCTATTGCAAAAATGAGGGAATGAGTTGGAGATGGTATAAATAACAATTTACCCTCATTTCATTTCAAGTATTAACTTTCAATAATTCAATTTAGTCAGGATATACTGATTAATTTATGGTGTGTTTGTTTGGGGAATTTTTTTCCAAATACATTATTCATCCTTCTTAAAATTTTACATTCAAAACATTAGATCAACACCTATTTATATCACATCATTCAACTATTCAAATTCAAAATTTTTACTATTCAAATTCCAACTTAAAATTCAAACTCCCAAACATTCACACCTAATCCTTGTCAAAATTATTACATCAATGAAAATTGCATTTTACAATAGTTTGTGTAGTACTTTTTGCATGTAAATATTTATTTTATTATTTTATTTTAATTTAATGTAATAATATCAATATAATTAAGTGTAAGTTTGATAATATCAATAATATAGAGTGAAATATACCCTTATTAAAAATAAAATACTCCTTCCGTCCAAGTTAAAAGTATACATTAACTTTTGGCGCAGAGATTAAGGAATAATATTATTTTAATTATAGTGTGTAGGTAAAAGTAGTGAAATGACATTTTTGCCCTTACTTTTTTGGTATAAAAGTAATAATGTGATGTAAAATAGAGGTATTTGTGGGAAAAATTGAGTATTTAATGAAATGGTTACTTTGTAATTTGACGTCCCAAAATAGAAATATGTATACTTTCTAGCTGGACGGAGGGAGTACATATTTTATGTATGGACAATTGAAAACCTTTAAACTGCTATAAAGAATATTTTATTAGCATTTATATTTATTAATTATAAGCATATATAAATTATTTATTTTTTATTACGATGAAATTTATCTCACTATAATCCTAAATATATCTTATAATACTCAATTTGTCCACTATATATATACATATATAAAAGTATTAAATGTAATATATTGAAGTTATAGAAAATGAAAGTAAAAATTTAGCAAAAAAAAAGACACCCCTTTAATTCTACTTCTTCCGTTCCCAATCTATCTATCCATTTTGTTTATGCACGAGATTTTAGAAATATTAGTATTATATTGGGATAAAGTAGAAATAAAGGTAAAAAAACTAAATTAACCCTATTAGTATTATATGATATAAAGGCAATGACATTTGTGTAATATATTGTAAATTAGAAGAGTATTTGTAATGTTAGGTAGATAGTACAATTACTAAAAAAAAAAACGAATACTTTGTTATGGGACGGACCAAAATGAAAAAATAGATAGATTGTTAAGGGACGGAGGGAGTATTTTATATATATTACAAATTTATCATAAATATTTGTTTCAAGCTTATTTAATACTCCCTCTGTCCAAAACAAGGTGCAACATTTACTTTTGACACGAGTTTTTTAGGTGGGTAGTATTAAATAGGATAATTTAGAAATTAGATGATATGATGGAGAGAAAAATATATATTTTATTTTTTTATTTGGATGATGTGAGGGGATAAAGTGTGGGGTAGAGATTAAATATAATTAATTATTTCATATTTTAGAAACGTTGCTGGTTGTTTGGGACATATTAAAAAAAAACTATTGCAGGATACTTGGGACGGAGGGAGTATGAATTTCATTATTTCCATTTTTTTTTCTTTTAATACTTAAATTTAATTTCGAGTGAATTAACTTTACTGCCAAGCCAATAATCCAACTAACCAATTAGAAATTTCAAAAGGGAAGAAATTGCCAAACATATATATATAAATAATAATTAATTAAAGTAAATATAATATTTATAATAATTTATTTATTAGGATAAAAGATGTGGGCCCTACATCTGCGTGGAAAGAAGGAAGGTAGCAAAAGAGCTCTCGCCGAGAAGGAATCTGCACCGTCGATTGTTTGGATTGGGAGCAACGTCCGCCGTTGATTTATGTCGGAACTGCTGACTAATCAACGCTGGACCGGACCAGAAAATACTCCCGTAATACTAAAAATTTTAAATTTGAATAATTATATAATATGATTTAAATATGTATTGATATAATCTTTTGAATGTAAAATTAATTTTTAATATAATTTAAAAAATACAAAATAAGTGTCTAATTTGATATTTTTTGAAAAAAAAATTGAGATGAATGGTGTATTTAAAATCTAATACACCGAACAAACACACCATCGAGACCGAGACCGAGGAGAATCATTGTAATTGCTACATGAAATGACGTTTATACCCTCGGTTAACTCCCAAATAAAAATTATTATGCACATAAAAATAAAAAATTAATTTGTGGTCATATTAATTACATTGTAATTTAATAATTCCTCAGTTACGACTGCGAAAAATATAATATTTGATTCGATTAATAAAAAATATTCGATTCGATATTCGTTTTAAATATTATAATAGTATTCGTATGAAATAGTTTTTAAATTATTCATTTCGATTTAAGTATTCGATTCTATTTTTCAAAATACAATTTTAACACTATTATTTAAAGATCTGATTTTTATTGTCTTGTTGTTCAATGTTCTTTTATACTATTAAGACAACTTAATAATAATAATAATAATAATAATAATAATAATAATAAAATACACACGTATATTATTTTTATTATTTTCATTTGTCACACTTTTAATTTTTTTGGAACCCTAGCTGCAGAGTAGTGAAGCAGCCATGAAGCTCGTAAGATTCTTCATGAAATTGAACAACAAGACGACTTCAATTGATCTAAACAATGAAACTATCGTACACACAACTTATTAGTGTTGATGTCAGCATGAACACACACTTAAAGACTATGAAATTGGCTGTGTGTTTGTTTGAGGGGTTTAGATTTTGAATTGGGATTTAAATAGTAAAAATTTTGAATTTAAATAGTTGTATGATGTGGTATAAATAGGTGTTGATGTGATATTTTGAATGTAAAATTAATTTTTAGTATAATATAAAAAATAAAAAATAGGTGTTTGATTTGATATTTTTAGGGGGAAAAAATGGGATGAATAGTGGAAATTAAATCCAATCCCCCAAACAAACACACCCCAAAAAGAAAAGAATCTTGTTGCTCTCGATCATCTTAGGGGTGGTAACAATATTCGATACTGCTCCCTTCGTCCCAGATACCATGTCCACGTTGTCGTTTCTGTCCTTCCCACATACCATGTCACTTTCGTTTTTTGGAAAATGATTACACACTTTAATCTCATTTTAAATTTTATTTTTTTAATTTTAATTAAACTAATTAATTATCTTAATCTTAATTTATAATTATTTATATTATAGGATAATTATTTTCACTAATACATTCTTAATTATCTACTAATTACACCCCTCCTAAAATACCGTGTCTACAGTGTAGCAGATACCGTATCTGGAACGGATGGAGTATAATTTTTCGGACAATTCAAATTTTAAAATTTTACTTACTGAGAAAACTCTAAATAAGCCAAATAAGCAAATAAAAGAGACATCTTTTGGTCGTGGTCGTTGCAGGGCATGGTAGAGATTGTGGGCGTAGCTGTTAAGCTTTTTTGGCTATTTATTAATCTAATACTTGCGAAATCTAGCTGTATATTGTAAATTTTTATGATTAATGTTTGGTATGTGAGAGATAAATATTGTTGCAATTTGTATGGTATTTTTCAATGGTATATCCTTGTTGATTCGAGTTTATCATAATTTTTTTAAAAATTTTTACGAAAGTATTTAATTTTTATATATAAAGACAAAAATGTCAAAATATTCTTACACAGGTCAACTAATTAATAAGATACTACTACTATTTTTTAATTTACTATAGAATTCCAAATGACTTATTTAGATTTGGATAGGAAAAATATGATATTTTGTGAGAACTAATTTTTAATTTATAAGCTAAAGTTGGATTAAATGGCGAGATGCTCATCATTTGTCTCTTTTGATGATTTAATAGTTAAGATATAATTGAGAATTTCAGGGCAGCCATGACTCGTGAACTCGAGATGACGGATATAGGTCTTCTATCGTAGCTACTTCCTTAGGCTTGAGATTCACTAATCGACTAGAGAATTTTTGTTCATCAACAAAATTATGCTAGGACTATTTTTTAGCATTTCAAAATGACAAATTGCAAGCCGGTGAGCACACCTATGGAAGAAAGGTTGAGGTTGGCTCAAGATGGAAGCAACCTCGACTTTAATCCAACACACTTAAAACAGTTGGTGAGAAATTTATGTTATTTGACATCCACCCGACCATAATATTTTTTTTTATAGTATCAGAGTGATTAGTAGATTCATGAAATTTCCGAAGCAATCACACTTCCAAGTAGCAAAGAAGATTCTTCGCTACATCATGGACTGAAGAAATCTATCATGGTTATTCTCACAATGTTCAATTAATGAGTTTTTACTGATAATAATTGGGGAGACAAAGTTGATAATAGTAAAAACACTTTCAGATATATTTTATATTTGGTAAATGAATCATTATTTTGATTCTCAAAGAAGTAACAAATTATTACATTGGCTACAAGCAGAACCCGAGTACGCAATTATAACTCGTTGTGCTACTCAAGCTATTTGATTGCATCAAATACTAACCGAGCTTGAACACAAGTCAAACATCTAACCCTGATCAAGTGCAACACAAATGAGCAAATCGCATTGGCCAAGAACCAAGACTTCCATTGAACAAGTGTTCAAATTGATATACGACATCACTTTATTAGAATCTAGTGAAGTCTGGAAAGATTGTGCTCGATTTTTGTTGGTCTAAAGATCAATTGACCGACATTTTTCACAAAAATTGAAGATCAGCATATTTCTTAAATTGGAACATCAACTACGAATGAGTACCATGATCTCGGTTTAAGAGAGTGTTGAAATTAGAAAATTAATAAATTGTGTTGTTTAACTAAACTTACAGAGATTTGACA